>NC_067415.1:2283219-3533219 GCF_009764475.1 Pristis pectinata
TATTCAGCCCCATGTGCAAGTTAAACTGACAAAACCTTAGCTTAGCATCTCATTTCAAAACGGCATCTCTGATCGTGTGACATTCCTTCAGTACTGCCCCTCCCACAGAGTGACCCTCCCTCAGTACTTCCCCTCCCACAGTGTGACCCTCCCTCAGTACTGCCCCTCCCACAGTGTGACCCTCCCTCAGTCCTGCCCCTCCCACAGAGTGACCCTCCCTCAGTACTTCCCCTCCCACAGTGTGACCCTCCCTCAGTACCACCCATTTTTTTTTAATAATAAACATTTATTTGCTAAAAGCACTACAAAAGACAACCAGTGTCAATACACGACATCTAATACAGAAAAGAAGAAACTACGCAACGACATACTACAGTAGAGAATGCAAACTAATGCTAACGAAACACACACGTGATGCTACACCCGTCAACGCGACATGCGACACTTCAAATAAGAATCGCGTTCGTACCATCCACAACACTCGCGATCCCCTGAGGGGCCCACCAAGCACGGAATTCGGCTAGGGTGCCCGCGGAAACCGCGTGCTCCCTCTCTAAACGCACCCGCGCACGCACGTAAGCGCGGAAGACGGGCAGGCAGGCCGACCTGCCGGTACCCTCGGCCGCCCGCCGCCGCGTCCCGTGGATGGCCAGCTTGGCCAGGCCCAGCAGGAGACCCACCAGGAGATCCGCCGCGTGCCCCTCCCCGCGCTGCACCGGGTGCCCGTAGACCAACAGCGCTGGGCTGAAGTGCAACCAGAACTTCAGCAGCAGCCCCCACAGATACTCGAAGAGAGGCTCAGTACTGCCCCTCCCACAGTGTGACCCTCCCTCAGTACTTCCCGTCCCACAGTGTGACCCTCCCTCAGTACCACCGCTCCCATGGTGCCATTTCCTCATACCTGTGTCCAACAGTGCAGCATTCCCTCTGACAATGCCAAGACCTCTGAACATGGCTCCTCCAACAGTGCAGCACTCCCTCAGCATTGCCCCTCTGACAACGCAGCCCACCCTCGCCACTGCCCCTCCTACAGTGAAGCCATTCCTCAGCCCCGCTCCTCTGTCCCTGGGCACTCCCTCAGCTCTACTCCATCGTGCTGCCCACTAACGCCCTTCTGCGGCCGCACTGTTCCTCAGACAGTGCAGCATTCCCTCAGTAACGCAGGGGAAAGCTCAGCTTGAACCTCTGTGCTGTGATGGACCGGGCTGTGTCCACTGCTTTCTGCAGCCTCTTGCGTTCCTGTGTGTCTGACGCTGAGCCACAGCTGACCACCTCTCAGAAACCGCAGTATAAAATTAAAAACGCTTGGGAACAAGACTTGCAGATTTCAATTTCTGAGGACACTTGGAATGAAGTTTTTAAATTAGTCAATACTTCATCGTTATGCACCTGTCACTCTCTCCTTCAGTTTAAAGTGGTCCGTAGAGCTCAGTTGTCTAAAGACAAACTATCCCGTTTTTATCTGGATATATCTCCTCATTGTGATGAATGCAGTAATCGAGAGGCTTCTTTAATTGACATGTTTTGGAGATGTCAGAGTCTTAAAAAATATTGGACAGAGGTGTTTCAAGCTCTTTCTGTGCTTTTTAAAATAAATTTTAAACTTAATCCTTTGACTGCACTATTTGGGATCGTTGGAGAAAAAGATACAACTTTGGAGGCTTCGGATCTACACATTCTGGCTTTTATTTCCCTTATAGCTGGGAGGGCCGTGTTGCTTAAATGGAAGGAAGTTACTCTGCCTCCTCATGCTCAATGGTTACGGGATGTTATGTCATACTTAAATTCAGAGAAAATCCGCTGTTCAATTTCTGAACCTAACTTAGATTTTCAAACGCTGTGGGGACCTTTTTTGAATTATCTTCAAAACCTTTGATCTGGTGACTAAAATACAGATATTGGCTGATATCGCCTTGTGTCAAAGGTTTTTCCTTGTCCTTTTTCTTTATTAAGCAGCTTTGGTCTTGGTAGTGGGTTTAGTTTTTTTATATAATAAAATTATTCCAATTTATTTGTTATTAATTAATTATCATGTGTGATTATTGAGTATTGTGATTTCAAGTATGATTTAACACAATGTATTAGTAGTACTTTTACCTTTTTGATTCATGTACTCTGTATTTTCTTTGCGGAATTAATAAAAATATTGTAAAAAAAGAAATCCCAGTGAGGCCCAGTTCAGGCCAGAAAATGACGGAAGGGTCGGTGGGCCTCGCCTCTCATTGCTCTTCATCCTTCTTGTCAGATGGTATCTCCCGCCATCGCTTTTGCCTTCATCCCGTTCCTGATGACACTCGTCATCCGCTACCGGTACTACTTCCTGCTGTTCTGGAGGGCAGTCGTTCTACGCAAGGTCCAGGATTATGTGACCGGCCTGTCCAGGGAGGAGAGGGCCTTCCACTACGTGATGTCCAATTGCATTCCCGGCGATCCTGAGAACATCCTCGGCACCTTTGACGAGTGGTGTTTCCACTCGGAATACCTGAGCAACCTGGGGCCGGAGAAAGGTAAATGTTCTGGAAAGATTCAGCACAGGAGTCTTTCAGAGTGACAGTATCTGCACAATGGACCGAATGTCCTCCTTTGTGCACCAGCATGCTACAGAAGGAGGCTATTCGGCCCATCATGTCAATATTGGCTGAGGAAAGGTCCCATCCAGCCTGTTCCCACTCTCTAGCGCCCAATCGATTGTCCTCGAGGTTACGGCAATCATATGTTCATCCAGGTATCTGGTCCTTCCCTCTGCCGTGGTACCGTGTCCCTCCGTCTGGCATGGTACTGCGTCCCTTCCTCTGCCATGGTACCGCGTCCCTCCCTCCAGTGTGGTACCACGTCCCTCCCTCTGGCGTCGTACCGTGTCCCTCCCTCTGGCGTCGTACCATCTCCCTCCCTCCGCCGTGGTATCGCGTCCCTCCCTCCGCCGTGGTACTGCGTCCCTCCCTCCACCGTGGTACCACAGCCATTGGTCCTGGGACCCTTACAGACACATTAACAATTTGGATTTGAATTTAAGGGGTATGATTCGTAAGTTTGCAGATGACACAAGAATTGATAATGATGTTGATGGCAAAGAGGATAGCCAAAGACTACACTGGTTAGTTGGTAAGATGAGCAAAGAAATGGCAGATGAAATTCAATGTGGATAAAGGTGAGTTAACATAGAACGCAGAAACCCTACAGCACATACAGGCTCTTCGGCCCTCAAAGTTGTGCCGAACACATCCCTACCTTAGGGATTACTAGGCTTACCCATAGCCCTCTATTTTTCTCAGCTCCATGTACCTATCCAACAGTCTCTTAAAAGACCCTATCGTATCCGCCTCCACCACCGTTGCCGGCAGCCCGTTCCACGCACTCACCACTCTGAGTAAAAAACTTACCCCTGACATCTCCTCTGTACATCTTCCCCAGCACCTGTGTCCTCTTGTGGCAACCATTTCAGACCTGGGAAAAAGCCCCTGAGTATCCACATGACCAACACCTCTCATCATCTTATACACTTCTGTCAGCACTTTGGGAGGATTCGGAAGGGCAGGAGAGAGACGATAAGTGGTGGGGTCCTCGGGAATATTGAGGGTTAGATTGGATTAGATTAGGTTATTGTCATATACACCAGAGTGTTACTCACAGAGTAAAGGCTACACATGTTAATAATAAAACAATAAATAAGTGGTTTGAATTTGGAACAGGTAGATAGGATGGTGCAGAAGGTGTACGGGATACTTGCCTTCATTAGCCGGGGCACAGAATATAACAGCAGGGAGGTTATGGTACAACTTTATAAAACACTGGTCAGGCCACAGCTGGAGAACTGTGGGCAGTTCTGACCACCACGCTGTAGGAAGGAGGTGTCTGCACTGGAGAGGCTGCAGAGGAGACTCACCAGGATGGTGCCTGGGACGGAGTGGTTCAGTTATGAGGAGAGACTGGAGAGGCTGGGTCTGTTCCCCGGAGCGGAGGCGGCTGAGGGAGGATCTCGTGAAAGGACAGCGTAAGTGTTCCCCATATCAGGTGTCCAAGACTCGAGGTTATAGGTTTAGGGTAAGGGGTGGGAGGTTTAGAAGAAAGTTGAGAAAGAACCTTTTCACGCCGGGGTGGTTTGAATCTGGAAGGCACTGAGGGGGAGGTGGAACAAGTTCCTCCTCAATTCTCTTCACAATATTTGAGAAGTATTGGTATTGGTTTATTATTGTCACTTGTACTGAGGTACAGTGAAAAACTTGTCTTGCATACCGATCGTACAGATCAATTCATTACACAGTGCAGTTACATTGGGTTAGTACAGAGTGCATTGAGGTAGTACAGATAAAAACAATAACAGTACAGAGTAAAGTGTCACAGCTACAGAGAAAGTGCAGTGCAATAGGGTGCAAGGTCACAACAAGGTAGATCGTGAGGTCATAGTCCATCTCATTGTATAAGGGAACCGTTCAATAGTCTTATCACAGTGGGGTAGAAGCTGTCCTTAAGTCTGGTGGTACGTGCCCTCAGGCTCCTGTATCTCCTACCCGATAGGAGAGAAGAGAGAATGTCCCGGGTGGGTGTGGTCTTTGAAAAGCACTTGAATCACCAACACAGAGACTACGACAGACCGAGTGCTGGCAAGTGGGATTAGTGTAGCGGGGTACGATGGTTGGCATGGACATGAGGGGCTGAAGGGCCTGGTTCTGTGCCGTATGATTCAATGACCTTCAGGGAGTGAGCTCTAGGCTCTGCCCAGCCTCTCGGAAATAGGTTTCTCCCTCTGATCCCTGAATCCACGTCCCCTGGTAATTTACGTCTGTGCCAAAGCACGAGGAACTTCCTGTCCAGTCTGCCCTCACACCTCAATTACACCTCCCCCTCATTCTCTCTGTTCCTCCTCTCTCCTTGTGATGAGAATTTTCCAGATCGACAACACCCTGGTAACCCCCCTGAACACTCTCGCCTGTACAATCCCATCCTTCCTGTAGTGTGATGACCAGAATTGGGCACAGTACCACAGCTGTGGTCTCACTGAAGTCTTATACAATTCCTGCATGACCTTACTTGTATCTGTGATTCTGCGAGGGAGCCATTTAGTGACTTGAGCCCATTCTGCCTTCTCTTTCTCTTCTTTTTGTAGATCACAGGGTTAATATTCAGACTGAAAAATCCACCAATTGTGGACATTTGCGGTGAAGCAGCCAGCATAATCAAAGACCCCACCCACCTGGGACATTCTCTCTTCTCTCCTCTTCCATCGGGTAGAAGATACAGGAGCCTGAGGGCACGTACCACCAGGCTTAAAGGACAGCTTCTACCCCACTGTAATAAGACTATTGAAGGGTTCCCTTATACGATGAGATGGACTCTGACCTCACGATCTACCTTGTTGTGACCTTGCACCTTATTGCACTGCACTTTCTCTGTAGCTGTGACACTTTACTCTGTACTGTTATTGTTTTTACCTGCACTACATCAATGCACTCTGTACTAACTCAATGTAACTGCACTGTGTAATGAATTGACCTGTACGATCGGTTTGTAAGACAAGTTTTTCACTGTACCTCGGTACAAGTTACAATAATAAACCAATACCAATACCATTACAGTTTGAGGTGGGGAGGGGTGAGACTGCCAGTCCTCCGGACGGTGCAAAGTGCCTTCCACCGAATGAAGGGCTTTATGACGCAGTTGTTCCTCTACCTGCAGGCGACTCAGTGAACGCGTTGTGCACGGCAGGTTCCCACAACCTTTCCTTCCTCCCCCTGCCCATCCGCAGGTCGTATCCTGGAGCGGCTGATCTATGAGAATGCCCCGCAGACGGTTCTGGAGCTGGGGACTTACTGCGGGTACTCCACGCTCCGCATGGCGCGGACCCTGACCCTCAACGCCAGGCTCTACACTGTGGAGATGGATGAGAGGAACGCAGCGGTGGCTGAGAAGGTCATCCGCATGGCAGGATTCGATGAGGACACGGTGAGCAGAGACAGACCGAGCCAGGGATCAATTCCGTTCACCCTCTCAGCAACATTGGGTCAACATTGCCCCCGATGTGGCAATGAGTAGAAGAGAGTCACAGAGTTACATAGCACAGAAACAAGCCCAACTTGTCCATGCCAAACTGAGCCAGTCGTATTTGCCTGCATTTGGCCCATATCCCTCTAAACCTTGCCTATCCACACACCTGTCCAAATGTCTTTTAAACGTTGTAATTATACCCACCTCAACCACTCCCTCTGGCAGCTCGTTCCACATACCCACCACCCTCTGTGTGGAAAATGGTTGACAAATCGTGTTGCAGCTGTATAAACCCAAACATTGGCAGAATTGTGGCTATTGAGGAAAGTAGCCAATGGATTCGGCAGGATGTAGACCAGTTGGAAACATGGGCAGAGAAATGGCAGATAGAGTTTAATCCGAACAAGCATGTTGCACTTCGGGAGGTCAAATGTAAGAGGAGAGGGTACAATAAATAGCAGGACCCTTAGGAGCATTGATGTACAGAGGGATCATGGGGTGCAAGTCCAGAACTCCCTGAAAATAGCAACACAAGTGATAGGCTGGTAAGGAAGGCATACGACATACTTGTCTCCATCGGTCGGAGTGTTGGGTATAAAGGTCAGGAAGTCATGTTACAGTTGTATAACATTTTAGTTAGGCCACATTTGGAGTATTGTGTGCAGTTCTGGTCGCCCCATTACAGGAAGGATGTGGAGGCTTTGGAGAGGGTGCAGAAGAGGTTCACCAGGATACTGCCTGGATTAGAGGGTATTAGCTATATGGAGAGGTTGAACAAACTTGGGTTGTTTTCTCTGGAGTGTCAGAGGCTGAGGGGAGACCAAGAGGTTTATGAAAGTATAGCTCTTTATTAGAAGGGGCACATTGTATAAAAGTATGAGAGACATAGATGGCACAGACAGGCAAAAGCTATTTCCCAGGGTGGAAATGTCAAATACTGGAGGACGTAGGTTTAAGGTGAGAGGGGGAAAGTTAAAAGGAGATTTGCAAAGGAAGTGTTTTACACAGAGAGCGGTGGGTGCCTGGAAAGTGCTGCCAGGGGTGGGGGTGGAGGCAGTTACGAAAGTAAAGTCTAAGAGGCAATTAGACGGGCACATTACTAGGAAAGGAACAGAGTGATAGAGACCAAGCAGGCAGCTGGGATTAGTTTATATTGGCATAATGTTCAGCACAGAAGGTCCTGTCCCTGTGTTAAACTGTTCTATGTTAAACCATCCTAAATGCAAATTAACCTTCTCCAGTGGTTCCTGCTCTTGATTCAGTGGGAAACGAGACAAGATTTTTTTATTAGTCACATGTACATCGAAACACGTACAACGAAATGCATCTTTTGTGTAGTGTTCTGGGGGCAGCCCGCAAGTGTCGCCACGCTTGCGGCGCCAACATAGCATGCCCACAACTTTCTAACCCGTACGTCTTTGGAATGTGGGAGGAAACCGGGGCACCCGGAGGAAACCCACGCAGACACGGGGAGAACGTACAAACTCCTTACAAACAGCGGCGGGAATTGAACCCGGGTTGCTGGCGCTGTAAAACAGTCCGCTAACCATTGCACGACCGTACCTGCGCATTCAGGCTAACTTTGACTGTCATCAGTTTGTCCCACTCTCGAGGCTTGAGCACAGTAGTAGTGGTCAGTACCAATGGACTGGCACTGCCGGAGGTGCTGGCTTCTGGATCAGTCGTTAAACAGAGAGACTCTCTGTCTGTCTGTCTCTCAGTTGGACACAGAAGAGGTTTAATGCGAGAGGACAGAAAGAACTAAATTCTGTATCTAATTCCCAATGCGTGGGGTGTTTGAGGAGACAGTGTAGATGGAGCTTTACTCTGTGTTTGAGCTGAGTTGTCCTGGCCCTGGGAATTTTTAAATGGGACAGTGGAAGGTAGCTTTACTCTGTGTCTAACCTATGCTATTCCTGTCCTGGTAGTGTTTTATGGGACAGTGTGGTGGGAGCTTTACCCTGTGTCTAACCCTCACAGGAAGGTGATATAAGATCAAAATTTGGAAGGTTTTCCTTTCCCAGAGTCTACAGAAGACAAAGTTTCTCTCGTGTCTGATAACATAAAGTGAAAGATTCACATTCTGTTAGACAATGAAGTGGAAATATTTCCCTCTAACCAGGTGGAACAGATTGTCCGCCCCTCGGATGAGGTGATCCCTCAGTTCAGGGAGAAGTTTGAAGTGGACAAGATTGACTTTGTCTTCATGAACCACTGGAAACGCTGTTACCTGCGGGACTTGCAGCTGCTGGAGGATTACAACTTGCTGCGGGAGGGCAGCATCATCCTGGCGGACAACGTCATCTTCACCGGCGCACCCCACTTCATGCAGTACGCCAAGAGCTGTGGCAAGTACGGCTGGAAGATCCATCGCACCCACCTCGACTACTTCCGCCACATCAGGGATGGGATGGCGGAGCTCACGTATACTGGGGTCAAATAGAAGCACTCGGCCTCAACCTGTGGCCCTCGGAGGGTGAGGACAGAACTCCCACTCGGTAAAAGCTGGGTGTCCAAAACTGGACATAACTGAATACAATCCAAGCATCCCATATCCCCATACTCCCCCGATCCCTCTCCACACATCTCCCATCCCCATGCACTCCATCTTCTCCCCATCTCCCTTGGTCCAACCATTCCCTCACCCTCATCATCTCCACACTTCCCTCAAGCCCACCCTCACCCAACATCCTCAACCCACCACCTCACCATTATCCTCAATTCTCATGCACCTATCACCTTCCCTAGATCCCTCAGCCCAACATCTCCCCAAGCCTGACATTGCCCAGGCTCCCTCATCCCCCACATTCCCCAACCTCACCTTCTTCCCCTGCCCTCAATCCAATGTATCCGCCTTTGCCCCAGGTTTCTCAGCCCCACTTACTCACCTTCTCCTCATCTTGTCCCCAAATTCCTCAACCACATCCCTCAACTCCCGCTGTCCCTCCCTGGGACTTCAATCCCTTCGTTCACTTGCCCTTTGACTGAGAGAGCGACAACCGTGTTGTCTTAAATGTTCAGGTATAAATATTACTGAGGGATCGATCTAACGCTCCTGGAGTAATAATCATGAATTCAAATCATACCAAGGCAAAGTTGAGAATTCAAAACTAATTTTTAAAAAATATATCTAGTTGTAAATGGTGAAGCTGGTAATAATGATTGTGGTTATTTGTGTATTTTAAATAAAAAAAAGTGCTCCATTAATGTTCCTGTGTAGTCCTCTTTGCTCATCTCTTTTCCCAGTCTGGGCTTTAACCTCCAAAGTTACCGACTTGCCTCAAACCCACGGCAGTGGAGCAATTCACCACCACCTTCTTAAAGCCAACCTTGCCAGGGGTACCACAATCCAGGACCATCGGTGTGTGAGGCAGTTCAAGTGAAACAATTCGCCCGACGAACAGGGGCACAATGGATAAATTCCCGTTCAACGACCTGACAGCAACAATGTGAGCGTGGATTTGGTTGTTTCCTCAAACTGTGAGACTCTTCACCTTGTCTTCAGATGGGACATTAGCTAGACTGTAACAGAATTAGAATCAAGTCTATTACCACTGACTTATAGAACATGACATTTGTTGTTCTGCAGCAGCAGTACCGAGCAAAGACATAAAATTACTACAAATTACAAAATAAATAAATCGTGCAAAAAAAAAGGCATAATGAGGTAGTGTTCAAGGGTTCATGGACTGTTCAGAAACCTGATGGTGGAGGGGAAGAAGCTGTTCCTAAATCGTTGAGGGTCTTCAGGCTCCTGTACCTCCTCCCCGATGGTGGTAATGAGAAGAGGGCATGTCTCGGGTGGTGAGGGTCCTCACTACCTCACCTTCACTGTGACCTGTAACCCTTGACTTTTGCTTTGGTAATGATGTGAGGAACCAGGTTGTTCCTGCCTTTCCATTAAGCTCAGTGTATTGACTTCTGAAAATGGGAGCTCAGTTCCATACACCCATATACAGGATCAAACACAAGTGCACTCTCCCCAACAATCTTCACAATGAAATATTCTTAGTGCTGTTCTTTTATGGTGTGAGAATCCAGATTGTGAACAGCCAGACCGAGTGTGATAAATGGCCAGGTTTTCTGTTGATGTTCCTTTTTGTCACAAACCAGCAACAAAGTGAACTCCACCGGATTACTTCCAACTTCCATACATGGATTTCAGTGGCAAACACAGTTATTGTTTCTCATCCATCGATAGAGAAAACAAGCAGGCTGGTGTCTCTCTCCCTTCTCTCTCTCTCTCTCCTTCTTCTTCTTCTAATCTCTTCAACAACGTCATTACGTCCTTTATCTTCTATTGACGTAAGTGCGTTCCTCTTTTTCAAATTTGGACATCAAGATCAAAGGGCTTCTGTAAGATGGCCTCTCAACACTTTAAGATATCCTTATTAGTCACACGTACATTGAAGCACACAGAGGAATGCATCTTTTTTGCGTAGGATGTTCTGAGGGCAGCCCGCAAGTGTCGCCACACTTCCAGCGCCGGTGACAACCCGTGATCTTTCATTATCCCTGCTCCAACAGTGTGACCCTCCATATTTCTATAGTCCCTAAAGGTATCGTCCATATTGACTTACAGACCAATCCCAACCAGCACTAGGGTGAAAGGAATACTCCTCAAATTCTCTCAAAACCCATGCCCTCTAGATTTAGACACCTTTGCTACAGGGAGATGTACCCTACCATCTACCCTGTCTATACCCCTCAGGAATACCTTACCGTGCAGTAAATCCGTATATTCCGGAAGTGGTGACAGGACAGGGCAGATTGAACTTGGATCTATGGGGATGAGGAGGCATACAGGAGTGAGATAGATCGGTCGTTGAGTGGTGTCGCAACAACAGCCTCGCACTCAATGTCAGCAAGACCAAGGAATTGATTGTGGACTTCAGGAAGGGGAAGTCGGGAGAACACACACCAGTCCTCATTGAGGTGTCAGCGGTGGAAAGGGTGAGCAGCTTCAAGTTCCTGGGCGTCAACATCTCAGAGGATCTATCCTGGGCCCAACACATTGATGCAATCATGAAGAAGGCACGCCAGCAGCTCTACTTCATTAGAAGTTTGAGGAGATTTGGTATGTCACCAAAGACTATTGAAAATTCTACAGATGTACGGTGGAGAGCATTCTGACTGGTTGCATCACTGCCTGGTACGGAGGCTCCAATGCACAGGATCGCAAGAGGCTGCAGATGGTTGTAGACTCAGCCAGCTCTATCATGGGCACAAACCCCCCCACCATCGAGGACGTCTTCAAGAGGCAGTGCCTCAAGAAGCCGGCATCCATCACTATGGACCTTCACCACCTGGGACATGCCCTCTTCTCGTTACTACCATTGGGGTGGAGGTACAGGAGCTTCAAGACCCAAACCTAATGATTCAGGAACAGGTTCTTCCCCTCTGCCGTCAGATTTCTGAACAGTCCATGAACACTACCTCGTTACTTCTCCACGGATTGTCACCTTGTTGTGGTGGAGAAGCTTGTGCGGTCCTGAGATCCCGAGAGCGATGTTGTCTGGAGCTATGCTCCTGGTAGGGTCACCCATGGTGGTAAGGTCGATGGTGAGGTCCCTGACAAAGAACAATCCAACCAAGACCTCAACGGTGGAACAGGCGGACGAAGTTACTTCGAACTCAATGGCTGTGAAGGCGGATGAAGGCTGCAACAAATCCATCAGCTCCAATCGTCGTGGTTTCCATGCCATTGGATTCAGTCCGTTGATTTGTGAAGTATCCTGTGCTTTTTGTAGTGCGACATCGAGTACACGTTGAACAAACACACGCACAGGCGTCTTCGCTCTGTGGGCTTAATTTTCAGAGCCAGGATTGGACTCGTGAACCACTTGAGAGCCCATAAATAGATCAACGGAACGAAGACCATCATCCTCGACCTCGAGGGAGGGCCACGGCGACCTCGTTATTCCTTTTGTTTTGCACTATTTATTTATTTCTCTAATTTATAGATTTTCATGTCCTTGCACCGTACTGCTACCGCAGAACAACACGTTTCACGTCGTATAAATCAGTGATAATAAACCTGATTCTGAGGTAATCTCCAGATGACGGTTTTAAATGGTGAGAGACCAGGTAACGTTTCTATTGGAAAGGCCCTGGGAGGACTTGTAGAGGAGGCGGCGAACGTTCAGCTGCAGACACTGAGGAGGGAGAACAGGAGGAGGTTGGAGGACAAAAGATGTCTTATTACCATCACTAAAGGAACACTGTGGACTAAAGAGCCTTGCAATGGAGGGAAGGTTCCTTTAGGCGGCCGGGCTGCCCGGTGAGGAGAGGGTGAGGCTGGCTGGGGGGGGTCCCAGCCGTCGCTGCTGGCCGCGGGGAGACGGGCCGATCGGCCGCACGGCCCGGGCGGGAGGGATTGGCAGCCGGAACCTTGGTGACGCGCGGCGGGCAGCGGGCGGCGGGGCCGGAGGAGATGCGGCGGCGGACCGACTTCCGGCGCGGGCTGGCGGTGGCGGCCGGCGGGAGGCGCGAGGGTCGGTGTCCGGTGCGAGGCGGCGGGTTACCGGGAGGTCGCGACCTTTACCCTCCCCCCGACTGACCCCTCCCCCTATCCCCTCCCCTCTCCCCTCCCTCCTCTCCCCTCCCCCCTCCCCTATCCCCCTCCCCTATCCCCCTCTCCCCTCCCCCCTCTCCATCCCCCTCCCCATCCCCCCATCCCCCTCCCCATCCCCCCATTCCCCTCCCCTATCCCCCTCCCCCATTCCCCTCCCCTATCCTTATCCCCCTCCCCTATCCCCCTCCCCTATCCCCCTCTCCCCTCCCCCCTCTCCCATCCCCCCTCCCATCCCCATCCCCCTCCCCATCCCCCCATTCCCCTCCCCTATCCCCCTCCCCCATTCCCCTCCCCTATCCTTATCCCCCTCCCCTATCCCCCTCCCCTATCCCCCTCTCCCCTCCCCCCTCTCCCATCCCCCCCTCCCATCCCCATCCCCCTCCCCCTCCCCCCCTTCCCCTCCCCATCCCCCCATTCCCCTCCCCTATCCCCCTCCCCCCTTCCCCTCCCCTATCCTTATCCCCCTCCCCTATCCCCCTCCCCTATCCCCCTCTCCCCTCCCCCCTCTCCCATCCCCCTCCCCATCCCCCCATCCCCCTCCCCATCCCCCCATTCCCCTCCCCTATCCCCCTCCCCCATTCCCCTCCCCTATCCTTATCCCCCTCCCCTATCCCCTCCCCTATCCCCCTCTCCCCTCCCCCCTCTCCCATCCCCCCCTCCCATCCCCATCCCCTCCCCATCCCCCCATTCCCCTCCCCTATCCCCCTCCCCCATTCCCCTCCCCTATCCTTATCCCCCTCCCCTATCCCCCTCCCCTATCCCCCTCTCCCCTCCCCCCTCTCCCATCCCCCCCTCCCATCCCCATCCCCCTCCCCATCCCCCCATTCCCCTCCCCATCCCCCCATTCCCCTCCCCTATCCCCCTCCCCCATTCCCCTCCCCTATCCTTATCCCCCTCCCCTATCCCCCTCCCCTATCCCCCTCTCCCCTCCCCCCTCTCCCATCCCCCTCCCCATCCCCCCATTCCCCTCCCCTATCCCCCTCCCCCATTCCCCTCCCCTATCCTTATCCCCCTCCCCTATCCCCCTCCCCTATCCCCCTCTCCCCTCTCCCATCCCCCCCTCCCATCCCCTATCCCCATCCCCATCCCCCTCCCCATCCCCCCATTCCCCTCCCCTATCCCCCTCCCCTCTCCCCCCTCCCCATCCCCCATTCCCCTCCCCTATCCTTATCCCCCTCCCCTATCCCCATCCCCATCCCCTCTACCCCCTCCCCATCCCATCCCCTCTACCCATCCCCATCCCATCCCCTCTACCCATCCCCCTCCTCCCCATTGCCCTCCCATCACCTCCCCCCCTCCCAACACCCTTCCTCCTCTCCCTGGCTGAGAACCGCAGCCTTTTCTGCTTTGGGTTCCCATTGGGTTGAAATCCTGTTCACTGATTCCCTTCCCAACCGTTGGTGGGCACGAGGATCCCATAGAGCATCCACCTTGCCTCCCCCTGTAACTGTACCCCTACATACCCTTCCTAGCCGACATCCATGTGAGTGAGTGGTTTGGGGGAGTGGGACCGAACCCACACCTTTTTGGTGGCCTGAATGGCCTCCTGCTGTGCTCTGAGTCCATGGCCACCAGGGATGCCACAAGTGATTCCTGACCAGGCTCTGAGCAGCTGCAGGAACAGAGGGCTCCGTCTGCCTCGCACGCCTGGGATGGAACGTTTCAGTTAGAGGCTGGGTTTGTGTTCCTTGGAGCGGAGGGATGCTGAGGGGGGAACCTGATGGAGGTGTACAAAATCATGAGGGATGTAGATAGGGTAAATAGTGAGAAACCTTTCCCCTTGGAAGATGTGTCTGCAACCAGAGGGCATGATTTAAAGTAAGGGGTTGGAGATTTAGAGGATATTTGAGGAAGAATTTTTTCATCCAGGGGTTGGTTAAAATCTGGATCTCTCTGCCAGTGGGGATGGTGAAGGCAGAGAGACTCAGGTTGAAGAAGTACTTCGACAAGCACTTAACATTCTGTGGCATAGAAGGTTACGGGCCAAATGCTGGGAAATAGGATTAGTATAGATGTGTGCTTGATGGCTCACACTGACTCAGTGGGCTGAACGGCCTGTTTCTGTGCTGTATGGCTCTGTCCTTGCAGTGAGGGGACTGAAGACCATCACTCAACTCGAAGAGGCAGGAGTGTGGAATATTGTGTGCAGTTCTGGTCGCCCCATCACAGGAAGGATGTGGAGGCTTTGGAGAGGGTGCAGAAGGGGTTCACCAGGATGCTGCCTATATTAGAGGGTATGAGCTATAAGGAGAGGTTGGACAAATCTGGGTTATTTTCTCTGGAGCGTCGGAGGCTGAAGGGAGACCTGATAGAAGTTTATAAAATTATGATAGGGTAGATAGTTCCTACCTAGGGAAGAAATGTCAAATACTAGAGGTCATAGCTTTAAGATGGGGGGGGGAGTTTAAAAGTGAAGTGTGGGGCAAGTTTTGTTTTACACACTCTGTGGTAGGTGCCTGGAATGCTCTGTCAGGGCTGGTAGTGGAAGCAGATATGATCATGGCATTGAAGAGGCTTCCAGATAGACACTTGAATGTGCAGGGAGTGGAGGGATCTGGATCATGTGCAGGCAGAAGGGATTAGTTGAACTTGGATCATGTTCGGCACAGACATGGTGGGCTGAAGGGCCTGTTCCTGCGCTGTATTCTATGCATAAATACACGCAGAGCCTACTTGCTGGTAACGGGCCAAGTAGATGAAAGAGACCAGAGTAAAACTGCCTTCTCAGCAGATGTCTAAATTCACTTTAATTTTCTGTCTGTCTCAAGGATGTCGATTCTATTTCCCTCCCTCTTTCCTCGAGTGACAGAGTCGCTGTGGTTTAATCTGGATCGACCATGTGTGGATGAAAATGAGCTCCAGCAGCAAGAAAATCAGCACCAGGCTTGGGTCAGTGTTTCTGAACGTTTCAAAGCAGCATTAGATAGATGTCTTTATTAGTCACATGTACATCGAAACACAGTGAAATGCATCTTTTGCATAGAGTGTTCTGGGGGCAGCCCGCAAGTGTTTCCACGCTTCTGGCGCCAACATAGCATGCCCACAACTTCCTAACCCGTACGTCTTTGGAATGTGGGAGGAAACGGGAGCATCCGGAGGAAACCCACGCAGACACACGGGAAGAACATACAAACTCCTACCAGTTGAGATATCTACCAATGCAAGCATGGTTCCCCATTCACGTCTTATACAAGTGCAGTATAACTTCCCAACTCCTTTTCTCATTTCCCTGACTGGTGAAGGCCAGCATGTCAAATGCAGAAAATACAGGAGCCTGAGGGCACGTACCACCAGGCTCAAGGACAGCTTCTACCCCATGGTTATAAGACTATTGAACGGTTCCCTTATACGATGAGATGGACTCTTGACCTCACGATCTACCTTGTTTGACCTTGCACCTTATGAGAGGAGACATGATAGAGGTGTACAAAATATTAAGAGGAATAGATAGAGTGGACAGCCAGCGCCTCTTTCCCAGGGCACCAATGCTCAATACAAGAGGGCATGGCTTTAAAGTAATGGGTGGGAAGTTCAAGGGAGATATCAGAGGAAGGTTTTTTACCCAGAGAGTGGTTGGGGCATGGAATGCGCTGCCTGGGACGGTGGTGGAGGCAGGTACATTGGTCAAATTCAAGAGATTACTAGATAGGCATATGGAGGAACTTAAAATAGAGGGATATGTGGGAGGAAGGGGTTAGATAGTCTTAGGCAAGGTTTAAAGGTCGGCACAACATTGTGGGCCGAAGGGCCTGCATTGTGCTGTACTCTTCTATGTTCTATGTTATTGTCTACTTGCAATGCACTTCCCTGTATCTGTGACACTTTGCTCTATATTCTGTTATTGTTTTTACCCTGTACTACCTCCCTGCACTGTGTAATGAATTGATCTGTATGATCGGTATGCAAGACAAGTTTTTCACTGTACCTCGGTACAAGTGACAATAATAAACCAATCCCAATACAGACAGAGGCCAGAATTGAACCCGGGTTACTGGCACTGTAATAACGTTACACTAACTGCTACACTATTGTAATTAGTTGTATTATAGTTTGTGGAAAACATAAAGCCGATGCTGGAATCTAAAACAAACACAAAAGCTGGAAGAACTCAGCAAGTTGGGCAGCATCTGTGGAAAGTGAAACAGTTAACATTTCAGGTCAAAGAACCTTCATCAAAACTGAGAAAGGGAGAAGGCAACAATCTGCTGGATGATCTCAGCGAGTTGAGCAGCAACTGTTGGGGTGGGCAAGGAATTGTTGATGTCTTGGGTTGAAACCTGACATCGGGTTTCGACCAGAAACATCAACAATTCGTTGACCCCCACAGATACTGCCTGCCTGAAAGAAGGTTCTTTGTCCTGGTCCAACCATGTAGATGCCACGGCCAAGAAAACTCACCAGTGCCTCTACTTCCTCAGGAGGCTAAAGAAATTTGGCATGTCCCCTTTGACATTCACCAACTTTTGTCGATGCACCATAGAAAGCATCCTATCTGGATGCATCACGGCTTGGTATGGCAACTGCTCTGCCTGTGACCTCAAGAAATCGCAGAGAGTTGTGGACAGAGTCCAGCACATCACGGAAACCAGTCTCCCCTCCATGGACTCTGTCTTTACCTCTCACTGTCTTGGTGAAGCAGCCAGCATAATCAAAGACCCCATCCACCTGGGTCATTCTCTCTTCTCCCCTCTTCCATCAGGCAGAAAATACAGGAGCCTGAGGGCACGTACCACTAGGCTCAAGGACAGCTTCTATCCCACTGTGATGAGACTATTGAACGGCATTGACCTTATACGATGAGATGGAATCTTGACCTCACAATCTACCTTGTTATGACCTTGCACCTCAGTACCAGTGACAGTAATAAAGCAATACCAATACCTGCTGAGTTCCTCCAGCAGACTGTTTGTTGCTGCAGATTTCAGCATCTGCCATCTCCAAGAGAGAAAGTAAGTTAGTCTCAGTGGTAGAGAATGACTGTAATAGGGTGATGATGGACAGCCATGGAATGGACAGTTAAGCTTCTTTGTCAGTTTAATGTGTTGCAAATGTTGTGAAATCTGCACAACGTTGTATAGTCTGGCCAACTGAGATATGCTGAGCAGGCCAAAATATGTCAGTGATTAGATTAGTTTATTGTCATATACACAAGGGTGCAATGAAATGCCTTGCTCGCATAAAGATCAGAGTTAACAGTAAACGTGGTAGTAATGCAATAGGTATAGCAATGAGCACAAAACAAGAGATTGGTGCAAAGTATAGTCGAGCAAACAGAGGTCATGCTAAAAGAAACGCTGAAGTGATAATAATGGAAGAGGTATAATTGAGGGTCCGAGAACGTGGCAGCACCACCGGGAAGGGGAGGTGAAAGAGATGGTTGGTTCAGAAGTCTGACAGCAGTGGGGAAGAAGCTGTTCTTGAGTCTGGTTGTTCGAGTAGAAGGGATAAAAGGGGTTGGCCAGGGATCTTTGGTAAATTGGTTTATTCTTGTCACATGTACCGAGGTACAGTGAAAAACTTTGCTCTGTATGCCATCCATACAGATAATTTCTGTGCAGATCCATACAGATCATTTCATTAACAGTGCATTGAGGTAGTACAAGGGAAAACAATAACAGAATGCTGAATAAAGTATTACAGCTACAGAAAAAGTGCAGTGCAGGCAGACAACAAGGTGCAAGGCCATGATGAGGTAGATTGTGAGGGCAAGAGTCCATCTTGTCGTACTAGGGGACCGTTCAATAGTCTTATAACAGTGGGATAGAAGCTGTCCTTGAGCCTGGTGGTACATGCTTTCAGGCTTTTGTATTTCCTGCCTGATGGGAGAGGGGAGAAGGGAGAATGTCCGGGGACGGGGTGGGTGGGTGGGGTCTTTGATTATGTTGGCTGCTTTACCAAGGCAGCGGGAAGCGTAGACAGAGTCCATGGAGGAGAGGCTGGTTTCCGTGATGTGCTGAGTGTGTCCACAACTCTCTGCAGTTTCTCGGGCAGAACAGTTGCCATATCAAGCTGTGATGCTTCCAGATAGGATGCTTTCTGTGGTGCATCGATAAAAGTTGGTGAGTGTCAAAGGGGACATGCCGAATTTCTTTAGCCACCTGAGGAAGTAGAGGTGCTGGTGAGCTTTCTTGGTCGTGGCATCTACGTGGTTGGACCAGGACAGGCTGTTGGTGATGTTCATTCCTCAGAACTTGAAGCTTTCAACCCTCTTGACCTTAGCACTGTTGATGTAAACAGGAGGTTGTGCACCACCCTGCTTCCTGAAGTCAATGACCAGCTCTTTTGTTTTGCTGACATTGAAGGAAAGATTGTTGTCATGACACCATGTCACTAGCCTCTCTATCTCCTTCCTTTACTCCGACTCATCGTT
The DNA here is from genome assembly GCF_009764475.1 of Pristis pectinata. Lineage (NCBI taxonomy): Eukaryota > Metazoa > Chordata > Chondrichthyes > Rhinopristiformes > Pristidae > Pristis > Pristis pectinata. The sequence continues at coordinate 2,302,146 of NC_067415.1, forward strand.
ATTTGAGATTCAGCCCACTATGGTGGTGTCATCCGCAAACTTGTAGATCGAGTGAGAGCAGAATCTGGTCATGCAGTTGTGAGTGTATAGGGAATAGAGTAGGGGGGATGAGGACGCAGCCTTGTGGGGCACCAGGGTTGAGAATAATCGTGCTGGAGGTGTTGCTGCCTATCCTCCCTGATTGTGGTCTGTTGGTCAGGAAGTCAAGAATCCAGTTGCAGATGGAGGTGTTGAGTCCCAGGTCTCAGAGTTTGATGATCAGTTTGCTTGAAATTACAGTATTGAAGGCAGAGCTGTAGTCAATAAACAACAGTCTAACGTAGGTGTCTTTACCATCCAGATGCTCCAGAGCTGAGGGTAGGGCCAGGGAGATGGCATCCGCCGTAGATCTGTTTCGGCAGTAGTCAAATTGCAGTGGGTTGAGGTTGTCTGGGAGGCTGGAGCTGAGTCCTGCAGTCTGCAATTTGCCCAGGTGAAAAATGAGATCTTGTTTCTTGAGGTCACATTTGGCCTCGTGTAACAGTGCAGGACGTGCAGACTGAGAGGCCAGAGTGGGACTAGGATGGGGAATTAAAGTGACAGGCATCTGGAAGTTCAGGGTCACCCCTGTGGATTGAAAACAGGTGCTTCGCAAAGCGAGCACCCAATCTGCATTTGGCTTGTAATGTAGAGGAGACCACATTTTGAACACTGAATGCAATGCACTAGGTTGGAAGAAGTGTAAGTGAATCAGTGCTTCACCTGCACTTTGAACTACTGTGGTGCAAGCGGAGGTCATTTGGCGCATTGAGTTGATGCTAGCTCCTGTACAGCGATCCAGCCAGTCCTGCTCATTCCCCATTTCAGTACAAGTTATTTTTCCTCAATACCAATCCAATTCTTATCTGAACGCCCTAATTGACTCTGTTTCCACCACCTTCATAAGCAGTGACTTCTAGTAGGTCACTCCCGATTTAAAATAAAATCCCCCTTTTCACCTTTTGCCCTTCACCTTGAGTCCTTGGTTCTGAAACCATCTACCTAAACCAGTTTTGTACACCTCTCCCTAACTCCCCTCAACCTGCTTTGTTCTGAGGAGAACGCCATTAATGTGCAGTTAATTTAATTAGAACATAGAACAGTACAGCCCTAGACAGGCCATTCGACCCACGATGTTGTGCTGATCTTGATGCCAATTTATACTAAATGTCGTCCTCCTGTGTATCCTCCAAATCCCTCCATTCCCTTCATATTCATGTGTCGACCGAAAAGCCTCTTAAACTCCACCAAACTGCCTGCTTCCACCACTAGCCCTGGTGACCCATTCCAGGCACCTCCCACTCTCTGCGTAAAAAAACTTGCCCCTCACGTCACCTTTAAACTTCCCTCTTCTAATCCTAAAAGCATGTCCCCTGGTGTTTGACATTTCTACCCTGGGGAAAGGATTCTGACCGTCTACCCTATCTATGCCTCTCATAATTTAAAAAACCTTATCAGGTCTCTCCTCAGCCTCCGACGCTCTAGCGAGAACAACCCAAGTTTGTCCAACCTCTCCTTATAGCTCATACCCTCTAATCCAGGCAGCATCCTGGTGAACCTCTTCTGCACCCTCTCCAAAGCCTCCACATCCTTCCTGTAATGGGGCGACCAGAACTGCACTTGTACTACAAGTGCGGTCTAACAAAAGTTTTATACAGCTGCAGCATGACTTCCTGACTCTTATACTCAACAACCCCACCAATGAAGGCAAGCGTGCCACATGCTTATATTGACCATATTTGACCAGGACAAATTGGTGAAGAAGTTGCTGAAAAATAACCTTAAGTTAGATTTTCCAAACAGTAACTCTGAGTGAAGTATTCCTAGTAATGAGAGAGATTGAGTTGATGTGTGTGAGAAGCGGCTGGACAGGGTTGGACAAGTTGCATATTTCAAAAGACACATCCAGTGAGCCTCTCCTCCATGTGATTATGATTGACAAGGGTGTTGCTGGGACTAGAGGGCTTGAGTTATCAGGAGAGACTAATCACTACAGTATAGTAACACTATGACCACTTTGATCACTTTGCACTTAAATGGATTTTTTAAAAATTCTAGTTGTGTTCTTTCTTGTAAAAATTGTGCATAACTTATGTTTAATTTATGTTTTTCTTGTGAATGTTGCTTATATGATGCTACAGTACGTGCCTGTGATTGGAATTGGTTTATTATTGTCACTCGTACCAAGGTACAGTGAAAAACTTGTCTTGTATACTGTTTGTATAGATCAATTCATTATGGGATGCATTGAGGTAGTACAAGGTAAAAACAACAACAGAACACAAAGTGTCACAGCTACAGGGAAGTGCATCGCAGGTAGACAATAAGGTGCAAGGTCAAACAAGGTAGATTGTGAGGTCAAGAGTCCATCTCATCATATAAGGGAACTGTTCAATAGTCTTATCACAGTGGGATAGAAGCTGTCCTTGAGCCTGCTGGTATGTGCCCTCAGGCTCCCGTATCTTCTGCCTGATGGGAGAGGAGAGAAGAGAGAATGACCCAGGTGGGTGAGGTCTTTGATTATGCTTCACCGAGGCAGCGAAAGGTATATAGAGTGTCCATGGAGGGGAGGCTGGTTTCCGTGACGTGCTGAGCTGTGTCCACAACTCTCTGCAATTTCTTGTGGTCCCGGGCAGAGCAGTTGCCGTACCAAGCCGTGATGCATCCAGATAGGATGCTGCTGCATGCAAGTTTTTCATTGCACCTGTGTCTATGACGATAAACTCGACTTTGACTTTGATAGGCTGGGACTATTCTTCCCTGTAGGGTAAGAGGCTCAGTGGTGACCTTACAGAAGTTTATAAAACCATGAGGGGCATAGATAAGGTGGATGGTCACAGTCCTTCTCCCCAAAGTAAGGTACTCCAAAACTAGAGGATATAGGTTTAAGGTGAGAGGGGAAAGATTTAAAGGGGTCCTGTGGGGCACCTCCTTCACACAGAGGGTGGTGTGTATGGAACCAGCTGCCAGAGGAAGCAGTAGAGGTGGGTACAGTTACAATGTTTAAAAGACATTTGGACAGGATCATGGAAAGGAAAGATTTAGAGGGATATGGGCCAAACACAACAAATGGCACTAGCTCAGGAAGGCACCCTGATTGCCATGGGCAAGTTGGGACAAAGGGCCTGAATCTCTGCTGTATAACTCGATCTTCTGAATCTATTTCTTTCTCTCTGCTGTTTCCTGCCCAGTTACAGAGTATTGCTGAGAAAAACAATACCTTGGTCCCCATTGGAAAGCCTGCCTCTGAGGTGAGTGTCTAACTGGATCCCTGACCCCATGGTTGGTCTCAGAGTATTTTTTCATTTTGCACAGTGAGTTTGCAGAAAGTTAGTAAATGAATGCACTACAGGCAGCTGGGGATGGAGGAGGGGGAGCTTGTTGGAGTTTGAGCAATTACTTTTAGGATCTGAAAAAGATTCCGTCTATCCTGTCCGAATTGCTGATACAATTGGAGTGTTTAAGTTTATTAAGAGTTTAATTTTAAACATTCACTCGTGGAGTGTGCATCACTGTCAGAACATTGTTCCTTAGTTGCTCCTGATGAACTGCTGGAGTGCTTGTTGGAGTGACTCCTGTGGTATCGTTGGCTGGGCAGTTGAGGGATTACGCGGCATGGGAAGTGAGTCCCAGAGCAGGCAGTATCCTCTGTCCTCAGCTGGAGATACTGTTGAAATCAAAAGGAAATTTTATAAACTCTTCCTCTTAGGGCACCCTCCAAAATAAGTGGATGTGGAGAGAGTGTTTCCAGTAGTGGGAGAGTGTACGACTAGGGGGCACAGCCTCAGAATGAATGGACGTCCCTTTAGAACAGAGAGGAGGAGGAATTTCTTCAGCCAGAGGGTGGTGAATCTGTGGAATTCATTGCCACAGACGGCTGTGGAGGCCAAGACATTGGGTATGTTTAAAGTGGAGGTTGATAGGTTCTTGATTAGTAAGGGCGTTAAATGTTATGGGGACAAGGCAGGAGTATGGGGTTGAGAGGGAAAAATCAGTCATGATTGAATGACAGAGCAGACTTGATGGGCCGAATGGTCTGATTCTGCTCCTATATCTTACAAGGAAGCACAAGCTTTAGAATGGAGCCATGCTGTTGGGGTGATGCTGGGAGTGAAAATCTGGGACACTCAGTACTTGTTTCGTCGGTGAATTTAAAGATTTGCAACTGAGGTTAATAAGTTTTGGTTACATGTGTGCAGTTGGAGTTGAGAGACTGATCGGCTATGTTCTGTGGCTATTGGTTTATTATTGTTACATGTACCGTTGGTCAGACCGCATTTGGAATATTGTGAGCGATCTTGGGCTCTGTATCTAAGGAAAGATGTGCTGGCCCTGGAGAGGGTCCAGAGGAGGTTCACAAGAATGATCCCGGGAATGAAAGGGTTAACGTGTGAGGAGCGTTTGATGTCTCTGGGCCTGTAGTCGATGGAGTTCAGAAGGATGAGAGGTGGATCTCATTGAAACCTACCAGTTACTGAAAGGCCTGGATAGATTGGACATGGAGGGGATGTTTCCATCAGTGGGAGAGGCTAGGATCTGAGGGCACAGCCTCAGAATAAAGGGACGTCCCTTTAAAACTGAGATGAGGAGGAATTTCTTCAGCCAGAGGGTGGTGAATCTGAGAAGGCGGGAGAATGGGGTTGGAAAAACAAAAATCAGCCATGATTCAATAGTGGAACAGACTCGATGGACCGAATGGCCTAATGCTGCTCCTATATCTTATGGTATCGAGATGCAGTGGAAAGCTTTTGTTTGCGTGCCATCTGACAGATACAGGAAGTCCCTGGGTTACGAACGCCCGACTTAGGAACGGCGGGAAGAAGGTGCAGAATTGGGCGCAGAACGGTTTGCCTGTCAGTGTTGACTTTTTCCAGGCGATGGAAGTGGCGAACGGCTGGATCGTGGATTTCATGTGTTACCGTCTGTACTGCTATTTCGGGGCAGGGATGTTCGAGGAGTTCCGAATGATGAGGGACACCATGAATGGTCACCAGCCCCCCCCCCCACCCACCATATCTCTCTCTCTATCTCACTATCTATCCAGCACTCACTCTCCCCCGACAGTTCGTCCCCGGGTAATGACCGAGGTCCGTTTCTACAGATGTCCTTAAGTTGATTTTGTCTGTCAGTTGGAAAATACACAAAATTCACTCGATGTGGTAACTGTACCTCCACAGTACTGTACTGTAATGAGTGACACCAAACGCACACAAGACTGACGGCAGTCTTCACGTTTCCCGGCGATAACAAGTTATGCTGTATTTTAGACTGCTTCACACTATGTGTGGAATTATAATGAAACTGGAATCAAAATTCCATTTGGCTCTTAATATATAGCAATAAATAACTGAAGCTTGTAGTGATTTAGGACTAATTGATGCTGGATGTGAACTGTACATAACTGTTCCGACTTACATACAAATTCACCTTACAAACAGACTCAAAAACAGAACTAATTCGTAATCCGGGGACTTCCGGTAATGCCACACATAAATGCATCAAGGTAGTAAGAAGGAAAGCAGAATGAGAATATAGCGTTGCAGTTCCAGAGAAAGTGTAGTGCAGGCAGACAATAAGGTGCAGGGGCCACTCAAGGTAGATTGGGAGATCAAGAGTTTGTCTTTTAGTGTACGAGAGGTCCGTTCGAGAGCCTGATAACAGCGGGATGGAAGCTGTCCTTGAGGGCTGAAATGGCAGAACAAGTGTAAGGGATTGAATGGTTTCCCTGTTGCAGTGTAAAGTGCTTTGGGCCATTGTAGAGAGATGAGGCTTCCTTTGCTGAGCTTTGTGGGTGAAGGAGTGGAAATGGCGGTCACACCCTGTGGTGGAGTCCCTTTGTTCAATGGTGTGTTGGGGTTGCTCACAGCAGAATTATGACGATGAGGAAGAGGAGGATGACGAAGATGATGAGGACAGTGAGGAGGACTCAGAGGAGGACGAAGACATTCAGGACATGGATGAGATGAACGATTACAATGAGTCGCCTGATGATGGAGAGATTAACGAGGTGAGTGGTGGAACTGCCCAGCCCTGCCCAGCCCAGCCCTGCCCTGCCCAGCCCAGCACTGCACCAGACCTGCCCTGCCCAGCCCAGCACTGCCCTGCCCAGCCCAGCACTGCACCAGACCTGCCCTGCCCAGCCCAGCCCAGCCCAGCACTGCACCAGACCTGCCCAGCACTGCACCAGACCTGCCCTGCCCTGTCCAGCCCAGCCCAGCACTGCACCAGACCTGGGTCAGTCAGGTCTCACTCCCAACTCATCACCCAGGTGAATGAAAAATCAAAAACCTGCAGTGGCTGAAAACCTGAAATAAAAACAGAAAACGCTGGCAACACCCAGCAGGTCGGGCAGCATCTCTGGAGTGAGAAGCAGAGTTATCTCCTTCCACAGATGCTGCCCGACCTGCTGAGTGTTTCCAGCATTTTCTGTTTCCATATCCAATTGCCTGGATCGCACACGAAACCAATAAGATTCAGTCATACAGCACAGAAACAGGCCCTTCGGCCCAACTGATCCATGCCGACCAAGCATCCCGTCAAAGCTAGCCCCATTTGCCCACGATGGCCCACATCCCACTAAACCTTTCCCATCCATGGCCCTGTCCAAATGCTTTTTAAATGTTATTCATGTACCTGCCTCAACCACTTCCTCTGGCAGCTCATTCCATATATGGACCACCCTCTGGGTGAAAAAGTTGCCCCTCAGGTTCCTATTAAATCTCTTCCCTCCCACTTTAAACCTGTGCCCTCTAGTTCTTGATTCCCCAACCCTGGGAAAATGACTGTGCATTCACCCTGTCTATGGCCCTCATGATTCTATATACCTCTGTAAGGTCATCCCTCATTTTCCTATGCTCCAATGCTTGCTGCATTTCCAAAATTTTAGGTGGGGCTAGAAAAAGGTGACTGTTTCTGAAGCGTTTCAGAACCATCTGAGATTGTGGAACCCAGGATGACTTTCATGATGATCGGTATTGGTGTTGGTTTGTTATTGTCACTTGTACTGAGATACAGTGAAAAACTTGTCTTGCATACCGTTCGTACAGACCAATTCATTGCACAGTGCATTGAGGTAGTACAGGGTTAAAACAATAACAGAATATAGAATAAAGTGTCGCAGCTGCAGAGGAAGTGCAGTGCAGGTAGACAATAAGGTGCAAGGTCATAACAAGGTAGATTGTGAGGTCAAGAGTCCATCTCATTGTATAAGGGAACCGTTCAATTGTCTTATCACAGTGGGATAGAAGCTGTCTTTGAGCCTGGTGGTACGTGCCCTCAGGCTCCTGTATCTTCTGCCTGATGGGAGAGGAGAGAAGAGAGAATGACCTGGGTGGGTGGGGTCTTTGATTATGCTGGCTGCTTTGCCAAGGCAGTGAGAGGTAAAGACAAGAGTCCATGGAGGTGAGGCTGGTTTCTGTGATGTAGTGGCGGTGCCCACAACTCTCTGCAGTTTCTTGTGGTCCTGGGCAGAGCAGTTGCCGTACCAAGCCGTGATACATCCAGATAGGATGCTCTCTGTGGTGCATCGGTAAAAGTTGGTGAGTGTCAAAGGGGACATGCCAAATTTCTTTAGGCTCCTGAGGAAGTACAGGCGCTGGTGAGCTTTCTTGGCTGTGGCGTCTACGTGGTTGGACCAGGATAGTGATGTTTACTCCTAGGATCTTGAAGCTGTCAACCCTCTCGACCTCAGCACCGCTGATGTAGACACGTGCATCTGCACCGCCCCGTTTCCTGAAGTCAATGACCAGCTCTTTTGTTTTGCTGACATTGAGGGAAAGGTTGTTGTCATGACACCATGTCACTAAGCTCTCTATCTCCTTCCTGTACTCTGACTCATCGTTATTTGAGATACGGTGGTATCATATGCAAACTTGTAAATGGAGTTAGAACAGAATGTGGCCACACAGTCACGAGTATATAGGGAGTAGGGTAGGGGGCTGAGGACACAGCCTTGTGGGGCACCAGTGTTGAGAAAAATCTTGCCGGAGGTATTGCTGCCTATCCTCACTGATTGCGGTCTGTTGGTCAGGAAGTCAAGGATCCAGTTGCAGAGGGAGGTGTTGAGTCCCAGGTCTTGGAGTTTGGTGATGAGTTTGCTTGGAATTATAGTATTGAAGGCAGAGCTGTAGTCAATAAACAATCGTCTAACCTAGGTGCCTTTACTGTCCAGATGGTCTAGAGATGAGTGTAGGGCCAGGGAGATGGCGTCCACTGTAGACCTGTTTCGGCAGTAGCCAAATTGCAGTGGGTCGAGGTTTTCCGGGAGGCTGGAGTTAATGCATGCCATGACCAGCCTCTCGAAGCACTTCATGATGGTGGATGTCAGAGCCACCGGTTGGTGGTCATTCAGGCACGTTACCTTGTTTTTCTTGGGTACCACAATGATAGTGGTCGTCTTAAAACAGGTGGGAACCTCAGATTGAAGCAGGGAGAGGTTAAATATGTCTGCAAATACCCCTGCCAGCTGATCAGCACAGGATCTGAGGACACGGCCAGGGACACCATCCGGGCCAGATGCTTTCCGCGGGTTCTCTCTCTGGAAGACTGATCTTGCGTCCTCAGCAGTGACCATGAGTTCAGGTGCATTGGAGGCTGTCAGGGTGGGGGGTGACAAACCACTCCTCTTCTGTTCAAAACATGCATAGAATGCGTTAAGCTCATCGAGAAAGGACGCGCTGTTGGTGATGCTGTCTGACTTCATTTTGTAGCATGGAAGCCCTGCCACAACTGACAGCTGGTCTGAGACTCGAGTTTGGACGGATATTGTCCCTTGGCATCTCTGATAGCTTTACAGAGGTTGTATCTCGATTTCTTGTAAAAGTCAGGGTCGGCTGATTTGAATGCTGCAGTCCTGGACTTAAGTAGGGAGTGGATATCCTGGTTCATTCATGGTTTCCAGTTTGGGAACACCCGGATTGTCCTGTTTGGTACACAGTCCTCCACACACTTACTGATAAAGTCTGTGATGGTGGTGGCATGACGTGTGAGTGCAGGGTGGGGTGGGGTGTGCGGTGGGTGCCTCCTGATCAGAATCATATTATTATCACTGATTTAGACGACATGAAATATGTAGTTTTGCGACAACAGTACTGTGCAAAGACATAAAATTTCTATAGATTATAAAAATAAATACATAGTGCAAAACAGGAATAACGAGGTAGTGTTCATGGGTTCATGGACTGTTCAGAAATCTGATGGTGGAGGGGAAGAAGCTGTTCCTGGATCATTGAGTGTGGGTCTTCAGGCTCCTGTACCTTCCCCCCGATGGTAGTAACGAGAAGAGGGCATGTCCCAGATGGTGAGCGTCCTCAATGATGGATGCTGCCTTCTTGAGGCACCCCCTCTTGAAGATGTCCTCGATGGTGGGGAGGATTGTGCCGGTGATGGAGCTGGCTGAGTCTACAACCCTCTGCAGCCTCATGCGATGCTGTGCATTGGAGCCTTTGCCATACGGTGTTTCCCAGAGAGCAGAATGGTTCCAAGTTAGGATCTTTCTTTTAGTGTGTTGAGTGGAAGGGAACTGACAGCTTTGTGGTGAGAATCCAACTGCATCAGAGACTTTTGTTTCAGGAAATGGCAGTAACTCACTGAACCTCTGTTCCTCTTGTAGATCGACATGGAGGGTGCAGAGCAGGATCAGGACCAGTGGATGATCTAGCAGACCCAAGACACTGTGTGCTCTTTGAAAGTGAAGGACTGCCACTGGCTTGGTCTCTGCACGGACTTCCCCCGTTGATGGTGGTGTGGTCATATCTGTGTCCTTCTTCCTTAACACTGCTGTTCCTATTGTGACTGAGACATACCCCATCTCCTTGTGGTAACAAGTCTTCAATCTGCTGGAGGAACTCAGCAGGTCGAGCAGCAACTGTGGGGGTGGGAGGAAAAGAATTGTTGACGTTTCAGGACGAAACCCGGCATCAGGATGTTTTGATGCAAAACGTCGACAATTCCTTTCCCCCCACAGATGCTGCTTGACCCGCTGACTTCCTCCAGCAGATTGTGTGTTGCTCCAGATTCCAGCGTCTGCTGTCTCCTGTGTCTCCATGATAACAAACCTTCCTTTAATTGGCCATTCAGTCATTTGCCGGCATTCCTATTGGCTGATCTGAGCCTCATTTGCCTGACACCTATAAGATAATATCCTTTCCCAATAATAAAAATCTTCCAACCTCCGTTCTGATTTTATTTAATTGACGCTCTGTGAGAAGGGTATTTAGCTAGGGGAGAGTTCCAGATTCTGGTGCAGGGGAAGCAGAGCTGCCTCGTGGACATGTTGCAACGTGGGCTGTTGTCATTGGATGGAGTGACCACGCAGAGAGCAAGTGGACCTTGGGTAACATGGGATGTCCAGTAAAGAAACTGACCCAGCTAGTTTGTGCTCCCTCCCCTCTATCTCACGCTATCACTGTAACCTACCACTATCCCCCTCATGTTTGTTTATTTCCCTGGAGTACATCCGTACTTTTCACCTTGTGTTTTGCCTGTGGACGCGAGTTCGACATTATTGCTGGAGAGTTGATTCTTGTGTGAGTAGTGAAACCGGCCTCACTCACTGCGTTATTTTAAGTCCTGGTGCTGTCTGTTGAGTTTTGTAATAAAATGTTTTTTTTAAAAAGTGTTCTACTGTTCTTAATTTTGCCTCTCTGAAGTGACTGTATTGGAATTGGTTTACTATCATCACATGGAGTCACAGTCATACAGCCCGGAAACAGGCCCTTCGGCCCAACTGGTCCATGCTGACCAAGATTCCCATCTAACTCAGTCCCATTTGCCTGCATTTTGCCCAGATCCCTCACAACCTTTCCTATCCACGGACCTGTCTAAGTACCTTTTAAAATGTTGTTAATGTACCTGCCTCAACCATTTCCTCTGGCAGCTCGTTCCATATACTGACCACCCTCTGCGTGAAAAAGTTGCCCCTCACCTCCAATGAGTGGGGGTCCAGCTACATATCTTGTCATTCAATGGCATCACCATTGACACTCCACAGCCTTTCCACCATCTACGAGACACAGGTCAGAAATGTGATGGAAAACGCTCCATCTGCCTGGACGAATGCAGCACCAACAATGCTCAAAAACCTTCCTAAAGTCCATGGACACCACATCCACCGCTCTGCATTCATCGATGTGGTTTGTCACATCCTCAAAGAATTCAATCAGGCTCGTGAGGCACGACCTGCCCCTCACAAAGCCATGCTGACTGTCCCTAATCAGCCTATGCTCCTCCAAATGCTCATAAATCCTGTCCCTGAGAATCTCTTCCAGTAATTTGCCCACCACTGAAGTAAGACTCACTGGTCTGTAATTCCCAGGATTATCCCTACTCCCTTTCTTGAACAAAGGAATAACATTTGTCACCCTCCAGTCATCTGGCACTACTCCTGTGGCCAGTGAGGATGCAAAGATCGTCGCCAAGGGCTCATAAATCTCTTCCCTTGCTTCCCGTAGTATCCTGGGATATATCCTGTCCAGCCCTGGGAAACTATCTATCCTAATGATTTTCAAAAGTCCAACACATCCTCCTCCTTAACACCAACATGTTCCAGCGTAATAGCCTGCCTTACAGTGCCCTCACAAACGTCAAGGTCTCTCTCACAGGTGAATACTGAAGTATTCATTAAGGACTTCCCCAATCTCTTCCGAATCCAGGCACACGTTTCCTCTTTTATCCCTGTGTGGTCCGACCCTCACTCTAGTCATCCTGTTCTTCACATATGAGTAGAACATCTTGGGGTTTTCCTCAATCCTACGTGCCAAGGCCTTCTCATACCCCCTTCTTGCTCTCCTAAGTCCATTCTTAAGCTCCTTCCTGGCTACCTTGTAACTCTCCAGAGCCCTGTGTGATCCATGCTTTCTAAACCTTAAGCAAGCTTCTTTCTTCCTCTTCACTAGAGATTCCACATCTCTTGTCAACCACGGTTCCTTCATCCTACCAGCCATTTCCTCAATGGGACAAACCTATCTAGAACCCTTTGCAAGTGATCTCTAACAACCTTCACCAGACAGTGACCATAACTCCTTGACCTTTCCCATAGCCTTGGAGGGGGATAGGAGCAGAAGATATGGGAAAGTATTTAATTTGGGGGAGGGGGAATTCTGATGCTATTAGGCAGGAACTTGGGAGCATAAATTGGGAACAGATGTTCTTGGGGAAGTGCACAATAGAAATGTGGAGGTTGTTTAGGGAATACTTGCATGGGGTTCTGGATAGGTTGAGGCAGGGTAAGGATGGTAGAGTGAAGGAACCGTGGTTGACAAGAGACGTAGAATATCTTGTCAAGAGGAAGAAAGAAGCGTACCTGAGGTTTAGAAAGCACGGATCAGACAGGGCTCTGAAGAGTTACAGGGTAGCCAGGAGGGAGCTTAAGAATGGACTTAGGAGAGCGAGAAGGGTCCATAAGGAGGCCTTGGTGAGTAGAATTAAGGAAAACCCCGAGGCATTGAATAGGAGGATGACTAGAGTGAGGGTAGGACCGATCAGAGATAAAAGACGAAACGTGCCTGGAGTCGGAAGAGGTAGGGGAGGTCCTTAATGAATACTTTGCTTCAGTGTTCACCAGAGAGAGAGACCTTGACGTTTGTGAGGATGGCGTACGACAGGCTGATACGCTGGGGCACGTTGGCGTGAAGAAAGAGGATGTGCTTGAATTATTGAAAAACATAAGGATAGATAAGTCACCAGGGCTGGACGGGAAGCGAGGGAAGAGATTGCTGAGCCTTTGGTGATGATCTTTGTGTCCTCACTGGCCACAGGAGCAGTCCCAGATGATTGGAGGGTGGCAAATATTGTTCCTTTGTTCAAGAAAGGGAGTAGGGATAACCCTGGGAATTACAGACCAGCGAGTCTTACTTCAGTGGTGGGCAAATTACTGGAGAAGATTCTTAGAGACAGGATTTATGGGCATTTGGAGAAGCAGAGGCTGATTAGGGACAGTCAGCATGGCTTTGTGAGGGGCAGGTCTTGCCTCACGAGCCTGATTGAATTCTTTGAGGTTGTGACAAAGCACGTTGATGAAGGTAGAGCAGTGGATGTGGTGTACATGGATTTTAGTAAGGCATTTGATAAGGTTCCTCATGGAAGGCTCATTCAGAAAATCAGGAGGCATGGGATCCAGGGAAGCTTGGCTGTGTGGATTCAGAATTGGCTCACCCATAGAAGACAGAGGGTGGTTGTAGACAGAGCATATTCTGCCTGGAGGTCGTGTTCCGCAGGGATCTGTTCTGGGACCCCTGCTCTTTGTGATTTTTATAAATGACTTGGATGAAGAAGTGGAAGGGTGGGTTGGTAAGTTTGCAGATGACACGAAGGTTGGAGCTGTTGTGGATAGTGCAGAAGTTGTCGTAGGTTGCAATGGGTGGAGAAGTGGCAGACGGAGTTCAACCCGGAGAAGTTTGAAGTGATACACTTTGGAAGGCAGAATAAAGGTTAATGACAGGACTCTGCTGTGGAGGAACAGAGGGATCTTGGGGTACGGTGTGTTGGCCTTCATTAGTCGGGGGACAGAGTTCAAGAGCCACAAGGTAATGTTGCAGCTCTATAGAACTCTGGTCAGACCACACTTGGAGTATTGTGTTCAGTTCTGGTCGCCTCATTATAGGAAGGATGTGGAAGCTTTAGAGAGGGTGCAGAAGAGATTTACCAGGATGCTGCCTGGATTGGAGAGCATGTCTTATGAGGATAGGTTGAGTGAGCTAGGGTTTTTCTCTTTAGAGCAAAGGAGGATGAGAGGTGACTTGATAGAGGTGTACAAGATGATGAGAGGCATAGATCGAGTGGACAGTCAGAGACTTTTTCCCAGGGCGGCAATGGCTAACATGAGGGGACATAATTTTAAGGTGATTGGAGGAAGGTATAAGGGGGATTTCAGGGGTAAGTTTCGTTTTTAAAAAACACAGAGAGTGGTGGGTGCGTGGAACGCACTGCCGGCAGAGGTTGTGGGGGCAGATACATTAGGGACATTTAAGAGACTCTTAGATAGACTCATGAATGATGGAGAAAGGGAGGGCTATGTGGGAGGGAAGGGTTAGGTAGATCTTGGAGCAGGATAAAATGTCGGCACAACATCTTGGGCCGAAGGGCCTGTACTGTGCTGTAATGTTCCATGTTCTATTTCCATTGTGCATTTTCCCGAGTACATCTGCTCCCAATTTACCCTCTCAAGTTCCTGCCTAACAGCATCATAATTCCCCTCCCCCAATTAAATACTTTCCCATACTGTCTGCTCCTACCCCTCTCCAAGGCAAGGGTAAAGGTCAGGGGGTTGTGGTCGCTGTCTCTGAAATGCTCACCCACTGAGAGATCTGACACCTGACCAGGCTCATTGCCTAGTACCAGATTCAGAATGGCCTCACCTCTAGTCAGCCACTCTACACATTGAGTCAGGAATCCTTCCTGGACACAGTTAACAAATTCAGCCCCATCCAAACCTTTTGCACTAAGGAGGTGCCAGTCAATATTAGGGAAGTTGAAACCACCCATGACAACAACCCTGCTATTTTCGCACCTTTCCAAAATCTGCCTCCTGATCTGATCCTCTGTGTTTCTGTTGCTATTGGGGGGGGGGGGGTCTGTAGAATACTCCCAATAGTGTGATTGCTCCCTTCCCATTTCTGACCTCCACCCACACTGTAGACAATCCCTCCAGGATGTCTTCCTTTTCTGCAGCTGTGATACTATCCCTGATTAGCAAAACCACTCCCCCACCTCTTTTACCTCCCTCCCTGTCCCTTTTGAAACAGCTGAAGCCTGGAACATCCAGCAGCCATTCCTGCCCTTGTGACAGCCAAGTCTCTGTAATGGCCACAACGTCGTAGTTCCACGTACTGACCCATGCTCTAAGTTCATCACTCTTGTTCCTGATACTTCTCGCATTAAAATAGACACACTTCAACCCATCCAACTGGCTGCAATTTTGCCCTATCAACTGCCTATCCTTCCTCACAGTTTCTCTACACACTGCATCAACCTGTACACCAACTGCCGCATCCTCTGACCTATCACTCGGGTTCCCATCCCCTGCCAAACTAGTTTAAACCCTCTGCAACAGTTCTAGCAAACTTGCCCGCAAGGATATTGGTCCCCCTCCAGTTCAGGTATAACCTATTCCTTTTGTACAGGTCGTACCTTCCCCAGAAGAAATCCCAATGATCCAGAAATCTGAAACCCTGCCCCCTGCACCAACTCCTCAGCCACACATTCATCTGCCAAATCAACCTATTCTTACCCTCACTGGCACATGGCACAGGCATCATTCCAGAGATTACTGCCCCTGAGGTCCTGCTTTTCAGCTTCCTACCTAGTTCCCCATATTCACTTTTCAGGACCTCATCCTTTTTCCTACTGACATCATTGGTACCAATGTGTACCACGACTCCTGGCTGCTCCCCTCCCCCTTCAGAATGCTGTGGACCCAATCCGAGACATCCCTGACCCTGGCACCTGGGAGGCAACGTACTATCCGGGAGTCTCTTTCACGTCCACGGAATCTCCTGTCTGCTCCCCTAACTATAGAGTCCCCTCTCACTATTGCTCTCCTCTTCTCCCCCTTCCCTTCTGAGCCAGCGACCTGACTGCTGCAGCTTTCCCCTGGTAGGTTCCCCCCCCCCCCCCCCCCCCCCCAGACAGTATCCAAAGTGGTATACCTGTTATTGAGGGGAACGGCCACAGGGGTACTCTGCACTACCTGCCTATTCCCTTCCCCTCTCCTGACAGTCACCCAGCTACCTGCCTCCTGGTATTGGTATTGGTATTGGTTTATTATTGTCACTTGTACCGAGGTACAGTGAAAAACTTGTCTTACAAACCAATCGTACAGGTCAATTCATTACACAGTGCAGTTAGTACAGAGTGCATTGATGTAGTACAGGTAAAAACAATAACAGTACAGAGTAAAGTGTCACAGCTACAGAGGAAGTGCAGTGCAATAAGGTGCAAGGTCACAACAAGGTAGATCGTGAGGTCAGAGTCCGTCTCATTGTATAAGGGAACTGTTCAATAGTCTTCTCACAGTGGGGTAGAAGCTGTCCTTAAGCCTGGTGGTACGTGCCCTCAGGCTCCTGTATCTTCTACCCGATGGAAGAGGAGAGAAGAGAGAATGTCTGCAGCTTAGTTGTGGCTCCCTCCCTGTAGCTCTGATCCATCACCTCCTTATTCTCCCGGAGGAGCTGAAGGTCATGCAGCTGCAGCTCCCCAACTTGATCTGTAAGGAGCTGCAGCTGGGTGCACCTCCCACAGAGGTAGCTATCTGGGAGACTTGAGATCTCCCACATCTGGCAGGAAGAACACACCACTGACACTGGATCCATTGTCACTACTATAGCTGAGCACTAACAGACAGAGAAAGAAACTTGCCAAAGCCTCAGCTTGCTCCTCCTCCCCCACTCCGACAATAGCTGCTCTACTTGACCCTACCTTCTTTTTACTGGTTGTTGCCAATTGGCTAACTTCCAATTCAATGATCACATAACAATTTGCAGCCATGCCTCTTGTATTGTTTGGAAATACCTGGAAAAGAACTGGGTCCCGATACTTGCCTCTATATTTGGCTCCCACTTCTCGCACCGAGAGTCCCGCTTCTCGCTCCAAGTCATGGCCCTCGCTCCCTGGAAAAGGAGATAAGAAATAGCAGCCACTGGGCCCCTTGGGCCTGTTCTGCTGTTCAATAAGATCATGGATAATCTTTCCAGCACTTACCCATTCCCTTGATTTCCTTAATATAGAGTCATACATCAGGGAAACAGGCCCTTCAGCCCAACTCATCCATGCTGACCAAGATGCCCATTGTAACTAGTCCCATTTGCCTGCATTTGGCCCATATCCCTCTAAACCTTTCCTATCCACGGACCTGTCCTGTCCAAATGTTTTTTATATGTTATTTTACCTGCCTCACCCACTTCCTCTGGCAGCTCATTCCATACACCCACCATCCTCTGCATGAAGAATTTGCCCCTTGGGTTCCCTTTAAATCTTCCCCTCTCATTTTAAACCTATGCCCTCAAGTTTTTGATTCCTTTTGCCTGTGTACAAGACTGAGTGCATTCACCCTATCCACGCCCCTCATGCTTTTATATGCCTCTATAAGGTCACCCCTCAGTGTCCTACGCTCCAAGGAATAAAAGCCCCAACCTGCCCGACCTCTCCCTATAACTCAGGCCCTTATGTCCCGGCAACATTCTTGTAAATCTTCTCTGCGCTCTTTCCAGCTCAATGACATCTTTCCTATAACTGGGGTGACCAAAACTGTACGCAATACAGCTACAACATAACATCCCTACTCCTGCACTCAGTGCCCTGACTATTGAAGGCCAGTGTGCCAAACGCCTTCTTCACCACCCTGTCTGACTGATGCCATTTTCAGGGAACTAAAAAAATAATTTTATGGTTTGATGCAGGAAAACTGTTGGGGGAGGTGGGTTGGATTTAACGCTGCAGGGTTGGGTCTCCCAGACTCCACGGGGAGGCTTCTCCTTTTTTCTCCTCCATCCTTCACACGAGTAAAGCTCTCTCCCTGTTTCGGTTGCCTGGCCTGGGTTGACTGGAGCTGCCTGGGCAGAGAAAGTCTGAAGCAAGGGACTTTGGAAAGCACAGAGCTTTTCAGAGTGAAGATGAAGTTCATCTCTTGCAGGATGTAAACACGATGATAAGAGGAGTCATCATCCTTGGCCTTTGTCTTCTAGTCTTGTTTATTATTTCAACCAGGGTGAAGATCTGGAAGCTGGTGACTAATTTGCTTTCTGCAGTGGCAGAGCACTGTTGCAACGGCTTCTGTGGCCTGACACCCTTTGAACAAATCACATTAAGGAACAGGGTCAAGAGCTGTGCGCACAGCGATGTGGCAGTGCGGCCCGGGTAAAGGGAATGGCTGAGGTTCCTAGTTGCTCAGCCATTGTCACAACCTCAAAAATATATAGGAGGACTGCATTACTTCACATATATACAGCACGGAAACAGGCCCTTCAGCCCAACTGGTCCATGCCGACCAAGGTTCCCATCTAAGCTGGTCCCATTCGTCTGCGTTTGGCCCATATCCCTCTAAACCTTTCCTATCCACGGACCTGTCCAAGTGCCTATTAAATGTTGTCAATGTACCTGCCTCACCCACTTCCTCTGACAGCTCGTTCCATACCCTGACCACCCTCTGGGTGAAAAAGTTGCCCCTCAGGTTCCTATTAAATCTCTCCCCTCTCACCTTAAACCTGTGCCCTCTAGTTCTTGATTCCCCAACCCTGGGAAAAAGACTGTGTGCATTCACCCTGTCTATGACCCTCATTCTGCTACACAACAGTGAAAAAAGTCCCAATCTGCTCAACCTCTCTCCATAACTCAGTCCCTCGAGTCCCAGCGACATCCTCGTAAATCTCCTCTGCACTCTTTCCAGCTTAATGGCATCTTTCCTATAGCAGGGCGACCAAAACTGAACACAATATTCCGAATCCAGCCTCACCAATGTCTTGTACAACTGCAACGTAACATCCCAACTTCTGTACTCAGTGCCCTGACTGATGAAGGCCAGTGTGCCGAATGCCTCCTTCACCACCCTGTCTTCCTGCAACACCATTTCAGGGAACCATGTACCTGTACTCCTAGGTCCCTCTGTTCTACAACACTCCCCAGGGCCCAGCCATTCACTGCGAAAGTCCTACCCTCATTTGTCTTCCCAAAATGCAACACCTCGCACATATCCAAATTAAACTCCATTTGCCATTCCTCAGCCCACTTACCCAGCTGATCAAGATCCCTCTGTAAATCCTGAGAACCATCTTCACTGTTACTGACACCACCTATTGTAGTGTCATCTGCAAACTTACTAACCCTGCCCTGTACATTCTCATCCAAATCATAGAGGACAAATAGCAATGAGCCCAACACCGAGTCCTGGGGAACACCACTGGTCAGGGGCCTCCAGTCCAAAAAAACAACCTTCCACCATCTCCGTCCGCTTCCTACCGTCAATCTGATTAACCAGCTCCCCCTGGATCCCATGCGATCTAACCTTCCACAGCAGCCTACCATGCGGAACCTTGTCAAAGGCCTCACTGAAGTCCATACAGACGTCTACCACCCTGCCCTCAGTGATCTTCTTGGTTACTTCTTCAAAAAACTAAATCAAGTTCATGTGACATGAGCTCCCACACACAAAGCCATGCTGACTATCCAGAATCAACCCCCGTCTTTCCAAATGTTTGAATGTCTTATCCCTCAGGTTTCCCTACAGTAATCTACCTACCACAGATGTCAGACTTACTGGTCCATAGTTCCCAGGTTTTCCTTTGCTGCCCTTCTTAAACAAAAGGCAAAGCATTAGCCACCCTCCAGTCTTCTGGCATCTCACCCATTGCTAACAGTGACGCAAATATCTCAGCCAGGGCTCCCGCAATTTCTTCACCAGCCTCCCACAGTGTTCTTGGACATAGCTGGTCAGGCCCAGGAGATTTGTCCACCTTCATACTTGTTAAGACATCCAGCACCTCCTCTACTGTAATACAGACTATCCCCAAGACCCCATTTACTTTTCCTGGTAAATGGAATTAAAATGGTTTGCAACCTGGAGCTCCAGATGACCACAGTGAGCGAGAAAATCTGAGCCAATCTGATATGAAAACAGAAAATAGAAAATGCTGGAAAAACATAACAGGTTGTGCGGCGTCTGTGGGGAGAGAAAATCAGCCAGTGTTTCAGATGAGGGACCCGAGATAGGGAGAAACTTGTCGGGGTAGCAGTGAAATGTGAGGGAAGCCGAGGGAATTTCTTCAAGGGACCAAAGACGGGATGGATTATGTACCGGGGTGGGTAACGTGATGCTGAATTCTTCTAATATAATAAGATATTTATTAATTAGTCACATGTACATTGAAACACACAGTGAAATTCATCTTTTTGCATTATTGAAAATGTGCTGGGGGCAGCCCGCAAGGGTCACCACGCTTCTGGCACCAACATAGCATGCCCACACCTTCCTAACCCGTACGTCTTTGGAATGTGGGAGGAAACCAGAGATAACATGCTCTTTCTTCCTGTATATCAAAACTATCCCACCCGCCAGCCTTTTCCCTTCCTCTCTGTGTATAGTCCTGCCTGCTAGGCATGTCCCAGAATACCAGAACACATCAGCATCATATTACCCGTCCCTAGTACCTAATTGGTAAATTGGTTTATTATTGTCACATGTACCGAGGTACAGTGAAAAACTTGTCTGGCATACCATCCATACAGAGCATTTCATCACATCAGTGCATTGAGTTAGTACAAGGGAAAACAATAACAGAATGCAGAATAAAGTGTTACAGTTACAAAGAAAGTGCAGACATACAATAAGGTGCAGAATCAGCCAGGAGATAGAGGAGCAGCGGGTCCCTCACAGGTACAGGCTTACTGTTTAAAAAGCTTAAAATAAGATACCTTTATTAGTCACATGTACATCGAAACACAGTGAAATGCATCTTTTGCATAGAGTGTTCTGGGGGCAGCCCGCAAGTGTTGCCACGCTTCCGGCACCAACATAGCAGGCCCACAACTTCCTAACCCGTACGTCTTTTGGAATGTGGGAGGAAACCGGAGCACCCGGAGGAAACCCACGCAGTCATGGAGAGAACATACAAACTCCTTACCGACAGCGATGGGTATTGAACCCGGGTCGCTGGCGCTGTAATAGCGTTACGCTAGCCGTCTCAGGCAGAGCAGTTTCCGTACCAAGCCGTGATGCATGCGGATAGGATGCTTTCTATGGTACAAGCATAAAAATTGGTGAGTGTCCAAGGGGACAAGTGTATAAGATGACAGGGAGGTATTTTCACCACCCCTTTCTCCATATACTGGCCATCTCCCCAGTCCACCTGATGCTGAGGGAACTCTCTCTCTCTCTCTCTGGTTGTCTACCTGGTCTGGCCTGGGTGTTGGGGGAAGGCAATGAAGGGTAACCTGTGGCGCCACACACGAGGTGCCGGAGGAACCCGGCGGTCGGGCAGCATCTGTGGAGGGAGACGGACGGTCGGCTGCAGCCGAACCACTGACGGTCCATCCCCTCCCCACAGACGCCGCCTGAGCCGCTGGGTTCCTCCTGCATCCCGTGTGTTGCTGCAGGCTCCGGCATCTGCAGCCTCCCCCGTGTCTCCGTGTAACTGCGGGCAGCGCCGGGACGGCCCGAATGGCCTCCCGTCTCCTCCCCCCCCCCAAGCCACATGTGGGCAGCAGCCGGGCGCGCCTGCGCAGACCGCCCGCACTGTAGCAAAGGGCTGCGCATGCGCGGTGGCGGAGGGGAGAGCGTGTCCTTCCCGGGAGCGGAGAGCGGCAGGTGTGGGCACATCTGGCGCCGGGACAACAGCTGGGGCCCGGCGGGCACATCTGGGGCCGGGAGAGCGCCCGTGGGGCCGGGAGAGCGCGCCTGTGGCAGCACACCTGTGGCCGGACAGCACATCTGGAGCTGGGACAGCACATCTGGAGCTGGGACAGCACATCTGGGCTCAGGTGAGGGTGTGCAGCGGCCGGGTGTGGGGCTGGCAGGGACAGATTTGGGTGGAGGGACAGATTTGGGGGTGGGGGTGGGGTGGAGGGATGTCTCACTGCCTGTGATTGCTCCTCTGATTCCATAGAGTGTGTCAGGTCAGGCGAGACTGGTTGGAGTTTGGAAGGAAAAGACACTGCAGGGAGATGAATGAAATGTCAGCAGATCTCGGAGAGTTTAGAAGTAGAGAGGCAGGAAGAAGTCAGTGAGAGAGCTTGGGTGCACGTGTGTGTGTGTCTCGGCCTCTCTCTCCCTGCCTGCATGTGTCTCTCTGTCTGTATCCCCAGTGAACCAATGAGATTCAGTTTCTATCTCAATTCACTTTCCCTGCTCTGGACTTCCCCTTACCCAACTGTCAGTCTGTCGAACCATCTGTTGGAGGAAGCAACACACAAGACGTTGGATGAACTCAGCGGAACTCAACCTTCACCTGGTCTCGACCCCTGAATCATCGACTGTCCACTTCCCTCCATAGGTGTTGCCCGAACTGCTGAGTTCCTCCAGCTTTTTGTGTGTTGCTCCAGATTCCAGCATCTGCCGTCTTGTGTGTGTCTCCAGTCTGCTGGAGGAACTCAGCGGGTCGAGCAGGATCTGTGGGGGAAAAAGGAATGTTTTCACTTTATTTCTTTATCAGTCACATGTCCATCGAAACACACAGTGAAATGCATCTTATGCGAAGAGTGTTCTGGGGGCAGCCCGCAAGTGTCGCCACGCTTCCAGCGCCAACATAGCACGTCCACAACTTCCTAACCCGTACACCTTTGGAATGTGGGAGGAAACCGGAGCACCCGGAGGAAACCCACGCAGACACGGGGAGAACGTACAAACTCCTTACAGACAGTGACCGGAATTGAACCCAGGTCGCTGGTGCTGTAATAGCATTACGCTAACTGCTACACTACCGTGTCGCCAATGTTTCGGGTGGAAACCCTGCGTCAGGGCGGGTCTCAACCCAAAATGTCGAAGTTCCTCTAGCAGATTGTTTGTTGCTCTAGATTCCAGCCCCTGCAGTCCCTTGTGTATCAATCTGTCTACTTTTAGGAAGTTAGGTGACCTAATTAGGTGGAATAATTGGTTTGCCAGCATGGTTTACCATCTGCCTTTCGCTTTCCAACCAAGGTGGGGAAAAATGTAATTATTTCTGATATTCTGAATATTGGTATTCCCCTACTGTTTCTTACTGTCTTAAAGTAGAAGACTGACTTTCCTCTGGGTGCTCCAGATTCCTCCCACATCCAAAGGGCATGTGGGTTCACCCGGGTTCCGTGGTGTAATGGTTAGCACTCTGGACTCTGAATCCAGCGATCCGAGTTCAAATCTCGGTGGAACCAGATCTTTGGGGGCAGGCACAGTAGTGTGGCAGTTAGCATAACGCTTTACAGCGCCAGCGACCCGGGTTCAATTCTGGCCACTGTCTGTAAGGAGTTTGTACGTTCTCCCCGTGTCTGCGTGGGTTTCCTCCGGGTGCTCCGGTTTCCTCCCACATTCCAAAGGCGTATGGGTTAGGAAGTTGTGGGCATGCTATGTTGGTGCCGGAAGCGTGGCGACACTTGCGGGCTGCCCCCAGAACACTCTACGCAAAAGATGCATTTCACTGTGTGTTTCGATGTACATGTGACCAATAAAGAAATCTCATCTTATCATCTTATTAATTGGCCGCTGTAAATGAGGTGAGCAGTAGAAGCTGGTGGGAGGTGATGGAATATGGGCAAGGTAAAATGGGAGTAAAAAACTGTTTTGCATGCCATCCATACAGACCATTTCATCACATCAGTGCATTGAGGTAGTACAAGGGAAAACAGTAACAGAATGCAGAATAAAATGTCACAGTTACAGAGAAAGTGCAGTGCAGGCAGACAATAAGGTGCAAGGTTATAACGAGGTAGATTGTGAGGTCATGAGTCTATCCTGTCATATGAGGGAACCATTCAGTAGTCTTGCAACAGTGGGATAGAAGCTGTCCTTGAGCCTGGTGGTACGTGCTTTCAAGGCTTTTGTATCTTCTGCCCAATGGGAGAGGGGAGAAGAGAGAATGTCCGGGGTGGGTGGGGTCTTTGATTATGTTGGCTGCTTTTCCGAGGCAGTGAGAAGTGTAGACAGAGTCCATGGAGGGGATGCTGGTTTCTGCGAAGTGCTGGGCTGTGTCCATTTTGACCACTCTCTGCAGTTTCTTGTGGTCTCGGGCAGAGCAGTTGCCAATCTGGATAGGATGCTTTCTATGGTGCATCAATAAAAAATTGGGGAATGGGTGCTTGATGGTTGGCATAGACTCAGTGGGCTAAAGGGCCTGTAAGCTGCTAAGTTTGCAGCTGACTGGAGAACACTTGGAGAACACTGAGACCAGCGGATTGTACATGGGGGCTGTTTATGTTGGGGAAAGTGAAAGGGATTGTGTGGTGATGGTGTAAGTGGGACAGACGCTCTGCAGCTTTCCATGTGAGTAATAATGGCTGGTCCAGGGTCAGGACTAGACCCTGGGGCTAGAGAGCATTTGGAGGGGTGGGGGGAGAGAGTCCCAGTTTTCATAGAGTCATACAGCACGGAAACAGGCCCTTCAGCCCAACCGGTCCATGCTGACCAAGATTCCCATCTAAGCCAGTCCCATTTGCCCGCGTTTGGCCCATATCCCTCTGGGCCTTTCCTATCCATGTACCTGTCCAAGTACCTATTAAATGTTGTTAATATACCTGCCCCAACCACTTCCTCTGGTAGCTTGTTCCATATACTGACCACCCTCTGGGTGAAAAAGTTGCCCCTCGGGTTCCTATTAGATCTCTTGCCTCTCACCTTAAACCTGTGCCCTCTAGTTCTTGATTCCACAGCCCTGGGAAAAAGACTGTGCGCATTCACCCTCTCTATACCGGATTCCTCCTCCTTCAGCCCTTTGCCTCTTCTACGTATCAGCTCTCAGCTTATTACATCTTCTCCCCCTCCCCCCCCCCCCACCCACCTACCTTCTCCCTCTCACCTGGCCTCACCTGTCCCCTGCCTGCGTGTGTTCCTCCCCCTCCCCCCCCACCTTCCTATTCTGGCTTCTGCCCTCTTCTTCTCCAGTCCTGATGAAGGGTCTCGGCCCAAAACGTCGACTGTTTATTTCCCTCCACGGATACTGCCTGACCTGCTGAGTTCCTCCGGCACTTTGTGTGTGTTGCTCCAGATTCCAGCGTCTCCAGAATCTCTGTATCTATACCGCTCATGATTTTATACACCTCTGTAAGATCACCCCTCATTCTCCTCCGCTCCACTGAAAAGCGTCCCAATCTGCTCAACCGCTCTCCATAACTCAGTCCCTTGAGTCCAGCCAACATCCTCAGAAATCTCCTCTGCACTCTCTCCAGTGTAAACCTCCACCAGGGTTAAAACTGAACACAATATTCCAAATGCGGCCTTGCCCACGTTTTGTACAACTAATCTGTAATTTCAGGAGTCTGGTGCAGTAATGAACTAATGAATTTGCAGCCATGGAGACCACAGCAGACTGAAAGGTTTTAAAGCAGTTTGCAGATGCAAAACAAGAAAGTGACTGTTTCTCTAATCATTTGCTTCCTTCCTCTCCTACGATGCAGCCTCCTCCAAGCCCCCTGTCGACTGCTTCCTCTCTGGGGCATCCTCCCCACCCCATTCTTGTCACCAGATGGCTGGGGGTGATGTTGGGGTGAGTCACTTGTCTGAACATCAGCTCAGGCTTTCTCCTGTCTCAGGCTATAGAGAGAGCCAGCACCAAAACAGGCCCTTCAGCCCATCAACTTCATGCTGACCAGCGACCACCCATTTACACTAATCCTTAGTCTCATCAACTCCCCCCAGATCCCTCCCCTCACCAACACGCTGGGGGTAATTTACAGCAGCCAATTAACCCACCAACCCAGCACGTCTTTGGGACGTGGGTGGAAACCGGAGCACCTGGGGGAAACCCACACGGTCATGGGGAGAACGTGCAAACTCCACACAGACAGACAGCGCCGGAGGTTGGGATCGAACCCGGGTCTCTGGGGCTGTGAGGCAGTGGCAATACCCGCTGTGCCACTATGCTGCCACAAGTTAAGTATATCCTGTTATATATTACAGGCTGTGGAGATGGCCAAGGCAGCTGAAATACAGAGGAGCCACAGGGGACTGCAGACACTGGAATCTGGAGCAACACACAATCTGCTGCAGGAACTCAGCGGGTCGAGCAGCATCTGTGGGGGGAGGGGAATGGTTGACGTTTCGGGTCGAAACCAGTCCCGATGCAGGGCTTCGACCCGAAATGTCACCAATTCCTTTCCCTTCACAGATGCTGCTCGACCCGCTTGAGTTCCTCCAGCAGATTATCTGAAGCCGAGAAGTTTGATTTGATAGTTAAGGGGTTAACGCGAGCGAGTCTGGTGGTTTTTGCACTTTGGATCATGGCCCGATGTTAGATAAGCCTTTGAGACGGAAAGTTGCCTGGAACTGCTGATGCAGAGAGAGAGGTGGAGTTGAACTCAGGGACATCGAGGACTCCCAGGTGTAGTTTGTTCTTGGTTTCCACGAGCTCACGGTTCCTACTGCACACGCAGGGAGAGCTCCGACGCCGCGTGTAGCTTGTCCACGGACCAAAGACGGTGCCAGGTTTGTTCACTACTTTTTTTGACTTTGTCTTAACCTCTTTGCTCAGAACACCCCCTCCTTCTCAAAGGCTTCTTGGAAAACCTGTCCCACGAGCAGACATTTTGTTGCTTCTCCTGATGGAACTGCTGTCTTGCCTGTTTATAATCAACCAGAACCTTTCTTTTCCTCTCCCCCTATCCTGGGAATGTTGGAACAGTCAGGATAGAGGGAGCTTTACTGTGAATCGAACATGCTTTGCTTGCTTCAGGCTTTTGGCTCTCTGTTGGACTCGTTTGACAACCTTTGGTCCCCATTTTGGAGTCTGAAAGTTGTACAGCATAGAAACAGGCCCTTCGGCCCATCATGTCTATGCCAACCATAGTGACTACCTAAACTAATCCCACCTGCCTGCATTAATTCCGTCTCCCTTTGTGCCCTGCTCATTCTAGTACCTGTCCAGATCCCTCTTAAATGCTGTTCCCTTTCCTGCCTCCACCTCCTCCTCTGGCAGCTCATTCCAAAAAGTGTCACAGCTACAGAGAAAGTGCAGTGCAATAAGGTGCAAGGTCACAACAAGGTAGATCGTGAGGTCATAGTCCATCTCATTGTATAGGGGAACCATTCAATAGTCTTATCACACTGGGGTAGAAGCTGTCCTTAAGTCTGGTGGTACGTGCCCTCAGGCTCCTGTATCTTCTACCCGATGGGAGAGGAGAGAAGAGAGAATGACCCGGGTGGGTGGGGCCTTTGATTATGCTGGCTGCTTCACCAAGACAGCGAGAGGTAAAGACAGAGTCCAAGGAGGGGAGGCTGGTGTCCGTGATGCGCTGGGCTGTGTCCACAACTCTCTGCAGCTTCTTGCGGTCCTGGGCAGAGCAGTTGCCGTACCAAGCCGTGATACATCCAGATAGGATGCTTTCTAGGGTGCATCGGTAAAAGTTCGTGAATCTTTTCTTCACCCACTCCCAGCTTAATCATATGCTTGCTGTTGTGTGGCACCAGAACTGCACTCAGTGCTCCAAGTACGGCCGAGCCAACGTCTTATACGGCCCTACATTCCAACCCTTGTACTCAGTGCCCCGGCTGATGAAGGCAAGCATGCCATATGCTTTCGTCACTACTCTGTCTACCTGTGTTGCCACTTTCCCCAATGTCTCTCTGTTCTACAACACTCCCCAGGTCCCTGCCACTCACTGTGCAAGTCCTGCCCTGGTTTAACTTCCCAAAATGTATTCCTTGACCACTTTCCCAGTCGATCTATCTGTGTGTGCTTTATTCTATTTTAAAATAAATTAGTGAAAACAACAGGGAAAGGGAAGCAAAAACCAGGGGGCATAGGGTTAAGGTGAGAGGAGAATGAGTTAAAAAGGACTTGAGGGACAACTTCTTCATTGTGGGTAAATGGAACGAGCTGCCAGAGGGAGCGGGTGAGGCAGGTACAATAACAACATCTAAAAGACATTTAGACAGGTGCATGGAGAGGAAAGGCTGTAGTGGGGGTGGAGGCAGATACGAGGCATTTAAGAGGCTCTTAGACAGGCCCATGAATGTGCAGCGAATGGAGGGAGATGGACATTGGGTGGGCAGAAGGGGTTAGTTTAGTTGGGCATTTAATTACTAGTTTAATTAGTTTGGTGCAGCGTCGTGGGCCGAAGGGCCTGTTCCTGTGCCCTATGTTCCTGATCCTGTTGTATGTTTCGAGGGCTATGGGCAAATGGGACGAGGTTGGAGAGTGTGCAGGAGCAGGTCCGTACGTGAAACACCTCTGTGAAATGTGGAACAACACAGGGTGTTTCAGAGAGGTGGCTCATGTTGTGTGAGACCGGCTCCTGAGAAAGGCTTCAGGTCCTGGGTCCAGTGAACAATTCAGGCTCAGTGGGGTCACCTCTGGCCGGGCATGTCTGAGGGAACAGGGTAAAGGGAGCTCTACTGTGTCTAACCTGTGGTTTCTTAAACAAGACAATCTCTTATTTACAACATTGGAGCATTACAAAAAGCTTGCTTCTCCACATGATGACAGCCAAATAACGTCCAACGTGCGAGAGTGTGTGATGGGACAGTGTAGAGGGAGCTTCACTCTGTGTCTGACCCCGGGAGTGTATGATGGGACAGTGCAGAGGGAGCTTCACTCTGTATCTGACCCCGGGAGTGTGTGATGGGATGGTGCAGAGGGAGCTTCACTCTGTGTCTGACCCCAGGAGTGTGTGATGGGATGGTGCAGAGGAAGATTTTCTCTACGTTTAACCCTGGGAGTGTCTGTCAGGACAGCATAGAGGGAGCTTTACTCAGTATCTGACTTGAGATATCCCTGCTCTGGGAGTGTCAGGACAGTTAATACTGAGCTTTGTCTAATCTGTGCTGTACTTGGTACTGAAGATTGACTTTTCCGTCCTCTGATAACTGTAACCTTGATCATGATTGCCCCTGAAGAACAAAGCTCCGAGGAGTTATCACAGTAATTGTTATGGATCTGTGCTCTCTCACTTGCAAAGATTTACTGGAGTTCAGTGAAACTTAGTAATAAGCAGACAACACAATGATAAGCGGAGCCAGGAATTCTCGCCCCTGTTATCAGTGTTGTGTGCATTGTCCTCTGTTTATCAGAGCAATGGCAAAGGCATGAACTGCTTGTTCAGAGGAATGAGACAAGCTCAGTGAAATGCCACAGAATATTTTGAGGGCCCAACAGAGTGTGGAGGGTGGTCTGTGTGGACAGGGGTCAGAGGCTCAGAATTAGGGGTTGGCTGTTCAGGACTGAGGTGGGGAGAAATTTCTTCACCCAGGGGGTGGTGAATCTCTGGAATTCTCTAGCTGGAGGGTCAGTCACTGACTGTGTTTGAAACAGGGATGGGTAGATTTTTGTATGTTCGAGGACTGTGGGGATGGGGTAGGAAAATTGTGTTGGGACAGAAGATCTGGTGGAGCAGACTGGATGGGCTGAATGGCCTGTTCCTCGCACTTGGTCTAATGTTCACTCAGAGTCACCAACTCTGACTCGCACCGGTCTACATTGGGGGATCGGCAGTGGAGAGGGTCGGCAGCTTTAAATTTTTAGGCGTTAACCTATCAGATGACCTGTCCTAATCCCAGCACACAGATGCAATCATAAGGAAGGTGTGCCAGCATCTTTACTTTCTTAGGAGGTTAAGGAGGTTCGGCTTGTCACCGAACACTCTAACAAACTTCTACAGATGTGCCATTGAAAGTATCCTGACTGGTTGCACCATGGTCTGGTACGGCAATTTGAATGTGCAGGAACGTAAGAAGCTGCAGAGAGTAGTGGACTCTGTCCAATACATCACGGGCACATCCCTCCCCACCATCGGGAGTATCTACAGCAGGCGCTGCCTCAAGAAGGCAACATCCATCATCAAAGATCCCCCTCACCCGGGCCGTGCCATCGGGCAGGAGGTACAGAAGCCTGAAGTCCCCACACCACCAGGTTCAGGAACAGCTACTTCCCTTCAACCATTCAGTTCTTGAACCAACCGGCACAACCCTAGTCACTGCCTCAGTACAGCAACACTGGGACCACTTTGCACTACAGTGGACTTTGTTTTTCTTATTCTGTGTTCTTTCTTGTATAATTTATGTTTTTATTATGAATGTTGTGTACCTGATGCTCTGTGCCTGTGGTGCTGCTGCAGGTAAGTTTTTCATTGCACCTGTGCACACACAGACTTGTGCACGTGACGATAACCTTGACCTGACTGTTTGTGCAGGAAGATGCTGGTGGTCCTGGTGCTCGCTCTGTCGCTCGCTCTGGCAGCTGGAAATGACATCCTCAACATCTGCATGGATGGGAAACACCACAAGGTGCAGCCGAGCTTCGAGGGGAAGCTCTACAGACAGGTAAATTTGCCCGGGGAAGGGGAGGGAACAGCCAGAGGCCAGGCAACATATGCTCCCTCCACAGACGCTGCCTGACCCTCTGAGCCCTTCGAGGGAGCCCATATTCCCTTCGTGCACCTCCTGGGTGGCATTGTCTGCTCTGCTGACACCTCTCTGGTCGCCGTTGCCACCTGACTGGATGTTGGACTGTGAAACCCAGTTTGGTCTTTGGTCGGCTTCTATTTCCAGCAGCCACTTGCATTGTTATAGCGCCTCCAATAGCATTCCCCTGAATCCATCCTGGGTTCGATCCTGACCTCGGGCGCTGCCTGTGTGTGAAGTTTACACGTTCTCCCTGTGACCGCGTGGGTTTCCCCCGGGTGCTCCCGTTTCCTCCTGCGTTCCAGAGGCGTGCAGATTGGAAGGTAAATCACCCCCAGTGTGGGGGTTAGGGATAGAATCTGAGGGGTAGTTGATGGGAATGTGGGGAGAATAAAATGGGATTGGTGTAAATGGGTGTTTGATGGTCACCACAGACTCGATGGGCAGAAGGGCCTGTTTCTGTACTCTCTCTCTCTCTCTCTCTCTATGACTATGACCAGGCCACATTAGGAGATACTCAGGCTGGTCCACCACAGAGGTTGTGTTGTAAGAAGCATTTGAAGCTTGAGCGAGAGGCAGGGGTGTTTGGGGCCCAGGCACTGGCAAGGCCACCAGTGTACGGTGACAACTCTTGGGCAAGTGCAAGAGGTCAGACCTGGAGGGCATCAACGTGTCATGGAGTTTGGAAGCAACATGCTGCCAGCTACTGGAGATGTGGCAGCTCCTGTGGAGAGAGAAGGGCAAAGTTTTCATCTCAGGTCAATGACCCTTCAGGGGTGCAACCTCTGGTGTCAGTGAGGGGGGTACAGAGGTAGGGAGGATGTGGGTCCATGGAGAAACAGGGAAGGATTAGGGTTTGTAAGTCTGAGGCCACTTCTACCCTGCAGGTGTTCCCCCACTGGCCCTGGGACTGGCTCCAACAGTGGGACTTTGGGCAGTGGAAGGGTAGTTGTCTGTGGAGAACATCACCCCACAGAGTGTGTGTGTCCACCCAGGGTGACCCAGTCCTTTTACACGGGAGCTCACACAAGACGTCGGTGAGGCTGTGTTTGGAATATGGTGTCCAGTTTTAAGACATAGGAGCAGAATTAGGCCATTTGGCCCATCGAGTCTGCTCTGCCATTCGATCATGGCTGATTTATTTTTCCCTCTCAACCCCATTCTCCTGCCTTCTCCCCGTAACCTTTGACGCCCTCACTAATCAAGAACCTGTCAACCTCCGCTTTAAATACACCCAATGACTTGGCCTCCACAGCCATCTGTGGCAATGAACTTCACAGATTCACCACCCTCTGGCTAAAGAAATTCCTCCTCATCTCTGTTCTAAAGGGACGTCCTTCTATTCTGAGGCTGTGCCCTCTGGTCCTGGACTCTCCCACTACTGGAAACATCCTCTCCACGGCCACTCTGTACAGACCTTTCAGTATTCGGTAGATTTCAATGAGATTTCCCCTCATCCTTCTAAACTCCAGTGAGTACAGGCCCAGAGCCATCAAATGTTCCTCATATGTTAACCCTTTCATTCCTGGGATCATTCTTGTAAACTTCCTCTGGACCATCTCCAATGCCAGCACATCCTTTCTTAGATATGAGGCCCAGAACTGCTCACAATACTCCAAATGTGGTCTGACCAACGCCTTATAAAGCCTCAGCAGTACATCCTTGCTTTTATATTCTAGTCCTCTTGAAATGAATGCTAACATTGCATTTGCCTTCCTTACCACCGACTCAACCTGCAAGTTAACCTTCAGGGAATCCTGCACTAGGACTCCCAAGACCCTTGGCACCTCTGATTTCTGAACTCGCTCCCTGTTTAGAAAATAGTCTGTGCCTTTATTCCTCCTACCAAAGTGCATGACCGTACACTTCCCTGCGCTGTATTCCATCTGCAACTTCTCTCCCCCATTCTCCCAACCCGTCCAAATCCTTCTGCAGACTCCCTGCTTCCTCAACACTACCTGCCCCTCCACCTATCTTTGTATCATCCACAAACTTGGCCACACAGCCATCAATTCCGTCATCCAGATCATTAACATATAACGTGAGAAGTAACAGACCCAACACCGACCCCTGCGGAACACCACTAGTCACCAGCAGCCAACCAGAAAAGGCCCCCTTTATTCCCACTCTGCCTTCTGCCAGTCAGCCAATCTTCTATCCATGCTGGTACCTTTCCTGTAATACTATGGGCTCCTATCTTGTTTAGGAGCCTCCTGTGCAGCACCGTATCAAAGACCTTCTGAAAATCCAAGTAAATAACATCCACTGACTCTCCTTTGTCTATCCTGCCTGTTACTTCCTCAAAAAATTCCAACAGATTTGTCAGGCAAGATCTCCCCCTAAGGAAACCATACTGACTTCAGCCTATTTTATCATGAGCTTCCAGGTACCCGAAACCTCATCCTTAATAATGGACTCTAACATCTTACCAACCACTGAGGTCAGGCAGACTGGCCTATAATTTCCTGTCTGTTGCCTCCCTCCCTTCTCAAAGAGGGGAGTGACATTTGCGATATTCCAGTCCTCTGGAACCATTCCTGACTCTTGTGATTCTTGAAAGATCACTACTAATGCCTCCACAGTCTCTTCAGCTGCCTCTTTCAGAACCCAGGGGTGTAGTCCATCTGGTCCAGGTGACTTATCTACCTTCAGAACTTTCAGCTTCCCAAGCACCTGCTCCTTAGTAATAGTGACTGCACTCACTTCTGCCCCCTGACTCTCTTGAATTTCTGGCATGTTGCTGGTGTCTTCCACAGTGAAGACTGACACAAAATACTTATTCAGTTCATCTGCCGTCTTTGTTCCCCATTACTATATCTCCAGCATCATTTTCCAGAGGTCTGATGTCCACTCTTGCATCTTTTTATATATTTTGGTCACCCTGCTATAGGAAAGATGCCATTAAGCTGGAAAGAGTGCAGGGGAGATTTATGAGGATGTTGCCAGGACTCGAGGGACTGAGTTATGGAGAGAGGTTAAGCAGGTTGGGACTTTTTTTCATTAGAGCACAAGAGACTGAAGGGTGATCTTAGAGGTGTATAAAATTATGAGGGGCATAGATAGGGTCAGTGTGCACAGTCTTTTCCCCAGGATTGGGGAGTCAAGAACTAGAGGGCATGGGTTTACGGTGAGAGGGGAGAGATTTAGTAGGAACCTGAGAGGTAACTTTTTCACCCGGAGGGTGGTCAGTATATGGAACGAGCTGCCAGAGGAAGTGGGTGAGGCAGGGACATTAACAACATTTAAAAGGTACTTGGACAGGTACATGGACAGGAAAGGATTAGAGGGATATGGGCCAAATGCGGGCAAATGGGACTATTTTAGATGGGAGTCTTGGTCAGCATGGACCAGTTGGGCTGAAGGGCCTGTTTCCGTGCTGTGTGACTCTGTGGAGGATATTCAGCCCCTTGAGTGTGTTCTGCTATTCAGTTGTCTAATTGCTGATCTAATCACAACTCCAGACAAACCGCTGCAGGTATCGACTTGACCCATTGACTGTCCGTTTCCCTCCACAGTTGCTGCCTGACCCGCTGAGTTCCTCCAGCACTTTGATTTTTTTTTACTCCAGATTTGGGCACCTGCAGACTCTCCATTTTGTGTCTCCACTTTGGTCTATGACCCGTAATCCTCCAAACCTAACACCCTTCCCCCTCTCTTTGGGAGAAAGCTATTTCTTCCGAATTCCCTGTTGATCTACAGGAGAGACCTTTCAGTGAATGTTGCCTTCTACAGATCTCCCACTCCCATTCCCCACCCCACCTAACCTTGCCTGCTGCTGCCTGTAACAAAGCCAGCTGATTAGATAGTTAGGATGGTCTCGTTGTAATGTTTTATTGATATTGCGTCATGGTTAATCTACCCTGGAGACCTTGAAATCACAACACTGATTCATGCCAAGTAAGCATGTTCTCACAAACTGTCCTTATGTTCACAGACTCGTTGTGACGGCACACAGAGGGTTAGTGTTAAACTCACAGAGACACACATCGTCCCACTGAGAGTTCCATTGCTTTCAAGTGCTTTCCTAAAACTTCAACGCTTTTCGGGACAGTTTTATCAAGTGTCTTGCTCTCGCGTAGGAGTTGCTAACAGACTTGACTTGCAATGTTTTGGTGATTTAAAAAAAGCACAAAGCTGCATCGTGTTAGCTCTCCCACAAGCACAGCGTCGCAAGACACGCTGCAAGAGTGGCTGACCACTTAAAACATCTGAAAATCTGCATTTGTATAGCACCTTTAACATGGTAAAATTGCCTTAGTGCTTCACAGCAGCAATTATCAAACCAAAAATTGGCACAAAATTAATTAAATTGGTTTATTATTGTCACATGTAGCGAGGTACAGTGAAGAACTTTGTTTTGCATGCCATCCATACAGATCATTTCATCACATCAGTGAACTGAGTACAAGGGAAAACAATAACAGAATGCAGAATAAAGTGTTACAGTTACAGAGAAAGTGCAGTGCAGGCAGACAATAAGGTGCAAGGGCCACGACGAGGTAGATTGTGAGGTCAAGAGTCCATCTTATCGTACTAGGGGAACCATTCAATATTCTTATAACAGCGGGATAGAAGCTGTCCTTGAGCCTGGTGGTATGTGCTTTCAGGCTTTTGTATCTTCTGCCCAATGGGAGAGGGGAGAAGAAAGAATGTCCAGGGTGGGTGGGGTCTTTGATTATGTTGGCTGCTTTCCCAAGACAGGGAGAAGTGTAGACAGAGTCCATGGAGGGGAGGCTGGTTTCTGTGATGCACTGGGCTGTGTCCACAACTCTCTGCAGTTTCTTGTGGTCCCGGGCAGAGCAGTTACCGTACCAAGCTGTGATGCATCTGGATAAGATGTTTTCTGTGGTGCATCGACAAAAATTGGTGAGGCTCAAAGGGGACATGCCAAATTTCTTCAGCCTCCTGAGGAAGTAGAGGCACTGGTGAGCTTCCTTACCCAATAATACCAATCCCATTTGCCAATGATTTGCCCGAAGGGACCAGTTGCAATCTATTCAGGTTTGCTAATGATCCAAATACGGGTGGAAGTGTGAAGGATGTTGAGAGGTTTCAAGAACACATGGACAGGTTAAGTGAACGGGCTAAGGCATGGCACAGGAATATAATGCAGAAAAACGTGAGCTCACCCACCTTGTAAGGAAATGCAAAGCACGGATAAAGTCTCAGATGAGAGGTTGGAAGGTTTTGAGAGGGTCCTGGATGTTGTACAGAAATCACTGAAGCCTAATGTGCAGGAGAAGCAAGCAACTAGGAAGGCAAACAATATGTTGGCCTTTATGTTAAGAGGATTTGAGTGCAAGAGTGGAGACGTCTTGCTTCGATTGTATCGGGCCCTGGTGAGACCACATCAGGAATACTGTGCACAAATGTGGTATCTCTGCCTGAGCAAGGATGTAGTCTGTAATAGGAGGCAAGCAGCAAAGATATACCGGGTTCATTCCTGCGATGACAGACCTACCTGAGAGATTAAACAGATTGTGCCCATGCTCGAGTTCAGAAGAATGTGAGGTGGTATCATCAATCTCAAAACCCCGATCATCTACATGCCATGGCTTTGACAGAGGTAGCTATGGCGATAATGGATGCACAGATCTTGACCTCATAAATTCATTAAGATGCTGAAATGGTTCCTACAGACTGGAAGGCAGCTAATATCACCCCGCTATTTCAGATAGAAGAGAGAGAGAGTAAACAGAGAGCCATACACCTTCAGCCTAACCCCAGCAGCAGGGAAAACGCTGGAGTCTGTAAAAGAGGTGGTAATATCAGGACACCAAGAATAATATCATGAAGGAACAAAGTCAACATGGATTTATGAAAAGAAAATCATGTTTGACACATCTTGTGAAGTTCTTTGAAGTTGCATCCAGCACAGTAAATGAGTGGATGCAGTGGAAATGGATTTTCAAAGCGTTTTTGAAAAGATCCCGCACAGAATGTTGAAAACGTTGAGAGCACAAGGAATTGGGGTTAACGTCCCAGCATGGTTTCAGTATTGGATAACGGACAGAAGGCAAAGAGTAGGAATGAACAGGTTCTTCTCAGGTTGACAGGCTGTGACCAGTGGGGCTTGGTGTTAGGGGAAGGTTTGGAGAACTTTCTTCTTAGAGAGAGGCGGAGAGGTTGAAGGAGGAACTTGGGGCTCAAGCAGCCAAAGGCATGGCCAACAGAGGGGCAGCAACTACACTGGGAGATGATCTTGCTGCAGGAGTTGGAGGGGTGTAGAGAGGGAGGGGTGGTGCTGGAGGGGTGTAGAGAGGGAGGGGTGGTGCTGGAGGGGTGTAGAGAGGGAGGGGTGGTGCTGGAGGGGTGTAGAGAGGGAGGGGTGGTGCTGGAGGGGTGTAGAGAGGGAGGGGTGGTGATGGAGGGGTGTAGAGAGGGAGGGGTGGTGCTGGAGGGGTGTAGAGAGGGTGGGGTGGTGCTGGAGGGGTGTAGAGAGGGAGGGGTGGTGCTGGAGGGGTGTAGAGAGGGTGGGGTGGTGCTGGAGGGGTGTAGAGAGGGAGGGGTGGTGCTGGAGGGGTGTAGAGAGGGTGGGGTGGTGCTGGAGGGGTGTAGAGAGGGAGGGGTGGTGCTGGAGGGGTGTAGAGAGGGAGGGGTGGTGCTGGAGGGGTGTAGAGAGGGAGGGGTGGTGATGGACGAGAAGCAGGGAGGACTCTAATGGGCCCTGAATAATTTTAAAACTGGGCGATAGTGTGAGCCTCTGGGCTTAGGGGTGACGGATGTCAGACTCAAAACAAACAGTAGGTAAAAGCAAGAAATCTGGACTAGTGTTGGAATCAGTGAGCATGGAGCCGTCTCTGTGCTAACTGCACTCGATAGTGAGCTGGTCATCCCTTCCTCCAAGTGATTAAAGGGTTATATATTGCCTCGCCCTGGGAGAATATTCTGCTCTTCAAATTCGAGTATGAGTCATACAGCACAGGCCCTTCAGCCCAACTGGTCCATGCCGACCAAGACGCCCATCTACACCAGTCTCATTTGCCTGCGTTTGGCCCATATCCCTCTAAACCTTTCCTGTGCATGTACCTGTGCAACTGTCTTTTAAATGTTGTTAACTTATATTCCTTGACCACTTCCTCTGGTAGCTCGTTCTATATACGGACCACCCTATGGGTGAAGAAGTTGCCCCGCAAGTTCCTATTAAATCTCTCCCCTCTCACCTTAAACCCAGGCCCTCCAGTTCTTGATTCCCCAACTGTGGGGGAGAAAGACTCTGTGCGTTCACCCTGTCTATGCCCCTGAATTTTATACACCTCTGTAAGATCACCCCCTCATTCTCCTATGCTCCAATGAATAAAGTCCCAACTTACTCAACCTCTTTCTGTAACTTAGTCCCTTGAGTTCCAGCAAGATCCTCCTAAATCTCCTCTACGCTCTTTCCAGCTTAATGGCATTGTTCCTATAGCAGAGCAAACAAAACCGAACACAATATTCCAAATCCGGCCTCACCAACGTCTTGTCCAACTGCAACATCCCAACATCTGCATTCAGTGCCCTGACTGATGGAGGCCAGCGTGGCAAAAGCCTTCTTCACCACCCTGTCTACCTGTGAAAGATGATCCCTACAAATGATTTAAGGGTAAATATTGTCCAGCCCTGGGAGAATATTCTGTTCTTCAAAGTAGAGTACAAGGGATCTCAGAATCAGGTTTATTATCACTGACATATGTCGTGAAATGTGTTGTTTTGTGGCAGCAGTACAGTGCAAGGCATAAAGACATACAAATTACTCTAAGTTACAAAAATAAATAAATAATGCAAAAGAGGAATAACAAGGTAGTGTTCATGGGTTTATGGACCGTTCAGAAATCTAATGGCAGAGGGGAAGAAGCTGTTCCTGAATTGTTGAGTGTGGGTCTTCAGGCTCCTGTACCTCCTCCCTGATGGTAGTAACGAGAAGAGGGCATGTCCTGGGTAGTGAGGGTCCTTAATGATGTCTTTTGTGTCTATTGAGATGCCTCCCTCTGCCGAATACCCAGCAATCTTGCTTCTCTCTGTGTGCAGTGTGAGCCATGGAGGGAGAATGCCTGCTGTACAGCCAACACCAGCCTGGAAGCACATAACGACCAGTCCAACCTCTACAGCTTCAACTGGAATCACTGCGGCATCATGACAGAGAAATGCAAGAGGCACTTCATCCAGGACACCTGTCTGTACGAGTGCTCCCCCAACCTCGGCCCTTGGATTCAGCGGGTGAGCTGCACTGTCCTCGGATGCACACCCTTCAGAATAAACGAGTTTTACAGCATGAGCTTTCCAGATAAAACCTGCACTGTCCTCACCCTGGGAGTGTGTGATGGGACGGTGTGGAGGGAGCTTCACCCTGTGTCTGATCCTGGGAGTGTGTGATGGGACGGTGTGGAGGAATTATCTATTTTGAGTTGCATGGTGTTGGATGAACAGGTGGCCGTTTTCCTTCTCTAATTCATTCCTATTTGGTCATCCACAAGGTTTGATTTTTTTTCCTGCTACTGTTTTCAACTCGGAAAGGGTTAATTTCCTGGAACTTTGCAAATCATTGAAAACTGCTCAAAGCAAAAGAGAGCTGATGCTGGCAACATCATTGATTAGGGACAGCCAGCATGGCTTTGTGAAGGGAAGATCTTGCCTCACAAGCCTGATAGAGTTCTTTGAGGAGGTGACCAGGAAGATTGATGAGGGCAGTGCGGTGGATGTGGTTTACATGGATTTTAGTAAGGCGTTTGATAAGGTTCCTCATGGTAGGCTTCTTCAGAAGGTCAGAGGCCAAGGGATCCAAGGAAGCTTGGCTGTGTGGATTAGGAATTGGCTTGCATGTAGAAAGCAGAGGGTTGTGGTGGAAGGAGTGCCCTCGGATTGGAAGGCAGTGACTAGTGGTGTCCCGCAGGGATTGGTTCTGGAACCTCTACTTTTTGTGATATTTATAGATTAAGAGGGGGTGGAGGGCTGGGTTAGTAAGTTTGCGGACGACACTAAGATCGGCGGTGTTGTGGATAGTGTGGAGGGCTGACGAAGCTTACAGAGGGATATTGATAGGATGCAGAGCTGGGCTGACAAGTGGCAGATGGAGTTCAAGCCGGAGAAGTGTGAGGTGGTACACTTTGGAAGGACAAACTCCAGGGCAGAGTACTGGGTAAACGGCAAGGTACTTGGCAGTGTGGAGGAGCAGAGGGATCTGGGGGTTCATATTCACAGTTCATTGAAAGTTGCCTCACAGGTGGATAGAGCAGTTAAGAAGGCCAATGGGATGTTGGCTTTCATAAGTCACGGGATTGAGTTTAAGAGCTGCGAGGTGATGATGCAGCTTTACAAAACTCTAGTTAGGCCACACTTAGAGTACTGTGTTCAGTTCTGGTCGCCTCATTATAGGAAGGATGTGGAGGCGTTGGAGAGGGTGCAGAGGAGATTTACCAGGATGCTGCCTGGATTAGAGAGTATTGAATATGAGGAGAGGCTTAAGGTGCTGGGGCTTTATTCACTGGAAAGGAGGAGGATGAGAGGAGACATGATAGAGGTATATAAAATACTGAGAGGAATAGATAGAGTAGACAGTCAGCGCCTCCTTCCCAGGGCACCAGTGCTCAAGACGAGAGGGCATGGCTTTAAGGTTATGGGTGGGAGGTTCAGGGGAGATGTCAGGGGGAGGTTTTTCACCCAGAGGGTGGTTGGTGCATGGAATGCACTGCCTGGGGTGGTGGTGGAGGCAGATACATTGGACAGGTTCAAGAGCTTGTTGGATAGGCACATGGAGGAGTGCGGGATGGGGGGATATGCGGGAGGAAGGGGTTAGGTAGTGTGAGGGTGGTTTGATGGACGGCACAACATGGTGGGCCGAAGGGCCTGTTTTGTGCTGTATGGTTCTATGGTTTCTATGGCAACCCTGAATAAAAGCAAAATTTGTCAGGACTCGGGGACTGAGTTATGGAGAAAGGTTGAGCAGAGCTTTTATTCATTGGAGTGCATTTTCTGTTTTTCTGTCAGAAAATGTTGATTGTCAGAAACGGTTGTGCTCTTTGGAGCTTCTGTTCTTTTTCAGAACAGCATCAAGAATGTGATGTGCTGTGCCTCACAAGGGAGGTTATTGATGACAAGTCAGTGTCTTCAATAAGGAGCAACAAACAATCTGCTGGAGGAACTCAGTGGGTTGAGCAGCATCTGTGGAGGGGGAAGGATTGTCGGCGTTTCAGGTTGGAACCCTGCCTCAGGATCAGGACCTGTGCAGGATGACCTGATGGAGGATTTCAACCTGAAACGCTGAGTTGCTCCAGCGGATTGTTTGGTTTTCCAGATTCCAGTGTCTGCAGTCTCTGGTGTCTGCATTAAATACCAGGGTGCTTCCTGGATTAGAGGGTCTGAGCTGTAAAGAGAGGTTGGACAAACTTTGGTTGTTTTCTCTGGAGCGTCAGAGGCTGAGGGGAGACCTGATAGAGGTTTATAAAGTTATGGGAGGCACAGATAGGGTAACCAGTCTTTTTCCAAGAGTGGAAGTGTCAAATACTAAAGGGCATGCATTGAAGGTGAGAGGGGGTAAGTTTAAAGGAGATGTGCGGGGCAAGTTTTTTTTACACAGAGAGTGGTGGGTGTCTGGAACGGGCTGCTGGGGGTGATGGTGGAGGCAGATACGATAATGGGGTTTAAGAGGCTGTTAGATCGACACATGAATATGCAGGAAATGGAGGGATGTGGATCACGTGCAGGCAGAAGAGATTTTGTTGAATTCGGCATTGTGGTTGGCACAGACCTGGTGGGCCGAAGGGCCTGTTCCTGTGCTGTACTGCTCTAGGTTCTATGTGGAGTTTGGGGTCTCCTTCCTGGAGGCTCCAAACCCAGGAATGGGACAACCACTCTGTCTCCCAGCAGAGTCCCCCTCGGGGAATCAGCATTTGTTTGCCATTAGGCCCTTGTTCCTGTCTCTCGGGATCGCGGCATTGCTGAGGAACGGTGAGTCACTTCTCCGTCTTTGTGGCAGGCTGAAGAGTCTTGGAGGGAGGAGCGGGTCCTCCACATTCCCATCTGCAAGACGGACTGTGATGAGTGGTGGGAGGACTGTCGGCAGGACTTCACTTGCAAATCCAACTGGCACAAGGGCTGGGACTGGAGCAGTGGTGAGTGTGCTGGTGTCGGGTGCCCGGAAAATGGAGGAGACCTCCAGTGATGCACGAGTTTCCTAATACCAGAACCTGCCTCGGTTAGCGAGGACTTGCCCAACCCTGTGCCTTGCCCTCTTTGCATCTCCTTCCCCGTGTCCTTGTTGCCTTCCTGTCAAACATCGATCGATCTCTGCCCTAATGCCAGCCCTCGCAGTTCCCCAGGGATGTGAAATCCAAAGATTCCCTTCCCTCCGAGCAAAAGCAACACCCATCATCGAAGACCCCCACCATCCGGGCCGTGCCATCTTCTCCCAGCTCCCATCGGACAGGAGGTACAGAAGCCTGAAGTCCCACACCACCAGGTTCAGGAACAGCTACTTCCCTTCAGCCATTCGGTTCTTGAACCAACCTGCACAACCCTGATCACTACAGTTCATCAACATTATGACCACTTTGATCACTTTGCACTAAAATGGACTTTTTTTTGTTCTAATTGTGGTCTTTCTTGTAAAAATTGTGTATAATTTATGTTTAATTTATGGTTTTTCTTGTGAATGCTGCTTTCACAATGCTCTGTGCCTGTGATGCTGCTGCAGGTAAGTTTTTCATTTCTCCTGCGCACACGTGGACTTGTGCATCTGACAATAAACTTGACTTGACTCTTATTCAGAGACTAAACTCATAGAGTCTCACAGCACAGAAACAGGCCCTTTAGTGCAACTGGTCCATGCCGACCGAGATTCCCATCTAAGCTAGTCCCATCTGCCTGCATTTGGCCCAGATCCTTCTAAACCTTTCTTATCCATGTACCTGTCCAAGTGCCGTTCAAACGTTGTAACTGTCCGCACCTCTACCACTTACTCTGG
This sequence comes from Pristis pectinata, assembly GCF_009764475.1. Lineage (NCBI taxonomy): Eukaryota > Metazoa > Chordata > Chondrichthyes > Rhinopristiformes > Pristidae > Pristis > Pristis pectinata. Next base: position 2,344,109 of record NC_067415.1, read on the forward strand.
CAGCTCGTTCCACACACCCACCACCCTCTGTGTGGAAAAGTTGCCCCTCAGGTCCCCTTTAAATCTTTCCCCTCTCACCTTGAACCTGTGCCCTCTCGTTTTGGATGCCGCTACCCTGGTAAAAAGACTACCTATCCTACTTGTATCCCTATAATTTTGTGAACTTCCATAAGGTCACCCTTCAGCCTCCTTCGCTCCAGGGTAAACAGTCCCAGCCTGTCCAGTCTCTCTTTGTAACTCAAGCCCTCCAGTCCTGGCAATGTTCCTGTGAATGTTATCTGCACCCTCTCCAGCCTAATCCTGTGGTCTGGCAGCCAGAACTGCACACGATACTCCAAGTGCAGACGAGCCAACCATTTGTACAGTTGTAACACGACATCCCAACTCCTGTATTCAGTGCCCCAGTTGATGAAGGCAAGTGTGCTGTACACCTTCCTCACCACGCCATCTCCCTGTGCTGCCAGGTCTCTTGGTTCCATACCAGCGGGGATAACAGGATTTCCACAGCCCATGTCAGGCCCACGTGAAGATTCGATACATTAAACTTGGTAATTGGTTTGTGAACATCACCAAAGCCTGTCCTGCTCCAGCCACGTGGACGCCACGGCCAAGAAAGCTCACCAGTGCCTCTACATCCTCAGGAAGCTGAAGAAATTTGGCATGTCCCCTTTGACACTCACCAACTTTTATCGATGCACCATAGAAAGCATCCTATCTGGATGTATCACGGCTTGGGACGGCAACTGCTCTGCCCAGGACCGCAAGAAACTGCAGAGAGTTGTGGATACAGCCCAGCACATCACAGAAACCAGCCTCCCCTCCATGAACTATGTCTATATTTCTTGCTGTCTTGGTGAAGCAGCCAGCATAATCAAAGACCCCACCCACCCGGGTCATTCTCTCTTCTCTCCCTTCAGGCAGAAGGTACAGGAGCCTGAGGGCACGTACCACCAGGCTCAAGGACAGCTTCTGTCCCACAGTGATAAGACTATTGAATGGTTCCCTGATATGATGAGATGGACTCCTGACCTCACAATCTACCTTGTTTGACCTTGCACCTTATTGTCTACCTGCACTGCACTTCCCTGTAGCTGTGACACTTTACTCTGTATTCTGTTATTGTTTTTACCCTGTACTACCTCAATGCACTGTGTAATGAATTGATCTGTACAATTGGTATGCAAGACAAGTTTTTCACTGTACCTCCGTACAAGTGACAATAATAAACCAATACCAATACTGAGATACAATGAAAAGCTTTTGTCTGCGTACCATCCAGACAGATCATTCCATACAGAAGTACATTGAGGTAGTAAAAAGGAAAACAGAATGCAGAATATAGTGTCACAGTCACAGAGAAAGTCCACTGCAGGGAGACAATAAGGTGCAAGGGCCACGATGAGGTAGATTGGGAGATCAAGACTTCAACTTTATTGTACAAGAGATCCATTCAAGAGTCTGATAACAGCGGAATAGAAGCTGTCCTCGAGCCTGGTGGTATGTGTGCTCGAGCTTTTGTATCTCTTGCCTGTTGGAAGAGGAGAAGACAGAATAACCAGGGTGGGAGGGGTCCTTGATTATGTCAATAGAATGGTACAGCCCAGGAACAGACCCTTCAGCCCACAATGTCTGTGCCAAACTTGATGCCAAATTACTTCTCTTCTGCCTGCACATGATCCATCTCCCTCCATTTCCTGCGCATTCATGTGTCTAACAGCCTCTTAAACCCCACTATTGTATCTGCTTCCACCCCCACCCCTGGCAGCCCGTTCCAGGCACCCACCACTGTGTATATATAAAAAAAAAACTTTCCCCACACATCTCCTTCAAACTTTCCCCCTCTCACCTTACATGCATGTCCTGTAGTATTAGACATTTCTACCCTGGGAAAAAGATTCCAACTGTCTACCCTATCTGTGCCTCTCATAATTTTATAAACTTCTATCAGATCTCCCCTCAGCCTCCGACGCTCCAGAGAAAACAACCCAAGTTTGTCCAACCTCTCCTTATAGCTCATGCCCTCTAATCCAGGCAGCATCCTGGTGAAACTCCTCTGCACCCTCTCCAAAGCCTCCACATCCCTCCTGTAATGGGGGCGACCAGAACTGCACGCAATACTCCAAGTGCGGCCAAACCAAAGTTTTAAATAGTTGGCTGCTTTCCCAAGGCAGTGGCAAGTGTAGATGGAGTCGATGGAGGGGAGGCTGGTTTACGTGATGCACTGGGCTGTGTCCACAAATCTCTCCAATTTCTTGTGGTCTTGGGCAGAGCCGTTGCCGTGCCAAGCTGTGATGAATTGGCTTACTGTCTTATACACACACGCCCACCCTGTGAACACCAGTCTGCGTCTTCTGCTCAGCTCTGGGTTTTCCGGTGTGTAATCAGTGGGATCAAGGGTCAAATTTGGGATCCATGCTGACGTTGCCATGTCTGTGGGATGAAATGTTAAATCAAATCAAGTGATCTCACTGCTCTGTTTTAAAGAGTGGGGAGTTCAATATTTAGCCATAAGATATAGGAGCAGAATTAGGCCATTCAGCCCATGGAGTCTGCCCCGTCATTCAATCATGGCTGATTTTTATTTCAATCCCATTCTCCCTCCTTCTCCCTGTAACCTTACCAATCAAGAACCTATCAATCTCTGCCTCACGTACACCCACGAATTCCACAGATTCACCACCCTCTGGCTGAAGAAATTCCTCCTCATCTCAGTTCTAAAGGGACGTCCCTTTATTCTGAGGCTGTGCCCTCGGATCCCAGACTCTTCCACTGATGGAAACATCCTCTCCGTGTCCACACTATCCAGGCCTTTCAGTATCCGGTAGGTTTCAGTGAGATCCCCCCTCATCCTCCTGAACCCCATTGAGTACAGGCCCAGAGGCATCAAACGCTCCTCGTACGTTAACCCTTTCATTCCTGGGATCGTTCTTGTGAACCTTGTCTGGACCCTCTTCAGGGCCAGCACATTTTTCGTCAGATACGGGGCCCAAAAACTGCTCACAATATTCCAAATGCGATCTGACCAACGCCTTTTAAAGCCTCCTTGCTTTTATATTCTAGTCCTCTTATCACTCAAACACATACTGTTTATTTCCCTGGGTTCCCTTCGCAAGGTCTGGGAAGGCCAGCGTTTATTGCCCCTCCCTGACTGCCCTTCAGAAGCTGGTGGGAAGCCACTTTGTTGTGGTTTCCATACAACAGAAAGTCTCAACAGACGTTCCAGGGGGTAGTCAAAGAGTCGGCCACAATGTTGTGGGTCAGGAGTCACACAGAGGTGAGCCCAGCAGGACAACAGGTTTCCTCAAATGTCGATCATATTGCCGGTCTGTCCCTTTTCTCTCTCCTCCTGATCTGCCCAGTTCCTCCTCCAGCCACCCCAGCCCTCATCACCCACACACTGGGTCTGCCCTCCCCACCTCCCTCATTTGGTTCCAAGCTCCACCTGCCTCCCCCATCTGAGCCCTCATCTGCAGCCCTCCGTCACCTCCACCTCTCACCTCCCAGCCTCTGTCACTATCTCCACCCCACCTCCTCCATCCGCCCGTCACCCCTCCTCACCTGGATCCACCCATCACCTGCCAGCTCTTGCCCTACCCCTTCCCCTCACCTCTTTATTGTGTCTCTCTCCCCTCTATCTTTCAGTCCAGATGAAGGGTCTGGACCTGAAACGTTGACCGTCCATTTCACCCCACAGATGCTGCTCGACCTGCTGAGTTCCTCCAGCAGATCGTTTGTTGCTCCAGATTCCAGCATCTACACTCGCTTGTGTCTCAGCCTGGAACTGATTCAATGATTTGGCCTCCACAGCTCTCTGCAGTAGAGTTCAGAAGGTTCATAAACTTCAGAGAGGAGACTTCCTCCACTTCCATCTTAATTGGAACCCCACCCTTATCCTGAAACCATTCTCCCTCAAGCTCGAGCTTCCTCCACAAGGAGAAACATTCTCTCGTCTCGGTATATTAACAGTTTGGAAGGGAATGTAGGTGGAACAGTGAGGAAGTTTGCAGATGACACTTCATTGGTGGTACAGTGGACAGTGAAGAAGGTTATCCAAGATTTCAAAAGGATCTTGATCCACTGGGCCAAGGAGTGGCAGATGGAGTTCAATTCACATAAATGTGAGGTGTTGAATTTTGGTAAAACAAACCAGGGCAGGTCTTGCACAGCAAATGGTTCGGCCCTGGGGAGTGTTTTAGAACAGAGAGACCTCGAAAGTTCCTTGAAAGTGGCGACACAGGTCGACAGGGTGGTGGAGAAGGTGTTTGGCACGCTGGCCTCACTGGTCAGAGTACTGAGTACAGGAGTTGGGACGTCATGTTACAGCTGTACGCGACATTGGTAAGGCCACACTTGGAGTACTGTGCGCAGTTCTGGTTGCCCTGCTGTAGGAAGGATGTCACTAAACTGGAGGGGGTGCAAAAACAATTGATAAGGATGTTGCCGGGACCGGAGGGCTTGGGTTATAAGGAGGGGCTGGACAGGCTGGGACTGTTTTCCCTGGAGTGAAGGAGGCTGAGGGGTGACATTTCAGAGATTTAAATAATGAAGAGGGGCAGAGATAAGTGAATGGTAACAGTCTTTTTCCAGGGTAGGAAGGTCCAAAACTGGAGGCATAGATTTAAAGTGAGAGGGGAAAGATCTAAAAGGGACGTGAGGGGCAACTTTTCACACAGAGGGTGGTGAGTACATGGAACAAGCTGCCAGAGGAAGTGGTAGAGGTGGGGACAATCACAGTGTTTGAAGGTACATGGCTAAGAAAGGATTTGGTCCAAATGCAGGCAAATGGGACTAGCTCAGGAAGGCAATGGTTGGCATGGGGAAGTTGGGCAGAAGAGCCAATTTCTGTGCTGTTTCACTCTGAGTCCATCTGCCCTTGGAATCTTGTTTCAATAAGCTCACTTCTCATTCTTCTGGTTTTTGGAGAGTAGGCATCTAATGTTTCCTCATTAGAACATCCAACACTACAGCACAGTACAGACCCTTCGGCCCATGATGTTGTGCCGACATTTTATCCTGCTCTAAGATCTATCTAACCCTTCCCTCCCACACAGCCCTCCATTTCTCTATCATTCATGAGTCTATCTAAGAGTCTCTTAATGTCCCTAATGTATCTGCCCCCACAACCTGTGCCGGCAGTGTGTTCCACACACCCACCACTCTCCGTGTAAAAAAACTTACCCCTGACATCCCCCTTATACCTTCCTCCAATCCCCTTAAAATTATGTCCCCTCATGTTAGTCATAGTCGCACTGGGAAAAAGTCTCTGACTGTCCACTCGATCTATGCCTCTTATCACCTTGTACAGCTCTATCAAGTCACCTCTCATCCTCCATCACTCAAAAGAGAAAAGCCCCAGCTCACTCAACCTATCCTCATAAGACCTGCTCTCCAATCCAGGCAACATCCTGGTAAATTTCCTCTGCACCTTCTCTAAAGCTTCCACATCCTTCCTATAATGAGGCGACCAGAACTGAACACAATACTCCAAGTGTGGTCTGACCAGAGTTCTATAGAGCTGAAACATTACCTCGCGGCTCTTGAACTTAATATCCTGACTAATGGAGATCAACACACCATACGCCTTCTTAACAACCCTATCGACCTGCGTGGCAACCTTGAGGGATCTATGGACTTGGACCTCAAGATCCCTCTGTTCCTCCACACTGCTAAGAGTCCTGCCATTAACCTTGTATTCTGCCTTCAGATTCGATCTCCCAAAGTGTATCACTTCACAGTTATCCAGGTTGAACTCCATCTGCCACTTCTCAGCCCAGGTCTGCATTCTATCAATATCCTGTTGTAACCTACAGCAAACTTCTACACTATCCACAACACCACCAACCTTTGTATCATCAGCAAACTTACTAACTCACCCTTTCACAACCTCATCCAATTAGACATCTCCTCCTTCCCAGGAACAAGCCAGTGACAGACTCCAATGCCACTAAATACATCCTTGAATAAGGAGACCAAAGAGTAAACAGTTCTTCAGGGTGTTGCTGGTTGGGGTTGGGATCTGTAACAGGCTGCTCTGTGTGTGTGTATCTGTGTGTGTGTGTGTGTGTCTCTCTCTCTCTGTCTTCTCACCAGGCCTTTGTTTTAACTCTCTCAACAGGCGTCAACCAGTGCCCGGTAAACACCAAGTGCCAGAAGTTTACGGAAGTGTTCCCGACTCCCCGGGACCTCTGTGAGAAAGTGTGGAGCCACTCTTATGAGTACACCTTGTACGATCGGGGCAGTGGGAGGTGCATTGCCATGTGGTTCGATGTGGGCACAAAGCCCAACCCGAACAAGGAGGTGTCGCTGTACTACGCCATCCAGAAGGGGCTGATTTCGGGCTCGAGCGCTGCCTCCTCCAGCCCCCTCCTCCTGCTCTCGCTCCCCCTCGCCCGCACCTTGTCTTAGCTCCCCGGAGCGGACTGGCGGGGGGAGAGACTGTAGACCAGTTCTCCTCCCGACAACTTACTGTGGCACTCCAGACTTCCAAAGCACACGTGATTTAACCAGCCTCAAAACTCCAATCAACTGCTTCAGGCATTACTGCATCCAAGCTGACGTTGTGCCCCGTGTAGGAGGTGATGAAGGAACTGCCACCTTCACCTCCCCGGGAACGTCCCAAGGAGCTTCGCAGCGACCAGAGGGTCTTTCAAGTGCTGTTGCAATGCAGGAAATCCAACCGGCAACCAGTACACAGCAAGATCCCACAAACAATGAGCTTACAATGATGACATGGGGTTGGTTGGAGCTGAGCTGGGGGGGTTCAATATTCTGGATGCTGGGGAGTATTCCTGCATCTTTTCTGCCCCAGGCAGCTGCTGTGGGAGCTTTGGCATCGACTCCAGAGGGCAGATGGACCCCGGTGAAAGGTTCCATCTGAAAGCTGGGACCTCTGAGGAAGAGGCAACCTCCTTGTGGGCACCCCCTCGGTACTGGGCCCTCACGTGCCCCCCCCTCCCTTGGCACCACCCCTCCAGTGGTCTCCTCTCCACCAGAGACACTGAGCACAGATTGGGTGACCACCTGTGTTCAATCCACAGGAGTGACCCTCAGCTCCAATCTCCGTCCCACTCCCACCTCTGCCTGCCTCCCGCACTGTCCCAACGAAACCCAACATCGTCACGAGGAACACCTTCTGCCTGGGCACCTTGCAGCCCTCGGGACTCGACAATGAAGTCAACGGTCTCGGATAACATTCCCACAGATGCTGCCTGACCTGCTGAGTTCTTCCCAATCTCTGCTTTATTTCGTGGCGTCTTGCACACTAGTCTTCATCAGTCTGGGACAGGAGTTGGGACGTTACGTTGGAGCTGTACAAGTCATTGGTGAGGCCACACTTGGAGTACTGTGCACAGTTTTGGTCATCCTGTTATAGGAAAGACATAGTGAAACTGGAAAGAGTTCAGAGAAGATTTACGAGGATGTTGCCAGGACTCGAGGGGCTGAGTTATAGGGAGAGGTCGGCCAGGCTGGGTCTTTATTCCTTGGAATGTAGGAGAATGAGGGGCGACCTTGTAGAGGTGTTTAAAATTATGAGAGGCACAGATAAGGTGGACGGTAACAAGAAGAGGAAAAAGAGTTCAAAGAGGAGCCAGATATGATGACAATTCAGGCATATTTGTAGTTTATCGGTCCGGAAGAAGAAAAAAAACTAAACTAAAAATAGCCCCACCCTCCACCCACAAAAGTCTGAAAACTGACCAATAGACAACCAGAATGCTACCCACTAAATTCCTTAACCCCACCTCTTTTGGTGGGAAATCTCCAAGTTAAAAGGAATGCAAAACATCACCGGTAGTCAAGACATGAAGGTACAAGTACCCAAAACAACGTTTCGAAATTATACAGATAAGTTAAGATTTCCTTATTAGTCACATGTACATCGAAGCACACAGTGAAATGCACCTTTTTGTGTAGAGTGTTCTGGGGGCAAGCCAGGCTTGCTGAGAAAATTCTACACGGTCAAAAATACTGACAGTCGACATTTAAAAAATACAGTCGTACTATCATTTCAAAAGAAAAAAAAGCTATCAGTCACCCGGTCAGATTCTTAATTATTACCAAACTAAACCATTAAGAATATTAAAGTAGAATAATATAAGGGAAAAAAAGAATTGTTAAATAGAAACATGATAAGTATCCATGTTCCAGAACCAAACACAAAAGTGTTAACAAAGGGCAGAAAAAGATCTCCGGACGTAAAAAAGTTCAAATCTGTAAGTTAACTATTACCTTGTAGACCAAATAAGTATAAAAATCAAAGAATAGCACATTTCTTAACCATCTGAAGTCAAAAGTTAATCTTTGAGAAATTCTTCAGCTTCATTCACGGAACTAAACCATTTGCATGATTTGTCAGGGAGTACAATCCTCAGGCGAGCTGGGAACAACAATGCAGGTTGATAGTTCCCTTGATAAAGCTGCGACATAGTCAGTTTATAACGCAGTCTCTCTTCATAACTTCTGGGCTGTAATCTTCAACCAGATGAAACTTCCAATCTTTATATTGGATCATTCCTTGACGACGAGTGATTTGAATCACATGTTCTTCAGTACTCACATAGTGAAATCTCAGTATTACTGGCCATGGTTTTTGCTCTGCCGGGGGTTTTGGTCTTAATGCTCGGTGAGCACGATCGAGTACGGGACGTACAGAGAAAACTTCAGAGCCAAATACATCCATCAGAAGTTTGGAAAAGAATTCAATAGGATTACCAGTTTCAGCATCTTCGGGAAGGCCAATAATCCTCAAATTGTTCCTCTGACTGCGGCTTTCTAAATTAATAATCTTCTGTCTTTACTGTTCCAGTATTTGGGTGGTCACAGTTAAATCCTTTTCCAGTGAGCTCAATCTACGATCTCTCTCTTTGCCAGCTTCATCCAGTTCAGCAATTAATTGCTGTTGTTTAATATTTTCCTGTTTAAGTATTGTTTGTCTGTCTTCAATCTCCTCTAACAGTGTTTCCAAAGTAGAAAATTTCTGATCAAGTTTTTTATCCAGGAGTTTAGAAATAGCTTCCTAAGTAAGTTGAGGGTCTCCATTACCCTTGCTTTCAGCTGCAGCTTTAGCTCTGGTGTTCATTTCTGGCAATTAAAAATCAAAATAAATCTTAGATAAGTATTATAAAAGTCTTATTAGAGGGTGGTGTTCAAAAAATTATAAAGCGACTGGAGCAGTGGCAAGGTGCGGCCTACTCCGTCTGGCACCAACAGAAGAGTAACAGTCTTTTCGCCAGGGTAGGGGAGTCCAAAACTAGGGGGCATAGTTTAGGGTGAGAGGGTTTGCCGATGAGACAAAGATAGGTGGAGGGGTGGGTAGTGTTGAGGAAACAGAGGGACTTGGATAGACTAGGAGAATGGGCAAAGAAGTGGCAAATGAAATACAGTGTTGGAAAGTGTCTGGTCGTGCACTTTGGTAGAAGAGATAAATGGCCAGACGATCATTTAAATGGGGAGAAAATTCAAAATTCAGAGATGCAGAAGAACTTGGGAGTCCTCGTGCAGGATACCCTAAAAGTTAACCTCCAGGTTGAGTTGGTGGTGAAGAAGGCGAATACAATGTTGGCATTTATTTCTAGAAGAATGGAATATAAGAGCAGGGATGTGATGTTGAGGCTCTATAAGGCATTGGTAAGACCTCACTTGGAGTACTGCGTGCAATTTTGGGCTCCTTATTTAAGAAAGGATGTGTTGACGTTGGAGAGGGTTCAGAGAAGATTCACTAGAATGATTCCAGGAATGAGAGGGTTAACATATGAGGAACGTTTGACAGCTCTTGGACTGTACTCCTTGGAGTTCAGAAGAATGAGGGGGGACCTCACAGAAATATTTTGAATGTTAAAAGGGCTGGACAGAGTAGACGTGGACAGAGTAGATGTGGCAATGTTTCCCATGGTAGGGGAGTCTAGTACAAGAGGGCATGACTTCAGGATTGAAGGGCGCCCATTCAGAACAGAGATGCGGAGAAATTTCTTTAGCCAGGGAGTGGTGAATCTGTGGAATTTGTTGCCGGGGCGGCTGCGGAGGCAAAGTCATCGGGTGTATTTAAGGCAGAGATTGATAGGTATCTGAGTAGCCAGGGCATCAAAGGTTATGGTGAGAAGGCGGGGGAGTGGGGCTAAATGGGATAATAGATCAGCTCATGATAGAATGGCGGAGCAGACTTGATGGGCCGAATGGCCGACTTCTGCTCCTTTGTCTTATGGTCTTATGGACCTGAGGGGCAACTTTTTCACGCAAGAGGGTGGTGAGTATATGGAACGAGCCGCCGTAGGAGGTGGTTGAGGCAGGTACAACAGTGCCAGTTAAGAATCAGAATCAGATTTATTGTCACTGGCATGACATGAAATGTGTCGTTTTGGGGCAGCAGTGCAGTGCAAAGACTTAAAAAATCTATAAATTACAAAATCCGCATTGAAATCACTTGGATAGGTACACGGAGGGGCGGGGCTTGGAGGGATATGGGCCGAACGCAGGAAATTGGGACTAGCTGGGTGGGCACCATGGTCGGCAGGGACTGGTTGGGCTGAAGGGCCTGTATCTGTGTTGTATTGCTCTCTGACTCTGTTACCAGCAACTGCCAACCTCACAGTAACAGCGAGGATTTTTTACTTGCCTCTCCTCTGCTCTCCCTCTGTGAACACTTTCTGCAGACGGACAAGCTGCCAATAACCAAACACCTTCACCCTCTGTCATCACAGACTCACCGCATCAGTCTAGTCCTGAGCTCCACCCCATGACTGACCTTTTCACTTCTTCCCCCCCTTCACTGCAACTTACATTTTCCCTGTTCTTACAGAATCATTGAACTACAACACAGAACAGTACAGCATAGGAACAGGCCCTTCGGCCCACTATGTTGTGCTGACCATGAATCCAAATTAAACTGATCCCATCTGTCTGCACGTGATCCATATCCCTCCACTCCCTGCCTGTTCATGTGTTTGTTTAAGATAAGATATCTTTATTACATGTATATCGAAACACACAGTGAAATGCATCTTTTGTGTAGAGTGTTCTGGGGGCAGCCCGCAAGTGTCGCCACGCTTCCGGCGCCAACATAGCATGCCCACAACTTCCTAACCCGTACGGCTTTGGAATGTGGGAGGAAACCGGAGCACCCGGAGGAAACCCACGCAGACACGGGGAGAACGTACAAACTCCTTACAGACAGCGGCTGGAATTGAACCTGGGTCGCTGGCGCTGTAATAGCGTTACACTAACCGCTACACTACTGTGCCTGCCTTGATACTCGATACTGAACACGATACTCCAAATGTGTCTAACCAAAGTTTTATACAACGACAATGAATGAACCTTCTGAAACGGGCGTGAAATGTTAACGTGTTTCTCTCTCCACAGACGCTACCCAGCCCACTGGGTGCTTCCACCATTCTGTTTTTATTTGAGGGAAACAGTAGTTGCCATTTTGCTGTCTGTGAGATCTTGCTGTGTACAAATTGGCTGCCGTATTTCTTGCATTACAACCATGACTAAAACTTCATGAGTCCTCCATTGGCTGTGGTGTGATTTGGAAGTCCCGAGCTGGAGAAAGTGTCCAAGGACACGGGCGGTTTGTATGATTTATTCACTGTAAGGTTGGGCATTCCTCCTCGTTGTAGGTTCTCTCACCGTCAAGACTCTTAACTCGAGGAACTTGTTTGTGGCTGCAACAAATCTGTGGCTACAGGCATATTGGTTATAAACACAGCAGATTTATTAACCAACTTGCAAGAAACATTGCTCAACGAACACAGTAACTGTCCTTGATACCTCGGAGTGACTGCGGTGCGGTCTCTTATCGCTGTGTTCTGTCAACTGCAACTTCTCTTCCTGCTGCTCGACCCTTTTCCCACCCCAAGCATTCTGTTCCACACCTCATTCTTCAGCGAAAGTGTCCCTTGGGCGTTTGAACTCATCCTTTGTCCATTGGTGTTTTGCTCCTTGCTTGAAGTCCCACGCTTTGTTCGCATGTTCCTTTGGATTTAATGCTGTACTTATTCTGTGCTGGCCTCTCATTCATGCCCTGGACTTTCACAGTCTTAAAGTCTAATCATTATCCTGATTCACCACTTTCTTCACAGCTAATCTTGTTCTTTTGACCTGACATAGAACCATAGAACAGTACAGCACAATACAGGCCCTTCGGCCCACAATGTTGTGCTGATCTTTAAACCTCGCCTAAGACTATTTAACCCCTTCCTCCCACATATCCCTCTATTTTAAATTCCTCCATATGCTTAGCTAGTAACCTCTTGAATTTGACCAATGTACCTGCCTCCACCACCGCCCCAGGCAGCGCATTCCATGCCCCAACCACTCTCTGGGTGAAAAACCTCCCTCTGACATCTCCCTTGAACTTCCCACCCATTACTTTAAAGCCATGCCCTCTTGTATTGGGCATTGGTGCCCTGGGAAAGAGGCGCTGGCTGTCCACTCTATCTATTCCTCTTAATATTTTGTACACCTCTATCATGTCTCATCCTCCTTCTCTCCAAAGAGTAAAGCCCTAGCTCCCTTAGTCTCTCCTCATAATGCATCCTCTCTAATCCAGGCAGCATCCTGGTAAATCTCCTCTGCATCCTCTCCAGCACCTCCACATCCTTCCAGAACATCAGATTAAAACTTTTTTTTCCTAATTTTTTTTTGATCTGGGTGTTGCTAGCAAGGCTGACACTTATTGCCAATCCCTAATTACCCCGGTGAAGGGGCTCCCATGGTGCTGTTGGGGAGGGAGTTCCAGGATTTAGACCCAGTGACGGTGAAGGAACGGCGAGATATTTCCAAGTCGGGACGGTGTGTGACTGGGGAGGGGAACCTGCAGGTGGTGGTGTTCCCCTGCACCCGCTGCCCTTGTCCTTGTGGGTGGGAGAGGAGGTGGGTTTGGGAGGTGCTGTCGGAGTAGCCTGGGTGAGTAACCGCAGTGCGTTGTGTAGACGGTGCACACTGCAGCCCCTGTGCGCCGGTGGTGGAAGGAGGGTGTGTTTAGGGGGGTGGATGGGGTGCCGATCGAGCAGGCTGCTTTGTGCTGGATGGTGCCGAGCTGTTTGAGAGTTGTTGGTGCCGAACTCACCCAGGCAGGTGGGGAGTGTTCTGACACACTCCTGACTTGTGCCGTGTAGGGGTTTGGGGAGTTGGTTGTTCCAACAATCGTTTCTAAAAAAAAAACTGCTCTTTAAAATAAATAATCTTTAAAGACAAATCAAGAATACTTCACTATTTTCTAACCATTTAATAACCTTTAACGCTCCCTCTAACTCCTCATCCACACCCCAAACCACCCTCCCCAGCAGCAATGCCAAGGTACCTTGCTGTGATATCGTCATTGGATTTTGCTTCCTACCTGCTGCATTTGCTCCCAGACACCAACAGAAATAAATTATTTAAGGAATAAATGATTTCTTGAACAGCAACATCCACCTAGTGCAAATGTGTCCGCCGATGGTGATGAACTCGGCTGCCATTCAGCTCATCGTATGTGTGCTTGCTTTTCAGTCTGTGCCTCTCTCTCCCCATTCACCGAGGGGCATAGGGAGGATGGACATAGAACACTACAGCATGGTACAGGCCCTTCGGCCCACAATGTTGTGCCGACATTTTATCCTGCTTTAAGATCTATCTAACCCTTCCCTCCCACATAGCCCTCCATTTCTCTATCATTCATGTGTCTGTCTAAGAGTCTCTTAAACATCCCTAATGTATCTGCCCCCACAACCTCTGCCAGCAGTGCGTTCCACGCACCCACCACTCTCTGTGTAAAAAAAAATTACCGCGACATCCCCCTTATACCTTCCTCCAATCACCTTAAAATTATGTCCCCTCGTGTTAGCCATTGTTGCCCTGGGAAAAAGTCTCTGACTGTCCACTCGATCTATGCCTCTTATCATCTTGTGCACCTCTATCAAGTCACCTCTCATCCTCCTCCTCTCCAAAGAGAAAAGCCCTAGCTCGCTCAACCTATCAAGCTTTCCCCCAAGACTGAGTATGAAAATGAGGGCATAGAAAATAGTCATCCAGTGAGAAACAGGCCCTTCGGCCCATCGCCTCCAGGCTGCCCATCAAGTACTATCCACACTAACCCCATTCACCAACACTTGGTCTGCAGCCTTCTCCACCTTGGTGGTTCAGGGTGCTTGTGCAGATAAATGTTGAGAATCTCTGCCTCCACCACCCCCTCAGTGTGTCCCAGATTCCAACCACCCTCTGGGTCATAAAAATCTTACTCAGATCCCCTCTTACCCCTACCTCTGGGATCCAAGGAAAGTTGGCATATTGGACCCAACGTTGGTAATTGGTTTATTATTGTCACATGTACCGAGGTACAGTGAAAAACTTTGTTTTGCATGCCATCCATACAGATCATTTCATCACATCAGTGCATTGAGGTAGTACAAGGGAAAACAATAACAGAATGCAGAATAAAGTGTCACAGTTACAGAGAAAGTGCAGTGCAGGCAGACAATAAGGTGCAAGGCCATAACGAGGTAGATTGTGAGGTCAAGAGTCCATCTTGTTGTACGAGGGAACCATTCAATAGTCTTATAACAGCAGGATAGAAGCTGTCCTTGAGCCTGGTGGTACGTGCTTTCAGGCTTTTGTATCTTCTGCCTGATGGGAGGGGGGAGAAGAGAGAGTGTCCGGGGTGGGTGGGGTCTTTGATTATGTTGGCTGCTTTACTGAGGCAGTGAGAAGTGTAGACAGTGTCCTTGGAGGGGACCTTATCCTGGTTTGTACATTCCACACCCCAGCCAGTCACTGGAGAAAAAGGCTTTTCCTGCTGAAATATCTTGGTTGCTTTGACAACACCGTCATTCTCTGTTCCCTGGTCCTTGACCCCTCCCCCAATGGGAACAGTCTCTCTCCATCCACTCTGTCTATACCTGTCCTGATTTCAAATCCCTCTGTCAGACCCCCTCTCAACCTCCTCTGTTCCCAGGAGAACAACCCCAGCTTCTCCAGTCCATCCACAGAACTACCATCCCTTGTCCCTGGAATCGTTTAGGGAAATCTCTTCTGTACCCTCTCCAAAGTGTCACATCTTCCCCAAAGTGTGGCCCACAACTGGACACAGTCCTCCAACTGTGGCCTGGACACAGTCTTCCTGTGTGGCCAACCAGTGTTTGCAAAGGTTCACCGTGACCTCAGTGCTCCTGTACACTGCCTCTGTTCATCCCCTTTGTCAGCCCTGCCTGACCCCTTTCAACAAGCAAAGTCCACTTCCCTGCAGATATCTTCTTGCGTCCATCTGCAAACTGTGCTTCTCATTCATAGTTCTCCTCATGCATGCCACCAAATTATAAAGCTTCACCTCACAGCACACTACAGCACAGTACAGGCCCTTCGGCCCACGATGTTGTGCCGACATCTTATCCTGCTTTAAGATCTATCTAACCCTTCCCTCCCACATAGCCCCCCCGTTTCTCTATCATTCATGTGTCTAAGAGTCTCTTAAATGTCCCTAATGTATCTGCCCCCACAATCTCTGCCTGCAGTGTGTTCCACACACCCCCACTCTGTGTAAAAAACTTACCCCTGACATCCCCCTTATACCTTCCCCCAATCACCTTAAAATTATGTCCCCTCGTGTTAGCCATTGTCGCCCTGGGAAAAAGTCTCTGACTGTCCACTTGATCTATGCCGCTTATCATCTTATACACCTCTGTCAAGTCACCTCTCATCCTCCCTCTCTCCAAAGAGAAAACCCTAAGCTCTCTCATCCTGACTTCATAAGACATGCTCTCCAATCCAGGCAACATCCTGGTAAATCTCCTCTGCACCCTCTCTAAAGCTTCCACATCCTTCCTATAATGAGGCGACCAGAACTGAACACAATACTCCAAGTGTGGTCTGAGCAGAGTTCAACAGAGCTGCAACATCACCTCGCGGCTCTTGAATTAGACAGCACCAGCCTATCTCCTTGGTTTACCACCATTCTCATGGTTTGGTTGCTTCCAAGGTCTGTTTATGTAACATGTCAACGAAAACAGCTCATAAAGGCTTCTCTTGATCTCCTCTTAACCTTCTCAGCCCCACAGAAAACAGCCCATCCTCTCCACATTAACCAAGGACACTGACAGCCCAGTAGATCTCCAGGCCCCCACCTGAAAAGAGGGAGAGAGGAAGTACAGAGTTGCAGCTGGTTAGTCCGTCGTCAACAGTTGGGCAAATGCCGGGGCCTATGATAGAGGACTGGAAACAGCACACTCAGAAAATGGGAACCTGAGGAGCAACTGTTTCACCCAGAGGGTGATCTGTATGTGGAGCGAGCTGCCAGAGGAAGTGGGTGAGGCAGGTACATTGACAACATTTAAAAGACACTTGGACAGGTACATGGATGGGAAAGGTTTAGAGGGATATAGGCCAAACACGGACAAATGGGACTAGCTTGGGTGGGGAATCTCAGTTGGCACGGACTGGTTGGGCTGAAGGGCCTGTTTCCGTGATGTGTGACTAAAATGTCAGCAGGATTGGACAAAGTCAGCATAGATCCCTGAAAGGGAATTTGTGTTTGACAGAGTTTTTTGAGGAGATTAGATAGATGAAACTAGTGGATGTGATGTGTGTGGATTTTCAGAAGGCTTTTAATAAAGTCCGAAGTCAAGTCAAGTTTATTATCATTTACACAAGTCCGTGTGTGCACAGGTGCAATGAAAAACTTCCCTGCAGCAGCATCACAGGCACAGAGCATCAGATAAGCAGCGTTCACAAGAAAAACATAAATTATACAAGAAAGGACACAGAATAAGAAAAACAAAGTCCATTGTAGTGCAAAGTGGTCCCAGTGTTGCTGTACTGAGGCAGTGATTAGGGTTGTGCCGGTTGGTTCAAGAACCGAATGGTTGAAGGGAAGTCTGGTGGTGTGGGGACTTCAGGCTTCTGTACCTCCTGCCCGATGGGAGCTGGGAGAAGGTGGCACGGCCCGGATGGTGGGGATCTTTGAAGATGGGTGTTGCCTTCTTGAGGCAGCGCCTCCTGTAGATACTCCCGATGGTGGGGAGGGATGTGCCCGTGATGTATTGGGCAGAGTCCACTACTCTCTGCAGCTTCTTACGTTCCTGTGCATTTGAATTGCCGTCCCAGACCGTGATGCAACCAGTCAGGATACTTTCAACAGCACATCTGCAGAAGTTTGTAAATTGTTGGGCCAAACAATTGTCTGCCCACAGTGATGGAGTTATGGTAGCAACTTCAGTAAACACCACCCTACACCTGTCTGTTCCCAGGGGAAGCTTGAAACCTCAGGGAAGGAAGGAAAAAACATTCCCTGGGGCGTTACTCAGATGAGGGAAAGCTAACGCAGGAGATAGTGTGGGCCCAGTGTTCTGCACTGCACGTCCTCCTCCTGAGGCAGGCCCTTGAAGTCAAGGGTGACTCGTCCCACCTGTGCTCCCACATCTGCGGTGACTGATGAACCGATGTGGGAACCACAGACTCTTCCAGAGCTGGGGCAGGAGGGGACCGAGGGGGTGGGCTGACACAGGGTCTCTCTGTGCTCCCAGTGCATGGCCATGAGGTCCTCAGCACCATCCTGAATCTTCCTGCTCCACTTTGAATGTCAGTGGGCCAGAGGGTCTCAGATGTCAGACAGGATGTTGCAATTTTTCCACAGAGATTTTAAGCACATCCTTGAATACTTTGCAGAAAAAAGCAGGAGGAACTCAGTGGGTCAGCCAGCATCTGTGGAAGCAGAGGGATAGTCAACGCTTTGGGTTCACACCCTGCATCATTGACCAACCCCCACAGACGCTGCTCGACCAGCTGAGTTCCTCCAGCATTTTGTTTGTCGCTCCAGATTCCAGCGTCTGCAGTCTCCTGTGTCTCCTTCAAACTTTTCCTCTGTTCAGGGCATTGAGTATAGAAGTTGAGAGGTCATGGTGTGGTTGAACAGGACGCTGGTGAGGCCGCACTGGGAGTATTGTGTTCAGTTTTGGTCGCCCTGCAATAGGAAAGATGTTACTAAACTGGAAAGAGTGCGGAGAGGATTCACAGGGATGTTGCCAGGACTGATTTATAGGGAGAGGTACAGGATAGGATTTAATTCCTTGGAGCGGAGGAGATTGAGAGGTATGGAGGTGTATAAAACCATGAGGGGCATCGATAGAGTGAATGCACTCAGTCTTTTTCCAAGGGTTGGGGAATCGTACCTCCGGCACGATTATTCTCAACACTGGTGCCCCACAAGGCTGCATCCTCAGCCCCCTACTCTACTCCCTATACACTCATGACTGTGTGGCCAGATTCTGCTCTAACTCCACCCACAAGTTTGCAGATGATCCCACCGTTGCAGACCGTATCTCAAATAGCGATGAGTTGGAGTACAGGAAGGAGATAGAGAGCTTAGTGACATGGTGCCATGACAACAACCTTTCCCTCAATGTCAGCAAAACAAAAGAGCTGGTCATTGACTTCAGGAAAGGGGGCGGTGTACATCCACCTGTCTACATCAATGGTGCTGAGGTTGAGAGGGTTGAGACCTTCAAGTTCCTGGGAGTGAATATCACCAACAGCCTGACCTGGTCAAATCACGTAGATGCCATGGCCAAGAAAGCTGACCAGCACCTCTACTTCCTCAGGAGGCTAAAGAAATTCAGTTTGTCCCCTTTGACTCTCACTAACTTTTACCAATGCACCATAGAAAGCATCCTATCTGGATGCATCACGGCTTGGTACAGCAACTGCTCTGCCCAGGACTGCAAGAAGCTGCAGAGAGTTGTGGACACAGCCCAGCGCGTCACAGACACCAGCCTCCCCTCCTTAGACTCTGTCTTTACCTCTCACTGCCTCGGTGTAGCAGCCAGCATAATCAAAGACCCCACCCACCCGGGTCATTCTCTCTTCTCTCCTCTTCCATCAGGCAGAAGATACAGGAGCCTGAGGGCACGTACCACCAGACTTAAGGACAGCTTCTACCCCACTGTGATAAGACTATTGAACGGTTCCCTTATACAATGAGATGGACTCTGACCTCACGATCTACCTTGTTGTGACCTTGCACCTTATTGCACTGCACTTTCTCTGCAGCTGTGACACTTTACTCTGTACTGTTATTGTTTTTACCTGTACTACATCAATGCACTCTGTACTAACTCAATGTAACTGCACTGTGTAATAAATTGACCTGTACGATCGGTGTGCAAGACAAGTTTTTCACTGTACCTTGGTACAAGTGACAATAATAAACCAATACCAATACCAATAAAGATGAGGTGAAGGTGAACTCTGCAGCTAGCACCGTCAGCCATAGGGGTGGGGACAGAAAGACCACCAGACCCCCAGGGTAGGGGGTCTAAAACTAGGATGTTTAAGGTGAGAGGGGAAAGGTTTTAAGGGGATCTGAGGGGCAAGTTTTTCGCAGGGTGCTGGGTGTGTGGAATGAGCTGCCAGTGGGAGTGGTAGAGGCAGTTACAACTACAACCTTTGAAAGACACTTGGACAGGTCCATGGATGGGAAAGGTTGAGAGGGATACGGGCTAAATGCAGGCAAATGGGACCAGCTCAGAAAGGCAACTTAGTCGGCATGGACAAGATAAGATTTCTTTATGAGTCACATGTACATCGAAACACACAGTGAAATGTTTCTTTTGCATAGAGTGTTCTGGGGGCAGCCCACAAGTGTCGCCACACTTCTGGCGCCAACATAGCATGCCCACAACTTCCTAACCCGTATGTCTTTGGAATGTGGGAGGAAACCGGAGCACCCGGAGGAAACCCACGCAGACACGGGGAGAACGTACAAACTCCTTGCAGACAGTGGCTGGATCTGAACCCAGGTCGCTGGCGCTGTAAAGCATTATGCTAACTGCTATACTATTGTGAATTCCATGGATGCACTTCCCTGTGGGAGAGCTTCCCACTCACGCAGCCAGCTGTGGCCCTGATCTCCCACTCAGCACCATCGGCCATTGTCTCCACCCCTCTCCATCTCTGAAGATGTAGGATGTTCCCTTAAATCCAATAAAACCCATCAAGCCAATATTTAAGTCAAGCTGTGTTGCCAGAAGCTAATCATCTAGTCATTACCACATTGCTCTTGATGGGATCTTGCTGTGCATAAGTTGGCTGTCATTTTTGCCACATTTCCAACAGTAACTGCACTTGGAAAGATGTGAGATAGTTTAAGATGGTGCCGGAGCGTGGCGACTTGTTGCAAGCTGCTGTCTACAGATCTACTCATTACCTTTATTGTAATCATTCTACACTTTTAAATTTACACTTTACTCTGTACTGTTATTGTTTTTACCTGTACTACATCAATGCACTCTGTACTAACTCAATGTAACTGCACTGTGTAATGAATTGACCTGTACGATCGGTACGCAGTACAAGTTTTTCACTGTACCTCGGTACAAGTGACAATAATAAACCGATACCAATACCAAAGTCATAAGGTTGTGGGTCACAGGAGAGGTGCTGGAGAAATGCAAGTCTTTTACAGTTCACGTACTCAGGGGAGAGCTGATCAGCCCTGTGTACCTGACCCCACTGTGGGGAGCTGGCACTGGGTCGCTGGGGTCTGTCCCAGCACAGTGAAGCAGCCCTTGGTTCCTGTGTTGTGCTTCGGCACAACAGGTCTACAGCCTGCCCTTCTGGCTATGACCACCAGGGAGTGCTGGTGCTCCATTTCCCACTCTCTCCTGATCCCACAGTGATCACAGGAATTAACCCCTTTCTCACCACTGCACAATGGTTGGTTAATATCTTAATCAGTTAATAATATCATAATCAGTAGCCCCCAATTTGCCCCAAATAGGATATGTATGTTAAAACATAGAGCAATACAGCACTGAAGAGGCCATTTGGCCCACGATCTCTCCATTCCCACCAGACTGCCTGCTTCCACCACTAACCCTGGTGACCCATTCCAGGCACCCACCACTCTCTGCATAAAAAAACTTGCCCCTCACGTCACCTTTAAACATCCCCCCCTCTCACCTTAAATGCATGTCTTCTGGTGTTTGACATTTCTACTCTGGGGAAAAGACTCTGATTGTCTACCCTATCTGTGCCTCTCATTATTTTATAAACCTCTATCAGGTCTCCCCTCAGCCTCTGATGATCTGGAGAAAACAACCTAAGTTTGTCCAACCTCTCCTTATAGCTCATGCCCTCTAATCCAGGCAGCATCCTGGTGAACCTCTTCTGCACCCTCTCCAAAGTCTCCGCACCCTTCCTGTAACAGGGCGACCAGAACTGCACACAATGCTCCAAGTGCGGTCTGACTGAAGTTTTATACAGCTGCAGCATGTTGGGTGAAGGATGACATTGTCCAGACCAAGTAACGACAGACTCAAGAGAAACAAAGGACTGCAGATGCTGGAATCCAGATGAAAAACACGACGATGCTGGAGGAACTCAGCAGGCCAGGCAGCATCCGTGGAGAAAAGCAGACGGTCAACGTCTCAGGTCAGGACCCTTCTTCAGGACTGAAGATAGGAAAAGGGGAAGCCCAATATATAGGAGGGAAAAGCAGAGCAGTGATAGGTGGACAACAGAGGGGAGGTGGGGTGGGCACAGGGTGGTGATAGGTAGATGCTGGTCAGAGATGGTGATGGGCAGGTGTGGGGGAGGAGGGGAGAGCAGATCCGCCGGGGGACGGGGGAAAGGTAAGGAGGAGGAAAGGGGGGTAGAGAAAAGAGAGAGAGGCTGGGGCAGGGAAGAAATGAAGAGGCGTGTTTGGGGGGTGTGTGGGGTGCGAGGTGGGGATTACTTAAAGTAGGAGAATTCAATGTTCATGCTATTAGGCTGCAAGGCACGCTAGTGTAGCGGTTAGCGTAACGTTTTACAGCGCCAGCGACCCAGGTTCAATTCCGGCCACTGTCTGTAAGGAGTTTGTACGTTCTCCCTGTGTCTGCGCGGGTTTCCTCCGGGTGCTCCGGTTTCCTCCCACATTCCAAAGACGTACGGGTTAGGAAGTTGTGGGCACGCTATGTCGGCGCCGGAAGTGCGGCGACACTTGTGGGCTGCCCCCAGAACACTCTATGCAAAAGATGCATTTCACTGTGTTTCGATGTACATGTGACTAATAAAGATAAAGATATCTTACGGAAGATGAGGTGCTGTTCCTCCAGTTTGCACTTGGAATTCTCCCAGCAGTGGAGGAGGCCGAGGACTGACATCGCTGGTGTCTGCGTGTCCGATAGTCATTTCTGGGAGGGTGGTCTGCCAGTGATTATCCTCTCCCCATCAGTGCTGGGGTGAGGGCAAGTCCCTCGGTTTCCCTGACTGCGAGGGAATGCGGTGGAGGCAGTGGGCTGGAGGCAGTGGGCAAGAACTTTAGGCAGGAGCAGCAAACTGTCCCAGGGCAGCTTCAGCAGCCCCTCCCGATGGAGGTGGGGACTCGCTGGGTTTCTCAGCCTCAGCTCCCTCCTGGTTCCCACTGGTGCCAACCTGTGCAGGGTTCTCCCCACTGCTGGTGCCAGGGCCGATGTTGTACCATGAGACATAGGAGCAGAATCAGGCCATTCAGCCCATCAAGTCTGCTCCGCCATTCGATCATGGCTGATTTATTTTTCCCTCTCATCCCCATTCTCCCCATCGCCTTTGAGACCCTCACTAACCAGGAACCTATTAACAGTATCGGAATCGTGGGCTCCCCCAGCAACACGGTGGGTCACAATTTGGTTGTGGACCACTAACCCCACCCAGGGAAGTGGGGAGTGTCCCGTCACACCCCTGACCTGTAGATGGTGGAGAGGTAATGTGACGGATGTGGAGTGCATGGACTAACTCCACCGCTTGCAGGGTCAGTCTGTGCCAGCAATGGGGTGACCGTGGATGTCAGTGAACTACAGTTGCCCAGTCCACCTGGAGTGCAGGAGATGTCTCTCCCACCCCAGGAGTGCAGAAGACCCCAACCTGATGGGAAGACCCTTGGCCTTCAGCGTCACAGGTCAAAGTGCCAGGTAGGTGAGGTGAGGTGGGTTTTCCAAAGGTTCACCGGATTGATTGCTGAGATGGGGGAGTTGTCCTGTGTACAGTGGACTGTCATGGTGGGTCAGAGACACATGAGACTGCGGATGCCGGAATCTGGAACAACACACAGAATGCTGGAGGAGCCCAGCGGGTCGGGCAGCATCTGTGGAGGGAGATGGTCAATGGATGTTTCCGGTCGAGACCTTCCCCTGATTCAGTGGCGGGGAAGGACGCGTGGCTGTGCTAGTGAGTCTGGGTGGCAATGTGGTTGAAGAGCTATCGCGCATCCCTTATCGCCCCTGAGGGAGAGGTGCGTCAGTGGAACAGTGGGGGCCGTTCAGGTTCAACCACATTGGTGGGTCCGGAGTCACTTGTGGGTCACACCGGGTAAAAACATAGAAACATTGAAAACCTACAGCACATACAGGCCCTTTGGCCCACAAAGCTGTGCTGAACATGTCCCTACCTTAGGGATTACTAGGCTTACCCATAGCCCTCTATTTTTCTCAGTTCCATGTACCTATCCAAAAGTCTCTGAAAAGACCCTATCGAATCCGCCTCCACCACCGTTGCCGGCAGCCCATTCCATGCACTCACCACTCTCTGAGTAAAAAACTTACCCTTGACATATCCTCTGTACCTACTCCCCAGCACCTTAAACCTGTGTCCTCTTGTGGCAACCATTTCAGCCCTGGGGAAAAGCCTCTGACTATCCACACGATCAATGCCTCTCATCATCTTATAAAGACGGCTGATTTCCTCCCCAAAGACAACCCAGTCGTTGTGGGCATCAGTATTAACACGAACTGTTGTACTTTGTTTTTTTAATTCCAGTTGTTAACTGAATTAAAATTCCACAGGTGCAAAATTGCGTTTTGATGGGTGGGAGTCAATGCAGCCGCTGTGCCACTCATGTAACCTGCCGTTGATTGGTTGGGGAGCTGCCAAGGTTGAGCTGGGCTGCACCTGGTTTATTTTTAGGGTAAGGTAGGTGACTCTTCCTCTGTGGACCGTGCTGGAGGCAGTGTGCCTGCCACAGATGTTTCAGTGTTCTGGGGCCAATCATTATCTCTGAACCAACGATGAGGTAAATTCAACATTGCTGAGGGGTGCTGCCTTACTGTCAGATCAGACATAATCTAACTAATCCCTCCCCACCATCGGAAGCATCTACAGGAGGTGCTGCCTCAAGAAGGCAACATCTATCAACAAGGACCCCCACCATCCAGGCCATGCCCTCTTCTCGCTGCTACCATCAGGCAGGAGGTACAGAAGCCTGAAGTCCCACACCACCAGGTTCAGGAACAGCTACTTTCCTACAACCATCAGCAATGGAAAACCTTTTGCACTGCCATGGACTTGTCTTCGATTGTGTCTTTGTTTCTTTGCACTGTCAGGCCCTGTCTATCCAAATACTTATATATCCTGTTTCTTAGAATACCTTCCATTAACTTACCCATGACTGATGTCAGGCTCACCGGCTGATAATTTTCCGGCTTATCCTTAGAGCCTTTCTTGAACAACAGAACAATATTAGCTATCCTCCAGTCCACCAGCACCTCATCCGTGGCTAAGGACCCTCTGCCAGGGCCCCTGCAATTTCTGCACTAGCCTCCCACAAGGTCCGAGGGGACACCTCATCAGGCCCTGGGGATTTATCCACCTTAATTCGCCTCAAAGCAGACAGCACCTCCTCTTCCGTAGTCCGGATACGGTCCATGACCTCACTATTCTTTTGCCTCAGTTCTACAGACAGTGTGTCTATCTCTTGAGTAAATACAGACACAAAAAATTCATTTAAGATCTCCCACATCTCTTTCGGCTCCTTGCATAGATGACCACGCTGATCTTCAAAAGGACCAATTTTGTCCCTTGCTATCCTTTTGCTCTTAATATAGCTGTAGAAACTCTTTGGATTCTCCTTCACCTTGTCTGCCAGAGCAAACTCATGTCCTCTTTTTGCCCTCCTGATTTCTCTCTTAAGTGTTCTTTTGCATTTCTTATACTCCTCAAGCACCTCATTTGATCCTAACTGCCTATACCTGATATGCAGCACCTTCTGTTTCTTTACCAGGGTCTCAATATCCCTCGATAACTAAGGTTCCCTAAACCTGTTAGCCTTGCCTTTTATTCTAACAGGAACATACAGATTCTGTACTCTCGATGTTTCCCTTTTGAGAGTCTCCCATGATTCTGTGATTCTCTAAGATAAATCAGATGTGGACTAGTACCCCGTCCACCCCCCTAAACACCCCGTCCCTCCACCCCTCCACCACCGGCGCACAGTGGCTGCAGTGTGCACCGTCTACACAACGCACTGCAGTTACTCACCCAGGCTACTCCGACAGCACCTCCCAAACCCACCTCCTCTCCCACCCAGAAGGACAAGGGCAGCGGGTGCAGGGGAACACCACCACCTGCAGGTTCCCCTCCCGGTCACACACCATCCCGACTTGGAAATATCTCGCCGTTCCTTCACCGTCACTGGGTCTAAATCCTGGAACTCCCTCCCCAACAGCACCGTGGGAGCCCCTTCACCAGAAGGACTGCAGCGGGTCAAGGAGGGGGCTCACCCCCACCTTCTCAGGGGGTGGTTGGGGATGGGTAGTAAATGCCGGCATTGCAGTGGCGCCCAGACCCGTCCTTCCTCTGAGTCCTGTCCATCGCCCCCAACGCCCCATTCAATACTCCCCCCACCACCGAGGATTAGCCCCGCCCCACTCCTCCTAGCCCCGCCCCACTCCTCCTAGCCCCACCCCACTCCTAGCTCCGCCCACTCCTAGCCCCGCCCTGCTCCTCCTAGCCCCGCCCCGCTCCTCCTAGCCCCGCCCCACGCCTTATAGGCTCCTCCCATTCGCCCTGTGATCTAGCCCCGCCTCCGGCCAGAAGTCCCGCCCCGCACACTGGCCCCGCCCCCCAGCAGACCGCTGCCCCCCCCCTCTGCTTGTGGCCCCGCCCCTTCTCTCCTCCGGCCCCTCCCCCCCCGCCCCCTCCAGCCCCGCCCCCTCATCACGCTCCGGCCCCGCCTCCCCCGCAGGCTCCGGCCCCGCCCCTGGGCGGGCGTCGGCCGCCGTCGTGCCCGCGCACGCAGGAGGAGGCGCGCGGCCGCCGGCGGACTCGGGCGGTCGGAGCGGGGCGGCCCGGGTCTCTCCTCTGCTCCCGGCCGATCGGCGGCCTCGGGCCCCCCCGGCAGGGGTGGTGGATGGCGGCCGGCGTCTGCAGCCCCGGGCCCGGCTCCGGCCTGTGGTATCACCGGGACCTGAGCCGAGCGGCGGCCGAGGAGCTGCTGGCTCGGGCGGGCAGGGACGGCAGCTTCTTGGTGCGGGACAGCGAGAGTGTGAACGGGGCCTACGCGCTGTGTGTGCTGTGAGTAGCAGGCCCGGCCCCCGGCCCCCGGCCCCCGGCCCCTGGCCCCCGGCCCCCGGCTCCCACCCCCCCCCGGTCTCCGCCCCCCGGTCCCCTGCCCCCACCCCCCCGGCCCCCTGCCCCCGGCCCCCACCCCCCCCCTGCCCCCCGGCCCCCCGGCCCCCCGGCCCCCACCCCCCCCCTGCCCCCCGGCCCCTGGCCCCCCGGCCCCTGGCCCCCCGGCCCCCACCCCCCCCCGGTCCCCGCCCCCCGGCCCCCGGCTCCCACCCCTCCCCGGTCCCCGGCCCCCTGCCCCCGGCTCCCACCCCCCCCCCCCCGGTCCCCGGCCCCCTGCCCCCGGCTCCCACCCCCCCCCCCCGGTCCCCGGCCCCCGGCCCCCGGCTCCCACCCCTCCCCGGTCCCCGGCCCCCTGCCCCCGGCTCCCACCCCCCCCCCCCGGTCCCCGGCCCCCGGCCCCCGGCTCCCACCCCCCCCCCCCCGGTCCCCGGCCCCCGGCTCCCACCCCCCCCCCCGGCCCCCTGCCCCCGGCTCCCACCCCCCCCCCCAGTCCCCGGCCCCCTGCCCCCGGCTCCCACCCCCCCCCCCCCGGTCCCCGGCCCCCGGCTCCCACCCCCCCCGGTCCCCGGCCCCCCCCGTCCCCGGCCCCCCCCCCCCCCGTCCCCGGCCCCCCCCCCGTCCCCGGCCCCCTGCCCCCCTGCCCCCGGCTCCCTGCCCCCCCCCCCCGGCCCCCTGCTCCCGGCTCCCGGCCCCCTGCCCCCCGGCTCCCTCCCGGTCCCCCCCCGGTCCCCGCCCCCCCTGCTCCCACCCCCCCCCCCCGGTCCCCTGCTCCGACCCCCCGGTCCCCGGCAGTATCCGCCGCTGCGCTGACTAATCCACCGAAGGTTACCGGTCAGCTGCAGAGGGAAGCATGCGGGCAAAGTTGGGCAGGGTGACTGCGCCCTGTGGGAGCTTTAAACTCTGCCGAACGGTGCAGCATTAAACTAGCTTAATGTGGAAGATTAACTGTTAAAGGTTGCGGCTTTAATTTAGCATAATGTGGAAGATTAACTTTTAAACATTTCAGCATTAAACTAGCATAATGTGGAAGATTAACCGTTGAACGTTGCAGCATTAAACTACTGTAACGTGAAAGATTAACTGTTAAATGTTGCAGCACTAAACTAGTATTATGTGGAAGCTTATTGAGTTGTACTTTGTGGGAACTGGTAAAAGTTGGAACTTTTAAATAGTAACTGGGATGCTTGGAGCTTTAAACTGTGGTGATCTTAAACCATTAAATTGTGCAGTCAGTAAGGGGAAAATTAGAGTATTTGAGCTGCGCTGAGCAGGAACTGGCAAAGACTTAGATCTTTGAAGTTTAGAATAGTAGCTTGGGGCAATCAGAAAATGGTTAAACAATGGCTAGTTGTAGAATAATATTCGGCTGAAGAAATTCAGTTAAACCATTTGCGCTAACTTGTGTAATCTCTGGTTTAACCTGCAGCTTTAAACTGAATATATAATATCTTAAAAATTAAGCATCAAATTTTAATATCCGGTTCTGAAGAGTACTTATATTAAATGTGGTGGAAAAAGAATTTTAAATGCATTTAAAATTTATAACATTTAATGTAATAAGATTGCATAGCATTAAACTTAGTGATTGTTAAGTTCCAGTGATTATAAATTCCTGTAAATTGTACTTTTTCAAAACATAACTTTTATGGTGAAATGTTTCTTCATTGTAATTTATAATTCAGTGAATTATAATTGACATCATTCAGTAATGTGCAAACGTATTAATGACAGTGAGCAATTTAACATATTGCTATAAATTGTTCTGCAATTCCATAATTTGTTTACTAACTCAGCATTTCTTGGAGTGTGAACAATCAAAGCCCCGTGTCTCAGAGTTGTGTGATGGTGCCTTGCTTTTGATGAATGTGCTTGGGTGAGAGCAGTCTTTGTTCAGACAGTGAAGATTGCTTTAAGGGGGATGTGTTGATTGATGTGGGCTATGTTTTGTTCAACTTTTTTTCCAATTAAAGATTGACTTTACAGACTTTAGAACACGACTTAATGTGCCAAGGCAATTTTTTTAAATCAAAAGCCCGCAAGTTGAAAAAATATTTATTGAAAGTCTATTTGAAAATATTTTGCATTTGCAATCACACATTCAATTGTATTTATAGCCTTCTAAAGATTTGGCACTTGGAAACCTGAGTTCTGTTCCCAAGTGTTGGGGATTTCCGTTTGAATGTTTCTTCCGTTCTCGAGTGGACTCCACGTATCCTGCACTGTGCCTGAAATGTTGTGGTTCAGATCCACCTCTTTCCTCCATTTCATTAATCCCAGCACTTTAATTACAGGAAATTCCAGTTAGTTCTGAATGCAGCTTCACTGTTTTGCAAAGTGAATGTTTGCTTGTGCACCCGAGTACACATCAGTGATTATATTCGGAATGGTAAATCTGTGGAGGGAAGATGGTTTGCATTTGTCCTTCCAAAGGGCACTGAAGTGCCAGGTTTTGCAGATCTGAGTGTACTTGAGTTAACTTGTCCCTTGAAGTTAGTTCTTCTGTAGCACCATTGCAAATCTTCATAAGTGCTCACTGGAAAGAAAATGTATTTGGAAAGAAGATATATTTGAATTGAATATCCTTTTTCATAGAATACTTCACCTAATCCTGCTTGCTTGCAGTTTTTTTTAAATGGTTGCATTGATCAAATGTTTTTAATGGCTCCTAAATGGATCTCTGTCCCAGGAGGGAGCAAAATAGCCTGTCATCACACAAGCAGTTTCATGAAATTTGCAATGCAGCTTTTATTTTTCAAAACTCTGGGATGATTTGATGTCATCTACACCTGGAGAGAGATCAAATTTCATAGCTTCTTGTTTTCCCTCGTGTATGCATAACAAATAGAACTGTTTATCTTTGTGTGATTTGAGAGCTGGAAGCAGCACTGTGTGATGGGAATGCACTTTGTGGGTGTGTTGACACTGACCCCATGGTGTGTGTAATCCTCTTGGGGCTTGTTGGTCAATTATGATCTGTTGTGTTTGCTTTTGGGATCTGTAGGGTTTGCTTGACCATTCGTATCACTTGTGATCAAGTGAAACAGACTGTCGACTGGTTTTGTTTCTCAGCTGTTGAAATTCTCGTGTTTAAGGTTATGTCAGTTACCTTGATTGATGAATGAAATGATGCTGGGATTCTCGTCTCCTCGAGCTCCTGGCTGTTCTCCTTATTCCTGTTCTTGTTTGAGGCAGCAAGTGACAACCTCAAATCTGTGCTGGGGACCTGTGGAGATCAAATTGGGTTCAATAGTAAAGACGAACGGCTCTTTGAAAAAAGATTTGCACCTCTGTAGTACTTTTCATGACCATTTAGCATTCCAAAATGTTTTACAAGCAATGAATTACTTATGAAGAAGAGTTCCTGTTGTAATAAAAATATGGCAAGACAACACAAGATCTTACAAACATCATAGTGAGGAAATTTAATTTTTTGATGTGAAATGAGGGCTATCATTGGCCCTGCAGTGGTGGGTCTCAAATTGAGGTTGCCCTCAGCACTGCTCCTGAAGACAGCACAGCCCTTCCTCAGCCTGGAACTTTGTCCTTGGTTCTCTGGAGTGGGCCTTTCACTGAAGCTTTCTGACTGGGGTATGAGAGGACCTCGCTGGGTGAGATCTTGCTGCAGATGTTTGGGGAATGGTGCATCAGTATTGGTGGGCTGGCCGTGCTATTCCCAGTGATTGGGTGGGAAGTGGTGGTGTGGCAACTGGTGGGGTTCCAGTGCACCTATACCGGGTAAGGACCTGATGTCTTCTGATGAAGCAAGAGTTGGTGTAAGGCAAACATAACAAAAGCTATCATTCTCACTGCTGAAGTTTTATTGTTTGCTGAGTGGTGGAGGCTGAGGGGAGACCTGATAGAAGTTTATAAAGTTATGAGAGGCAAAGATAGGGTAGACAGTCTTTTTTCCCCAAGGTGGAAATGTGAAGTACCAGAGGGCATGCATTTGAGGTGAGAGGGGGAAAGTTTAAAGGAGATGTGTGGGGTAAGTTTTTTTTACACAAAGTGGTGGGTGCCTGGGACGAGCTGCCGGGAGTGGTGGTTGAAGCTCATATAATAGTGGCGTTTAAGAGGCTTTTAGATAGACGCATGAATGTGCAGTCAGAAAAGATTTAGTTTAAGTCGGCATTGTGTTCAGTGCAGACATTGTGGGCCGAAGGGCCTGTTCCTGTGCTGTACTGTTCTGTGTACTGTGAGATATTTGAACCAGGTTCCAAGGGGAAAAATGAGATTTATTTTTTGGAACCGCATTGTGTTGTGTATATTCTGATGTGTCAGGGTCTGCTTTTTCCCAAGTGTGGAGGTGATTGTTTACAGGTCGGCATGCATTGAAGCTTTGATGTAATTGACTGTCAAATTGTTCCTCAAATGGGAAATATTATTCTCTGGAGGTCAAAGTAATGTCAATTTCTTTCTCTCTTGTGAAATGATGAATAAATATGGTAAAATTCTTTCTACCGGTGAACAGGCTGGTTACCATAAAACACAAATACAAGAAAAATGCCAGAGTGTCAAATGTAAAGTGCATAAAACACAAATACAAGAAAAATGCCAGAGTGTCAAATGTAAAGTGCAAGTATTTTTGAACAGTTAAGATCTGCAATTAATTGCCTGAAAGAAGCCAGATACAGTTTCTATTGGACATCTGAATAAATTAATGATTTTCAGGATTGTGGAAACAGTGGAGTTGGACTAATTGGGGAGATGTGTCAAACATGCATGGTCCTGATGGGTTGAAAGGGCTGCTCACTGTAATATTTTGCAGGTTGTATCCTCGAGTACTCTTCTCACATCATTTGGTGTTAATTCCAAGACCACAAGTGATAAAACACAAAATGCTAGAGGAACGGGGTCTGGCAGCATTCACGGAGGGAAATGGATAGTCGACGTTTCGAGTCCATTTCCCTCCACAGATGCTGCCTGACCCACTGAGTTCCTCCAGCACTGTGTTGTTCCAGATTTCCAGCATCTGCAGAATCTCTTATGTCATCACAGTGATAGTGATTTACTTATCCTTTGGATGTTGCCTGCGTGCTGTCACATTAAGTAATGTTTAACTTCCTTCCTGGTTCTCGTTGTTGATTCAGACAATGTAACGTAGAAGGAAATTAAACATTGTGCAAATCCTCATGAATTGCAAGTACTTCCCTTCCCAAGCCCCAAACTGTTTAAGGAGATGCACATTGGTGATGTGACAGCTGACCCTTTAAATCGACTCCGACTGATCGGTGTGTAATGACAAAGATGGTGTGTTGACCTCGGATTCAGAAGAGTTGCTGCTAATGACCAGTTAACCTTGGGAAAATTTAGACCTCAAGAGATCATATTTCCAGATCCTGCTTTGACTCTTGGTGCACCTTTGCAAAGATTTGCATTTTCTTTTTGATTCAGTCACATTGTCATATTGTTTTGGTAGTAAAATTTAGTTGAGGCTCAGATAGCTGTAGACAGAACTGGTTGGGGTGCTTGGTCATAGGTCAGGGCTCCATACAAAATGGGGCATTTGATCAAGTTACCAAATACTATTCTTGGCCTGAGAGGCAAGGAGTAAAGTCGCCTTGTGCTTTTATTCCTGCGTGTCAACAGGAGTTTGTATTTTTTGGTAAATTGGTTTATTATTGTCACGTACCGAGGTACAGTGAAAAACGTTGTTTTTCATGCTGTCCGTACAGATCATTTCATCACATCAGTGCATTGAGGTAGTACAAGGGAAAACAATAACAGAATGCAGAATAAAGTGTTACAGTTACAGAGAAAGTGCAGTGAAGGCAGACAATAAGGTGCAAGGTCATAACGAGGTAGATTGTGAAGTCAAGAATCCATCTTATTTACTAGGGGACTGTTCAAGAGTCTTGTAACAGCAGGATAGGAGCTGTCCTTGAGCCCAGTGGTACGGGCTTTTGTGTCTTCTGCCCCATGGGAGAGGGGAGAAGAGAGAATGTCCAGGGTGGGTTTTTAAAGTATTCGTAAAGCTGTATTAAACAACAGCTGATGTTGGGTCAGGTAAGGAGATTTTAGGGCAGTTGGATCAAAGATGTAGGTTTTAAGAGCATCTTACAGGAAGAGGGGGATGCGGAGAGGTTCAGGGAATTAATTCCAGAGTTGGTGCACAGGCAGTTGAAGACAGAGGAAGTGGTTGAGGCCGGTACAATACCAACATTTCAAAGACACTTGGACAGGTACATGGATAGGAAAGGTTTAGAGGGATATGGGCCAAACATGGGCAAGCTTAGATGGGCATCTTGGTTGGGCAGGCATGATAGTGTAGCGGTTAGTGTAACGCTGTACAGTGCCAGAGACACGGGTTCAATTCCGGCTGCTGTCTGTAAGGAGTTTGTGCGTTCTTCCCGTGTCTGCGTGGGTTTCCTCCCACATTCCAAAGACGTACGGGTTAGAAAGTTGTGGGCATGCTATATTGGCGCCAGAAATGTGGCAACACTTGCGGGCTGCCCCCAGAACACTCTACGCAAAAGATGCATTTCACTGTATGTTTCGATGTACATGTGACTAATAAAGATCTTATCTGATCTTGGCATGGACGAGTTGGGCTGAAGGGCCTGTTTCCATGAACCTATGACACAGCTGTGAGCAGCGAATTGGAGGTGCACAGCAGGAGTTGGCAAAGATTCTGCAGGGCACAAAGTTTTCCAATACCCTCTTTGCAAGTTAGACCTGCTTTTCATGAGTTGTTGATAGGAGCTTGTAAACATTGAGGAATTTAAAATCCCATGTGGTGACTTTGCTGCAGCATAAGTTGTGGCTTGTTTGTGCAATACATTTCCACTAGTTACTGAGGTTAATTGATGGCCGAGTTCAGTTTTTAATCTGGGTTTGAAATGTCAAGAAAATTGATTGAATTGTTGGTCTAATGAGAGTCTGCAAGACCCTGACCCATATTCCTCATTCCCTCCTTTGCCTCAAGAAAGTAGTGATGCTAGGTAAGTTCCAGTAGTCTAATGGCGCCAGTGCAGTAAAGGGGCCTTGAACCACTCACACGAGCTCTTATTTCTGTAACCTCCATCCCTAAAATCCTCTGAGATCTCTGCACTCCTGTCATTTCATTGGCTTGGCCACATTACATTCTAGTGCAAGGGCTTGGCTGTCGATTCTTTTTGAATAAACCTCCCTGCTTCCCCCACTCTTTCCTCCTCTAGAGCAGCCCTTGGACCACATGTCTGACCCTGCTGTTGGCTGTTTGCCCCAGTATCTGCTTATGTGGTTCAGTGCCAA
This sequence comes from Pristis pectinata, assembly GCF_009764475.1. Lineage (NCBI taxonomy): Eukaryota > Metazoa > Chordata > Chondrichthyes > Rhinopristiformes > Pristidae > Pristis > Pristis pectinata. The sequence continues at coordinate 2,377,670 of NC_067415.1, forward strand.
GTTTGTTTGAAAATGCCCCATGGACCCCTTGGGATGTTCTGCTACTTTACAGTAGCTATTTGAACACGTTCCTTTTGAATGTGTTTGTGTGGAGCAGGGGACAACTGTGTTCAGTGCCCTATTAAAAGCAAATATTCTGCTGTGGAATTTTACGTCAGGGTGCAGTGTTGAGGGAGAGCGAAGGCTAGTTGGTTGTGATTTGAATTTTGCCAGGGAACCTTTAATATCTACTTGAGCAGGTGATGGGATCTTGTGTTTGACCTGATCAGGATGCAGTACTTCTGACACTGAAGAGAGCACAAAACCAAGTTTAATCCATCAGCTCAGTCTGTGCGCAGGAAGTGAATTGACAAAATGGAAATGAGGTGTTTGGAATGGAATAAGATCTATATCTGTAAATCCAGAGGATGTTGGTTGATGTCTCGAGCACACACAAGTACTGCGAGGCTTATTCAATACACTGCTATCACTGCACTGGTTGGAAATCTACATAAAAGTAAGTAACAGAAGGAAGAGTAACAATCTGTTTTGTGGAGGCTCATGGGGTGAAAGATGAGGACTAGGGGAACTCTATCTCTGTTCTGTCTGGAGGGAACAGTAGGAGGGAAGAGTAAGTTGTTCAGCACCTCGTACCTGCTCTGCCACTTCAATGCCACTTTCCTTAACTAACCCCATAACCTTAAATGTCTAAGAATCTGTCAATTTTTACCTTGAACGTACTCAGTGACTGAGTCTCCATGATCTTCTTGGGTTGAGAATTCCACTGACTAGTCAATCTCTGTGTGAAGAAATGTCTCCTCATTCCTGTTCTGAATAGCTGACCCAGTAGACTTTGGGCAGTGTCTGGCACCTGCTTCCTATCTCAATGGCTGTTCAGTAGTGCCTTGAGCAGGACAATACCTGTTGTTGAGGTGTTTAGATTTATTCATAGTTGAGAGAGAGAGAACATTTCCCACACTTGCCTTTGTAGTTCATAAGACATTCTTCATTGTTGAACTCGACTGGAAAAGATCGATCTGGTATCTCAGAGGGACAACAGCAGTGCTTTGTGTAGGTGCTTCTATTCATGCTGTGCTGGCCTGGCTGTTGACTTTGAGTGAGGGAAGGATGAGGTAATGATGCAGCTCTACAAAACTCTGGTTACACCACACTTGGAGTACTGTGTCCAGTTCTGGTCGCCTCATTATAGGAAGGATGTGGAAGCGTTGGAAAGGGTGCAGAGGAGATTTACCAGAATGCTGCCTGGATTAGAGAGCATGCATTATGAGGAGAGACTAAGGGAGCTAGGGCTTTACTCTTTGGAGAGAAGGAGGATGAGAGGAGGCATGATAGAGGTGTACAAAATATTAAGAGGAATAGATAGAGTGGACAGCCAGTGCCTCTTTCCCAGGGCACCAATGCTCAATACAAGAGGGCATGGCTTTAAAGTAATGGGTGGGAAGTTCAAGGGAGATACCAGAGGGAGGTTCTTTACCCAGAGAGTGGTTGGGGCATGGAATGCGCTGCCTGGGGCGGTGGTGGAGGCAGGTACATTGGTCAAATTCAAGAGATTGCTAGATAAGCACATGGAGGAATTTAAAATAGAGGGATATGTGGGAGGAAGGGGTTAGATAGTCTTAGGCAAGGTTTAAAGGTCAGCACAACATTGTGGGCTGAAGGGTCTGTATTGTGCTGTACTGTTCTATGATATTCTATGATCATACAAGTCAGTCTGTAGGAGTGGGAGTCGGTGCCTGAATGCTCAAGCCTTTGAGTTAGCTGAAGACGGTGCAGTGTGTTGGACGTGCTGCTTGAGATTTGTTTTCACTTAATCCTGGCAATTCCTAGGATTGGTCATCAGAATTGCCCCATTTAGTAGCCAAGAGTGCTTGAAGGAGGGAGTTAATGAGCTGGAAAGAGATTGATTTTATAGGTTTCATAAGATCTGCCGGAAAGAACATTTGGTTGCGTGACCTTTGATAGGATTCGGTTTCGTGACCTTCAAGAGCTTGGGTTAGCTGGATTTCTGCTTTTTAAACAGGAACGGAAAAGCAAACTGAACAGCAATGAGGAAAAGGTGATTCAAGGTGATATTTTCACTACTATTTGTGTAAAACAGCCAGAGTTTGCAATGTAAACTGAAGGTTGTGGTTCTTGGCTTGGTAGAGAGATTCCCTCAAATGGACTTGCAGTTGTGGTGTTAGGGTGACCATCTTCCTCATTGTGTTGCAACTGACGTTTATTAGAACTTCAGTAAAAGTTGAAACAAAAACAGAAAATGCTGGAAAAGCTCAGCAGGTCGGGCAGCATCTGTGGAAAAAGGAACAGTCAATGATTCATGTCTGTGACCCTCCATCAGAACTTTAGCAGACCTGAAATGTAGACAGTTTCTCTTTCCACAGATGTAGCCTCAATTGCTGAGTTTTTTCAGCCTTTTCTGTTTCTGTTTTAGATTTTATGTATCTGTAGTTTCTTTTTGATTTTTCAGTAAAGATGATCTTTTATAGGGAAGAGATTCACTGCTGCTATTTGATTTCATTGACCTCTGCCATGAGAAAAAAAATCTTTTAATCATCTATGTCCTTGGCAACCCAGTATTTAATGTGCCAGCCCTGACTGCCCCTGGGAAGGTGGTGGTGAGATGCCACCTTTAACCTTGTGATATGTTGTGAAGTTGCTCCAACATTGTCACTGGGTGAGGAGTTCCAGGATTTAGACGCAGTCAGGGTGATAGAACGGCAATTATATTTCAAAGTCAAGATGATGCATGACTGCGTCATAGAGTCATAGTCGTACAGCATGGAATCAGGCCCTTTGGCCCTACTTGTCCATGCTAACCAAGATGCCCAGCTGCATAATCCCATTTTCCTGCGTTTGACCCAGATCCCCCTATTCATTTCCTATCCACGTACCTGTCTGAATGCTTTTTAAATGCTGAGATTGTACCCACCTCTACCTCCCCTCCTAAGGCCAATTGTGGTACGGCAACTGCTCTGCCCAGGACCGCAAGAAGCTGCAGAGAGTTGTGGACACAGCCCAGCGCGTCACGGACACCAGACTCCCCTCCTTGGACTCTGTCTTTACCTCTCGCTGTCTTGGTGAAGCAGCCAGCATAATCAAAGACCCCACCCACCCGGGTCATTCTCTCTTCTTCCCTCTTCCATCGGGTAGAAGATACAGGAGCCTGAGGGCACGTACCGCCAGGCTTAAGGACAGCTTCTACCCCACTGTGATAAGACTATTGAATGGTTCCCTTATATAATAAGATGGACTCTGACCTCATGATCTACCTCGATATGACCTTGCACCTTATTGCACTGCACTTTCTCTGTAGCTATGACACTTTGTACTGTTATTGTTTTTATCTGTACTAAATCAATGTAACTGCACTGTGTAATGAATTGACCTGTACGATCGGTATGCAAGGACAAGTTTTTCACTGTACCTTGGTACAAGTGACAATAATAAACTAATACCAATTACTCCTCTGGCAGCCAGTTCCAAATACCTACCACTCTGTGTGGAAAAGCTTGCTCTTTGGGTGTCCTTTAAATCTTTCCCCTCGCACCTTACACCCATGTCCTTTAGCTTTAGACTCTCTCATCCTTGGAAAAAGACTGGGACTATGAACCCTATCAGTGCCACTCATGTTATGCCCTCCTTAAACTCCTTTGCTCAGATCAGTTGTCCTTTGTGTCTCCTCCTTTAGCTTGCCTGTGCAGTTACTCTGGCTGGTGGATTGAAGATTGAAAATATCCTGTGCTTGAAGCTATTTAATTTGTTGGAAGTAATTTACTTCTAAGTACCTTGAGGTATTTTCTTGTGAAGTTGCTATGGAAATGTGTTGCTGAATGGTCACTGGGGTGAGGGGTGAAAATGTTAGCACCTTCAAAAACAAAAATGGTGTGGGTGTAAGGAAATTGACTCTGTACATAAGATATGGATGTGAAAATTGTTGCAGTGTGAATGTGTTTCTTACCTGAGCAGTGTGCTGGAGAACCATGGGTTGTGGTATTTTGTGGCTCCTCTTAGTGCTCCAGCTGTTTGTTCTGTCTCCTGGATTAGCAGATTAATGTAGTTTCCCATTTTCCTTGCCCTTCTCAACCATCTGCTCAAATTACTGCTTCTACCAAAGGTGCTGCTTGATGCTGGAGTCAGCTTTGAAATGGACCTTGTCTCTCTGTCCTTGAGACACCAAGCTGAATGTCAGAAAGCCGTTCAACCATGAACCAAGCTTCATCTGGTTCACCCCAATTCCAGAACAGTAACAGATGCTGATCAGGGACATAAGTAGCTAAAGTTTTCCCCTCCTAAGGCCAAGTGCATCCCAGCTAAATGCAACTGGAACACCACCGCCTGAAGTTGCCTCCAAGCCACACACCACCCTGACTTAGAAATGTATTGCTTTTTCCTTCACTGTCGCTGGGTCAAAATCCTGGAACTCATCCCTAACAGCAGTGTGGGTATACTCACAACTCAAGGACTTGAAGTGGTTCAAGAAGGCAGCTCACCACCACCTTCTCAAGGGCAACCAGAGATGGGACATAAATACTGGATATACATAAAACTATTTGTTGTTGACTGAAGGGTGACTTTGGATTCACTGTGTAGATGTGCCTTTTGAACTTTGAAAAGAATCATTGCATGTAGGTTCAACACACAAAAGAGCTGGAGGAACTCAGCAGGTCAGGCAGCATCTATGGAGGGAAATGGACAGTTGACATTTCCGGTTGAGACGTTTGGGTAGATGTTGCCTGACCTGCTGAGTTCCTCCAGCTCCTTTGTGTTGCTCCAAATTCCCAGCATCTGCAGTCTCTTGTGTGTCTCGTGCAGTGATGGCACTTTTGTCATCGTTGGGATGCCCTAAAACATTGCAGGAGGCAAATTCATTTATATTTTTGTGCATGATCATAAGAATAATGTGCAGTAACCAGTAAAATAAAGCATGACAGCAAATGTTGTAAACAACCAACAGCGGTGGTGGTGTCGGTAATGGGACGAACATTGGTCGGGTATTGAACTCCTTGGATAATTCGAATGGTGCGTTTGGATTTGAATGTTGTTTGAACAGGCAGGTGGTCCTCTGTTTAATTCTTCATCCAAAAATGCATCACTCCCACAATTAAGAAAACATGCAGGAGTAGACCAATCAGCCCATGAGCCAGCTTCACCATTCAATAAGATCTTGGCTGATCCTCAACAGCACGCTACAGTCTCTCTTTCTTCTTGACAGAGATTTGAATGACAAGGAAGTCAATCCCTGCTTCAAATTCGATGACTCCGCTTCTACAGTTCTCAGAGGGGAATTCCAAAGATTCACAACTCTCTGAGAGATGAAATTCCTCCTTATCTATTTCAAATGAGCAACCCTTTATTCTGACACCAGTCAGTCAACTCTATTGTCATGTGCACCAGTCCATGTGCGCACAGGTGCAATGAAAAACTTACTTGCAGTAGCAGCATCACAGGCACACAGCATTAGAGACACAATATTCACAAGAAAAATGTACATTAAACACGAATTATACAAAGGACACAACTCACGAATTATACAAAGGACACAACTAGGACAAAAAAAGAGTCCATTGTAGTGCAAACTGATCATAGTGTTGCTATACTGAGGTAGTGATTAGGGTTTTGCTGGTTGGTTCAAGAACCGAATGGTTGAAGGGAAGTAGCTGTTCTTGAACCTGGTGGTGCAGGACTTCAGGCTTCTGTACCTCCTGCCCAAAGGTAGCTGTGAGAAGATGGCATGGCCTGGATGGTGGGGATCTTTGATGACGGATGTTGCCTTCTTGAGGCAGCAGCTCCTGTAGATACTACTGATGGTGGGGAGGGATGTGCCTGTGATGTATTGGGCAGAGTCCGCTATGCTCTGCAGCTTCTTGCATTCCTACGCATTTGAATTGCTGTACCAGACCGTGATGCAACCAGTCAGGGTACTTTCAATTATATCCCATAGTTCAAGATGCCCTCACTTACGGAAACATTGTCTTGTAATCTCCCGTCAGAATCTTGTGTGTGTTAATGATCACCTCTCATTCTTCTAAAGACAGGTGAGTGCAGGTCCAACCTGCTCATCCTTCCTTCCTATGTCAACCCCTACATCCCAGGACCACGTCATTAAATATATTTAAGACACAGATTTTTGCATTGTAGGGGAATTAAGGGTTATGGGGAAAAGGCAGGTAGATGGAGCTGAGTCCAGGACCAGATTAGCCTTGATGTTATTGAATGGTGGAGCAGGCTCGATGGGCCAGATGGTCTACTCGTGCTATTTCTTATGTTCTTAACCTAGTGAACCTTCTCTGCACTACCTGGTGGGTGCCTGAAATGTGCTGCCCACAGTGGTGGTGGATGCAGAAATGATTAGAGGTGTTTAAGAGGTTTTTGGATCGGCTCGTGAATGTGCAGAGACTGGAGGGATAAGCATAAGGGATTGGGTGCAAATAGCTTAATTAGTTCGGCACAACATGGTAGACCGAAGGGCTTGTTCCTGTGCTGTTACTGTTCTATGTACCTCCAAAGCAAGTATCTTCCTTAAGTGTACTGATATTAAATAGTGTTGATGATCTTCACCTAAGTATATTACCATAGAACCATACGGCACAATACAGGCCCTTCGGCCTACCGTGTTGTACTGCCCTTCAAACCTCACCTAAGACTATCTAACCCCTTCCTCCCACATATCCCTCTAATTTAAATTCCTCCATATGCTTATCTAGCAATCTCTTGAAATTGTCCAATGTATCAGCCTCCACCACCGCCCCAGGCAGCACATTCCATGCACCAACCACTCTGGGTGAGAAACCTCCCTCTGACATCACCCTTGAACCTCCCACCCATTACCTTAAAGCCATATCCTCTTGTTTTGAGCATTGGTGCCCTGGGAAAGAGGCGCTGGCTGTCCACTCTATCTATTCCTCTCAATATCTTGTACACCTCTATCATGTCTCCCCTCATCCTCCTCCTCTCCAATGAGAACAGCCCCAGCTCCTTTAGTCATTAAATAGTGTTGATAACCTTCACCTAAATATATTGAGGATGGGTAAATGTTTGTGTGGAGCATAAACTCTGGCATGTGTTAGTTGGGCTGAATAGGTTCATAGTCATACAGCATGGAAACAGGCCCTTCGGCCCAACTCGTCTATGGCGACCAAGATGCCCATCTACACTAATTCTGTTTGCCTGAGTTTGGCCCATATCCCTCTAAACCTTTCCTATCCATGAACTTGAAAGGAAACATTGATATCCTGTTGAGAAGGTCATATTCAATGTTGAAAATCCAAAAAAACTGGAAATGCTCAGCAGGTCAGGTCTCATATATGGGAAGAGAAACAGTCAACATTGCAGTTTAAAAACCCTTAGTCAGAACTGGATCATATTAAATGTTACATCCTCGAAGCTGTGAAGATAAACTTCAGAAATGTTTTGTTGCTGTGTAGCTGTTAGGGAGTTGCTGAAGATCTTTATCATCTTGCATCGATATCTCAGTGTAAAGGTGCTGGCAATGGGTGCCAGATTTAGCTCAGTGCTGTTCGTCCCCTTTTAACTTGAGATGATGCAGCTGATCTTACTGAATTCAAGTTGAACTGTGACAGTTCAAGGGTCTGTGATTTGGAGGAAGGCTAGATAAAGAGACAAGGGTGAAAGAAAATGACTGTTCACTTCTTACAACAGCACAGCATAAGCGATTGGGTGCAAATAGCTAAATTAGTTCGGCACAACATGGTAGACCGAAGGGCCTGTTCCTATGCTGTTACTGTTCTATGTACCTCCAAAGCAAGTATCTTCCTTAAATGTACAGATATTAAATAGTGTTGATAACCTTCACCTAAATATTATTGAGGATGGGTAAATGTTTGTGTGGAGCATAAACTCGGGCATGTGTTAGTTGGGCTGAATAGGTTCATAGTCATACAGCATGGAAACAGGCCCTTCGGCCTAACTCATCTGTGGCGACCAAGATGCCCATCTACGCTAATTCTATTTGCCTGAGTTTGGCCCCTATCCCTCTAAACCTTTCCTATCCATGAACTTGTCCAAATGTCTTTTAAATGTTGTAATCGTACCCACCTCTACCACTTCCTCTGGCAGCTTGTTCCATATACCCACCACCCTCTGTGTGGAAAACTTGCCCTTCAGCTCTCCTTTAAATCTTTCCCCTCTCACTGTAAACCTATGTCCCTTTTAGACTTCCTGACCCTGGGTGAAAGACTGACTATCTACCTTATCTATGTTCTTAATTTTATAAACCTCTACCAGGTCACCCTTCAGCCTCCTTTGCTCCAGGGAAAACAGACCCAACCTATCCAGCCTCTCATAACTCAAGCTCTCCAGTCCTGGCAATATCCTTGTGAATCTTTTCTGCACCCTCTCCAGCTTAACCAGCTGGGTGACCAGAACTGCACACAATACTCCCAAGTGTGGCCTAACCAACAGTTTGTACAACTGTAACGTAATGTCCCAACTCCTGTACTCAAAATCTCTGCTGATGAAGGCAAGCATACTGTATGCCGCCTTCACCACTCTGTCTACCTGTGTCGCCACTTTTAGTGATCTGTGTTCTTGTATCTCAAGGTCTCGATGCTCAACAACACTCCCCAGGGCCCTGCCATTCACTGTGTATATCCTGGCCTGGTTTAACTTCAACTTTCAACTTCAACTTTCCAAATATTGATTGGCACCTACTTAGTGCCAAAGGTTTAGACGGGGTGGAGTTTGTTAAGTGTGTCCAGGAAGGACTCCTGACCCAGTATGTTGACAGGCCGACTAGAGGGAATGCCATATTAGATCTAGTTTTAGGTAATGAACTGGGACAGGTGACAGATCTATCGGTGGGTGAGCATTTGGGGGACAGTGACCATTGCTCCATAACCTTTAGAATTGTCATGGACAGGGATGGGAACAAAGAGGACGGGAAAATATTTAATTGGGGAAAGACGAATCATGAGGCTATAAGGTGAGAACTTGGGAGTGTAAATTGGGATGACATTTTTGAAGGGAAATGTACTATGGAGATGTGGTCGATGTTCAGGGATCTTTTGCAGGATGTTAGGGATAAATTTGTCCCGGTGAGGCAGAGAAGGAATGGCAGGGTGAAGGAACCGTGGGTGACGAGAGGTGGAACAACTAGTTAGGAAGAAGAAGGCAGCATACATAAGGTGTAAGCAGCAAGGATCAGACAAGGCTCGTGAGGAATATAGAATAGCAAGGAAGGAACTTAAGAAAGGGCTGAGGAGAGAGAGAAGGGGACATGTAAGGGCTTTGGCGAGTAGGGTTAAGGAGAATCCCAAGGCTTTTTTCTCGTACGTGAAGAGCAGAGGATGGCCAGAGGAAAGGTAGGTCCGATTAAAGACAAAGGTGGGAGGATGTGCCTGGAAGCTGTGGAAGTGGGTGAGGTTCTTAATGAATACTTCTCTTCAGTATTCACCAAGGAGAGGGGTCTTGATGATGCTGAGGACAGTGTTGGTAAGGGTAATGTTCTAGAGCATGTAGGTATCAAGCGAGAGGATGTGTTGGAGCTGTTAGAAAATATTAGGACAGATATGTCCCCGGGGCCTGACAGAATATTCCCCAGGCTGCTTTGTGAGGCGAGGGAGGAGATTGCTGAACCGTTGGTTAGGTTCTTTGAGTCCTCGTTGTCCACGGGGATGGTCCCGGAGGATTGGAGGGTGGCGAATGTTGTCCCCTTATTCAAAAAAGGTAGTAGGGATAGTCCAGGGAATTACAGACCAGTGAGCTTTACATCTATGGTGGGTAAGCTGTTAGAAAGGATTCTAAGAGATAGGATCTATGAGCATTTAGAGAATCATGGACTGATTAGGGACAGCCAGCACGGCTTTGTGAAGGGAAGATCTTGCCTCACAAGCCTGATAGGGTTCTTTGAGGAGGTGACCAGGAAGATTGATGAGGGTAGTGCAGTGGATGTGGTCTACGTGGATTTTAGCAAGGCGTTTGATAGGGTTCCGCATGGTAGGCTTCTTCAGAAGGTCAGAGGCCGAGGGATCCAGGGAGTCTTGGCCGTGTGGATTCAGAATTGGCTTGCCTGTAGAAAGCAGAGGGTTGTGGTGGAGGGAGTGCATTCGGATTGGAGGGCTGTGACTAGTGGTGTCCCACAGGGATCAGTTCTGGGACCTCTACTTTTTGTGATATTTATTAATGACTTAGATGAGGGGGTGGAAGGGTGGGTTAGCAAGTTTGCAGATGACACAAAGATTGGTGGTGTTGTGGATAGTGTGGAGGGCTGTCGAAGCTTACAGAGGGATATTGATAGGATGCAGAGCTGGGCTGACAAGTGGCAGATGGAGTTCAATCCAGAGAAGTGTGAGGTAGTACACTTTGGAAGGACAAACTCCAAAGCGGAGTACAAGGTAAATGGCAGGATTCTGGGCAGTGTGGAGGAGCAGAGGGATCTGGGGGTTCATATCCACAGATCACTGAAAGTTGCCTCGCAGGTGGATAGGGTAGTTAAGAAAGCTTATGGGATGTTAGCTTTCATAAATCATGGGATTGAGTTTAAGAGCCGTGAAGTAATGATGCAGCTTTACAAAACTCTGGTTAGGCCACACTTAGAGTACTGTGTCCAGTTCTGGTCACCTCATTATAGGAAGGATGTGGAGGCATTGGAAAGGGTGCAGAGGAGATTTACCAGGATGCTGCCTGGATTAGAGAGTATGGATTATGAGGAGAGACTAAGGGAGCTAGGGCTTTATTCATTGGAGAGGAGGAGGATGAGGGGAGACATGATAGAGGTGTACAAGATATTGAGAGGAATAGATAGAGTGGACAGCCAGCGCCTCTTTCCCAGGGCACCAATGCTCAAAACAAGAGGATATGGCTTTAAGGTAATGGGTGGGAAGTTCAAGGGAGATGTCAGAGGGAGGTTTTTCACCCAGAGAGTGCTTGGTTCATGGAATGCGCTGCCTGGGGCGGTGGTGGAGGCTGATACGTTGGTCAAGTTCAAGAGATTGTTAGATAAGCATATGGAGGAATTTAAGATATGTGGGAGGAAGGTGCGGTTTGAAGGGTGGCACAACATGGGCCGAAGGGCCTGTATTGTGCTGTACTGTTCTATGGTTCTAACTTCCCAAAATGCATCACTTTGTAATTGCGCAAGTTAAATTCCTTCTGCTATGCCCCACCCACTTTCCTAGTTGCTCTCGATCCTGTTGTAACCTGAGACAACCTCCGTCACTGTCACTGATTTTGGTGTCATTCACAAACTTACTAACCATGATGCCCACACTCTTCCAAATTATTAATGTAATGACGAACAATGAAGGGCCCAGCACTGACCCCTGCAGCACACCACTGGTCACAGGCCTCCAATCTGAGAAGTGACCCTCCACTACCATCTTCTGCTGCTTACCACTAAGCCAATTTGCTATCTCACCCTGGATCTCATGTGATCTAACCTTCTGGGCCAGTGTACAGTGTGGGACCTTGTCAAAGGCCTTGCTGAAGTCCATGTCAACAATCCACTGCCTTCTTTATTCTTCTTGGCCTGCTTCTGCTCATTGGTATTGGTATTGGTTTATTATTGTCACTTGTACCGAGGTACAGTGAAAAACTTGTCTTACAAACCGATCTTACAGGTCAATTCATTACTCAGTGCAGTTAGATCAAGTTAGTACAGAGTGCATTGATGTAGTACAGGTAAAAAAACAATAACAGTACAGAGTACAGCTACAGAGAAAGTGCAGTGCAATAAGGTGTAAGGTCACAACAAGGTAGATCGTGAGGTCAGAGTCCACCTCATTGTATAAGGGAACCGTTCAATAGTCTTATCACAGTGGGGTAGAAGCTGTCCTGAAGTCTGGTGGTACGTGCCCTCAGGCTCCTGTATCTTCTACCCGATGGAAGAGTCGAGAAGAGAGATGGTCCCGGGTGGGTGGGGTCTTTGATTATATATTGTATGGTTCAAAATGGGTGTGTGTGCGCGCGCACACGTGTCAGTGACGTTTAACTGTAGATGTGCTGGTGTGCAGAGTACCTATTGAGCCTAGTTCAGTTGGTCTATAAACTGGTTCAGCAGTAAATGATTTCAAGGATTAAGTGCCATGGAGTTGTGTCGTAGGGTCTTGTGACATGAATTAAATGGACCATTAGTGATGCACCTTCAGCTCATCAGGAAACTCAATTCTCCAGGAGTTTTCTTTGACTTTGGGTTTTCAAAAAAAAAGATACTGAATTTACATAACACTTCAATGACCTTGGGCACTCCAAGCATTGTTATTGTGGAATTGATCAGATAATGTTTTGGTGATGTAGGTTAAATGATAACCATTGGTTGGGACAGTGGGGAGAGCTCTTGCTCTCTGCCAATAATGCCATTGGGTTTCTTGCATCTGAGAGACTGGCAGCTCCTTGGTTTCTTTTTCTTCTCTCTTGGACAGTCCCTCAGGGTTTCAGGATAACTTGCTTCAACTCCAGTTACGTGGGTTTTGAGATCAATATGGAACCTGCAGACTCTGCCATAGGTGAGGCAGGAGGCGCTTGATGGAGTGGGTAATTTGGGAGATGATGTGGTCCTTTCACTGTTTACCCTGGGCTCCGGGCTCCCATTGAATGTGGCTCTCACTGCCATCCCGTATGTGCTCCGCCACTTGGTGGTCACGGGCTAGGGATTTCCACAAATGGGTGTGATGTTCCACTTTTTCAAAGAGACCTTGATTTTTCTCTGAATACCTGGTAATTTCTTGCTTTGATGAAGCTCAGAAGTCTCTTTTTCAGGCATTTGGTGTTGGGCTGAGAACATGGTCTGTCCGTTGGAGCTGGCTGACTGAAGTTAGGGGCCCAGTACTGGTGTTAGTTCACTTATCCTGCCAGTGGATTTGGAGGATTTTGCAGAGTCAATGTTGGTGGTGTCCCTTCAGTGCTAGTCCTTGCCTTGGAAACGTAGAGGTTGGGGTTCATGACTGCCCAGTAGACCACAAGTTTTGTGCTGGGTTTGAGGACTTCTTTCAAACGATCTTCCTATGATTGCCAACGGTGGTGCTGGTGTACTGAAGCAGTGGTGAATTTCATCAACATCTGCCTTCATTGAGAGGTGATTCCTGAGATATGGAAAGTAGTCTGTCTTTTCCAGAGTCTCCTCGTGGAGCACATTGTACAGTGGGGTCAGTGGAGATCCTTTGTAGATATGTTACGTATAATTTTCTCTTGCATGGGTGAGTTGACGATAACTTGGAACTCAGCTTCTGAATGTACATGTACCCAAATGTCATCTGGACATTGCAGCTTGGTGATTGTGGTTAATGACCTTGGGCATGGAGCAGAAGTGATATGGGTTGATTTGTCTTGTACATGAGTTCCATTCAAGTGGGAAGCTTTTTGGAAGTGAAGTACAGTGTTGAGGCATGAGGACAAGAGAAAAGCCGTCTTGGTTCAATTATTAAGGACGTGGTACATGTGTTAAAGGGGTGATGGAGTTCAGACTGATTCCTGGGCGGAAGTTCGTCCTTGGAGTAGGGATTAAACAGACTGGGCAGATACTCTCGAGTTTAGAGGATGAGAGTTGATCTCATTGAAATGTGGAAGTTGCCTGCACATAACTTTCAATGTGGAATAGTTGTACCACAACTACTATGTGGCCTTGACAGGGAAAAGTCTTGCCCACTGGCAAGAGGAACCAAGACTGCTAGAGGCCAGGCTTTGCTGCATGGATGTGAATGTAGACACACAGGTGATGCACGTGCACAGATACCATGGCCCACTGATACTTCCTCTCTTGCCCTCCTCCCATCACCCAGCCTCCCCTGACCCCTGTCACCCTCAATTCCTCCCCAACCCTGAATCTATTCTGAATCTTTACTCCAGTGTCTAAACATGCTCACCCCTCCACCCCTCATTACCACCTCCCTTGGACCTCTTCCCTCCAGCCCTTGACCCCTCCCTCTTCCACCCTGCCACTTGGCCCCTCTCCTTCCACCTCTGCAAAAGCTTTGGGATAATGATTGGGTGATGTGAGCGGTGGGACAGAGGACTGACCCTATGGAGGAATGCTCGGCTTGGGACATGATGCCCCTGTCTTTCCTCTCTTCCCCCTTCACTTACCCCTCTGCCTCTTATAGACCCTTCTGCCTTACTTTCTCACAATTCTTCAGCGGTTAGGGCGTGCTATGTTGGCGCTGGAAGCGTGGCGACACTTGCGGGCTGCCCCCAGAACATTCCACTCAAAGATGCATTTCACTGTGAGTTTTGATGTACATGTGATTAATAAAGTTCTTATCTTAGCTCTCTCCCTCCACCCCAGCTCCCACTGCTCCACAGGTGGATGATGGTGGGTTCTGGTCAATGGAGGCAGATTGATCCTACCAGGGATGTCTTGGGTTTAACGTGTGTCTGAAAGAAGTACATGTGTTGGTGTAGTGCACTGAGAGTGTTAAGGACATTGGTATTTTGTGTTTGTGTCTCAGGACTGGGGGCTTGAACCCACAATCTTGTGATTCAGTGATGAGTGTGCTGAGCTGCTGCTGACTCAGACCGAGCGTCTTTGACAATATATTGAAATAATCTAGGGTATTATTTTGTAAGGTTTCTGTGTCTTGTTACATGAAACCAGTCTGCAAGTGGGAGAGATTGTAATCTTTGCATCTTTCAGACTGCTGATAAACTCTGCGCATAATTTTTGGATTTTCTGATGTGGATTCTCTTTCATGACTCGATTTTGAAGTAGCAACTTCCTTCCAGGGCAGGGGAGAAAATCTTTACATCTTAAGTACATGGTCACTTCCCTTTGGAAAGTTGCTCTTCGATCTGCTCCCATTAACCTTTCAGTCGTGGGCTATGGAATCCAGTTAGTCATAACTAGCTGTGTTTTTTTTAAAGAAAAAAATGCTCACCTTGCTGAATTTTTTGCTATCACCCTAACTCTATGACTATAGGTTAATGATGCTCTTGCCAGTGAAAACAGTTTCTCCTTGTGTATTTTACTTTAAGTGGTAATTCTGTAAATTAACTCTGTTAATGTGTAAAAAGCAGACACAATTACGCAGCTAAAAAGCATTTGGACGGATGCTTGGATAGCAAAGGCATCGAGGGATGCGGTCTACCGGGCAAATGTGCTTAGTCATCATGGTGGATGAGGGAGGACCTGTGTCTGTGCTGTAGGATTCAGTGACCTCTTGGTATTGGTTTATTATTGTCACTTGTACCGAGGTACAGTGAAAAGCTTGTCTTACAAACCAATCGTACAGGTCAATTCATTACACAGTGCATTGAGTTAGTACAGAGTGCATTGATGTAGTACAGGTAAAAACAATAACAGTACAGATTAAAGTGTCACAGCTACAGAGAAAGTGCAGTGCAATAAAGTGCAAGGTCACAACAAGGTAGATCGTGAGGTCATAGTCCATCTCATTGTATAAGGGAACCATTCAATAGTCTTATCACAGTGGGGTAGAAGCTGTCCTTAAGTCTGGTGGTACGTGCCCTCAGGCTCCTGTATCTTCTACCTGATAGAAGAGAGAATGACCCAGGTGGGTGGGGTCTTTGATTATGCTGGCTGCTTCACCAAGACAATGAGAGGTAAAGACAGAGTCTAAGGAGGGGAGGCTGGTGTCCGTGATGCGCTGGGCTGTGTCCACAACTCTCTGCAGTTTCTTGCAGTCCTAGGCAGAGCAGTTGCCTTACCAAGCTGTGATGCATCCAATTAGGATGCTTTCTGTGGTGCATCGATAAAAGTTGGTGAGAGTCAAAGTGGACAAACTGAATTTCTTTAGCCTCCTGAGGAAGTAGAGGCACTGGTGAGCTTTCTTGGCCCTGGCATCTACGTGATTTGACCAGGACAGGCTGATGTTCACTCCTAGGAACTTGAAGGGTCCCCTGATGAGGAACAGTTACTGACCCAAAACATTGATCAGTTTTCCTTTCTGCAGATGCTGCTTCCTGTATTTCTGTTTTGTTGATCTCTGAATATCTTAATCTGTTCTGCTTCAAGTGCATGATGGCACAATGGTTAGTGCCACTGCCACACAGATCTGTATTAATCTGTATTAATTTGAAAACTAATAAAAAGATTGAAAAAGAAAGAATATATGAGAGTAACATCCTCTCCCACTCCCTCATAACTGAACTCCTCATCCTTGGACTGGTTGCTTCAAGTCCCCTCTGCACCTGCCCCAAGACCTTGCCATCCTTCCTGAGGCTAAAGTGTTTAGAACGCCTTTCTTAAAAAATCAAAGACCCAGAAATTGAGAGGCAGTATTGAGTGAATGGTCACCCATTTAAGTTGGTCACAAAGAGGAATTTCTTCTCTCAGGAGAATCATGAATGTTTGGAGCTCTCTACCCGAGAGAGGTGTGGAGGGCGATGCTTTGTCTCTATTTAAAACAGAGGTAGATGGTTTTGGTGTTCAGGGGAGTTGAGAGTTGGAGGGAACAGGCCAGAAAGTGAGGCTGAGGTCAAGATTAGATCAGCCCTGGTCTTATTGAAAGGCAGAGCAGGCTTGAGGTGCCCAAGTTTTTTCCCAGGTGCTCGAGTTCCCTACCACACCTCAATCATGTTCAGGTTAGTAGGTTAATTGACCCCTTGATTACTTTGTTCTGCATGCCAGCCAGACAGATCATTTCATTACACAGTGCGTAGAGGTAGTACAACAGAAAACAATAACAGAATGCAGAATAACGTGTTTCAGTTACAGAGGAAGTGCAGTGCAGGCAGACAATAAAGTGCAAGGTCATAACGAGGTAGATTAATGTCAAGAGCCCATTTTATTGTACTAGGGAACTGTTCAATAGTCTGACAACAGCGGGATAGAAGCTGTCCCTGAGCCTGGTGGTACGTGCTCTTGTACCTTCTGCCGATGGGAGGGTTGAGAGAATTCCATGGTTTCACAATTCTGAGGAAAGAGGTTTCTTCACCTCAGGATCAAGCCTATCAGGTCATGTTCAGAATTCTGTAGTTTTTTAATGAATTTATCTCATTCTTCTAACCCCAGCTTTGTTCTCATTCCTGAAATCTCAGAACCCTTAATGTTAGCTTGGAGGAAGGTATGGTAGTGTTCCTCCTTGATGGTTCTGAGAGTGCAGCCACTTCCCATAGGCATCTGAATGGTGAGGTGTAAAGGTGAATGTGGAGCTGTTGGACTGCTGTGACAACCCATCTGGTTCAGGCTTATCTCTTTGGGAAATAAAGCCTGCTGTCCTCACTTGTATGTGACTGCTGTTTGACCTCCATCTTTGCCTGTTTGTTTCGTGACCTCTGAAGTGAGATGGTCTATATTTCCATACAACATAGAAGGCCATTCACCTCAGTCAATGCCAGCTCACAGAGCAAACCCGTTCTCTCATTAATTTTCCCTCTAACCTATTCTTCCTACATTCCCCATTGACTCTGCCACTCACCTGCAAAAGTGGTAATTTACAGCGACCAATTAATTGGTTTATTATTGTGACATGTACTGAGATACAGGGAAAAGCTTTGTTTGCGTGCTGTCCAGACAGATCATTCCATACATAACCTACCAAACTGCTTGTCTTTGGGATTTGGGAGCAAACCAGCGCACCCGGGGAAAACGCACGCGGTCATGGGGAGGACATGCAAACTCCACACAGGCAGCAGCCAGGGTCAGGATTGAGCTGTGAGGTAGTAGATGTACTACCTGTGCCCCTGTGCTGTCTGTTACATTATAACAGTTAGAAAAGTCTGGTGACCTGCTACTTTCTTTGAGGAGCTCCACTGATACCTGGCAAATTCATTTAAAAAAAAGAAACACGAGAGATTGCAGATGCTGGAAATCCAGAGTAACACACAAGGTGCTGGAGGAACTCAGCGGGTCAGGCAGCGCCTGTGGAGGGAAATAAACAGTTGATGTTTCAGGTCGAGACACTTCATTGGGACTTGATCAGGGAGTCGTTCCCTTCACCAGGGAGTAGTTAGTCCAGATGAAGGGTCTCGAGCCAAAATGTCAACTGTCCATTTCCCCCCATATGTTGCCTGACCCGCTGAGTTCCTCCAGCACTTTGTGCATTGCTTGTTGACAAAAGATTTGCCTGCATAATTTTTGTCGGGTAGTTGTGCTTGGGCACATGACGATGAATGGTGGATTTGTTGCTATTGTTGTGGTTGACATTTATCACATCGGAAGGAAACACAGACCTTTGTTTATTCTCATGATTCGATTGTCTTCTCACCTCAGTCCCACCTTCTGGATGTGAAGTGGTGATTTTGTTGAGTTGATGTTCTGATATCTTTTGTATTCAACTACCTGCATGTGGTGAAAATTGTACAGTTTTCTTGTCCATTGATGGTAACTTCAATGAGAGCAAACTCTGGCCCATGGGACAATGAATGAATGATTTCTCGGGTACCTGGTGCCTCTTGTATTGAGATCTTGTGAAATGTATGTGTGTTAACTGAATTTTCAGGAAGTTTGGTTACAGTCCAGTATGAGTGATCATTCCAGAGACAATATGTTGATGCATTGGTGTAGTCTCAATGGACTGTTCTATTGCCAGAGGTGAGAGATTAATCCTGGGTATTAGGGGGACACCATAGATCCAATGGCACTGATCAAACCCAAGGTTCTTTCAGAATGGCATCAGAGCATCAATCCAGAAACCACCAGTCGTTAAAGAGAAGAAAGTTCTTCACACAAGGGAGTAGTTAGTCTTTGGAACACTTTATCCCAGAGGGCAGTTGATTACATTCAACGCCAACATCAATGGATTTCTGGATATGAGGAAACTAGAAGTAGGGCACTAGAAGATCAGCCATGACCATGCTGAATGGCCTGCTGCTTCTCCTGTTTCTGATGCGGTTCATTGGTCACTTGCTTCACTGCTGTACGTACAGTCTCGTGCATAAATTGGATGCTCAGCAAAGTAAATGTGGGAGGAGGTTTGGAGGAAAATCAAGTGGTGCAGCACAATGATGCAACAGGTGGTGCTGCATAGTTCCAGCGGCCCGTGGGCAATTCTGACCGGCGCTGAGTTTGCATCTTCTCCCTGTGACCACGTGGGTTTTCCCGGGGACTCTTGATTTCTTCCCACGCTCCAAATCCGTGCTGATAGGTTATCTGTCTACTTAGGTGGCTGGCAAGAGAAATGGGAAGGAGTTGAATGGGCATGTGGAGAACAAATAGTTGCAGGGAAATGTGGGGGAATAGGACTGATGAGATTACTCTGAGCTCTAATGTAGACACGATGGGCTGAATGGCCTCCTATGCCATAAGCAAATGAGCAGCAACTGTTGCCTAAATGGGAATTCCTGTATGACATGAAGAAAGGAAGTTAATATGAGCATATAATCATTTAATGCGGCCTTGTGCTGAGATATTATTCAGGTTAAAATAAGTACCCTTGAGTTCAAATAAAATTCCAATTCAGTGACATTTGTCTAAAAAGAAAACGTTTTTTGTGAGTTGTTCTTTACATGATGTTCTCTCCTGGATGGATCGTCAGACAAATGTGGTCTCGACAGAGGGGCTGTAGTTGACCCAAAGGGCCAGAGAGTGAATTATGTCCTTTTGATTTATGAGCTGTGTTGGGGGATAAAAAGCCTGGGTTATACAACTTAAATGCATTGCAATTGTTTTCTGCAATTTAGCAGTTTGATTTACTTAACCAAATCTTACATGAGTTATTTCTTCTAGGAAGGAGCTGCCTTGTAAGTAATTTTGGAGGACTGAAGATGGGGTGGAAGTTGGACAAACAGGGCGCAAGGGTGGTGGAAGCTAATGTACTCTGTCACATTACTTTGCACCCATCAAAAGGCTGTTATTGTCAAAGGAAATTGCAGTGGCTCAAAGGAGGGCCATTTTCTACTTGAAGCTATGATAAGAACTTTCACAGAATTTATCGCTGTCCTTAAAGAGAAGGGAGGCGATTGTCACAGTAGTGTGGCTCTTCGAAGGTGGTGCTGCTTCCTGCAATGAAAATGTGTCACGAGATTGTTGCTACACTGCTACTTTGCCGATTAGTTTTAAATGATAATTTAACACTTGAATCCTGCTTCTGTTTGGGTTACTGAGACGGTGGTAATGTAGCCAGTGGTGCTGTGAAGAGACAGAATAGCATCAAAGAGCAGAGATGTTAAACTGGCACAGAACCATGGTGTTACCACACTTGGCGCATCATGGTCAGGTCTGATCTCCTTATTAGGAAATGAATATAAAGACTGCAGATGCCAAAGCAAATTACTACAATGACTCCAGAATTGAGAGATTATACCAATTATAAAAGATTGAATTGACTGTCCTTACTGGGAAAGGAAAGGCAGAGGGCAAACCTGAGAGTTCTTTAAGAACGTGAAAGAGTTTGATGAGAGACATGTTGTCAAGGTGTTTCCATTTGCAGGTAAGACCAGAACATGAAAGATATTCACAAGTAATTCCATCGGGAATTTAATGCAGACCATGGTCAGAGACTGCAAGGTTATTGAACTCCCACCCCTGGAGTATTCGAGGTGAATAGCAGTGGTGTACTGAAGGAAAAGCTGGCTCGCATGACAGTAAAGGGAATTGAAGGATATGTTGCTGGGGTGAGATGAAGTGGGAAGGGAGGAGGCTGGAGCAGAACTGTTGTGGTCCAACTGTGTCAAAGGCCTGTCCCTGTGCTCGAATACAGTTTAATACCGCTGTCATTTCCTTTCAAGCTGAGACGGTTTGGTTTCTCCAGTCACTCTGAAACTCAAGATTACAACATTACTCAATGTTAGACAGCGATATAGACTTTCTCAGTCTTGGAAGGAAGCAAATGAGATGTGACCTAATTGAGGTCAATAACGTAAAAGGTAGAAGTCAACTTTATAATAACTGCAAGGACGGGACGAGGTGGGAAGATCACCTGTGCTGTCAGGATGTTTCTTTTCAAATCTGTGGACTTCTGTCAGTCTAAAACCCTAGAATAACTTGTAAAGAAAACGATGCTGTAGTGGGGAGGAGGCTTCTGATTCACAAGGGATGGACGAGTTTGGAGTGTAAATTGGTTTATTATTGTCACTTGTACCAAGGAACAGTGGAAAAACTTTGTTTTGCATGCCATCCATACAGATCATTTCATCACATCACTGCATTGAGGTAGAACAAGGGAAAACAATAACAGTGCAAAATAAAGTGTTACAGTTACAGAGAAAATGCAGTGCAGGCAGACAATAAGGTGCAAGTCCATAATGAGGTAGATTGTGAGGTCAAGAGTCCATCTTATCGTACTAGGGAACTGTTCAGTAGTCTTATAGCAGTGGGATAGAAGCTGTCCTTGAGCCAGGTGGTACGTGCTTTCAGGCTTTTGTATCTCCTGCCCGATGGGAAGGGGGAGAAGAGAGAATGTCCGGGGTGGGTGGGGTCTTTGATTATGCCGGCTGCTTTACAGAGGCGTTGAAAAGTGCAGATTCCATGGAGGGGAGACTGGTTTCCGTGATGTGCTGAGCTGTGTCCACAACCCTTTGCAGTTGCCATATCAACCTGTAATCTATCCGGATGGGATGCTTTCTATAGTGTTTTGATAAAAATGACATAAAAGTATATGGCATTCCTTCTCACCATCTATCTCTTTAACCTTGCACCCCATCATTTGCTTTCACCGTTCCAGCTAATGGTATAAATATATTGCAAATGATGGAGCAATATATTTGAAGCAACTTTCCTTGGTTCGACTACCCAACCAGCTGTTCATCTTCACTTCTTGGATCAGAATCCAATGGTACCAATAATTTAAACATAAAAAATATTCACCCTACTGGTCACCCAAGTCTTCGAGAAACATGCGAGAGACTGAATCTGGAATAGAAAAGCAAAAAAAAACTGCAGGTGCTGGATATCTGAAATAAAAACCAAAAATGCTGGAAGTGTTTAGGACAGATGGTGTCTGTGGGGAAGGGATGGAATTAATGATTTAGAGGGACAACCTTTCGTCGGAACGAGCTGCTGCTTCATTTGCTAAGTATTTCCAGAATTTTCTGTTTGATTTTGCAATGGATGTTGAAGATGTTTTATAGTAGAATTCACAATTAATATTTGAGGCATGGCATAAATGCTATTTATTTTTAACATTGTTGTCACTGGGTTTGTTTTAAGTATTACAATCAGTGTCACAGGTGCACATAATTTCGTCTGACTAAAGAAGACATGATGTCCAGTGGTAATTGGCAGCAACAACTTGCAGTTATACAGTGCCTTTAAATAAGAGATTCCAGTGTGCTTCATAGGAACGGTATCTCGGGGTGGCTCTGTACTGGGCTGCTTCCGACAAGGTTGGTGAAACAAATTTGGGAGGAGAAAGTGCCTCTGGTCTAAGATGGCATATTTAAACAGCTGATTTCTGTCCCAATTATTTTCTTCACCCTTTGCCCCATTTTAGTCGATATTTTGGTAATTAGTTTGTTATTGTCACAGGTACTGAGGTACAGTGAGAAGCTTTGTATTGCATGCCATCCATACAGATCATTTCATCACATCAGTGCATTGAGGTAGTACAAGGGAAAACAATAACAGAATGCAGAATATAGTATTACAGTAACAGAGAAAGTGCAGTGCATTTAGACTATAAGGTGCAAGGGCCACAACAAGGTAGATTGTGAGATCAATAGTTCATCTTTATTGTACAAGAGCCTTATAAATACTGGGATAGAAACTATCCTTGAGCCTGGTGGTTCGTGTTTTCAAGCTTTTGTATCTTCTGCCCAATGGAAGGGGGGGAGAAGAGAGAGTGACTGGATTGGGAGGGGTCTTTGATTATGTTGGCTGCTTTACTGAGGCAGCGAGAAGTTTAGACAGAGTCCACGGAGGAGAGGCTGGTTTTCATGATGGACTCTGCAACTCTGCAATTTCTTGTGGTCTTTTGTAGCCCCAGTTCAGTAGAAAGTGAATGTTACAAACTTGCTTCCTTTTGTATTGGTGTATTATGGTAATACACCACTTTTCAGTCCCCACATTCCCACAGTGGAGTCATCATCTAGCATTTTGGCCTGTAAAATTGTGCTTGCTAGCACCACAGAACTGGGGAGGAGCAAGCCATCTTTGACCTCAAGGGGCTACCTGAGGAGGTGGTGATGGTGATTTGGTTTCTGGATTGGCAATCTGAAGGCCTGGACTAATGATTTGGATTCACCAGTTCAATTCCTACCAACTGGAGAATTTTAAATTTAAATTATTAAATCTGATTTAACAGAAAGCCAGTAACAGATTGTGTTAAAAGAAACATCTAATTCAGCAATGTCCATTAGGGAAGGAAGCCTGGATTGTGGCTTGAGTGTATCTCCGGAACCACAGTCATGTGGATGAATCTTAATGAGTTTCTAAAATATTCCAGCAATCCACTCAGTTCAATGACATATAGTCTTACACAATAAGTACCCGGCTGGTAAGCAATGCCCACATCCTCTGGAAAAAGTATAGAAGTCGGGTTTTGCACTCTTAGTTCATCAACTCTCGCAGTCTCTGCATTCTGAATGTGACAGACCTCACCAAGGGTCTGAATTCCTGATGTACTCTGCCATGTGCAACAGCTGAAACCAGTCTGCGTAGCCTGACGTCCGCTGCTGGTGTATTCTCCAGACAGCAGGGAATGTTAGCAATTGCCTTTTGACCCCTTCGTTCAGTGAGGCCTCGTGTGGCTACTTGACACCTGCTGGCATCTAGCAGGCTGCTGCTGAGCTTCGTAACAGGTGCCCCCCTTCCACAAGGCATTTTGGCGACGTGCTCTTCTCTTCTGGCACCGGGTTCTGAGGAATTCTTCAGTGCTGGGGGGCTTAAAAAATAACCCTCACAATGCCTCCTTCAGGCGGTGCCTCAAGAAGGTGGCATCTACCACTAAGGACCCTCCCCATTCCAGGATGTGCCCTCTTCTCGTTACTACCATCAGAGAAGAGGTACAGGAAGCTGGAGACCCACACTCAGTAATTCAGGAACAACTTCTGCCCTTGTGCCATCAGATTAGAACGGTGCATGAACACTACCTTGTTATTCCTTTTTTATTTGCACTATTTGTTATTTCCAGTAACTTTGTCTTTGCACTGTACTGTTGCTGCAAAACAACAAATTGCACGTCATACAACTCAGTGATAATAAATCTGATTCTGAACACCTTCCATGATCTCCTCCCATCCCAAAGTGTTTCATGACCAGTGAAGTATGCTTAATGAGTAATCACTGTTGTAGTGTGTGAATTGCAGTAAAACAACCCTCTGAGCGGTGTTATCTTTTAAAGCAGTCGACCTGTGCTGAATCAGCGGTGGTGCACTCGATTTGTCTGCTACAGATATCTCTCATGGCCTGATCCCCTCCCTGGGGTGAATAATACAGTTATCCAGCCCTCCTAAATGGTCCAGTGTTTCCAATGGAAGGTGGACACACGTGGATCCAGACTAGAGTAGGACTTGCAGCCTTGGAAACCTACCTATCTGTGCATTTGATAAAAAGGTCAGGGCAGTGGAAAAAGAGGAACCTCTAATGCTTCGTAAATAAGGTAATGGCATTTCTGGCTTTAAGCCAGAGGCTACTTGCAGTTGAATATGAGTGTCCTGAACCACTGTGGATGAGAAGGTAACAAATTTAGATGGTGTGATAAATCTCGAGGCTGCTTTGAAGTGCAGTTTAACACCCACTCCCAGCAAATCTCAAAAGTGTGTACAAATATGAAACAGTTCTGAAGATGTCTCTAGTGCGGAGGTCTAACAGCCTCGCCTTCTGAATCAGGTACTTGAAGGCTAGTCTTCCAGCCTGATGTTACCTGTCTGTGACCATGGTAGGGGAGTCTAGTACAAGAGGACATGACTTCAGGATTGAAGGGTGCCCATTCAGAACAGAGATATGGAGAAATTTCTTTAGCCAAAGAGTGGTAAATCTGTGGAATGTGTTGCCACGGGCAGCTGTGGAGGCAAAGTCATTGGGTGTATTTAAGGCAGAGATTGATAGGTATCCGAGTAGCCAGGGCATCAAAGGTTATGGTGAGAAGGCGGGGGAGTGGGGCTAAATGGGAGAATGGATCAGCTCATGATAGAATGGCAGAGCAGACTTGATGGGCCGAATGGCCAACTTCTGCTCCTTTGTCTTATGGTCAATGACAACTGTCAGATAATTTGTCCTAGTGATTTTGATTGAGGTGTAAATGCTCTGAAATATGTAAATAAGTCTCTGCTCTGAAATGTTATCCATGGGGTCTTTTAAATTCTTGAAGGGAAGCAGTTTAACACCTCACCAGAAAGATGGGATCTCTAGCACCACAATGCTCCCTCAATACTACATAGGCAATATCTGAAACATATGCACAAAATGCTGGAAACACTCAGCAGGTCGGGTAGCATCTGTGCAGATCAAAACTACAGATGCTGGAAATCTGAAATAAAAACAGACAATGCTGGGAAATACTCTGTATAATCAGGTAGCATCTGAGAAACAATGAACTTTTCAGGGCCATGACCCTTTGTCAGAACTTGGAAAGAGAAAAAAACAAGTTAGTTGTCAGTACCTGAGGAAGTATGTGGGGTGGGAGTGGATGAATAGAACAAAGGATAGGCTGAGACCAAATGGGTTAATGGGGCAGTTACAAGCACATTGTGCTGCTTTGTCTGTGTTACCGTGGGGCATGCCCAGTAGGCCAGACTGTATTAATGAAAAAAGAAAAAAATTGAGTCAAAATGATGACAGAAACTTCCAGTCCTGATGCAGAAAGGAAGAAAGTGTTACCTAAAATTGTTGAATTCAGTATTGAGTCCTGAAGGTTTTAACATGCCCCGATAGAAAATGAGGTGTTGTTCCCCAAGCTTGCATTGGGTCTTGCCGTAACAGTGCACAATTCCACAGTCAGAAAGGTCGGAGTGTGATGCGGAATTAAGTGGCCGGGGTTGAAGGTATTCCTGCGGATTGGGCGCAGGTCCCTGTAAGGCGATCACTTAATCTGTTTGGTTTCTCCAATGTAGAGGAGACCACACAGTGAACAGTGAATGCAGTGCACTCGATTGGAAGAAGTGCAGGTGACTTGCTGCTTCACTCAGATAAGGAGAGGGAAAAGATGAAAGGTTAGGTGTGGCGTCTCCTGCAGTTACATGAGAAAGTGCTATAAGATGGTGAGTGGTTGGTGGGAGCAGTAGAGTGGACCAAGGAGTTGCAAAGAGAGCGATTCCTCCAAAATGCAGAGAGGAGAGAAGGCGAATAGGATTAAGGAAAACCCCAAGGCGTTCTACATGCATGTGAAGAATAGGAGGATGACTAGAGTGAGGGGAGGACTGATCAGGGATAAAAGAGGAGACATGCCTGGAGTCAGAAGAGGTAGGGGAGGTCCTTAATGAATACTTCAGTATTCACCAGTGAGACAGACCTTGACGTTTGTGAGGATGGCGTACAACAGGCTGATACGTGAGAGCATGTCGACGTGAAGAAAGAGGATGTGCTGGAACTTTTGAAAAACATTAGGATAGATAAGTCACTGGGGCCGGACGGGATATATCCAAGGTTGTTATGGGAAGCAAGGGAAGAGATTGCTGCGCCTTTGGCGATGATCTTTGTGTCCTCACTGGCCACAGGAGTAGTGCCAGATGATTGGAGGATGGCAAATGTTGTTCCTTTGTTTAAGAAAGGGAGTAGGGATAACCCTGGGAATTACAGATCAGTGAGTCTTACTTCAGTGGTGGGCAAATTACTGGAGAAGATTCTTAGAGATGGGATTTATGAGCATCTGGAGAGGCATAGGCTGATTAAGGACAGTCAGCATGGCTTTGTGAGGGGCAGGTCGTGCCTCACGAGCCTGATTGAATTCTTTGAGGTTGTGACAAAGCAGATTGATGAAGGTAGAGCAGTGGACGTGGTGTACATGGTGTACATTTGATAAGGTTCCTCAGGGAAGGCTCATTCAGAAAGTCAAGAGGCATGGGATCCAGGGAAACTTGGTTGTGTGGATTCAGAATTGGTTCGCTCATAGAAGACAGAGGGTGGTGGTAGATGGAGCGTATTCTGCCTGGAGGTCAGTGACTAGTGGTGTTCCGCAGGGATCTTCTGGGACCCCTGCTCTTGGTGATTTTTTATAAATGACTTGGATGAGGATGTGGAAGGGTGGGTTAGTAAGTTTGCAGATGACACGAAGGTTGGTGGTGGTGTTGTGGATAGTGTAGAAGGTTGTTGTAGGTTACAAAAGGACATTGACGGATGCAGAACTGGGCTGAGAAGTGGCAGATGGAGTTCAACCTGGAAAAGTGTGAAGTGATACACTTTGGAAGATTGAATTTGAAGGCAGAATACAAGGTTAATGGCAGGACTGTTAGCAGTGTGGAGGAACAGGGATCTTGGGGTCCACGTCCATAGATCCCTTAAGGTTGCCACGCAGGTCGATAGGGTGGTTAAGAAGGCGTTATGGTGTGTTGGTCTTCATTAGTCGGGGTATTAATTTCAAGAGCTGCAAGGTAATGACGCAGCTCTATAGAACTCTGGTTACACCACACTTGGAGTATTGTGTTCATTTCTGTTCGCCCTGTTATTGGAAGGATGTGGAGGCTTTAGAGAGGGTGCAGAGGAGATTTACCAGGATGCTGCCTGGATTGGAGAACATCTCATGAGGATAGGCTGAGCGAGCTAGGGCTTTTATCTTTGGAGAGGAGGATTAGAGGTGTACAAGATGATAAGAGGCATAGATCGAGTGGACAGTCAGAGACTTTTTCTCAGGGTGAAAATGGCTAACAGGAGGGTGTGTAATTTTAAGGTGGAGGAAAGTATGGGGGGGGGGGATGTCAGAGGTAAGTTTTTTTTATACACAGTGGCGGGTGCGTGGAATGCACTGCCAGCAGAGGTAGTGAAGGTAGATACATTAGGGACGTTTAAGAGACTCTTAGATACATGAATGATAGAGAAATGGAGGGCTATGTGGGAGGGAAGGGTTAGATCTTAGAATAGGATAAAATGTTGGCACAACATCGTGGGCTGAAGGGCCTGTACTGTGCTGTATTGTTGTATGAAGTATGCACCTGGTGATGGAATCCTGTTGAAACTGACAGAAATGGTGAAGGTTTTCCTCTCCCAGATCTGGTGAAGGGTCCTGTAGCAGAAACATTAACTGTTCCTCTCTCCACAGAGGCTGCCTATCCTGCTGAGTGTTTCCAGCATTTTGTGTACATGTTTCTGATATTGCCTGTGCAGTATTGAGGATGCACTGTAGTGCCAGATGTCCCATCTTTCCAGCAAGGTGTTAAACTGAATGAAAAACACGACAATGCTGGAGGAACTCAGCAGGCCAGGCAGCATCCGTGGAGAAAAGCAGACAGTCAACGTTTCGGGTCAGGACCCTTCTTCAGAACTGAAGAAAGGAAAAGGAAAAGGGGATCCCAATATATAGGAGGGAAAAGCAGAGCAGTGATAGGTGGACAAAGGAGGGGAGGTGGGGTGGGCACAGGGTGGTGATAGGTAGATGCAGGTAAGAGATGGCGATAGGGAGCAGATCCACTGGGGGATGGGTCAAAGGTAAGAAGAGAGGGGAAATAGTGTTAAACTGCTGCATTTGGAGAATTTAAAGACTCCATGACCCACATTTCACAGCAGAGGCCATGATTTACATCATTCAGGGTAACATTTGTACCTCAAGCAAAATTGTTAATACAAATTATCTGGTGGTTGTCATAGCATCATAGATTTATACAGCACAGAAACAGTTCCTTCGGCCCAACTCATCCATGCTAACCAAGTTGTTTACTTGAGCTAGTCCCATTTCCTTGTGTTTGGCCAAATCTCTTCCCCACCACCACCCACGCCCCCCCCCCCCCCACACACACACACACAAACAAAACTCCCCCAACACCTTTCCTATGCATTTATCTGTCTAAATGTCCTCTAATGTGAAATTATACCTGCCTCAACCACTTTGTCTGGCAGCTCATTGCATATACCCACCACCCTCTGGGTAGAAAAAGTTGCCCTTTTAAATCTTTCCCCTGTCCATCTGTGGGACCCAGCTGTCTGCCAATGGATTGTTATGTTTCTTAGACGTGACAGTGATTGACTTTGGGATGTCCAAGGGCACTATTGAAATCTGAGTCTCTGTAGAATTTCATTGATACCACAAATTACTGGCACCCTTTCCTTGCCAGAACTGCCATTTTGATTCTCAGGCAAAACACAGGCATTGTTTGTGTGACCAGCTCCCATTTCTTCCTTCATTTGTCATTGTACATCCTCCCTGACATCCCCAGGTAACTGCATGCAAACATGCACCCACACAGCATGGACATTATTATTGCATCTGTTGTGTTGTTGACGGGAGAGGTTTTTCTGAGTCAGAGTACTACAGCACGGAAACTGGACCTTTGGCCCAACTCATCCATACCAACCAAGATGCCCATCCAAGCTTGTCCTTGTTACCCACGTTTGACCCATGTCCCTCTAAACCTTTCCTATCCATGTACCTGTCCAATTGTCTTGTGATTGTACCTGCCGCAACCATAGCTTGTTCCATATACAGACCACCTTCTGTGTGGAAAAAGTTGCCCCTCAGGTTTCTATTAAATCTCTCACCTTAAACCCGTGCCATCTAGTTCTTGATTCCCCAGCCCTGGACTATGGATTAAGAGATTCCCTTAATGTCAACAAACATTTCCTATCTTTGTTAAATCCAGAAAAAGATTTTGACTTGTCTCGTTGAAATCTAAAGCGCGAAGTGCTTTGAAAATAGAAGTACTGTTGCGGTACGTACATAGGAGTAATCAGCAGTGAGTGTGACTGGGCAGCATAGACTTTTGACACCTAGATGAGTATCTGGATGATTGGTTTAAATCCCTACAGCTGCTAGGAAATTCAAATAAGTAAGTAAATCTGGAAGAAGAGATCAGCATCAGTAATAGTAACCATGAGGCTTCTGGATTGCAAGATTCATAGATTTCTTTCCCTGGACTATATTAACCATTCCTACCCATTCTCCAGATCCCGAATGCTGTTGACTTTTCATTGTCCTCTGAAATGCTGTAGGAGGCCATTCAATTAGAAGCAGTTCGGGAAAAGCGATTATATATTGGCCTTGCTGGCAACATTCACAGACTTGAAGTAAATTTTAAGAAAAGGTCTATTTTGCAGCTTGCAACTGTTCATTGTTGTAATATCAAATGAGGGAATTGGTTTGAAGAAATAGTTTTGAATAAAAATCGTATTTCATGAGGTGAGGTCCAGTACCCAAATATGAACATCAGTTGTATTGAATGTCTAATCTCAGCAGATGGGAGGCACCAGATAAAGTGTAAAATTAATTAGCTACTGTAAATTGCCCCTTTGGAGATGGAAGGCAGGAGAATTAGGGGGACGTTGTTGATGGGCATGTGAGAGAGAGGTTGTTACAGAGTGATATGGGGGGGGGGGGAATGGGATTGATGGGAGTGGTCTGAGAACTTGCATAGATTTGATATGCTGAATGGCCTCTGACTCTTGACTGAGGCCCAAACAGTTATGTCATCAGAGTCGTGGAGTTATACAGCATGGAAACAGGCCCTTCAGCCCAACGCATCCATACTTGTGAATAAACATTGGAATGGAAATCACTAACGTATAAGCTTTGCGGTCATTACTTTTGATACTAGTTAGATATTGTGTTTGCTTTCCTGTCCAGGAAATGGGCTCTCTTCGGCCAACAAAGGAGCTGGTCAGAGGGTTGAGAGCTTCAAGTTCCTGGGAGTGAACATCACCAACAGCCTGTCCTGGTCAAATCATGTAGATGCCATGGCCAAGAAAGCTCACCAGAGCCTCTACTTCCTCAGGAGGCTAAAGAAATTTGGTTTGTCCCCTTTAACTCTCACCAACTTTTACTGATGCACCATAGAAAGCATCCTACCTGGTTGTATCACGGCTTGGTACGGCAACTGCTCTGCCCAGGACCGCAAGAAACTGCAGAGAGTTGTGGACACAGCCCAGCGCATCACAGACACCAGCTTCCCCTCCTTGGACTCTGTCTTCACCTCTCGCTGTCTTGGTGAAGCAGCCAGCATTATCAAAGACCCCACCCACCCCGGGCATTCTCTCTTCTCTTCCATCAGGTAGAAGATACAGGAGCCTGAGGGCACGTACCACCAGACTTAAGGACAGCTTCTACCCCACTGTGATAAAACTATTGAACGGTTCCCTTATACAATGAGATGGATTCTGACCTCACGATCTACCTTGTTGTGACCTTGCACCTTATTGCACTGCACTTTCTCTGTAGCTGTGACACTTTACTCTGTACTGTTATTGTTTTTACCTGTAATACATCAATGCACTGCACTGTGTAATGAATTGACCTGTACGATCGGTTTATAAGACAAGCTTTTCACTGTACCTCAGTACAAGTGACAATAATATACCAATACCAAGTTAGAAGACCAAACAATAATTTGCCAATTCTTGGTCACTGAGCAGAACTGAAGAGAGTTAGTGGTTTCGTCTTGTTGAATGGTTAGCTTTATTTCAAGTGTTTGAAATGGTTTTGCAGATATTGAGTGTGCTGCAGAATGGAGCCTTGTGCTTTGCCCTGTTGCATAGTCTTCATTACTTTTCTGAGGCAGTGAGCACGCACTTGTGGTTGTGTTCTCTGAATCTGCCTGTGCAATCTTGCTTATCTGTCCTCCAGATGAAATCTTTATCCTTAAGAGCATGACAGCAGGAGGAGCCCCTCCTTTCTCAAACCCAATCTATCATTATCTTAGATCAGAGTTACACAGCATGGAAACTGCCTTTCGAGCCAACTCGGCCATTGTCGTCGATGGTGGCTATCACTCTGCATCCAGTGGTTCAGATGAACACATTCGTGTGAAAGCTGGATGAACGTGAGGGATAAAGGAAAAGGAGATAGTGATTGGGTGAGGTGAAATAAGATGGGAGGGAGGTTAGTGTGGAATGTACACAAACATTATCAGAATCAGATTTATAATCACCGACTTAAATGACGTGAAATTTGTTGTTTTGCAACGGCAGTACAGTGCAATGATATAAAATTAGTATAAGTTATAAAAATAAAAAAAAGTGCAAAAATAAGGAATAATGTGGTGTTCATGGACCGTTCAGAAATCTAATGGCAGAGGGGAAGAAACTGTTCCTGAATTATTGAGTGTGGGTCTTCAGGCTCCTGTACCTCCTCCCTGATGGTAGTAACGAGAAGAGGGCATGTCCCGGGTGGTGAGGGTCCTTCGTAATGGATGTCGCCGCCTTGAGGCGCTGCTTCTTGAAGATGTCCTCGATGGTGGGGAGGATTGTGCCCATGATGGAGCTGGCTGAGTCTACAACCCTCTGCAATGAATGACTTGTTCCTGTATTATTCTGTGAACTTGTGAATGCTAATTAAATGTAATTGCCCTGTACAACTTTCCTCCTTTTGGTTCAGTTGCAGCCTTTCCCTGCTTGTCCTTCTGCTCTCTCACTGGTATCTTTCATACACCATTTGTCTTTTGCCTGCTACACATTGCCCTCAGGAAGTCTCTCCCTGACTCTTTTATCTCCCCTCCAAAACACATCTGCCGAAATGATTTCCTGCATTACTCTCAGTTCTGTTCTTGGATTCATTCCTCCTGTGTGATGTTCATCGTTTCGTTCTGGCTAGAAAGTGCTAGGGCAGTATTTTTCAGTGGGAGTGGGAAATGCAATCAGCTTACTCCTGTGATCTTCCTTTCAATATGAACAGCAGAAATAATAGTGCAATGGTGCTGGATGTCAGGAAAGGAAGTTGCAGAGAACATAGAACGTGGAACAGTACAGCGCAGGAACAGGCCCTTCGGCCCACAATGCTATGCTAAACTAATTAAACGCCTAACTAATCCCTTCTGCCTACACAATGTCCACATCCCTCCATTCTCTGCACATTCATGTGCCAATCTAATAGCCTCTTAAACACCTTTATCTTATCTGCCACCACCCACACCCCTGGCAACACATTCCGGGCACCCACTGCTCTGTGTGTTTAAAACAAAAAAAATGCCCCACACATCTCCTTTGAACTTAACCCCTCTCAGAAATTAGAAGTAGTGTCTGAATGAAGAGAGCTGAGGCTACGACACATCAGCAACTTTGGTGAGGTGGTAGTTTGCAAAGTTACAGAAGTGTCGATGTTTTATTTTGGAAGTGCTGTGTAACAATGACACATTTGAAGAGAGAGGACCATTTCCAAATCGACCAACACAGACCAGGAAGGAATGTTAAGCAGTCAGTAATGTAATGGGAATGTCAAGAGAACTGGAAGTAGGTCTTGGGACAAGGCAAGTTCAAAGGGGACAGGAGTAAGATGAGAAAAACTATATATAAGTTTGAGAAAAGTGAAGGAAGACACTTGTTATTAGATGGGTTTGAAGGGAACAATTTGCAGATGAGGCCAGGAGTTGTGTGTGCATTAATTCCAGGGTGATCTTGGAATAATAAACAATTGTGGTAAATGGGAGTTCTAAATCTTTATTCATCCAGTTATGGGATGTGGCCATTGCTGGAAAGGCCAGGATTTATTGTCCATCAGCTCCTGAACTGAATGAATTGCTCGGCTACTTCAGAAGGCAGTTAAGTCGGCCACAATGCCATGGGCCAGCAGTCGCATGTAATCAGTGTGGGTGGATCTGCCATTTCCTTTCCTGTTGTGAACCTGATGATCATAAACGACGATTTGGTCGTTTCTTGGAGGTGACAGGTCGGTAAAGCAGACTGAATTTAAATGTTCCAAGTGCTTTTTTATAATTTATTCTTTCAGGGTTCAGGTGTTGCTGGTGAGGCTGGCGTTATTCCCTGTCCCTAATTGCCCAGAGCCCAGTGTCTTGTTGGGCCATATCAGAGGGCAGTTGAGGGTTAACCAGGTTGCTGTGGTCTGGAGTCACGTAGATGCCAGACTAGGTAAGGATGGCTGACTTCCTCCCCTAAAGGACTCTAGTGAACTTGGTGGGGTTTTGCATCAATGCAGTCATTTTGTGGTCATTGTTACAGATACTAACTGCTGATTCCACACTTAACTTTAAATTCCCAGCTGTGAGATTTGAACATCTCTGGATCACTGCATCTGATGCAAGTTGAAGTAACTTTCCTGCTTGCTGTCAGATTCTTGCCTCAGAAACAAAGCAACTCGTTTCAAGAGAGGGAACATCTTCTAAAGTCAGTCTTATGCAAGATAGGAGTTTGCCTTGCATGATTAATTCTTTAAAGTGCCCTATCAGAGTATTGGTATTGTTATTGCCACATGTACCAAGTCACAGTGAAAAGCTTGTGTTTGTGTGCCATCCAGACAGATCACGCCATACACAAGTACATCGAGGTAAATTGGTTTATCATTGTCACATGTACTGAGGTCCAGTGAAAAACTTGTCTTGCACAGCATTCATACAGATCAATTCATTGCAACAGTGCATTGAGGTAGTACAAGGTAAAACAACAGAGTGCAGAATAAAGTGTTATAGTTAGAGAAAGTGTAGTGCAGGCAGACAACTAGGTGAAAGGTCACAATGAAATAGATAGTGAGGTCCAGAGTCCATCTTGAACTGTTCAGTAGTCTTATAACAGCGGGATAGAAGCTGTCCTTGAGCCTGGTGGTATGTGCTTTCAAGATGTTGTATCTTCTGCTCAATGGGAGGGGGGAGAAGAGAGAATGTCCAGGGTGGGTGGGGTCTTTGATTATGTTGGCTGCTTTCTCGAGGCAGTGAGGAGTGTAGACAGAGTCCATGGAGGGGAAGCTGGTTTCTGTGGTGTGCTGAGCTGTGTCCACAAGTCTGCAGGTAAAAAGAAAACAATGTGGAATAGTGTGTTGCAGTTACAGAGTGCAGTCCACCAACGTGCCATGTGAATCGCATGGAAGCCTGATCTCTAAAGATGGTGTCCTTGCATCTGTTACAAGGACTTTAGTAAATCATTTGGGTTTTTCCAATGGTCTGATAGCTTTGTGGTCACTTTTACTGATGGTATCATTTCTATTTCCAGCCATTTCCAGCTGTCAGGGGATTTGAACCCTATGCTGGCCTGTTGATCATCCCAGATTTAAAACACTCCACTATTAGTGGCTGTGGCTTCAGCTGCCAAAGTCCTAAACCCTGCAATTTCCTCCCTAATCCTCACCACAGCTCCCTTCTCCTTTAAAGGCTATCTCTTTCATCAAATGCCCTAATACCTTGTCATGTTGCTCAGTATCAAAAATCGTTCAGTTCTGTTCTGTTCCCACGAGGAGTCTTGGGTCCACTTTGCAACATTACAAGTGCTGTGTAAATGATTATTTTCAGCTCTCTCCTGCTGGTCCATTAACTTCGCCTTTACACTGCTGTACTCTTTCTTGCTAATGTTCCCAATTAGGTTTATTTGCTTCTG
Organism: Pristis pectinata; assembly: GCF_009764475.1. NCBI lineage: Eukaryota > Metazoa > Chordata > Chondrichthyes > Rhinopristiformes > Pristidae > Pristis > Pristis pectinata. The sequence continues at coordinate 2,412,852 of NC_067415.1, forward strand.
AATTTCAAGTGATCTATCATGTGGAGATGTATTTCTGTGTCTGCCACCAACTTCTCATTGCAATTTATATTTCAAATCCAGTAAGGTTTAAACGGACAGGTGTTTGAGCATGGGCAATGCAACCTGTCTCTGATCCTGGAATTGTACTGGGTCCTAATGGGAGATTTTAGTGCACATTTCAATGGGTTGTAGTAGTTTTAAGTGGAAAGAAAATGACCTCTGTTTATGCCAAACCTTTCACAGTGTCAGGGCTGTAGCTGATGTTGTACTTTTTTGAACTGTGGCCAATTTGTGCAATGAATGCTCCCAGTTTGACAATGACTGAATCATATTCATAGATGCACCATAGAAAGCATCCTACCTGGATGCATCATGGCTTGGTATGGCACCTGCTCTGCCCAAGACCTTGAAACTGCAGAGAGTTGCAGACACAGCTCAGCACATCACGGAAACCAGCTTCCCCTCCACGGACTCTGTCTACATTTCTCACTGCCTTGGGAAAGTAGCCAACATAATCAAAGACCCCACTCACCCCAGACATTCTCTCTTCTTCCCTCCTCCCACCAGGCAGAAGATACAAAAGCCTGAAAGCACATACTACCAGGCTCGAGGACAGCTTCTATCCCGCTGTTATAAGACTATTGAACGAACTTCCAGTACAATAAGATGGACTCTTGACCTCACAATCTACCTCTTCATGGCCTTGCACCTCATTGTCTACCTGCACTGCACTTTCTCTGTAACCGTAATGCTATATTCTGCATTCTGTTATTGTTTGTGCTACCTCAATGTACTGATGTAAATAAATGATCTGTGTGGATGGCAAAGTTTTTCACTGTACCTCAGTACATTTGACAATAATAAACCAATTTACCATTTTGAGCAGGGGATAAATGTGGCCTGATCTGTAGAACATTTTGCATTGTGAAGTTTTACACCACCTAATGTAAAATGTTTATTCTATATCCCTTATCCACATTATCTCTTTTATGGAATATTGTTGCTTTGAAACCTTTGCTGCATCATATATAGGAGCATCCTTTAGGGTTTCTTAACTTTTTCTTTCAACACCCAACAACAATGGAATAGATCAGTTCCTTGCTCATGCTTCTGGCTCATGAGATGTGAACAGAACTGGTACTGTGCTTCATCACGGCTTGAGGGTGCAAATGTGCATGTGTGCAAGTCTGTGAAGACGTGCGCATTCCATGAAATCTTAATTTTGTACTTAGGTGAAAAATGTTTCCTATGCGCTCTATCCCTTGGAGACTTGATGCATTTAAAATTGGTTAGCACATTTCCTGCTCTTTCACCCTGTTGGCTGAAGGTTTATTGGAAAGGAAGCAGATACAATATGCACTTTGAAAACTGCCCATAGATTTGGCATATTGATAATGAGGTTTGAACCCCTTGACAAGAGTTTATTTTAGATTTTTTTTTACTCACTAGTGTAAACCTGTTGCTTATTGTAGTATCCAGAGGAACAATAATTTTTAATTTTGATTTGGCTCTCTGCAAGTGTTTTGTTTTAAACAATGTTACTTGTTATTTTTCAAGGGAGCTTCCTGTATTGATGTTTCTCAGAGTATTTCACTTAACAAAGCTATATTGATTTTTTCCTTGTGTACTGACTTAAAATATAAATATGGATTAGGCAGGACATGATGTGAGAGTGGCATTCCAGAGGCCTGCAAGAATAATTCAGAGAATACAAGACCTAATTCACCATGGCAATCAAAGTAAAATCTGGAAATAAGTATCTGAAATTTGGAAAAGAGATCATGAAGCTGTTTGATTGTCAGAAAAGCTCTTTATGAAGGAAATCTGTCATCTGTGGTTAAATCTGCCCCCCAGTTTCTAACTGCTTTTGAAAACGACTTGGCCTCGTTTATATCAAGGTACCAGAGTTTCCAAATTGCCCTGCCAACAGTTGCCACATCCTAAGAAAGGATTAAAATATGCATTTGTCAATGTGAGAGAGCCTGGGGTGGAGGAGATTGTTGAGCGAAGTTGGATCTGGTATGCTTCCTGCATGCAGGGAACCTCAAAGGGCAGTCACCAAAGGTCGTGGATTTCATTCTTGCCCGCCCCCCACACGCACTTTTCTGAATCTGTGGTTCTGAAGCCAAATGTGAAGCCATGTCTTGGCTGAAATCAGCTATAATTGTGCACCGAATACACAGCAACTTGTGATTGTACGGAGCCTGTTGGATGGGGATCGCTGAGCAGGAAGTGGGTGACGTGAGGATTGTTTATAAAAAAAATCTGCCTCCGAGGAGGATTTTGAAAGTGGGCAGAGGCACAGCAAAGTGGAAGAGTTCAGGGAGAACGACCTTGCGTTTGGAGATGGGGAATGACTTGTAGTTCAGCAGAACTGGAGAAGGTGGCTGCAACGGGCCTTTGGAAACGAATGGGAACTTGGAAGTCATTGTGCTGAGAATTTAATTCTAGAATCTATTTGTGGAAGCTAACCAATCTGGGGGTGTAGTGTACTGCATTTCTTGATCTTCCTGTGGCCACACTCAGAGGAAGATGGTGTGGATGTTGGGGGTCAGTCATCCCAGCTCAGGACATCACTGTAGAGTTATAGAGTCATAGAGCCATACAGCATGGGAAAACAGGCCTTTCAGCCCTACTCATCCATGTTGACCAATTTGTGCAACAGAGCCAGTCCCATTTGCCTGCGCTTGGCCTATATCCCTTGGGGCAGCGTCCTGGGCACAACCATCTTCAGCTGCTTCATTGATGACTTTCTTTCAATCATAAGGTCAGAAGTGGGGATGCTCACTGATTGCACAATGTTCAATTCCATTCTCAACTCAGGTGAAGTAGCCCGTACCTGGACGCAGAAAGATCCAGACAACACTCAATCATGGCAATACTCATTTCCAGCGAGAGAATCTCCTGTTGGCAATCAGTGACATTACCATCGCTGAAGCCCCATCATCAATGTTCTGTGGGTCACCACTGACCAGCTGCACACATATGGCCTCGAGCAGGTCAGAGGTGGATACCCTGAATCTCACCACCTGATACCCCAACATTTTTCCACCTTCTTTAAGACTCAAATTAGAAACATAATGGAAATCTTTGCACTTGCCTGGATGAATGCAGCACCAACAACTGTGACAAAGCTCAACAGCAACCAGGGCAAAGCGACCCATTTGATTAGCATCCAAACACCAGCCTAAACATTGAATCCCCCACCACTGGTGCAGTCTACAAAAGGCACTGCAGTTACTCACCCAGATCACTCCAACAGCACTTCCCAAACCACAACCTCCACCCAATAGGACAAGGGCGGCGGCTGCATGGAAACACTGCCACCTGAAGGTTTCCCTCCAAGTCGCACATTATGCTGACTCGGAAAGGTATTGTCACTGGGTCTAAATCCTGGAACTCCCTGCCCAATAGCACTGTGCATGTACCTGCACCAGAAGGACTGCAGTGGTTCAAGGAGGTGGCTTACCACCACCACCACCACCTCAAGGGAAATTGGGGATGGGAAATAATCACTGATGCCCAGATCCTGAAAATTAAGTTTTATTATTTTCCCTACTTCATGTGGAATATCGAGCACGCATAACGGGTCATTCTATCCAGCTAGCTAATGGTGATATTTAAGGTTTCCCTGAGCCTCTTCCTGTCCCTCCTGAGGGAAGCCTTCCTGAACGTTAACCAGATAAAGATGGTGTCGGGTATGTTGATATGACTGCTGTATCCATTTTTGTGACCTTTGTTTAATTAATGTTGTATTCGTCTATCTGAGCTAAGTTATTGGTCAGCAGTGGAGTTACTTTCCTTTTCAGACATTTTTTGCCAACCTTGCTCAGCTTACAAGATGAACTGTGAACTCCATTCACTGTCCTTTGTTCATGTCCCACAATACTCTTACCTCCCAAGGATCTAAGGATCTGCATTGAAGTTCATCGTTGTTTCAGGATCCACAGCTGCTTGCAAAAGTGAGCAAGTTGTTGATTTCCACCACTGCCTGGAAAAATGTGCAATCTCTTATCACTCTTGTCTTTGAGTATTTTTAAGGCAGAAGGGTAGAGAGATTCTTTTTCAGCAAGGGGTGAAAGGTTAGGAGGAGAGAAGTAGACTGGAATGCAGAGTTAAGGCTGCAACTGATCAGCCATGATCTTATTAAATGGTGGAGTGGACTTGGGGTTGAGTGCTGACTGAAGCTCCTAATTTATGTTTAGCTTGGCTCTAATTTAAAGTTGTTCTCCCTTGTTCTGGATGCCCCCATTTTTCAAGTTCAAGTTTTATTTTTGTCATATGTATACATACACAGGATACAAATGACTTGAGAATTAGCTTTTTGCAGCAGCACAATACATTACAAAATGGGGACAAACATAAGTTGACAAACTTAAATTAATATAAACTATACATGCATGAGTGCAAAATAAATAAAAGTAAACATAACAGCACTAGTGCCGACTGTTGGATCTTGTTGGGCCGTCATCAGCCTGCATTAACTCTGTATCCCCAAACCCAATTTTCATTGAATCAGACACTTTTCTATCTGTTGTTCTTGCTGCCCTTATACATCATCGGACTGTTCGTCTGTTTTCCGATGATGAATTGTAATGTGATTCATCTGTGAGCACAATGGCTTCTACCTTGACCTGTCCTTCTGTTCCCTGGGACGGATAATTTGTTTGATTTGTGCAATGCAAGTATTCACCATCTCTGAGGTCAGAAAACTCCAGAGAGACTCAGCAGTTGATTAGCTGTGTTGCACCACAACTTCCGACTTTGCGTAGTGTTCGCTTGTCTATCTTTAAACCCAAGTTAGAGCTATAAATTGAGCAGTTCTGCAAGGGAGAATTTACATATCTGTTTACATGTTATAGCTATTTTGAATGTAGAAAAAATTGTTTCCTTTTGTACCTTGCTGAGAAGCTGACAACTTTCTATGACGTTTCTCTTAATCTCACTGCTGTGAAGTGGCTTGTTGCTGAGGGATTCAATCCTGTGGAACAGTAAAAAACCTGGTCCAATGAACAGTGCCCACCAATATTTAACAACTTTCTCTAACTTCTGCCATAATTTTTTGTTCTCCTTCGCCATCGATTGCCTGAACCATTGTGTCCTTGCATGTGGTGTTGAAAATATTGTTTCTGAAAATCTTAAAAGGAACCTACAAAGGTAGAATTGGAGAAACTACTTTTGCAGTTGGGGAGCAGTTCCTGTAGACTGGAGGGAGACGGGTATTACCCCCCCCCCCCATATACAAAAGGTGGGAGAGAGGAAAATGGAATTACAAACATGTTAGTTTAACATCAATAGGGAAAATGCTCGTCTATAAACAGAGATGTGATGACAGGAGAAATATCAACAGCATTAGATAAGATCAACATGGATTTATAAAAGGGTAACACTGGAGGAACTCAGAGGGTCAGGCAGCATCTATGGAGGGAAATGGACAGTTGACGTTTCAGGTTGAGAAGCTTCATCGGGTCTAAATTATCCATTTCTCTCCATAGATGCTGCCTGACCTGCTGAGTTCCTCCAGCTCCTTTGTGTGTTGCTCTAGATTTCCAGCATCTGCAGAATCTCTGTGTCTCTCCTCTAGAAAAGGGTGATTGTGTTTGATTGGACAGGCCAGCACCCCACATCCTCCCACACTGCTTGCTCCAGCCCAACTAATACCAGCCCTCACAGGCAGCCCCTTCATATTCCTCAGTGACTTGCTTCACGTTGAGACCACCATTTCATTGCTGTGGGCGTGTAGGTGAAGGGCAGTGGTTTGTACCAGGTTCCAGCAGCACAGAGCCTGAGGGAATGTCTTTTATTGATAAAGTGGGGTATGTACCAGTGAGTATTTGGAATCCAAGACCAAGAGTGAGATAACAAATTGGTGCTCTGCAGGGAAGCAGTGTAGTGGTTCTGACATTGGGTGCCATTCCACGGGTTAGTTACGATAAATTCAGTAAATCTATGGGCAGGCACCAAAAAAAAATGCTACTTAAAAATTGTAAGATTGACAAGGTGAATGTACTTGAAGTCCCTACCAGTCTGGGCTGTTATAAGATTTCTTTATTAGTCACATGTACATTGAAACACACAGTGAAATGCATCTTTTTTGCGTAGAGTGTTCTGGGCGCAGCCCGCAAGTGTTGCCATGCTTCCAGCGCCAACATAGCATGCCCACAACTTTCTAACCCGTACATCTTTGGAATGTGGGAGGAAACCGGAGCATCCAGAGGAAACCCACGCAGACATGGAGAATGTACAAATTCGTTACAGACAGTGGCGGGAATTGAACCTGGGTCGCTGGCGCTGTAAAGTGTTACCATGCCTGCCTCGAACCCACACTGTAAGGCTGACTGTTAATGCCCAGCAGCCTTGCTATTGTTGCTCATATCTTGAAAACAAAACAAACAAAAAAGCACCTACAGGCAATCTCTCATTAATGATGTGGCAGAACCTGAATGTAATGTGCCCTCATTCTTATCCTTGTGTATAAAGCTGCTTGCTTGCTGGTCACACTTGCAGCTGCATGCCTCTACCACTAGAGGCCGCAGATCCCACTCCCACCCCTACCCAAGTTTAATCAAGGAGTCACTGGGACATTCAGCTGTCTATCGGCAGCATCAAGGATAACTTGCCAAACTGATTGGAAGTCGAGTTTATTGTCATGTGCACAAATACAATGAAAAACTTGCAGTAGCATCACAGCCACGTAGGTAGAGACAACAAACAGTACATAATTTATACATAAATTAAACAAGCCATACAAGCAAAACAAGAGTGCAAAAAAAAACAAGTCCATGGTAGAGCAAGAGGTGGTCCACGGTGTTCTGTTGCTGAGGTAGGGTTAGGGTTATGCAGGTCGGTTCAAGAACCTGATGGTTGTAGGAAAGTAGCTGTTCCTGAACCTGGTGGTGTGGGACTTCAGGCTTCTGTACCTCCTGCCTGACGGTAGCAGCGAGAAGAGGGCACGGCCCGGATAATGGGGATCTTGATGATGGATGTCACCTCCTTGAGGCGGTGCCTGCTGTGGATGCTGTCAGTGGTGGGGAGGACTGTGCCCGTGATGGACTGGGCTGATCCACTACTCTCTGCAGCCCCTTGTGTTCCTGTGCATTGGAATTACCATACCAGACCATGATGCAACCAGTCAGGATACTTTCAACAGGACACCCGTAGAAGCTTGTAAGAGTACTCGGTGACATGCTAAATCTCCTTAAGCTTTTAAGAAAGTAGAGGCCGCTTGTGATTTCATCAATGTGCTGGTCCCAGGACAGGTCATCCGCGATGTTAACACCCAGGAATTTGAAGCTGCAAACTCTCTCCACCTCGGACCCACCAATGAGGACTGGCGTGTGGTCTCCCAACTTCCCCTTTCTGAAGTCGATGATTAGTTTCTTAGTTTATTGATGTTAAGTGTGAGGTCGCTATTGTGGCATCACTCAACCAGGTGTTCTATCTCACTCCTGTACACTGACTCATCAGCACCCGTGACTTGGCCAACAATGGTGTCGGTGAATTTGCAGGTGGTATTGGAGCTGTGCACAGCCACACAATCATGGGTGTATAGAGAGTAGAGCAGGGGGCGAAGCACGCAGCCTCGATGTGCATCTGTATTGATGGTCAGTGAGGAGGTGTTATTACTGACCTGTACTGATTGAGGTTTGCCAAATTACAAGGATCCAGTTGCAAAGGGAGGTACAGAGGCCCAGGGAAACAAAGGACTGCAGATGCTGGAATCTAGATGAAAAATGCTGTGATGCTGGAGGAACTCAGCAGGCCAGGCAGCATCCGTGGAGAAAACCAGGTAGTCAACATTTTGGGTCAGGACCCTTCTTCAGGACTGAAGAAGGGTCCTGACCTGCAACATTGACCGCCTGCTTTTCTTCACGGGTGCTGCCTGGCCTGCTGAGTTCCTACAGCATCACAATGTTTTATAGAAGCCCAGGTCTTGGAGCTTGGTGACAAGCTTGGAGGGGATGATTGTGTTGAATGCCAAACTGTCGATGAACAGTGGCATAATATATGCATTACTGTTGTACAGGTGGTCCAGGACAGAGTGAAGAGCCAGTGAAATGGCATCAGCTGTCGCAGTAGGCAAATTGAAGCTGACCCCGGTCACTTCTCAGGCAGGAGTTGACTCATGCCGTAACCAACTCCTCAAAGCACTTCATTACGGTGGATGTTCCATCGGTCAGCCTTGATCAGAATCCCATGCACCTCAAGTATTAGTCTGTCTTCTGGCTTTCTGGTGCTGTGTCCATCATATTGTTTGAGAGTACAGCTTCAGATTGTTGCAGCATGCCAGTCACAACCAACTCCACAATTGATTCACTACAGTTGGTCACACCCTGCAGAAATGCTTTCTGCATGACTGTAGCACTTACTCTGATTAAGCAGGTTGCTGTGGGGCACAGAGGAAGAAAGGGCATATTCTCAATTTATGTAGCTTCCGATTGGTCTCAGCCTGGGGTTAGTGGTTAGTACTCTCGCCTCCTAGTCACCAGGCTCTGTGTTCAAGGTCCACACTGGTATCTTGAGCACAAAATCCATGTTGATATTTTAGTGCTCCCTCAGTACTGCACTATCAGAGATGACAGTAATTTTTGTCTGCCTCAGTGGATGAATAAGATCCCATAGCATTGTTGGAAGTAGAGCAGGGAAGGTCTCCTGGTATCCTGACAAATGTTTATCACTGGCCAAGCGTCACTTAAAAGTTACCTGGTCACTTGTTGGATTGCTATTTGAGGATCTTCACTGCATATCAATTAAAGCAGGATAGCAGTTGGAAAAAGTACTTCACTAGATGTAAAATCCCTTGGGATATCTTAAGGATGGGTGAATGTTGATTCTGGAATAATGTTTCCTCTTTCCTGAATGGTAGGGCCCTGGGAGTGTTGTAGAACAGAGAGACCTTGGAGTTCAGGTACATGGTTTCCTGAAAGTGAAGTCACAGGTAGATGGTGGTGAAGAAGGCTTTTGGCATGCTGGCCTTGATCATTCAGGGCATTGAGTATAGAAGTTGGGAGGTCATGGGGTTGTACGAGATGCTGGTGAGGCTGCACTTGGATTATTGCATTCAGTTTTGCTCACCCTGCTATGGGAAAGATGTTATTAAACTGGAAAGAGTACAGAAAAGATTTACCAGGATGTTGCCAGGACTCGAGAGACTGAGTTATAAGGAGAGGTTGGACAAGTGAGGATTTTTTTTTCCTTGGAGCATAGGAGACTGAGAGGTGATCTTAGAGGTGTATAAGATCGAGGGGCATAGATAAGGTGAATGCACTCAGTCTTTTTCCCTGGGTTGGGGAATCAAAAACTAGAGGGCATAGGTTTGAGGTGAGGTGGGAAAGATTTAATAGGAACTTGAGGGGCAACGTTTTTACACAAAGGGTGATATGTATTTGGATCAGGCTGCCAGAGGAAGTGGTTGAGGCAGGTACAATAAGTCAATTGGACAGGTAAATGGATGGGAAAGGTTTAGGAGGTTATAGGCCAAATGCAGGCAAATGGGACATCTTGGTCACCATGGACCAGTTGGGCCTCAGGGTCTGTTTCTGTGCTGCATCACTCTGACTCTTTATTGAATATAGCAACATATTTTTCAAATAATGAAGACAAATAAATCTGTCATGTTGTTGCCAGGAGTGAATGAAGGACCGATTAATGCATGCTTTGTGATTCTGGCTCACAGGATTGGATGTTGGCTTAAACACCACTTCCTGTGTTTATTTGGATAGTACCACGAGATCCTTGAAAGTCCACTTGTGCCATAGGTACATATTGCAGGTAAATGTTTCCCATAAAAATTGGTACTTTTAGTGGAGAAAGTCCTTCAGAATAGCACTGAATTGCCAACCCTAGATTATATGTTGCATTTTAGGAGAGGCGCTTGATTAAATCATCCTCATCACTGATCCAACTCAGACTCGAAGAAGATGAGAGAGCCTAAAGAGATCATTTTGACTGTTTTCCCACACATTGAAATTCAACAGGAGGCTGTTTCAAAAATGTGATATTTCTACATTTCTGACATCGTTTTAAATTCCTATTGTGCTTCAGTGGAGCGTGATAACTAGCTGGTTGAAAACAAGTACATCAGTGTTTCTGATGGTCTTACTCCAATGTGTTGAAAATTGAGAGTGCTGAGCAGGTGAAGAGGCTGGAAACATAATGGGTGGACCTGTGGCTCAGTGAGGTGCAAGGTTGTGATCATATCCCACTTCAGAGACTTGAATATAAAACTCTAGGCCAACTCTAGAATACTGAGGGAGTCTAGCACCATAGGTAGGGCAGTCTCGGAGATAAAACATTAAACTAAGCCCCATCTCCCCTCTCTCAGTTGAGCATTAAAGATCTGATGGCACTATTTTGAAGACCAGAGGAGTTCTTCCCAGTGCCTTGTCCAATGGTTATCTTTTCACCAATGTTATGAGGAAAGGACTATCAAGTTTTTTGGGAGGTGTCTTGAGTGCAAATTGGTTGTTTTGCTTCCAAACATGTTAAAAGTATTTACACTTCAAAAGAGAAAAGCTTCATTGGATGTGAAGTGTTTCAAGAAGTCCTGAAAGGAATGTGAAAATGCAAGCCTTCACTTTTAATTGGTTCAGAATTCCTTTCTCAACACAGTACACCCTTGCCTTACGGAAGGGCTGCATTCCTCGAAAACCATCCATATTATGATTTGCTGTAGTGTGAACCCTTGAGAAAAATTGACAAAATTTATCTTTTCTTTTGCATTTTGTTTATTTAGTTACTTTCTCACATCAATTCCATAAGTGTGAATTTCCATTACTGAGCTGCCATAACATGGGGTACATGGTACAGATGTTGTATGACTTCTCGGTTTTCCTACCCAGCCGCCTTCACCCTTTTCTGTACAAATTGCATATAATGGCTTGTATTGTTTAGTTGATGCAGCACCGCGGTTCCTGTGGGCTGGTTCTTGCACTGTTACCTTGTCCAACAGGCATTCTTTATCTTGAGTTGAGATAATTAGTTGATGATTGATAGGCCCACGTCTTGCATATTAAAGCCAGTCCTGATCCTCTAGCTCGTATTAGCTTGAGTACACCCTCCATGGAGGTCATAAGACAGCAATTGGCATTTCAAAATAGAGCAGTTCTTGGGACATATAATTATCATTCCTTGTTAAAAGCAAAAATTTGTGTCTTGGATTATAACATGAGTGGATTTTGGCACAAATCCATTGCGACTGCATTGAAAAGGACTGAGGTTATTCTGAGAACCTAACCTGAAGACAAGGTGAAGTTCAGGTTTGGGATTTGAGAGCAGTAGTTTCTCTGCAGAAAATCCAGGAGGTTGAAGAACCCTCCCTGGAGCAGTGTGAGGTTTGCTTGTGGGGATGGACTTTCAGTGACTGTTCTAACTCTGTATGTTGGGATAAAGAATGCTTTTGTTAACAGTGTTTGTTGGGAAAAACATGAGGAAAGTGAGTCACTTTCCTCCTCCAGCTGAAGAGATAAAGTCCCAGTCTGATGTATATGGAGGTCTGCTGGGCCTACCTTAATATTCTGGCTTCCTTTGGCTGTCTTATGTACCATTAACGTTGATGTTTCTACATCTCTCCTTTTAACATCATCATGGTTGGTGACTGGAGCATGCACTTTGAGTGTGTTAGCCTGTTATTGAATGAGCACCAGCAGTTTGCTAGTTTCAATAATGTGGGAAAGGAATGATCTGTGGTTGGATACTGGCCAACCGGGTAATCTTACTGTGCAGTCTAATTGCTAAAAGTGCTCTACCTATGGGCTCAAACAGATGTGTGACCTAGAAACACTTAATGTTCTTGTTTGCCTTCTGTTTCTCTCTCTCTTATTCTGGCGTAATTGCACTTTTTATGGCCTCTAATCTTTCCCTTGAAATTTGTTCAGGCTTGATTAAATACTTGAATGCCTCTGAGTGTTGGTACATCTTCTAATTAAGCATTAATACACAGCTTCTTGTCTCCTGGTGAATTGTGCTTTGTCTCCCAGTGTGCCACTGACCTTTTGAACAGCTGGTATGCAAAGATCTCTTGGTTAAAAAAGCTTGAGGCTTATCTCTTCAAATGAAAGACTTTAACTCAATAGCTGACCAGGTAGGAGGGGATAACAAATGGAAATATGGAGCTCCCTTCTGCACCTTTTGAATATTTTTGCTTATTTAATTGCATGAGCGTCCTACAATTTCTCTTCCTCCTCAGTAACGACTTTATGGGCCTCTTTCTACCTCTGTTTTATAATGACGGAAGGAGAACTAGAAGCAAGATGAGGCCTGTTGGACCTTCATGCTTGCTCCATCCTTCATAAAAACACAAGGAAATAGGAGCAGGAGTAGGCCACTCAGCCCTTCATGCCTGTACAGTATGATCATGACTGATCTGGTCCAGGCCTCAATTCTCCTGTGCCAGTTACCCACAGACCCTAATTCCCCAGTCTTTCAAACATTAATTGACCTTCACTTTCAATACCTCCAGTGATCTAGCCTCCATAACCCTCCAGGGTTGAGAATTCCAGGGATTCACCACCCTCTGCGAGAAGTTGTTCCTTTGCATCTTGGTTTTGGATATAAGATATTTATTTACTAGTGACATGTACATCGAAACACACAGTGAAATGCGTCTTTTTGCATTACTGAGAATGTGCTGGGGGCAGCCCACAAGTGTCGCCACTCTTCCAGCGCCAACATAGCATGCCCACAGCTAACCCGTACATCTTTGGAATGTGGGAGGAAACCGGAGCACCCAGAGGAAACCCACGCAGACATGGGGAGAACGTACAAGCTCCTTACAGACAGCAGCGGGCATTGAACCTGGGTCGCTGGCGCTGTAACAGCGTTACGCTAACCGCTACACTACCGTGCCGCCCTTGTTTGAGTTTCTTCCACGAGTGGAAACATCTTGACCGCTACCCTGTCGTGTCTTCTTTGGATCTTTATCTTTCAGTAAGATCACCCATCATTCTTCTAAACTCCAAGGAATATGGATGTAATTTATTTAGCTAAGATCTTGGCTGATCTTTCATCTCAGCAACACTCTCTTGCACTAACTTCATATCCCATACTTAAAATTCAAAAAATTTATCTATTTCTGTCTTGAATCTACTTAACAAAGGAGCTCCACAGTCTTCTAGAGTAGTGAATTTCAATGATTCATCACCCTCTGACTGAAGAGATTTCTTCACATCTCTGTCCTGAATGGCTGGCCCCTTATTTTGAGATGATGACAACCGGCTGCAGACTGCCCAGTCAGGAAGTATCACTGCTACCGTACCCAGTTAATCCTAGTAAGAATTTTGCATGTTTCAATGAGATCATCTCTCAGTCTAGTCTATTTAGACTCTCGTCACAGGACAAAATCCACCATCTCCAGAATCCATCCGGTGAACCTTGCTTGCACTACCTTTATCCACAAGTGTTTCCTTCCTTGGGATATGGAGCTAGACCTGCACGCAGTATTCTAGGTGTAGTCAGATGTCTTGTACTCAAATCTTTTTTTTTTACAATAAAGGTAATTGGTTTATTATTGTTACATGTACTGAGATACAGTGAAAAGCTTTGTCTTGCATGCCATCCAGAACGATCATTCCAAACATAAGCACAAAGGGAAAAGCAATAACGGAATGCAGAATAAAGTGTTACAGCTACAGAGAAAGTGCAGTGCAGGCAGACAATAAGGTGCAAGGTCATAACGAGGTAGATTGTGAGGTCAAGAGTTCATCTTTATTGTACAAGAGGTCCGTTCAAGAGTTAGTGGGATAGAAGCTGTCGTTCAGCCTGATGGTGTGTGTCCAATGTACTGTTTGCCTTCCTTAATGCTTGCCTGCACAATAACCTTCAATGATTCATGTACAAGGACACCTAGCTCCCTCTGATTTCCAGTGCCTACAAATCTCTCACTATTTAAAAATAAATTGGCTTTCTATTTTCTCAAAGTGGATGATCCTACATTTTTCAACGTGGTCCATTGTTCATGTCTTCGCCTATTCACTCAGCCTGCCTCTATCCCCTCTGCATCCTCCTCTCAACCCATGGTGCCAGCCAGATTGTGACATCAAAATGTGAGCCACTATTGAAATGTCTGGGTATTCTTTGAAATTCACTTCTAAAGTCAGACTACCTGATTGTGGATTTTTGCTGATTTTGGTAGTTTGGTATGCATTTTTTTCTCCTGCATTGCAGCAGTGGCTACATAGAACAGTACAGCACAGGAACAGGCCCTTCAGCCCAAGGTGTCTGCTTCAATCACGATGCTGAATTAAACTAAATCTCTTTTACCTGTACATGATCCATATCCTTCCATTCCCTGCATATTCATGTGTCTAACAGCCTCTGAAAACACCACTATTTTATCTGCTACCTGTTCCAGGTACCTACCACTCTCTGTGCAATTGGCTGTGAAGAGCTGCAGTTATGGAAGATGTTTTTAAGATGCATGTTAGCTATTTTCTCTTTGGGAACAAACATGTATTCCTTCACCCTCCCCCTTTTTAATAATGTCCCTGTTGTCCACTCAGTGGTAGATTCCATAAAAGATAGATGTAGTTTATTTCCTCATGTCTGACAATTGAAATGGATCATCACTTGAGTTTCGACCTAGACTTCATTGCTGTTATGCTTCATGCATCAACTTTTAGATTGCTCTGTGTCTTGTGTGCTTCATAGATTGTCTTGTAACACCCACTCCCCTTTTCACCACCAAGTGTTGTAGAGTGCCCTGGAAAACAATCTTTTGTATCAATGTCTCTTCTGGTCAGTCAAATCCCAAATCAATCTAAGATTTGAATATCATTTCTGGCATTGCAGAGATCTTCCATGAATACCTTCTCTTGGATAAGCAAAGTCTGTGATCTCTTGATGTTGACTTTATTTTATCTTGCCTGGTACCCTTGACCTTCTTTCTAGTCATTGTTTTATCATTGCTGTTGTCCAGATGGTCAGATGTCAAATGATTTGCAGTATAAAATGCCTGATGGAATGAACTTTGGTTGGAAACATGGAAATATTGCCTACAGCTAAAAATAAGCATCTGAGCAAAGTTATCTCGAGATGGGGGTGAGCAAATCGCAGAAAAAGCAAAATCATAAGATAGCAAACAATTTAAAAATGCCAGCTGAGCATGTGGGTGTGATTTTTTTTTTGTAGGAGCATAGAATTCAGAAGTAGTAAGGTTACATTAACCTTGTATAGGATACTAGTTAGGCTTCGTGAGGGATGTGGCCTCATTCCGGTCTACTTTCTGAATGGAAGATATAAACATGAAGCTGGGGGAGGGGGAAAGTGCAACAAAGCTTGTTCTAGAAATGTGATTTACAATCATCAAAAAAAATTTGAGCTTTTTTGTGTTTTTATATAGAAGGGAGGTCTTGGAGGTGACTAGATAGAGATTCTTATAACTATGGACAGGTGGACCAGGGCTCAAGAGAGAACATGGAAGTACTTGAAATTATGGGGCATTAATGGAGGACCCATACTAATTGGGGAAAGGGGAACTTGTTTAACTCAGAATGAGGAACTCCCTGTCACATGAAGTGGTGGTTAAGGCAAAAAGCTTAAAAATGGGTTGCAAGAGAAATCCAGTTGACCATGTCAGGGAAAAGGGAATAGAAAGATCTCCTGAAGGCTAAGATCAGCCGCCAAAATAGAAAGAGATTCACGTGGATTGTAAATTAGCAGTGTAGATTAGTTGGTCCTAATGGCTAGTTTCTGTCTTGCAGGTTCTATGTAGTTCCTCCTTGGTCTTGGCTTACACTAGTTGTTTGGTTTCTACCATGCAAACTTCCTGTAATGTAAGGAATACTTCTCGATTTACTGTACCTTGTTGTCTTTCAGTTTTGTTGGTCTACCTTAACCATGGAATATTTTTGTCATTCAATCATCCAAAGCTATTACATTCGAACCAAACTCAATTTTGCCCTCATTTTCCAACAACGGTCACTGGCTATTGATCAGGCCTGTAAAACCTGCCCAAATCTCTTTGCCCTAAACATTGGGTACATGTTATCATGGCACCCAATTCCTACAGAGACAGACTGTTGCTCCCTCTCATGCATTTGCTGTAGTGAAATGGGAGTGCCACACTGTCCAAAGTGCCACCTTTCAATGAAGTGGTAAACGAAGGCATCACCTGCCCTCTCAGGAGAATCTAAAATAATCCTCAGCAGTATTTTTAAAATGAGTAAGGGAATTATCCCCAATAGTTTTCTCTCTAATGACATAATTGAGAAAAAGAATCTGATAATGATTTCGTTGCAAGTTCTGGGAACCTTCTGTTTCCAGACTGGCAGCTATATTTCCTTTATCGGAACGGTGACTGCATTGGTGGTTGTAAAGTCTTTTGGAGCATCTTGAAGTTGTGTGAGACCATATTTAAGCAGAAATCTTTTTACAGCTCTACCTGCTGAGGATTAATGGCCTTTCTGATCCTCATCATCGCAATCCTACAGTGCATTTGGTCATTTTACATCTTGGGATGTACGCTAATGTTGTAAAATCATCCTTGCTGGATGTAAGCAAGCAGGTGCTGTTTGCAAGAGCTGTCATTTTATGTTGCTTTTAAGGCATCTTTATATGTTCATTGAGCAAATAATGTTCTAAACACATCTTGTGTGTTGCATATTTATATCAAACTTTTTTTGTAATTTAATGTTTTGTTTCACTGTCCGTTTCCATGTTAAATGCTTTTACTTTTTCCACCTCTGGTCCCATTCTGTATCAAAGAGTCATACAGCACAGAAACAGGCCCTTCTGTCCACCATGTCATGCTGACCACCAAGTAGCCATCTCTCCTCATCCCATTTACCAGCACTTGATCTGTTGCCTTCCATGCCTTGCTGATCCAAATGCTTTCCTGGTTACATGCAGGTTGTGACACTCCCTGCCTCCACTGCTCCCTCAGGCAGTGTGGTCCAGGTTGTCACCACCCTCTGAAAATTTTTTCTTCCGATCCCCTTTAGCTCCCTTACTCCTCTCCTTAAACCTATGTTCTCTGGTTTTAGACATCACCATTAGGGGAAAATGTTTCTTACTGTCTACCCTATGTACGCCCCTCATAATTTTGTATACCTCTATCAGCTTCCTACCTCTGCTCTATGGTAAGCTAATTCTGCCTGTTCAGTTTCTTCTCAGAACTGAAATGTTCCATTCCAGGCACCATCCTGGAGAATCTCCACTGTACCCTCTCCATTGCAAAGATGTTCTTCCTTATGTTCCATGCGTGGCAACAAGAACTGCTGTTCTCCACTTGTGGCCTAGCCAAAGTTTTATAAAGTTGTACCACGGCATCTTCAGGCCTCATTAGCTGGGGTGCCTATACTCTGCCTCCTTCGGCATGTCCCCTTTGACCCTCACCAATTTTTATGACCTCACAACCTACCTCATTATGAACTTGCACCTTATTGTCTGCCTGCACTGTACTTTCTCTGTAGCTGTGACACTTTATTCTGCACTCTGTTATTGTTTTCCCTTGTACTTCCTCAATGCACTGATGTGATGAAATGATCTGTATGGATGGTATTGGTTTATTATTGTCACTTGTACTGAGTTACAGGTCAATTCATTACACAGTGCAATTACATTGAGTTAGTACAGAGTGCATTGATGTAGTACAGGTAAAAACAATAACAGTACAGAGTAAAATGTCACAGCTACAGAGAACGTGTAGTGCAGGTAGACAATAAGGTACAAGGTCACAACAAGGTAGATCGTGAGGTCAGAGTCCATCTCATTGTATAAGGGAACTGTTCAATAGTCTTATTACCATGGGATAGAAGCTGTCCTTAAGCCTGGTGGTATGTGCCTTCAGGCTTCTGTATCTTCTACCTGATGGAAGAGGAGGGAAGGACCCGGGTGGGTGGGGTCTTTGATTATGCTGGCTGCTTCACCAAGGCAGCGAGAGGTAAAGAGTTCAAGGAGGGGAGGCTGGTTTCTGTGATGCATTGGGCTGTGTCCCGGATGGCATGCAAAACAAAGTTTTTCACTGTAGCTTGATACGCTTGATAAAAGAATCACCAATTACCACCATTATCTAACACTTAATTGGCTCCTTCACTTGGTTCAGATGCAAATTCTCATGATGTTCGCTTGGGGAAGTCTGAGGTGTTTCAAGCAGTTTGATTTCCTCAACTGATCTCATCAAAGCCGATTAACAATGCATTGTACAGTACTTTAGGATCTCTGTGTCGCAGACTGTTGCAGAGTTTGCATATGTAAGCTTAACTGTGGTTAGAGTGGGTAATTTTATGTGAAGAATGTTGACTCGTTTCTAAAGGCTGAACAAACACAGTCCTTATGAAGCACATTAAAAGGACATTCTAGTGTCTCGGCCAAGAACGGTCCACACCCTTCCTCACCCCATACGTGTCCTTTCTAAGGTTTATACCAGAAATGAGTGGTTACGACTGTCAGGACAAGTTTTTCTGTAGAGGTGGGGAGCCCAAGAGCTGCCCAGATAATTGGGGGTCATAAATCAGTCAGGAATTCAAGATTACCTTCTTGACTCGTGTGGAGAATGTGGAGGGATGGATGGAACAAAGGAACGAAATCTGATAGGGCAAACCAAATGATTTAATGTGACATTTGGACGGAAAGCATAATGTGTTTCTGTGTTAAATGTTGTTAATGTTGTGGCTGTGGGACGTGCCCAGCAGGGCAGTCTGTACTAATGGAGAGAGAAAAACTGAGCCAGAATACAGATGGGTGACTGGTTAAAACAAAAGATGAGTTCTGACGCTGAAAGGAATAGTGAGTTACCTACAAATTGGAGGTATTGAGTCCTGCTGGTTGCCACGTGCCCTGATAGGAGATGTTGTTCCTCAGACCTTCATTGGGCCTCATTGTTAGTGCATGAGGCCACAGATGGAAAGGTCAGAGTGACAGTGGGATGGTGAATTAAAGTGGTAGGTTGTATAGAGCTCTGGGTCACCCCACCGACAAGACATGGATACTCCGCAGTGCATTTGACCAATCTGTGTTTGGTTTCTTTAAAGTCGAGGAGAACACATTGTGAACACTCAATGCTGGATGTTCATCTGCCATTGAAAACTAACTAGATTTTTCGCGATCCCAGTTCTGACTAAGGGGTTTTGTCCCTGAAAGGTTAAATCTATTTCCCCTTCCATAGATGCTGCGTGACTTACTGAGTGTTTCCAGCATTTTCTATTTTTATTCCAGATTACTAGTGTCTGCAGTTTCCTTAGGTTCCACATGCTCCTGCAAATGACAACCAGTTCCCACAAGCTGTGTTGAATATTGTGGATGCATTTACGGGAAAGCTGGTTTAAAAACATGAGGGAGAAAAGCATAGGACAGAGGAGCATAGAGGTTTATGGACAAGATTCAGGCAAGGAGGACAAGGTGTGATTGGCCTTTCAATGAACCAGCAGTTGAGCAATGGACATCATGAAGTCCTTCAGTGTTGTAAATACTTAGAGCTGTGTTTGTCATGTGTAGGGAGGTAACAGCATGAAGTATGTTACATATAGAGTTTTGGGAGGATAGTTCAGGATAACTGAATGGTGAGTACCTGGAATGCACTGCAGGAGGGAATGGTGGAAGTACCCTCATGACAGCATTTAAGAAATGTCTAGATGAGCCCAGGCATTGAAGACTAAAAGCCAAGTGCTGGAAAATGGGATTAATACAGGTGGGCATCCACTGATCTGTGTGTATGTGATGGGCCGAATGGCCTGTTACAATGCTGTGTGACTCTGTGGGGCACTTTAAAAACTCAAGGTATCAGTATAATGAAAAGAAATTGATGACCAAGAGGTTGGAAGCCGTACATACAGACACATACATATTTTGTGTTTTATGCAGATAAATATATATTTGAAAGAGGTCTTCAAAGAGCAATGCATGGGTGCAGCTGTACCTTGATTTTAGCCATTTGTCACTCCTAAGTATTCAAGTGAGCAGCTGTTTCCGCCAAGCTTGATCAGAAGTAAGCAGGATGTGTTCACTATTGCAGTTAGTCCACCTGTTCTCCAGTTTCAAGGGTCAGAGTTTATGACTGTCCTAAAAGTGAATGTGTTCCCTTTTTGGTGAGTTCAGGAGTAAAGGGCCTATGAGAATTTTTAGTTTTAAATAACCTTATGCAGACCATGCAATCCATCCATTTGGTTATTTATGACTCAGTGTTTTACAGAGATTGCTAACTATGACAAACCATAGCTGATAGAGAAGGCAGAGAATTGTGATTTGAAAGTATTCACGTGGAAGCTTTGGTAAAAGAAGGTAACTGTTTGGCCCATCGTGACTGCGATTGAGAAATCTACTCTAATCACTTACTCCAGTTTTTTCCCTGTGGGATCAAAATGTCTCAGGAATCCAAAACATTTTGCCTTCTCATTTGTAAAGACTTCTAGGCTGAGATATTATGGAATTTCCTCTTGGCTTCTTTCTTTTTTTTAAAGAATCTCTGTAGAACACTGCTTTCTGACCACCTTTTTGCCAACATTCCTACTTTCTTGGCCCTAGTGAAATGCTTCAGTGGAGATGTTTCAGTGCAAAAGGAGCTATGTAATTGTAACGTATGGTCTTGTTTACAACTAATCCCCATGGTCAACTGGCTTTACCCTATCTGAGACATGCCACCCTCCCTGCAGCTTAACAAACTTCTTTGGTTCCTTCCCAGTCCTGGGAGCAGACAGATTAACAGTGTTTGCAAAATGTATGGTTGGGCTGAAGCTGATGGCATCCAAAAATTAAGAAAGAGATAAACACTGGATGTATGGGAAAGAGTTAAATCATTGCTTCAGAGAAAATTATAGCACCAAGGAAGGGCTTTTGGCACATCGAGTACATTGCTAGCCAAAGAGAGCCACTCCATTTCATGGGTCATGCTCTGTAGCCCCATGGTTGTGCTACATCAAGAGCTCATCTTGGTAGTCATAGTCATACAGCACAGAAACAGGCCCTTTGGTCCAACTGGTCCATGCTGACCATGATTCCCATCTAAGCTAGTCCCATTTGGCCCATATCCCTCTAAGCCTTTTCTATCCATGTACTTTTTATAATAGCTCATAGTAGAATATAGAACAGGACAGCACTGGACAAGCCATTCAGCCCATGATATTGTGTCAATTATATAGCTTTAATTTTGAGGATTTCTGCCTCATAACAACAACAACATTTTAAACAGAGTTACAAATCCACAGCTCCAGGTAATAAAGGTTTCTCTTCAATCTTTCTACTGTGTCCTCGTGCTGTGAGGGTGTAGGAATTATTCCAAGGGTGAGTGGGTGAAGGAATATGGAACTTGGTAGATAAATGCAGTTGGAACTCTTTGTTCATGAGGAGGGTACATATCAACACCAAATACCTCAGCTGAGTTCCAGGAAGGCGTATTGTCAAGAACACAGGAGGAAATCTGTTGCCCTTATTAATGACCATTGATTTCTATGAGGAAGTGTATGTGCTTCCCGTGTTTGAATCAACTGTAGCCATGGTGTGTCCAGGCAAGTGGGTGAAGATCAGCTGCTTGGTCAAGGGATTGAGGGCAATGGTTAGCTGTAGAACAGTATACAGGCAACAGTTGTCAGATTTAACTAGAAAAGGGATAAATTTGTTCTTTGAAGAATCTAGGAGCTGTGGGCCATTCACCTCCTCAAGGCCATTGCTCCATTTAAAACATAGCTCAATCCCCCACTGAAGAATGGTGTGTGATTGGGTTCAGAGTGGAAAGACTGACATTAATATTTGGTCAAGAAGTAACAACAACAAGTACTAATGTCTTCCCTTTGTGCCAAATATTTTGTAACAACATTGGAGTATTGTGAAATTCAATGTGAAAATTTGACTTGCTTATTTTGTGAGTAAGGTCTTTGGGCTTTGGTCTGTTGCCGAGTTAAATTCCTCAGAGACCTTGCGCTCGATTGTAAATCTTGTGGTGTTGTGAAGATAAGAGGAAGGGGAAGGAAAAGCTGTGATGAAGCAGTGTGCAACGGAAATGGATTTGATGATTTAAGCACTGTTGAGCAAAACATCAAGCAGACTTCAGGCAACCCGCTTCCTGTTGAGCAACTTGCATGTCAAGGGTTAAAAGCTGTCCTGGAATTAGTCAGAACTTTTTGATCAAAATTTGATATGGTTTTTGAGGACTGGAATAACTTCAGCAGACAACATTGCCTCCTAGTTTGTCCTTCACTTTGAACATACTTTAAAGTTAGTGTTCAAAGCCACCCTCCCAATCTCTGATGCCTCTGGGAACACTCCAGGCTCTCTTCACTCACCAGTTCTGACCTCCTGGACATCCCTGGTTTCCATCTTCCTGCTCTGTGGCCATGCCTTCCAGCATTACCTCCCAGGACCTCCCTCGTTCTCTTCTCCAAGTTGTTCCTTAAAACCTGCCCTTTAAACCAGTTTCTGGTCAATTTAGCTAAAATTTTACTTGAGAGTGAATCTTTGAAGCACCTTGGAAAGTTTTACCAAGTAACAGTGCTATCCACATAGAAGTTATTGTTGCTGTAAGGTGTGAACAGGGCTGCACACTTCCATTGGATAGAGCCTCTGCCCAGTAGCTGAAAATGAAATAAAAAGCAATTGCTGCTACTTTCTGGATTCTGGACTGCTGGATTCTGAAGATGCAGCTCAGTCTTTAGGTTTGGATAGTTTGCTCAGAGCATGGCAGCAGGTTGCTGAAGTGAATGGGTGCCCTTTCTCAGGACCTGATTTCAAGTACAGGTTCTAAGTCAGATGACTGGCAGCTGACAAGTTGGGAGCCTTTTAAAAGAGGGTTAGTAAAAGTTCAGGGCCAGCATGTTCTTGTATGGGTGAAAGGCAAAGATGGCAAGATCAGGGAACCTTGGGTGACAAAGAATATTAAAGGTTTGATCAAGAAAGAGAAAGGAAACACATGCTAGGTATGGACAACTGGAATCACAGGAGTCTTTTGAGGAATATAGAGAGTGTAGTGTAGAACTTAAATTAGGAGGGCAAAAGGGGGTCATGAAATGTCCTTGGCAAGTAAGATTAAGGAGAATCCCAAGTATATCAGGTGCAAGAGGGCAGTCACTGAAATAATGGGTCCCTTTAGGGACAAAGAGGTAATGTGTGTGGAGCCAGATGTTGTAGGAGAGATCCTAAATGAAAACTTCTCCTCTGTATTCACCAAGGGGAAGGATGTGGAGGACAGTGAGTTCTGGGAAGGGTACATGGATGGTACATGGAGCAGGTCAGTATTAAGGAGGAGGAGATATTAGATGTCATGAGACACCAGGGTTAATAAATCCATAGGGCCTGATGACATAGCATTTGGAAAGGCAGGAGCTGATCAGGATCAGTCAACGTGGCTTTACGTGGGGAGGGGAGTCCTGCCTCTCTAATTTGAGATTTTTGAGGAGGTAGTTAAGAAGATTGATGAGGGCAGGGTAGTGGACACTATATGAACCTCAGTAAGCCATTTGACAAGATCCTGCATGGTAGGCTGGTCCAGAAGGTTAAAGCACATGTGATCCAGGGCGAGCTGGCTAATTGGATCCAAAATCGGCTTGGTGATAGGAGGCAGTGTTGTGCTGGAAGGATGCTTATTGGAAGTCTGTGACCAGTGCTGCACCGCAGGGATCCGTGCTAGGACCCTTGCTGTTTGTGATGTATGTATATCAGTGACTTGGATGTAAATGTAGGAGGTATGAACAGTAAGTTTGAGGATAACACAAAAGTCGGTGGTGTCATGGATAGTGAGAAAGGTTGTGTAGGAGTACGGCAGGATATAGATCATATAGAAAATTAGGCAGTGTTGACAGATGGAATTTAATCTTGACAAGTAGAAGGTGATGCATTTTGGGAAGTCAAATAGGGGTAGGGTGTATACTGTAAATGGTAGGGTGCTAAGGAATGTTGATAAGCAGAGACCTGGAGGTTCAAGTCCATAATTCCCTAAAGTAGCAATGCAGATCCATAAGGTCATGAAGGAGGCAAATGGCATGCTTGCCTTCATAGGTCGGTATAGAATATAAAAGTTGGGACACTTGCAACTTTAGAAAACACTGGTTAGACCGCTCTTGGCACTTTGTACACAGTTCTGGTTGCTGCACTGTGGGAATGATGTGATTATGCTGGAGAGAGTGCAGAGGGGATACGCCAGGACGTTGCCTGGATTGGAGGACTTCAGTTATGGGGAGAGATTGGACAGGCTGGGTTTGTGTTCCCTGGAGCAAAAGAAGCTGAGGGGTGACTGGTAGAGGGCAGGCACGGTAGTGTAGTGGTTAGCGTAACGCTATTACAGCGCCAGCGACCCGGGTTCAGTTCTGCCGCTGTCTGTAAGGAGTCTGTACGTTCTCCCCGTGACTACGTGGGTTTCCTCCAGGTGCTCCAGTTTCCTCCCACATTCCAAAGACGTACGGGTTAGGAAGTTGTGGGCATGCTTTGTTGGCGCCAAAAGCGTGGCGACACTTGTGGGCTGCCCCCAGAGCACTCTACGCAAAAGATGCATTTCGCTGTGTGACTAATAAAGAAATTTTATCTTGTATAAAATTATAAGAGGCAAAGTTATGATAGGTGATCAGAATCCTTCCCATGGCAGGCATATTTAAAAACAAGAGGGCATAAGTTTAAGGTGAGAGGAAGGAGTTTTATTAAAGGAGATTTGGGAGGAGATTTTGTTCTGCACACAGTGGTTGACATCTGGAATCTGCTGCCAGAGGAGGTGGTGGAATTGGATACAGTCACTATGTTTAAGAAGCATTTAGATGCTCAAATAAGCAAGGCAGAGAAGGATATTGACCTAATGTGGGTAAATGGAATGGGTGTATGTGGGCAAAAGGGTTGACATGGACATGATGGGCCAAATGGCCCGTTTCCGTGTTTTCACCGCAATGACTCTCATCATATGGGACAGTCTGGGTTCTGATGACAGGTCTGTGACTTGACGTGTTAAATATTTCTTTTTCCATAGTTGCTGCCTGACCTGCTAAGTGTTTCTGGCATTTTCTGCTTGTATTCCAAATGATTAGTGGTACAACTTGGGATGGGCTTCACAGAATAAACTCATCTGTAGTTCATCCATTTTTATTTCTGGCAGGGGACACTAAATACCTGGAGCCTGTCAAATCAATTTCTCCTCTCCTCCATCTCCAACTGCTGCTCAGACTGTCGTCCACCAAGTGCACAGAACTCTCAGTGCAAATGTGCCCAGTGACAGAGTTATATTTGGCTCTGTGAGCATCTGCCTTGCCTTTCAGTCAAGGTTGTGCTTTTTGGGTCCCACTGCAGAGAGTACAGAGGCCAATAGATCTACCGGTCACCCTGTAACTTGAGTCAGACTTGTATGTAAATCCCTGTGGGCACTTCATGCTAGGAGGAACAAACTTTCCAGTCTGATGTTAAACAAAGTGCATTTTCTGGACTGTGTTCAGACAGGTTTTCACATTTTTTTAATGATTCCTGCGTGTTTAAAATTGTTTTAGTTTTATTTTTGAAATGCTTTCACCGTTGCAGTGCAGAATTGCAGCAAGCAACTTGTGTGTCACACAGCGCCCCATAAATAGCTATATGATAATGACCAAAAAAATTGGTTAATGCGTTTAGTAAGAATCCTGTTCATTCTGAATAATTGTGCCTGAGCGTGCCTCCAGAAGCTAATCGTGGGACGTGTTTTATTGAAGAGAAGCCGAGGTCCAGTTGGCAGTTGTATATGTTATTGAATTCGTCTGGAATGTTTGGTTCCTTTTTCCTCCATTCAGATCAAAAAGGAGCCACAGAAGTCAGCTTTGCCTTGCCCAGATAAGGACTTTGGTACACCAAACAGACAGAATTTTAAATAATCTTTCAGGTGCAAACAACTAGTCTAAAATTTTTGCTCTTGTAAACGGGCTATTTCAGTAAGTGCTATGTCTGTGACACTTGAGGTGATTTTTTTGTGTAATTATGGCCCTTTGGCTATGATACTTGGTGATATTTCATGTGTAAGCATGGCTTCTGTCATTTTTCTTCAGTTTTCATGGCGAAGAAAGACAGTCTTATTTTTTTGTGTGGTGTCTTTGACAACCTCAAGATGTCTCAAAATATTTAGAGACTGTGAGGTACTTTTTAAATGCCATAACGTTTAAGAACCGGAAAGAGATTATTGTAGCTGCAGTATAGTTTGACCAGATCAAGTGACGTGTTTCCTGGTCTGTCCATAGCGCCTGAATGTACTACTGTGTTCTAAACTCAGTACTTATAACAGCAGCTTTCGTGTGTAATGAATGACCTCTGACACATGCAAGAGCAAACTGCAGTGGACAAGTTGGGAAAACTGATCTGGGTGTGCAGAGGAGTAAAAGAACATGGAATTTAGCAAAGAAATGTCGGCAAGTGAGGCTGTGATAGCTGAAGGTTCCTCTTGTACTGCAGGGGGATGGAAAAGACTGAGGGAAGTGTCCAGAGATCCCACAAAATGAGTAGTGGAGGTGTGATGAGTCTTTGTACAGACACAGTGGGAAGGTGAGGAGGAGGAGGACATGCTCCCTTCCTTGAGAGTTCTCGTTTCCTGAATGTTGTAGACTGGGTTCATGGGGTACCCATGTCTGAAGTGATAAGCCTCTGACACTGCAACATGACAAATTTGTCTCAGCGCGAAGTAGTGCCCAAGATACATACTCAATTCAGTGTTCCTCAACTCAATGTTCCTCTGCTTTCAGAGGGAGGGCTGTGCGTAAGTGTGGCCATATGCAGAGCATCTGTGAAAAGATGAGTTAACAGTGTAGCTGAAGCCTGTCATCGGAACCGTCAGTGCACAGCTGTAAGTCCTGTGGTCAGAACAGGCACTACATATGGTGTCCGGTAGCAAAGTTGGATGAACAGATAAGCCAGAGATTGGGACCAGGCACAGATATGTTCACATCTCACCATGATTGTTGGAGAATTCAAATTCAGTTAATTCATTATATAAATTGGGACTAAAAGGCTTGTAGCAATAATGGTGATGTTGAACATAGAACAACAGTACAGCACAGGAACAGGCCCTTCAGCCCACAATGTCTGTGCCGACCATGATATAAAATTTAACTAATCCCATCTGCCTGCACATGGTCCATATCCCTCCATTCTCTGCCTGTTCATGTGCTTGTCTAAATGCCTCTTAAACATTGCTATCATACCTGCTTCCACTACTTCCCCAGTAACACATTCCAGGCACTCGTAGATCTCCTTTAAACTTGCCTCGTAGATCTCCTTTAAACTCCACCCCCACCCTCCCCTTCACTTTAAACATATCCCTTTAGTATTTGACATTTCCACCCTGGTAAAAAGACTGCTTATGACGATTATAATTTTAGATGCTTCTATTAGGATGCTCCAGAGAAAACAATCCAAGTTGTAGCTAATAGTCTCTAATTTAGGCAACATCTTTATGAAATCACTGGGCTGTTCCCAAACAAAACTCCATTCAGTGAGAAAACCTGTCATCTGTACTGGATCTGGCTTGTACCTAACTTGGGTCCACAGTTGTTGATTCCTACTTGCTGAAATCCTGAAATAAAACAAGTTGTGCCAAACAGACGTGAGAAGCTTGAGGAGACAGCTTACCGTCACCTTCTCTGGATACTTGGGATGGCAATAAATGTTAACCTTGCAAGCAATGATTGAATAAATTAAAAGGAATTACATCTGTCATCAAAGATCCCCATCACCTGGGCCATGCCATCTTCTCGCAGCTACCATCGGGCAGGAGATACCTGAAGTCCCACACCATCAGGTTCTTGAACTGACCTGCACAACCCTAATCGCTATCTCAGTGCAGCAACACTATGACCACTTTGCACCACGATGGCCTTGGATTTTTTTTGTTCTAATTGTGTTCCTCCTTGTAAAAGTTGTGCATAATTTATGTTTAATTTATGTTTTTCTTGTGAATGTTGTGTATCTGATGCTATGTAGACACAAGAGACTGCAGATGCTGGAATCTGGAGCAACAAATAATCTGCTGGAAGATCTCTGGGTCAAGCAGCATCTGTGGGAGGAAAGGAATTCTCGATGTTTTGACCTGAAACATCAACAATTCCTTTCCTTCCACAGATGCTGCTCGACCCGCTGAGTTCGAGCAGATTATCTGATGCTATGTGCCTGTGATGTTGCTGCAAGTAAGTCTTTCATTGTACCTTTGCGTACATGTACATGTGCATATGACAATAATCTCGACTTTGATTGCGCTTTTTTTCTTAAAGTGATGCATGTCAAAGCAGAATTACTTTAAATTTGCTGTCCACTGAGGAAAAGGCTTGGTTTCCTTAATTGCAGATCAAAGTCCATATTGACCTTAAGTGAGCCCTGATTTTCTGCTGATCAGCATATTGGTAAACTCTTGAAGCTGCAGTTAATTTCATCATGTATTAGACGAGGCTCGCTGGCCTAAAATATTCTTTTAAAATTTCTTCTTTAAGAAGCAAGCTTCTAATAGCTCCTTAGTACCAATGCCAATTGTCAGTTCCTTTGTTCAAAGTGAAACAGCTTGCTTGGTTTATATCCCACCATTTGCTCACTACACCACAGGCATTCTTGCTTTCTTCTCCTGAGGTCCTGCTCTGACAATAACAGTTCCCACAACATAATGACAAATGGATATTTGTTATAACTTGTCATTTGGCCATTTCGGTTTCTGGAGATGCTTCGCATGTGTAACTTTCAGCAGTTGGTTCTATTTACTCTGTTTATGCTTGCCCCTTTAATTGCTAACGAGCTGCACATTTGATCTAACCTTATTTATTCATAAAATTCCTGTTGTTTTTAATCCTTGGTTGCTCCATTCATTATATTGCTTTCAGTATTTTTACCAATAATCTCAGGTTTTGTTTGCTAATTTCCCCTTCCATTTAATCTTGGCCAAAAGGTACCATGGTTACTTGATGCTAAATCAGATGAAGTAGCTTTTTCCAAAAAAACAGTGCCTCAAATACCCAGTGGTATGTGGAGAGAGAAACAGAGTTGAACTTTTAAGTTGACCATTCATCAGAACTAACCAAAGGCCATTGACCTGAGATGTTGACTATTTTAATCTCCAGAGTTGCTGTCTGACCAGCTAGTAGTATTCCTAGCAGTCTGATTTTTTTTTCTCAAATTATCAGCATTTGTAATTTTTTTTGCTTTTTGTTGTGGGAGTAGTAGATTGATGGCCAGGAAAACAATACTGCAGGCTATGCTTAAAATGAATCCTTTCCATAAATACTGCGGTGCACGGCCAGTAAAATTGCTGCCTCAGGGCTCCAAAGACTTGGGTTCAGTCCTGACCTGTGGTGCTGTCTGTGTGGAGTTGGCACGTTCTCCCTGTGACTGTGTGGGTTTCCTCTGGGTGCACCTCGTTCCTTCCACATCCCAAAGGGTTGGTAGATTAATTGGCCACAGTAAGTTGCCCCAAGTATGTAAATGAGTGGTAGGAACTAGAGCGAGTTAATGGGAACGTGGAGTGAGTAAAAAAAAATGGGATTAATGTAGATTAGTATAAATGGGTGATTGATGGTCAGTATGGGCCGTGTGGCCTGTTTCCATGCCTTATCTCTTTATGCCTCTGTCTCATTGCTAAGTACACATTGGCTTCTCTGTTGGATGATTGAGGCAAGATTATCTGTCTTTTGCTGTTTCAAAAAGGTTATATTGAAGAATTTTGCACTGTAGAAGCTGTAGTCATTTGAATGAGATGTTAAAATGAAGTCCTATCTGCCCTTTTGGATGAGTGTAAAACTCCCATGGCACTATTTCCACCAAGTGCAGGGCGTTCTCCCAGTATACTGGATTAGTCTTATTCTCCACTAAAACATTATTTTACAGGATCTTGTGGTGTCTAAATTAACTGCTTTGTTGCCAGCGTTATAAAACTGGCTTAGCCTCAGGAAGTGCTTCATGAGTTGTAAAGTTCTTTCGTCTTGGGGGTTGTGAAAGCTGCTGTGGAAATGCAAATCTGTCTTGCATTTTGCATCATTTCTCTGTAAATGCTTTTGTTCAAGCAATATGAAAATACCTTCTAAAAGAAATGATTCATTGTAAATTGTGGCCCAGTCACAGTTTTCAGTTGCTGGAGCTCTTCTCTGCTCAGTTCAGTGACTTGGGTTCCCCAGTTTTGCTTCTCCTAGTGCATGCATTGTAAAAGAGAAAACAACTATAGCAGTGAACCAAATGTTGTCACCGTCATCATGTAGGAAACATGGTGGCCACTTTGTTCCCAGCAAGCAGCAAGTTCCTACACTTGGCAGTGTGATTTCATATTTTGTTATGATGTAGGAAGCAAACAAATGGGACTAGCTCAGATGGGCATCTTGGTTGGCATGGACGAGCTGGGTCAAAGAGTCTGTTTCGGTGTTCTGTGTCTCTGGGAAGCCACTGGGCCCATTGAGTCTGTACCAGCTCTCAGCGCAATTCCATCACCCCACTTACTTTTCCCATCACCTATCATCTCCCATGCCCATCAACTTTGCCAGGACTCTCCTTCCACCTCCTTTCCTGTAGGTGCCTGGGATCACATTGAGTTTGAGAGAAAAAAAAATGAAATATCTTCTGGTTTGGGTTAGCTTTTAACTTTGTACCAGAGCAGACCTCTGACTTGATTGTTACCAGATGCTCTCTTTTTGTTGGTGGTAAATATTGGCCAAATACTACAGAGAACTGCCTTGCTCCTAGAAATATGGTCTGGAGCTCTTATGATCACCACTGACAGTGGAGCATTTGCATAACCCTGTCTGTGCTCTCAGTCTCTGCTGTGACTTTTGTACCCACAGTCATGTGACTCGTGTTGATGTACTGAGCTGCAATGACTTCTTACTTATAAGTCCTGGAGTTCAACATCTCTTTTTACTTATCTTGCATCCTTTTTGGTACATTTCCCAGTAATCTGTATTTAACATTTCCTTTTCTTGAATAATTTGTCACCTAAAACTTGGTGCCTATATTTGCCTCTCTCTTGCTTTCCCCTCCTCTGCCATATCAGCTTAAGCCCTTGTTCCATTTTTTAGTTGATTTCCTCATGAGGTTGTTTTTTAACATCAAATACGCTGCCAGGACACATTCTTGTCCCAGAAATCTCAACACGTTTCCAGGCAGACATTCCAAGGAACAGGGGTTGTCCTTTCATTTGCTTGAACCTATTGCTGCCATTCACTGGCTGTTTAGTCGTGCCACCCTCCGAAGATAGGGCTTTAAACTAGTGTAGCGGTTAGCGTAACACTATTACAGTGCCAGCGACCCGGGTTCATTTCCGGTTGCTGTCTGTAAGGAGTTTGTACGTTCTCCCCGAGTCTGCATGGGTTTCCTCTGGGTGGTCCGGTTTCCTCCCACATTTCCAAAGACATACAGGTTAGGAGGTTGTGGGCATGCTATGTTGGCGCCGAAAGCATGGCGACACTTGTGGTCTGCCCCCAGAACACTCTACGCAAAAAGATGCATTTCATTGTGTGTTTCGATGTACATGTAACTAATAAATCTTAATCTTGAATGGGAAATTTGGTAAGTTGGAGGAAAAAAGGATAGTCTGGGGTAACCAAAAAGTTGATGGTTCCCAATGTCTGTTGGGAGGGCATGAAATGTACAAACACGGAAGTATTCCTCAGAGTCAGAGCAGGGAAAATTGGTTATCAGACCAGAATTGAAGGTTTTTTTTTATCTGAAACAAGTAACATTTGCAACAAGGTAGATGACTTAATGGCACAAATAGAAATAAATGGCATGAAGTATTACAGGCCAAAATTGGGAATTAAGTATTCCAGGATACTCTTAGAAGAGGCAAAATGGGGAAAGTGATGGCTAGGATAAAGATAGTGGAGAGAAGAGTTTAGCTTTGAAAATCTGGGAGTAGAATCAGATTGACAAGAGTAAAGAGGCAACAAGTGATGAGAGTTGTATATAGGGCCCCAAATGGTAACATAGGACTTGATTTAAGTCAAGGGATGTATGTAACAAGGCTAATAAAATAGCTATGGGGAACCTCCATCTACATATGGACTGGGGAACCAAAATCAGCAGTAATAGTGTAGAGGATGGATCCATGGAGTGTATCCGAGGTCTCAGCTTCCATCAGGCAGGAGGTACAGAAGCCTGAAGTCCCACACCACGAGGTTCAGGAACAGCTACTTCCCTTCAACCATTAGGATCTTGAACTAACCGGTACAACCCTAATCACTACCTCAGACTAGCAACACCATGACCACTTTGCACTACAATGGACATTTTTTGTTCTAATTGTGTTCCTACTTGTAAAAGAAATTGTTTACTGTATGTTTTTCTTGTGAATGTTGTGTCTCTAATGCTATGTGCATGTGATACTGCGGAAAGTAGGTTTTTCATTGCATTTGTGCATACATGTACTTATGCATATGACAATAAACTGTACTTTTGAGGTAATAAACAAGATGCTGGAAGAACTCAGCAGGGTAGGCAGCATCAGTGGAGGGAAGTGAATAAATGATGTTTCGGGCTGAGACCCTTCATCTGCAATGGTGGCCCATAAGGAATAACAAAATGGTTGACAGTCCATTTCCCTCCACAGATGCTGCCAGACCTACTGAGTTCCTCCAGCATTTTGTGTGTTGGTCCAAATTCCAGCATCTGCAGTCTCTTGGTGCTCCTCAAGCCTACTGTGTTTTTTTGCAGTGTTATCAGCCTTTTCCTCTGGTATATTTAACATCTCTTGACAGCTCTGGTTGGACCACTTTATCGGTTGGGTCCATCTGCCTTATACAAGTGATATATATTTCGTTTTCTTTAAAAGTTAGCCATTACTTGTTTAGTGTCATACCCTTTAAATGTAGTTTTCCAATCCACCATTGGAAACTCATGTCTTCATAATTAGATTCAGATTGAACTAAACATAAAATCCTGTCATATTATGATTATTGTTCCCTTATGGGGTTAGGTTGAGTGAGCTAGGGCTTTTCTCTTTGGAGAGAAGAAGAATGAGAGGTGACTTGATAGAGGTGTACAAGGTGATAAGAGGCATAGATCGAGTGGACAGTCGGAGACTTTTTCCCAGGGCGACAATGGCTAACACAAGGGGACATAATTTTAAGGTGATTGGAGGAAGGTATAAGGGGGATGTCAGGGGTAAGTTTTTTTTACACAGAGTGGTGGGTGTGTGGAACACACTGCCGGCAGAGGTGGGGGCAGATACATTAGGGACATTTAAGAGACTCTTAGACACATGAATGATAGAGAAATGGGGGGGCTCTGTGGGAGGGAAGGGTTAGATAGATCTTAAAGCAGGATAAAATGTTGGCACAACATCGTGGGTCGAAGGGTCTGTACTGTGCTGTAATGTTCTATGTAAAAGCCCCTTAACTGCCTAATCAATTGACCCTTTCTCATTGCGCAGTACTGGATGTAAAGTAGCCTGCTACCTTGATATGTAAAAAGGAAAGATTACCAAAGTTTTGTCTGTGTTCTTAATTGACAGAGTTCATAGAGTTATACAGACAAACAGGGCCTTCGGCCCAACTGGTCCATGCCAACAAAGATGCCCAATCCAAGTCCCAACAGTGTTTGGCCCATAACCTTCTAAACCTTTCCAATCCATCTACCTGTCCAACTGTCTTTTAAAAGTTGTTATTGTACCTGCTGCAAACGCTTCCTCTGGAAGCTCATTCCACATACATTTTAAAAAAAAAGTTGCACCTCATGTTCCTCTTAATTCTTTCCCCTCTCACCTTAAACCTGTGCTCTCTGGTTCTTGATTCCCTAACCCTGGGAAAAAGAGTGCATTCACCCTACCTATGCACCTCGTGACTTCGTACACCTTTTATGAGATCACCTCTCTGTCTCCTAGTCTCTAAGGAATAAAGTCCTAACGTGTCCAACCTTGCTTTATAACTCAGTCCCGGCCACATCCTTGTAACTCTTTTCTGCAATCTTTCCAGTTTAATAACATCTTTCCCATAGCAGGATGATAGGAAAGGTATTATTAAGTAGATGGGTAAAGTTAAATTGGGGCATAAGAAAATGGGAGAGAAACTAAAATGTATTTTGTCTTCACGGAAGGAATGAATTTGAAGGAGCCAGCTCTGTTGATAGTGGATGCACTAGTAGCCATTTCCCAAAATTCCAGAAATTTTTGAACCGTTTCCAGTCTAAGGTAGCAAATGTAACTCCACTATTTAAGGAGGAAGAAAGAAAATAAGGAACAATAGATTGGTTAACCTGACATCAGTTCACAAGAAAATGCTGGAATTGATTATGAAGGAAGTGGTAACAGTGCATTTTGGAAATAATAGGATCAGGCTGAGTCTGTGGACTTGTGTAAGGGAGATCATGTTTGATAAATCTGTTGGGATTCTCTTGAGGTGCTAACTAGCAGAATAAATGAATGGAACTAGTGGATGTGATGTATTTGGGAAGGTCTTTGATAAGAATGCCGAATAAGAGCTCAATACACAGTTTTGGTACTAGCTTATTGGTGAGGATTAAGGATTGGTTAACAAACAGAAAATAGAGTGTAGGAATAAATGGGTCATTGTCTGCGAGTGGTGAGGTGATGCAGAGTGTGATACTGGGCTGTTCAGCTTACCTCAGGAATTTGGATAAGGAAATCAAATGTACAATATCCAGATTTGTTAATAATACAAAGTTTGATGTAGGGAGGCTTTTAATGGGCAGGGACGTGGCAGATGAAATATAATGTAGAAAAATGTAAAATTATCCACTTTAGTAGAAAAGCAAAGTGTTTTTAAATGGTGAGAAGTTAAAGGTGTTGATATCAAAAGGGCCTAGATATCCTTGTACATTAGTCACTGAAAGTTAAATTGCAGTAAGCACTTGGGAAAGCAGATGTTTACAACAGGATTTGAGTGTATTTAGGAGACACGAGACTGCAGCTGCTGGAATCTGGAGCAACACAAAAGGAGCTGGAGGAACTCTGTGGGTTAAGCAGCATTTATGGAGGGAAATAGACAGTTGGCGTTTTGGGTCGAGACCCTTCATCTGGACTGATGAAGGTCCAGGTGTAGGATCTCAACCCAAAATGTTGACTATGTGGCGACTCACCGTCTAGTCGGGCGAACCGGCTCGGCAGTCGGGTCGCGCGGTGTCGGAGCAACGAGGCCCAAGATGGCGGCGGGCCTCGTCTTTCCGAGCGACGGGGAGAACCCGCGCGCGGGAAAGTCCTGATGACGTAGGACTTACGTCATTGCCGGTTTTTTGGGCGGGAGTTTTTCTCCCTTAAAGGGCCCGCACAAGGCGGGAAAATAAACCAGTTCTGTTTGGCAATCCTCCGAGTAGAGTCTTGTTTTATTCCGCGGTAGCAACCGCTACAACTATCCATTTTCCTCCATGGATGCTGCTTGACCCGCTGAGTTCCTCCAGCTCCTTCTGAGTATGGATAGGGGTGTTTCACTCCATTTATGTAGAACTCTCGTATTACAACATCTGGAATATTGTGTACAGGGTTGGTCTCCCTACGTAAGAGCGAGTGTCGTAGATGGAATGCAGCAAAGGTTCACCAAATTGATTCTTGGAATGGCTAGTTTGTCGATTGAGGGGAGTTTAATCAGACTTGGCCTGTACTTCCTCAAGTTTAGAAGAATATGAAATGATCTCATACAGGGCTTGACAGGGTAGATGCAGGGATAATCTTTCTCCTGGGTAGGTTGCTGAGAAACGGGTCACAATTTCAAAATGAAGGCTCATCTCTTTGGGATGGAGATGAGAAATTTCTTCACCCAGAGTGCAGCGAATCTTTTGGAGTTATCTATCCACAGAGATATTGTATATTTAAGACAGAGTTGATAGATTTCTAGATATTAAGAGCATCAAGCGATAAGTGGTTAGTGCAAGAAAGCGGTATTGTGGAAAAGATCAGCGATAATCATTTTGAATGTTGAATCAGGTGAAGTATCTGCAGGTCTGCTTTCCCTACCCAAGAAAAGATGTGCATGCAGTAGAGGGGAGTGCCATGAAGGTTCACTCTCCTGAATGGTCTGCTGCTGCTTCTCATACTTGCATTATTATATTACTGTGCTGCATGTTTAGATTGACTTGCCTCTGATTTTACCACTATTTTCCCAGTTAGTTTTTTTGTCATTGGAATATTTGTGGCAAGAGTGACATTTATTCTCATCCCCAATGGCCCTTGTAGAGGTTATGGTGCCTTGAATTGCTGCAGTCTCAGTGGAGGTACTCTCTCAATGCTGTTGAGTAGGGAGCTCCAAGAGTTGGACCCAATGATGAAGAAGAGATTGCAATATGTTTCTTAGTTGATCCAGATGTGTAACATGGAGACAACTTGAATCTGCAGATCACAACCTGAGCTGACCTTGTCCTGTGTAATAGTGATCTGAGTTTAGAAGCTGCTGTTGAAGGACAGAGTGCAGTGTGTCGATGGCACACAAGGACTGCACCTGTTGTAATAGTTTTGAACTTAATACCTGACCAGTGTAAATGGTAAATATTTTATTCTTGTCTTAGGTATCAGAAGCACGTGCATACTTACAGGATCTTGCCCGACGAAGATGATTTTCTGGCAGTACAGGTAAGAGAAAGAAGAGTGGTGTTTCTGATGTTCCACTTGTAGTCATTGTGCTTTTCTTGTGCTTGGTCTGCGAATGAATCATTAACCTCACACAGCCAGCTGGGAGTCTGGAGATGGTGAAGTGTGTCTCTGTAAGTGAAAATTTAGTCATCAGCACAATTTGAAAATGTGGTTTGAGTTCTTGCATTTCTACGAATGATGCTTAGGAACTTCAATCTTTTCATCTGTTCTTTGGTAAGTGGAAAGAAAAACAAAGATAAATTAGGTTGTGTTTTGATAAACAAACATGGGTTAAGTACATTGGCCTGTACTGTGTGCAGGGATTTTTAATTAAATTAATACATGTGGCTGAAGTAGTTTCACTGCAATAAAAAAAACTTGTGGCTTGTCACTGATTAATAATGGACACACCTAGGGCATCGACACTGGTTAACAAAAGAGCTTTTGGGAAGCCAGTGTACAACCTCACCTAAAATAGGCTTCCAATTTCTTTGCTTAGAGGGTTTTAGATCTTTGGAATTCTCCACACAGGCTTGGTCATTCAATAAATTCAAGGCTGAGATACACAGATTTTTGGACTCTTAATGGAAATGCAGGGTGTTGGGGTTGGTTTGAAAGTGTAGTTGGAAGTGGTCGGCAACAATCTCATTGAACAGCAGAGGAAATGTGGGCTGAATGGCCTACTCATGCTTCTATTTCTTATATTCTTGTATGTAAAATGGTTGGAAACAAATTTGGCCCCTATCAAAACACATCTAAACAATATCTACACAGCTAATGCAGAGAAGATTTCTGAGGATGCTACCAGGACTCGAGGGCCTGAGTTATAGGGAGAGGCTGGGCAGGCTAAGTTTTTATTCCTTGTAATGTAGGAGGCTGAGGGGTGAATCTTATAGAGGTGTATAAAAACATGAGGGGCATCGCTAGGGTCGATGCGCACAGTCTTTTTCCCAGGGAAGGGGAACTAAAAACTAGAGGGCACAGGTTTGAGGTGAGGGGAAAGATTTAAAAGGAATCTGAGGGGCAACTTCACATAGAGGGTGGTGGGTATATAGAACAAGCTGCCAGACAAAGCGGTAGAGGCGCTTGTTTGACCAAAACGTGGGTCAATGGGACTAGGTGGGCACCATGGTCAGCATGCTCTGAAACTCTATGACAATAGAATTAATTGAAATATTAGAGCACAGAAGGTGTCCATTTAACCCTTTGAACCTATGTAAGAAGAATCTTGTGTGCAAAAAAAAACTTGCTATGTAAATCTCACTTATTTTAAATTTTAAAATTTAAAAGTGCTGTAAATGTAACAACAATAAAAGCTCTTACCCACAGGCTAGTATTTTCTTCCTTCTCAAGTATCTGTCAAATTCCCTGTCAAAAGTAATGCTTTAGTCTGCTTCTAAGGTCATTTCAGGAAGTGGATACCAGATCATGACAGTCATTTGCATTAAAAAAAACTTGCGTCATCTTGAACTATTGTCTTTCCTCTAAGAAACTTTCTCTTATTCACTTTGTCTCAGAATTTCAGAAACATTTATTGAATCACACCTTAACTGTCTCTGTTCTAAGGAGAATAATTCAGTCTTCTTCTGTCTGGTTGCTTCATTGAAGTTGCTGAAACCTGGAGTCATTCCGCTAATTCTTGCTGTACCTTCTCTGGGGCCTTCAGATCCTCTCCACAGAATTTCAGTTAATCCTGAGCTGATGTTTTATGGCGGTTTGACATAGCCCACTCTTGTGTTCTGTGCCTCTCTTTATAAATCCTAGGTTCCATGTGCGCATTTAACTATTATTAAAGCACCTCAGCAAAAGACCAAACTAGGGAGAATGAAAACAAGATTCTAAAGTCAAGGTTGATATGCTTAGAATTGTCATCCAATGTCTTGTTGCACTCCTGGAGACTAAGCAATGCACCTGTTGGTTGGCAGTGAAGTGGGGCAGGGTCTGGTAACCTTGTGCTTTCCATTAACACAGACTTCTCAAGGTGTGCAGGTGAGACGATTCAAAACACTGAATGAGCTCATCGCGTCATACCTGCAGCCAAACCAAGGCCTGGTCAGCACCCTGCTCTACCCTGTAGAGAGGGAAGACAAGAAGGAGACAGCCGAGGACAAGGACTACTCAGGTAATTTTGCAGTGGGAAGGGTTGGTTATTCTGTGAGCACTGACTGGTTTCCTCGGCTTGGTCAGCCTTGATGTATAGAGACTGGTAGTGAGTGAAAATGGCTCTCTCCACTCTGAACCACGTTCTAGGTGAATTTTGTTGTTTCAGGGCTGAGCTTTTGACAGACAGATTAACCTTTCCTTACCTTTGACTCTTTAAAATTCATTTTGGGATCTGGGCATTGCTGGCAAGGCCAGCATTTATTGTTGATCCCCAATTGTCCTTGAGAATGGGGTAGTGAGGTGCCTTATGGAGCTGCTGCAGTCTGATTGTGAGAGGCATTGACAGGATAGACAGTCAGAGCTGTTTTCCCAGGGTAGAAATGTCAAATACGAGAGGGCATGAGACTAAGGTGAGAGGGGGAAAGTTTCAAGGAGATTTACAAGGCAAGTGTTTTTTTTACACAGCGGTGGGTGCCTGGAATGGTCTGCCAGGGGAACTGGTGGAAGCAGATACAATGGCAATGTTTAAGAGGCATTTAGACAAACATACGGGCAGGGAATTGAGAGATCTGGACCACGTGCAGGAGGTCGTGCAGTTCAAATTGGCATTGTGGTCGGCATAGACCTTGTGGGCCGAAGGGCCTGTTCCCGTGTTCTGGTGAAGGTACTCCCACAGTACTGTAGGGAGGGAGTCCCACGTTTCGACCCAGCGATAATGAAGGACTGGTGTTATATTTTCCAGTCAGGATGGTGTGCTGTCCATATAGTCCTTTTACCATTTGGCAAGGCGACTCGTCCATTCAGACACGGTTCCATTATTTTCTCGTGGACTTGGTACATTTCGTGTTCCTACTATTTTCTGCTCCTTTTGCAGATGGTGAAGATGACAAGCCACCATTGCCGCCTCGCTCTGCCTCCACCAGCTTCACAGGCAGTGCTGGCACCTGCCTCTCCCCTGTGCCTCAAGATGGAACAGCAGAGAGGTAAATGCAACAAAATCCCTCGAGCAGTTGGGGACTGCAGGCCAGTGACAATGCCACAGCCGTGGATTTTCACATGGATATACATGGTACATGACAGACTGCACAGTTGAGGAGAGCGGTACCAAGGTGCCTTATTCAATGTCAATGGATTGTCCTAAACTTACAAAATGTGTAGTCTCATACAGCAGGGAAACAGGCCCTTTGGCCCAACTTGTCCATGCCGACCAAGATGTCTAAGATAATCCCATTTGTCTGTGTTTGGCCCATATCCCTCTAAACCTTTCCTATCCAAGTACCTGTTCAAGTGTCTTTTAAACGTTATTGTACCTGCCTCAACCACTTCCTCTGGCAGCTCGTTCTATATACACACCACCCTTTGCATGAAGGAGTTGCCCCTCGGGCTCCTATCAAATCTCTCCTCTCTCACCTTAAACCTATGCCCTCTAGTTCTTGATTCCCCAGCCCTGGGGGAGAAAAGACTGCCTACACTCTATCTGTGCCCTCAAGATTTTATACACCTCTTTCCAGCATTGTCGCAGCTATTCAGCCTATCTTGTCTATACCAGGTTTATCTGCTTGTTTTTCTCCCCCACCATGTTATTCTCCTTTCGCCTTCATATGTTTACTTGACTTTCCTCTAAATTAAAGACCTTTATGCTGTCACATTGCAGTCTATTTTTGGGAAGATCAGCGTTGTGTTCTGAAGTTAAAAGGGGAAGAACAGCTGTTGTCGTGGGCTGCAAGTTGCATGCTTTTGCACAGATGGTGTAACAAGAATGCCACGTTTCACAGGAAGCCCACATTCACTCTCAGTCTACTTAACTGGTTGATCCAAATTATTACAGGTTAGGTCTTGTGAGGATCATGGCAATTCATAAAAATCCTTCAGTGATACAAACAACTGTTGAGATATTACCGCGGAAAGGTAACCTGACCTTTTCTCACCCTTCTGTGCTCACAGAAAGTATTCTTGTTCCAAATTGGGAAGTTTGTAGATTCGGGCCCCACTGCACCACACCACACAAATGGGAGGTCACCCAGCTGCTTGTGTCTGCTCCATCTTTCACTTGTGTCAGGGCTGATGTGTGCTCAATTTGTTCCCACAATGTTGTGAGTGTATTCTAATTATCAGCTTGAGTGTTAAACCGAAGTCTGTCTGCCTGTTCACGTGGATGATAAAGATCTTAATGCACATTTTGAGTTTTGCAGGGAAGTGTTTCAGTATCCAGCCATATCTTTTGTACTGCCTCGATGTATTCGTGTACAGAATGATCTGTCTGGATGACACACAAAAGCTTTTTACTGTGTCTTGCTACATGTGCCAATAAGATAGATAGATAGATCACAGTGAAATGCGTCTTTCTGCATTACTGAGAATGTGCTGGGGGCAGCCAGCAAGTGTTGCCACTCTTCTGGCACCAACATAGCATGCCTACAGCTCCTAACCCATACGTCTTTGGAATGTGGGAGGAAACCAGAACACCCGGAGGAAACCCACGCAGACACGGGGAGAACGTACAAACTCCTTACAGACAGCGGCGGAATTGAACCTGGGTGGCTGGCGCTGTAATAGCGTTACGCTAACCGCTACACTACTGTGCCACTTAACAATTGCACCCAAAAAGCAGTGAATGTACTCGCCACAAAATGCCACTGGTAGTTATTAGAAACATAGAAAACCTACAGCACAATTCAGGCCCTTTGGCCCACAAAGCTGTGCCAAACGTGTCCCTACCTTAGAAATTACTAGGCTTACCCATAGCCCTCTATTTTTCTCAGCTCCATGTACCTATCCAAAAGTCTCTTAAAAGACCCTATCGTATCCACCTCCATCACCGTTTCCAGCAGCCCGTTCCACGCACTCACCACTGAGTAAAAAACTTAACCCTGACATCTCCTCTGTACCTACTCCCCAGCATCTTAAACCTGTGTCCTCTTGTGGCAATCATTTCAGCCCTGGGAAAAAGCCTCTGACTATCCACATGGTCAATGCCTCTCATCATCTTATACACCTCTATCAGGTCCCCCCTCATCCTCTGTCGCTCCAAGGAGAAAAGGCCGAGTTCCCTCAACCTGCTTTCATAAGGCATGCTCCGCATTCCAGGCAGCATCCTTGTAAATCTCCTCTGCACCCTTTCTATGGCTTCCACATCCTTCCTGTAGTGAGGTGACCAGAACTGAGCACAGTACAAGTGGGGTCTGACCAGGGACCTATATAGCTGCAACAATACCTCACGGCTCCTAAATTCAATTCCCCGATTGATGAAGGACAATACACCATGTGCCTTCTTAACCAGAGACTCAACCGGTGTAGCTGCCTTGAGCGTCCTATGGACTCGGACCCCAAGATCCCTCTGATCCTCCACACTGCCAAGAGTCCTACCGTTAATACTATACTCTGCCATCGTATTTGACCTACTAAAACGAACCACTTCACACTTAACTGGGTTGAACTGGGCTATTGAGCAGACTGCTCAGGCTTGGAACCTGCTCACCGTGATGGAAGTGTCATGTTCACATCTCACAGAAGCAGTTTATTTCCTGTGCTAATCTTTCACTCTCCCCTCCTTTTGAGGGTGTTAACTTTCTTGATTTGTGACCACATGACAACTCCGAATCAAGTGCCATTAATGAAGGAAAGCCAAGTTGCCTCAGAGTAAATTGTAAAAGGGTTTAAGCAGAGTAATTTCTTGATCAAAGAGAATGGCAAGTAACGAATTGTTAAGACTTCTAGAATTATTGTGAGGCTGGATGTGATTTGTAATACCATGGATGGTACTGTGCTTGCATTGCTGGGGTATTAATAGTCATAGTTGTACAGAAACAGGCCCTTCAGCCCCACCCATTCATGCCGACCAATATGTTTGAGCTGGTCCCATTTGGCCCACATGCCTTAAACCTCTCCTATCCATGGATCTGTCCAAATGTCTTTTAACCACTGTAATCGAACCCACCTCTACCACTTCCGCTGGCAGCTCGTTCCATACACCCACCACCCTCTGTGTGGAAAAAGTCGTTTCCTCCCCCCCAGTTCCCTTATAAATCTTTCCCCTCTCATCTTAAACTAATGCCATCTAGTTTGAGACTCCACTGCCCTGGGAGACTGTGACCATCCACCTTATCTGTACCCCTCATGATCTTATAAACCCCTATAAGGTCACCCCCTCAGCCTCCTCCACTCCAGAGAAAACAGTCCCAACCTATCCACTCTCTCTTTATAACACAAGCCCTCCAGTCCCGGTAACATCCTCATCAATCATCTAAAGGCCTAGGTTAATAATGCAGACTTCAAAACCCATCATGATTAGAAATTTTTAAATTTCAAAGTTAAAAGCTGGTTCCAGTAAATGTGATCCTGAGCTGCTGGCTCATCACAAAACCCAGCTGGTACTCGAAAGCCCTTCTCAGAAGACATCTTGGGTCCTTGCTGGCTCAGGTTTCTGTGTGACACCATCCTGTGTGATTGCTTGATTTTTATCAAGCTTGATATCGCTTCAGGTTCTAAATACAGAACCTTGCAGCCCAGTAGTGCAGTGAGTCAAGAAGCTGGCATCTTCTCGAATGCGCTGCAGGATGGACAGTAAATACTGCCCACATCCGGCAAATACATGCATCAACATAACCTCTCAACAAAACAGTTGATTGTAAGAAACTGTCATGGTGGCTCAACAGCTTACCACTGCAACTGCCCCTCCTTATGCCAGCTGTAGATGGCTGACGAATTCTGACCTTGCCAGTCCAGGAGGCTGCTTTTTGCAGCTGCATTAACAATACGTTCTGGTCCTGAGTTCAGTCTGGTTTTTAAAAAAAAAATACCATGTTACTTCATGGAAGACTTATCAACCAAACCTTTTGAGGGTGACCGACATGTGACATAATGAGAGAGGCCCCAAAGCTTGGTCAAAGCTGTTGGCTGTGATGGTATTGGTGTTGGTTTATTATTATCACATGTACAGAGATACAGTGAAAAACTTTGTGTGCATGTGGAATCAAGCTCACTAAAGCTGGAGTGTTGAGACTGTGCACTGGGTTCTGGAGTAGAGGTTGAAGTTGCTGATGGCCCTGTAGATTAGCTCCACTGCAGCTTGCTAGAGAAGGACAGTTGCAGCAAGACAGTGTAGGGTGATGACACAGCATTGCTTAACCCCAGTCTGCACCGAGCAGTTGCTGGTGAGACACCCCGAGCACCAGACAAACAGGTCGGGGTGACGGTCACAGCCGTGTCAGTGTTGTGACACCTGACGTGAGAAGGAGATGACCCTGGCCCAGAAACTAACCTTGGAGCAGGCCCAGCGAGACCAAGCACAATGAAGCTTTGATGGACACAGAGGCGAGCTGTGCACAAGTCAGGAAGGAGCTATGGCCAGAGATCTGTGGAGAGGTTTCTGTCTGAGATCAATGGTGATGGACTCCTCCACAGCCAGCACAGAGGTACAGACAATATCTGTGAGGACAGGGGCTTATTACATAGGAGGCCATCCAGCCTATCAAGTCTGTGGCAACTCAAAGAGCAATCCCATTTCCCCACTAATCTTCTGTGTATTGGATTGGTTTATTATTGTCACATGTACCAAGGTGCAGTGAAGAACTTTGTTTGCAGGCTGTCTAGACAGATCATGCCTTACATGAGTACATTGAGGTAGCAAAAAGAAAAGTTCTGAGGCAGCTGGAAGCAGTTTCCATTGGTGGAGTGATTAGAATCAGGAGATGTACAAGAGGCCAGAATTGGAAGAGCACAGATACTTTGATGGGTTGTAGGGATGGGCAGGT
Organism: Pristis pectinata; assembly: GCF_009764475.1. Lineage (NCBI taxonomy): Eukaryota > Metazoa > Chordata > Chondrichthyes > Rhinopristiformes > Pristidae > Pristis > Pristis pectinata. The sequence goes on from NC_067415.1 coordinate 2,457,105, forward strand.
TACAGAGAGGGAGAGTGAGAAGCCCGTACATGTGAATTTGAAAATGAATACACCATCAGACTGGCAGTCAGTGGAGGCCAATGACCACTCGGGTGACGTTTGATCAAAGGCTTTAGCGAGGTTGAAGAAGGCAATTTATAATGGCTGATGAAGCCCTGTACTGCTTTCCGCCAGTCAGAAGCCACCACTCAACAAAGGTGGACGTTGATAATAAAATTGGCCAGCACAGCCTTTGATCAATAGAGAGAGAGAGAGTATTTGAGGCTCAAAGTCTCAGACCTGACACAAAACTGGATAGCAGTGATCTCTGCCTTCCTACAGACCTCTTGAGACCTGGACTACCTTCAGCAAGCATCTGACGGTCCTGGGAAAAGCTCCACCAACCATGTCTCTACAAAATCCACCAAATGCACTGGAAGGATAAGTAAACCAACATCAGTGACCATTTCCAGGCCAATATCCCCCGCATTGAGACCTGGTTGCACCCAGTAGGATATGTTGTTCACACGCTTAACACCAGATTCCCGAAACAAACATTCCATTCCAAGCTTAGTCATGGGAAGAGATTACCAGGCAGACAGAGGAAAAAATTCACTGTTCTGCTCAAAGTATCCGTGAAGAAGTGCATAGTCCCCACCGACTCCTGGGAATCTTTGGCCAGTGACCACTAAAAGTGGAGAAGGGGAATTTTGGATGGGATCTCAAACCTTGAGACCGTGCACTGGGAGTACCCAGACACCCTACACATTGAAGGAAGGAGTGAACCACCTCACAAATTGTCCACCCTAATGGCCCCCTCCTGCCCCATCTGTGGAAGACTCTGCGATTCCTATATCGGCCACCTCGGAACCCACTTGACCAGAATGGAAACAAGTCATCCTTGATCCTGAAGGACTTCCCGAAGAAGATGATGATGTTTGACTAGGATGGTATGAGTTAGAACATAAGATATCTTTATTAGTCACATGTATATTGAAACACGCAGTGAAATGCATCTTTTGTGTAGAGTGTTCTGGGAGCAGCCCGCATGGAGTTTGGATGAACTGGAGTTTGTCCGATGGGAGGTTGACCAGGAAAACTCTGGGGAAACGCACAAAAAATCTTCTGGAGGAACTCAGCGGGTCAAGCAGCATCAATGCGGGGAAAGGAATTGTCGGTGTTTCAGGTTGAAACTCTGTGTCAGGACAGTCCTAAGGGTGGGACTTCAACCCGAAATGTTGACAACTCCTTCACTTGTCGCCATCCCCCCCCACCCCAGATACCGCTCTACCTGCTGAGTTCCTCCAGCAGATTGTTTGTCGCTCCAAGTTCCAGCATCTGTAGTCTCTTGTGTCTGCAAAATCTGGAAAAACCTGATCCTAAGTGGTGCACACGAGGGTTACTGCAGCTGATGAGCAGAAGTGGGGCAGAGACGGCTTCTGTCAGTGGGTGCTACTGAAGCAAAAATGAACACTGTAGCTGAGCTGTGATGTGCTGGGAAGGGGTGGAGTATTTGTTTCTGTGGCTTTCTCTTCACCACAGTTCCGATAAGAGGCGAGTCATTTAAGTGTTGCTTTCTGTGGCTTTTAGGTCTGGTCCCCTTGATTAGACCCTGGTCTGGCAGCTTGCTGAAGCCCACCCATTGTTCCCTGTGGAATGTCGCTGCCAGTGAGCCTGAATCCAGTGTCTGTGGTTTCTGAGAGCACTGTAACTGCAGCACCAGAGATCAGTTTCCCAGCTTAATCCGATTTTGGTGTTTACTGACCACCAGCAGTGCAAATGGAGGATGAGAAGGGCAAACAGACTGGAAAATCTCCCCACAGGAGCCTTGTCTCCTGGCTCCTCCCCTCTATCACCTCGTCTTCATAGGATTCCCCAATAAATAACGAATGACCTGCTCCCTGGATGGAACTTGAGAGGGTGGCATCCTGGACGTACAGACTAGGAGCATGTGTGTGTGCGTCTGACCTGCGATAGTGGTACTTAGGGGTAAGGGGTGAACTCCCTGATCGTCAGTCTTCACAACAGGATTTTTTTACATCAACCATGAGGTCCAAAATGGATAACGCAAGGGAGGACCTGATGAATGTAGACTGGGAGCAAATGCTTGTGGCTAAAACATCTGACAAACTGGAGTCTTTTAAACAAGACTCAGTAGGAATTCAGGGCCAGGATGTTGTGTTAAGGGTTAAGGGCAAAGATGGTAAGATTAGGGAACCTTGGATGTCAAAGGATATTGAAGGTTTGAACAGAAAAATAAGCATATGACAAGTATAGACAATAGAATAAAGTGAGTCCCTTGAGGAATATCGAGAGTTAGAAGAGTACCTATGGAAATTAGGAGGGCAAAAAGAGGCCTTAAACATTCCTGACAGGCAAGATTAACGAGGTTCCCAAATCATTCTATGTTCGGAGCAAGAGGGTAGCTCAGGAAAGAGTGGGTCCCTAGGGGACCAATGGGATAATCAGTGTGTGTCGCCACCCAATAAGGGTGAGGTCCTACATTCACTAAGGAGGAGGACATGGAGGGTAATGAGTTCAGGGAGAGATACGTTGATAGTCTGGAGCATGTCATGGAGCAAGGTAGAGATGTTGGATGTCTTGGCTCTCAATCATGGATAAATCCACAAGGCTAGATCAGATCTATCCCAAAATACTATGGGGAAACAAGGAAGGAGGTTGCTGGGACTCGGATGGAGATTTTTGCATCTTTGTTAACTACAGACGAGGCACCAGGAGACTGGAGGATAGCTAATGTTGTTCCTTTGTTTAAGAGTTGTTAAAAAGTTGGGCTGAGAAGTGGTAGATGCAGTTCAACTCAGATAAGTGTGAAGTAGTTCATTCTGGTAGGTCAAATACGATGGCAGATTATAGTATTAATGGTAGGACTCTTGGCAGTGTGGAGGATCAGAGGGATCTTGGGGTCCGAGTTCATAGGACACTCAAAGCAGTTGCACAGGTTGACTCTGTGGTTAAGAAGGCATATGGTGTATTGTCCTTCATCAATCGTGGAATTGAATTTAGGAGCCGAGAGGTATTGTTGCAGCTGTATAGGACCCTGATCAGGCCTCACTTAGAGTACTATGCTCAGTTCTGGTCACCTCACTATAGGAAGGATGTGGAAGCCATAGAAAGGGTGCAGAGGAGATTTACAAGGATGCTGCCTGGAATGCGGAGCATGTCTTATGAAAGCAGGTTGAGGGAACTCGGCCTTTTCTCCTTGGAGCGACGGAGGATGAGGGGTGACCTGATGGAGGTATATAAGATGATGAGAGGCATTGATTGGGTGGATAGTCAGAGGCTTTTTCCCAGGGCTGAAATGGTTGCCATGAGGACATAGGTTTAAGGTGCTGGGAAGTAGATACAGAGGAGATGTCAGGGGTAAGTTTTTTACTCAGAGAGTGGTGAGTGTGTGGAATTGGCTGCTGGCAACGGTGGTGGAGGCGGATACGATAGGGTCTTTTAAGAGACTGTTGGATAGGTACATGGAGCTGAGAAAAATAGAGGGCTATGGGTGAGCCTAGTAATTTCTAGGGTAGGGACATGTTCGGCACAGCTTTGTGGGCCGAAGGGCCTGAATTGTGCTGTAGGTTTTCTATGTTTCTAAGAGTAGCAGGGATAAGCCAGACAACAGTAGGCCAATGAGCCTTAGGTGAGTAGTAGGGGAATTATTGCAGAAAACCCTAAGGGACAGGGTTTATGTGTATTTGGAGAGGCAGGGGCTGATTAGGGCAAGTCAGTGTAGCTTTGCTACCTCTCAAACTCAAATTGGTGAGACAGGATTTCCTTTGAACAAAGGAGATTAATGAAGGCAGGGTAGTAAATGCTGCCTATGTGGACTATTGTAAGGTGTTTGACAAGGTCCTGCATGGAGCTCCAAATAATGAGAGGTGAGTTTAGGTAATGAAGAGAATCACAGAAACTAGGGTCCTAGAAGCAGAATCAGATTTATTATCACTGACTTAGATGATATGATATTTGTTGTTTTGTGGCAGCAGTACAGTGCAAAGACACAAAATTACTACAAATTACAAAACTAAATAGTGCATAAAGAGGAATAGTGAGGTAGTGTTCGTGGGCCGTTCATCCAGAATGTTGAGGCTCATGGGTTCTAAGGCAAGCTGGCTAATTGGATCCAAAATTGGCTTGGTGATAGGAGGCGGAGGGATGGTAGGGTGCTAAGGAATGTTGATGAACAGGTGGACCGAGAGCTCCAAGTCCACAGTTCTCTGAAAGTGGCAAAATGTGTTGAATGGTGCTGAAGAAGGCTTATGGCATGCCTGCCTTCATAGGTCAGGGCACAGAATACAAGAAATGGGGTGTCATGTTGCAACTTTACAAAACATTGGTTAGGCCGCACTGACAGTTCTGGTTCCCACACTATGGAAGGATGTGGTTGCGCTGGAGAGAGTGCAGATGAGATTCACCAGGACGTTGCCTGGATTGGAGGACTTCAGTTATGGGGACAGATTGGACAGGCTGGGCTTGTGTTCCCTGGAGCGAAGGGGGCTGAGGGGGGACCTGACAGAGGTGTATAAAATTATGAGAGGCATAGATGGGATATATGGTCAAAATCTTTTTCCCATGGTAGGGATATCAAAAACAAGAGGGCATAGGTTTAAAGTGAGAGGAAGGAGTTTTACAGGGGAGCTGATGTTACACAGAGAGAGGTTGATATCTGGAACTTGCTGCCAGAGGAAGTGGTGGAATCAGATACAGTCACTGTGTTTGAGAGACATTTAGATGCAAATAGGCAAGGTATAGAAGGATATGGACCAAATGCAGGTAAGTCGGCTTAGTGTAGATGGACAAAAAGGTCAGCATGGATGTAGTGGGCCGAAGGGCCTGTTTCTATGCTGTACAACTCTGACGATGAATGGGGCTGCACTCTCTTGGTATGTTGGCTTAGATTATAACAGTTTGAACACACAATCTTCATTATTTGCATCGCAGTTATTTGATTTTCAACCTGGGGTCCATGTACCTCCGTCCAGTATCATGAATATTGTTGTTTTCTAGGAATAGACCTTTCTATGGCTATTCCAGAAAATGCTGACCTTCAAATGTCTAGAGTACTAAAATACATTGGGTAGAAGCCTGGTTAGGTAACATGTAGAGCACTGCAATGACACCTGAGGAGGGTCACGTTGGCCTTGAAATGTAACATAGATTTACCAGCATGGTGTTTGAGCTCCAAATAATGAGAGATGAGGTTAAATAATGAAGAGGATCACAGAAACTAGGATCCTAGAAGCAGAATCAGATTTATTATCACTGACTTAGTATGAAATTTGTTGTTTTGTGGCAGCAGTACAGTGCAAAGACATAAAATTACTGCACATTACAAAAATAAATAGTGCAAAAAGAGGAATAGTGAGGTAGTGTTCATGGATCATTCAGAAATCTGATGGCGGAGGGGAAGAAACTGTTCCTGAATCGTTGACTGTGGCTCTTCAGGCTTCTGTACTTCCCTGATGGTAGTAACGAGAAGAGGACATGTCCCGGATGGTGAGGGTCCTCAGTGATGGATGCTGCCGCATTGAGGGACTGCCTCTTGAAGATGTCCTCGATGGTGGGGAGGGTTGTGCCTGTGATGGAGCTGGTTAAGTCGAGAACATAGAACAATTACAGCACAATTCAGGCCCTTCGGCCCACAAAGCTGTGCCGAACATGTCCCGACCCTAGAAATTACTAGGTTTACCCATCGCCCTCTATTTTTCTCAGCTCCATGTACCTATCCAACAGTCTCTTGAAAGACCCTATCGTATCCGCCTCCACCACCGTTGCCGGCAGCCCATTCCACACACTCACCACTCTCTGAGTAAAAAAACTTTCTCCTGACATCTCCTCTGTACCTACTCCCCAGCACCTTAAACCTATGTCCTCTTGTGGCCTCCAATTCAGCCCTGGGGAAAAGCCTCTGACTATCTATCCTATCAATACCTCTCATCATTTTATACACCTCAATCAGGTCCCCCCTCATCCTCTGTCTCTCCAAGGAGAAAAGGCCGATTACCCTCAACCTGCTTTCATAAGGCATGCTCCGCATTCCAGGCAGCATCCTTGTAAATCTCTTCTGCACCCTCTCTATGGCTTCCACATCTTTCCTGTAGTGACGCGACCAGAACTGAGCACAGTACAAGAGTGGGGTCTGACCAGGGACCTATATAGCTGCAACAATACCTCACGGCTCCTAAATTCAATCCCCTGATTGATGAAGGACAATACACCATATGCCTTCTTAACCACAGAGTCAACCTGCGCAGCCACTTTGAGTGTCCTATGGACTCAGACCCCAAGGTCCCTCTGATCCTCCACACTGCCAAGAGTCCTACCATTAATACTATATTCCGCCAACATATTTGACCTACCAAAATGAACCACTTCACACTTATCTGGGTTGAACTGCATCTGCCACTTCTCAGCCCAACTCTGCATCCTATCTATGTCCCTCTGTAACCTCTGACAGCCCTGCAAACTATCCACAACACCCCCAACCTTCGTGTCATCCACAAACTTACTAACCCACACCTCCACTTCTTCATCCAGGTTGTTTATAAAAATCACAAATAGTAAGGGTCCCAGTACAGATCCCTGAGGTACACCACTGGTCACCGACCTCCACTCAGAATACGACCCTTCAACAACCACTCTTTGCCTTCTGTGGGCCAGCCAGTTCTGGATCCACACTGCAAAGTCCCCTTGGATCCCATGTCTCCTCACCTTCTCCATAAGCTTCGCATGGGGTACCTTATCAAACGCCTTGGTGAAATTCATATACACTACATCTACTGCTCTCCCTTCATCGATGTGCTTAGTCACATCCTCAAAAAATTCAATCAGGCTCGTAAGGCAGGACCTGCCCTTGACAAAGCCATGCTGACTATTCCTAATCATATTATACCTCTCCAAATGTTCATAAATCCTGCCCCTCAGGATCTTCTCCATCAGCTTACCAACCACTGAGGTAAGACTCACCGGTCTATAATTTCCTGGGCTATCCCTACTCCCCTTCTTGAATAAGGGAACAACATCTGCAACCCTCCAATCTTCCAGAATCTCTCCCGTCTCCATGGATGACACAAAGATCATCGTCAGAGGCTCCGCAATCTCCTCCCTCGCCTCCCACAGCAACCTGGGGTACATCTCATCTGGTCCCGGCGACTTATCTAACTTGATGCTTTCCAAAAGTTTCAGCACCACCTCTTTTCTAATATCTACATGCTCAAGCATTTCAGGCCGCTGCAAGTCTCCACTACAATCCCCCAGATCTTCCGTGGTGAATACTGACGTAAAGTATTCATTAAGTGCCTCCGCTATTTCTTCCGGATCCATACACACTTTCCCACTGCTGCACTTGATAGGCCCTATCCTTTCGCATCTCATCCTCTTACTCTTCACATACTTGTAGAACGCCTTGGGGTTTTCCTTAATCCTGCCCACCAAGGCCTTCTCATATCCCCTTCTGGCTCTCCTAATCTCTTTCTTAAGTTCCTTCCTTTTAGCCTTGTACTCCTCCAGATCTCTAACATTACCTAGCTCTCTGTACCTTTTGTATGCTTTTCTTTTCCTTTTGACTAGATTTATTATAGCCTTTGTACACCACGGTTCCTGTATCCTGTCAGGACTCCCCTGTCTCATCGGAACATGTCTGTGCAGAGCTCCACACAAATATCCCCTGAATATTTGCCACATATCTTTTGTACTTTTCCCAGAGAACATCTGTTCCCAATTTAATCTAACAATTTCCTGCCTGAGAGCCTCATAATTCCCCTTACTCCAATAAACACCTTTCTAGCCTGTCTGTTCCTATCCCTCTCCAGTGCTAACATAAAGGAGATAGAATTATGATCACTATCACCAAAATGTTCACCCACTGAGAGATCTGACACCCGACCAGCTTCATTACCCAATATCAAATCAAGCACAGCCTCTCCTCTTGTAGGTCTATCTACATACTGTGTCAAGAACCCTTCCTGAACACACCTAACAAACTCCACCCCATCTAAACCCCTCACTGTCTGGAGATGCCAATCGATGTTTGGAAATTAAAGTCCCCCATCACAACAACTCTGTTATTCTTGCACCTTTCTAGGATCTGCTTCCCTATCTGCTCCTCAATAACCCTGTCACTATTGGGTGACCTATATATAAAAAAAACACTCAGCACCGTTATCAACCCCTTCCTGGTCCTAACCTCCACCCACAGAGACTCCATAGACAATCCCTTCACAATGTCCACCTTTTCCACAGCCGTGACACTATCTCTGATCGGTGCCACTCCCCCACCTCTCTTGCCTCCCCCCGTCCTTCCTGAAACATCTAAAACCCGGCACTTGAATCAACCATTCCAGCCCTGGAGCCATCCAAGTCTCCATAATGGCCACCACATCAGAGCTGCAAGTATCGATCCAAGCTCTATCCGCTTTGTTCACAACACCCTTTGCATTAAAATAGACACGTCTCAAGCCTGTCTGAACACGTCCCTTCTCTATCACCTGCCTAGGGTACTTACTCCTGGACTCCTCTATTTGAGAGCCAAACACCTCTTCCCCAGTCTCTCCAGTATGGATCCCACCCCCCAACAATTCTAGTTTAAACTCTCCGCAGTAGCCTTAGCAAACCTCCCCGCCAGTTTGTTGGTCCCCCTGGGATTCAAGTGCAACCCGTCCTCTTTGAACAGGTCATACCTGCCCCAAAAGAGGCCCCAATGATCCAGAAAACTGAATCCCTGCTCCTTACTCCAATCCCTCAACCACGCATTTAACCTCCTCCTCATTCTGTTCCTATACCCACTGTCGCTTAGCACAGGCAGTAATCACTACCTTTGAGGTCCTGCTTCTCAACTTCCTTCCTAATTCTCTATAGTCTCTTTTCAGGACCTCATTCCTTTCCCTACCTATGTCGTTGGTACCAATATGTACCACGACCTCTGGCTGTTCTCCAGGATATCTTGGACGCAATCAGAAACATCCCAGACCCTGGCACCTGGGAGGCAAACTACCTTCCAAGTTTCTTTCCTGCGTCCACAGAATCTCTTGTCTGCCCCCCTAACTATAGAGTCCCCCATCACTAGTGCCCTCCTCACTCCTTCCCTACCCATCTGAGCCACAGGGCTGGACTCTGTGCCAGAGACACTGCCACTGTTGTTTCCCCCAGGTAGGCTGTCTCCCCCAACAGTACTCAAGCAGGAGTACTTATTGTCAAGGGGTACGGCCACAGGGGTACTCTCTAGTACCTGACTCTTCTCCTTCCCCTTTCCCTTCCCCCTCCTGACTGTGACCCAATTGCCTGATTCCGATGTTCCTGGTGTGACCACCTGCCTATAACTCCTTTCTATCACCTCCTCAATCTCCCTGACCAGATGTAGGTCATCGAGCAGCATCTCCAGTTCCCTAGCACGGTCCCTCAGGAGCTGCAGCTCGACACACCGGGTGCAGATGTAGCCCTCCCGGAGGCAGGGAGACTCCGGGAACTCCCACATCTGACACCGAGTACAGGAAACCACACTCATACTCCTTCCTTAACTCAAGTCACCTACCTTTCCTCGCCCTTTTACACTGAAGCCTCTTGAGCCAAAGCCCAGAACACTCTGCTACCTGTCACTCCGCTGCCCGCTCTGACGCTGCCCGCTGGATATGGCAGTTGGCTTTTTACACTGCCTGTGTCACGCCCGCACAGTCCAGCCCCCACTCTACCACTTAAAACTTTTACACCCTTATAAAAAAAACACTAACCCTAATAAATTACAACCCTATTAAAAACTAAGCCTTATACTTAAAACCCTAATAAAAAGATAAAGAAAAACTTATCTGCTCCAAAGTGAAGCCCACGAAGTCTCCGAAGTTTCTTTTCTTTTTTCTGTACATGCTTTTTAAACTGCCCGCGCCTCCATACCAGGCTGTGATGCAACCAGTCAGAATGCCCTCCACCGTACATCTGTAGAAATTTGTAGGAGTCTTTGGTGACATTCCAAATTTCCTCAAACTCCTAATGAAGTCGAGCTGCTGGCGTGCCGCCTTCGTGATTGCATCAATGTGTTGGGCCCAGGATAGATCCTCTGAGATGTTGACGCCCAGGAACTTGAAGCTGCTCACCCTTTCCACCGCTGACCCCATTAGTGAGGACTGGTGTGTGTTCTCCCCACTTCCCCTTCCTGAAGTCCACAATCATTTCCTTGGTCTTGCTGACGCTGAGTGCGAGGTTGTTGTTGTAACACCACTCAACCGATCTACTTCACTTCTCTACACACCTCATTGCCATCTGAGATTCCACCAACAACAATGGTGTCATCGGCGAATTTATAGATGGCGTTTGAGCTGTGTCTAGCCACACAGTCATGTGTGCAGAGAGAGTAGAGTAGTGGGCTGAGCACGCATCCTTGAGGTGCACCTGTGTTGATTGTCAGCGAGGTGGAGATGTTATGACCAATCCGCACTGACTGTGGTCTCCCGATAAGGAAGTCGAGGATCCATTTGCAGAGGGAGGTACAGAGGAGCAGGTTTTGAAGCTTGGTGATCAGTACTGAGGGGATGGTGGTGTTGGATACCAAGCTATAATTGATAAGCAGCAGCCTGAGGTATGTTTCGCCATTGTCTAGGTGCTCCGAAGCAGAGTGGAGAGCTAGTGAGATTGCGTCTGCTGTAGCCCTGTTGTGGCAGTAGAATTTACAAGGTTAAGGATTGATTTGATTGTAGTTTTCAGGATATCAGATGAATAGAAAGAAACTGTTGCCATTGATTGGGGAGTCTGGGGCTGAAGAAGAGGGGCCTGAAAATTAGAGCCAGGCCATTCAGGATCGAAGTTGGGAAACCTTTCTCTGTGCAGGAGATGGTAGATGGTAGAAGTTTGGAGCTCTCTCCCACAAACCTTTTAATCTAAAGTCAATTGATAGATTTTTATGGAACCAAGGCATTAAGTTATATCAAGAAAAGTTGGGTTTAAAGAGTTGGGTCATGGATTAGTAGGATTGCAGAACAGTTTATTCCTCTTCTCAAATTCCTTATCCAGTTCTAGACTTGGCAACTGTTGTTCTGTTTACTGTGTTAACCACCTTCAGGAAATGTACATTTAACTGCGGCACTGTCAAACGAAAGGAGTTTAATTTGAACCTATTTGCTTGTCGCTGCACTCAGTACTACACAGCTCTGCGAGTATGACTGTTAATTCTTGGTGTAGTTCTTCCTTCTCATCCAGTTTTCATTCTCTGCACAGTGCGGCCAATGGGATGACCACCATGTCCCACGAGTACTTGAAGGCGAGCTACGTGTTGGATCTGGAGGCGGTAAAGGCAGGTGCTACCACCCTCCCGCACCTCAATAAAGCCTTAGTGACATCCTGCAAGAGGCTGAACAGGTAGGCTTCGTGTAACGGTTAGAGGGGCTCTCCCTCCCTTTACTCTAATTCCAATATCCAGGTTGTACTGAGACATGAAAAATTCTGAGCACTATGCAGGGTGGATGCTGAGATGTTCTTTCCTTGGTGAAATGACAGACTGTCCATCCAGGCTGGTTATTTAGGACATGAGAAATGTCCTCATTCACTGTGTTGTGAATGTTTGGAATTCTCTACTCAAAGGTCAGAGAAGGTTTCTTCAATCCTCAAGGAAATTCAGAGCTGAATCTGACAGAATTTTGGACTCATAAAGAACTTGTAGGGAGCTGGGGAAGTGGCAGAGGATCAGTCATGGCTTCATTCACTGGCTGCGCTGGTGCAAATGGTCTTGTGGCCTGTTCTGCTCTGAGTGCTATGTGATAAAATGGAGCTTGTTTTTAGAAGTGAAAGGTGAGAGAGTGACAGGTGATAAAGTGGTTGTCCTGAAAGAGAGATTCTCTCCCAGTTCCAGAAATGAGAATGAGGTTTGGTTTCACAGGTGCTGTTCAACTTCGGTGTCTCAACTGGTCAATCCCTAACTCGATCTTGTTCTGGGCTGCAAACTGCAGTTAGTTTTGGAACACTGTCCCTTTGGCAGCAGTATGAACGAGTTGACCACAGAGGATGCGCACATCCTGGGGATGCCTAGACACCGGAGGAAAAGATGAAGGTTTATTTGTGGTGTGGAGCCTGATAGCATCTCCCTTTGCTTGTCAGCACATTGAGGAGCATTGCGTGGTGCTCTGATTATGGAAGGCAGTAGGAACGGAGTACCTTGTAGTTTGCTGACGCTCCTTGTCTGAGCTTGCAAGCAAAGGGTTGCCACTTCTTTGAAGTACCAGAGAGTGCCTGAAAGAACTCTGGGTCTGCTGTCCTTGAGATTGTTTTGACGTTGATTTGCAAGCAAAGCAGAAAGGGTGAGAGATGGACGCACTTGCCTGGAAACAAAATGGAGCCGGTTTTTCCGCTTACTCTGGCGTTGTCGTCTGCTTCAGTTGCCCAGGCTCGGTGTGGAGAAAAGCACCAGTGTTCGGAGCTCAGCCACAGGCCGAGGAGAGGAAATGATTCATGTGTTGTTGCAGCTGCACACAGGGCAAGAGCAATCTGAGCACAGAGCCATGCTTCTCTCAAACCAAAGCCTCTCTCAGTCCCTGTGATTCTTGGCTTGGAGGGAACAGCGAGTTGGTCCCATCCCTTGTATCCAGCTGTCAGCATACCTGCCCGAGCTATCTTTACATTCCCTCTGTGTCCTCCCTCTTGTGAGCTCAGAATGTGGCTAACATTACCTTGTACTTAGTACAGAAACATTGGTTATCGTTGATGCTTTGTGAGAGTTACCCACTTACTCTTGTCCTCTTTCCGGGCGTAATCTGCAATGTCCCCTGTCCCACGAAGAAAATTTTGTTTAAGCACTGAAAGGGGGCATTCGCCAGTGTGTAGGGGTGGATCACAGAAGTGAGATTAATTGCGCCAAAGGACTCCTATGTTCTGTTATCATCCTGTGATTTTTGTTCAGGAAGAGCACCTGGATGAAAGGCAGTGAAACCGAGCAAAGAATCAGCCAGGGCTAACTGTTGTCGGGGAGGTGAGCACCAGCTGCTACTCTCTCATGTAACCCTGTCCCCTTAGATATGGTCAAGCTAAAAGAATTGCCTTCTTCCCGCCAGCCATCCCTTCTCCTCCAAAGTGGTTATATGCAGACTTGTCAAGATGGTCTTGTTGCCGACATGGCTGTGCTTTAAGTACAAGTGTTTCCTCAAAGATTGGTTGTCCATCAACGTATTTGTCAGTGGCTGAGATAACACACAGGTTGCACTGGAGAGGGTGCAGACGTGATTCAGGATACTGCCTGCATTTAGAACATTATATTTATAAGGAGCGACTGGATAGGCTGGGGCAACAAAATCTGCTGGAGTATAGGAGTTGGGACATTGTTGCAGTTGTACAAGTCACTGGTGAGGCCACACTTGGAGCACTGTGCACAGTTTTAGTCACCCTGTTATAGGAAAGATGTGGTTAAACTGGAAAGGGTGCAGGAAAAATTTGAGGATGTTGCCACGACTAGTGGGCCTGAGTTATAGGGAGAGGTTGGCCAGGCTGGGTCTTTATTTCTTGGAACGTAGGAGAATGAGGGGCGACCTTATAGAAAAGTTTAGATAAGGTGGACGGTAACGGTCTTTTCCCCAGGGTAGGGGAGTCCAAAACTGGGGGGTATAGGTTCAGGGTGAGAGGGGAATGATTTAAAAGGAACCTGAGGGGCAACTTTTTCACGCAGAGGGTGGTGAGTATATGGAACGAGCTGCCAGAGGAAGTGGGTGAGGCAGGTACCGTAGTATCATTTAAGAAGCACTTGGATAGACAAATGGAGGGGTGGGGCTCGAGGGATATGGGCTGAACACAGGAAATTGGGACTAGCTGGGTGGGCACCGTGGTCAGCATGGATTGGTTGGGCTGAAGGGCCTGTATCTGTGCTGTATTGCTCTGTGACTCTAACACAATGGGTCGAGCAGCGTGGGGGTGGGGGGGGGAGGTGGGATTGTCGACAGCTCAGGTCAAGGCCCTGCAACAGGGCTGAGAGGGGAAATAGTCAGTATAAAGAGGAGAGGGGGCCAATGGTGATTGGTGGACCGGGGAGGGGATGTTGAAGGATGACTGGCTGATTGAGCCAGCTAGCGACGGGGAGGGGTAGAGTTGGGGGTCATGATAGATGGAGGCAGACAGAAAAGGAGTAAGATGGAGCTAAGAGTGGGTGAAGGTGGAGACAGGGGTTGGAGGGAGACAAGGGAGAACAAACTCTGCTAGTGCTGGAATCTGGGAAGTAAGGAGAGTGGTGATGATAGGATGGGTTATTTTCCCTGTAGCAGTGGAGGCTGAGGGGTGACCAGATAGAGGTGTATGGGTGAGGGGGATGGATAGGGTAAAAAAACGTCCCCATGGTGGTCCTTCAAAGATGAGGGCATAGGTTTAAGGTTTAAGGTTTGGAGGGGATCTGAGAGGGAATTTTTTTCATCTGGAGGGTAGTTGGAGTTGGGAATCCGCTGCCTGAAGAGGTGGTGGAGCCAGGTACTGTCATGATATTTAAGCAGCATCCTGACAAGCACTTGGATGGCTGAGGATCGAAGACTAATGACCTGCTGCAGGTACATGGGATTGGTGAGGATGGGTATGGCACGGTGGGCCGAAGGGCCTGTTTCTGTGCTGCACGACTCTGTGACTATGTTGTTAAGTTCAGTTGCTGAAGGTCTTGTCTGAGGACCACAGGAGTTCAGGTTGTACATGATCCATAATTAAGGTGACAGGTTAGTGCCAGTTGTCTCTTCAGCTGGGAAGTTGGAGATCCCACAGAGGGAGTCCAGTGTACTGGACAAGTTATGGCAGCTGAATGCTGACTCTGAAGCCATTGTACTGCAGTTTGGATGCTGGATTATCAAGTGCATTGTTCTGCACAACTGCGCTTTTGGAGTTATCGTCTTCCAGTGCATTTAACTTAAGGTTTGTCCACTCTCCTGTAAAAGATCCTGGAACATTATTTCAAAGAATAACGTGGGAGTTAACCCTAATGTCCTGATCTGTATTTATCTCTTGATCAGCATCACTAAAAACAGATGTCCCGCTGGTTCAGAATCAGCTTTTTATCACTGACTTGGATAACGTGAAATGTGTTGTTTTGCAGCGGCAGTAAAGTGCAAAGACATAAAATTACTGTAAATTACAAAAATAATTAAATAGTGCCAAAAAAGGAATGACAATGTAGTATTCATGGACCGTTCAGAAATCTGATGGCGGAGGGGAAGAATCTGTTCCTGGATCGTTGAGTGTGGGTCTTCAGGCTCCTGTACCACCTCCCTGATGGTAGTAACGTGAAGAGGGCGAGTCCCAGATGGTGAGGGTCTTTAGTGATGGATGCTGCCTTCTTGAGGCACCACCTCTTGAAGATGTCCTCGATGGTGGGGAGGGTTGTGCCCGTGATGGAGCTGGCTGAGTCTACAACCCTCTGCAGCCTCTTGCGATCCTGTGCATTGGAGCCTCCGTACCAGGCTGTGATGCAAGCCTCACTCCACACAGTTCCTGCCCATCCATCCATTTTAACAGTGACTGCATTGCAGCAAGTATTTTATGGGCTATAAAGCACCTGGCCAACCTGAAAGGGCCATGAAAGGCACTGTAGAGATGCCTCTCCCTTTCTTAATCCACTAAAGTAGCTTGTATGCTCTTATAATATGCCCTGGTTCATACAAGCAGTTGTTGAAGCTTTCAGTTGTTGACTCAAGATTTATTTATCCTTGCAGTGAAGTTGATAAAGTCCTGGCTGGCTTGGAAATACTATCGAAGATATTTGACCAGCAGAGCTCACCACTGCTAACACGATTGATACAGCAGGTAGTGGCAGCTATTGTTTTGATGTGTGTGCTGTACTTGTTGAGGCTGTGATACCTTTACTATGAGCACTGGTGATGTCTCTAATTGCATGCCCACCACATGCACACCCTTGCTGCCCTTGCATTCTTGCTCTTGGATCTTCAGCACCTCAATTATAGAACTCTTCTTCCCCAAATCTATCCTCCTCTTCCCTTTTCCATCCCCGCCAACCCCCCCCCCCCCACCCC
The DNA here is from genome assembly GCF_009764475.1 of Pristis pectinata. NCBI lineage: Eukaryota > Metazoa > Chordata > Chondrichthyes > Rhinopristiformes > Pristidae > Pristis > Pristis pectinata. Next base: position 2,473,064 of record NC_067415.1, read on the forward strand.
ACCAACTGTAAACCATACTCATGTTATAGAGTCACACAGCATGGAAACAGGCCCTTCAGCCCAACTGGTCCATGCTGATGAAGATGCCCCATCTAAACTTGTCCCATTTGCCAGCATTTGGCCCATAACCTTCTAAACTTTTCCAATCCCATGTACCTGTCCAATTGTCTTTTAAAAGTTGTTATTGTACCTGACTCAACCACTTCCTCTGGCAGCTCATTCCACATAGATACCTCCCTTTATGTTTACAAAAAACAGTTGCCCCTCAAGTTCCTATTAAGTATTTCCCGTCTCACCTTAAACCCATGCCCCCTAGTTCTGGATTCCCCAACCCTGGGAAAAAGACTGAGTGCATTCACCCTGTCTATGCCCCTCATGATTTTATACACCTCTCAGCCTCCAATGCTCCAAAGAATAGTCCTAGCTTGTCCAACCTCTCCCAATAATTTAATCCCTCAAATCCTGCAGCATCCTTGTAAATGTTTCCTGCATTCTTTACAGTTTAGTAACATCTTTCCACGTTCTTCTCTGTGCTGTACAACTCTGACTCTTTAATCTCCTTCATCATCCAAAGTGTCTCTTCCTCTGTTTCTAGCTCCTCATTCCCCACTTGATTTGCTTAACCAATGGTGGCTGTGTCTTTTACATGTTGTCCTTGGCTCTGCAATTTGCTCCCTCAGTCGCTCCACTTTCTCATTAAAGCTACATATTTGACCTGTGTTCATCCTGTGCCTTTGTGTCAAATTTTGTTTGATGATGGTTCTGAGCCTTAAGGAATTTTACTACATTAAAAGTGCTGTGAATCCAGTTTGTTGATTACTCCCCATTACACGGTATGGGAAATAATTCTACCTTGGCTTTCGGGGGTTGGTGTGAATACTTCACCCTGTGCATTTGTAGGGGCACCTTCCTCTGACCATTAATACTCAAATCCTTTATTTTCCTGACACACTCCCACAGCAGGAGCAACATGGTATAGAAACAGTGAAGCTCCCTCTACACTGTCCCATCACACACTCCCGGGGTCAGACACAGGGTGAAGCTCCCTCTACACTGTCCCATCACACACTCCCGGGGTCAGACACAGGGTGAAGCTCCCTCTACACCGTCCCATCACACACTTCCGGGGTCAGACACAGGGTGAAGCTCCCTCTACACCTGTCCCATAACACACTCCCAGGACGTGGACTGCAATAATTGTGCAACATACACCTTGATGCTGATCCCGTTTAATCACCATTAACTTGGAAATTGGTTTATTATTGTCACATGTACCAAGGTACAGTGGAAAAACTTTGTTTTGCATGCCATCCATGCAGACCATTTCATCACATCAGTGCATTGAGGTAGTACGGAGACAAGCAATAACAGAATGCAAAATAGTGTTACAGTTACAGAGAGAGTGCAGTGCAGGCAGACAAAGTGGAAGGTCATAACGAGGTAGATTGTGAGGTCGAGTCTCTCTTATCGTACTAGGGGACCTGTTCAATAGTCTTATATCAGCAGGATAGAAGCTGTCCTTGAGCCTGGTGGTACGTGCTTTCAGGCTTTTGTATCTCCTGCCCAATGGGAGGGTGGAGAAGAGAGAATGTCTGGGGTGGGAGTTGTTTCATTCCTCAGAGGTTTTACAGTGTCACACCAGGTAGGGTTGCCAATTGTCTCAAAGTTAGAGGCAGTTTCTAGATTTTGGGCAATTCTGTTTCTTCAGTGCAAACTCAATACTGGATTGTTGTAGTTACCAGAAAGAAGAAAAGAAGACCCTCTGACACTGCAGTGCTCCCTCAGTACTGGCCCTTCTGTGAGTGGAGTGCACCTTTTGAACTGTCCCCTCTAGTAGTGTAGCATTTCCTTGACACTGCTCCCTCCACCAGTGCATCACTCCCTTTGAACTGCCCAGACCATCTGCACATGTAGAGACATCAGGATCTTAGACTACTGCCAGTCTTTGGGCATAGTGAACTGTTCCTGAACTGTCCCCAAACAGGAGAGATGTGGGTTTAAACATTACCAAATCCTTCTTGTGTGTTGGAGGAAATTTTATTAACATTTTCATGGACGTGAAAGAAACACTAAATTTTATGTTGATGTTTGTGGCTGTGAGCAGGTGGTTAAACAGAAGCCTCCGTGGACCATACAAAAGCAGCAGTAACTTGCCTTATATAATGCCTTTAATGCTTCAAGGAGCTTTGGTCAAATGGCCCAAAACTTGGTGATTTGGTAGGTTTTAAGGAATGCCTTTAAAGAGTTGCAGCCATTTAGGAACAGAATTCCAGAGCTGGAGATGAAAGCTCGATTACTGATGGGGATACAGTGGAAATCGGGAATGAGTAATAGGGCTGAATTCAAGAGACCATAAAACTTTTCTTGGATTAACTTCTCGCCAAGCAGAAACTTATTGAACCAATGAATTTATGGGATTGCTCTGGGTCATTTGGTTCTTTTCTTGCAGGCCAGTAGTCAGGGTGGAGATCAGGAACTGGAAAACCTGGTTATGAAGCTCTCAGTCCTGAAGGACCTCCTGTCTTCCATGGAGAGGAAGGTGAGTGCTGACGTGCATTGAACAGTTTGTCTTCATGGAGCTCTCAACAATTCACAACATGTCATTATCAAGAAGAAAGCATCCCTTTTTTCTCTTCTCTTGCACTCTTGTCCCCTCCCTCTCTCTCACTCTCCCTTCCCCACCCCCCCACTCAACTTTCCAAATATGTTTATCGTCCACTAGCTGCGTGTAGTGATTATGCACTCAGTCTTATCATGTTCATCAGCACCAAAGCTATTTTTATTTCTCTTCAGAGAAAGCTAGCATTGACATGAGTAAGCCTTCCTGTAGCTGCATTACTCATGTTTGAGCAAGATAATGTACGAGATTGCCCATCTGAGGGGCAGAGTGAGCATTGCTGGCTAGCGCCAGTATGGTTTAAATCCAAAAGCTGGGACATTGCTCCATTCTCTTTTGTCACAAACACATGGATGCTGGCAAGATGCTCAAAGGATATGGCTCAACAAGGGACCAAACAGCAGACTTAGTGTTGAGTTCAAGTGGTCACTGAACACATTGTATCTGTCTTCACAAGGATGGTGCTGCCAGTATTTCTCCTTCAGAGTAATAGAAATTTGATAAAATTGACTGACGTAGAGGGGATACACTCAAAAGGTTGCAGAACTCAAAGCATGGAAGTCCCCTGGTCCAAATGGAATGAATTCTAGATTGCTGTGGGAGGTCCTAGTGGAAACTTTGCAGCTTCTACTATCTTGTAAACCTCAGATTTGGGAGTGGTGTGGGAAGATCGGAGGATTCTTCAGGCTTCTGTACTTCTTGCCCGATGGTAGCTGTGAGAAGATGGCACGGCCTGGATGGTGGGGATCCTTGATGATGGATGTTGCCTTCTCGAGGCAGCACCTCCTGTAGTTACTCCCGATGTTGGGGAGGGATGTGCCTGTGATGTATTGGACTGAGTCCACTACTCCCTGCAGCTTCTTACGTTCCTGCGAATTCAAATTGCCGCACCAGACCATGATACAACCAGTGTAGAAGTTTGTTAAAGTGATCAGTGACAAGCTGAACCTCCTAAGAAAGTAAAGATGCTAGTGCGCTTTCCTTATGATTGCATCTATGTGCAGGGCCCAGGACAGGTCATCTGATATGTTAACGCCCAGGAATTTAAAGCTGCTGACTCTCTCCACTGGCGATTTTCTCCTCCAACCCCACCCACCCCCAACCACCAGCACCCAATGTAGACTGGCACATGCTCATCTCTTTCCCCTTCCTGAATGGGAACACAAAAATAGTGGGTGTATGGAATCGGGTCATGGATCAGCTATGACCTCATTGAATAGAGAACAGGCTCGAGTGACTAGATGACCTTCTGCTCTTTCTAAACCTGTTCCAATGTCTGCTTACCCAACACCCTCGTTATGGACTCATTTTCTAAACTTCTTTTAGCTCTGTAGGCACCTTCTGCTGGGAGCCCAGATCCTTCACCCACAGTTTACAATGAATTAAGAATGTGCAACATTCCAATCTCACAGGTGATTTGTTCTTCCTCCCTTCAGGCTTTGAAAGCACTGCAGGAAATGAGTTCCTGTCCCAGCTTCACCTCGCAGTCTTCCATGTTCTCTCACGCAATACCTCGCAAGGCAAAGAGTATTCCAGTGCAGGCCTTTGAGGTAATGACCTACTGCCTTCTGCTCAGGTTGGTGTGTCAGTGTTTCCTGAGGTGGTAAGTTCTGCTCCCCCTCCCAGGTCCGGAACAGAAAGTGATTAAAAAGGCAGCTCTCCCAGGACAAGGCTATTCCATTGGGGTGTGCTGACACCTGGGACCTTATACAGGTTTATAAAATCATGAGGGGCATAGGGGAGGTGGATGGTTACTTGTCCCTTTCCCAGGGATGGGGACTCGAAAACTAGAGGGCATTGGTTCAGTGTGAGAGGGGAAAGGTTTAAAGGGGACCTGAGGGGCAAGTTTTGGGTATATGAAACAAGCTGCCAGAGGAAGTGTAGAGGCAGGTACAATTGCAAAATTTACAAGACATTTGGACAGGTGTGTGGGTAGGAAAGGTTCACAGGGATATGGGCCCAAGGCAGGCAAATGGGACTAGATCAGGTAGACGCCTTGGTCGGCATGGATGAGTTGGTCCAGTTTCTGTGCTGTATGACTCCTGACTTCTCCCAAGGGGTAGGAGCAGAGTTGTTGTATTCTCTGGTTACTGTAAATTGCATAAAAGTGCAGATTAGGTCCCAGCTTGGTTATTACGTTCACTGCACTTGAAGAGCATCAAGATGAGAGGATGCAGTGGGGTCAGGCGAGAATTACCGGACCAGTCCTGGAGGATGAGGCAGCAGTTACATGGTGATACTGACGATGCTGGAGTTCTGTTTGGAGAAAAAATTAGGCAAGATGTTTAAAATTATGAGGAGTTTTGAGAAGAGTAAATGGAGAAACTGCTTCCTGAGGTTTATAACTGTAGGACACAGATGAAACATCAGGAGGGGAATTCTTTTTACATAGTTAGTTATTGTGATTTGGAATGTGCATCAATGGAAGTGGATCCAATGAGAATTTTCAAAGCAGAATTCGATAGGTAGTAGAAAAGAGCAAATTTACAAGGCTCTGGGGAAAGAGTGGGGGAATGAGACTAATTAGAGAGCTCGTTCAAAGACTGAAACAGATGCAATGAGCCAAATTTCAGCCATCTGTGCTGTAAAACGCAATGATGTGCTTTCACAGGTGAGTAGGTGCTGGGTAGGTGTTAACAGAGTTGAGGGTCATGTCTTTGCCTGTAATAATAGCTGGGGAATAGTATGGACTGATTTTAATGGACAATTAATTTCAGGTCTGCTGAGAAGAGGGCTTCTCTTGAGCAACTAAACTGCTGAAATGTTATTGGGTTAAGAAAAGGGAAAAAAAAAATTCTTTGTCATGATCTGCTTTTTGGGCTTAGATGTTAAAGTGCTTCTTTGGTTGCTCTTTGCAATTACATTTTAATTGTCCTGCTTGCAGTCACGTTGAGTTGATCTTCATACTAATTTTGGAAAAATTACAGTTAATGGTGTTAACTGGCAGAGTTCTGGGCACTAACCTCACTTGCCATGTGGGGCTAGTGTCCAAGTGTTGAAACTTAGCACCCAGCTCTGTGCCATTCCATGAGTGCAGGGGGGATGTGACCTGTGACAGCAGAAATTGAGTACCAATTAGAGGACGATGGGATTGCAATGTGAAATCCGGTAGACTTCACTGCTGTTTGTTTTAGATGACTAGAAAAACTAAAGCTCCATTTTTGACGACATCCTTCACACAGTTGAAACAACCCGGAGTGTTTCACTGTCAAAGGAGGAGGTTTGACTTTTGTCATTGTTGCAGGAAGAATGGTGGCTAATTTTTGTACAGTAAATTCCCAAGTACAGCAGTTATGTTAATTGAAAGATAAAATTGGGCTAATTACGTCTTGTACAACCATGCAAGTGGGCAAATTGAACCTCAGTTTGTCAACTCTTCCAAAACAAAAACACAGCACCTCCACTGATGTAGAGCTTAATTAGCCTTACCCCTCCAGTTCTACTATTGCCCTCTTGACAGAGCATCAACCTTCAGTACTCTTCACCTGTATATCACCTCCCCATCGGTATATCTGCAGCAATCCTCAGTATTGCTTCCTCTCCACTCTATTTACCCCTTCCCATCCACTGATCCCATTGACCGTGTGAAGCTCCCTCAATTGTATCTCTCCAACAGTGCAGCATTCCCTCAGTGCTGCATTGAGAATATCCAGGTGCACTTTGAATTCATGGACCTTTGATTTCGGTGGGTGTGCTACCACTGAGCCAGCAGGTACAAGTAAAAGTAAATTATTAAACCCCGTACAACTTTGGCACTGATCTGTTCACTTATTTTCATCCTCCTCAGGTGAAACTGGATGTAAACCTGACTGACTTAACAAAGATTGGTAAATCACAGAAACATTCGCTCAGTGTGGATGTGGATGGGGATAAACTGGTGGTTATGAAGAAATCCAAGGACGCTCAGGAGGACTGGAACACATTTACACATGACAAAAGTAAGGAGGAGGGCCTCTTATAGTATTCATTGCAATAATTCAGTTGAAGTTTGGGACTGAGAGCAGTAACACTAAGCTGTACGCCTGAGGTTGCTGAAAAGAACAGTGTTAAATGTTTAATGCCATGTTTAGTATAAAAAATTAATGGACCCCTTTTAACTTTTTTTTGTATCAATCTTTGTCACATGATAAGTTGGTGTTCTCGATCAAACATTGCCAAGGGCATAGATCGGCGTAGAGTAAAACTCCCTCAATAATGTCCCGTCAGACACTCCTAGGACAGGAAAGTTTGAGGAGGAGCCCTCTCAACCAGAAGATTGCATTCAACGAGGTCAACTGTTAAAGTTTTAAGTTCATTGTCATGGGCAGACATACCCAGGGTATAAGTGCCTTGCAGGTCAGCCTTTTGCAGCAGAATACATTACAAACATGGCAAACATAAATTATATAAACTTATATTAACAAATTATACATAACTTGCATGACAAAAATAAAAATAAACAATGACACTTGTGCAAGTTGAGGGAAATGCAGTCTGAGGTAGAATTTAGGTTTCTCAAAAGGGTTCAGGAAGCAGATGGCAGTGGGGAGGAAGCTGTTGTTGAACCTTGAGGTGTGGTCTTCAGGCTTCTGTACCTCCTGCCTAATGGCAGCATCGAGAAGAGGGCACAGCCCGGATGGTGGGGGTCCCTGATGATAGATGTCGCCTTCCTGAGACATCGCCTCTTGTAGATGTTCCTCGATGGTGGGGAGAGCTGTACCCGTGACGGAACTGCTCTCTGTAGCCTCTTGTGTTCCTGTGCATTGGAGCTCCCATACTAGATGTTGATGCAGCCAGTCAGAATGCCTTCATGATGGGACGGGGTCTGACTTGTGTACGCTGCTACAGAGTGCCTGGTGAAAGTGTATGGTCCTTGGCCCGGCATCCCCTGTCTTTGGGAGAAGAGTGCATTGGTAATGTCCCCTGTCTGGCTAGCTATATCCTACAGGTCCTCCCTGGGTTATAAACACCTGACTTTTGGACACCCTGTACACACAGACAAGTATTTGGGAGACCAGCAGGATGGATGGGGATGGATTTCCTGGCTGCTGTGGGCATCTTCTGCCCAGTGGGAACAGAGTCTCTCCCCACCCTCTGAGCCACAATGACCTGGTTGAGCCAGGCAGAGCTGGGAGCACTAAGCAGTCTCACTAACTGGGTCGGGTCAGGTTACGAACATTTCTTGGGACCAGAGCCCTGTTGTAACCCGAGGACTGCCTCTATCTGCATTGAGCCATTCCCGCATCAGCTTCACAGTAGGTTGATGGATATGCCTCTACACATGTGGGCATGTAGGTAATTCTCTTGGCTTAGTCTGATGGTGTGGTCTTGGTGCTCAGAGACCCTGTTGATCTACAGAGGATGCACAGTGCTCTCAGTTTTTTGGCTGCATCCCAAAAAACAAGTCAAAAGAGTTCTGAATGGTCCATGAACACTACCATGTTCCTTTTTTGCACTATTTATTTATTTTTGTCATTTATATTAATTTTCTGTCTTTGCACTGTACTGCTGCTGCAAAACAACACATTTCACATCATACGTCAGTAATAATAAGTCTGATTCTTAGATTCATCCTCCACATGGGTCATTGGGAGAAATTCTTCGTACTACTGGTCGGTCAGTGGTGGGTAGACTCCTTGCTGAGCGAGGTGAGACCATTTGCGTGGAGCTCAGCACACCTCTTCTATCTGGGAATCTACCTCAGCCCTGCAGAGGAAACCTGACAGGCAAACTGGTAGGAGTTCATGTGAAAGTTACCCATCAGCTGAGGCACTGGACAGAAATGTGTCAGGTGCTTTCTTATAGGACCAGAGTCAAATCAGAAACCAAGACGTATTGGTTGGTCACTTTGGTCCTACCCACTGCTTTATTTCCCAAAAGAAACTGGTGGATTTATTCAGGATGGAAACACTAGGTCTCTGCCACAGGTCTTGCAGAAACCTATAAAAATCGAACAGGACCAAACAGATTGGGATGTTCCTGATTCAGAACCAGGGGACAGGGCTTCAGGAGAGATGTCTGCCATTTAGAACCGAGATCCAGAGAAATCTCTTCACCCAGAGGGTGGTGAAGCTGTGAAATTCTCTGTGACAGAGGTCAATGGAGGCCAAGTTGTCAATTACATTCAAGACTAAAAGATTTGGGGAGAGAGCAGGAACAGGGTACTGAAGTGGATGATCAGCCACAATCACGTTAAATGGGTACAGCAGGCCCAAAGGGCCGAATGGCCTGCTCATTTCAGGATGGGGATGTTCCTGGAACCACCATCTCTCGTTGTGTGCAATTGTCCACCCCCTATTTATGATTAGATGTGGTAGAACTGCAGAGGTTTGATATGATTTGTGATTGGACTGCTCTCTGAGACCACGCAGCTACAGGGCTCAGTAAAACATTGGTCCAAACGTGCAGCAAAGGGCTGAATTCCTGAGGAGAGTGACTGCCCTTGGCATCCAGATGGCATTTGACTAAGTGTAGCATCAAGGAGCCTTGGTAAACCTGACGTCAGTGGGCATCAAAGGGGCAAATACTCCAGTGGCTGGAGCTGCACCTTGAACAAAGGAGTGTGGTGGTGGTGGTGCTGGTCAGTGTTGGAGTGCCAACCATCTTCAACTGCTTTATCAATGACCCTCTGACCATCTTGTGGTCAGAAGTGGGGACGTTCACTGCTGTTTGTACAATGCTAATTTCACTTGCAGCTCCTCAACAAGTGTGTCTAGCAACACCTAGACAACATCCAGGCATGATCTGATAAGTAGCAGTTAACATTCGCGCACAAGAATACTAGTTAATGACCACCTCCAATGTAGAGAGTGTAACTACATACCCTTCACTATTAATAGTATTGCCATCAGCAAGTCCCACCCCCCCCCCACCATCAACATCCGGGGGATCACCGTCAACAAGAAACTTGTGGTTGTCAGTGCACATCAGAGGCTGGGTGTCATTTTTCTTAATACAGGAGGCTGTTCAGCCCATGAGATCCATGCTAGCTCCCAGAAGAACAACCCCATCAGTTCCAAACCCCTCTCATTTCCTTAATTATCAACTCTCTTTTGTCATGTACCTACACTGAGGGATTATTTACAGCAGCCAGTTAATGTGTTAGCACGTCTTTGAGATCTGAGTGGAAACCAGAGTACCCAGGGAAAACCCTGCAGTCACTGGGAGAACATGCAAACTCCACACAGGCAGCGCCTGAGGTCGGGATTGAAACTATCGCTAGAGCTTTGGGCAGTAGCACTATCTGCTGTTCCGCTGCAACGGCTGACTTGGTTCCTGACATCCCGAAGCCTTTCTACAAGGAATAAGTCAGGAACATGATGGGATACTCTACACTTGTTCCAACGGGAAGCTCGATGACATCCAGCACTCTAAACATTCATTCCTCCAACACTGGCACAGAGGTTGCAGTGTGGACCACCCTCAAGATGCACTGCAGGTATTCGCCCTGGCTGCTCTGACAGCACCTCCCAAACCCATGGATTCTAGCACCAAGGACAAGGGAACACCACCACCTGCAGGTTCCCCTCCAAGTCAGCATGGTTTGTGAAAAATACCACCGTTCCTTCATTGTCACTGGGTCTAAATCCTGTCCCCAGCAGCACTCTGGGAGCACCTTCACTAGAAGGACTGCAGCGGTTCAAGAAGGCAGCTCCCCCCCACCTTCATGAGGGACAGTCAGGGGTGAACAATGAATGCAGCAAGAGAAATAAGTCACGAGGGCCCAATGATGTCATTGTACATGCCCGTCAAGCACTTTCAGGCACTGACACCAAGTGTCTGGGTCTGGAACATGGATCTTTGTCCGTCCTTTACTGTGGTTTCGGTGAAGAATTCAAATACAGAATATTACTGCAGCCCTTGAAAGCTGGGTGACAGAGCAGAGGGCTCAACAGGGAGGATGGGGCATAAAGTTGAGAAATGTGAATTTATTCACTTTGATAGGACGGATAAAAGAGCAGATGAATTTTTAGAAGATGAGAAATAAAATGTTGATTTCGAGGTCACAACAGGAAGGCTTGCTGCAATTATCTAGGCTACAGAGTGTCTGCTTGAAAGTGCTTGTCCTTCTGTGACTTCTTGCTCAGTTTCTTCCTTTGATGGGGGAATCGCTGCTGCTGTGTCAGCGACACTGCAGTGTCTTGACGTTTGTGTGCTATAATTAGAAGCAGAACTTCTGAGTTGCTTGAATTAGAGGGAAGCTGCTGCACTGTGTGGAGAGAGTTTCTGTATAAATGGTGCTGTGTGAACAGGCCTGTGTGGTTTGGGTTCTGCAAAGACTTCAGTGAACTGGAAGTTGTGTCTCAGAATGCTTGCGCTGCCAGATGAGGGATGCTGATGTTATGCCGTGCCTGCTCATTGTTTGCCCATCACTGACAGAATAGAACATAGAACAGCACAGGAAAGGTCCTTCAGCCCATGACATCTGCGCAACCGTGATGCCAATTTAAACTACACATCAGTCTGTATCCCTCCATCCCCTGTCTGTTTATGTATCTGTCTAAATACCTATTAAACGTTGCTATCATATCTGCTTCCACCCCTTCCCCAGGCAGCCCGTTCCAAGCAAAAATAAAGTTGAGTTTATTGTTACATGCACAAGTTCATATATGCACAGCTGCAATGAAAAACTTGCAGCAGCATCACAGGTACATAGCATCAGATAAGCAGCTTTCACAAGAAAAACATAAAGCAAATAGGAATTGTACACAATTTTTACAAGAAAGAACACAATTAGAACAAAAAAAACAAGGTCCAGTTTAGTGCAGTAAAAAGAGTGGCACCTGCTGTGATATGTGTGAACAAAAACTTACCTTGTAAATCTTTAACCTTTCCCCCTCACCTAAAGGCTGTGCCCTCTAGTATTAGACATTTCCACACTGGGGGGGGGGGGGGGGGGGGGTGGAGACTCTGACTGTCTACTGTATCTTCAGGTAACTAAATAAATCTGGATTTTAAAGAAAAGTGCTGCCTTATTAGCAATGTGCATGAAATGAATGGATCATCTTTCCACATTCCAGCATCTGCAGTCTCTTGTGTCCCCAGGGACCGTCTTTAAAAACCCATCTAGTTTCCCCGTAGGAAAGAAGTCCATCATCCTTACCTGGTCATTGTGTATGGCTCCAGACCCACTAATGTGGCTGAGTCATAACTGGCTCCTCAACAACAAACAACCCGCTGGAGGAACTCAGCAGGCCGAGCAGCCTCAGTGGGAAGAAAGGAACTGTCAATGTTTCGGGTCGAGGCCCTGCATCAGAAATGAAAGTGGACAAGCGACATGGCTGGTATAAAGAGGGGAAGGGGAGTGGTGCGATCACAGTTTAAGGTGATTGGTGGACTCAGGAGGGGTAAAAGATGATGGGGCAGGATGAGCAGGGCAGATATTTTCACCACCCCCCTTCCCTTTATACTGGCCATCTCGCCTCTCTGGTCTCAGTTCTGATGCAGGGTTTCAGCCCAAAACGTTGACAATTCCTCTCCCCCACAGACGCTGCTCGACCTGCTGAGTCCCTCCAGCAGATTGTTGCTTCAGATTCCAGCATCTGTAGTCTCTTGTGTCTCCGCTCAGTCTTCGGGTCTGGGGCGATCAGTGATGGACGATAACAATGGGAACATCCCCTGAACAAATGAATTTTAAAAACTCTTCCTGCACAGTCTCTGAAAGTGCAGTGGCAGGGGAGCGCTGCATTGTAATATCGAGGTGTTTGAAGTCGAGTCTCTGGAGTAGGACTTGACCTTGGGACCTCCAGACTCTGAGAGGCAGAGAGCACGACCGACTGACCCACATCTGGCACCACTATCATTTCACATCAACCATGTGAACATCTGTAAGTTAACGGGCATGTGGATTTTCATCTGGATACCAGGCTTTGGAGACCCGTCCCCTCTGCCTCCACTGCCTTGCGTGATTATGCTCTGGGTGTTTGATTTTTGTCCACGCTTACTTAATGGGCGTCACTAAAATGCAGTCTTCAGTGAATTATATTCTTCTCCTCCACCAGTTCGGCAGCTGATAAAGTCACAGCGTGTCCACAACAAGCTGGGAATTTTGTTTGAAAAGGAAAAGGATAAAACACAGAGGAAAGACTTCATCTTTGAAACCACGAGGGTGAGTTACCTGGCTGCAGCCTTCCCAGTGAACGTGGCACTGGAGAGGCCATTTGGCCCACAATGTTATGCCAACCTTGATTCCAATTTGTACTAAATGCCCTCCTCCTGTGTATCATCCACATCCCTCCATTCCCTTCATATTCATGTGTTGACCTAAAAGCCTCTTAAACTCCACCAAACTGCCTGCGTCCACTACTACCCCTGGTGACCCATTCCAGGCACTTGCCACTCTCTGCGTTTTAAAAAAAAACCTTGCCCCTCACATCGCCTTTAAACTTCCCGCCCCCACCCCCAACCTTAAAAGTATGTCCTGGGGAACAGATTCCAACCGTCTACCCTGTCTGTGCTTCTCATAATTTTAAAAAACCTGTTTGGTTCCCCCTCAGCCTCTGCTGCTCTTGGGAGAGCAACCCAAGTTTGTCCAACCTCTCCTTTTAGCTCATGCCCTCTAATCCAGGCAGCATCCTGGTGAACCTCTTCTGCACTCTCTCCAAAGCCTGCACATCCTTCCTGTAACGGGGCGACCAGAACTGCACACGATACTCCAAGTGCAGTCTGACCAAAGTTCTATACAGCTGCAACATGGCTTCCTTACTCTTATACTCAACCCCCCTACCAATGAAGGCAAGGACGCCATATGCCTTCTGTACCACTTTATTCACTGGGGTAGTTACACACACAAAGTGCTGGAGGAACTCAGCAGGTCAGGCAGCATCTATGGAGGGAAGTAAACAGTCGATGTTTGGGTCGAGACCCTTCATCAGGACTGGAAAGGAAGAGAGCAGAAGGCAAGAGTCCAGATGGGGCGGGGGGAAGGTGGGGGGAGGGGGGATGAAAAGGAATGAGGTAAGAAGCTGAGAGGTGATGGGTAGTTCCTCCCCCCACCCCCCCCCCCCCCACGTCTTCCCTCATTCCTGGCCCCCTCATCCCCTTTTCTTTCCTCTCACCTGTCTTCATGACCTGCCCAGCTATTCCCCACCTCCTTCCCTTTTTTCCATGGTCCGCTGCCCTCTCCTACCGGATTCCTCCTCCTCCTACCTATCATCTCTCAGCTTCTAACATTACTTCCTTTCATCTCCTTGCCCGCCCCCCCCCCCCCCCACCACCTGTCCCCTGCCTGCGTGTGCTCCTCCCCCTCCCCCACCACCTTATTCCGGTTTCTGCCCTCTTGCTTTCCAGTCCTGATGAAGGGTCTCGGCCCAAAACATTTCCCTCCACGGATGCTGCCTGACCTGCTGAGTTCCTCCAGCACTTTTTGTGTATTGCTCCAGATTCCAGCATCTGCAGAATACAAAGAACATAGAACATTACAGCACAGAACAGGCCCTTCAGCCCACAATGTTGTGCCGACATAGCTAATCCCTCCTACCTACAGAATGCCCATGTCCCTCCATTTTCCTCTCAATAATAGGGAAAAGATATTGCTTGTCCACCCTATCTATGCCCCTCATAATTTGATGCACTTCCAGCAGGTCACCCCTCAGTCTCCACCGCTCCAGAGAAAAGATCCCAAGTTTGTCCAGCCTCTCCTGATAACACATGCCCTCTAATCCAGGCAGCATCCTGGTAAACCTCCTCTGCACCCTCTCTAAAGCCTCCATATCCTTCCTATAGTGAGGTGACCAGAATTACACTTAATACTAAATTGCACTAAATGCACCCTAACCAGAGCCCTGTAGCGACGCATCATAACTTCTTGACTCCTGTACTCAATACCTCAATTAATAAATGCAAGCATTCCATAAGCCTTCTTGACCACCTTATTTACCTGAGTAGCCACTTTCAATGAACCATGGATTTGCACCCCCAAGGTCTCTCTGCTCTTCAACACTGTTAAGGTTCTTGCCCTTAAGAGTGTACTGCCTCTTGACATTAGTCCCACCAAGGTGCAACCCCTCACATTTATCCGGGTTAAACTCCATCTGCCATTTCTCTGCCCACATCTGCAGCTGATCTATATCACACTGTATCCGTCGCCAGTCTTCTACACTATTCACAACTCCACCAACCTTGGTGTCGTCTGCAAACTTACTAACCCATCCATCAACATACTCATCCAGGTCATTTATGTACATCACAAACAGCAGAGGTCCCAGTACAGATCCCTGTGGAACACCACTACTCACAGGCCTCCAGCCCGAATAAGTTCCTTCAACCACCACCCTCTGTCTTCTATGGGCGAGCCAGTTCTGGATCCACACAGCCAATTCTCCCATGCATCTGAACTTTCTTGATTAACCTATTATGTGGGACCTTGTCAAATACCTTACTGAAGTCTATATAGATGACATCCACAGCTCTACCTTCAATCTCTCTCGTCCCCCTGTCAAAAAACTCAACCAGATTAGTCAGACACGACTTGCCCCACACAAAGCCATGCTGGCTTTTCTTAATCAAGCCATTAGATTTCAGATGCTTCTATATCCTATCTCTAAAAATTTTCTCCAGCAATTTCCTTACAACTGATGTGAGACTCATATGTCTATAGTTCCCCGGATTTTCCCTTGTTCCTTTCCTAAATGGAGGAACAACATCAGCCACTTGCCAGTCCTCTGGAACCTCACCCGTGGTCAAAGAGGACACAAAGATACTGGTCAAGGCCCCAGCAATTTCCTCTCTCGCCTCCCTGGGGTATATCCTATTGGGCCCCAGGGACTTATTCGCCTTAGTACTGTTTAGGAGACATAACACTACCTCCTCCTTGACCTCTAAATGCCCTAACATGTTTCTGCCCTCAGTTCCAATTTCTGCGTCCTGCATGTCCCTTTCCTGGGTAAATACTGAAGCGACATATTCGTTCAGAACACCACGCACACCCTCTGCATCCAAACACAGATTCCCTTCTTTATCCTTAAGTGGTCCTACATTATCCTCATTCCTTGTGAGTGGAATGACTTTTGGGTTCTCCTTAATACAACTTGCTAAGGACTTTTCATGGCCCCTCCTGGCTTTCCTAAAGTTGTACAAGTCGTTGGTGAGGCCACACTTGGAGTACTTTGCACAGTTTTGGTCGCCCTGTTTATAGGAAAGACGTGGTTAAACTGGAAAGAGTGTAGAGAAGATTTACGAGGATGTTGCCAGGACTCGAGGGCCTGAGTTACAGGGAGAGGTTGGCCAGGCTGGCTCTTTATTCCTTGGACTGTAGGAGAATGAGGGGCGACTTTATAGAGGTGTTTAAAATTGAGAGACATAGGTAAGGTGGACGGTAACAGTCTTTTCCCCAGGGTAGGGGAGTCCAAAACTAGGGGGCATAGATTTGAGGTGAGAGGGGAAAGATTTAAAAGGGACCTGAGGGGCAACATTTTCATGCAGAGGGTGGTGAGTATATGGAACGAGCTGCCAGAGGAAGTGGGTGAGGCAGGTACAACCGTGTCATTTAAGAAGCAGTTGGATAGGTACATGGAGGGGTGGGGCTTGGACGGATATGGGCTGAACACAGGAAATTGGGACTAGCTGGGTGGGCACCGTCGTCAGCACAGACTGGTTGGGCTGAAGGGCCTGTATCTGTGCTGTATTGCTCGATGACTGTAAATATTCACAAAGGATGTTGGGAGCAACTCTGTCAAGGCCTTTACTCTTGTGGTTCTCCCCCTTACAGAAGCGAGAGGCATTTTGCCAACTCCTGCAGCTAATGAAGAACAAGCATTCGAAGCAGGACGAACCAGACATGATTTCCATCTTCATCGGCACCTGGAACATGGGTAAGACCAAGAGAAGATGGAATGGGATTGGAGAGCATGTCTTATGAGGATAGGTTGAGTGAGCTAGGGCTTTTCTCTTTGGAGAGGAGGAGGATGAGAGGTGACTTGATAGAGGTGTACAAGGTGATAAGAGGCATAGATCAAGTGGACAGTCAGAGACTTTTTCCCAGGACAACAATGGCTAGCACAAGGGGCATAATTTTAAGGTGATTGGAGGAAGATATAAGGGGGATGTCAGGGGTAAGTTCTTTTACACAGAGAGTGGTGGGTGCGTGGAATGCACTGCCGGCAGAGGTTGTGGGGGCAGGTACATTAGGGACATTTAAGAGACTCTTGGATAGGCACATGAATGATAGAACAGTGGGGGAGAGGGAAGAGTTAGATAGATCTTAGAGTAGGATAAAATGTCGACACAACATTGTGGGTCGAAGGGCTTGTGCTGTGCTGTAATGTTCTATGTTTAAATACTGACCTTGCCATGAAGGTCCATGTCTCGAGAATATATTTTATATACTTGGATGGAATTTTGAAGAGCATCTCCCCCTCTCAAATATTTTCCTAACTAGGAAGTGCCCCCCCTCCAAAAATTATGGCGTCTTGGCTCGTATCCAAAGGCCTTGGAAAAACCCTGGATGAGATGACGGTCACTATTCCACATGACATCTACGTCATTGGGACCCAGGAGAACTCTGTGGCAGACAAGGAGTGGGTCGACTTTGTCCGAGGCAATTTGAAGGAGTGCACTGACCTGGACTTCAAACCAGTAAGATGTGCGGTGTGGAGTCATTTGATGTTGTGGTCGTCAGAGGGATGTCTGGGACTGTTGGATTTCTGGGTTGGGGGTGTTTCTAAAGCCTTACACATCCCCATCCCCCCATCCCAACCCATTAATATTTTGAGATTACTGACACTGTTTCAGAGGATTGCCTTCATTTTGCTCCCAGGTACCTATGTACCTCACTCCCCGGGCTCCTCCATGGATCTCAGAGTCTGGACTCTGGACTGGGCAAGCCAACAAGCCCCAAGGTCCAGTGGAAAGATATTTTCTCTTGTGAGAGGATCAAGAAGCAGGGGCTTTGGAATAAGCAGGGTCTCCCAGCTGGAGATGATGTGAGTTTTCCTCTGCCTTCCGCTACCCTTTGAGGGAGTTCCAAAGACTCCAGGCCTTCAGAGGTACACAGATTATTGACAAGGAAGGTGGTGAAAAGTTATTGATGGTTAACAAGATTGCAGAGTTGTAGTTATAATCCAATTCACTATGATCTTGTAAAATAGCAGCGTGGGCTTAAGGGGCCGAGTGGCCTCCTTGTGTTCCTAATTTGTACGTCGGATTCCTATTTCATGAAGAACGAGCCCACCAGCCTTCCCGCTGGACAAACCAAGCATCCCGCTAGGAGCAAAGGAATGAGGAAACCATCCAGCTCTTAGCCTGTTCCACGGATCATTTAGATCATCATTTGACTATATCACAACTCCACAAGGCCACCTTGTCTCTAGCCTTTAAATCCATACAGTGGGTGCCAGTGTTTCACTAGTGGTGTGATGTCAAGCAGCAAGCAAGTCTGCAGTAAATGTGTCCATTTGCAGATTGCAATGCAGACACTCTGGAACATTAAAATCGCAGTCCTGGTGAAGCCGGAGCACGAGAACAGGATCAGCCACGTCAGTACGTCGAGCGTGAAGACTGGAATAGCCAATACCCTGGGTATGTAAGCCGGTGATGCCACTGCTCCTACCACTGTCCTAATGATGACGAGAACAGCAGCAACCTGCATCGTGTGCAGCATCTATAACGTAACAGAGCTTCCGTCTTTCTCTTTCAGCATTTCCCTCATCCCCTTGCACTGAGATCACTGCTCGTGTCTGCATTCCTGACTTCCATCGCTGCTTCTATCAGTGGTCATGCCTTCAGTGGCCTGGGCTCAAACTCCCTTCTTAAACCTTTCCATTTGTATATCACTATTCCTTTAAGGTTCCCTTTAAAACTTGAAATAAAAGCATAAAATGCTGAAAAAAAAATCAACAGTTCAATTCAAATGTTGAATCTTCTTCTCTCCTCTCAGATGCTGCCTGACCTGCTGAGCATTTCCAGCATTCTCTTGTTTTTATGTCAGATTTCCAGCATCTGCAGTATTTTGATTTTTTTTGGGTCCCTTGGACCTTCCTCTTTGACCAGGGACGGGTTTTAAAGAGTGTCTTAGAGGAATAATTTGCCCATTGAAGATATCATGCCAGGCCAAATCCTCGTCACCTTCCCTAGTCTCCTGTGTGACCCGGTGGCAGGAGGGATCTGATTTACATTGGAAAGCCCTTTGGGATGTCCAAGTTTTATGTTTATTGTTGTCATGGGCAGACATACACAGGGTGTAAACACCATGAAAATTAGCTTTTTGCAGCAGCAACACTGTACATTACAAGAGGAGGACAAACGTAAGTTAACGTCAACTTAAATTGACATAAAGTATGCATGTATGCAAAATAAACATGACACCAGTGCAAGATTGCGAGACGAAAAATGTGCAGTCAGAGTTAGTGTCAGGGCTTTTCAGGTGGGTTCAAGAACCTGACAGCAGTGGGGAAGAAGCTATGGTTGAACCTTGAGGTGTGGGTCTTCAGGCTCCTGTACCTCCTGCCTGATGGCAGCATTGTGAAGAGGGCACGGCCCGGATGGTGGGGGTCCTGAACAATGGATGTTGCCTTCCTGAGACATTGCTTCTCATAGATGTTGTAGATGGTGGGGAGAGCTGTACCCGTGAAGGAACTGGCTGAGTCCGCCACCCCCTGCAGCCTCTCGCGACCCTGTGCATTGGGGTTTCTCTGCCAGGTCATGATGCAGCCAGTCAGAATGCTTTTCACTGTACATGACATGGATACTTTCTGTTTTTTACCATGATGAGCACTATATGCAGGTCCAATTTGCTGAATTTACCTCTTCATCTTTCACAGGTAACAAAGGTGCAGTTGGCGTTTCCTTCATGTTCAATGGCACGTCATTTGGATTTGTTAACTGCCATTTAACGTCTGGTAATGAGAAGACTGCAAGGTAAGCCTAAGTGGGAAGGTCCTTGTTGGTGTTGTGCTGGGGAAGGTATCCCACCAGTGTGTTTGTGTCATTAGCGCAGTTTGGAGAGATGAACCAGGGCCATCCAGGCCAAGAAGTTAATTGTGTTTTGGCTGATGGTAGAGAGGTAGCTGGATGCCTGAATGAAGTTTGTATGCTGACTAAGTCTCCCTTCTATTTTCTTGTTTCAAGTCTCCTTGTGTGGAGGTTTGTTCCAACTGGTGGTGGTAATGGGTAGGTTGCAGCGTTAGTTGTGGCAGCACTCAGTCCCGTTCAGTGGGTGACTTAGTACAGAATGAGAAGGGAAGAATTACACTGCCAGTGGTGAGCCAGAATGAATGCTGTCTTTATCCAATCCCGTTTCTCGCACCCAGGCGAAACCAGAACTACCTGGACATCCTGAGGTTACTTTCTCTGGGGGATAAGCAGCTGAGCTCCTTTGACATCTCCTTACGGTTCACACATCTCTTCTGGTTTGGGGACCTCAATTATCGGTTGGACATGGAGCTGCAGGTAGGCAGTGTCACAGCCCCGAGCTCGCCTCTTCCTCTCCCCTCAGCCCATTTAGCCTCTTGGCATTGAACACACCCAGCTTGTTTCCCAACTAGCCCAGGTGGAGGCAACTAACTGGTATTTGACCACATCAGGCACCACACCCTTTTCTTGCACAGTGTGACCAGCTAAAGCATTGTATCAGGTCTGCCCACTTCACGCATTGTCCCCATCACATATGCCTGGAATCCCTGGCCAAAGGGAAATTATGTTTACATTTAAATCTCCCCCTCTTCTATCAATGATAGCACCTTGATCATAGTCACCAGTTATGTCCGTACAGGCACAGGCAGTACCTGTGGCCTGACAGGGCTTCTGATTCATGCTCAGTTACTTGTACACCACAGTCATATTGTGCTGAGTTCCTTCTGGTTGTTGTTAGAACCTTAGTTGCTTCGCTCAGCTGTCTGTGTTGTACAGGCTGCAGCCCAGTCACTGTGATCTTAGATTCATAGCGTTCTACAGCACGGAAACAGGCCCTTCAGCCCAACTTGTCCATGCTGAACAAGGTGCCCATCGAAGCCAGTCCCATTTGCCCGCATTTGGCCCATATCCTTCTAAACCTTTCCTCTCCATGTACCTGTCCAAATGTCTTTTAAGCTTTGCGATATGTACCCGCCCCTACCACCTCCTCTTGACAGCTCATTCCATCTACCTGCCACCCTCTGTGGAAAAACCTGCCCCTCAGGCCCCCTTTTAATCTCTTTCTTAAATTAAACCTAAATACTTGGTGAAATTTAGAACCTTATAACAGTGAGATAGAAGCTGTCCTTGAGCCTGGTGGTACGTGCTTTCAGGCTTTTGTAAGAAGGCCTGATGCCCTCCAGTTTTAGTCTCCCCTACCCTGGGAGTGACCATCCACCTTGTCTACGCCCCTAATGATTTTATAAACCTCTAAGGTCACCCCTCAGCCTCCTTTGCTCCAGTGAAAACAGTCCCAGCCTGTCCTTTATAACTCAAGCCCTCCAGTCCCAGCAGCATTCCTGTGAATCTTTTCTGCACCCTTTTCAGTGTAATCACACCCTTCCTATAGCTGGAGGACCAGAACTCCACACCATACTCCAAGTGTGGTCTCACCAACAATTTTTACAGCTGCAACACGACATCCCAACTCCTATGTGGGGACTCCCAAAGTCTCGGTCTTATTCAGTGCAGCAGCAAAAGGTAACTGGCGCTTCACTGAAGTTAAGCATCCTTTTGTATAAGGAATGTCTTTTGCAACTTGCACATCTGCTAACTGCCAATAGAAAACTACTTCTGACCTTCAGACCAGTATTGCGTGTACTGTAGGAGGTCCAGGGATAAGGCTGGTTTGGTTTTGGCGATAATTTGTTGGGGGTCTTCCTCCCAAAGTGATGGCCTTCTCTCAACATCCACTGGGATCTCAATTAGCCCCAATCCCGGGTCTCCTCGACAGTGTGCTGTGTCCAAACAAGTAATAAAGGAGCTGGCTGTTGACCAATCAAGTCTTCCCCATTCAGTGTCGTACCTTTTGCCTCAACACAATCCTGCCCAGAGGACTCCTGGAATTTGATCCGTCAGTCTCAGCTCTGAAGGTACTCCAGCAATCTGCCCACCACACAGCTAGCTGGGCAGGGAATCCCAAAGAGTGATGAAGGAATTCCTCCTCATCTCGGTTGGAAATGGTCGACCCCTACACTGCGATCATCTCTCCCCCTCCACCCCACCAAATCCAGGTTCCTCAGCCTGAGGAGTTGGCCTCTCGGCCTCTACCCAGCCATCCCTCTCTGAATCCTGTGTTCCCTTCCCTTATTCATCCTGCACAGTTCCACCCCTCTTGGTCTCTTCCACCCCCTCCTCCCCCCACCCCCTCCACTCAACAATCTGGTACTCTCCTTCGGTCCAAACCCCCCTTTATTGAAGTGGGTCGGGTGGAACGGGAGATGGTTTTGCCAGCGCCCATGTATTATATGATCGAGGCGTGGGATTACCCACATACACTGCATCTCAGAGTCCTGCTGGGCATCAACTTGGACTTCTGAACCGTGGCTCTGTCTCCACTTGACAATCCCAATAGGAGTGTAGATCAAATCTCAGGCATCCAAACCCAGAGAGAAATGTAACCAAAGCTGAAGAGCTGTGCTCTTGTGTGAGCTAATCCCAGCGAGCCTGAGAATAGGTGTTGCCCTCACCAATGTTCTCCAATAGTTGCTGGACCGCAGCTTTCCAGAGGCTACAAAATTGACAGCTTGTTGTGAATGAGCAGTAGATGAACATGCAACCTCACAGAAGTATCACCACCGCTCCCCATCCTTTCCTCCCCCTCCATTCATATTCCACGACAGGTGAATTAGTGTAATGTTGTTACAGCGCCAGCAACCCGGGTTCAAATCCGGCCACTGTCTGTAAGGAGTTTGTGCGTTCTCCCTGTGACTGTGTGGGTTTCCTTCGGGTGCTCCGGTTTCCTCTCATATTCCAAAGATGTATGGGTTAGGAAGTTGTGGGCATGGTATGTTGGTGCCGGAAGTGTGGCGACGCTTGCAGGCTTGGAATTGGAGGCAGAAACCTGGCTCATTTTTATATTAACCTTCTTCCTACCTCTGCCTGCTGCCTCTTCCATCACTCGGAACCTGAGAGGAACATGGATACGTACCTTCATCTTGAGCTGAGGTCAGCTAAGTTGTGCTGGGGAACTGAATGTGGGACCTTGCTGGCAGTGAGGCAGGGCTCACCTCTGTGGAGATTGTGGCCATTCTCTTCTGGTCTCTTACACTCTTTGCTTCTTGGTTTAGGACATTCTGAATTACATCAATAGGAAGGAGTTGGAGCCTCTGCAGAAAGTTGACCAGCTCAACCTGGAGAGAGAGAAAAATAAAATATTCCTTCGATTTTGTAAGTATTGGAATTGGTTTATTACTCTCACATGTACTGAAGTACAGTGAAAAGCTTGTGTTTATGTGCCATCCAGACAGATCATTCCATATGTACATACATTGAGGCAGCAAAATGGAAAAGCAATGCAGAATATAGTGTTACGGTTACTGAGAGTGCAGTGTAGGCAGACAAATAAAGTGCAAGGGCCACGACGAGGTAGAATAGGAGATTCATCTTTAGAGTTAGTAGTGTATGACAGGTCCGTTCAAGATCCTGATAACAGCAGGATGGAAGCTGTGCTCGAGTCTGGTGGTACGTGCTCCCGAGCTTTCATATCTTCTGCCCGTTGGGAGAGGTGAGAAGAGAGAATGACTGGGGTGGGAGGGATTCTTGATTACATTGGCGGCTTTCCCGAGGCAATGGGTGGAGGAGACAGAGTTCATGGAGGGGAGGCTGGTTTCCGTGATGTGGACGCAGCTCAGCACAACTCTCTGCAGTTTCTTGCCGCCCCAGGCAGAGCAGTTGCCATACCAAGCCGTGATGCATCCAGAAAGAATGCTTTGTAGGGTGTATCAGTAAAAAAAAAATATTGGTGAGGTCATTGGGGACATGCCGAATTTCCTTATCCTTATGAGGAAGTAGCATTGGTGTGCTTGCTTCACTGGGCCAAAATAAATTGTTAGTGATGTTTCCAGCTAGGAACTTGCAACCATCTCCACCTCCGCGCGGAGTGATACAGACATGGACGTGTACTCCGCCCCACTTCCTGAAGTCAGTGATCAGCTCTATCATTTTGCTGACGTTGGGGGAAAAGGTTGTTGTCTTGACACCAAGGAGGCTCTCTGTCTCCTCCTTGTAATCTGTCTCATCGTTGCTTCAGGTCCGGCCCACTACGGTGGTGTCATCTGCTAACCTGTAAATGGAGTTGGAGTAGAATTTGGCCACACAATCATGAATGTGTTGTGTGGTGTGTTACTGGTGTGCAGGGCCTGTCCTGAAATGTCCAGTTCAGGTGTTTTATTGTGCTTCCTGTCCGCAGTGGAAGAGGAGATCACCTTCCCTCCAACGTATCGATACGAGAGAGGTTCCCGGGATGTCTATGTCTGCCACAAGCAGAAACCAACTGGGGTGAGTAAGGAGACACAAGAGATTCTGCAGGTGCTGGAACCTGGAGCAACGCACACACAGTGCTGGAGGAACTCAGCAGGTCAGGCAGCATCCCTGGAGGGAGATGGACAGTCGACGTTTTGGGTCGAGACCCTTCATCAGGACTGAAAGGGAAGAGGGCCAAAGCCAGAATAAGGATGTCAGGGGAGGGGGAGGAGCACAGGCTGGCAGGTGATAGGTGAGTCCAGGTGAGAGGGGGAAGGGGGATGGAAGGGAGTGATGTGAGAAGCTGGGAGGTGATGGGTGGAAGAGGTGTCCTCACTGCCACCCCATGAGCCTCCGCATCCAACACCTCATTCTCCACAACTTCCACCACCTCCAACGGGATAACGAGATCCCACCACCAGGCATGTCTCCTCCTCCCCACCCACCACCCCCCTCCCCGGTCGACTGTTTATTTCCCTCCATAGATGCTGCCCGACCTGTTGAGTTCCTCCAGCATTTTGTGTGCGTTGCTTGGGGGTGAGGAAGGACTTACAGATTTCTGATCATCACTGCCCTCTGTAACATATTAAAGCCATCGACATGCAGCTAAGGGATAAAACCAGGTATAGAACAGTACAGCACGGGAACTGGCCTTACAGCCCACTATGTGCCAAATAAAACTAATCCCACATAATCTGTATCCCTCCGTTCCCTTTATGTTCAGGTGCCTATCTAACGGCCTACTAAACACCACTATTGTATCTGCTTCCACCACCTCGGCAGTGCATTCCAGGCACCCACCACTCTGTGTAAAAGAAAAAACTTCCCGCACATCTCCCTTAAACTTGACACAATATGTAGGTAGGCCTACGAGAGAAGGGGCTGCGCTTGATTTGGTATTGGGAAATGAACCTGGTCAGGTGTCAGATCTCTCAGTGGGTGAGCATTTTGGAGATAGTGATCATAATTCTATCTCCTTTACGATAGAACTGGAGAGAGGAACAGACAGACTAGAAAGGCGTTTACTTGGAGTGAAGGGAATTATGAGGCTCTCAGGCAGGAAACTGGAAGATTAAATTGGGAACAGATGTTCTCAGGGAAAAGTACGGAAGAAATGTGGCAAATATTCAGGGGATATTTGTGTGGAGTTCTGCATAGGCATGTTCCAATGAGACGGGAGTCACGAGAGGATACAGGAACCGTGGTTTACAAAGGCTATAATAAATCTAGTCAAAAGGAAAAGAAAAGCTTACAAAAGCTACAGAGAGCTAGGTAATGTTAGTGATCTGGAAGAGTATAAGGCTAACAGGAAGGAGCTTAAGAAGGAAATTAGGAGAGCCAGAAGGGGATATGAGAAGGCCTTGGCGGGCAGGATTAAGGAAAACCCCAAGGCATTCTACAAATATGTGAAGAGCAAGAGGATAAGATGCGAAAGGATAGGGCCTCTCAAGTGCAGCAGTAGGAAAATGTGTATGGATCCAGAAGAAATAGGGGAGGTACTCAATGAATACTTTACGTCAGTATTCACCACGGAAGAAGATCTGGGGGATTGTAGTGGGGACTTGCAGCAGGCTGAAAAGCTTGAGCATGTAGGTATTAGAAAAGAGGTGGTGCTGAAACTTTTGGAAAGCATCAAGTTGGATAAGTCGCCGGGACCAGATGGGATGTACCCCAGGCTGCTGTGGGAGGTGAGGGAGGAGATTGCGGAGCCTCTGACGATGATCTTTCCATCGTCGATGGAGACGGGAGAGGTTCCAGAAGATTGGAGGGTTGCGGATGTTGTTCCCTTATTCAAGAAAGGGAGTAGAGATAGCCCAGGAAATTATAGACTGGTGAGTCTTACCTCAATGGTTGGTAAGCTGATGGAGAAGATCCTGAGAGGCAGGATTTATGAACATTTGGAGAGGTATAATATGATTAGGAATAGTCAGCATGGCTTTGTCAAGGGCAGGTCCTGCCTTACGAGCCTGATTGACTTTTTTGAGGATGTGACTAAACACATCGATGAAGGGAGAGCAGTAGTTGTAGTATATATGGATTTCAGCAAGGGGTTTGATAAGGTACCCCATGCAAGGCTTATTGAGAAAGTAAGGGGACATTGCAATGTGGATCCAGAACTGGCTGGCCCACAGAAGGCAAGGAGTGGTTGTTGAAGGGTTGTATTCTGCATGGAGGTCGGTGACCAGTGGTGTACCTCGGGGATCTGTTCTGGGACCCTTACTCTTTGTGATTTTTATAAACGACCTGGATGAGGAAGTGGAGGGATGGGTTAGTAAGTTTGCGGGTGACATAAAGGTTGGAGGTGTTGTGGATAGTATAGAGGGCTGTCAGAGCTTACAGCGGGACATAGATTGGATGCAAAATTGGGCTGAGAAGTGGCAGATGCATTTCAACCCAGATAAGTGTGAAGTGTTCATTTTGGTAGGTCAAATATGATGGTAGAATATAGTATTAATGGTAGGACTCTTGGCAGTGTGGAGGATCAGAGGGATCTTGGGGTCCGAGTCCATAAGATGCTCAAAGTAACTGCACAGGTTGACTCTGTGGTTAAGAAGGCATTCGGTGTATTGTCCTTCATCAATCGTGGAATTGAATTTAGGAGCCGAGAGGTATTGTTGCAGCTATATAGGTCCCTGGTCAGACCCCACTTGGAGTATTGTGCTCAGTTCTGGTCGCTTCACTACAGGAAGGATGTGGAAGCCATAGAAAGGGTGCAGAGGAGATTTACCAGGATGCTGCTTGGAATGTGGAGGATGCCTTATGAAAACAGGTTGAGGGAACTTGGCCTTTTCTCCTTGGAGCGATGGAGGATGAGGGGGGACCTGATAGAGGTGTATAGGATGATGAGAGGCATTGATCAGGTAGATAGAGGCTTTTCCTCGGCTGAAATGATGGCCACATAGGTTTAAGGTGCTGGGGAGTAGGTATAGAGATGTCAGGGGTAAGATTTTTTACTCAGAGTGGTGAGTGCGTGGAATGGGCTGCCGGCAACGGTGGTGGAGGCGGATACAATAGGGTCTTTCAAGAGACTTTTGGATAGGTACATGGAGCTTAGAAAAATAGAGGGCTATGGGTAAGCCTAGTAATTTCTAAGGTAGGGACATGTTCTGCACAGCTTTGTGGGCCGAAGGGCCTGAATTGTGCTGTAGGTTTTTCTTTGTTCTGTTTCTATCTCTAAACTTCCCCCTCTCATCTTGAAGCTATGCCCTCTAGTAGTTGGCATTTTGACCCTGAGGAGAAAGACTCTGTCTACCTTATCTCTGCCTCTTATAGTTCTATAAACTTCTATCAGGTCTCCCTTCAGCTTCTGATGCTTCAGAGAAAACAACCCAAGTTTGTCCAACCTCTCCTCATAGCAGATGCCCTGTAATCCAGGCAACATCCTGATGAACCTCTTCTACACCCTCTTCAAAGCCTCCACATCCTTTCTGTAATGGACCGACCAGAACAGCACACAGTGCTCCAAGTGCGGTCTAACCAAAGTTTTATACAGCTGCAACGTGACTTCCTGACTCTTGTACTCAATACCTGACCAATGAAGGCGAGCATGCCATACGCCTTCTGTACCATCCTATCTACCATCTTACAGGTATGTTGTAAATCATAGATTCCAACAGTACATGGTATATTCAACCAATACACATTGCTGGCTCTTTGGAAAAAGCCATCTATTTTGTCCCATTCCACAAGGCTTTCCTCAATCCTGCGAACTTCTTCCCTTTTGAAAGTTCCCAGCGAATCTGCTCCCTTCCAGGTGGTGTACTGATGCAGCAGGTAGTGCCACTGCCTCACAGCTCCATTGCCCAGGGTTCAGTCTATCTTCCGGTGCTGTCTGGAGTTCACATGTTTTCCCTGAGACTGCGTGGGTTTCCCCCAGGTGCTCCAGTTCCTTCCCACATCCCAAAGACTTGGTGGTTTAGTTGGATGCTGTGGTGAAGCATGATGACAGGAGATCTGTGGGGAGTCGGTGGCAATGTGAGAGAGGAAGTTGCAGAGGAAATAACTGAGGGAATAGGACTGATGGGAATCCTTTTGAGAACTGGCATAGGCTAGGTGGGCAGAATGGCCTTCTGTGTCATCAGAAATATGAGTGCATTCCAGTTGGCAATGATTGCTGTTAAGTTCAGACTGATGATTTGGTGTTGGCATTGCAGTCGTGGTGAATGCGTAGTTTGCTAGCCCCTGATTGATCAAGGTCAAGTCCTGAGATTTTGAGCACAAAATCCAGGCTGAACTTCCAAGTACAATCCTTAGGGAATGCTGCAATGTAGAGGATCGTTATTTTGGATTAGGTGAGGCACCATCTCCCTCAGGTGAACGTGTGATTCCATTATATTTGGAAGAGCCACAGCCATGTTTCACGTCACTGAAATAAATGTGGGAGCTTGCTCTGGAGAAACTGGTTGTCGTGTCTCATACGGTACATTATAAAGTATTTTATAATTGGCTGAAAATGTGAAAAGCTCATCTGTCTTTCATAGAATCATAGAGCAATACAGCAGGGATACAGGCCCTTCGGCCCAACCAGTCCATGCCAACCACAGTGCCCACCCAGCTAGTTCCAATTTCCTGCATTCGGCCCATATCCCTCCAGGCCCCGCCCCTCCATGTACCTATCCAAGTGCTTCTTAAATTATCCTGTTGTACCTGCCTCACCCACTTCCTCTGGCAGCTCGTTCCATATACTCACCACCCTCTGTGTGGAAAAAGTTGCCCCACAGGTCCTTTTTAAATCTCTCCCCTCTCACCCTAAACCTATGCCCCCTAGTTTTGGACTCCCCTACCCTGGGGAAAAGACTGTTATCGTCCACCTTACCTGTGCATCTCATAATTTTAAACACTTCTATGAGGTCGCCCCTCATTCTCCTACTTTCCAAGGAATAAAGACCCAGCCTGGCACTGTTGGTATTTTTCACCGCCTTCCAGTCCTGCTGTTGCTCCAAACAATGACCCGAGGTACTCTGAACTTCGGGGTAGTGGAGAATCATTGATATATCCAGCACAGAAACAGGCCCTTCGGCCTATCATGTCCATACTGGTCATTATATTTGCCTTTCTTAAGTTTCTCTTGAACCTGTTTGGAGATTGCATTTCTCAAATCCTTGTGTTTTCCCCTGTGGAAAGGGATCTGGTCTCAAGTCGTTAAGAAGTGTGAGCAAGAGTAGTCCATTCGACCATTAGGATTTGTTGTTCCTCTCCAGGTCAAGGCAGAACTTCTACATCTACACCATTTTACCACTGGTCACCCAGAGACCAGGAAACTATCATGCTCAGCCCTGCGCACACTTAGCAACCGAGGATCAACCGCTCTCCGGTGCGGAGAATTCCAGCAACTCAAATCTGAGTGAATCTTTTGTCCTACATGGGCAACCCTGAGAACGTGCCTCCAAATTCCAGGCTCTCCATCCAAAGAAAGCAGCCTCTTGCTCCCCTCAGCCTGCCGAACACCAGCTTTCCCAGGCATCCTCTGCACATCGCTTTGGTGGTGCCCTCCACACCGAGCCATGTGGTGTTGAGGTCACTGTAATTACTGTGGAAGTGCTTGCACAAGCCAGCGCTTTGTGCCAGGTTCCTGGAACATTCCCCGCACCTGGAGTGGACGTGTTAAAGCACAGTGGTATGCATTGCTGTGTAAATGCAAGTGTCCTATCTGTTAACAGGTGCGCACAAATGTCCCATCGTGGTGTGACAGAATCTTGTGGAAGTCGTACCCTGAGACTCATATCATTTGTAATTCCTACGGTGAGTACCATTCCTTCCTTCCTCCACCCCCGTCCCTGTGCTCTGCTCCTCCCCCCTCCCCCTCCCTCGCCTCTGCCCTCACACCTCCCCCCTCCATCTTGTGCTGTTCCTGTTGCTCAGTCTCCTTTTATTCATTAATGGTATTGGTTTATTATTGTCACTTGTACCGAGGTACAGTGAAAAACTTGTCTTACAAACCAATTGTACAGGTCAATTCATTACACAGTGCAGTTACATTGGGTTATTACAGAGTGCATTGAGGTAGTACAGGTAAAAACAATAACAGTACAGAGTAAAGTGTCACAGCTACAGAGAAAGTGCAGTGCAATAAGGTGCAAGGTCACAACAAGGCAGATCGCAAGGTCAGAGTCCATCTCATTGTATAAGGGAACTGTTCAATAGTCGTATCACAGTGGGGTAGAAGCTGTCCTTAAGTCTGGTGGTACATGCCCTCAGGCTCCTGTATCTTCTACCCAATGGAAGAGGAGAGAAGAGAGAATGTCCCAGGTGGGTGGGGCCTTTGATTATGCTGGCTGCCTCACCAAGACAATGAGAGGTAAAGACAGAGTCCAAGGAGGGAAGGCTGGTGTCCGTGATGCGCTGGGCTGTGTCCACAACTCTCTGCAGCTTCTTGTGGTCCTGGGTAGAGCAGTTGCCGTACCAAGCCGTGATACATCCAGATAGGATGCTTTCTATGGTGCATCAGTAAAAGTTGGTGAGAGTCAAAGGGGACAAACCAAATTTCTTTAGCCTCCTGAGGAAGTAGAGGCACTGGTGAGCTTTCTTGGCTGTGGCATTTATGTGATTTGACCAGATATTTGACAAGATATCTTTATTAATCACATGTACATTGAAACACAAGGTGAAATGCATCTTTTGCGTAGAGTGTTCTGGGGGCAGCCCGCAAGTGTCGCCACGCTTCCGGCACCAACATAGCATGCCCACAACTTCCTGACCCGTACGTCTTTGGAAAGTGGGAGGAAACTGGAGCACCCGGAGGAAACCCACGCAGACACAGGGAGAACGTACAAACTCCTTACAGACAGTGGTGGGGATTGAACCCGAGTCGCTGGCACTGTAAAGCGTTATGCTAACCGCTACACTAGCATGCCTGCCACCTAGGTTCTGTGCTGCTGAGTTGTTCCCCTTCAGAAATGACCAACTGTTCCCCGGTGAATAGTCGTGACCTATTTGTTAGCAGCAGGAATGAGCATGCACCTCATAGCATGACCTCTTGAGGATCCCTGAATTCAATTTCTCCACCACTGACAGCCATGCCTCCAAGGCAATAAGCCTTTGAGTTAGATCCCTCTTCAACCTCTGAGGGTGACCAGAGGGAAGTCATAGAGTCATACAGCTTGGAAACAGGCCCTTTGGCCCAACTGGTCCATGCCGACCAAGATTCCCATCTTAACTAGTCCCCATTTGCCTGAATTTAGCCCCTATTCCTCTGAACCTATTCTATCCATGTACCTGTCCAAGTGACTTTTAAATGTTAATGTACCTGCCTCAACCACTTCCTCTGGCAGCTCGTTCCATATACTGACCACCCTCTGGGTAGAAAAAGTTGCTCCTCAGGTTCCTGTTAAATCTCTCCCCTCTCACCCTTAGCCTATGTCCTCTGGTTCTTGATTCCCCAACCCTGAGAAAAACGCTGTGTGCGTTCACCCTGTCTATGCCCCTTGTGATCTTATACACCTCTATAAGATCACCTCTCATTCTCATACGCTCCAAGAATAAAGTCCCAACCTGCTCAATCTCTTTCTGTCTGTCATAAGTATATAAAAGTATGAGAAGGATAGATAATCCGTCTTTTACCCAGGGTAGTAATGTCAAAAATTAGAGGGCACAGGTTTAACGTGAAAGGGGGAAAGTTTAAAGGAGATTTACAAGGTGCGGATTTTTTTTTACACAGAGAGGTAGGTACCTGAAGCATGCTGCCAGGGGAATTGTGGAAGCAGATACAATTTGAGAGAGAGCGGCACATGAACAGGCAGAGAATGGAGGGTTATGGATCGTGTGCAGGCAGATGTGCAGTTTAAATTGGTCAGCACAGATATGATGGGCCAAAGGGCCTGTTCCTGTGCTGTGCTGTACTGTTCTGTGTTCTCTTTAGCCTGTCCTCCCCTTGCTCCTCCTTTGAGAAGCTATATAAAATCTACTCCTTTTGCCTAAGCATCTATTCTAAAATCTTACGTACCTTGGTGTCAAAGTTTGTTTAACATTCATGTGAATCATCTCGGCTCTTTGTGATGTTAATGGTATAATTAATGTCACAAAGTTAATTAACGACGTTAATATAATTAATATACTGGTATTCCTACAACTCGGATTTATAAAATCAGTGCAAGTTATGGAGAGAGGTTGGATAGGCTGTGCTTGTCTTCCCTGGAGTGATGTAAATACTGAACAGTTGAGGGCCAAGAACCCATCCTAGGTAAAGAACCAACTGTGGGCTAATTGTGTGCGTGTGTGTGTGTGTATGTAGTGGGTGGATGGAACCGGGAGAGGGAGGGAGGGTGAAAGTGGGCGTTAGGGATTGGGGTTTGGGGGAAAGGAGCCTTATAGAACTTGCAGAAGGGGAACCAATAAACTGTTCAGTGAAGACGAGATGGAATGAGAGGGGACTGATGTGACACAGGAATGGAGTGTTAAAGCTTTAATGGATTTGTAAAAAGGAAAAGAGAAGGCAAGTATGAGTCACTTACAGATAGAGACAGGAGAATTTATAATAGGGAATAAGAGAATAGCAAAGGAATTAAACTATTACTTTGTGTCTGCCTTCATGGAAGAAGACTTGCAAAACCAGCCAGATGCAGTGAAGAGTCAAAGGACTAGCAAGAAAGAGGAACTGAAAGAACCACTAATGCAAAAATAGCAGTAGAGAAACTACTGAGCTTGGAAGGTGATAAATTCCTAGGGACCCAAGGATTCACATCCCAGAGTAGTGAAAGTGGGTGACTCTGGAGAGAGAGTGGATGCTCCTCTTCCAGAGTGGTGTCGATTCTGAAATTGTTCCTGAAGATCCAAGGATAGCAAATGTAATCCTGCTGCTTAAGGAGAGGGAGAGAAAAGGGGGAACTACTGATCTGTTGGGGAAGTGCTGGAATCTAAAATGTAATGACAATAAATTGAAAGGAATAATAGGTTTGCTGTGAGCCAGCATGGAATTATGAAAGGAGAATCATGATCAACCAATCAGCTGGAGGTTCTTGAGGACGAGATTCATTTAATAGTTGAAAGGGAACCAGTGCATGTGGTGTATTTTGGTTTTCGAAAGGTGTTTGCTAAGGTCCCAACTGGAGCTGGTCAACGTGAATTGGAACATGAACACTGGCATGGATTGAGGTAGGTGAGGCACAGAGGTATTAGAAAAGCTGCTTGAATTTGAGGCGGGCAAGTCACCAGAACCAGATGGCATGCATCTTAGAATCTTGAGGGAATCACGAGAGGAAACCTTGGGTACCTGACCGTGATATCCCAGTGTTCTTTGATTTGCAGATGATGCCCTAGATCCACATCTTACTACTACAGAAAAGGGAGTAGGGGCAAGGAACCAACTAGCTGCCAGTCAGTTTAACCTCAGTGATGGAAAAGCTTGAAGAAATATTGATCCAGGACAGGATTAACCGTCACCTCAATGAAAAGGGATTAGTTAAGCCAAGACAAGTTAAGGACAAATTGTGACGGAGTTGTTGAGCACATGGATTCCAAGAGGCTTTAGATAAGGTTCCATGCAGTAAACTTACCAGCACAGTTGAAGCATGTGGCACAGAAGGGATATTGATGATGTGATATGAAAATGGTTAAGTAATTCAGATTACCTGAATTAAACTGGAGTTTAATTCAAATAAATTGGTAAATTGGTTGTACAAGACGCTGGTGAGGCCGCATTTAGAATATTGTGTTCAGTTTGGGTCACCCTGCTATAGGAAAGATGCCATTAAGCTAGAAAGAGGGCAGAGGAGATTTACGATGATGTTGCCAGAACTCGAGGGACTGAGTTATGGAGAGATGTTGAGCAGATTGGGACTTTATTCATTGGAGCGTAGGAGAGTGAGGGGTGATCTTATAGAGGTGTATAAAATTATGAGGGGCATAGATAGGGTGAATGCGCACAGTCGTTTTCCCAGGGTTGGGGAATCAAGAGCTAGAGGGCACAGGTTTAAGGTGAGAGGGAAGAGATTTGATAGGAATCAGAGGGGCAACTGTTTAACCCAGAGTGTGGTCCGTATATGGAACGAGCTGCCAGAGGAAGTGGGTGAGGCAGGTACATTAACAACATTTAAAAGGTACTTGGGAAGGTACAGGGACAGGAAATTTAGAGGGATATGGGCCAAATGCAGGCAAATGGGACTAGTGTAGATGGGAATCTTGGTTAGCATGGACCAGTTGGGCCGAAGGGCCTGTGTCCGTGTGGTATGACTCTATAAACAGATAACAGGGTCATAGTGAATGGGTATTTTGCAGATTGGAGGAAGGTGAATTGTGGCATTCCCCACGGATCGGTGTGAGGACTATTGCTTTTTTATTGACCTGTGGCGATGACCTAGACTTGGGGGGGGGGGATACAAGCCACAGTTTCTAAATTTACAGCTGACACAGAACTTGGCAGCATCATGAACTGTGAGAACAGTGATGGATTGTAGCAGGATGTAACCAGGCAGCAGAGTGGGCAGTTCACAGTAACTAACTGCCTTACCAGTTCATCTTTGGGATGTGGGAGAAAACTTGAGCACCCAAGGGCGGAAACTCGTATCATCACAGGGAGAATGTGCAAACTCCACACAGGCAGTACCGGAGGACGGGTCAAACCCGGGTCTCTGGAGCTGTGAGACAGAGGCACTAACTGCTACACCACCACGCCGTAAACAATTTGAGAGAGAATTGAAATGCAAATTCACCTTGATCCTACTTCCTTCTGTTGAAGTATTTCTTTTTCTTGTGTTTTAGTCATGGAGTCATACAGCATGGAAGCAGGCCCTTCGGCCCAACTGGTCATACCGACCATGTTGTCTACTTGAGCTAGTTTGGCCCATGTCCCTCTAAACCTTTCCTATCCATGTACCCATCCAAATATCTTTTAAACATTGTAATCATACTCACCTCTAACACTCCCGCTGGCAGCTCGATTCGTATACCCACCTCCCTGTGTTGTCCCTCAGATCCCTTTTAAATGTTTCCTGTAATTGTAATTCCCATCTTGTCATCCTTCGCTACTCTCCATTATCAACCCCTTTAAATCCAGTCCAACTCGACCTAACCCACACCAAACAGCACACATGGTCTTCATTAGTGCCTGGCTCCCCTTGCAGTTGGATACCAGTAATCATTGGGATCAGGCACAGGACACCACAGGAGACCAGCTGTGCCAGCGCAGCACTGAAAGCTCAGTCACTGAGAAATGACTTCGAAGCTGCTGGGTGTCTGACAGGCAGCAGATGTGGTGAGGTTTCCTCTACCCCTCTGTACCAGCCCCCAAATGCACTCTCAGGACCCTGTTGTATGCCTGTACCCAATTCAGACCCTGATTAATGCACTGCACGTATCCTGTGGAATTCCATCTTTGATTCTTGCTGCTTTCAGTACTTGCAACTGAGAACAGAAGGGATGCAGTTTTCAGTATCAGTAATCCTTATCCTCACTATGACATGGCCGTATCCTTATCCTTAGTAACAGATACTTACCCCAGGGCTGTGTGGGGAGTAAGTGGTAATTATCAGTTGCAGGGGTTGTGTTGATGTTTTTGCTTGTACCTCCATTCCTTTTGACACTTCTTTCCCTCATTTGGTGCTTGTGCATTGACATCACTCTGAGGCAGTTTACTGTGAATTAGGATCATGGAGTTATTGAGGCCCTTCGGCCCAACTCATCCACGCTGACCAAGTTGTCTTCTGAGCTAGAATTGGTTTATTATTGTCACTTGTACTGAGGTACAGTGAAAAACTTGTGCATTCCGTTCATACAGATCAATTCATTACACAGTGCATTGAGGTAGTACAGGGGAAAACGATACAGAATGCAGAGTGTTACAGTTACAGAGGCAGTGCAGTGCAGGCAGACAAATTTGCCTAATTTATGTGCTGAAGGTGGAGAGTGGGATTTGAACCCTTGACTCCGTGAGCTGGAGGTGAATGTGCCAGTACTGAACCCATGTGGCAGTATTAGCCCAGGAGAGGCAGTTTAATTCTGGGAGTTTCCATTGTTCGATAAAGTACTAAACTCTGTCCAGTGGGCTCACTCTACTGCACTGCCCTCATGCTACCACACAAGTAACGTACACGCGTGTAGTCCTGCACACATTACTGTTCCATGTATCGGTTCCAGCTACCTGTGGAGCTTGAGCTAAATTACGTGCCCTGCCAGTAATATCTCCAATGTTCGGGGGCAGTGCCTAATGTAAAGCAAATCCTAATATGGGTTGAGATGAGAAAGGACCATTGGATCCATTGGAACGACCCCTTCCAGTGACACGGTGCTGACTCATTTCTTCTCCCCCACAGGGTGCACGGATGATATTGTGACGAGTGACCACTCACCGGTCTTCGGTACCTTCGAAGTTGGTGTGACATCTCAGTTTGTATCTAAAAAAGGTGGGTGCATTTACACAGGACAGGGAGCACAGGCACAGGAGGGGGCCTGAGCAGCCTTTCAGTCAGTTTGTGGTTGATCTGTACCTTGGCCATGTATACTTGCCTTGTTTCATATCCCTCACTGTTTGCTCCAGTGGGCATCACTCATGTCTCTTAATCAGAAGGTCATGGGCTCAAGTCCCATTGAGAGACTCAAGTTGAAGTATCCAGGCTGAGGGAGCACTGTCCTGTCAGAGGGTCAGTACTGATGAGGTTATTGTTGGAGGGAGCAGTACTTGGGCGGGGGGGGGGGGGGGGGGGGGGGGGCCGCGTTGTTGGAGGGAGCAGTACTGGGGCGGGGGGGGGGGGGGCGCGCCGCGTTGTTGGAGGGAGCAGTACTGGGGCGGGGGGGGGCGCCGCGTTGTCGGAGGGAGCAGTACTGGGGCGGGGGGGGGCGCCGCGTTGTCGGAGGGAGCAGTGTTGGGGGGGCGCCGCATTGTCGGGGGGGGCAGTACTGGGGGGGGGGCAGTACTGGGGGGTGCCGCGTCGTCGGGGGGAGCAGTATTGGGGGTGCCGCACTATTGAGGGATTCACTGATGTAGTGAAATGAAAGCGAGAAGGATGTGTGGGTTCAGTGATCTCACACTGCTGTTAATTCTCTCTCTCTAGCTTCATTGACCATTAGGTGCTTTGATATGTCCTGGAAGGTGATTTAAATACTTTTAATTTTAATACAAGGAATGAACTTGCACATTTTAACTCGCAATGTGGGTGACGGCTCTGGGCAATGGATTCTGAACTTCCGAATGGTAAATAATGAAGGGTTAACAAACAGTCTGGTACATGACAGACTTCAGGGGCTGACTGAGTGGGCTGGTAATGGCTGTGTCTGCACATGAACCACTGGCTGTTATGACTGCCTGCACTTTGCAGAACAGACTGTCATTCATCAAGAACCTCGGGGGCCTGTTATATGTGCTACAGAAGCAACTGGTGTACCTGTTGGTCTCACCACTGATGTAAGTGCAGGGTCCACACCAGAGATTATCTGACCCTGCTGCCTTGTCATTCATGCTCCTTTGAGCCATCCGAGCTGCTGCTGTCGAGCATTGCGCTGCTGCTGGCTGTGATTACAGACAAGTAGTCGCTGCAAATCCCTGCTAGCCTGCAGCTGGTCAATGATCTGTCATAGCCCAGCCTTCCCAGAATGTGACAGCCTTCTCAAAGTGTTGCACATCTTAAGCATGCTTGTGTGATTTGTGGGAGCGTGTTTGTATTTTCCCTCAGTGGGAGAAAGGTCTCTGACATTGGCCACGCTCTGGGGTATTGTCCAGTTAACCATGCTTCAGACATGTGAGCAGGCACCTCAATGTCTTGGCCGAGGAGGGGCTGCTTGAGCCGAGCGTGGCCCCTGGTTGTGTCTCGCCCACAAGTGCCACGAGACTGGGAACTTTAGTCATGGTTGTTCCTCTCTCTGCTCTGACAGGACCCTCACCACAGACTCCATCCCCCTGCCCTGCAGCTATCCGAAAGTGAGCCAGACTGCTCGTAACCTTGGCGTGATACTTGGCCCTGGGCTGAGCTGTGGATGCCTGCACCATCACTGGGGCTGCCTGTTCTGTGTCAATGGCCAACCCTTCCTCTGCCTCACCTGCTGCTCCAACTCTTGTTATCCATTGACTGGAATATTCAGTGAACCGGAGTCCTAACTTGCAGCAGATGCTGCTCACCCATGAGGTGAGAGGGGGAAAGTTTAAAGTGTGAGGTGGTACACTTTGGAAGGACAAACTCCAAGGCAGAGTACAAAGTTAATGGCAGGATTCTTGGTAGTGTGGAGGAGCAGAGGGATCTGGGAGTTCATATCCACAGATCCCTGAAAGTTGCCTCAGGTGGATAGGGTAGTTAAGAAAGCTTATGGGATGTTAGCTTTCATAAGTCGAGGGATTGAGTTTAAGAGCCACAAGGCAATGATACAGCTCTATAAAACTCTGGTTAGACCACACTTAGAGTACTGTGTCCAATTCTGGTTACCTCATTATAGGAGGGATGTGGAAGCGTTGGAAAGGGTGTAGAGGAGATTTACCAAGATGTTGCCTGGTTTGGAGAGTATGCATTATGAGGAGAGACCAAGGGAGCTAGGGCTTTACTCAGAGAGGAGGAGGATGAGGGGAGACATGATAAAGGTGTACAAAACATTCAGTGGAATAGATAGAGTGGATAGCTAGCACCTCTTTCCCAGGGCTCCGATTCTCAATACAAGAGGGCATGGCTTTAAAGTAATGGGTGGTAAGTTCAAAGGAGATATCAGAGGAAGGTTTTTTACCCAGAGAGTGGTTGGGGCATGGAATGTGCTGCCTGGGGTAGTGGTGGAGGCAGGTACATTGGTCAAATTCAAGAGATTACTAGATAAGCATATGGAGGAACTTAAAATAGAGGGATATGTGGGAGGAAGGGGTTAGATAGTCTTAGGCGAGGTTTAAAGGTTGGCACAACATGGTGGGCCGAAGGGCCTGTATTGTGCTGTACTATTCTATGAGGTGTGTGAGGCAGGTTCCCCCCCCACAGAGTGGTGGGTGCCTGGAATGTGCTGCCAGGGGTGGTGGTGGAGGCAGATATAATAGAGGCATTTAAGAGGCTTTTAGAAAGACACAGGAATGTGCAGGGAGTGGAGGGACGTGGACCATGTGCAGGCAGGAGAGATTTAGTCTAATTTGGCATTGTGTTTGGCACAGACATGTTGGGCTGAAGGGCCTGTTCCTGTGCTGTACTATCACCCCTAACCCACTCTGACTGCTAGTTAAGCAAAGCCTTGGTTTCAATGCACACTTGTTTCAGAATCCTTCTGTGGCCTGGACCTCGTCGAGTTTATTGTCATGTGCACAAGTACAGCGAGATACAGTACGATGAGGAACCTGCAGCAGCATCACAGGCACGTCGGTACAGACAACAGGCACCAAAATTGTATATAAATCACACAAAGTCGTGTTTATTGTCAGATGCACAAGTACACGTGCACAGGTGCAATGAAAAACTGACTTGCAGCAGTGTCACAGGCACATTGCATCATGTAAGCAGCATTCACAAGAAAAACAAATATAAATTAAATGATTTTTACAAGAAAAACAATTAGAACAAAAGTGCATTTTAGTGCAAAGTGGCCAGAGTGTTGCTACTGTTGTGATGAGTGTTGAAGGGAAGTGACTGCTCTTGAACAAGACAGTGAAGAAACACTGTTTTTGCATGCACACCTTGTTTTGTGCAATCGGAGAGAAGTCCACAGTAGTGCAAGGGGTGGTGCATAGTGTTCCATTGCTGAAGTAGGGTGAAGGTTATTCAAAAACCTGATGGTTGTAGGAAAGTAGCTGTTCCTGGTGGTGTGGGACTTCAGGCCTGATGGTAGCAGCAAGAAGAGGGCATGGCCCAGATGGTGTCATTGCTCTAAGTTTCTCCAGCCCTTTAACTGCCCTCAGCCTCTGCACTCCTTCATTGCTGGACTCTTCTTCCCCTCTCTCAATCACCACACCACTTCCAGTTGTTCTACAACTGCTTGGGCCCCACACTTTGGAATTCCCTCCCTAAACCCCTCTCGTCCTCTCCTTCCTTAAGGCTCTTCTCGAAACGTGCTTCTGTGAACGAGCTTTTGATTATCAGTCTAAATACGATGGATGGTTGTGAATTTTGGTTTGATAATGCTCGCTAGGTTTATGAAACTTTGATTGCAACATGAAAGGTAAATGTAGACAGAAGGTGCGGTGTTGTTGCAGTATGCCCACCATTGTCCATCTGACTGGGGATCCAACACCGGGCTGGAGCTCAAAGCAAAAAGCTGCAGATGCTGCAAATATGAAACAAAGCTGGAAATACTCAGAAGGTCAGGCAGCGTTTATAGAGAGGCGCACACACTAGAATTCACTCTTCAGGTTGATGCCTTCCGTCAGGTCATTACTGACCGGAAACACAAACTCTGTTTTTGTTTCTCCACAGATGCTGCCTGACCTGTTGAGTGTACCTAGCACTCTGATAACACCAGCCCTGAAATAAGAACGATGTGCCTTGCATTATTAGATTCACTTACACAATGAGCACCCAGCAGTCGTGCATAATATTGTGTGTCGTGTGAGACTGTGGTGTAATATTTATCTTGCTCCTCAGCTCCAGAAGGCAGGTAGAGGAAGTTCCTGCCAGGTGTATGGCTGTATAGTCATAAGAGATCATAGGGTGTAGGTGTGTAGTCACAAGAGATTTCAATGAAGCCTGCAGGGCTTGCTTGTGGTGATTTGGCCTCCAGAGGTTTTATTACCGGAGCAAGGTACAAATATTATCTTTCTGTTTAATACTCATCCCTAGTTCTCGTTTAAATCTAGGACTGTCCAAGTCATCTGACCAAGCCTACATCGACTTTGAGAATATTGAAGCCATTGTTAAAACCGCCAGCAGGACCAAGTTCTTCATCGAGTTCTATTCAACGTGCCTGGAAGGTGAGTAACTTGGTGAATGGAGCCATCTTCCCCACCCTCCACCTCACCGCCATCTGTATCCTCTGTGTAACTTGACATACTCTGGCAACGTTTGGCAACATTGCAGTTGTACAAGGTGTTGGTGAGGCTGCATTTGGAATATTGTGTTCAGTTTTGGTCACCCTGCTATAGGAAAGATGCCATGAAGCTAGAAAGAGTGCAGAGGAGATTTCCGAGGATGTTGCTGGGACTCAAGGGAGTGAGTTACGGAGGGGGGTTGGGACTTTTTTCATTGAACCGTAGGAGACTGAGGAGAGATCTTTTTGAGGTGTATAAAATCACGAGGGGCACAGATAGGGTGAATGCACGCAGTCTTTTTCCCAGGGATGGGGAATCAAGAACGAGAGGGTGTAGGTTTCAGGTGAGAGGGGAGAGGTTTAATAAGAACCCTAGGGGCAACTTTTTCACCCAGAGGGTGGTCACTATATGGAATGAGCTGCCAGAGGAAGTGGGTGAGGCAGGTACATTAACAACATTTAAAAGACACTTGGACAGGTACATGGATAGGAAAGGTTTAGAGGGATATGGGCCAAACACGGGCAAATGAGACTAGCCTAGATTGGAATCTTGGTCAGCATGGACCAGTTGGGCAGAAGGGCCTGTTTCGTGCTGTATAACTCTGACTTTATGATTCTACTTGGCATCTGAAGTCCAGATGAGGACAGTCCTTAGCAGAAAGTTGGAGCTAACTGGGATTACAACTGACAAGCCCAAGCAAAGCTCAGACATTCAGAAGGATTTCTATCAACATCTCTGCCAAGTTGAGACGTTGAGACAATGACTGTTTTCACTGATACAGTCCAGGACTGCCAGGTGCTCCCTCTCCACCCCATCCCCTCAGTCCCCTCCAGAATGGAGGTGATTGGGTAATTTCCCCTACGACATGCCCCAGTACATTACTGCTATAAGTTACTGGGATAGATTTTACACCCGGTCTGTTGCTCAGGAAATATTCCTGCTCTGTCTGGGGAGAAGTATCTACATCTGGTCACGAGTTTGGAGACTCTCTGTGTGACTCATGGTCCTTGGGTGCACAGAAGATTAAATAGAGTCTGTATCTATAAATAACTCCGCTTTTTCGACTGTGCATTTGGAAACCGTTTTGTTGTAGCTTTGACCACGTTTGCTTGTTTAAAATCTCTTTACTGCCTCAGCTGTCGGCTCTCTGCTGACGTCAGTGTTTACTCTACGCAGTGGTAACCTGGGCCACTGTGGTTCCTACTGGGGGTCTGTGTATTCTGTGTGGACTGCAGCCGGGGTTGGGAGTGTCCCTCTGGTTACTTGGCTGTGTCCCCGTCAGGTGAAAGCTCCCTTGGAGTTGGAGTTGAGTCAGTTCAGGAGTTGAAGCTGTGAACTTCATTCTGAAACCCAAGTCTCTCTGTTCCTGTCACTCTCAACGGAAGGGACATAGCAGGGATGTGTTGTAACCACCCTGGCTGCTTTACAGATACCCTGGGTCGTGCCTGGTGTTGTTTTGGCATCCAAAGGTTGGCTTTGAAAGTGGGCAAGTGATCCTCTTGCCTGTCAGGGTTGAACAGCCTGCCACCTTTCTCCGCTTGAGCCCACACTGACTGCAGAGGGCTGTGAGCAGCTTTATCCCAACGAGGGGTGGGACACTCAGCAGGAGAGGAAAATAACGTTGCCACCACCCGTTGTGTTTCAGAATTCAAGAAAAGTTCTGAAAACGACACGCAAAGCAGTGACAATGTGAACTTCCTGAAGGTCGGCTGGTCATCGAGGCAGCTTCCAACGGTAACTCAAACAAGAGTCCACGTATTTCTGCAGGACACCCTCTCTTACTGTATCTCCTGCTTAGTGAAGGGGGAAAGTGCGTTTATACGCCATGTTTCATAATCCTGGATTTTCAGAGATCGGTAAATGTAGTGACTGTTGTCACATGGGAAACACAGCAGCCAGTCTGTGAGATCCCAGGAACAGCAACACAACAATGACCAAGTGACCTAGTTACCCTGACGCACAAGGTTCTGTAGATGCTGGAATCTGGAGCAACACACACAATGCTGGAGGAACTCAGCAGGTCAGGCAGCATCTATGGAGGGAAATAAACAGTAGATGTTTCAGGTTGAGACCCTTCCTCGGGACTCTGGTGGAGGACAAAGTGTCGGAGAGCTCCATGGGAGCTCGTGGAGAGTGAGGCCGGGAGCTGTGGTAGAGGGAGGTGGGGCCCGCAGGTATCTGTGGTAAGGGTGGCGCGTAGAGTCCAGCGGGAGAAGCAGTCAGTGGAACGCAGGTATCTGGGATCCTTGCTGGGACCAAAGTGGGACGCCTGGAGGCCGTGTGGTACAAGATGGCGGCGGAGACGAGTGCCCAGGAAGGACACGTGGCTGGGGAAGTGAGTCTGAGCGAGCATGTAGTCGAGGAGCCGGAGAGCAGCCGAGATCACGGGGAGCAGTGAGAGGGAGGTCCGGAGGAAGGGTCTCAACCCGAAACGTCGACTGTTTATTTCCCTCTGTAGATGCTGCCTGACCCGCTGAGTTCCTCCAGCACTTTGTGTGTTGATCTAGTTACCCTGATGTTTTCGCTGAAGGATAAATACTGGCCAGGGCAGTCTCCCTGTGCACTTGATCTCTTCTGTCCACATGAGAGGACAGAACATCAGAGTATCTTGCCCAGAAAATGGGGTGTCTGATGGTGTTGCACTCCCTTGGTACTGGCACCAAGAATGTTGGCCCAGAGTATGCACTGAGATCTCTGGGGTGGAGTTTGAACTCGTAATTGTCTGACTGTCACCGCTGTGACAAGCTGGTGAGCACAAACATAGAACTGAGAGGGTGATTGGCACTGAGGCATAAATGCTCTCATTCTCCGAGGCTGTATACTCCAGTGAGCTATGTAATTGTGCAGGATTATGAATGCATCTTGCAAGCTGTTGTTGAATCAGAAATGCATTTTGTTTTTTAGCTGAAGCCAATTCTGTCAGATATCGAATATCTCCAGGATCAGCACCTCCTCCTCACAGTCAAATCGGTGGACGGTTATGAATCCTACGGTAAGCTGGGTGTAGGGAGGCAAAAGAGGCTTTCACTACCCCTTGTTACAGTGACACCCACCAAGTGAGGCCTGCGGGGCAGGGAGTCACAGCTCCACCCAGTCTGACCCCACACCACATGTACAAAATGGCCCCGACATCCAGGAGATTCTCGGTGGTCAGTTACCATGATCTTGCTAGCGTCACACACAAATCTCAGCCTTGTCTGATAAAGACCAACTCTCTACTCCATCGATAAATCCTTCGTAAGTTCATTAAAATCCTCTGCCTTATCCTTTCCTTCAGAATTCTGTTAACTTATCACCCATGAACCAACATAAGGTCCATATCCAAATATTTGGAGCCACTTATTGCCTCAGTCCTATCTCCTGTACTGCCAAGATGGGGCTAAATGCAAAGTGGAGGAGCAGCACCTCTGTATTCCGCCTGGATGGTCTACAACCCAGTGGCATGAACACCTGAATTCTCCAACTTCCAATAAACTGCTCCCCCTCTGTCCCTTTTCTCTCTCCTCCTGATCCACCCAGCTCGTTCCCTTCCTCCACCGTCTCTGTCTGCCCGTCACCCATACATTCCTCCCGCCGCTTCCCCTCCCCACCATACTCCTTTTATTCCAGGCTCCTCCTTCCTCTCCTGTCAGATTCCATCATCTTCAGCCATATGTCACCTCCACCTGTCCCCTCCCAGCTTCTGACATTATTCCCACTCTCCCCTCCCCCCTCACCTGGATCCACCTATCACCTGCCAGCTCTTGTCCCACCCCTTTATACCGGCCGTCTCCCCTCCATCTTCCAGTCCAGATGAAGGGCCTCGATCTGAAACATCAACTGTCCATTTCCCTCCATACATGCTGTTTGACCTGTTGAGTTCCTCCAGCCTTTTCTGTGTTGCTATCTCCAGCCACACATCCTTCACTTTGGTCTTTTATGCAGCCCCCCCCCCCGCCCAATATTCATTCTATCCTGTGTGACCGGGCCTTCAGCCTTGCAGGATCCACACACCAG
Source organism: Pristis pectinata (assembly GCF_009764475.1). Lineage (NCBI taxonomy): Eukaryota > Metazoa > Chordata > Chondrichthyes > Rhinopristiformes > Pristidae > Pristis > Pristis pectinata. The sequence continues at coordinate 2,517,856 of NC_067415.1, forward strand.
AATTTCTGCTCTCTAACACTCTGCATCAGCGTCTTTTTCAGTTAAGCATTTGCTTCATATTTCGTCCATGTGAGTTCTCCCCATGCCTTTGAGAACCACTCTTCCTCCACAGTAAGAACACTGCCTCTTTGTAGGTTGTAACCAAATGACAAACTGCTGGAGGAACTATCTGGGAAATACATGCTACACGTGTGTTGCTCCAGATTCCAGCATCTGTAGTCTCTTGTGTCTCCTTGTTACCAAATTACACTGTTTCTGAAGGTTTTAGTTGAGAGAACTTCACAGTGAATTGCAGGGCCCTGGGGAGCATTGCAGGACCTTGGAGTTACAAGTACATGGTTCCCTGAAAGCGGAGTCTCAGGTAGACAGGGTGGTGAAGAAGGCTTTTGGCACGCTGGCCTTCAGTCAGGGAATTGAGTGGAGAAGTTGGGAGGTGTTGGTGTGGTTGTACAGGACGCTGGTGAGGCCGCACTTGGAGTACTGTGTTCAGTTCTGGTCGCCCTGCTATAGGGAAGATGTTATTAAACTGGAAAGAGTGTAGAAATGATTTACAGGGATGTTGCCAGGACTTGAGGGACTGAGTTACAGGGAGAGGTTGAGTAGGCTAGGACTTTATTCCTTAGAGCGTAGCAAACTGAGAGGTGATCATATAGAGGTGTACAAAATTATGAGGGGCATAGATAGGGTGAATGCACACAGTCTTTTTCCCAGGATTGGGGAATCAAGAACTTGAGGGTATAGGTTTAAGGTGAGAGGGGAGGCATTTAATAGGAAAATGAGGGGTAACTGTTTTACACAAAGGGTGGTATGTATATGGAATGAGCTGCCAGAGGAAGTGGTTGAGGCAGGTACAATACCAGCTTTTAAAAGACATTTGGACAGGTACATGGATAGGAAAGGTTTAGGAGGTTATAGGCCAAATGCTGGTAAATGGGACTAGCTTGGATGGGGCATCTTGGTTAGCATGGACCAGTTGGGCCGAAGGGCCTGTTACCACACTGTAAATCTATGAAGACTGCAAGAGAGAGTGTTGGTATACGTGTTGTGAGAGCTCCATATTCTATGTAGACACACGGGACTACAGATTCTAGAATCTGGAGCACAAAACGTGTACCATGAACCTTCTAACAAGCAGAAAGTTCCTCAGTTTAGCCTCACACAAGGAAGCCCCGTCGATGTGAGATGCTCCTGGTGCTCTGCTCTCCCTCAGACCTGAACTGGTGATGTCGGCTTCAATTATGGGTTCACGACTCGGTGGTTCCAGGGTTACAGCACTGCCCGCGGCACCGGCTGTGTGGCTACCGTGTGGATGGAGCTCTTGCTGCTGTGGACTTTGTGGCCGCCATTCACCATCGTGTGTTCTGTCCCGTCTCCCCCACAGGCGAGTGCTGCATCGCACTGAAGTCGATGATCGGCAGCACCGCTCAGGTGTTCCTCACCTCCCTGTCACACCGGGGGGAAGAAACTGGCAACATCCGAGGCTCCATGAAGGTCCGTGTGCCAGCGGAGAGAGCCGGCACCCGGGAGAGGCTTTATGGTAAGTGACACGACAGTAGTTGCACCTCGTGGCAGGGTGCTCATGTCCTGTTGTGCGGGAGTCGGTGTGGGTTGTAACCACTCGAGTTGTGCTAGTGCAGTTCATCTGCCAAGCTGTGTTGATGACGTCCTCAGAAACTCTGCATTGTTATAAAGGTTCAGGCGCAAGGAGTATGCGACCTCCTCCAGCCTTTAAATCATTCCCCTGGGTTACATAGAACATAGAAAACCATGTGCAGGCAGAAGGGAGTAGTTTAATTTGGTGTCATTAGCTTCATTGTGGGCTGAAGGGCCTGTTCCTGTGCTGTACTAACATAGAAAACCTACAGCACAATTCAGGCCCTTTGGCCCACAAAGCTGTGCCGAACATGTCCCTACCTTAGAAATTACTAGGCTTACCCATAGCCCTCTATTTTTCTCAGCTCCACGTACCTATCCAACAGTCTCTTAAAAGACCCTATCGTATCCGCCTCCACCACCGTTGCCAGCAGCCCATTCCACACACTCACCACTCTCTGAGTGAAAAAACTTACCCCTGACATCTCCTTTGTACCTACTCCCCAGCACCTTAAACCTGTGTCCTCTTGTGGCCACCATTTCAGCCCTGGGAAAAAGTCTCTGACTATCCACACGATCAATGCCTCTCATCATCTTGTACACCTCAATCAGGTCCCCCCTCATCCTCCATCGCTCCAAGGAGAAAAGGCCAAGTTCACTCAACCTGTTCTCGTAAGGCATGCTCCCCAATCCAGGCAACATACTTGTAAATCTCCTCTGCACCCTTTCTATGGCTTCCACGTCCTTCCTGTAGTGAGGTGACCAGAACTGAGCACAGGGTTACCTGTGTATGTTTAAGCCTTGTATGGGCAAGGAAAATGCAAACTGGAGAGCAATTCTCGGCTACTCCGCAGGGGCTGTTCTTGCCGATATCAGCATGGTGGTCAGCTGTGGGAGGGTGGGCGATAGCCTGGGAGCTCCGAACTCAGAACCGCACAGGAACAGGCCCTTCGGCCCACTATGTCTGTGCTGAACACAAAGCCAAATTAAACTATATCTCCTCTGCCTGCACATGGTCCATCTCCCTCCATTCCCTGCCTGTTCATGTGCCTATCTAAAAGCCTCTTAAATGCCACTATTGTATCTGCTTCCACCACTTCCTCCAGCAGCCAGTTCCAAGTACCCACCACTCTGTGCTTTTCTAAAAAAAAACTTGCCCCATACATCTCCTTTAAACTTTCCCCCTCTCACTTTAAATGCACGTCCTTAGTATCTAACATTTATACCCTGGGGAATAAGATTCTGAATGTCTACTCTATCTATGCCTCTCTTATGTACTCAGGTCTCCCCTCAGCCTCTGACACTCAGAGAAAACGACCCGAGTTTGTCCAGCCTCTCCTTATAGCTCATACTCTCTAATCTGGGCAGCATCCTGGTGAACCTGTTTGACACCCTTTCCAAAGCATCCACATCCTTCCTGTAATGAGGCGACCAGAATTGCTCATGACTCCCCAAGTCTAGACCTTCAGCGCATGGGGGAGGAGGCAGCTAACCAAAGCAACACCTAGATTGTGGTCTAAGAGTGGGAGGGATGCAAATACCAGCACCAGTTACAAAAGCAACTGGAAATCTGAACTTCAGACACAGAACAGATGAAAGGTTGTTGACCTGAAACATTAGCTCTGTCCCCACACAGTTGTTGTCTGCCCCACAGCCAGCCAAAGTTTTCTGAGCCTTTTTAGCATTTTCAGTTTTTATTCCAGTCAGATGGTTGGTTTCATTACTGTAAGTTCTGCAGTTCTTGACATTAGGATCAAGCCTGCTTCCTGCCCCAAACGTAGCTCTGTTCCCTAGAGGAGAAGTAAGATAAGATATCTTTATTAGTCACATGTATATCGAAACACACAGTGAAATACATCTTTTGTATAGATTATTCTGGGGGCAGCCCACAAGTGTCACCACGCTTCTGGTGCCAACATAGCACGCCCACAACTTCCTAACCCGTACGTCTTTGGAATGTGGGAGGAAACCGGAGCACCCGGAGGAAACCCACGCAGACATGGGGAGAACGTACAAACTCCTTACAGCGGCCAGAATTGAACCTGGGTTGATGGCGCTGTAATAGCATTACGCTAACCGCTACACTACCATGCCTGGACGATACTTCCCTCTAGTTTCCCCCAGTTGCTGGGAAAGCAGGCAGCTCTGATTGGGAAAAACTCGTAACATGGCATCACTTTAAACTCGCTGTTTAAAATCATCTGGCTCAATAATCTTTCTGTGTCATCACCACTGAGTGATATTCTGTCAATGGAGAAGCAGTGCCCTCTGAGTGATTGTACTTGTGCAGTACTGTGTAATGTAAAATATCACCTTGTGGAATTGGTTTATTATTATCACATGTACCAAGATACAGTGAAAAGCTTTTGATGCATGCCATCCAGACAGATCATGCCGTGCATATGTGCATTGAGGTAGTAAAAAGAAAGCAATGCAGAATATAGTGTTACAGTTACAGAGGTACAGTGAAAAGCTTTGTTTGCATGCTATCCAGACAGATCATTCCATACATGATTGCACTGAGGTAGTACAAAAGGAAAACAATAATAGAATGCAGGATATGGTGTTAAAGTTACAGATGAAGTGCAGGGGCTATGACGAGATAGAGTGGGAAATCAAGAGTTGATCTTTATCATACAAAGTTATAAAATCATCTGGCTCAATAATCTTTCTGTATCATCGTCACTGAGTGATGTTCTGTTAATGGAGAGGCAGTGCCCACTGACTTGTGTAATGTAAAATTTCATCTTGTGTGAGAGAAGGTTGATATAACAATAACTCTCTGGTTATTATATCCCCTCAGGATCAACTTAAAACCACTTGGGAACATATAAATCAAATATTGTGACCCTTGCTTTATTCCTTGTAGAAATTTACATTAGTAATTGAATGTCTCATTACAGCACACAGTGATCACTTGTGGATCAGAAATGGGAGCACAAAGTTATGGTGTAAAGAGTGTCTGGGAAAGTGTTCAGATGCTTTAACGGATAGCATTGGAGCAATAGCAGAGCGCTCTGTGCTGTGATCCGATGTTGCAGACTTTGCTGTCCGTTGCTTTTCCTGTTCATATAAAAATTCATTGGTAGTTTTCAGGCTGGAATGCAAGCTCTGGTCTGCACGAGATGATTCACTCAGCATCACACATCTCGGCTGTGCTGTCTTACAGATGTGTGGGAGAGCTTCACAAGATTCTGTTTTAATCATTCTCGTGGTGAGTGCATTGCTGGTAACCCAAGCTGGATCTGAGAGGCTGGTAGTAGTAAGACAAAGCAGTGTAAGCATTCATTTCGAGAGGACTAGAACATAAAAGCAAGGATGTACTGCTGAAGCTTTATAAGGTGTTGATCAAACTGCATTTGGAATATTGTGAGCAGTTTTGGGCCTTCTATCTAAGGAAGGATGTGCTGGCATTGGAGAGGGTCCAGAGGAAGTTCACATGAATGACCCCGGGGATGAAAGGGCTAACGTTTGAGTGTTTGATGCCTCTGGGCCTGTACTTGCAGAAGGATGAGGGGGGGATCTCATTGAAACCTACCAAATATTGAAAGGCCTGGACAGAGTGGACGTGGAGAGGATGTTTCCAGTAGTGGGAGAGTCTGGGACCAGAGGGCACAGCCTCAGAATAGAAGGACGTCCCTTTAGAACAGAGATTAAGAGGAATTTCTTCAGCCAGAGGGTGGTGAATCTGTGGAATTCATTGCCACAGACGGCTGTGGAGGCCACGTCATTGGGTGTATTTAAAGCGGGGGTTGATAGATTCTTGATCAGTAAGGGGTTGAGAGGGAAAAATAAATCAGTCATGATCGAATGGCAGAGCAGACGATGGGCTGAATGGCCTAATTCTACTCTTAGGTCTTATGGGTCTTTTCAGGCAGTTAAAACCAACCATGTTGTTGTGGGCCAGACTGAGTAAGGAGGCAGATTTCCTTCCCCAAATGGACCAACTGAGCTCATGATAATTCTCTAGCTTCACGGTGATTGTTGCTGCTGGCTTTTCAATCCAGGGTAGCAGTTAAATTCCACCAGATGGGATTCCAATCTGCCTCTCAATCATTCTTCCAGGCCTCTGAATCACTAGTCTAACATAACCTGTCCAAGCAAACCCCTTGCCTCAAGGAAGTAGCATGTTGGCTGGATATTTAAAAGCATTTTTACTTGTTTCTGATTTTTAAAACAGAACAGTACAGCACAGGAACAGGCCCTTCGGCCCAGCATGTCTGTGCTGAATACGATGCCAAATTAAACTAAATCACTTCTTCTTGCACATGCTCTGTATCTCTCTGTTCCCTACATATTCATGTGTCTATCTAATAGCCTCTTTAAACCCCACTATCGTATCTGCCTCCACCACTACCCCTGGCAGCCCATTCCAGGCACCCACCACTCTCTATGTTTTTAAAAAAAAAACTTGCCCCGCACATCACTTTAAACTTTCCCTCTCTCACCTTGACTGCATGTCCTCTAGTATTTGACATTTCTACCCCGGGAAAAAGACTGTCTCCCCTATCTATGCTCATAATTGTATAAGCTTCTATCGGGTCTCCCCTCAGCCTCTGACACTCCAGAGAAAACGACCCAAGTTTGTCCAACCTCTCCTTATAGTTCATACCTTCTAATCCAGGCAGCATCCTGGTGAACCTCTTCTGCACCCTCTCCAAAGCCTCCACATCCTTCCTGTAATGGGGCTTGTCAGAGCTTTCCCTGGGTAAACTGGTTACCGTGTTTCCCACACCAGTGGCTACACCTCAAAGTATTCAATTGCTGTAAAACACCTCAAACAAAACATCCTTCCTGTAATGGGGTGACCAGAATTTTTGGCAATGGTAGGAGGCCATTGAGGCCATTCAGTCCATCAGGTCTATACTGACTGTGTAAGAGCAATCCAGCCTATTTTTCAAAGCCTTACAAATTATTTCCACTCGCATAATGATCCAGCTGCCTTTTGAATACTGCGGTTGAATTTCCACTACTTCCTCTGCTCCAGCCACTTGCTGGGGGAGAAAAGGTTTGTCAGTTTACTATTTGAGTTTTTGTTGTCTGGACTACTGGTGTTGCAGCATAACCAGTACGCTACCGTGCCACTAACACCAAGTGGCTCCAATGGTTATAATCCACAGGACTTGTATCAACAACATCTGAAAGCTTCTTGCATATAATGGGTTGATTTTTCTGGCAGTCAGTTTCCATTGATTCAGATCCCTGCCAGAGCAAAGTGAGGAGGGACCAGCCATAGGACCAGCAACCGTTGGAATACTCGGGTCAGTCAGCATCTGAGGAGAGAGAAACAAGGAACTGGGAAAAACCTGACATCATTGGTGAAACATCTCATCCAGAGTCAATGGCATCTGCTGTGCCAAGCTCCCTCAATTCTGCCCCGTCACTAGCAAGTGTTTGATAAAGAAACAACATGCATTTTGATAGTGCCTTTCACAACCTTGGGACACCCAAATTGGAGTCTTTTTTTTCCAACGTATATGCATTTACATGATGTGGATATTATGTAAGATCATGGAATAGAAGTGAGTTGGCCATTGACTGGAGCCTCGTGCCTTCTCCATCATTCAGTGAGGCCATGGCTGATCTATTACCTCAGCACTGACCCCATGTCCCTTGGTTTGTGGATGACACCAAAGTTGGTGGTGTGGACAGTGAAGAAGATTACAACAGGATCTAGATCAGCTGGGAAAGTGGGCCAAGAAATGGCAGATGGAATTTAACTTGGACAAGCATGAGGTGTTGCACTTTGGTAAGTTAAACCAGGGCCCTAGAGAGTCAGCATTGTGTACAAGAGTCGGGACGTCATGTTGCAAATGTGCAAGACATCGGTGAGACCACACTTGGAGTGTTGTGTGCAGCTCTGGTCACCCAGCAGTAGGAAGGATGTCAATAAACTGGAGAGGGTGCAGAAAAGAATCACCAGGATGTGACTGGGACCGGAGGGCTGGAGTTACGAGGAGAGGCTGGACGGGTTACGGCTTTTTTCCCTGGAGCAAAGGGGGCTGAGGGGTTCCCTTATAGAGGTTTATAAAATTGCGAGGGGAATAGATAAAGTGGATGATCAGTCTTTTTCGCAGGGTAAGGAAGTCTAAAACTTAGAGGGCATAGATTTAAGGTGAGAGGGGAAAGATTTAAAAATGACCTGAGAGGTAATTTTCACACGGTGGTCTGTATATAGAACAAGCTGCCAGAGGAAGCTGTAGAGGCAGGTACAACTTTTAAAAGACATTTAAACAGGTACATGGATAGGAAAGGTTTAGAGTGATGTGGGCCAAACACGGGCAAATGGGACTGGCTCAGGTGGGCACCTGGGTCAGTATGGACGAGATGGACTGAAGGGCCTGTTTCCATGCTGTATAGCTCTGACTCTGATTCCCTGACTATCTAAAAATCTACCAATTGCCAGCAAGGCCAACTTTTACTGTCTGTTCCTAACACTTTCAGGTCACAACCGTAAATGTCTGCCCACCAAGATCCCATAAACAGCAGTGTGGTCTTTGGTGTTGCCTGATGGGCAGCACCCTGGTGAGAGTTCTTTGAAAAATGCCTTGGGATCTTTTACCTGAGGACCTTGGTTTAACATTTTATTTGAAGGTGTGCACATGAACAATGTAGTAACTTGGATTATGGTCTCAAGATTCAGGAACAGTTTCTTTCCTCTGCCGTCGGACTTATGAACAGTCCATGAACACTACCTTGTTATTTCTTTACTTATTTTGTAATTTAAAGTAATTTTTATGTCTTTGCACTGTACTGCTGCCGCAAAACAACACACTTCACATCATATAAGTCAGTGATAATGAACCTGATTCTGATTCAAGCTGGTGGAGTAAGATTTCCATCCACAGCTTTCGGAGTGGGGTCTGCTGGCCTTGGGTTGACCGTGACAGTATAATGCAGCATGCATTCATCTTTGTAGAAGCAAATGGCCAGTGCTTTAGGTCAGTGACCCGTTGTCGAAACTCCTGGTGTTTTCCAGTTTTATTTCAGATTTTCAGTATCTGCAGTTTATTGCTTTTCTTTTATTATTCATTGAAGGGATGTGGGCTTCACAGGCTGAGCCAGCATTTCACTGCCTGTCCCTAGTTGTCCTTGAGAAGGTGGTGGTGAGCTGCCACCTTGAACCACTGCAGTCCTTGAGGTGTGGGTGTACCCACAATGCAGTTAGGGAGGGAGTTCCAGGGCTTTGCAAGATTTTCAATGTACCTGTGCCTCACCGTACTTGTGCACATGGCAGTAAACTCGACTTGACCCAGTGACGGTGAAGGAACAGCGATATATTTCCAAGTCAGGATGGTGTGTGACTTGGAGGGCAGCTTCCAGTGGTGGTGTTCCCCGTGCTGTTGCAGCCTTGTCCTTCTCGCTGGTAGAGGTTTTGAAAGGAGCTGTCTATTGAACCTTGGAGTAGATTCAATCACACGTTGACTTTGTCACTCGTTCTGGCACCTTACAGATCAGAGAAGTGGCTGCACTTTGAAAGTAGCTCGCTGTTTGAAGCTGGTCGAACATGCAACTGGCTGTACTCCAGCCCCATCTACTGCTACCATGGAGTACAGCAGCCCAGAACCTGAAAGTGAATGGGTTTTTAACAGTGCATTCAATTTTTTGTTTAATTCAGCGATGGGATGTGGTTGCAACTGAGAAGGCCCTCACTTCCTACCTGTACCTGTGGTGAAGGGGCTCCCACAGTGTTGGGGCCGAGGGGGGGAGGGAGTTGAAGCATTTACACCCAGTGATGATGAAGAAACGCTGTTCCCTATTTACATCAGGATGGTGTGTGACTTGGAGAGGGCCGTTTAGGTGGTGGTGTTCCCCTGTCCCTGCTACCCTTGTCCTTGGTGGGAGAGGTGGGGGGTTTGGGAGTTGCTGTCGGGGTAGTCCAATCTTTATCGATGCACCATAGAAAGATTCCTGTTCGGATGCATCACAGCTTGGTACGGCACCTGCTCTACCTGAGACCGCAAGAAACTGCAAAGAGTTGTGGACCCAGCTCAGCACATCACGGAAACCAGCCTCCCCTCCATGGAGATTACTTAAAGTGGGAAAATTCAATGTTCATGCCGTCAGGCTGCAAGGTTCCAAGACGGAAAATGAGGCGCTGTTCCTCCAGTTTGTGCTTGGAATTCTCCCGGCAGTGGAGGAGGCCGAGGACTGACATATCAGTGACAGTGTGGGAGGGAGAGTTGAAGTGACTGGCAACGGGGAGATGCAGATCGTGGTTACAGACGGAGCGCAGGTGACCATTTCGCAGTCCATAGATCCCTCAAAGTTGCCGCGCAAATCGATAGGGATGTTAAGAAGGTGTATTGTGTGCTGGCCTTCATTAGTTGGGATTGAGTTTAAGAGCAGCAAGGTAATGTTACAGTTCTATAAAACTCTGATTAGACCACACTTGTATTGTGTTCGGTTCTGATCACCTTGTTATAGAAGGATCTGGAAGCTTCAGAGAGGGTGCAGAGGAGATTTACCAGGATGTTGCCTGGATTAGAGAACATGATTTATGAGGAAAATTTGAGCGAGCTAGGATCTTTCTCTTTGGAGCAATACAGGATGAGAGGCAACTTGATAGAGGTGTATAAGATTCTGAGGGGCATAGATAGAGTGGACAGCCAGCACCTTTTCCCCAGGGCGGCAACAGCCAATACCAGAGGACATCCGTTTAAGGTCAGAGGAGGAATGTTCAAGGCAGATGTCAGAGGTAGGTTCTTCACACAGAGTGGTGGGTGCCTGGAACGCACTGTCAGGGGTGGTTGTAGAGGCTGATACAACAGGGACATTTAAAGGACTCTTAGGCACGTGGATGTGAGAAAAATGGAGGGATATGGGCTGTGCGGGAGGGAAGGGTTAGATTGATCGTGGAGGAGGTGTTCATATAGTTTGGCACAACATCGTGGGCTGAAGGGCCTGTACTGCGCTGTAGTGTTCTGTGTACCTCTGCACTGATGTGATGAAATGATCTGTATGGACGGCATGCAGAACAACGTTGTTCACTGTACCTCAGTACATGTGACAATAATAAACCAACTTGCTGGTTTAACTGCAGTGCGCTCTGTAGATGGTGAACACAACATCTGTAGGATAACACTCCCTCAATTCCCCACCAGGCAGTGAATGGCTTCTGTTTGATTAAGAAATACCTTACATTTCTGCACAATCTTTCACAACCACAGCACATACCAAACTGGAGCTGGTTTTTTGTCCATATGTTCCATTTACTTTATGTAGATATTACATTGAAAACATTCAAATGAGGAGTAGGACCAGGCAATTCGGCCCTTCTGTCTTGCTCTGTCATCCAGTAAGATCACAGCCTCAGTGGCGCTTTCCTGCACTAACCCCATTTCCATTGATTCCCTTATTCCAAAGATGTATTGATCTGTCTACAATGCCCATCCTTAACAATGCTGTAACTGAGGAAGTGTACCAGGCAGTTGCTGTGTACCAAGCTCCTGCACACAAGGTGCACGAGTGCCGGATAAGATTTCTTTATTAGTCACATGTACATCGAAACACACAGTGAAATGCATCTTTTGCATAGTGTGTTCTGGGGGCAGCCCGCAAGTGTCGCCACACTTCCGGCGCCAACATAGCATGCCCACAGCTTCCTAACCCGTACGTCTTTGGTATGTGGGAGGAAACCGGAGCACCTGGAGGAAACCCACACAGATACGGGGAGAACGTACAAACTCCTCACAGATAGCAGCCGGAATTGAACCTGTGTCGCTGGCGCTGTAATAGCGTTACACTAACTGCTACACTACCGTGCTGCGGCTCATCTTCAGCTTGTTTACCCAGCTGTATGGAAAAGTTAAATCCTCCGAGTGTAACACAGCTGATGGAACAAATCTCTTTCTTATCTCACCACAGAATGGATTCGAGTCGACAAGGATGAGACAGGAGCTACCAAGGGGAAGCCAGGGAGCCGAATGAACGCGGACCTGAAGTACGGCCACAGCTTGCTTTGATGTGACTGTTTGCCCTGGGAATGAACCCTTTCATGGTCTAAAGTTCACTCCTCTCCTCCCTATAGGGGAAAGGAGGAAAGCAGTCAACTTTAGACCATGAAATGGTCCCAGTTCTTTCAAGTAGAGGCCATTTCTTCCTAGAGCTTTGTCAAAGGGAACGTGACACTCAAGGGCTCCTCGTTGATGGCAGCATTAATATTTTTCTAATGCAGTTATTCACTGCCCCAGGGAAAAGTACTGCTGTCTCATCCCATCTCATTCTGTAGCCATGGTCCATGTCTATGACCAGCTCTGTTCTGCTGGGACTAGTCACCAGCCCCTGTAAATTCTTGGTCCTCCAGACCCCACCTGCTGCTGCCCTAATTCAGCCACACCCTTGGGTGCCTGAGTGAGTAATGCCTCCAACTTAAAATCCGCATCCTCGTGTTCACACCCTCCCTGACATTGGCCTGTCTCCGTAACCAGAGATCTCTCTTCTGCAAACCTGGTTTTGTTTACCACCCTGGTTATCAACACCACTGCGCTGATCACTGTCCAAGCCCCAGCTTCTAGAAATACCTCTCCAAGTTCCCCTGCCTACCCAGCACTTCACCCCTCCCCACCCCTGGACACTTATCTTCTGAGTATCCAGTGCTCGTCCCAGACACTGCCGAGTGCCACGTGGCCTTTACTGGCAGCTGTGTTCTGTGCTGAAGTGTTGGGACTGAGACTTGAATGAGAAATGTGATCCCTACTGATGTGTTTTGTTTACCCTGTGGACCATGAGCTGTGTTGGAAGAGGAGCGATCCCACCCTCAGCCATCCTCCTGTGTCACTGAAAGTCGTAGTGACGTTCTTCGAAACTCTGTGTCCTCCCCATCCCTTTCTCTGACGGTGAGTGAGGAAGGAGAGGGTCCCTCCCTGATCCTCTCCAGATCCAAAGGTGGTGCAGTGTCTGACTGCTCTGGTAGCCTTTGTGTCCCTGCTTATCACCCTCCAGCAGCTGTCTTTGCACTCACCCTGCCCTCCCCACCACCTGGCTCCACCTGTCTGGTTCCACCCATCTCCCACCAGCCTCTGTCTCCCAACTCCGCCCCTCCCTCTCCCCCACCTGGCTCCTTCTGCCCCTCGTCCTTCACCCCTCCTCGGTCCACCTATCACCTCCTGGTCCCTGTCCCTCCCCTCCCTCCCTCCCCTCTATACTGGCCCTCTCTACTCTCAGTCCTGATGCAGGGTCTTGACCCGAAACCCCCACAGATGCTGCTCGACCCACTGAGTTCCTCCAGTGGGTTGTGTGTTGCTCCAGATTCCAGCGTGTGCAGTCTCTTGTGTCTCAATAAACTGCATTTAATATTTACTACTTTTGCCGGCGGTGTGGGTTCTCTCGCACACCTGTGTCTGGGTTTGGGGCAGTGGGAAGCCGAGCCATTCGCTGCGTTACACATGGGTGATGCGCAGTCTGTCCTCGCAGTGATTTCAGCTTTAACCTCAAGTTGTTGCCTTTTAGAGGGAATTCCAAGAAGCCGGTGCCTGTGGAGACCTCCGGGTCGCAGCTGGGGAAACACTGCGAGGAGCTGGAGAAGACTGCCTCGGGCCCCGCCGGGCGTACACCAGCACTGCACCCTGCGTCAGCTGCAGATGACAGGTAGGTCAGGGGCAAGGGGAGTGACGGGGGGGGCGGGGGGCAGTTCTGGGGTGAGGGGAGTGACGGAGGGGGTCGGGCCAAGTGGAGGGGGTTGGGGGTGAGGAGAGACGAGGCCAAGGGACGGGGGAGGGGACAGATTTGGCAGTGTGACACCACTGCTGCAACTAATGCTGGAGGAAGGTCCCTGTTGTGAATCACCGTCCACTGCAGACATCCTTGAAACCCGCTGAGCAGGAGGAGCTCGTGTGGCCCATTGTGTCCAAGATCCAAAATACTCTCCCCCCCACCATCCACCGTCCACAATACTCCCCCCACCCCCCCAGTCCATCATCCACAATACTCCCCCCACCCCCCCAGTCCACCGTCCACAATACTCTCCCCCCCCCACTGTCCACAATACTCTTCCCCCCCCCCACTGTCCACAATACTCCCCCCACTGTCCACCATCCGCAATACTCTTTTCGCCCCACCCCCCCCCCCCCCCCCCCCAAATCCACCATCCAGTCTCTGTCCATAATGCTGTACACACCAGCCTCTCACCCAACACTTGTGAACAGGCCTGTGATCCCCAGCCCCTTCCAGCTGCTGTAGATGTGTGTCCCCTGGGTTTGAAATCTCAAGTCAAGTTGAGTTTATTGTAACGTGCACAGGTTCGGTGAGGCACAGGTACAATGAGAAACTTGCAGCAGCATCACAGGCACGTAGGTACAGACACACAGAATATAAATTGTACATAAATGATACCATATAATGAAAGAAAGACTGCAAGAAAACAAGTGCAATAAATTATCCTTTCGATCTTGGCCCCCTACCCCTCGCTTAAACCTTCCCACAGCCTCCGTTCTAAAGAAAATTACCTCAGCTGAGCCTGTCCAAGAGTCCTTGGCGATGTTCTTGTAAGTTGCCCCTGCATCCTCCCATCAACATCAACATCAAAGTCGAGTTTATTGTCATCTGCACAAGTCCATGTGTGCTCAGGTGCAATGGGAAAACTCACTTGCAGCAGCATCACAGGCACGTAGCATCATGTAAGCAGCATTCACAAGTAAAATATAAATTAAACACAATTCTTACAAGAAAGAACACAATTAGAACCAAAAAGTATTTTAGTGCAAAGTAGTTCTGAGTTGCAGGTCATGTCTGATCTGTAACTCGGTGAGCAGAACTGTACACCGTTCGCTGGGGTTTTGCGCCCCAAAGAGGAAGGGAGCCTTTTGTATCTTGCTGATCGCAGGGATGTTTCTTTCAGGACCAAGCAGCAGGAGCTGCACTCGGATGCGGACGTGCTGTGTTCCAAGAACAGCTTCAACAACCCTGCCTACTATATGCTGGAGGGAGTGCCTCTGTCACCGGAGCATCAGGTCCCAGGCATTCCCAAAGCAGCGCAGAAAACCAAAGGCCACACCACCCCGGGCCCGCAGGACAAGAAGCGGCAGCAGCTGGGTCGCCCTCCCCTGGCCAGCGAGGAGGGCTCCCTCTCGGACGACGAGGGCCTGACCCTCAATCGGCCACCTCCCGACTACCCCCCTCCCCCCCTGCCCAAGGCGGTGGAGGTGGACATGATTGACAACCCTTTCTACGCCACCTCGAAGGAGCTCCAGAGGCAGAAGTCGGCGCCAGCCAAGGAGGAAGCCATCCCGAGGAACCTCGGCGGCAAACACCGGACCCCCACAGACCCCCTGGAAACCAAAGCCCCCTTTCCGCCCAAACCCCACCCCAAGGGCCAGCTGTCCCCTGGCACTGGGCAGCTGCTGCCCCCGTACATGGCCAACCACTGCAGCCCTGCCTACCAGGGTGCTGTCGACGATCGCTCCTACTCTGCCCTGCAGATGGCCAAGAGCCTCAGCGAGGTGGACTACCAGCCGGGCAAGGCTGACGCCATGCTGAGGAACCCTCCACTGCCAGTGAAAGGGCAGCCTCCCCGAGGGCTTCTCCCTGACTATAGTCGCCCCACCACCTTCCCCCCACGCTCAATCAGGGAGAGCATCGAGGAAGACATGGCCGAAGAGGTAAGTTCCGGAGTGGTCGGGTCGGGCGCGGTGCACCTCAGCAGCCTCCAGAAGGCCCAGGTACCCCGTCCCATGGTGTCGTACGTCGGAGGGAGGTTAAAACCCTAGCGTAGGGCTTCTTTGGGAGGGAGGGCAGCAGGAGGATGAGGTGGAGGGTTGTGTCACTGAGGATCGTTGGCCAACATCGGGGTGTGAGAAATGGCTGGGAATCAGAGGAGACCATTCTGCCCCTCCAGCCTGTCCTATCACTTGGTTAGATTAGGCCAGACCTGGAAGATAAGATATCTTTATTGGTCACGTACACGTCGAAACACACAGTGAAATGCATCTTTGCGTAGAGTGTTCTGGCGGCAGCCCGCAAGTGTCGCCACGCTTCCGGTGCCAACATAGCATGCCCACAACTTCCTAACCCGTACGTCTTTGGAATGTGGGAGGAAGCTGTGGCACCCAGAGGAAACCCACACACACGGGGAGAATGTACAAAGCAGCCAACGTAATCAAAGACCCCTCCCACCCCTCTCCTCGCCCCGAAGGTTAGAGTCATACAGCACAGAAACAGGCCCTTCGGCCCAACAGATCCATGTTGACTAAGATGCCCATCCAAGTACAACTGCAACTTAACCTCCGAACTTCTGTCCTCATGGCCAGCGTGCCATGTCGTCTTCACCACCTTATCTACCTGTGGTGCCACTTTCAGGGAACCATGTACTTGTACATCTAGGTCCCTCTGTTCAAAGTTGGGTATATTGTCAGATGCACAAGTCCATGTGTGCATAGGTGCAATGAAAAACTCACTTGCAGCAGCATCACAGGCACAGAGCATCAGATACACAAAGTTCACAGGAAAAAGATGAGCATAAATTATACAAGAAAGAACACAATTAGAACAAAAGTCCATTTTCGTGCAAAGTGATCAAAGTGGTCCCAGTGTTGCTGTACTGAGGTAGTGATCAGGGTTGTGCCGGTTGGTTCAAGAACCAAATGGTTGAAGGGAAGTAGCTGTTCGTAAACCTGGTGGTGTGGGACTTCAGGCTTCTGTACCTCCTGCCCGATGGTAGCTGTGAGAAGATGGCATGGCCCGGGTGTTTTACCACACTCCCCAGGCCTGCCCTGATTTGACTTTCCAAAATGCAACACCTCGCACTTATCTGAATTAAACTCATTTGCTGTTCCTTGGCCCACTGACCCAGGTCATTATCTCCAAGTGGCCTCTCTCTGTGATATATATCCACGTAATTCTAACAATCACCAAATCCCTTCCAACTCTGTGGGTGGTACCTGTTGGGCATTCTCCTGCCTTCCCTGATGCTCTACTGGGGGACTTTTGCCCCCAACAGAGGGTGTTTGGTTGAACCTTGCCAGCTGTTGATGATCCTTGTCCTGTCCGCTCCACTAGGCCTCGTGCCAAGCGAGCAGCACCAGTTCCAGTCTGTCACATGACTCCAGCGTCGGTAACTGGTTACGTCGCCTGGGCTTGGAGAGGTATGAAGAGGGGCTGATCCACAACGGCTGGGATGACCTGGAATTCCTGAGGTAAATGTCTACACAGCAGGTCTGATACCCACCACCCCCCCCGCCCACTGGAGACTGGGCACGGATATCCTGATGTCCACCCACACTAATCGCCGTGGACCTCATCCAGTCCCTGTTGTAACGAGACCCTAACATCCAACATACTGCCTGTGACATCCCAGGTCACGAGCATTGTCACCATCTCGAGGGAGAAAGGGAAAGGCGGGGAGTCGCAGAGTGGTAAAGCACAGGAACGGGCCCTTCAGCCCACCATGTCCATGCCGACCTTTTTGCCCCTTCACACTGATCCCATCTGCCTGCGTTAGGACCGTGTCCTCCTCTGCCTTGCCTGTTGTAACTGCCTTTGCAAATGCTGCTGAAAGGTCGTAATTGTACCTGATTCCTCCACCACATCTGACGGCGCAATCCAGAAATCAACCACTCTGTGTATAAGACAAAATCACCCCTCAGATCCCCTTTAAAACTCCTTCCTCTCACCTTAAACCTGTGACCTCTTGTTTTTCCAACCCCAACCATGGGAAGAAGGATCTGACCATCTCCCCTGTCTGTGCCTCTTATAATTGTGTAATTCAATTAAATCCCCCCTCAGCCCCCTTTGCTCCAGGGAAAACAAGCCCAGCCTGTCTAATCTCTCCCCATAACTAAAGTCCTCCAATCCAGGCAACGTCCTGGAGAAGCTCCTCTGCACTCTCTCCAGTGCAACCACGTCCTTCCTATAGAGTGGTGACCAGAACTGCACACAGTGCTCCAACCAGTCTAACCAGTGTTTTGTAAAGTTACCAGCTGACATCCCAGCTCTTATATTCTATTGACCTCTGAAGTCAAGTATCCCATTTGCGGCCTTCACCGCCCTATGGACTTGGACCCTAAAGTCCCTCTTTTCAACATCCCTTAGTGCCCATTTACATGTCCTACCCCTATTTGACTTCCCAAAATGCATCACCTCAGACTTGTTGGGATTAAGTTCCACCTGCTAATGCTCTGCCCAGCTTTTCAAATATCTGTCTACTGCTGTAGCCTTAGACAATCTTCTTCGTGATCCACAACGCTATTGTGTCACCTGCAGCCTTGGTAACCATTCACATCCGAGTGGTTAAAATACGTCACAAACAGCAAAGGTCCCAGCACTGACCGCTGTGGCACCACTGGTCAATCGGAAAAGCATCCTTCCACCACTACCCTCTACCTCTTGTCACCAGGCCAGTTATGAAGGGGGCTGTGAGGAAGCAGCCAAGGCTCCTGTTTGTTGCCTGGCTTCACTCTGTGTCGGTGCCCCATGAGGGCACCCACCTCCTAGGTTCAGGTAATGAGCAGTCCCAGTCCTCGCAAGGTCCAGGATCGCACTCTGTCCCTCAAACCTGCCCTGCCTTCTGATCCAGCTATGGTGAGTCTGTGGCTCTAACACTCTTCAACAAAAAAATCTATGTCCATTTTGAAAGCTCCTCCCTCAGAGCCTTTTGGAGGAGAGAGGTTCAGATTCCCACTGCCCTTGACTAGCCTGCTTGTGATTCTAAGTTCTCCCCTTGCCCTAGCCCAGTCTCCTCCAGGTTCGATGTTACAGCAATTCAGCTGCACGTCATTCCATAGATGCTCTTTTCCGTGTGTGAGAGTGCATTGTGTGTTGTACCCATTGTGTTTGGCACCTTGTTGACTAGAAAGTTCTGAAATGTGAAGAGACTGGTACCAAATGCTGAGAGTGTCTGTTCTGTTTTCAAAGAATCTATAGGAGTCAGTCGTACAGCATAGAAAAAGACCCTTTGGCCCACACGTGTCCATGCCAACCAAGATGTATATTCAAGCTGATCCTATTTCCCAGCACTTGGCCCATATCCCTCTAAACTCTTGTCATCCATATACTTGTCCACATTCTTCTTAAATGTACTTAATGTACCTGCCTCACCCACTTGGTATTGGTTTATTATTGTCACTTGTACCGAGGTACAGTGAAAAGCTTGTCTTGCATACCGATCGTACAGGTCAATTACACAGTGCAGTTACATTGAGTTAGTACAGAGTGCATTGATGTAGTACAGGTGAAAACAATAACAGTACAGAGTAAAGTGTCACAGCTACAGAGAAAGTGCAGTGCAGGTAGACAATAAGGTGCAAGGTCACAACAAGGTAGATCATGAGGTCAGAGTCCATCTCATCGTATAAGGGAACTGTTCAATAGTCTACAAACAATAAGGCAAGATTTTAATCAGAGGGCTCGTCCGGGATTTGAACTTGGGACCTCTCAAGTGCTCAGAAATTCAAATCCAAAGCGAGAATCATACCCCTGGACCAATGAGCCAATTCTGCTGTGTTTAAAAAAAATAATTTTTAAGACACTTTTTTCCAAACTTGTCTGTTTTGTTGACAGATAAGGTTGTAGTTAATTATTCCCAGACCAGATTCATAAACCACCCCAAATCCTTCAATCAGATTGCCCCTTCATTTAAACCCAGTGTGTGTACCCTATCTGCACTGTAACACTGTCATTGTGGGAACTCTTAATTTTGTGGCTGTGGGAGTTGTGGACAATGTCGGCAGTGATTGGCTGTCCCTGATTCCCCCTGAACGGTGAGGCGCAAATCAAACAGACTGGTGAACCTGGAGTCACATATAGACCAGATCAGGAAAGGAGGAGCAGATTTCTTCCAGTGAACCAGAGGGGTTTCAACAACAACCCAGCAAAGTCTTGGTTCATGAGACTTGCTTTATTTTAAATTCTGGATTTCAAATTCCCCAGCTGCCAGGGTGGGATTAGAACTCGTGTCTCAGGATCAGTAGCCAGGAGCTCTAGCTGTTAGTCCAGTGACTTAACCATTACACCAGTGTATTCTGTGTTTTCACCTCTCCCAGTGTGTGACTGAGGAGTGGCCATGCACGTTCCTGGCGGGGAGCTGGGAATAGAGGGATGTAGATTGTGTGTGAGCAGGTGGCATTAGTTTGGATTGGCATCATGGTTGGCACAGACATGGTGGGCCGAAGGGCCTGTGCTGTACTCTTCTATGTAGACAGAAGAGACTGCAGATGCTGGAATCTGGAGCAAGAAACAATCCGTGGGAGGAACTCAGCAGGTCGAGCAGCGTCTGTGGAGGGAAAGCGATTATCAACACTTCTAGTTGAGACCCTGCATCGGGACTCATTATTGACATTTTGGGTTGAAACCTGATGCAGGGTTTCGACCTGAAACATTGACAATTCCTTACCCCCCCCCCCCCCCCCCCCCACAGGTGGAATGATGGAATTGGCTTATTATTGTAACATGTACCGAGGTACAGTGAAAAACTTGTCTCGCATACCGATTGTACAGATCAATTCATTACATCAGTGCATCGAGGCAGTACAGGGTAAAACAATAACAGAATGCAGAATAAAGCTACAGAGAGAGTGCAGTGCAGGCAGACAATAAGGTGCAAGGTCACAACGAGGTAGACTGGGAGATTGAGTCCAATGCAACGCTGTTCGACCCGCTGAGTTCCTCCAGCACATTGTGTGCTGCTGTACTTCCCCGTGTTCTGTGGGGATGCTCTTCCCACTAACCCTGTTTTCTCTCTCGCCTTCTACAGTGACATTACAAAAGAGGACCTGGAGGAAGCTGGAGTGACCGATGTCACTCACAAGAACATCCTGTTGGAGAGTTTGCAACAAATGGGAAAGTAACTAGCAGCCGGGACTCTTTCTTAATATTTTTTTAAAAAGTGCCTTAAGGGAGATTTTATTTTAACAATAGTTTCTAAAACTCCTGAAGAAACATTGTAAAGGATAAACTTAAATACAACTGACTGTCCAAGTGAGGAGGGCTTTTGCCGCCCAAGCACTGATTCTAGGACTAACCATACTGCAGAGTGCAGAACCTGCCGGCTCTGTTCTGTTATTCCATCCTTCTTACCCGCAGCAGGGTGTGTGATCACTCCGGGCTTCTGCCATTTTGTTTGTGAGAGGTGGGGAGCAACTGTCTGTGCAGAATCAGCAATGGTGATCCTCCCAGTAACCCACAGATTTGGTAGGTTGTAGTTGAACCACAGGACCCCCTCACAGTGCCCAGGGTTAACGTGGCATCTTCCAAAGTTCTGGGGAATTGTCTTCAGGCTGAAGGACTCATCATGTGAGGAGTTCTACTGCACCCACAAACATGCCGTCCATTCACAGTTACTGTACGTGTGTGTGTGTGTGTGTGTGTGTGTGTTAGAACAGAGTGAGCCAGGGAGTCAGGGGTGCAGTCTTTGACGTTTGGGACCAAGCTGTTTTGACTGCATGATCCTGTTTTAAATCCCACAGGGAGCTGCTGTTACAGAGTTGGCTGGGAAGGGGGAAGAGGGCCACACCATGTATCACAAGCTGGGTGGATGTGGCATTGACCTTCTGACTTGGGTTAACACTGTGGAGAGAGCTCCTGGGACTGTCCTCCCTTCTCCCCCCCTTTGCGGGCACTAGTGTTAGCCAGCTCAGTCCTGCCGTACTCCAGCAGAGTGCTGCCTCCCCCAGGGTGGGTGGAAGTGGGGGCTGCACCTGTCGCTCTGCTTAACCTGTGGGGCAGGTTCCAGTCGGCCACACCTGCTGGCCAGGTGTGTGGGCCGTCTCCGCAGAGTCTGATGGATGTGGGTCTGCTGTGTAAAATCACCGTTCTCGTTCAGCTGTGGGGTCAGTCCAGATGTTGCTTGGACGGTGTGGAGGGAGCTTTGCACTGCATCTACCTTGTGATTGGTACCAGAATGGGAAGGAGAGCCACGGTTTCCAAAAGTGCTTAACATGGCTCACTGAGGAACTGTTGTGCTCCTAGTGTGTGTACTAGCAAGGTGACCAACTGTGAGCTCACTTAAAACTATCCCCAAAACATCTTGGTGTTTTGTATCCTGTGCCCTTGGTAGCAATGTCGTTAAGGCTTCTGTAAATTACAGGACTTCGCAATTTAGAAATTTAACCAGGAAAATAAAGCCATCTTCCTTAAAATACATCTGGCTTTGGAGCAGAGGGTCTTAGCTTCCTGAGTCACACAGCTTGTGCTGGCTATTTTGGTTAAGGCTTTAAACTATGTGCCTTTTGAATACACTCCCGGGGAGTCTGTTCTGCTGGTTCCACACCCTGGCACCGTTGTGGGGTTCTCTGAAACTGGGTGGTCCAACTGAGGAGCGATCATCAAAGTAACTCGCTGAGAGCGGGCGATCGGTGTTCAGAGAATCCTGGAAAAGGCAGCTCAGATCCTGCCCAAGTAGAAGAGAGCTGTGTTTTATTTGCCGGGAATGCCTTAGTGTTGCTCTGAGGTGCAGTTTTGGAATTGGAGAAGTGCCCAGTGAGGTGTCTCACAGCACAGACTGTGGTGAATCAAGGGAGACTGCCTCTGTGCTCCCTCCCTCCTTCCCTGCCTCACCCTCGACTCTGAACAACTGCCTGTGCCTCACCCAAGAAACTGACCAAGACCCTGCTGGGAGCCAGGGCGTTTGTTTGACTTGGGGAGGCGGTGTTTCACTGCCCCATGTGGAGGGGTTTCAGGGGCTGGGAGCAGGTACAATAACCCATGGGTTCCTTTGCCTCTCCTTTAAACCAGGCTCCGAGACTACCCTGTGCCTGGCTGCCTGTGACCAGTGTGATATTGTTGGTCTGCATTCAGTACTCCGCCAGAGCCTCATTGGGGTGGGGGCTTCATGTTATTAAACCACCTGCTCCCAAGGTTGATTAGCATAGCGTTAAGGTGGTCCTGACCACCATCTCACTGCCAGAACTCTGCTGCTTATCAGGTCTGTGCTGTGCCCTCACCACACCTGCTCGGTCACTTTTCCTGAACTGGGAAAACAAATGTTACCAAGGATCTGGAACTCAGCAAACCTTCAAATCTGAACCTTCCCCGTTCCCCAACCCCCTTCCCAGCTAACCCACCATGGGCATTATACTGTAGGGCAGGGGCGATAATGTGTCTGATAAATGCAGCGGAGCAGAGCCCCTCCCCCTCCCCTCCCCTCTCGCCCCTCGTCCCTCCCTCAAACTACCGTAGGTGGCTGATTGCAGGTTGGACAGGGTAGTACTGGGGAAAACCTGTGAATCCACGTTTAGGAAGTAGAGTGTGCGATCGCCCATGTCCTCGTCCTCTCCACACCCGGTGATGCAGCTTCCCCACTGAGGAGTCAAGTGATGCAGAATTTATAAACAGCAGAATTTCTGAAAATTTCCAGTGTTTAATAAATGGCTCCAAGTATTTCCTCGGTGAGATGCTCGATCTCTGGGAGCTCACTCATGTAACGATGGGTCCCTCCTGCTCTGGAAAAGCTGCATTAAGAACTCGGAGCAAAACGAGGCCACTCGGCCCTCCTGCTTGATCTGACTAACTCCGCATGCCCGGTGACCTTTCACCCCCTTGCTCAACAAGGATCTATCTACCTCAACCTCAGTGTTCAGAAACTCTGCTTCCAAAGTCCTACCACCCT
The DNA here is from genome assembly GCF_009764475.1 of Pristis pectinata. Taxonomy (NCBI): domain Eukaryota; kingdom Metazoa; phylum Chordata; class Chondrichthyes; order Rhinopristiformes; family Pristidae; genus Pristis; species Pristis pectinata. Next base: position 2,540,987 of record NC_067415.1, read on the forward strand.
CTGTGTGAGAGAGGTTCTTCCCTCATCTCTGCCTTATCTGGGTGTCTCCTTACTTTTAAACATCGACTGCTAGTTCTAGATCCTTCCACAGAAGGAAACAGCCTCTCCAAACCCTCCCTCTCGAGATCCCTCAGGGTATTGTTTGAGGTGATTTTGTCCATGGAATATAGACCGAACAGTACAGCAAAGGAAAAGGCCCTTCAGTCAGACACGATGCCAAATTAAACTAATCCCTTCTGCCTACACATGATCTATATCCCTCCACTCCCTGCAAATTCACGTCTCTCGAAAAAGCCTCATAAACCCCACTATCGTATCTGCCTCCACCACCACCCCTGGTAACCCACCGCTCTGTGTGTATTAAAAAAAAACCTGCCCCACACACCTTTAAACTTACCCCCTCTCCCCTTTAATGCATGTCCTCTAGTACTTTCTCACCAGGGTAGAAGTGTCTACCCTCTCTATGCCCCTCATTTTATGTCCAGGATTTTTCAAATCGCTTCCCTGCAAACACCGGGGCCAGAGACTGTCCAACTTGTGTCTGTCCTGTCACTGATTTTGACCCAACCTATACCTCAGCTGTACTTGTTCCATATCCCTAGATAACCTCATCCAACAAAAGCACTTCTGGGAGACCTTCAGTGCACCCCCAGCTCTCCCATCTTTTGAGGCGAGAGTTCTGGATTTGCACACCTCTCTGTGTGATTGGAGACCGTAACTGCAGGGTTGAGCACCTGTGAGCAAATGCTTTGTTGCATTGCTGTTCCGTGCTGAGAGAGCTGTGACACTGTGTGGTGACGACTGTCCTTCAGTTTGAGAGCAGTGAGTGCAGACAACATTCTTAAAGTTTAAAAACCCCTGGACAATTTTAAATACTCCTTATGGAATAAGATGTGTGAACTGCCAGCCTGTGAAGGGTTGTGTGTGTGTGTGTGTGTGGAGTCTTCACTATTTGGATTTTTTTTCGCTTTTACAATATCATAGTTGGAAAGGTTTGTGAAGTTGCTTTATCTGTGATATTTAATGCAAATTGTGACATTTTTATTTGTGTGCTTTCCCCCATGTCCCATCTCAGCCCTCTTCCTCCTGCCACATGTGCTGGCAGCAGTGGAAGGTCACAGCAGGAAAAATGAAAGCTGGTGAGGAAGACGCATGCACACGCGTGTATATGCCTGCATATTCCTTTCATTTCACTTAGTTTTGTATTTTAAATGATTTAATTATGATTGTATAAAACTGTTTAAAATAAAAGCTTTTAACAACATTGGTGTTCACTAAACCTCATGTTCTGGGCATTGACCCTGTGTGTTTGATCCGGACAAGTGTGAGGTGTTGATAGGACGTTGAAGGCGGCGTGTGGCATGCTTGCCTTTATTAGTCGAGGCATTGAGTTCAAGTCAGGAAGTTGCAGCTTTATAAAACTCTGGTTAGGCTGCACCTGGAGGATTGCATTCAGTTCTGGTTGCCCCATTACAGGAAGGATGTGGAGGCTTTGGAGAGGGTGCAGAAGAGGTTCACCAGGATGCTGCCTGGATTAGAGGGCATGAGCTATGAGGAGAGGTTGGACGAAACAAGGTTGTTTTCTCTGGAGCAGTGGAAGCTGAGGGGAGACCTGATAGAAGTTAATAAAATTGTGAGAGGCACAGATAGAGTAGATACCCAGTATCTTTTTCCCAGGGTTGAAATGTCTAATACCAGAGGGCATGTATTTGAGGTGAAAGGGGGGAAAGTTCAAAGGTGATGTGCAGGGCAAGTTTTTTTGTTACACAGTGGTGGGTGCCTGGAATGCACTAATGGGTGTTGGTGGAGGCAGATACGATAGAGGTGTCTAAGAGACTCTTAGGCACATGCATATAAAATATCTTTATTAGTCACACGTACATCGAAACACACAGTGAAATGCATCTTTTGCGTAGTGTGTTCTGGGGGCAGCCCGCAAGTGTCGCCACGCTTCCGGCGCCAACATAGCACCCCCACAACTTCCTAACCCGGACGTCTTTGGAATATACAGCAAATGGAGGGATACAGATCTTGGTCAGCATGGACCAGTTGGGCCAAAGGGCCTGTTTCCGTGCTGTATGACTCTGTGACTTGATGTCACTTTATTTGTCTCGGCCCCTCCCGTGTGCACCTGACAGGGGCCCCTGTCCAAACATTCAAACGGGCATCGCTGTCCTTTGGTGCAGAAAGACCAGGTGTCCACGCTGAGTCCGGCCTGTGTCTGACGCCGGTCCCACCGATGTTGACTTGCAAGTCACTCGGTCTAATCAAGAATCTTGAAAGTAAACCCTCACTGATGGGAGACGGTGAATTTTTCAACACTCGAGGTACAGGTTCCACATTGGTGCTCTGGTCACCAGCCTCTCCCTGAGCAGCTGGGAGCATAGAATGTAAAACAGTAAGGCAGGAACAGGCCCTTCTGCCCACAATGCTGTGTTGACTATGATGACAATTTAAACTAACCCCAACTGCCTGCACATGTTTTGTATCCCTCCATTCCCTGCCTGTTCACGTGTCTGTCTAAACACCTCTTAAACATTGCTATCGTAACTGCCGCCACCATCTCCCCCGGCAGCCCGTTCCAGGCACCCATCTCTCTCTGTGTAAAAACACTTGCCTCGTAAATCTCCTTTAAACTTTCCCCCCTCAAAGAGGAACCATTCCACTGTTACAGAGTTCACTAACGTTGCAGTGTTGGCTTTTATCAGGAGGGGCTTGGGATATGGGGTGTGGGTGGCTTGGAAGTGACGTTCTATCTGCCCTGTCTGGCTGCTCGTCGGAAGAAAAGATTTCTCAGCCTGGAGAGGCTGCAGTGCAGATTCAGCAGGCTTGGTTCTGGTTGGATCAGGGGAGTGGTGGGGTGTGCTCCATTGAACTGAAATTCGGGGGGGGGGGGGGGGGGAGGGATACCAATTGAGCTGTTTTAAGCGAGTGAGAGGGTAGAGAGAAACTTCCCTCTAGTGGGGGATCTACCACGGTTCATGGAGATGCACAGCCGAGGGCTCTGTCCGACCTGACTCTCCTGGCAATCTTCCAGGGTATCCCTGGAAAAAGAGCAGGTAGGGATAAGTTGCATCCTGGATGAGGATGGGATGGGAAGGGTAAGGGGAAGTCAGGGGTAAGTTTTTTTTCAGAGAGTGGTGGGGGTGTGGAACACACTGCCGGCAGAGGTTGTGGGGTCAGATACTTTGGGGACATTTAAGAGACTCTTAGGTAGACACATGAATGATAGAAAAATAGGGGGCTATGTGGGAGGGAAGGGTTAGATAGATCTTAGAGCAGGATAAAATGTAGGCACAACATTGTGGGCTGAAGGGCCTGTACTGTGCTGGAGTGTTCTATGTTTAATTCAGGTATCGTAGTTTATTGCGATTTGTAGCATTGTAATAAACTTGTTTTTGTAAAAACGAGAGTGTAACCGACCCCGAGTGGGGTCAGGGAGTGGTTGAATTTCACTGTATGAAGAGGGCTGCTGAGCTTGGGCTGTGCTGAGCATTAGGCCGTGTCAGGTTAGGGTCAGTGGAAGCTGGCCTCTGCTGGTTGACTTGGCCCCATCGGGTGACAATGGGCCAAAACTAACATGGAAACTCTTCAAATTCTGGATTATAAACCCCCTCCACCCTCCCCCTCAACTCCTGTGGGTGCTTAATACACTAAAGGGACTACATAATCACCGTGAAATGAATGAGCAGCAGCTTGCAGCTCAGTACATGGGGGGTATTGGCTGCTGCCCCTCAGGAGCTGCTGGTGTGTCTGCTGCTGTACACCCTCTCAACCCCCTCCGCCCTTCCCCTCCAACCCCTCCACCCTCCCCCCCCCCCCCCCCCCAGCCGCCTCCACCTTGCTCCCCACCCCCCAGAAGAGGGTCGGCTGGATAAGTCCCTGTTCCATATTGATGTGGATGCTGCAGGTCAGCCCCACGCCTCTGATCTTTGGACACAATACAACGTTTAAAAGACACTTGGACAGGTCAGTGGGGAGAAAAGGTTGAGAGGGATACAAGCCAAACGCAGGCAGATGGGACGAGCCCAGTCAGATAACTTGGTCAGCATGGACGGGTTGGTCCAAAGATCCTGTTCTCTGTGCACTATACCTCTGTGACTCTGACCTGGTGGGGTGGAGAGGGTTGATCAGGGGATCCCATCACTCTGTTCCTGGGCCTGGAACAATGGTCTCAGCATCTAGGCAGCAGATACTGGGTGGAGTGGGCTCTGAGCCAACAGCCTACCCCTCTCCTGAGGATACCTCCGTGCCCAGACCTCCCTGCAGAGGGACAACACAGTGCCCGCTGGGGGTCTGGGATCAGAGGACGTCCTGGACGAGGATAATGTTTTGGTCAGCAACAGTCTACTGGAGGAACTCAGCGGGTCGAGCAGCATCTGTGGGGGTGGGAGGGAAGGAATTGTCAACGTTTCAGGTCGAAACCCGGCATCAGGACATTTCAACCTGAAACATTGACAATTCCTTCCTCCCCACAGATGCTGCCCAACCCACTGAGTTCCTCCAGCAGATGGTTTATTGCTCCAGATTCCAGCCTCCACAGTCTCCTGTGTCCCTTTGGTCAGAGTGTGTTAGTGTTGTAAATGAAGTGAAAACAAATGAATAAAATGTAAAGACCAGTAAAGAAACCCTGGGAACCCCAACAGGGAGACTGTCTCCAGGATCTCTGGCAACCAAGAATAGGGTGGATTTAATTTGTTCCAGTCAAGGTGAACAGTTGTGCTGAGCTGCAAGTTGCTTCTCATTCATTTCAAGGTGTTTGAGGTCAGTCTTTAGTGTATTAAGCAGCCAGAGTGATACACAGGTAGAATCAAACCTGGAGCCACAGTGGGAGAGCCTTGAACTTGTGATTGGGACCTTCATCAGCAGTGGTTCTAAGGGGCATCTTCAAAGGCTCGGAGCTTGAGTAATTGGCTTATTATTGTCACATGTACCAAGATACAGTGAAAAAAAACTTTTGTTTGCCTGCTGTCCAGGCAGATCATGCCATACCTAAGTACATTGAGGTAGTAAAAGGAAAAAACAATGCAGAATATAGTGTTACAGTTACAGAGAAAATGCAGTGCAGGCAGACAATAAGGTGCAAGGGCCACGACAAGGTAGACCGAGAGATCAAGAGTTCATATTTACTGTGTAAGAGCCGTAGGATATAGGAGCAGAATTAGGCCATTCAGCCTATCGAGTCTGTTCCACCATTCAATCATGGCTGACTTTTTTTCAACCCCATTCTCCCGCCATCTCCCCTTAACAATCGAGAACCTATCAATCTCTGTTTTAAATACACCCAATGACTTGGCCTCCACAGCCGTCTGTGGTAATGAATTCCACAGATTCACCACCCTCTGGCTGAAAAAATTCCTCCTCATATCTGTTCTAAAGGGACGTCCTTCTGAGGCGGAACCCTCTGGTCCTAGACTCTCCCACTGATGGAAACATCCTCTCCACATCCACTCTATCCAGGCCTTTCAGTATCTGGTTGGTTTTAATGAGATTCCACCAACTCCCCCCGCCCCCCAGAAGTCCCTTCAAGGGGCCCGGTAGCTGAAGGCACGGCTGCTGATGGAGTGAGGGGAATTGGGCTCCACCGCTGGTGATGGAGGAGCTCAGAGATCGCTGAGGTTTGGTTATAGTCTCTCAGTCCTGGGGATGAGGGATGCAGGGGGATTCACACACAGGTTCACAGTTTTACAATGGGGGTGCTGTCAGATGGTGGGGAAAGTGCAAGGGTGCAAAATGAAAATGCCTTTTGTCACTTTTTTCTGCTGATTGAAGCAGCTTCACAAGGTGAAAATTAACAGTGGACTCTGCCCAATACATCACGGGCACTTCCCTCCCCACCATCGGCAGTATCTACAGCAGGCGCTGCCTCAAGAAGGCAACATCTATCACCCGGGCCGTGCCGTCTTCTCACAGCTCCCGTCGGGCAGGAGGTACAGAAGCCTGAAGTCCCACACCACCAGGTTCAGGAACAGTGACTTCCCTTCAACCATTCGGTTCTTGAACCAACCGGCACAACCCTCATCACTACCTCAGTATGGCAACACTGGGACCACTTTGATCACTTTGCATGAAAATGGACTTTTTTTTTCTAATTGTGTTCTTTCTTGTAAAAGTTGTGTGTAATTTATGTTTTTCTTGTGAATGTTGCTTATCTGATGCTCTGTGCCTGTGATGCTGCTGCAAGTAAGTTTTTCATTGCACCTGAGCACACATGGACTTGTGCATCTGACAATAAACTCGACTGCATTTAAAGGCAGCAGTGCAGAGATCTGGGCTGTCAGCAGAGTGAACTCCTCACCACTAGAGGGCAATTGGTCACACTCTCCAGTGTCCAAGTAGTGGGAGCTCCCAGGTCTTGGAGACAGAACTTGTTTGTTCTCGTCCTGCAGATCCTAGAAGGACGAGGGCAGCACATGCATGGGAGTTCTGGCCCCTGCAGCTTCCTCCAAGTCCCATACCATCCAGTCGGTCATTGTCACTGGGTCTAAATCCTGGAACTCCCTCCCCTCCAGCCCTGTCCTTTGTTTACCTGTTCTTGGGATGTAGATGTCACTGGCAAGGACAGCATTTATTACCCATCCCCAGTTGCCCCTGAACCAAGCAGGAAATTAAAAATCAACCACTTTGGTGGGTCTGGAGTCACATACAGGTAAGGACGACCTATTTTCTTCCCTGAACAACATCAGTGACCCATATGGTATTTGTGACAACCCAGTTATCTAGCTCCTTTTTTAAATTCTACTTATTTAGTTAATTTACCAATGTGGTGGGATTTGAACTCTCAGAGCAGTTACATGTAGAGTCTAATTGTTTGTTAGCCCAGCATATGTCAGTCTGCCATTCATCGACTACAGCTGGGCATTCAACACAATCATCCCAGTACTGTGTCCAGTTCTGGTCGCCTCATTATAGGAAGGATGTGGAGGCGTTGGAGAGGGTGCAGAGGAGATTTACCAGGATGCTGCCTGGATTAGAGAGGATGCATTATGAGGAGAGACTCAGGGAGCTGGGGCTTTGGAGAGGAGGAGGATGAGGGGAGACGTGATAGAGGTGTACAAAATATTAGGAGGAATAGATAGAGTGGACAGCCAGCGCCTCTTTCCCAGGGCACCAATGCTCAAAACAAGAGGGCACGGCTTTAATGGGTGGGAAGTTCAAGGGAGATATAACAGAGGGAGGTTTTTTACCCAGAGAGTGGTTGGGGCATGGAATGCGCTGCCTGGGGTGGTGGTGGAGGCAGGTACATTGGTCAAATTCAAGAGATTGCTAGATAAGCATATGGAGGAATTTAAAATAGAGGGAAGAAGGGGTTAGGTAGTCTTAGGCGAGGTTTAAAGTTCGGTACAACATTGTGGGCCAAAGGGCCTGTATAGTGCTGTACTGTTCTATGATCCCCTCCAAATGTCACTGAGCTCCAAGACCTGGGCATCTGTACCTCCCTTTGCAACTGGATCCTCATTGACTTCCTTGCTGATCATCAACACAGACGTACCTCAAGGCTGCGTGCTTAGCCCCTGCTCTACTCTCTTTACACCCACGACTGTGTAAGTGAACACAGCTCTTATACCATCTACAAATTCACCAATGAAATCACTGTTGTCGGCATCAGCACAGGAGGTGATGAATCAGCAGACAGGAGTGAGGGAGGGCACCTGGGTGAGTGGTGCCTCAATAACACCCTCGCACTTAATGTCAACAAAACTACGGAGCTAATCATTGACTTCAGTAATAGAATCAGAACCAGGTTTATTACCACTGACATATGTCATGAGATGTTGTTCTGCGGCAGCATGTACTGTACATGACACATGTCAGTGACAATAAACCTGATTCTGATTCTGACTTCAGCAAGGGGAAGTCAGGAGACCACGAGCCAGTTCTCACTGGTGGTTCAGAGGTGGAGAGAGTTCGCAGCTTTAAATTCCTTGGTGTTAACATCTCAAATTCTAGACTCAAACTTCTACAGATGAACTGTTGGAAGTATCCTGACTGGTTGCATCACGGTCTGGGACGGCAGTTCAAATGTGCAGGAACGTAAGAAGCTGCAGAGAGTAGTGGACTCTGCCCGATACATCACGGGCACATCCCTCCCCACCATCGGGGGTATCTACAGGAGGCGCTGCCTCAAGAAGGCAACATCCATCATCAAAGATCCCCACCATACGGGCCGTGCCATCTTCTCGCAGCTCCCATCGGGCAGGAGGTACAGAAGCCTGAAGACCCACACCACCAGGTTCAGGAACAGCTACTTCCCTTCAACCATTCAGTTCTTGAACCAACCGGCACAACCCTCATCACTACAGTTTAGCAACACTGGGACCACTTTGCACTAAAATGGATTTTGTTTTCTAATTGTGTTCTTTCTTGTAAAATTGTGTATAATTAATGTTTAATTTGTTTTCCTGTGTATGCTGCTTATCTGATGCTCTGTGCCTGTGACGATGCTGCAAGTAAGTTTTTCATTCCTCCTGTGCATGTGACGATAAACTCAACTTGACTACCGTGCTGCTGCTGCAAGTTTTTGTGGCATTTATACCCTGGGTTTGTGTGCTCGTGACAATAATCAAACAAACTTGAACTTGAACTTGAACTCCCCTTCTCGGTGAGACCAATGTATGGGATGGACATGATCTTTGGTTGTACCCACTCCTCTCACCAAGCAAGACCCAGACTGTAACACTCCATGCAGTTATAGAGCAAAGGCTTAATTTATTTCAAACTCTGGACAGCTGTACACAGTTGAATTATATCTTGATGGATTCACAAATTCATTCACAAGTTTTGACACATTGCTTCATATTCACAAGGCTGTTTTATACAACTAACTTTATATGATAAGCATTGTTCTGTCTGATTAAGCTAACCTTTTGAGTGCCCTGTGGGATAGCATGATCAGCAACTCTGCTGGAGGGCTGAATGGCCTCCACCTGTTCCTCAAATGAAGGGAGATTTAAGAGGGAACAGACCTCACAATGTGGCTTTGATTCTTTTGGAAGTGGACTCCATGAGCTTTGCTTGGTTGACAGACACTGTGGTAAGATGTAGATCAGAACTGAAAGCCCTGTATTTTAGTATCGAGGAGTACCGTTGGTTTGTTAATACCTGCAGTCACCAAACATCCAGAACAAACTGCTTTTAAATTGGCAAATGGGGAGGTTGTGACTGTTGAGACCAGTCAGTGTACAGACACCCTCCAGAGAGAGAGGGACGAGGATATCAATCAGTATACAGATCTCTCCCTAAGAGAGAGGGCTGGAGAGACACCAGTCAGTGTACAGATCTCCCCATGAGAGAGAGGGACTGAGAAACACCAGTCAGTGTACAGATATCCCCCTGGGAGAGAAGGACTGAGAGACACCGGTCAGTGTACAGATCTCTGCCGGGAGAGAGGGCCAGAGAGACACCAGTCAGTGTACAGATCTCCCCCTGAGAGAGAGGGACTGAGACACACTGGTCAGTGTACAGATATCTCCCAGGTAGTTAAATGCCTCTTGATGAGTCTATTTTGATCCTACTGTTGTATCTGAGGCTCTGTTTGGAGAACCAAGTAACTTGCTAATAAAATATTGGAAAGTCAATCACGTCAGTGGGTCCCTGGATGAGTTAGCTTATCATAGAAACGGGCCTCATTGTTGGCACTAGTTAGTACATTGTAGCAACGGTTTGGACCAAACTCCCAACATCCAGCCAATGGCTGGGTACTTTGCCATATTTTGGAATGGTCCTGCCAAACTCATGTTGCTTGACAAAGAATGTTTCAAAAGCTTCTCCATTGAAGAGATTAATCTTAAACATTAAAAATAAATAATTTGGTTACAAGCCTTACCAATTCTTTGGAAGTTAGAAGAATGTTAACTGTTAAAATCACAAGTACAGGAACTCAGGCAGTGTTGATAACAGGTCCACCAGCTATGTACATATCTTACGTACGTAGACGATACTTAACTAACATTGTTCTGGAATGGGAAGAACAAAGAAATTATCCTGACATGACCAAGGACGGTTACCGAAACGCAATCACATAAAGCTGTGCTCCAATGTCCTTAATACTCAGTCCCTACGCTCTCTAAATAGTGGACCCAAGTCAGTACACAGATCCCAGCCCTGAGAGAGAGGGACTGAGAAACACCGGTCAGTGTACAGATCTCCCCCCGAGAGAGAGGGACTGAGAGACACCGGTCAGTGTACGGATCTCCCCCCGAGAGAGAGGGACTGAGAGACACCGGTCAGTGTACAGATCTCCCCCTGAGAGAGAGAGACTGAGAAACACCGGTCAGTGTATAGATATCTCTCTGAGGGAGACAGACAGAGAGACATCAGTCAGTGTACAGATATACCCCCGAGAGAGAGGGGCTCCCCCTCTCTCCCTCCCCCTCCCTACCCCCTCTCTCCTACCCCCCTCTCCCTCCCTCTCTCCTACCCCCTCTCTTCTTCCCCCTCTCTCCCTCCCCCTCTCTCCCTCCCCCTCTCTCCCTCCCCCTCTCTCCCTCCCCTTCTCTCCCTCCTACCTCTCTCTCCCTACCCCCACCCTCCCACCCCCCCTCTCTCTCCCTCCCCTCTCTCCTCCCCTCTCTCTCCCCTCTCTCTCCCACCTCTCTCCCTCACCCCTCCCTACCACCCACCTCTCCCTCGCCCTCTCCTTCTGAGTCTTGTCCTATCGTCCTCAGACGGGCCAGGGAGAAGGGTCCAGGGCATGGAATTTGCCCTCCCCCAGGCCCATCCAGATGGACTCTCCCTGAGGCCGTGACACTCCTCGTACCTGGGAGGGAGGGGGAGGAGGGCAGCTGGATTTAAGGACCATGTGAGGGACCACTCTTAATCCAGCAGGAGAACCCCTGAACCTTCAGCTTCAGTTCACGGTGACCTTCAAGGGTTAACCTGATGCAGTTCTCTCCCTGTGTGGTTCCAGCACAAGTATCTCACAGCACAGTAAGAGGCCATTCAGCCCATCATAATCTGCTCCGGCCTCTCTCCTCCATCCCATACCCATCAGTCTCGCTGCTCCGGAAGGTTCCTCCAAGTCATGTTCGGAAGTTCCCGTTAAATCCACTGTGGCTGGTGTCAGGGATGGGATTACAGATCCCAACAACTTCCAGCGGGGAAGGAATCCGTTTTGTGTACCAGGCCCAGAGGGTCACACCGACGGGGGGGTCACCACCACCACCCACCGCCCAGAATCTTCGGCCCGAGGCCCAGGGGCGGGATGGAGCTGTGCGTCCGGTGGAAGGGCGGGGAATGGGAGCTGGGGGTCCCAGGGACACGACAACAGGGGGAAGGGAAGGGGGGGTGAGTCGACTGGGTGTGGGTGTGGGTGGCAGAGGGCAGTGTGGGGGAGTGGGTCAAAGGTTTGGATGGGGGGAGGCAGATGGGGAGAGGTCAGGGCGACGTGAGTCACAGCTGGGAGGGGGAGGAGTGTGAATCAGACAGAATGGGGGGAGCGTGGGTAGCAGGGCCCATGGTTTGGCCCATAGATCCCCCCCCCCGTGCTCCCTCCCTCTCTCTCTCTCTCTCTACCTCCTTCTCCCCTCTCTCTCCCCCCTCTCCCCCTCTCCCTCTCACTCTCCCTCTCTCTTTCCTTCTCCCCTCTCTCCCTTCCCCTCTCTCCCCCTCCGTCTCTCCCTCTTTCTCTCCCACTCACCCCCTCTTCTCTCCCTCCCTTCTCCCTCCCTCTCTCTCTCCCCCTCTCTTTCTCCCCTTCTCCCTCCCCTCTCTCCCTCTCCCCCTTTCTCTCTCCCTCCCCCTCTCTCCCCCTCTCTCCCTCCCTCTCACGCTCCCTCCCTCTCTCCCTCCCTCCCCTCTCTCTCTCCCCCTCTCTCCCCCTCCTTCTCTCTCCCCCTCCCTCTCTCCCCCGCCTCCCTCTCTCCCCTCTCTAGAAGAGGTTCGGTTTGAGTACGTTGGCCTTTCTGTGTAAGGTTGAGAGCACTCCGGCGAAGGGTCCGGCCATGTTGTCAGTCGGCTGCCAAGCCTGGGCTTTCAGGAGTTCAGTGCCAGCCCATGCCGGGGGCTTCATGGGCTGGGAGCTGTTGGGACTGGGCATGTTGAGGGGGTGGGGACTGGTGCTGGAGACGGGGCCGGAGGGGGCAGGGGTGGGGGCGGAGATGGACGAGGGGGGACAGGCCGGGTTGGCTGTGCTGTCGGGGTCGCTACACTTGGGGTCTTTGGACTCTTCCTCCTCGGACAGCAGGTCCCCCTTCTTCCCGCCCCCGCTGGTTCCGTTGCCCTTGGAGTTGGCCGCTCGTTCCTGCTTCCGGAACTTGGCTCGTCGATTCTGGAACCAGACCTGGATTGAGACAGGGAAACAGGAAGGTGGGGGTGTGGTCAGAATTGGGGGAGGGGTCAGCATAGGAACAGGCCCTTCGGCCCACCGTGTCTGTGCCAAACCCAACGCCAAATTAAACTAATCCCATCTGCCTGCACGTGATCCACATCCCTCCACACCCCGCCTGGTCACCTGCCTCTCCAAATGCCTCTTAAATGCCACTGTTGTATCTGCCTCCACCTCCACCCCTGGCAGCCCGTTCCAGGCACCCACCACTCTCTGTGTAAAAAACACTTGCCCCGCACATCTCCTTTGAACTTTCCCCCCCTCACCCTAAACCAATGCCCTCTAGTATTTGACATTTCCACCCTGGGGAAAAGAGTCTGGCCGTCTACTCTATCTGTGCCTCTCATAGTTTTATAACCTCTATCAGGTCTCCCCTCAGCCTCCGACGCTCCAGAGAAAACAGCCCAAGTTTGTCCAACCTCTCCTCATAGGTAATGCTCTCCATCCAGGCAGCATCCTGGTGAACCTCTTCTGCACCCTCTCCAAAAGCCTCCACATCCTTCCTATAATGGGACGACCAGAACTGCGCACGATACTCCAAGTGCGGCCTAACCGAAGTTTTATACAGCTGCAACGTGACCTCCTGACTCTTGTACTCAACGCCCCGACTGATGAAGGCAAGCGTGCCGTAGGCCTTCTTTACCGCCCTGTCGTCTCGTGCCCATTCTTTTCTCTTATTTCAATTATTTCTCCGCATCGCAAGTCTGAGAAGGGTGCCTCATCTGAAACATTGACTGTTTCTCACTCCATAGATGTCGCCTGACCTGCCGAGGGTTTCCAGAATTTTCCATTTTCTGCTTTCATATCAGGTTGGCTCTGTTCTTCTTATCCTACTTGTTAAGTCTAATCTACTGGGCAGGTTCCATTTTACCACAAACATCATTATACAGAGCAAGAAGTTTGAAGTTCTGGTAACTACCCCCATTAAGCCTTTTTAACTCATCCTATCACAGACATTCCCCCTTGTTCTACACATCCCTCCCCCACCTTCTGTCCTACTGAAAAATGACTTGCATCTCAGGAAGCAGGAGCCTAGTATCCAACAGTCACCAAGAAAATCCTGGATAAGCCCATCCTGGAGGTAAGAGCTAGTGTAGGACACGCTCGCTCACAGGAGGGTGGAGGTGAAGAATTGACAGGGTTTTAGTGGGAAACTGGGAGAGAGATGAGGATGTGGGGAGATGGGGATGTGGGGAGGTAGGGAGATGGAGAGCATTAAAGGAGGCTGGTTTGGGGCAGAAACACAGAATAGGGGGCCTGTTTCCATTCCGTGATGGTGGGAAGTGTTGGGAAGCAGAGACCTGGAGTGAAGGCGCGCAAGTTATTCAAAGGTAGCGACTGAAACTCAATCATGTGTGGATCGCGGCAGAACATTCTCTGCCCCTGGGGATGTTCTCGGCTGCAGCGTCAGCTGGGCTGTTGGAGCCTCTGGATTGAGACTTGAAGCCCTGGAAGCTCTGGACTCTGGGGGTGGGGAGTGAAGCAGCCCCCACTGTCCCTAGGTGGGGGACCAGGCAGGGAGCATTTGGAAAGCCGTACCTGGACACGAGCCTCAGTCAGATCGATCTTCAGTGCCAGCTCCTCACGGGTATAGATGTCTGGATAGTGGGTCTCGGCGAAGACTCGCTCCAGCTCCTTCAGCTGGGAGCTGGTGAACGTTGTCCGGATCCTCCGCTGCTTCCGCTTCTCGTTGATCCCACCGTGATCCGTGAAGAACTTGTACGGAACTAGGATCGAAAGAAATCCGGATTAGGGAGGACCGGAGCTGGTGCTTGAATCAAACCTGGGCGGGGGGGTGGCTGGGGGGGTGGGGGCGGTCAACGTGGTCAGAGCCGGGAACAAGATCAGGCCCTTCAGTCCTTCGACCTGTGCTGTGATTCACTGACATCACCACTGATCTGTGACGTGATTCCCTGTATCCCATTCCCCGCTGCGGAAAGTCTCCAGTCTCAGACTGAAGTTAAGAACTGTCCCGGCATCAACTGCCATTGATGGAAGAATTCCAAAGCTCTGGTGAGTGACCATCACCCCCCAAAACCCTGGCTCCATTTTTTAGACCTGCCCCCTGGTCCCAGGCTCCCTGATCTGTTGGAAGTGTCCCTCCCCCACCGATCACTTTCCATTAAAGCTTCAGTCCGAGAATGGGGAGGTTGTGTTACAATTGGTGAGGCCATGCCTGGAGCACTGAGCACAGTTTTGGTGCCCTTAACTAAAAAAGGAGATAGTAGCTTTAGGAGGCAGTGATTCATGAATAGAACATAGAACAGTACAGCACAGGAACAGGACCTTCAGCCCACTGTGTCTGTGCCGAACACGGTGCCAAATTAAACTAAATCCCTTCTACCTGCACATGATCCACATCCCTCCATTTCCTGCATGTTCATGTGTTTATCTAACAGCCTCTAAAAGCTTCTACTTCTTTGATGAGAGGATTGTCCTATCAAGAGAGGCAAGACAGTTTGGACTTTTATTCCCTGGAGTTTAGAATAAATTGCTATGTCAACAGTTACCTATTCAATTTTACAATGTCAACGGTCACAATGTAGTTTGGGGATCTGGCCACAAAGGGGTGCTGCTGGGCGAAAGTCTCTCCACAATAAGAACTGTTTATATTGTTGCCTCAAGCCAACAAAATCATCCAGGGATGTTTCCCAGGAGCAGCATCAACCAGATATTAAAAGATCAGGGCAGGTGATAAAAACTTTGGATTTAAGGACTTTCAAAATTCTACCAGTCTACTGGCCAATTGCTAATCTTTGTATCAAATTGAAAGAAAAGGACTCCTATTTACTGACTATAGCTATGTCTTCAATATCATAATCCCAAATAAACTCATCTTCAAACTCCAAGAACTAAGACTTGGCCGCCCCCTCTGCCACTGGATCCTTGACTTCCTGACCAACAGACCGCAATCAGTGAGGATAGGCAGTAACACCTCCGGCACGATTATCCTCAACACTGGTGCCCCACAAGGCTGAGTCCTCAGCCCCTTGCATTAATTCCTATACGCTCACGTCTGCATGGTCAGATTCTGCTCTAACGCCATCTGCAAGTTTGCAGATAGCACCACTGTAGTGGACAAGATCTCAAACAACCATGAGACTGAGTACAGGAAGGATATAGAGAGCCTAGTGGCATGGTGTCGAGACAACAACCTTTCCCTCGGTGTCAGCAAAACAGGTCATTGACTTCAGGAAGCAGGGCAGAGTACACGCTCCCGTCTGTATCAGTGGTTATGAGGTGGAGATGGTTGAGAGCTCAGTTAAGGCACTAGGTCAGCACAGCTGAGTTAGGCCGAAGGGCCTGTTTCCAGCGGTATAACTCTATAACTCTGCCACGCACTGTGTTTCAGAATTCTGCAATCTCTCACCATTTAGATAATATCTGTCTTCTTTATTTTTCCTGCCATCATGAACACTTACACCCTTTCCCACAATATTCTCCATTTGCCAGATCTCTGCCCCTTCAACTGACCTGCCTACATTCAGTTGCCGTCACCATATGCCCTTCTCCTTGGCTGCTGGCCGTTCTCCAGAAATGGAAACATTTACAAACCAGGCATGTCTTATGTTGGAAAGAAGGGAGGAGATAGCAGAGAGCTTCAAGTTCTTAGGTGTAAACATGTCCTGGTCCACCCACCACGCTGTGACCAAGAAAGCTCACCAGCGCCTCTACTTCCTCAGGAGGCTAAGGAAACTTGGTATGTCCCCAGTGACCATCACCAATTTATACAGATGTACCATAGAAAGCATGCTATCCAGATGCATCACAGCTTGGTATAGCATCTGGCCTGCCCAAGACCACAAGAAGTTGCAGAGAGTTGTGGACACAGCCCAGTCTATCATGAAAACCAGTCTCCCCTCCATTGACTCTGTCTACACTTCCCACTGCCTTCTGTTATCAGACTCTTGAACAGACCTCTTGTACGATAAAGATGAATTTTTGATCTCTCAATCTACCTCACCGTGGCCGTTGCACCTTATTGGCTGCCTGCACTGCACTTTCTCTGTAACTGTAACACTTTATTCTGCATTCTGTTATTGTTTTCCCTTGTATTATCTCGATGCACTGATGCGTGGACTGATCTGTCTGTCTGGCAGGCAAACAAAAGCTTTTTCACTGTATCTCGGTAAATGTGACCATAATAAACCAATTACCATTGACAAACCAGTCCCATTTGCCCATGTTTGGCCCATATCCCTCTAAACCTGTCCTATCCATGGACCTGTCCTTTAAACATTACGATTGTACCCACCGCTGCCACCTCCTCAGGCTGCCAGTTCCATACACCCACCACCCTCTGTGTGAGAAAGATTCCCCCAGGTCCCCTTTAAATCTTTCCCCTCTCACCTTAAACCTGTGCCCTCTAGTTTTGGGCTCCCCTACCCTGGGGAAAAGACTGTGACCATCCACCTTATCTGTGCCCCTCATGATTTTATAAACCTCCATAAGGTCACCCCTCAGCCTCCTACGCTCCGGAGAAAACAGTTCCAGCCTGTCCAGTCTCTCCTTGTAGCTCAAGCCCTCCAGTCCTGGCAACATCCTTGTGAGTCGTTTCTGCACCTTCTTCAGCTTAATCACATCCTTCCTGTCGTTGGGCGACCAGAACTTCGCACAATGCTCCATGTGTGGTCCTAATGACCAGGATGTAGGTACAGCAAGAAATTAGAAGAGCTGACAGCATGTTACTTATATTAAGGGGAATTGAATACATAAGTAGGGAGGTTATGATCTGATTATAACAGGGCACTGGGGAGAGCACATCTGCAGGACTGTGTATGGTCACAATCTCCTTATGTAGAGTGTTAGAGAAGCAGCTTGGAAACGTTCCATTCGACAAGACCTGGTCTGGAAGGGCTGCCTTATGAGGGGAGGTTGGACAGACTGGGCTTGTATCCACGGGAGGTTGGACAAGTGAGAGAGGACTTGACGGAAACATATCAGATGCTGAGGGATCTCAACAGGGTGGGTGTGGGGAGGATGGTTCCTCCTGTGGGAGGACCTGGAACCAAGGGTCCCAGCTCAACAATGAGGTCGCCCACCGCAGACAGAGATGAGGCGGGATTCTCTCTCGCAGAGGGCAGTCAGTCTTTGGAACTCTCCCCCCAAGGGGTGGAGGAAGCAGTGTCTCTGAATATTTTTCAGGCAGAGGGAGATCAATTCTTGAGAAGCGAGGGGGTGAGAGGCTACTGGGGGGTCGGCAGGTTGGAATCAGTTCGGCCAGGATGGTGTTGACCAGTGAAACAGGTTCGAGGAGGCAGTTCACACATGTGCACACACATGTCAAGCGTTAATGCTATCCCTCCGCAGTAGCTACCTGACCTGATGGGTTTTTCCAGCATTTCCAGATACAGTGCAGATTTCCAGCATCTGCAGTAACTTGCTTTTCGAATTCTGTCAAATTCTGTCCTTCCGGAAATAAAAGGAATTTTGCAAGAATCAGACGATTTAACCTGCAGTCCTGTCTCAGCCAGTGAACTCGCCGACTCCCCGCACCCACTGAATCCCCTCCCACAGCCCATGGACACTCTCCCCCATCACCGACTCCCCCCACCCACTGAATCCCCTCCCACAGCCCACGGACACTCTCCCCCATCACCGACTCTCTGAACAGTTCCCTCCCTTGGGATCCCTGCTTGTATTCAGGTAGGTTGTGTTAAGTCCTGCCACAGTGATTGTGCAGTGAAGTCCGTACTGAGGCCGTTTGTGCATTGGTTAAAGGGAGGTCCACTCTGTCCACCTGGAGGAATGTTAAAGATCCCGTGGAACTAGAGGAAGACTGAGGAGTTCCCTGGGCTAACATTCTGGCTTTTGATCAGCTAAAATGTGCTGTCCAATAGAGGTTTATAGATACATGCAGGGTGTGGATAAGGTGGATGGTCAGGGTCCTCTTCCCAAGGTAGTGGAGTCCGAAACTGGAGGCTACAGGTTTAGGGTAGGAGGGGAAAGATTTAAAGGGGACCTGAGGGACAAGTATTTCACACAGAGGGTGGTGGGTGTGTGGAACGAGCTGCCAGAGGAAGTGGTAGAGGCAGGTACGATTACAATGATTAAAAGACATTTGACCAGGTGTGTGGATAGGAAAGGTTTAGAGGGATATGGGCCAAATGTGGGCAAAATGGGACCAGCTTGGAAAGGCACCTTGGTCAGCAGGGACGTTGGGCCGAAGGGCCTGTGTCCATGCTGAATCATCTGTGACTCAAAATGGCTGAGAGAACCAGATACAGCGAAAGCTGCAGGACCAGACCACGTCTCGCTGGAGTTCTGAAGAACTATCTGTGCCTCCGGCCAAGCTGTTCCAGGTCAGCTACAGCACTGGAGTCTACCCGGCAACATGGACACTTGCCCAGGGACATCCTGTTTACAAGATGCGAGGCAAATCAGATCCGGCCAATTACTGTCCAATTGGCCGATGGTCGATCATCAGCAAAGTGAAGCAAGGTGTTGTCAACAGCGCTATCAAGCAGAGCTTACTCACCGGTAACCTGCTCACTGATGCCCAGCTTGGACCAAACATGGACAAAAGATCAGATGTGGGGTGAGAGTGGCTGCCCTTGTCATCTGCCTTTGAGAGTGGCATCAAGGGGCTTTGGTAAACTGGTCAATGGGCATCGAAGGGTTTCAGTCCATTGGTCAGACCTCACACCAAGGAAGATGGTTGTGGTGGTAGGAGGTCAATCATCCAACCCAGGAGCTCCTCAGGGGAGGGTCCTGAGCCCAAATATCTTCAGCTGCTTCATCAGTGACCTTCCCTCCATCACAGGGTCAGAAGTGAGTTGTTCGATGGTGATTGCCCAATGTTCAATTCTATTCCCAGCTCCTCAGCCAGTGAAGCAGCCCCTGCCTGCAGGCAGCAAGACGTGGGCTGAGAAGTGGCAAGTAACACATGTCACAGAGGCAATGACCATCTCCAATAAGAGAGAGTCCAACCTAACCCTGGCATTCGACAGCGTTTCCACCACCGAGTCCCCCACCATCAACATCCTGGGGGTTTCATTAGCCAGAAGCTCAAATGGACCAGCCACATAGATACCATGGCTACGAGGGGTGGGTGTCCATCACAGAACACACCAAAGCCTTTCCACCAGTTAAAGGGGCACGTATCAAGAATGTGATAGAATATTCTCCTGCCTGGGTGAGTGTGGCTCCAATGACTCTCAAGAAACTCAACACCGTCCAGGACAAAGCAGCCCGTTCAATTAGCGCCTCATCCACCCCCCCTAAACACCCACTCCCTCCACCACCGGCGCACAGTGGCTGCAGTGTGCACCATAGTGTAGCAGTTAGCATAACGCTATTATAGCGCCAGCGACTCGGGTTCAATTCTGGCTGCTGTCTGTAGGGAGTTTGTACGTTCTCCCCGTGTCTGCGTGGGTTTCCTCCGGGTGCTCCGGTTTCCTCCCACATTCCAAAGACGTACCTGTTAGGAAGTTGTGGGCATGCTATGTTGGCGCCGGAAGCGCGGCGACACTTGCGGGCTGCCCCCAGAACACTCTACGCAAAAGGTGCATTTCACTGTGTGTTTCGATGTACATGTGACTAATAAAGAAACCTTATCTTATCTTATCTTACACAACACACTGCGGTTACTCACCCAGGCTACTCCAACAGCGCCTCCCAAACCCACCTCCTCTCCCACCCAGAAGGACAAGGGCAGTGGGTACAGGGCAACACCACCACCTGCAGGTTCCCCTCCCAGTCACACACCGTCCCGAATTGGAAATATCTCGCCGTTCCTTCACCGTCAATGGGTCTAAATCCTGGAACTCCCTCCCCAACAGCACCGTGGGAGCCCCTTCACCAGAAGGACTGCAGCGGGTCAAGAAGGGGGCTCACCCCCACCTTCCCAAATGCTGGCCTTGACTGTGACACCCAGAGCACAAACAGTGGAAAAGTAAAAGGTGGACTGATTAATTCCAGTGCAAAGTGGCTGCAGTGGAGCTGGAGATGGAGAGAGTGGTGGGAGGGGAGCGGGTGGGGAAGGAGGGTAGGGAAGGGGTGCATGTTGGGATGGGAGCTGGAATGAGATTTGGGGCGATGAGGTTGGAAAGTGAGGTGGGGAGGGGAGGGGGATGGGGATGGGGTTGGGACGGAGATGGGGTTGGGAGGGACTGGTGTTGGGAGGGAGATGGGGAGGGGGATAGGGTTGGGGGAGGGGGACTGGGGTTGGGAATGGGATGGGGTGGGGAGGGGATTGGGGTTGGGAGGGAATGGTGTTGGGAGGGAGATGGGGTTGGGACAGGGGTTAGGAGAGGGACTGGGACAAGCACTGACCCTGACCCACACTCTGGCACAGTCCAACCTGCCTCTCCAGGTCAAACAGCAGGACACCAAGGCCCCGTTGACAGACCCACACCATGGGTGGTACCTTTGGGAGGGGCCACACGTGGCTGTGTCCAGTGAGTTCTTCAGGAACATCTGTGGAGTCTTGAAGCACAGAAAACCACTCAGCTCATGGAACTTCTTTGAAAGATCTCTCCAACCCAAGTCCCCCTCAGCTCTCTCCCAGCATGGACACTGTTTCTCTGCATTTTTTACCAACACTTTGGAAAGTTCCTCCTGTTTGCTACCACCCACTTCCCCACCTCTCCCAACCCCCTCATTCCCCCACCATCCCTGTCCCCACATCAGCCGTGTTGCTATGGCACTGGCCGAGTAATATCGATTGCCAATGAACTGTGTGTCGATGAGGGTGCTCAGGCCAACATGGCTGGGGAAGAACCTCAAATCCATTTGCTGCCAAGACCCCTCACTCCTGGAGTCGCCTGGGTTACTGGGCTAATGATCTGGAGAAAGTGGGGTTGGATAAGCATCATAGGACTTGCACTGTGAATGGTAGGGCAAAAGGGAGTGTGGTGGAACAGAGGGACTGACAGTAAAAGTGCATAGTGCGTTTAAAGCAGCGTCACAGGTAGACAGGGCGGTGAAAAAGGCATTCAGCATGCTGGCCTTCATCAGTCAGGGCACTGGGTATAGGAATTGGGACGTTATGTTGCAGTTGTACAAGTCATTGGTGAGGCCGCACTTGGAGCACTGTGCACAGTTTTGGTCGCCCTGTTATACAAAAGACGTGGTTGAACTGGAAGGGGGTGCAGGAAAGGTTTACGAGGACGTTGCCGGGACTCGAGGGCCTGAGTTACAGGGAGAGGTTGGCCAGGCTGGGTCTTTATTCCTTGGAACGTAGGAGAATGAGGGGCGACCTTGTAGAGGTGTTTAAAATTATGAGAGGCATAGATAAGGTGGACGGTAACAGTCTTTTCCCCAGGGTAGGGGAGTCCAAAACTAGGGGGCATAGGTTAGGGTGAGAGGGGAAAGATTTGAAAGGGACCTGAGGGGCAACTTTTTCACGCAGAGGGTGGTGAGTATATGGAACGAGCTGCCAGAGGGAGTGGGTGAGGCAGGTACAACAGTGTCATTTAAGAAGCACTTGGATAGGTACATGGAGGGGCGGGTCTTGGAGGGATATGGGTCGAACGCAGGTAATTGGGACTAGCTGGGTGGGCACCGTGGTCGGCACGGACTGGTTGGGCTGAAGGGCCTGTATCCCTGCTGTATTGCTCTGTGACTATGAATCCCAGCAGAATCTGAGGATGGGATTGCCCCTCCTCCGTCCATCCCCCTGCCCCACTGGGAACTGTCCTCCTCTCTCCTCCTCCACACGTCCTCCAGAGTTACCCTGCCAGGTGTAATGCTGCTGAGTCACGTGGAACGGCAGCCTCCTGGGCTGGAGGGGGTTATCACCGCTCGCTTCTCATTGCCATCTGGTAAATCGACTGTGGAGGAAGTGATTGCTCGGTTTGACATGGACCAGCGTCATCGATGGAGTTACTCAGAGGGAGGGTGGATCAGATGACTGTCTCCTGAGATGAGCTAAGAACGATGAGATTACTGCCAAGGCCATTTAACCAGCAGGAGAATTATGGGAAGCATTTGAAATTTGCATAGAAGTAAACATTCAGGCAGGTGTCTTGGTCACTCCCCACCTCACGGCTCAACAGCCCGACAGCTCTGGGCCCACACGTCATGGAAACCAGCCTCCCCTCCATGGACTCTGCCTACACTTCTCACTGCCTCAGTAAAGCAGCCAGCATAATCAAAGACACCACCCACCCCAGACATTCTCTCTTCTCCCCTCTCCCATTGGGCAGAAGCCTGAGGGCACGTACCACCAGGCTCAAGGACAGCTTCTATCCCGCTGTTATAAGACTATTGAACAGACCCCTAGTACGATAAAATGGACTCTTGACCTCACAATCTACCTCGTTATGACCTTGCACCTTATTGTCTGCCTGCACTGCACTTTCTCTGTAACTGTGACACTTTATTCTGCATTCTGTTATTGTTTTCCCTTGTACTACCTCGATGCACTGTGTGATGAAATGATCTGTATGAACAGCTTGCAAGACAAGTTTTTCACTGTATCTCGGTACGTGTGACAATAACAAACTAATTTACCAATTTATCAGGGTCTGTCCACGTGTTTCAGGAGTACAGGGCAAGGCTTCTTCATGGAGCAGAGGTTAAACCCACAGAGTTTATTCAGTTGACTTGTATCTATCCACATCTCTCCTCTCTCTCTGAATGTTTCTGTCTTCTCTCCCTCCATTTCTCTGCCCCATCTCTCTCCCTTATCCTTGTCTTCCCCTTTTTTCTATCGACTTCCTCATTCTTTCTCTTTCTTCTCCCTCTTTTCTGTCTCCCCACATGATCTGCTTCCACTCTCATCCTCTCCCATTCACTTTCCCCTCTGGACTTTTACCTCCCACGCGCTCTCCCTTCTCTCACACTTTTCCCTTATGGAATCTTGCTGTGCACTGGTGGCCACTCTGGTCAGAGTGTCAGTGCTAGACCAGTCACCTATCTTTCTCAGGGAGCAATAACGTAAGGGGCAGAGAGTATGTGTTCTTGCCCTGAGTGCCCCTGGTCGAGGGAGGAATGCAGTATTGTTGGGAAGTGAGGCAGGAGTGAGTACTAGTGGGGAGCATCAAAGCAAGAGTGATCATAATATAAAATAGTTATGGAAAAGCATATTGACCACGCCAAGATAAAACTAGTTAATTGGGGAAGGACCAATTTCAATGAATGAGAACAGATATGGTCTCCGTAAACTGGATCAAAGTTTGTCAGGGAAAGCGAGGAGTGTGAAGTGCTTAAGGTGCCGACGTCTCAGCTACAGCATAGCTGCATTCTCCTGAAGGACAACAGTAGAAGGTAAAACAAGAGATCCATGGATGAACAGAACATATATGAGAAAACAGCAAAAAAAGGGCAAATGACTGACCCCAAGTCATCGCATGTGGATGGGTTTGTTCAAAAACACAGCACTTACAATGTCCACTGTAGTTATAATGATTAGTTTTTCTCCGGGGCGACACAGTGGTGCAGCGGTTAGCATATCTGCCTCACAGCTCCAACAACCCGGCTTTGAACCCGACCTCCGGCGCTGTCTGCGTGGAGTTGGCACGTTCTCCCTGTGACCCCATGGGTTTCCTTCGGGGGCTCCGGTTCCCCCCCCCCCACCCCCACGTCCCAAAGACCTGCGGGTCGGTGGGTTAGTTGCCTCTGGTGTTTCCATCCGTGGTAGGAGAGGGCGTGAGAGTTGATGGGGATGTAAGAGAAAAAGTGGCTAGCATGCACTCGATGGGCTGAAGGGCTTCTTCCTGTGCTGGGTAACTATGACAACGTGGATGATTAAGGGGCACAAGTTACAGATTTATAGATGGTGCAGAAGATGCAACGTGAGAGATTTCAAGGAGGCAGGCTGGTGACGTGGACCACAGCTGGAGGACCGTGTCCAGTTGTGAGTCACAGCTGGAGGACCGTGTCCAGTTGTGAGCCACAGCTGGAGGACCGTGTCCAGTTGTGAGTCACAGCTGGAGGACCGTGTCCAGTTGTGAGCCACAGCTGGAGGACCGTGTCCAGTTGTGAGCCACAGCTGGAGGACCGTGTCCAGTTGTGAGTCACAGCTGGAGGACCGTGTCCAGTTGTGAGCCACAGCTGGAGGACCGTGTCCAGTTGTGAGTCACAGCTGGAGGACCGTGTCCAGTTGTGGGCCACACTTTGGGGAAGATGTGACACTTTGTAGAAGGTGCAGAAATTTCCCAAAACGATTCCAGTGATGAGGGACAATATTTCCGTGGATGGAGCGGAGACGCTGGGGCTGTTGTTCTGGGAACAGGGGAGGTTGTGAGGGGGTCTGACAGAGGGATGCGAAGTCAGGACGGGTGCAGAGAGACTGCTCCCGTTGGGGGAGGGGTCGAGGACCGGGGGTGGAGAATGACGGAGGTCGGCACAAGAACCCAAAGTGACGGGGAATGGTTGACCCCAGCGAGTGGCCGGGGTGTCGGACTCCACAGCCGGGGGGGGGGAGGGGGGGAGGAAGGGGTGGGGGGAATGGGGCAGGTTCAGTGGTGGGAGAAGGTGCGGGAGAGCCGAGTGTTGCTGCCGCACGGAGCCGGTCGGTGCTGATCTCCCCCGGTCCTGCATCCAATGTCCGCACCCGTCATCTCCAGCAGGTCGCCACGACCTCGATTCCTCTGCTGTGACCACAGCCTCACACCGGAGAAACCACTCGGCCCATCAAACCTGTGCTAGTTTCAAAGATGTTCCAATTGATCACAATCCCGCATTTACCCCCCACCCCGGAACCCTGCAGATCCTCGCCTCAGGAATGTGTCCAATTATTTTATAAGGATTATTGGCTGGGTGTCGGTATCGGCATTAACTGACAGTCGTTAAACCGGGAGATTTCTGGAAGGATTTAATCAGTGGTTATCTTTCCCAGGGAAGTTCCGACATTTGTGGATTTTGACCCCCCGAATTCTTGCCTCTATTCCTCTGCATTCTCTACCCGTTTCTCTGCCTCCCCTACCCGTCTCTCTCCGTGTTTCTCTCTCTCTTTCTTCCTGTCTCCCTGGGTCTGTCTCTCTGCCTCTCTGTATCCGTCTCTCTTTTCCTGCTTCTCTCTATTTCTCTCTCTTTCGCTCGTTCTATCTATCTGTGTCTGTCTGTCTGTCTGTCTGTCTGTCTGTCTGTGTCACTGGGAGCGCGGAAGGGAGGGGCGGGATAATGTAAGAATCAAACCAGAAATATTTCGTTCCAAATCGGACCAAAAAAATCAACGAAATACCATATAAAGAAGGCAAAACGCGTGACATTAAAAGTGGGTTAAATTGGTAACGATTAATTTGTAAAGAGTCGCAGGCGGGAATAACAGAAATACACCCTAACGTCGGTGTGAAGGTGGGTTTCCGTGGAGGGTAACACACCTCCCTCGCCCTCTACCCGCTCCCCCCGAGTTTTACTGACTTGGCCCCAAAAATAAAACGTTCGAAATCCCCCAGAACACTGCGCAAAAGATGCATTTCACTGTGTGTTTCGATGTACATGTGACTGATAAAGATACCTGACCTGATCTGATCTAATGTGTCACATTTGTTTCTTAAATGTGGATGATTTTTTGAAAATATTTTTCCCGCACGTAAATCCGGGCGCCAAGGAACGAGATTAATTTTAAAGGGAATTAAATCTTCTTTGGTATTGACAACGGGAGCATCTCGGAGTTCGTTCGTTACCCAAGGTAGAGAGAGGTAGAGAGACAGATACAGGGAGAGAGGGGGAGAGAGGGAGAACAGAGATAGATAGATAGAGAGAGAGATGATAGATGGTAGACAGAGAGATAATATAGAAAGAGAGAGATAGGGAGATAGATAAGAGATAGATGGACAGACGGATGGATAGATTGAGAGAGATGATAGATAGACAGATAGATTATGGATAGATAGATAGATAGATAGATAGATAGATAGATAGATAGATAGATAGATAGATAGATAGATAGATAGATAGATAGATAGATAGATAGATAGATAGATAGATAGATAGATAACGAACAGAGAGAGTAAAACGGTTAGAGAAACGAATTCAGAGGCACAGAGACAAGATACACGGAGATATAAAGAACAGAGAGACAGGGGCGGATGCAGAGACAGAGAGAAGCAGAGGCGGACACACAGATTGGGAGACAGATAAACGAGGAGAGAACATGGACAAACAGAAGGAGACGGACACAAGGGAGACCGAGAGGGGTAGACAGACGCGCACAAATTCACACAGACACACCTCGCCAGAGAGCCACCCTACGCTATTTGAGTGTCTCAAGAACTAACGTGGTTACATAAATTCCCCCTAATCCCAATGAGTGGGGATAATTCATAACTCGAAGTTAATCTGTGAAAAATCCGTTAATTTGGGATACAGATGTATTAGCTGAACCACCAAACGATCCATTTCTGAGCTCCTTCTGGAGCCTGTCCTTATAGCTCAGGGGACAGGGAGAGAAATCATTTCCCCCAATAATTTGGGGAAAGCATTTTACTTTTGCACTGCAGAGATTTGATTATAATCTTTTTTGATTTAATACGCAGAGTTTCCTTAACCAAATTAAGGCGTTAATGTGCGCCGGGCTGTGAATTTAATAACCCCCTAATATAACTCAATTACACAGCAGTTCCCTCTCCTCCGCCCAATCACCACGTTTAACAATGTCCAAACACGGTTAAAGTGCGCGGCAAGTAATTTTCCATATTTCACTGTAAACGCCAACATCTACCTGTGGTGTACGGTGAGCTTTGGTGATCTCGCAGGGGTCCCAGGCTGCAGTTGGCGGGGGTGAGGCTGGAGCAGACCGGACCAGTTCCGAAGCTGGACCTGATGTGGTTGTACTGGAAGTTGTTGCTTTGGCTACAGGGGCTGAAATCGGCGTAAGCCGAGGCTTCCATCGCCGCCATACAGGAGTCGTAGGAGTTGAGGTAAGCGTAATCCATTTTAAACATAGAATGCGGAGTTCAGGCTGAGCAGAAGGGTTAAATAAAAAAAAGAGAACTTGGAGATTTCGTTTGGAGGATGTAGCGCGAAGCGTTCCCTCTGAGTGGGGGAGACGAGGGCTTCTGAAGCCTGGACCTGATGCCTTTCTGGTGCCTGTGTCGGTTAACCCACAACAAGGCTACCTAATAAACTTGCCGGCACTTTGAAACAATACCGAGGCGACGGCTCATTTTTACATGACAATAAATCCTGACTGGATTGGGCTGTAGATGGAGCGGCTAGTCCGCTTCAATCTCCTCCCATGCATCAATAATCGAGCAATTTAACCCTTTCGGTATCTCCCCTCCCTCCCCCCGCCCCCACTCCCCTCCACACACATATATAGACACACACACACACACACACACACACACACACACACTTAGACACACACACACATACATACACACATATAGATACACACATACACACACATATAGACACACACAAACATACACACACCCACACAGACACACACACGACACACACACACACACCACACACACACACACACTACACACACGACACACATACACTACACACACACACACGACACACACACACACTACACACACACACACACACACACGACACACACACACACACTACACACACACACACACACACAGACACACACACACACACACACACACAGACACACACACACGACACACACACACACACACACACACACACTACACACACACACACACACACACTACACAGACACACACACACACTTGCAGCGCGGAACCGTAAACTTTCACCAACGACTTTCTCGTTTGTTCTGGGTGCCCTCCGTCCCCGGGTGCGGAGCCCACTTCTTACCTCGTAGAAAAAGTAACCAATAAAGAGAGTTTTCGTGAGATGGAACCGGAGGGGTTGAGGTAGAGAGATTCAGAGAGAGACAGAGACAGAGAGAGCGAGAGAGATATTCAGAGAGATTCAGAGGGAGAGCGGGAATTCAGGTTCAGAGTGTGTGAGAGAGAAATTCAGACAGAGAGAGATCATTCAGAAAGAGAGAGAGAGAGAGAAATTGAACGAGAGAAAGGGAAGGGGAAGAGAGACCGGAGATCGGTTAAAGGATCAAACATCAATGGGGGAAAATCATTTAACGTCGTTATTGTTGGAAATAACATTTCCAATAAAGGTTCTGATTCTCACCGTCATAGTTTATAAAATATTCGGATTTTTTTGTTTAAATTCGTGAATAGTAATTCAGTCTACAATATTATTTCTAACGATTGATATCGGCTCTGTTAATTTTTTTACGACTTTTCGGTCTCTTTTGATTGGAAAGTTTTATAAAATACAGAGTGGGAACCCAGCCTTGTGGGCGCTACACCCCACAGACCTTGCCGTCCGTGGCGCCGGCCCGGTGCCGGGGGATACCGACCCGTGGATGCGGTTCTGTCCCGACCTCGGCCGGCCTCTGCCCTGCCGACAAATCTCCGTCCGCTTCCTGCGCCGAACCTGGGCTCAGAATGAAAGAACAGTCACTCCCCAGCCCTGACGCAGTGAAACCCGACGGAGTCTCCCTGCTACACAACTGATGATAAAGGCGGGTTCAAGCTGGGGGTCGCGGGAACCGATGTCCCAAATGGATCGGTCTGTGAGTCTCCACATCAGATCAAAGAGGCTTTGAGTTGAGTTTTCTTTTACACCCAAGATTCAGGATTTCTCCTGATCTGTCCCCAGGTTGTTGGGGGACAGCGGTTGAAAGTTTTTTTTCACCTGACCTTTATATGGGGATCAAACGGCGAGAGAGACGAGGGGATGTTGACCAGAATATTCACTGAAAGTTCTCAGCTGAAAATTGGGACATCCGCAGGAGGCAGAGGGTAAATCAGAGAGGCCGCAGGAGTCCTCCCCTCCCTTCCCTCTTCCCCACTCTCCCTCTCCCCTCCCCTCTCCCCCTCCCCCTCTCTCCCCCCTCTCCCCCTGCCCCTCTCTTCCTCCCTCTCTCCCCCTCTCTCTACCCTCTTTCCCTCCCCTCCTCCCTTTCTATCCCCTCTCCCCATCTTCTCTCCTTCCCTCTCTCCTCCTCTGTCCTCTTCTTCCTCCCCCTCCCCTCTCCCTCCTCCCCCTCCCCTCCTCCCTCCCTCCCTCCCCCTCCCCCTCCCCCTCCCCTCTCCCCTCCCTCCTCCCCTCCCCTCCTCCCTCTCTCCCCTCCCCCTCCCCTCTCCCCCTCCCTCCTCCCCCTCCCCTCCTCCCTCCCTCTCTCTCCCTCCCCCTCCCTCTCCCTCTCCCCCTCCTCCTCTCCCCCTCCCCTCTCCCCCTCCCCTCCTCCCTCTCCCCTCTCCCCGTGCTCTCTCCCTTCCTCCCCTTCCCTCCTATTTCCTCCCCTTTTCCCTCCCTCACTCCCTCTCCCCTCCCCTCCCTCAGCCTGCATCTCCCTTCCCCTTTCGCCTCCCTTACCTCTCCCTCTCCCCTTCCCTCCCCTTTCCCCTCCCCTCCCCTCTCCCCCCTCCCCGCTCCCCTCCCCTCCCCTCTCCCCCTCCCCCCCCCTCCCCTCTCCCCTCCCCTCCCCACTCCCTGGGATCACCCCGCCCCGTTAATCCGCCAGTCTCCCGGGTCTTGCCCGCTCTGCTGATCTCCCGGCCTCACAACCTCACCTCCCCGCTGGAACCTCTGACCGCGCCTCTGTCTCTCAGCCCCTCTCTCACTCCTCCTCTCCCTAATTTATTTCGTCCCCCCCCCCCTCCACCCACCTGTTTCTGATCTCCCCTCTCTCCCCACTTTCTCGCCCCTTTGCCACCAACACTCTGTATATTATCCCCTTGTCTGCTTCTCCCTCCCTCCCGATCCTCTGGTTGACTCTCGCCGAGACCCTCTGCAAGTCCGGATTCTTCCCCCCTCCCTCCCCACCCTCCTCCCCCCCTCCTCCCCCCCCCCCCCCGGAGAACAGTTAATGTTTGGGACACAGAACTGAAATTGTGGTTCCTAAAGGTCGGCACCATTCGAGTTTAAATTTTGTATTTAACTAAATTAAACTCGAGGTGGTAAAATATCAATTGAAGATCTCGCCCCTCGGATGCAGAATTTAACCCAACCACAACCTGCTCTGAAACTGCCGGTAACTCGCCAGACCAGATTTGCTTCTTTATAGTAATTTCATTTGGTGGAATCGAATTATTGGTCGCTCCGAACGGTTTGGGAATTGACAACTACGAAACTAGTAATAGGAATAAATGATTAATTAGAATTTATGAACAGTAAAGGCATGATAATTCGGAGTCCTGGAAAATAAACGTTTCCAAATTTTCTCGGGCTGGGTTTAATTTTGTTAAATCCTCAAGGAGTCTCCAAATATCAAACAAAATAAATTTCTTTCCAAATTTACTTTTAGTGATGTAAAGTCTCCACTCGAAACGTCGACAATTCTTCCGTCCCACAGATGCTGCCCGACCCGCTGAGTTCCTCCAGATTCCAACATTTGGCGTCTCCTCCCTTGTGACTCCCCTTCGGTTTTACTTCGAGGGTTCGAGGTATAACCAAGGACTTGGAGGTGGGGAATGGGTCACAGGTGGGCAGTGGGTCACAGGTGGGTAGTGGGTCACAGGTGGGGAATGGGTCACAGGTGGGCAGTGGGTCACAGGTGGGGAATGGGTCACAGGTGGGCAGTGGGTCACAGTTGTGGAGTGGGTCACAGGTGGGGAATGGGTCACAGGTGGGCAGTGGGTCACAGGTGGGCAGTGGGTCACAGTTGTGGAGTGGGTCACAGGTGGGCAGTGGGTCACAGGTGGGGAATGGGTCACAGGTGGGGAATGGGTCACAGGTGGGCAGTGGGTCACAGGTGGAGAATGGGTCACAGGTGGGGAATGGGTCACAGGTGGGGAATGGGTCACAGGTGGGCAGTGGGTCACAGGTGGGGAATGGGTCACAGGTGGGGAATGGGTCACAGGTGGGCAGTGGGTCACAGTTGTGGAGTGGGTCACAGGTGGGGAATGGGTCACAGGTGGGGAATGGGTCACAGGTTGGCAGTGGGTCACAGGTGGGGAATGGGTCACAGATGGGCAGTGGGTCACAGGTGGGTAGTGGGTCACAGGTGGGGAATGGGTCACAGGTGGGTAGTGGGTCACAGGTGGGCAGTGGGTCACAGTTGTGGAGTGGGTCACAGGTGGGCAGTGGGTCACAGGTGGGGAATGGGTCACAGGTGGGGAATGGGTCACAGGTGGGTAGTGGGTCACAGGTGGGCAGTGGGTCACAGGTGGGCAGTGGGTCACAGGTGGGTAGTGGGTCACAGGTGGGCAGTGGGTCACAGGTGGGGAATGGGTCACAGGTGGGGAATGGGTCACAGGTGGGTAGTGGGTCACAGGTGGGCAGTGGGTCACAGGTGGGTAGTGGGTCACAGGTGGGCAGTGGGTCACAGGTGGGGAATGGGTCACAGGTGGGGAATGGGTCACAGGTGGGTAGTGGGTCACAGGTGGGCAGTGGGTCACAGGTGGGTAGTGGGTCACAGGTGGGCAGTGGGTCACAGGTGGGGAACGGGTCACAGGTGGGCAGTGGGTCACAGGTGGGCAGTGGGTCACAGGTGGGTAGTGGGTCACAGGTGGGCAGTGGAGGGGAAGCGGTTGGTTTAGACCGGAAAGTGAAGCGGGAGGTTAAAGGGTGCGACATTACAGCGCGAGTTCCCGGGGATGCTCAGGGCTCGCAAACAGAAAATAAAAGCAAGATACATTAAACATCTGTGGAATCCGGTGGGGGACTGTGCCCGTTCCTGTGGGGAAGCGGTGCGGAGGAGGTTTACTGGAACGGTTGCAGGGAGGAGCGACCCCGGTTACGCGGAAGAGCCGGCGCTGTTCTCTGGAGCAGGGCAGGTTAAGAGGAGATTCATTAGAGGCGCCCAACATTGTGAGCAGGCGGTGAGGAGTGAATGGAGGGCGGGCGAGCGGAGGGATCAGCCTCAGGGGCGGAGGGATGAAGATGAGAGCGAGGGCGGGGTGGAATCAACGGGAACTTTTGCAAAGGATCTTGAGAAATATTTACAGGGAGGAATTTCAGGCTAATGGGAGATCCTTGCAAAGAGCTGGTACAGTCTCTACGGGCCGAACTGCCTCTTTCTGCAGCGTAAGGTACCAGAATTTCAGATTCGCAGATTTCAAAATATCGTTCATTTCTTTTTAAATTTAAGGATTAAAACATTGTGCAGACGAGCCTGACTGTAATTGGCCCTGGTGGACGGAGAGACGCGCCAGGCAGCCGGGGTGAGTTTACCCACCGTCTCACCTCGCCACCGCTCTCTGCGGGAGTCGGCACACCCGTTCTAG
This sequence comes from Pristis pectinata, assembly GCF_009764475.1. Lineage (NCBI taxonomy): Eukaryota > Metazoa > Chordata > Chondrichthyes > Rhinopristiformes > Pristidae > Pristis > Pristis pectinata. The sequence goes on from NC_067415.1 coordinate 2,573,447, forward strand.
ACTGGGTGACCACTAACTATCTGCCCCAGAGCTCAGTCCAACTGGAGGGCCACTCAAACACTTCACCAAACCGGGAGATTTTGATTCCCTGCCTCGCACCGGATCAGCTGGTCACGGGCCAGGTTTCCCTTGCCCAGAAAGAGGGGGAGATCCCTCATTTCAGAGCCCAGGGCTCCTGCAGCGGGAACGGCTGAACCTGGAATCGGGTCAGGGTGAGATGGAGATACCTTCAGGTCGCTGGGAGTGTCTGTCCGGGGCCTGTGACCCCCCTAAAATCACGGCGCCCGGGGAACACCTTCGCCAAACCCGGGTTCAAGAACACGAGAGAATAGGGGCAGAAGGCCACTCGGCCCTTCAAACCTGCCCCGGCCCTTCAGGATGATGCTGTCTGATCTGCGCCAGATCTCAGCCCCTCTCCTGTACCACTCCCCCATCGCCCTCAGTCCCCCGACCCAACACCCTCCTCTTTACAGACCTCCAATGATCCCAACCCTCAGGCATGGTCAGTTCCAGAGATCCATTGCCCCCAGCGAGAAGGTCCCAACTCCCCTGTAGCTGTGACACTTTATTCTGTATTCTGTTATTGTTTTACCCTGTACTACCTCAATGCACTGTGTAATGAATTGATCTGTACGATCGGTATGCAAGACAAGTTTTTCCCTGTACCTCGGTACCAGTGACAATAATAAACCAATTCCAATACCAATCCCAGATTTAATAGACCATCCTCTAATCTTGTAACCACGTCCCTTCATTCCAGACTGACCCACTGGTGGGAACATCCCGCCTACCCTATCAAGCCCCCTCACGTCCTCTTCAATAAGATGTCTCCTGGGTACTTCTAAACTACAAAGAACTCAGACCCATCTTCTTCAGCTGCTTCTGAGGGAACAACCCGCTCAACCCAGGAGCACCTCCTTGAGCCTTTGTGTTGGTGTTAGACCGGTGATGGCCAGCGAGAGACCCAGGTCTATCCAGATATGGACAATGGAAAAAATGAGCAGCTATTTCTCTGGGTTATGTGATCCACACGGTCTTTTTCCCAGGGTTGGGGAATCAAGAACTAGAGGGCACACGTTTAAGGTGAGGGGGGGGGGGGAGATTTAATAGGAACCTGAGGGGCAACGGTTTTACGCAGAGGGTGGTGTGTATGTGGAACGAGCTGCCAGAGGAAGTGGTTCAGGCAGGTACAATAACGACCGTTAAAAGACAGTTGGACAGGTACGTGGAGAGGAAAGGTTTAGAGGGATATGGGACTAGCTTGGATGGGGCATCTTGGTCGGCATGGACCGGTTGGGCCGAAAGGCCTGTTTCCCTGCTCTATGACTCTATCAACTCTATTCATGCTCACGAGAACAGCTGGCGTGTTGGGAAGACGGAGAACGGACAGGCGGGGTACGTTTGGATCGGTGTGATCGCGGGTATTCTGTCAGTGGAAGGTGTTTGAGTGAATATCAGACGTGTGAAATTTACTTGCGTGGATTTTAGCAAAAAGTGTGGCGTGTGTCAGCCTGCGGCCAATTGTTTATTCCGTGGCACCGGGGCGGGTGAGAGCGGCTCACTGGGATTCAGCCACGGGCCGGGAAAACACCGAGTCGGCAGCTCACCGAGCTCCCGTTAACCGCACTGAGCGTAACGGCACCGTCTGCAAACTCACGCCGGGCGTGTCTCTTTCAGAGGGATGGCGCTCGGAGTATGTCTGAACTATTCACGTACGGGTTGGGAGGGTGTACGACAGGCGGGTCGAAGGAAGGGCGGAGAGGTTTGGAGTTAAAGAAATGTAGATGGGTGGAGACAGAGAGAGGGACACACAGAAACATAAAAACACACAAATAAACACACACAGAAACACAAACACGCACACACAGAGAAACACAGGCACGCACACACACAAATATACAAACAGACAAATAAACACAGACACACACACAGAAAAACACAAAGACACACACACACAGAAACACAAACACGCACACACAGAGAAACACAGGCACGCACACACACAAATATACAAACAGACAAATAAACACAGACACACACACAGAAAAACACAAAGACACACACACACAGAAACACAGGCACACACACAGAAACATACTAACACACACACACACACATACAAATAAACACAGGTACACATGCACACAAATACACGTACAGAAACAAAAACACACGCACACACACAGTCACATAAGCACAAACACCACACACATGCGCACGCATACACAAACATATAAAAACCCAAATACACACAACCAAGACAGATCTTGGGGTGCAAGTCCACACCTCCCTGAAAGCAGTGACACACGTGGAGAGGGCAGTGAAGGCGTTCGGCAGGCTCGCCTTCATGGGCCCAAGCATTGAGTGTAAGGGTTGGGATGTCGTGTTGCACTGGTACAAACCATTGGTTGGACCCCATTTGCAGCACCGTGTACAGTTCTGGTCACCACACTGCAGGAAGGATGTGGCAGCAATAGAGAGGGTGCAGGAGAGATTCACCGGGATGTTGCCTGGAGTGGAGGCTGTGGTTACAGGGAGAGATTGGACAGGCAGGGTTTGTTCTCACTGGAGCGCAGGAGGCTGAGGGGTGACCTTATCGACGCTTATAAAATTATGAGGGACATAGATTTTGTAGACAGAGTCTTTTCCCAGGGCAGGGAAGGGTCCTGACCCTAAACGTTGACCGCCTGCTTTTCCCCACGGATGCTGCCTGGCCTGCAGAGTTCCTCCAGCGTCATCGTGTTTTTCATCTGGATTCTGGCATCTGCAGTCCTTTGCTATCTCTAGAACTGCAGGGCACAGGTTTAAGGTGAGAGGGGAGACACTTAAAGGAGACCTGAGGGGTAGGTTTTTCACACAGAGGGTGGTGAACGTCAGGAACGAGCTGTTAGAGGAGGTGACGGAGGCAGACACAGTTACAACGTTTGAAAGGCGTTTAGTCAGGTACTCGATGGGACAAGTACAGAGGGATATGGGGCTAATGAGCAAATAGGGTTAGTGTAGATAAGATAGTATAGGCAATGTGGGCCGAAGGGCCTGTTTCTGTGCTGTAGGATTCAGTGATTCTCAGTGGCAGATACATAGACGGGCAGGGAAGGACAGGCACAGGTAGAGGCAGCCTGAGATGACGGAGGGACAGGGGCAGACAGGAAGGGTCACAGAGACATGGAGACAGCAGGACAAGAAGCTGGGAGATCTGGAAGGAGACGTGAGACAGAGGCCGAGATGAACAGAGAGCGGGAGACTCAGACACGTGAGAGTGAGGGAGGAATAACACGGGAACATTGAGAGAGAGAGAGGGGGGGGGATTTCCATCGGGGTAGGAGAGGGGGAGGTTGGGGGGAGGGTGTCAGGGACGGGACTGTGGCGGCCGGTTCTTTACTTCGCTCCTGAAACACTTTGAGCTCAATCTCAGCGCCAGTTCCAGTGCGTAAACAGGACCTGGACAATTCCTCCCAACACCCTCAGCTGCCTCACAGTGTGTGTGTGTGTGAGGGAGGGAGGGTGTGTGTGTGAGGGAGGGAGGGTGTGTGTGAGGGAGGGTGTGTGTGTGAGGGAGTGTGTGTGTGAGGGAGGGTGTGTGAGGGAGGGTGTGTGAGGGAGGGTGTGTGTGTGTGTGAGGGAGGGAGGGTGTGTGTGAGGGAGGGAGGGTGTGAGGGAGGGAGCGAGTGTGTGTGAGGGAGGGTGTGTGTGTGTGAGGGAGGGAGTGTGAGGGAGGGAGGGAGTGTGTATGAGGGAGGGAGGGTGTGTGTGTGAGGGAGGGTGTGTGTGTGTGTGAGGGAGGGAGTGTGTGTGAGGGAGGGAGGGTGTGTGTGAGGGAGTGTGTGTGTGTGAGGGAGGGAGGGTGTGTGTGAGGGAGGGAGTGTGTGTGAGGGAGGGAGTGTGTGTGTGTGTGTGTGTGAGGGAGGGTGTGTGTGTGAGGGAGGGTGTGTGTGTGAGGGAGGGAGTGTGTGTGTGAGGGAGGGAGTGTGTGTGAGGGAGGGAGTGTGTGTGAGGGAGGGAGGGTGTATGTGTGTGAGGGAGGGTGTGTGTGTGTGTGTGAGGGAGGGAGTGTGTGTGTGAGGGAGGGAGTGTGTGTGTGAGGGAGGGAGTGTGTGTGAGGGAGGGTGTGTGTGAGGGAGTGTGTGTGAGCTGTAAATGTGTATGGGACGTGAGTGTGAGCAGTTGTGTAAGTGTGTGAGAGTGTACGCGGAATGAGCGTAAGGGTGCAAGTATCTCGGGACTTTGCACAGGGATTGTCCATCACACGTCCCACGTTGAACAAGCGACACCAGAACAACGCGCCCACGTTCTGCACAGGTTGACTTTAGTCGGAATCCTCCTCAGTTACCGGTTGCATCGTGAACCCGTGTCTCTGGAGCCTGGAAACACCATAAATCCGAGCCCCAGCAGGCAGTCCTGTGAGGCTGCAGTTCCGCCGGCCAGTGTCAGGGGAGGGTGGAAGTCAGTCTCGGGGGCGGGGTAGGGGTTAATTTGCACCATTAAACCCTCTTTCAATCACTCGCCTCGAGCTCCCCTCCTTTCTAATTGCATTAAATCACTCTGGATAATGAGAGAACAATGTTCACTGACGGAGAGACGGAGGACACACAGACCTCCAGCCCCAGTCTCACAAACCGGGCTTAACAATGTTATCCACGCTCACTGAGACAGAAAACAGACGGACAAAAATCACAGAGAGAGAGAGAGAGAGAGAGAGAGAGACTACCTGAAACGTGGCGATTCAGGGTGTGTGAGAATTAGCGATAACAGGTTATTAAACACAGCGGTTAAGTGAAGAGGATAAAGTATGTGAAGCAAAAATGACTCGGATGTGTTTAAACTGGAGAGGGGGCAGAAAAGGTTCATGAGGATGTTGCCAGGACTGGAGGGCTTGAATTATTGGGAGAGGCTGAATGGGCTGGGACTGTTTTCCCTGGAGCGAAGGAGGCTGAGGGGTGACCTTTTGGAGGTTTATAAAATCATGAGGGGCGTAGATAGGGGAGATGGTCACAGTCCTTCCCCCAGGGTAGGAGAGTCCAAAACTAGGGGGCGTAGGTTTGGGGTGAGAGGAGAAAGATTTAAAGGGGACCCTGAGGGGCAACTTCTTCACACAGAGGGTGCTGGGTATATGGAACGAGCTGCCAGATGAAGTGGTAGAGGCGGGTATAATTACGTTTGAAAGACATTTGGACAGGTACGTGGATAGGAAAGGTTTAGAGGGACATGGGCCAAACACAGGCAAATGGGACTAGCTCAGGTAGGCAACATGAACGAGTTGGGCCTGTTTCCATGCTGTGTGGCTCTGTGACTCTATGTAGATCAAGTGAATGGGTTAGGACATAGCAGGTGTAATATAATCTACCTACTTTGGAAGGAAAAATATAAAACCAACGTTTTTTGAATGGAGTGAGATAGAAAAGTGTTGGTGTTCAGAGGGACCTGGTGTCCTTGTAAAGGAACCATGTACAATTGACATTCAGGGACAACAAGTCATTAGGAAGATCTTGGAGACACCAGAGACGGCAGACACTGGAATCTGGAGCGACACACAATCTGCTGGAGGAACTCAGTGGGTCGGGCAGCATCTGTGGGAGGACAGGAATTGTCGACTTTTCAGGTTGAGACCCAGTCCTGGTGCAGGGTTTTGACCCAAAATGTCAACAGAACCTTCCCCCCACAGATACTGCTCGACTCGCTGAGTTCCTCCAGCAGATTGTGTCTTGCGTTAGGAAGATCTTTATTGAAAGGTACAAGGGTGGTTGCTCCAATTATACAGGGTCTCCATGAGACGACATTTGGGAAACTGTATTGTGATCAAGTCTGGTGTCCCTACCTGGATACGTTGCAATGGACAGATTGCTCCTGATTGACTCCTGTGATGAGATGATGTCCCAGGCAGACTGGGACTGTAGTCTCGAGAGTTTAGAAGAATGAAAGGTGATCTGATTGAAGTGTATAACATTCTTAAGAGGCTAGACAGGTTCCCCTGTCTGGAGAGTCGTGGAGAAAGAGGTCAATATAAGGGGCTGGCCATTCGGGACAGTGATGAGAAGAAATGTTTTCACAAACAGGGTGGTAAAGCTTTGGACGTTTTTGGAGAATCAAGTATATTTAAGACAGAAATGGATAGACCTTTGGATAGATAGATTAATGGATATATTAATGGAATCAAGGAATATGGGGTTAGAAGTGATATTGAGGTAAAAGATTAGCCATGATCTGAATGAATGGCAACCACTAATCTTCACAAATACAGCGGCCAATTAACCCGTTGATGTTTGGGATGTGGGAGGAAACGGGAGCACCCGGGGGAAACCCACGCGGTCACAGGGAGAACGTGCAAACTCCACACACAGACAGCACCAGAGGTCAGGATCGAACCTGGGACACTGGAGATGTGAGGCAGCAGCACTACCTGTTGCAACACCATGCCATCCATTTGTTGGATCCAACAAGGCATCAGACACCCGCTGTGGTTTACAGCCATTCCTGCCACTTGGTGCTGGGGGCCAGGTGGTGCACTGGGTGTGTTGTGAGATGAGTAATCCAGAGAACAAACATTGCTCCAGATCCCAGTGTCTGCAGTTCCCCTGTGCCTCCAACAAAAGTGTGGTCTGTGTTTCTGCCTCTTCAGTGCACCTGCTTCCTGTTTCATTGTTTGAAATGTGGCCGGGAAATATCTACACTTGGGCTTGTTTCTATTTGTAATTTTAGTTTTTATCCTGCACTTAATCCAGGCAGGAATTCTTCATGCTGTAGGGAGCACACACTTCATTGTTAGAGGGTCGGGCTACTGGACGTGGTGTTAAACCTTGGTCTAGTCTGTTCCCTCAAGTCAGAGCTCCCAAGGCCACTGGCAGAAGAAGGTTCCCTGTGGTGTCTTGGGTCTTTATTTCAAGTCAGGTTGAGTTTATTGTCATGTGCACATGTACAGTGAGGTACAGGAACAATGAAAATCTTAATTATCCCTCAAATCAACAGTTGAATGTAGAGCCTTGGTGAAACTGTAGTGGAATACTGTTTACACTCTGGGTCTCGTTACCTAAGAAATGATATACTTGCCATAGAGGGAGCTCAGTGAAGATTCACGAGACTGGCTCCAGGGCTGGCGGTTTAGCAGAATTTGAATTGGAATTGGTTTATTATTGTCACATGTACTGAGGTACAGTGAAAAACTTGTCTTGCATACTGTTCATACAGATCATTTCATCTCATCAGTGCATTGAGGTAGTACAAGGGAAAACAATAACAGAATGCAGAATAAAGTGTTACAGCTATAGAGAAAGTGCAGAGCAGGCAGACAATAAGGTGCAAGGCCATAATGAGGTAGATTGTGAGGTCAAGAGTCCATCTTATTGTACCAGGGGACAATTCAATTGTCTTATAACAGTGGGATAGAAGCCGTCCTTGAGCCTGGTGGTACGTGCTTTCAGGCTTTTGTATCTTCTGCCTGATGGGAGGGGGGAGAAGAGAGGGTCTTTGATTATGCTGGCTGCTTTACCGAGGCAGTGAGAAGTGTAGACAGAGTCCATGGAGGGGAGGCTGGTTTCCGTGATGTGCTGAACTGTGTCCACAACTCTCTGCAGTTTCTTGCAGTCACTGGCAGAGCAGTTGCTGTACCAAGCTGAGATATATCTGGATAGGATACTTTCTATGGTGCATCGGTAAAAATTGGTGAGGGTCAGAGGGGACATGCCAAATTTCTTTAGCCTCCTGAGGAAGTAGAGGTGCTGGTGAGCTTTCTTGGCTGTGGCATCTATGTGGTTGGACCAGGACAGGCTGTTGGTGATGTTCACTCCAAGGGACTTGAAGCTCTCAACCTTCTCGACCTCTTGATGAGGAGAGATTGAGTTGACCTAAATTGTTTCAGAAGAATGAGAGGAGATGGCAGTGAAACGTAGAATTGTTACAGGGCTCGACAGAGTGGATGCAGGGAGAAGGTTTCCTCAGCCGAGGAGTGCAGGACCAGGGTCACAGTCCTGGAATAAGGGGTTGGTCGGCTGGTTAGGACAGAGGGAGAAGAAACTCCTTCACCTGGAGGGTGGTGAGTCTTTGGAATTCACCTCTGGAGGCTCAGTCACTTGAGTTCACTCCCAATAGAGGTTGATGGATTTCCAGATGTTACAGCAGTTGAGGGATATTTTTCCCAGGGTTGGGGAACCAGAAACTAGAGGGCACATGTTTAAGGTGAGAGGGGAGAGATTTAATAGGAACCTGAGGGGTAACCGTTCCACCCAGGGGGTGGTGGGTATATGGAACGAGCTGCCAGACGGAGTGGGTGAGGCAGGTACATTAACAGCATTTAAAAGACACTTGGACAGACGTGTGGATAGGAAAGGTTTGGAGGGATATGGGCCAAACACGGGCAAATGGGAGTAGCTATGACCATCATCACCACTCACCCTTCCCTTCCCCTTTCCCGTCCTCATCTCCTGCCCATCTCCTCTCCTCCTCTCCCCCATCCTTTATTCCATGGTCCACTGCCCTCTCCTCCCGGATTCCTCCTCCTTCAGCCCTTGGCCTCTTCTACCCATCACCTCTCAGCTTACTGCATCTTCTCAACCCCTCCTCCACCCACCTACCTTCCCCCTCTCACCTGGACTCACCTGTCCCCTGCCTGCGTGCGCTCCTCCCCCTCCCCCCACCTTCTTATTCCGGCTTCTGCCCCCTTCCTCTCCAGTCCTGATGAAGGGTCTCGGCCTGAAACATCGACTGTTTATTTCCCTCCACGGATGCTGCCCGACCTGCTGAGTCCCTCCAGCGTTCTGTGTGTTGCTCCAGATTCCAGCGTCTGCAGAATCTCTTGTGTCTCCAGCTATGACTATGGCTACGCAGGTCTTTGGGAGATCCCAGGGAAGGCCACCGGCGCTAGTGAAAGGCAATTGCCTTGCACTTGCTGGGGGTTTCCGCTAATCCCCCTCAAAGTGTGGACTCTCTTCCTCTGGCGGCTCTCCCTGGGGAGGGGAGGGAGGGCCCGCTCAGCCCTCACTCACTGATCCCGCTATTGTGCCCCTCATTCGGCATTGAGCGCGGCCCCACCCCGCTGCGCCGCTCCTCCCCACACCTTGGCCGCCTCCCGCCCCGCTCCTGAATGACAAAAGGGTCGCGAACGGATCCCATGTGGGACCAGCAATGAATTTTAAAACACACCGGGCCCGCGGATTAATAGAAACTCAAACACTTTCACTACACAGAGAGAGGGAGGGAGGGAGGGAGAGAGAGGGAGGGAGGGAGGGAGAGAGGGGGGGAGGGAGAGAGGGAGAGAGAGGGGGGGAGGGAGGAGAGAGGGAGGGAGGAGAGAGAGAGGGAGGGAGGAGAGAGAGAGGGAGGGAGAGAGAGAGGGAGAGGGAGGGAGAGGGAGGGAGGGAGGGGGAGGGGGAGGGAGGGAGGGAGAGAGGGAGGGAGGGAGGGGGAGGGAGAGAGGGAGGGAGGGAGAGGGGGGAGAGGGGGAGGGAGGGAGAGAGGGAGGGAGAGGGAAGGAGGGAGAGATGGAGGGAGGGAGAGAGGGAGAGAGAGAGGGAGGGAGAGAGAGAGGGAGGGAGCGAGAGAGGGAGGGAGCGAGAGAGGGGGAGGGGGAGGGAGGGAGCGAGGGGAGGGGGAGGGGGAGGGAGGGAGGGAGAGAGGGAGGGAGGGGGAGGGGGAGGGAGGGAGCGAGGGGGAGGGGGAGGGGGAGGGAGGGAGGGAGAGAGGGAGGGAGGGAGGGGGAGAGAGAGAGGGAGGGAGGGAGAGGGGGGAGAGGGGGAGGGAGGGAGAGAGGGAGGGAGAGAGGGGGGGAGGGAGAGAGGGAGGGAGGGGGAGGGAGAGAGGGAGGGAGAGAGGGAGGGAGGGGGAGGGAGCGGGAGGGAGGGAGGGGGAGGGGGGAGCGGGAGAGAAAGAGGGAGGGAGGGAGGAAAGAACGTGGGAACAGGGAGAACGGGAACACAGACAGAGACAGAAGGGAGAGAGGGAACAGAGAAAGACTGAGATTGGAGGGACGGAGGGGAGAGATGGGCAGAGGGAGGGGTTGAGAACGAGAGGAACAGGAACGGGAACAAACTGCGAGGTTAATGGGGAACGGAGCCCCGTCCCCACCCGCCCCTCCACCCTCCACCCCCTCGCCCCTCCACCCCCTCGCCCCTGCATCCGCCGCCCCTCCACCATTGGATGGGAGTTGAGTGCGGGGCCCCTCCGAGGGTCACCGCCCTCCGGGACCACCCCAGCCCAAGACGGGACCCCCTCCCACTGCAGGACGTCCCGAAGCGCCTCGTTCTGGGCGAAGCCTTTGACCCGAATCTGTTTTCCTGTGGCAACGTGGCAGTCACTCTCTGCGCACAGCAAGATCCCACGAACGCCTGCGATGTGACGGCGGGGTGGGGGGGGGAGAGGTTACGTTGGTTATGGGATGGACGTTGGAGAATCCCCGTCCCCAGCGCTACGGGGTGTTTTTACATCCACCTGCCTGAGAGATTGTACATCCTTGATGGGCTGAATGGCCTCAGATTCATAGCGTTATACTGCACGGGCGACTACGGTGCCCGTCTACACCATCCCATTTGCCCACGTTTGGCCCATATCCCTCTAAACCTTTCCCATCCGTGTACCTGTCCAAATGACTTTTAAGCACTGTAAATGTCCCCTCCTCATCCACTCCCTCTGGCAGCTCGTTCATACACCCACCCTCTGTGTGAAAAAAGTTGCCTCTTAGGTCTCCTTTAAATCTTCCCCCTCTCACCTTAAACCTTTGCCCTCTAGGTTTATACTCCCTACCCTAGGAGAAAAGACTGTGACCATTCACCTTATCAATGCTCCTCATGATTTTATAAACCTCTAGAAGATCACCCCTCAGCCTCCTTCACTGCAGAGAAAATAGTCCCAGCCTGTCCAATCTCTCCTTATAACTCACGCCCTCCAGTCCCGGCAACATCCGTGTGAATCTGTTCTGCACCCTCTCCAGCTTAATCACATCCTTGGTGTAGCTGGGCGACCAGAACTGCACACAGTGCTCCAAATGTGGTCTCACCAACATCTTGTACTGTTGTAACATGATGTCCCAACTTCTGTACTCAATGCCTCAGCTGACGGCAAGCCTGCCGTATGCTTCTGTGGTGTGGGATAATTTGAAAAATATCTGTATGAAAATAAGTAATCTACCCCAAATCCCTGCAGGTTACGATTGTATCCTCTTCCACAAGCTGGTGTTTATACACAATCCTCTGCTCTCCCTCTGCTCTGGTCAATACTAACCTCACCCTCCTGCCCCCTGTGGTGTTCTAGAAAAATCCCTTCACCGGATGGCGACATTGCTGACAATTTGAGCATTTGTTGTCCATCTCTAATTGCTCCTGAACTGTAGGCAGCTTGGGGTGAACATTGGTGGGTCTGGAATCACACGCATACCAGATGAGATCTCCTGGACTTTAGTGAACTGGGTTGGCTCTGTAACACGTTGGTAACTCACGGATATGGTTATTGAGATTAACCTTTTTTTCTTTACATTAAGTGGAAATAGAGAAACTTTCTTAAAATATTATTTTGTTCTTGGTACACAGGTGATGAGATGTTTTAAGCCACTGGTGAAGCAACTCTCTCTGCGTCCAGCCAAGATGGTTTCAAGTGTTTTCGGGACAACATCTGGTCAATTGGTTTATTATTGTCACATGTACCGAGGTACAGTGAAAAACTTTGTTCTGCATGCCATCCATACAGATCATTTCATCACACAGTGCACTGAGGTCGTACAAGGGAAAAGCAATAACAGAATGTAGAATGGAGACACAAGAGACTGCAGATGCTGGAACCTGGAGCAACACATAAAAAGCTGGAGGAACTCAGCGGGTCTGGCAGCATCTGTGGAGGGAAATGGATAGTTGAGGTTTCGGGTCGAGACCCTTCATCAGGACTGACTACAGAATGCAGAATGAAGTGTTACAGTTACAGAGAAAGTGCAGTGCAGGCAGACAATAAGATGCAAGGGCCACAGTGAGGTAGATTCAGAGATCATGAATTCATCTTTAATGTACAAGAGGTCCATTCAAGAGTTTTATAACCATGGGATAGAAGCTGTCCTTGAGACTGTTGGTGTGCACTTTCAGGCTTTTGTATCGTCAAATGGCTCAATGTTTTGGACAAAGGGGTACAAGGTGGTTGAAGTCTTACCCAGAGGAGTGATGTCTTGGACTCTCTGGCTGAAGGGCTGTGGGAACAGGACCGGTCATGGTCTTCAGAAGGGAATAATCAGGACAAGAGGAAATAATTTGCAACGCTGGGGGAAGGAAAGAACTTCCATGGGTCTGGATGGATTGCTCTACAAGGAGTTAGCATGGCTTCTATGGGCCAAATGGCCCCTTCCTTAGCAGTAACTATTTTATGCCACTATAAGAACGTGGCCGTATCTGGGTCACTGCAATACCATCTGGCTACCTGCTTCATTCTTACCTGGGTCAAGAGGCAGGACAGATCAGGATGTAAACACAGATTTCCTCTCGACTGCTCCCTCTCAGTAATTTTCTCAGGTCATTGGCTCTCAAGTGGTTGCTGCAAAACACACGGGCTCTGTAATCTCTTGTAAAGCACTCAGTGAATGTGCACACTGCAGGGACCTGTAATCTCAGTGATTGTGGGTATCAGTGACTCTCAAAGGCAGTATTTGTGTTCGATACCGAATAATCACAAGGATTCTGAAAACCCAGTGGCTGTAATTTCAATGATCACATTACCTCTGTAACTACATTTAGTGGCAATGCATCTCCTCAGTGACTGTGTAATACCTGTTTGTACATTCTTGGTACTTGTGTCAATGTCTAATTTCAATGATATACAAGTTAAACTACTGTATAACCTCTGTGTAATCTGTGTGCCTAAAATCAGTTACTTTCTAATCTCAGTGACGAGCAGTTTCAATGAATAATCGATGTCTGTGACCTCACTTTAAAACGTGGTTGTCGTCTTAATGTCAGTGCATGCGGTGACCACTCTCTTTGTGTTTGTACTAAAGCTGTATCAGTAACTATTCCTTCTCTGTGTTGTAGTGACTTGGCTTCTGGAAGCTCAGTCGGGAGATCCACTGCCTGATAAGCATCCAAAATTCCCAAATTCAAATCCCTGAAACAGACAAAAATATAAAAGTTTTGTCTTATGAGGATAGGTTGAGCGAGCTAGGGCTTTTCTCTTTGGAGAGGAGGAGGATGAGAGGTGACTTGATAGAGGTGCACAAGCTGATAAGAGGCATAGATCGAGTGGACAGTCAGAGACTTTCTCCCAGGGCGACAATGGTTAACACGAGGGGACATAATTTTAAGGTGATTGGAGGAAGGTATAAGGGGGATGTCAGGGGTAAGTTTTTTTTCACACAGAGTGGTGGGTGTGTGGAACGCACTGCCGGCAGAGGTTGTGGGGGCAGATACATTAGGGACATTTAAAAGACTCTTAGATAGAGACATGAATGATAGAAGAATGGAGGGCTATGTGGGAGGGAAGGGTTAGATAGATCTTAGAGCAGGATAAAATGTTGGCACAACATTGTGGGCCGAAGGGCCTGTATTGTGCTGTAGTGCTCTATGTTCTAAATGGATCAAAATTTGAAAAGGTGCCGGGGAGGTAGTGGAGGGAAGTGTGAAGAGTGGGATGAACGGAGCTAGTGTGGATAATGGGCTGAATGACCTCCTTAGTCATAGTCATGAAGTCATAGAGTAATACAGCATGGAAACAGGCCCTTCGGCCCAACTGGTCCATGCCGACCAAGATTCCCATCTAAGCGAGTCCTATTTTCCTGAGTTTGGCCCATATCTCCATAAACCTTTCCTATCCATGTACTTGTCCATAAGACCATAAGACATAGGGGCAGAGTTATGCCATTCGGCCCTTCGAGTCTGCTCTGCCATTCGATCATGGCTGATTCATTTTTCCCTCTCAACCCCATTCTCCTGCCTTCTCCCTGTAACCTTTGATACCCTCACTAATCAAGAACCTATCAACCTCCGCTTTAAATACACCCAATGACTTGGCCTCCACAGCCGTCTGTGGCAATGAATTCCACAGATTCACCACCCTCTGGCTGAAGAAATTCCTCCTCATCTCTGTTCTAAAGGGACGTCCTTCTATTCTGTGGCTTTGCCCTCTGGTCCTGGACTCTCCCACTACTGGAAACATCCTCTCCACGTCCACTCTATCCAGGCCTTTCAATATTCAGTCGGTTTCAATGAGATCCCCCCTCATCCTTCTAAACTCCAGTGAGTACAGGCCCAGAGCCATCAAATGTTCCTCATATGTTAACCCTTTTATTCCTGGAATCATTCTTGTAAACTTCCTCTGGACCATCTCCAATGCCAGCACATCCTTCCTTACATATGGGGCCCAAAACTGCTCACAATATTCCAAATGCTGTTTGACCAACGCCTTATAAAGCCTCAGCAGTACATCCTTGCTTTTATATTCTAGTCCTCTTGAAATGAATGCTAACATTGCATTTGCCTTCCTTACTACCGACTCAACCTGCAAGTTAACCTTCAGGGAATCCCACACTAGGACTCCCAAGTCCCTTCGCACCTCTGATTTCTGAACTCGCTCCCCGTTTAGAAAATAGTCTGTGCCTTTATTTCTCCTACCAAAGTGCGTGACCGTACACTTCCCGACGCTGTGTTCCATCTGCCACTTCTTTGCCCATCCTCCCAACCCGTCCAAGTCCTTCTGCAGACTCCCTGCTTCCTCAACACTACCTGCCCCTCCACCTAACTTTGTATCATCCACAAACTTGGCCACACAGCCCTCACAGCCCTCAGTTCCATCATCCAAATCATTAACATACAACGTGAAAAGTAGCAGACCCAACACCGACCCCTGCGGAACACCAATAGTCACCGGCAGCCAACCAGAAAAGGCCCCCTTTATTCCCACTCTTTGCCTTCTGCCAGTCAGCCAATCTTCTATCCATGCTGGTACCTTTCCTGTAATACCATGGGCTCCTATCTTGTTTAGCAGCCTCATGTGTGGCACTTCATCAAAGGCCTTCTGAAAATCCAAGTAAACAACATCCACTGACTCTCCTTTGTCTATCCTGCCTGTTACTTCCTTGAAGAATTCCAGCAGATTTGTCAGGCAAGATCTGCCATTAATGAAAGCTTTGGCCTATTTTATCATGAGCTTCCAGGTACCTCGAAACCTCATCCTTAATAATGGACTCTAACATCTTACCAACCACTGAGGTCAGGCTGACTGGCCTATAATTTCCTGTCTATTGCCTCCCTCCCTTCTTAAAGAGGGGAGTGACATTTGCGATATTCCAGTCCTCTGGAACCATTCCTGACTCTAGTCATTCTTGAAAGATCACTACTAATGCCTCCACAGTCTCTGCAGCTACCTCTTTCAGAACCCTGGGTGTAGTCCAGCTGGTCCAGGTGACTTATCTACCTTCACAGCTTTCAGCTTCCCAAGCACCTTCTTCTTAGTAACAGCGACTACACTCACTTCTGCCCCCTGATCCTCTCGAATTTCTGGCATATTGCTGGTGTCTTCTGCAGTGAAGACTGACACAGAATACTTAGTCAGTTTGTCCGCCGTTTCTTTGTTTCCCCATTACTAGCTCTCCAGCGTCATTTTCCAGCGGTCCGATGTCCACTCTTGCCTCTCTTTTACTCCTCATATATCTGAAAAAAGCTTTTGGCATCCTCTTTTATATCATTGGCTAGCTCACCTCTAAATTTCATCTTTCCTCCCCTTATTGCTTTTTTAGTTGCCTGCTGTTGGTTTTTAAAAGCTTCCCAATCCTCTAGCTTCCCACTAATTCTTACAATATTGCATGGCCTCTCTTTTGCTTTTATGTCCAAGTGCCTTTTAAATGTTGTTGATGTACCTGCATCAGCCACTTCCTCTGGCAGCTCATTTTGAGACACTGACCACCCTCTGGGTGAAAAGGTTGCTCTTCAGGTTCCTATTAAACCTCTCCCCTCTCACCTTAAACCTGTGCCCTCCAGTCCTTGATTCCCCAACTCTGGGAAAAAGACTGAGAACATTGACCCTATCTATGCCCCTCATGATTTTATACCTCTATAAAATCACCCCATATTCCCCTACGCTCCATTGAACAGTCCATACTGACCAAGATGTCCATCCAAGCTCGTCCCATTTTCCCAGATCCCTGTAAACCTTTCCTATCCACGTACCTGTCCAAGTGGCTTTTAAAACCTCCATGTCCTTCTCTGTCATAAGAAAACTATGAAGAGGAGCATGGTTTAATAGGATAACTGAACAAACATAGACATATGGGCCAAATGGCCTCCTTCTCTACTATATGCTTTGAGATGTAAAATTCCCTTAGCACTCAAGCACAGGGAAAAAGGCAGTCGCTCATTGAAGGAGCTAATGGAATTATAGAGGACACACATGTGACTGTAACACTAATTGAATTTCCTTGTCATTTTTTGCCTCACACTTATTCTCTTTTATATCTGTGGATCATGCAGAGCTGTATATTTTAGACTAATGATCTGCCCTCTAACCCTGGTCCGTCACTCTTGGTTTAGCACATATCCCTGCACATTTCTCTGCTGATTTACTTAATTCCCCTTGGCAAATTGCAAAGAAGGGGAGCGAATGGAGGAATTAGCATGCTAATGTTATTTACACTGTTCAGATCACTGGTGCCTGAGCTACTGATTGCTGAGAGCATTGAAGAGTATCAGGGAAGGAAGGGTAAGCACTGATATACCAGCCTTTCAATCACTTCACTTGCTCTCACCATCAGCCACTGCATCAACTTGCATTTATGTTGAGCCTTTTACTCAGTGAAATGTCTCAAGGGGATTGCCAGATGGAAAATCAGCTACATACAACATGGAACAGTACAGCACAGGAACAGGCCCTTCGGCCCACGATGTCTGTGCTGACCACAATGCTGAATTAAACTAAATCCCTTCTGCCCGCACATGATCCACATCCCTCCATATTCATGTGCCTAACAGCCTTTTAAACGCCACTATTGGATCTACTTCCACCACCACCACCCCTGGCAGCCTGTTCCAGGCACCCACCACTCTCTGTGTAAATAACTTGCCCCACACATCTCCATTAGACTTTCCCCATCTCATCTCCTCTAGTATTTGACATTTCTACCCTGGGAAAAAGATTCTGTCCACCCTATCTATGCCTCTCATAATTTTATAAACTTCTGTCAGGTCTCCCCTCAGTCTCCGACGCTCCAGAGAAAACAAGTTTGTCCAACCTCTCATTATAGCGCATATCCTCTAATCCAGGCAGCATCCTGGTGAAGCTCTTCTGCACCCTCTCCAAAGCCTCCACATCCTTCCTGTAATGGGGCGACCAGAATTGCACACGATATTTCAAGTGTGGCCTCACCAAAGTTTTATACATCATAAGGAAATATTAGGCAGGTGAACCAAGTGTGGTTAGAAATTTGGGTTTTAAGACCAGTGTCTTGAAGTGTAGGCAAAGAAGTGGCAGATGGAATTCAGCATAGGGAAGTGTGGGGTTATGCACTTTGGTAGGAAGAATAAAGGCATGGACTATTTTCTAAATAGGGAGGAACTTCAGAAATTGGAGGTGCAAAGGGACTTGGGAGTCCTAGTGCAGGACTCCCTGAAGGTTAACTTGCAGGTTGAGTCGGTGGTAAGGAAGGCAAATGCAATGTTAGCATTCATTTCGAGAGGACTAGAATATAAAAGCAAGGATGTACTGTTGAGTCTTTATAGGTCTTGGTCAGACTGCATTTTAAGATTTCTTTATTAGTCACAGGTACATCGAAACACACGGTGAAATACAGCTTTTGTGTAGAGTGTTCTGGAGGCAGCCCGCAAGTGTTGCCACACTTCTGGTGCCAACATAGAATGCCCACAACTTCCTAACTTGTACATCTTTGGAATGTGGGAGGAAACTGGAGCACCCGGAGGAAACCCATGCACTGGAATATTGTGAGCAATTTTGGGCTCCTCTAAACTCTTGTCATCCATGTACCTGTCCACATACTTCTTAAGTGTATCTAGTGTACCTGCCTCACCTGGTTCCATATATCTACCACCTCTATCTACCCTATAAGTCAGTCCCTCGAGTCCTGGCAACATCCTTGTAAATCTTTTTTGCACTCTTTCCAGTTTAGTCACATGCTTCCTATAACAGGGTGACCAAAACTGAAAACGATACTTCAAGTGTGGCCTCACCAACGTCCTGTACAATCGCAACATAACCTCCCAGCTTCTATATTCAATGCCCTGACTGATGAAGGCCAGCGTACCAAAAGCCTTCTGCACTGCCCTCACTCTCTGTGATTCCACTTTAAGGGAACCATGCACCTTGTACTCCAAGGTCCCTCTGTTCTACTACGATACCCAGGGTCCTTCCGTTCAATGTAAGATTCCTACCTTGATTGGTCCTTCCAAAATGTAACACTTTGCACTCATCTGAATTAAATGCCATTCCTCAGCCCACCTACCAAGCTCATCAAGGTCCTGCTGCAATTGTTGGTACTCCCCTGTCCACACCGCCTATTCTTGCGCCATCTGCAAACTTACTAATTATTCCTTGGATATTCTCATCCATCTATTCCTCTTTTATTTAATGGCATTAATAGGGCAGAAAGATCTCGATGTCCTTCCAGGCCAAGTTCACCACAGAACCAGGTTAGTGCAGGTTTTCTTGTCACAGATGCTGTTCACACTAACTTTTATATTTAGTTGCATTTATTTACACTCAGTACCTTTGATGTATTAAATTGCCATGAGGCTGCATCCTGGGAGTGTTATCAGATGTAATTTGATAGTATACTGGTGGGGAGTACGTCAGAGATACGCCAAATGTGCCCAGCTGTGTTCCTTCTGTGTGGAGCCATTGTCATGTTTTCTTCAGAGATTTAGCTCTGTGTGGGGTGGGGCATCAAGCTCATCCTCTTGGCTTATGTCGACAACGTGCTCCTTGGTCGCAGGTCCCGTTGGCCTGCAGGGGATGCCCAAATGCCAGCCAGTCTTTCTCAGGGCATTCTCTGCATGGATCAATTGGGAGAAATCTTCTGGACACCTGGTAGGTCAGTCGTGGGTGGACTCCTTGTGGAGACGAGATTCCACCTCCTCTGTCTGGGATCTACCCAGAGAAGGTGGAGTCTTCCCGCTGTGGAAGCCTGGCCGGCAAAGTGACAGGAGCTGGAAGCGAAAGTCACCATCCAGCTCGGGCACTGGGCAGGACTGCACCGAGTGCTTTCCTACAGGGGCTGACGCTGGTCATAAACCAACCGGTGACCTCTGTGCTGTGGTACCAGTTGGTCACTTTGGTCCCACACCTGCGGTTGCCACCAAGATCCAGAGGAAGTTGGTGGACTTCTTCTGAGGCAACAGGAAGCCCTGGGTCTCTGCTGTGGTCCTGAGTCTCCTGATCGAGGAGGGCGGTCAGTCGCTGGTGTGTGTCCCTGCCCTGGTGGTGCCTCTCCACCCTCGGACCCTGCAGAGATACCTGTACGCTGAGCATCCTCCCAGATAACATGAGCTGGTGAAGTATTTCCCCCACTGGGACACCTTCAGGACGACACACAGCTCCCAACGGCGAGGATTGGCAGCACTGGTTTGTGGGAGTTGCCTGTCTTTTACCAGGACCTTTTCAGAGTCTGGGACATGGTGGCCTCCAGTCAGGGTGTTCTCCCGCTGGCGGAGGGAGGGGCTGGACAAAGGGATGGACTGGACGGTGGGGGAGCGAGCTGCTCACCACTGGGGTTTGCGGCCAAAACCTCTGTCCATCCCGTCACGGTGGACGTCGAGGGGGCTTGTGAGTGTGAGTGTGAGTGATCCTGACCGGACTAATCCCCACTTGGCCAGAACTGCACATCGGACCCAGACCCTGAAACGTTCCATGGGAGCCGGTCCCACACAACATGAGCCCTTTCTCAGAATTGTCCTCCGCGCAGTTCCATGCCACATGGAGGTATGTCCTGTACGGGGTGAGTCTACACACTCTCTACACCCTTTCCCACATTTGCCATCTAGACACAGCGTGGCGGTCTGTTCTGTCACCTGACAGTGAGGGGGGTCCCAGTGGGTCTCTCTACAAGGGAGTCCTCCCCCATTTACATCAGTACTGAGGCAGTGTTGGGCTGTCAGGGGCAGTGCTGAGGGAGTGTCACCCTGAGGGAGGGCTGGTACTGAGTACGCTCTCCCGTCGAACTGATGATGTGATTGTAAAAATCCAACAGTGCAGTTGTGGAGAATGTTGGGCGGTGGGGGAGTGTGGGCTTTATCTGGAGTGGTGGGCTGGAGCAGTTTTCTTCTTGGAAGGACTCTGGTTTGCCAGGTGTTGGAGTCTGTGTTCCGGGCACTGTGGGAGGGACGGTGTGGCGTTTCATCGCACAGACTGTCTGCTTATCACCATCCACGACACATGCGATCCCGAGGGGCCTACCGAGCGTGGAACTCAGCCAGGGTGCCCGTGGAGACCACGTGCTCCCTCTCCAAGGACACCCGCACGCGGATGCAAGCCCAAAGACGGGCAGGCAGGTGGACCGGCTGGAACCCTCAGCCACCCGCCACCAGGACCCGTGGATGGCCAGCTTGGTCAGGCCCAGGAGAAGACCCACC
Source organism: Pristis pectinata (assembly GCF_009764475.1). NCBI lineage: Eukaryota > Metazoa > Chordata > Chondrichthyes > Rhinopristiformes > Pristidae > Pristis > Pristis pectinata. The sequence goes on from NC_067415.1 coordinate 2,593,972, forward strand.
AGGAGATCCCCCGCGTGACTCACCCCCCGCCGAACCGGGTGACCGTAGATCAGCAGCATCGGGCTGAAGTGCAGCCAGATCAGTACCGCCCCTCCCCCCCCACAGTGTGACCCTCCCTCAGTACCGTCCCTCCCACAATGCAGCACTCCCTCAGTACTGCCCCTCTGACAGTGCAGAAGCTAGGAAGCAACACCTAAAAAAATGGCCTTTGCAAATCATACAAGTCTGGCAAATCCCAGAATTACAAGCCCGTGACAGAGATGCAGCAGCTGGTGAGGGGGGTCAGGCTGCAAGGTTGGGTTTGCAGGTCAGTGTGGAACGGGATTCCACCCAGTGACGATGCTGAACTCCACAGCAGAGGGTGCTGAGAAGGTCGCACTGCATTTGGTTGCCCTGTGTTTGACGAGACCAGGGAAATAACAAGGCCCACTGCTCTGAGCTTGTGCAGTTCAAAGTATAATTCAGGCAAAATAATTCCAAATTGGCTACCCGTTTACCACCAGAAACACACAATTTATACACCTCTCTCTCTCGGTGGTTAGTGTGTCACTTACTCTGTACAAACTGGCAGCTTTCACCACCCACGCCCTGCTTTGGAACCAAAGCTGCAGTGTTTCTGGGTGACATTTGGAAACCGTCCTGGAACCATCAAATCCCAAACACTTGCCCCCGGTTCCTGCAGCAAGGGGAGGCTGTTCAGTCCTTCATCCTCGTCTCTGGTACATCTCCCATGGCGAGTGACCCTGTGCATGGCAGGAGTCAGCGACTACAGTGGGGAAGGTGGCAACGATTCAGAGGTCAGGGTGGGATTGGGGGGATGGGGGGGGGTTTAGAGGGGGTACAACTGGGGTCCAGTGTTTCCATTCAAGTGCCCAGGGTCGACGTCCGTTCTGCTCTATCGCCAGTGAGCCACCTTGTTGGCTTTAATTGGGGGCTGAATATCCAGCCGGCGGGACTTGCTATCTTTGTCCACGATCTCCAGCCTGATCTTCGCACCCTTGGAGTCAGCCTCCCTTGGCTTCCCAGCTTGTCCCTTCACCGCCCCCGCGCCAGGGCCTTCTACAGCGATGCGCAGGATGCAGCCATGAGGCAGCAGCTCCTGCTCGTAGGCAGCTGCCAACTGGTTAACAACCCGTCGCTCCACCTGGGGAGAGACCAAGGGAGGGGGGACATGTTAGAAACATAGAAAACCTACAGCACTTACAGGCCCTTTGGCCCACAAAGTTGTGCCGAACATGTCCTTACCTTAGAAATTACTAGGCTTACCCATAGCCCTCTATTTTTCTCAGCTCCATGTACCTATCCAAAAGTCTCTTAAAAGACCCTATCGTATCCGCCTCCACCACCGCTGCCGGCAGCCCATTCCACACACTCACCACTCTCTGAGTAAAAAACTTACCCCTGACATCTCCTCTGTACCTACACCCCAGCACCTTAAACCTGTGTCCTCTTGTGGCCACCATTTCAGCCCTGGGAAAAAGCCTCTGACTATCCACACGATCAATGCCTCTCATCATCTTATACACCTCTATCAGGTCCCCCCTCATCCTCCGTCGCTCCAAGGAGAAAAGGCCAAGTTCACTCAACCTGTTTTCATAAGGCATGCTCCCCAATCCAGGCAACATCCTTGTAAATCTCTTCTGCACCCTATCTATGGCTTCCACATCCTTCCTGTAGTGAGGTGACCAGAACTGAGCACAGTACTCCAAGTGGGGTCTGACCAGGGACCTATATAGCTGCAACATTACCTCTCGGCTCCTAAATTTGTCAGAAGTAATTGATACATTAAGCCCCCTTTTCCAATCCATGCTGAGCTCGATTCTCACGTGGTGGGCCAAAGTACCGACTCTATGATGTGGTCCCCTCCACACTGTGGTCACCGACTGTGCACCCAGTTCAGTCCGCAAGTGTGGCCCCCGACCTCTCGTTTCCCCTTCTGCCCTCTCCCACTCCCGTCTTGGCCACCTTCACTGCTCCAAGCGAGCTCAACACAAGGGACGTGGGAACAGAAAGCGGGCATTTGCTCCCTCGTTCTTGGCCGATCTGTCCCTTTAACTCTTTTTTTCCCTTGTTAATCTCTGTTACTGCTGTTTCATAACAGTCTAACTTGGTAATTGGTTTATTATTGTCACATACAGTGAAAAGCTTTTGCTTGCCTGCTATCCAGGCAGATCATTCCACGTAAGGAAGATCATTCCAAGTAATTTCATGTTAATTACCATTTGCAAAAGAAAGATCCAAATTTCTACTATCCTCCGCATGGAGAAATGTTTCCTGAGGGCCCTGATTCTCACGTTTAGACTTTGGAACATGGAACATGGTACAGCATAGGAACAGGCCCTTCGGCCCACCATGTCTGAGCCTAACATGATGCCAATTTAAACAAATCCCATCTGCCTGCACATGATCCACATACCTCCATTCCCTGCACATTCATGTGCCTATCTAAATGCTTCTTCAACGTTGCAGTTGTATCTGCCTCCACCACCTCCCCTGGCAGCGTGTTCCAGGTGCCCACCACTCTGTGTAAAACACACCCCCTACAGCTCCTTTAAACTTTCCCCCTCTCACCCTAAAGCTTTGCCCTCTAGTATTTCACATTCCCACTCCGGGAAAATGACCCTGACTATCTACTCTCTCTATGCAATATTTATATGCCTGTGTGAGGTGTTACATTTTGGGAGGCTAAATTTAAAGGGAAAGTTACAGTTAATGGCAGGACCCTTAACAGCATTGATGTACAGAGGGATCTTGAGGTCCAAGTTCATAGCTCACTGAATGTGGCCACACAGTAGATCGGGTGGTAAAGAAGGCGTATGGCACGCTTGCCTTCATCAGGGCATTGAGTATAAGGGTCAAGAGGTCATGTTGCAGCTGTATAAAACTTTAGTTAGATGGCACTTGGAGTACTGTGTGCAGTTCTGGTCGCCCCATTATAAGAAGGATGTGGAGGGTTTGGAACGGGTGCAGAAGAGGTTCACCAGGATGTTGCCTGGATTAGAGGGCATGAGCTACAAAGAGAGTTTGGATGAACTTGGGTTGTTTTCTCTGGAGCGTCAGAGGCTGAGGGGAGACCTGATAGAGGTTTATAAAATTATGAGAGGCATAGATAGGGTAGACAGTCAGAATCCTTTTTTTCCAGGTTAGAAACATCGAATTCTAGAAGGTATAACTTTAAGGTGAGGTGGGGGGGGGGGGGAAGGGGGGAGTTTAAAGGAGGTGTGCGGGATGTTGTTTTTGTTTTACACAGAGAGTGGTGGGTGCCTGGAACAGGCTGCCAGGGGTGGTGGTGGAGGCAGATACAATAGAGGGGTTTAAGAGGCTTTTAGACAGGCACATGAATGTGCAGGGAGTGGAGGGATGTGGATCATGTGCAGGCAGAAGGGATTAGTTTAATTTGGCATCATGGTCAGCCCTGACATTGTGGGCTGAAGGGCCTGTTCCTGGGCTGCACTGTTCTGTGTTCTAGGTTAGTTGAGGCAGTTGTGAAATGTGGGTGAAGATTGAAAGAGGAAGACTTGAGGGCTGAATGGCCTCTTGTGGTGTTGTACCATTTTATGACCCCACGGACCCTTGTCCCTGCCTCAGTCTGTGGTTCTCCTGGGTTGTCGGCATGTTACATTTAATAACATAGAACAATACAGCACAAATACAGGCCATTTGGCTCACAATGTTGTGCCGACCTTTAAACCTCACCTAAGACTATCTAACCCCTTCCTCCCACATATCCCTCTATTTTAAATTCCTCCATATGTTTATCTGGCAATCTCTTGAACTTGACCAATGTACCTGCCTCCACCACCACCCCAGGCAGCGCATTCCTGCCCCAACCACTCTCTGGGTAAAAAACCTTCCTCTGATATCTCCCTTGAACTTCCCACCCATTACTTTAAAACCATGCCCTCTTTGTACTGATGTTCTTTCATTCCCTGGCTTGCTGAGTGCAGCTGACGAGAAGCCTACTGTATTACTCATTGTGATGTATGACATAATCATATTTAATCTGCTTTATTTACAGAAGCTGTGATTTATTGGCAGCACTGCCCAGCCCCCAGACTCACCTCGTGTTTGATGGATCTAGCCCCGTAGTGCAGGTTGTACCCTTCTGCCAGAACATCCATCACTTGCCGGTCCCACTGCAGGGTGATATCATGTCGCTGCTTGGCCTGAGGGGAAACAAAGGCTGTGTGATTACAGGATTTACTGTATCCTCTTTATCTCCCCATAATAAACAAGTGCAACAATAATTGAAAACCAAACCAAGAATTGTGGATGCTAGCAATCAAAAAACTGCAGATGCTATAAACCTGAAATAAAAACAGAAAATGCTGGAAACATTCAGCAGATCAGGCAGCTTCTGTGGGGAGAGAAGGGTCTCTGATGAAGGGTTCTACATAGAACAGTAGGAAAGATGTATTAAGCTGGAAACAGTGCAGAGGAGATTTACGAGGATGTTGCCGGGACTTGAGGGACTGAGTTATAGAGAGAGGTTGGGACTTTTTTCATTGGAGCGTAGGAGAATGAGGGGTGATCTTATAGAAGTGTATAAAATCATGAGGGGCATAGATAAGGGGAATGTGCACAGTCTTTTTTCCCATGGTTGGGGAATCAAGAACTAAAGGGCACAGGTTTAAGGTGAGAAGGGAGAAATTTAATAGGAACCCAAGGGGCAACTTTTTCACCCAGAGGGTGGTCAGTATATGGAACGAGCTGCCAGAGGAAGCGGTTGAGGTAGGTACATTAACAGGATTTAAAAGGCATTTGGACAGGTACATGGATAGGAAAGGTTTAGAGGGATATGGGCCAAATGCAGGCTCATGGGACAAGCTTAGATGGGAATCTTGGTCGGCATGGACCAGTTGGGCTGAAGGGCCTGTTTCCGTGCTGCATGACTCTATAGGTACAGCACAGGAACAGGCTCTTTGGCCCATGGTGAGTGTGCTGAACATGATGCCAAATTAAACTAAATCTCTTCTGCCTGCATATGATCCACATCCCTCCATTCCCTGCATATTCATGTGTCTGTCTAACAGCCTCTGGTTCTGGACTGCGAACGTTAGCTGTTTCTCTTTCTACACATGTTGCCTGACCCGAGTGTTTCTAGACTTTTCTGCTTTTATTTTCACAAACTGCAGATGCTGGAAATCTGAAACAAAAGCTGAAACAGAATTACTCAGCAGGTCGGACAGTGTCTGTGAAGAGAGAAACAGAGTCAATGTCTTGGATTCAAGACCCTTCATCAGAATATGCAGCCCACCCTCAATGCGGCTCCAGAGATTAATGGCAGAGTAAGTGAGCTGTGAGCCATTCTTACTGTAAGGTCCAAAACTCAATTCCAAAACTGTCAATCTCTGTTTCAAATCCTTACTTTTGGAATGTCCCTCGCCCTATAAACTTCCAAGATCTCAATGCTCCTCTGGGTCAGGCGAACATACTCCCCCCTCCCAACCCCATCCCAACTTGTCCTAATCCACGGACATGAAATAGGCAGCAAAGTGGAGGTGAGGCCACTGATCAGAATGTGGTACAGGCTTGAGGAGCCTCCTATAATTTATGTTCTCAATGGATCAGCGAACACCACCACCTGCAGGTTCCCTTCCCAGATACACACCATCCTCACTTGGAAATATCTCATTGTTCCTTCATCGGCGTTGGGTCTAAATCCTAGAACTCCTTCCCCAACAGCATTCACAGAATGGTTAAACCATGAAGGAGGCCATTCAGCCCGTCATTCCTCTAAGTCGGGCTAACATACTGCCCCATTCCAACCTGTTCTATTCCATGCACAAGGAATAGGCAGGGAAGTGGAGGCGAGGCCGCTGGTCACTCTGCTGGAGGAACCCAGTGGGTTGAGCAGCATGTGTGTGAGGAAAGGAATTGTCATCGTTTCAGGTCGAAACCCTGGATCGGGACTCAGTAGTGTAGTGGCTAGTGTAACGCTTTACAGCGCCAGCGATCCGGGTTCAATTCCGGCCGCTGTCTGTAAGGAGTTTGTACGTTCTCCCCGTGTCTGCGTGGGTTTCCTCCGGGTGCTCCGGTTTCCTCCCACGTTCCAAAGACGTACAGGTTAGGAAGTTGTGGGCGTGCTATGTTGGCGCCGGAAGTGTGGCAACACTTGTGGGCTGCCCCCAGAACACTCTACGCAAAAGATGCATTTCACTGTGTGTTTCGATGTACATGTGACTAATAAAGATGTCTTGTCTTATCTTATCTTACTGACTCTGTGTAAGAGCAATCCAATTGGTTCCTCTCCCCACAGCCATGGAAATCGTTTCACAGAGTCACAGATTCATACAGCATGGAAACAGGCCCTTCAGCCCAACTCGTCCATGCCGACGAAGATGCCCATCTAAGCCAGTCCCATTTGCCTGCATTTGGCCCATATCCCTCTAAACCTTTCCTATCCACGGATCTGTCCAAGTGTTTTTTAAATGTTGCTAATGTACCTGCCTCAACCACTTCCTCTGGTTCTCATTTGCTCGTTCCATACACACATCACTTTCTGTGTCAAAAAGTTACCTCTCAGGTTCCTATTAAATCTTTCCCCTCTCACTTTAAACCTATGCCCTCTAGTTCTTGATTCCCCAATCATGGGAAAAAGATCGAGTGCATTCACCTTATCGATGCCCCTCATGATCTTATAAGCCTCTTTAAAAACACCCCACAGGCTCCTACATTCTAAGGAATAAAGTCCTATCCTGCCCAACCTCTCCCTATAACTCAGTCCCTCGAGTCCTGGCAACATCCTTGTAAATCTCCTCTGCACTCTTTCCAGTTTAATGGCATCTTTCCCATAGCAGGGTGACCAAAACTGTACATAATACTCCAAGTATGGCCTCACCAGTGTCTTGTATAATGGCAACATAACATCCCAACCTCTGTACTCAGCCTTTCCTTTCAGGTACTGATCCAGCTCTCATTTGAATCTGCCCCCACTTTTCCCTGGCCATGCATTCCACTCCCCAACCACTTCTCTGTTAAAAAAAGCTTCTCCCCCTGTCACTTATGGTCCTTTTGCCAATCACTTTCATTCCCCACCCCTTGCTCTGTGTCCACAATATACTCTTTCTATAGTCTTCCTGATTTTAAATCTATCAGATCTCTTCACAACCTCCTCTGTTCTAAGGAGCACAATCCCAGCTTCCCCTGTCTATCCAAAGAAATGAAGTCCCTCCTTTTTAATAAATCTCCTCTCTGCCCTGACTGAAGCCTTGACACCTCTCCTAAAGTGTGGTCTCCAGTACCAGACAAAATATTCCATTTTTTGTTTAAATTCAGTTAATAATCTGGAATATATTAGTGGACTAGAAGCCAGAGTTCTGGGCACTGATCCAGAAGGGTGAGTTCGAATCCCACCTGGCTGCTGAAGAATTTAAATTCAAGAAGTTAAATAAAAATATAAAATTTGAAAAAAGCCATCTGATGGTGTTGCAATGGGGCAAATAATAACTTCCTCCAATGACTGAAGGATTAATGAGCAGGAGACACAGACTGAAGGCAGTTGACGACAAAACACCAGGAGTGGATATGATTTAGACTGCACTGCCTGGAAACAAATTCAACCAGAACCTTCAAAACGGGATTCAATAGATAATGGAAGAAGAAAATAATTCGGGGATACATTGAAAGAGGCAGGGAGTGGGTCTAACTGCATTGCTTTGAGAAGAGCAGGCGCTGTACTTTCCTGTGATAAATACTTGGGAACAAAATGACTGCTGTGGGGAAGAGTGGGAGGGAATTAATTTCAGAGAAACCAAGGAGGGGCAGGAGAAGACCATTCAGCCTGCTCTGCCATTCAGTCTTAAGAGTTCTACAGCACAGAAATAGACCCTTCAGCCCACATGTCTATGCAGACCCTTTTTGCCCCTCTACATTAATCCCCTTTGCCCGCATCAGGACCATATCCTTCTGTACCTTTTCTATTTAAGTGTCTATCTAAGCGCCTCTTAAACGCAGTGACTGTATCTGATTCCGCCGCCTGCTCTGGCAGTGCGTTCCAGATATCAACCCCTCTCCGTGTGAAAAACTTACCCCTCAGATCCCCTTCACAACTCCATCCTCTCACCTTAAACCTGTCCCGTCTTGTTTTTCCAACCCCAACCATGGGAAGAAGGATCTGACCATCTCCCCTGTCTGTGCCTCTTATAATTTGTTCAATTCTATCAGGTCCCCCCTCAGCTCCCTCTGCTCCAGGGAAAGCAAGCCCAGCCTGTCCAATCTCTCCCCATAAATCCTCCGATCCAGGCAATGTCCTGGTGAATCTCCTCTGCACCCTCTCCAGCGCAACCACGTCCTTCCTACAGTGTGGTGACCAGATCTGCACACAGTGCTTCGGGCCTAACCTGTGTCTTGTAAAGTTGCAACATGACGTCCCAACTCTTATATTCTATTGACCTGACCTATGAAGGCAAGTATGTCAAATGCCTTCTTCATCACCCTATCGACCTGTGTTGCCATTTTCAGGGGACTAAGAACTTGAACTCCAAGGTCTCTCTGTTTACCAACATTCCTTAGCGCCCTACCATTTACTGTATACACCCTACCACTATTTGACTTCCCAAAATGCATTCCCCTCACACCTGTTGAGATTAAGTTCCAGCTGCCAACGATCTGCTCAGCACTGTCTGATCTACATCCTGCCGTAGCCTTAGGCAACCTTCCTCGCTCTCCACAACACCACCAACTTTCATGTCATCCACAAACTTACTCAACATAACTCCGATTCAATCTGACCTTCTATCTCAATGGCATATTCCTCCTCTCTCTCCCCACACCCCTCGATGTCTTTTGGTCTACAGAAAACAAACAGTACAAGTATGATAGGCCGAGTGGCCTTGTGCACTGTAGGGTTGATTCTGAGACACACAGCATGATGTGATTATGGTAAGTCCAGGTTTCCTTTCTTACCTTCTTGGCCCAAAAGTTTAACTCCTTGTTGACCAGCTGAATCAACTCCGAATGGCAGAAGGGGAGGAAATAAACAATTTCATTGATTCTGCCCAGAAATTCATCCCGTCGGAAGTGGGCCTGGATGGAAGGAAGTTCGGCATTGTGTCAGGATTTGTTCCTTTACTGTTTCGTTAACACCAAACTAATGATATTATGAGGATGACTACACTATGGAACAGGTGAGCAAGAGGCAGGTGAGAAGAGTGGAGTGATTCACAATGTCAAGCGCTGTAGAGAGGCTGGGAAAGGTACACCAGTCATGTTTGGTGTGCCACTCTGAAGTCCCTCCAGAAACATTCCATTGGAAAATATTAGCATGGTTACATTTGCAGCCCATGAGCATATATTTATAACAATTTCTTTACTCGGTGTATTAACAGTTTAATAGTAGTTAAGATCTTAGAGATCAAAGAAATTAGAGATGTTCAAATTGCCCATGGCTGCATTTAATGGGACCAGTGGAGAAGAGTGCTGAGAGGCAATGGGATGGAGCATCCACTGTAGGATGTGGGTATTAAAGGGGAGAAGTATTACAGGGAAGTTTCTCACTGGGAAGTGGGGTATTTTGTGTGTAACCCTCACTGGGAGTGTTGGGGGGACAACCCCATTAGGAAGGCTGGGTATTGGAGGGATCAACCTCGCTGAGGAGGCTAAGGTATTGGAGAGGAGACCCTCAATGGAAGGGTTGGGTACTAAAGGCATAAAGCCTGATAGGCGGTTTGAAGTATGGTAGGGAAACTCCAATGCACACGAACGCAAGAGGCTACTGAGAACAGTGGGACTCAGCCAGTTCCATCACGGGTACGGCTCTCCCCACCATCGAGAACATCTACAAGAGGCGATGTCTCAGGAAAGCAACATCCATCATCGGGGACCCTCACCATCCGGGCCATGCCCTCTTCTCGATGCTGCCATCAGGCAGGAGGTACAGGAGTCTGAAGACCCACACCTCAAGGTTCAACAACAGCTTCTTCCCCACTGCTGTCAGGTTCTTGAACAGACCTGAAACACACTAACACTACCTTGGACCGTATTTCTTTTCCTCTCTCTCAACTTGTACTTGTTACGTTTGTTGTGTTTAGTTTTGCGATGTTTAAGTTATGTATAATTTATGTTAATTTAAGTTTATGTTTGTCACATTTGTAATGTACTGTGCTGCAAAAAGCTAAGTTTCGTGGCATTTATACCCTGTGTATGTATGCCTACGACAATAAATTTAAACTTGATCTTAAAGGTATTGGAGGAAGGGCACTCACTGGGAGGGTCAGAGTGTTGGAAGGAAGTTACTTATTTGAAGGTAGAGGACAAACATAACAAGGGAGTTGAACCAGCGAGATGAGCTGTAGGGTGGAAATGGGTTTTCTCCTTGATGTCTCCGAAGGTCCACGTGACATGTGTTAAAGTGAATAATTCCATTACCTTCAGGATGGGTCTGATCACGTGCTCTTTGAATTGCTTGGAGATGGTCACTTTCTCTGTTAGAAGTTCATCATCTGCAGTAACCAGGGAGAAGAACACAATCTAGTAACTCTAGTCAAAGTTCTCTGGTATTCAGATGTGCCAGGAATAAGTGGCAAAGAGCAAGGAATGCACAATGTATTTACAATGACCCAGTAAATGCAGGGCCTTGGCGAGTGTTGTAGAACAGAGAGACCTAGGGGTACAAATACATAGTTCCTTGAAAGTGGCAACACAGGTCAACAGCGTGGTGGAGAAGGTGTTTGGCACGCTGGCCTCATTGGTCAGAGCACTGAGTACAGGAGTTGGGACGTCATATTACAGCTGTACAATACGTTGGTAAGGCCACATTTGGAGTACTGCGCACGGTTCTGGTCGCCCTGCTGTAGGAAGGATGTCATGGAACTGGAAAGGATACAAAAAAGATTTACAAGGATGTTATCAGGACTGGAGGGTTTGAGTTATAAGGAGAGACTGGATAGTCTGGGACATTTTTTCCCTGCAGCTTAGGAGGCTGAGGGATGACCTTAAAGAGGTTTACAAGATCATGAGGGGCATCAATAAGGTGAATGGTCACAGTTTTATCCCCAGAGTTGGGGAGTCTAAAACTAGAGGGCATAGATTAAAAGTGAGAGGGAAAGATTTAAAAGGGACCCAATGGGCAATTTTTCCACATAGAGGGTGGTACGTATACGGAACGAGCTGCCAGAGTGGTAGAGGCTGGTATAATTACAACATTTAAAAGACATTTGGACAGGTACATGGATATGAAAGGTTTAGAGGGATATGGGTCAAATGCAGGCAAGTGGGACCAGCTTGGTTAGGCAACTTGGTCAGCATGGATGAGTTGGGCCAAAGGGCCTGTTTTCTGTGCTGTATAGCTCTATGACTGTAATGACACTAATGGCTAAGACAAAAGCTGTGGCTCCACCCTCATCAACAAAGACTTGGATTTTTGCCACCAACTTGATACTGATCACAATGTCTCAGTTACCGAAGGCAACTTCGAGCAAGGGGCTGACCAACATCTCAGCTGGTGAAGCCATCAGTCGGTGCCAGACTGAACCACACAGAATACTTACAGTCCGTATTAACGGCTTGAAAGAAGGAGCCAAGTGTACTGTTGGCATCTTTGCTAATGAGAAGTGGGTGTGCAAGTTGTGAGGACGCAAGGAGTCTGCAAAGCGAGATAGGTTAAGTGGACAAGAAGTTGGCAGATGGAGTAAAATGTGGGAAAATGTGAGGCTATCCACTTTGGAAGGAACAATAATAAAGTAAATCTTTATTAAAATGGAGTGAGACCACAAAGGGACTGGGGGTCTGAGTATGTGAAACACAAAGGGTTAGCATGGAGGTACAGCAGGTAATTAGGAAGGGTAAGGAATGTTAGCCTTTATAGAAAAGGGTATGGAGTTTAAACGTACGACAATTTGATGCAAATTTCAAGGGTGCTGGTGAGATCACACTCGGGGACTGTGTGCTGCTTTGGTCAGGGTTAAGAAGGTTAATCCTGAAGCAATGTAGAAAAGGTTCACTTGGTTAATTCCTGGGATGAAGAGGTTGATGTATGAAGAGGTTGAGCAGGTTGGGCCTACAGAGGGAAGAGAGGTGATCTAATCGAAACATGTACATGGTGGGTGCTGAAAGAAAAGATACTGCAGATGATGGAATATTGAACAAAAAACGGAATGCTGGAAGAACTCAGTGGGTCAGGCAGCATCTGTGGAGGCAAAGGGTGTAAATCAATGTTTTAGATCGAGGCCCTGCATCAGGACTTGGGGAGGGGGCGGGGGAGGGGGTGGAGGAAAGATTGCCAAATATAGCAGCTGTACATAGGGAGTGGGATAGAGGCTGGTAGGTGATGGGTGGAACCAGATGGGGAGGGGATGACGGGGAGATGGAAGAGGTGTGGGAGGGTTGGGACACAGGCTGTAGGTGATGGGTGGAACCAGATGGGGAGGGGATGACGGGGAGAGGGAACCAGGTGGAAGAGATGAACAAAGGGAGGGGAAAACCAGGTGGACAGACGAGTGTGTGGGAGGAGAGCGTGGGGGTGTGGGTTACCAGAAATTGGAAAATTCAATGTTCATACCATTGGGTTGTAGTCACCCAAGCTGAATATGAGATGTTGTCCTTTCAACTGCATTTGACCTCTGGAGAAGGCGAAAGTCAGACAGGTCGGTGTGGGAACAGGAAGGAGAATTAAAATGACATACAACCGGTAGCTCGAGATGGCCGTTGTGGATGCCTGGTTTCACCAATGTAGAGCAGGCCACATTGTGAGTACCAAATGCAGTCGACTAGGTTGGAAGAGGTGCAGATAAACCTCTGCCTCACCTGGAAAGGCTGTTTAGGTCCCTGGATGGGTGAGAGGGAGGGTGAAGGGACAGGTGTTACACCTCCTATGGTTGCAGGGGAAAGTGCCAGGGGATGAGGGAAGGAGATTTCCATAGTGGGGGCTATCCAGAATTAGGGGGCACAGTTTCTTTCTCTCAGAGGGCTGTGACCCTTGGAATTCTCCCCAGAGAGTTGTGAAAACTGACAAGGTGAAGACAGAAAGATATTTGAACTATGAGGGAGATGTGGGGAGAGAACGAGAAAGTGCTTTTGAGGCTGAGATTGTATCAGCCATGGTCTTTCTGAGTGGTGGAGCAGCCTTAAGGGGCTGACTGACCAACTCCTGGTCGGTCAGGAGTTGGTATGGTCTGGTACGATCAACTCCTGGTATGGTCTTAAGGGCTTATGTTCACAGATCAGGAGGCCTGAATTCAAAGAGATAGTTGGTCAGTACTGAGAGGTAGCGCATATGGCAGAACAACTACCATCAGCGATTCTAGATAGTAACCAGCTAAACAATGACTGCTCGTAGTTCAAATGTTTGTCAGTCTCCGCCTTGTCAGCCTCCACAGAGCCCCAAAGGGTCACGACCCTCTGAGAGAAGGAATTCCTTCTGATCTCCATCTCAAACGGGCGGCGCCTTATCATGAAACTGTGGCCCCTAATTCTGGATCCGCCCACTAGGGGATATCTCCTTCCCCCATCCCCTGGCACTTTCCCCTGCAACCATAGGAGGTGTTACACCTGTCCCTTTACCTCCTCCCTCACCATCATCCAGGGAAACAGAGGTTCACCTGCACCTCTTCCAACCTGGTTTAATTTTTCAGTGCTCACGATGTGGCCTCGTCTACACTGGTGAAACCAGGCGTAGATGAGGCGACCATTTTGCGAAGAACCTGCAATGGAAGAAGAACCAGTGTCCCCTACCCAATAGATGCTGTGGGAAAGAAATGAATAAGAGCAGATTAATCTTGTGCGATTGAGTAATTTACCAAAGGAGAAAGCCAGGCTCTGCCTGTTCACTGGACACTATTACCTAGATTCTCAGCCAGTCGTTTCTTGCTCAACTCCTGGGCTTCCTGCCTCAGTTGCAGTGCGTGCTCAGCGATTTCATCACTGGCTACATTGGAGGTCATGATGAAGATTGCGTCCTTGCATTCGATGGTCTTCCCCTTGCCATCAGTCAGCCTGCCCTGCAAGATCAGGAGGACAAGGTTGGTGGAGGTACAACAGAGGAGTGTGCCACATCGCCGAAGGAATACTACAAACACATCGGGAAAATATTAGCATGCAACTGACTCACATTATTGCTTTATTATTTTTTTAATTTTTAATTTAATTTAAATTAAATTAAGTTAAAAAAATAATTTAAAAAATTAGGACTGACTCGTGTGAAGCAGGCCAATGGATGGCAATTGCACACAGCAAGGTGGGCTCCAAGTCCAGAGCTCCCTGAAAGTGGCCACACAAATAGACAGGGTGGTAAAGAAGGCGTACGGCATGCTTCCCTTCACTGGTCAGGGCACTGAGGACAAGAGTCAAGGAGTCATGCTGCAGCTGTATAAAACTTTGGTTAGGCCGCACTTGGAGTATTGTGTGCAGTTCTGGTCGTTCCATTACAGGAAGGATGATGAGGGTTTGGAGAGGGTGCGAAAGGGGTTTACCAGGACGCTGCCTGGATTAGACGATATGAGCTGTAACGAGACCCTAGACAAACTTGGGTTGTTTTCTCTGGAGCGTTGGAGGCTGAGGGGAGACTTGATACAAGTTTATAAAATTATGAGAGGCATAGATAGGGTAGACAGTCAGAACCTTTTCCCCAGGGTTTAAATTTCAAATACTAGAGGAAACATATTTAAGGTGAGGGGAAAGGTTTAAAGGGGATGTGTGGGGCAATTTTTTTTTGCACAGAGAGTGGTGGGTACCTGGAATGCGTTGCTGGGAGTGGTGGTGGAAGCAGTTATGATAGTGGTGTTTAAAAGGCTGTTAGACACATGAAGATGCAGGGAATGGAGGGATATGGATTGTGTGCAGGCAGTAGAGATTTAGTTTAATTTGGCATCGTGGTCAGCACAGACATCATGGGCCAAAGGGCCTGTTCCTGTGCTGTACTGTTCTGTGTTTTAAGATCCCACTGGTAAAGTAGATAAACAGTAATCTATTTTTAATGGGTTGGTGTGAGGGGGGTGGGGGTGTGGGGGAGGAGAGACAGACAGAACAGAGGGATGAGTAACAATACATTCCATTGCCATTGAGAACGTGACCACCATTCTGGGAGATACTGGAGGCACAGACTCAGGATAGTACAGTGGCAGTTAATAATGCTGCTGCCTCACAGCTTCAGCGACCCAGGTTCGATCCTGACCTCTGGTGCTGACTGTGTGTGGAGTTTGCACGTTCTCCCTGCAACCGCGTGCGTCTCCCTGGGTGCTCCGGTTTCCTCCCACATCCCAATGACATGCGGGCTGGTAGGTTAGTTGGGTCCTGTAAATTGCTCCTAGTATTTAGGTGGTTGGTAGAATCGAGGGGGAGTTGATGAAAATTTCAGGAGATCAAAAATAGGATTAATGTAGTACGAACGTGAATGGGTGCTCAATGGTTAGCATGGACTGAATGGGCTGAAGGGCCTGTTTCTGTGCTAAGATTCTTTATGACAAAGTTATCAGCCTCTTATCAACTGTGATATGGCTGTTAGTCTCAAGTAGATCCAGTGAGGGAAACCCACTGTGGTGGAGGTCATTGAGAGTGCAATAGGAGCAGGAGGGGGTTAGAACATAGAACAGCACAGTACAGGCCCTTCGGCCCACAACATTGTGCCAACATGTTATCCTGCTCTAAGACCTATCTAACCCTTCCCTCCTACATAGCCCCCCATTTCTCTATCATTCATGTTACAGAGAAAAGGACAGTGGGCTACAGAAAGGCTTGAAACAAAGATGAAAATCTTAAATGGAAGGCCTCGCTTTACTGGGAGGCAATGTGGGTGAGCAGCACAGGGAGGATGGTTGAATAGGATTTGATGCCAATTAGGACATAGGCACCAGAGCCCTGGATGACCTCGAGTTCTAGGAGGGCAGAGCAAGGGAGGCCAGCCAGGAATGGATTGGACAAGTTCTTCTGTCACTCGACTGTCAGAACATGGTGCAAGCCATTTAAAACAGAGATGTTTGATTTAGTTGTAGGGGAGGGTTTAAACTGACCTGGCAGGGGGATGGAAACCAGGATGTTAGGTTACAAGATGCTAAGGTAAAGGAGGGAGTTTATAGAAACAAGTCCAATGAGGATGGCAAGAAGGACAGGCAGTTGAGAAGTCAGGATAATTTGCTGAATAATAGAAGTACAACAAGTCAGGATGTTAGGATACAGAATGTTAGGATAGCGGATGAGGTATATAGGAACACGTCTAAGGTAGTATGTAGTGAAGATGGTAAGAAGGATAGACAGGTGGAAAGCCAGGATAATCTGCTGAACAATAGAAGTACAACAAAATTAATAACAGATACCGGACTAAACGTACTATATTTAAATGCACGTAGCATTAGGAATAAAGTAGATGACCTAGTGGCACAACTACAGGTTAATAAATACGACATTGTGGCAATCACCGGGTCATGGCTTTATGATGGATGTGATTGGGAACTGAATGTCCAGGGGTACACAGTGTATAGGAAGGATAGGTGGGTAGGCAGAGGGGGAGGTGTGGCCCTGATGGTTAGTAGTGATATAAAATCAATAGAAAGGAAGGATATTGGGTCAGAGGAGGTGGAATCCTTATGGGTGGAGCTAAGGAATAGCAAGGGTAAAAGGACAATAGTAGCAGTCATATATAGGCCCCCTAATAGCAGTCAGCAAGTGGACGATAAGTTGCAGTTTGAGATAGAAAAAGCATGCCAGAGTGACAATGTGAAGATAATTATGGGGGATTTTAACATGAAGGTGGACTGGGAAATCCAGAATGGCGGTAGTACTCAGGAGAGGGAGTTTGTGGAATGTCTAAGGGATGTTTTTCTAGAGCAACTTGTTGAAGAGCCCACCAGGGGATCAGCTGTTTTGGATTGGGTGCTGTGTAATGAACCGGAGGTGATTAGGGAACTAAAGGTAAAGGAACCACTGGGAACCAGTGATCACAATATGATTGAGTTCAGTTTCAAGTTTGAGAAGGAGAAACTGATAACTGGTGTATGGATATTTCAGTGGAACAAAGGAAATTACAATGGTATGAGAGAGGAGTTGGCCCTAATTGATTGGAAGAGTAAGCTGGCTGGAGGGACGGCAGAGGAGAAATGGAAGGAATTTCTACAGGAAATAAGGAAATTGCAGGATAGATATATTCCAAGAAAAAAGGCACAAATGTGGATAACGAGAGAGGTGAAGGCTAAAATAAAAGCAAAAGGGGCGGCGTACAAAGAAGCAAAAATTAGTGGGAAAACAGAAGACTGGAAGCTTTTAAAAACCTGCAGAGAGAAACTAAGAAGGTCATTAGGAAAGAAAAGATGAATCATGAAAGGAAGTTGGCGGATAACATTCAAAAGGATACTAAGAGTTTTTTTAAATACATAAGGTGTAAAAGAGAGACACGGGTTGATATAGGACCAATTGATAACGGTGCAGGAGCTATTATAATGGACGATAGAGAGATGGCAGAGGAATTGAATGAATATTTTGCATCGGTCTTCACCGTGGAGGACATCAGCAATGTGCTGGTTAGTCAGGAGTCTCACGAAATGGAATTGAGTTCAGTTAAGATTACTAGGGAGAAGGTGCTAGGAAAACTAAATGGACTAAAGACTGATAAGTCTCCCGGACCGGATGAGGTGCATCCCCGGGTTCTGAAGGAGGTGGCTTTAGAGATAGCGGAGGCGTTGGGGATAATTTTCCAGAAATCGATAGATTCCGGCGTGGTTCCGGAGGACTGGAGGGTCGCAAATGTAGTTCCGTTGTATAAGAAAGGTGGGAGGCAGCATAAAGGAAATTACAGACCTATTAGTCTGACATCAGTGGTGGGAAAGTTATTGGAATCTATCCTCAAAGACGGGGTTACGGAATACCTAGAGGCGCAGGGCAGGATATGTCCTAGCCAACATGGTTTTGTGAAGGGAAGATCCTGCCTGACGAACCTATTGGAGTTTTTTGAAGAAATCACAGGTAAGGTGGATAAGGGAGAGGCGGTAGATGTTGTGTATTTAGACTTTCAAAAGGCCTTTGATAAGGTGCCTCACAAGAGACTGATTAATAAGATGAGAGGTCATGGAATTACGGGTAGGATAACAGAATGGGTGGAGCATTGGCTGGTTGACAGGAAGGAAAGAGTGGAAATAAAAGGATCTCGTTCTGGTTGGTTACCGGTTACTAGTGGTGTGCCGCAGGGGTCAGTGTTGGGACCGCTCCTTTTTACCTTGTACATTAACGATTTGGATGATGGAATAAATGGTTTCGTGGCTAAGTTTGAAGATGACACCAAGATAGGGGGAGGAGTAGGGAGTATTGAAGAGATAGGAAGGTTGCAGAGGGACCTAGACAGTTTAGGAGAATGGGCAAGGAAATGGCAGATGAGATTCAATGTAGGGAAATGTGCAGTTGTACACTTTGGAAGCAGAAATAAGCGGGCAATTATCTAGGAGGAGAGAAAATCCAAAGCACGGAAGTACAAAGGGACTTGGGGATACTCGTGCAGGATACCTTAAAGGTTAACCACCAGGTCGGATCGGTGGTAAAGAAAGCGAATGCTATGTTGGCATTCATTTCAAGAGGTATAGTGTATAAAAGTAAGGAAGTGTTGATGAGGCTCTACGGGGCACTAGTGAGGCCTCATTTGGAATATTGTGCGCCGTTTTGGGCCCCACATCTTAGGAAGGATGTGTTGACGTTGGAGAGGGTTCAGAGGAGGTTTACGAGGATGATTCCGGGAATGAGGGGGCTTACGTATGAGGAGTGTTTGTCGGCTCTTGGACTGTACTCACTGGAGTACAGAAGAATGAGAGGGGACCTCGTAGCGACATTTAAAATATTGATAGGAAAGGACAGAGTAGATGTGGCTAGGCTGTTTCCCTTGGTGGGTGAGTCCAGGACCAGAGGGCACAATCTTAGAATTAGAGGGTACAGTTTCAAACCAGAGATGAGGAAAAATTTCTTTAGCCAGAGGGTGGTGAATTTGTGGAACTCCTTGCCACATACAGCAGTGGAGGCCAGATCAGTGGGGGCGTTCAAGGAGGAGATAGATATATATCTAAATAGTCAGGATATCAAGGGGTATGGGGATACGGCTGGTAATTGGGATTAGAACAGGTTTTTTTCTTCTTCTTCCCCCATTCCCCATTTCTCATTTCTATTTCCCCTTCCTTGGAGCAGACTCGATGGGCCGAATGGCCTGCTTCTTTTCCCTTGTCTTGTGATCTTGTGATGAGGAGGAATGTCTTTTCCTGGAATGCTGTGAATCTTTGGAATTCTCTGCTCTGGAGTGCTATGGAAGATGAAACGTTGGTCTACAGATGAATGAAGTGTTTTAAGGGGTCAGGCTAAGGTGAGAGAGATTTTTTCCACACAAAGGATTGTGAACCTTTGGAAATCTCCAAGTTTTCCAATTTGGAAATCGGGCAGGCAAGATAGTGCAGCGGTTAGCGTAATGCTTTACAGCGCCAGTGACCTGGGTTCAATTCCGCCGCTGTTTGTAAGGAGTTTGTATGTTCTCCCCGTGTCTGTGTGGATTTCCTCCGGGTGCTCCGGTTTCCTCCCAGATTCCAAAGATGTACAGGTGAGGAAGTTGTGGGCATACTATGTTGGCACTGGAAGCGTGGTGACACTTGCGGGCTGCCCCCAGAACACTCTATGCAAAAAGATGCATTTCACTGTGTGTTTCGATGTACATGTGACTAATAAAGAAATCTTATCTTAAGGGCTGTGGAGCCTCAGTCGCTGAGTATATTTGAGACAGAAATGGATAGATGTTTGGTTATTAAGGGAATTGAGGGATAGGAGGTTAGTGCAGGAAAATGGTGCTGAGGAAGAATGGCCAGGATCTTATTGAATGGGTCAGCAGGCACAAGGGCCTGAATGGCCTATCCTGCTTCTACTTCTCACCTCATCAAAGAGCTGCAGCATGATGGTCAGCACATCGGGATGGGCCTTGTCAACCTCATCGAACAGAACCACTGCGTTCGGACTCTGCTTCAGCTTCTTGGTCAGCTGACCGCCTTCCTCGTGGCCCACGTAACCAGGAGGAGAGCCGATAAACTTGGCAACCTGCAAAACAATTCAACCCACTGCAGAGGAATTTCCTTCTAGGTTCTGTTTAGTTGCTTGATAAATGTCTGAATTTTAAACATTAATATTCAGCAAGGTGAATAGAATTTGAACTTCCCAGTTTTTGTGTTAGTGTGGTGTAGATACAAAGTAAACCTCCTTCGACACTGTCCCACCAAATACTCCCAGGACAGGGAGAACAGGCTAGGTGCAGAGTAAATTCCCTCTACATTGTCCCAACAAACACTCCCAGGAGAGGGAAAACACAGGTTAGGTACAGAGTAAATCTCCCTCCAACACTGTTTTGTCTTCCACCCCCAGGAATGTGTAGGTGATGGGCAGATGGAGAGGGCAGGGGAGGGGAAAGAGATGGGGTGATGGGGGCCGGCGGGGGTCGGGGGGGGGGGGTGGGGTTGGTAAGGGGAAAAATTACAATACTGGATTTTACCCATGACCCGAGCTACCTGGTTGGAAGCTGTTTATCCCACAGGTGGCTCATGACTGCACTGCCAACTTGCCATACTTACTTCATGTTTTTCCTGGAATTCTGACATGTCAAGCCTGATGAATTTCTGCATTGGGAAAGGAAAAACACAAGTAATTAACATATCTTTGACGCAAGTTCCTTGACAAAGATGATTTACAAGAATGTTGCCAGGACTCAAGGGTCTGAGCTATCAGGAGAGGTTGGGCAGGCTAGGACTTTATTCCTTGGAGCGTAGGAGACTGAGGGGTGACCTTATAGAGGTGTATAAAATCATGAGGGGCACGGATAAGGTGAATGCGCACAGTCTTTTTCCCAGGGAAAGGGAATTGAAAACTAGAGGGCATAGGTTTAGGGTGAGAGGGGAAAGATTTAAAAGGGACCTCAGGAGCAACTTCTTCACACAGAGGGTGGTGGGTATATGGATCGAGCTGCCAGGGGAAGTGGTTGAGGAAGGTACAATAACAACATTGAAAAGTCACTTGGACAGGTACATGGATGGGAAAGGTTTCGAGGGATATGGGCCAAACGCAGGCAAATGGGACTGGCTCGGGGAGGCACCTTGGTCGGCACAGATGAGCTGGAGCAGGAGCTGGCAAGTAATAGGTGGATCCAGGTGAGGAGGTGTGGTAGATGGAGGATGGGAGAGTGGGAATAGCGACAGAGGCCGGGAGGTGAGAGGTGGAGGCAACGAAGGGCTGCAGATGGTGGAATCTGATAGAACAGGAAGGTGGAGCATGGAACAAAATAAGGGAAATGGAGAGGGCAGATGGGAACACTAGGGGGAGGGGACCCAGGGGGAAGGGTTTGTGGGTGATGGGCAGATGAAGACAGAGCTGCACGTTTGTTTCTCACAGTTTTACTCCTGTCCTTTAGTTCCCCGGGGAAGGGAACCCATTGGGAACTGGTCACTCTCTGTTCCATGCTGTTCCCAATACACTGGTTGGGACGTTGGGACAGACCACAATTGACCTGGATATGTACAGCTGACGTTGACCTCCACAACATCAGGGTCTTGAACTGTGCTCATTGTTGGTGCTTGTGCTCAGGATGAGGCCATCTGGTGCCACGATGGTGGAGCTGCTATGCTCTCGCTTTGAATAAGTCACTGAAGGGGACAGAAGGAACTCTGCCACCCTAGTTTGGTGCGACTTCACATCCATGGGGCTGACCCACAACTACCCTCTGAAATGGCCCAGCAAATCTCTCCGTTGAAGGGTAATTAGGAAAGGGCAACAAGGGCCAGCCGTGCCAGTGATACCCACAAGGAATGGATGACTGATAATTCAGCCTGGTTCAACCGAAACACAGCCGGGGTGTGGAATCAGCAGTGAGGGATGGAGTTAGAGTCATAGAGTAATGGAAACAGGCCCTTTGGCCCAACTCATCCATGGTGCCCACCAAGCTAGTCCCACTTGCCCACGTTTGGCCCGTATCCCTCTAATCCCCTTCTAACCAAATGTTGTTATGGAGGGGCTTAAAGAAATCGCTTCCACACGTAATAGTTGAAAGGTCTCCTACCTTCTTGATGTCGTTGTGCATGTACTTGGCGATCTGCTTGGCCAGCTCCGTCTTTCCTGCAGCAGAGGTGAGAAATTGGTTCAGTACCTGGGTGTGAAATGTCAAGACAGATCAGGCAGTGCTGGCCAGCTGCTCACTGCTCTGCCGTACTGAAGTCCCACATTACAACCACAGGTTTTTGTTTTAACTACAGTAAAACTCTCTTTGTGGAAGAGTCTGATCCATTAACAAAAGGACCAAAGCTATTTGGGGAAAAAATAAATTTTCCACAACATACAAGTTCCTGGACAGGAAGTGGAATGAAACATAGAAAACCTACAGCACAATTCAGGCCCTTCGGCCCACAAAGTTGGGGTTACCTTAGAAACTACCAGGCCAACCCATAGCCCTCTATTTTTCTAAGCTCCATGTACCTGTCCAAAAGTCTCTTAAAAGACCCTATAGTATCCACCTCCACCACCGTTGCCGGCAGCCCATTCCCCGCACTCACCACTCTCTGAGTAAAAAACTTACCCCTGACATCTCCTCTGTACCTACTCCCCAGCACCTTAAACCTGTGTCCTCTTGTGGCAACCATTTCAGCCCTGGGAAAAAGCCTCTGACTATCCACACGATCAATGCCTCTCATCATCGTATACACCTCTATCAGGTCCCCCCTCATCCTCCGTCGCTCCAAGGAGAAAAGGCCAAGTTCCCTCAACCTGCTTTCATAAGGCAGGGTCCCCAATCCAGGCAACCTCCTTGTAAATCTCCTCTGCACCCTTTCTATGGCTTCCACATCCTTCCTGTAGTGAGGCGACCAGAAATGAGCACAGTACTCCAAGTGGGGTCTGACCAGGGTCCTATACAGCTGCAACATTACCTCTCGGCTCCTAAATTCAATTCCATGATTGATGAAGGATCCTATGGACTCAGACCCCAAGATCCCTCTGATCCTCCACACTGCCAAGAGTCTTACCGTTAATATTATATTCTGCCATCATATTTGACCTACCATTTGCAAGAGGGAATGGGTTAAATATTGGAAATTTTTAGAGCTCTGTTGACAGTCTAGAGGGACTAATGTGATTGGAACTCTTTTGAAAAGCAAGCATGAGCATAATGGGCCAAATGACCTCCAAAAGCATTGTAACATATTATGTACTGTTCATGCTTAATACAAGGAAATCTCAATGTCGGTTACCTTTCACTAGCTTAAACACATCCCTTTTCCTACCTTCAAGGTACATCTCAGTGTGAAAGAAGAAAACAGAGTTTAGAGTACGGCTACTGCACCCCTTAAGCTAAGGCATATGATATTCTTCAGATGAAGTCCTTGCACATTCACCATCTCAGGATATCCCTGTGGTTGCAATCTTACCTTTGAGTCAGAAGGTGATGGGTGCAAACTATTCTCCAGAGGCTTGGAAACATAATCCAGGCTGACTCCCCTGTACAATATTTGCGGAGACTCTCTGTCACACTTCACAATATTACAACACTATAGTACTCCAATGGTCGTAAAGGACTTAGAATGCTTCAAATTGGTGAAAGGCAGGTGCTAAAGGATGTAACCACAAAACACAAACATGGTTGAAGACTCCCAAGTGAAACTCTGTGCCTGCAAATAGTAAATTGTTCTCACAGGGACCCTGGTGCAAGTGGCCTCTTGTGATAGAAACCAGTTCAGGGACGTACTGTATTGAAATTACTTACGTTTATTTTTTATACTTATTAAGCCCTACAGCTAGTTGCTAGTCAGCTGTGTGATGAATGTTATACAAAAGAACCCACACAACCTTCTTATACAGAAAGGAACTATTCAGAACTCATTCTGTGTCCTAGTTAGAACATAGAACAGTACAGCACAGTACAGGCCCTTTGGCCCACGAAGTTGTACTGACCTATATAAACACCAACTCCCCAATCAATCCAACCCTTCCCTCCTACACAGCTCATAACCCTCCATTTTTCTCACATCCATGTGCCTATCTAAGAGTCCTTTAAATGTCCCTGTTGTATCAGCCTCTACCACCACCCCCGGCAGTGCGTTCCAGGCACCCACCACTCTCTGTATAAACAAAAACCTACCTCTGACATCCCCTCTAAACTTTTCTCCTTTGATCTTAAATGGATGTCCTCTGGCATTGGCCATTGCTGCCCTGGGGAAAAGGTGCTGGCTGTCCACTCTATCTACGCTCCTCATAATCTTATACACACACCTCTACCAAGTCGCCTCTCACCCTGCGTCTCTCCAAAAAGAAAAGCCCTAGCTCGGTCAACCTTTCCTCATAGGAAACGTTCTCTAATCCAGGCAGCATCCTGGTAAATCTTCTCTGCACCCTTTCTAAAGCTTCCACATCCTTCCTATAACGAGGTGACCAGAACTGAACACAGTTGCAATGTCTTTCTTTCTTAGGCAGCCCCTTGTTGAGATTGGCAGTGGGCTGGGGGTGGCAGGGAGAGTCCACTCTAGTCCTGTCGATTCTGCAATGAACCACACACCCTACCATAGATGGGCAGGTGAAGTTTGATGGGGCGGTTAGTGGATGTGGATTATTTGCACACTCCTTCCACTGTTAGTGCTGGGACCATGCATGCTCCTGGGGAGATTCAAAGGTTTCACTCCCCTCTCAGATGCTTCTCCACCAGCTTGAGTCATTCTCTGCCAGGGATTCCCATGAGTCAGTGAGGATGTTACTGTTTCCAGGAGGATGTACTTGCAGTATCTTCCCTGTGCTCCTTGAAGCTGCTTGCTGTGAGGGTAGAGTGTGCTTGCTTCAGGAGTTGGGGGTCAGGCACGTGAACCACGTGGGCCATCACTGGAAATGGTTGAGCAGCTTCAGGGCTTAACACGGCGAGTTGACCTGTCTTTCCAGTGATTCTGCAGAAGGTTCTGCAAAGGTACTTCTCCAGTGCCTGCTGTCATGTTGTCTGTGTCTGCAAGAAAGGTGCGGTTCACCAGGGTTTTACCATCTTTGTGAGCGACAGGGGGACAGGACTGTGCAGCAAGGGCAGGATGGTGAATAATCTTTGTCTTCTTGTAAGTTCGGGTGAAGAAAATTGATGGCTTTGAGCTCAGCTTCTGAGGGTGCCTCTGCCGCTTAATGATTGAGGTTGCAGTAATCTTGGAAACACAAGAGACTGCAGATGCTGGAATTTGGAGCGATGAACATTCTGCTGGAGGTACTCAGCGGGTTAGGCTGCAACTGTGGAGGGAAACGGACAGTCAACGTTTTGAGTCAAAGCCCTTCATCTGGACTGTATTGGTATTGGTTTATTATTGTCACTTGAAAAACTTGTCTTGCATACCGATCGTACAGGTCAGTTCATTACACAGTGCAGTTACATTGGGTTAGTACAGAGTGTATTGATGTAGTACAGGTAAAAACAATAACAGTACAGAGTAAAGTGTCACAGCTACAGAGAAAGTGCAGTGCAATAAGGTGCAAGGTCACAAGGTAGATCGTGAGGTCAGAGTCCATCTCATTGTATAAGGGAACCGTTCAATAGTCTCATCACAGTGGGGTAGAAGCTGTCCTTAAGTCTGGTGGTACGTGCCCTCAGGCTCCTGTATCTTCTACCTGATAGAAGAGAAGAGAGAATGTCCCGGGTGGGTGGGGTCTTTGATTATGCTGGCTGCTTCACCAAGACAACGCGAGGTGAAGACAAAGTCCAAGGAGGGGAGGCTGGTGTCTGTGATGCGCTGGGCTGTGTCCACAACTCTCTGCAGTTTCTTGCGGTTCTGGGCAGAGCAGTTGCTATATCAAGCTGTGATACATCCAAATAGGATGCTTTCTATGGTGCATTGGTAAAAGTTGGTGAGAGTCAAAGGGGAAAAACCAAATTTCTTTAGCCTCCTGAGGAAGTAGAGGCGCTGGTGAGCTTTCTTGGCCGTGGCTTCTACGTGATTTGACCAGGACAGGCTGTTGGTGATGTTTACTCCGAGGGACTTGAAGCTCTCAACCCTCTCGACCTCAGCACCATTGATGTAGACAGGTGCATGTCCACCACCCCCTTTCCTGAAGTCAATGACCAGCTCTTTTGTTTTGTTGACATTGAGGGAAAGGTTGTTGTCATGACACCATTCCACTAAGCCCTCTATCTCCTTCCTGTACTCCGACTCATCGCTGTTTGAGATATGGCCTACAATGGTGGTATCACCTGCAAACTTGTAAAGGGAGTTAGAGCAGAATCTGGCCACACAGTCATGAGTACATGCTTCTGGAATAGAAATGTCAAAGGATGTACAATTTCCCACTTGAACTGTAGAGTACCTCCACCTCAGTGGGACCTCTTCGGAGGGAGTTGAAATAATGCAGTGAGGAAGATTGAGAAAATGGTTGATACATTGATAGTCTCGCTTGACCCTAGTTGGCTTGGGATTGAGTCTGAACTGGATTTGTCGGCGAGGATCATGGCTTGCACGTCATTGTGAAACAGAGAGCGGATGCTAACAAATTTTTTTGAAGGGCAGCCAAACTTTAGAAGCAACCTCCATTATCCCTCTCAGTTAATAGAGTTGAAGCCTTTTTTAAGATCCACAAAAGCCAGGCACAATGATCGATGCTGCTCCCTGCATTTTTCTTAGACTTCTTGTGCAATGAAGATCATCTCCACACCACCTCTTGAAGGACAGAATGTGCATTAGTTCTCAGCTCACGAGTCACTTTTAGCATGCTTATCAGAGTCAGAAGACTTAACTGTTGTACTTAGTGACATAGGTCTGAGGGATAAGTATTGGCTCAGGCACCAAAGAAAGCTTCTCTTCTCTTCAAAATAATTTCTTACATCCAGCTGAGTGAGCAGACAGAGCCTCAGTTTAACATCTCATCCAAAAGGCTACCAGTCTGAGAATAACATGCTGGAGAGTCAGATTAGATTATGTCTTCAAGTCTCTGGAAAGCATGATCTCTTGCAGGTGAGAGCCTTACCCAGGGAGGTACAGCTGACACAGAAAGTCGACAAGAAATGGAGCACATTCGGGAAAGTAGCGGTTAGCGTAACACTATTACAGCACCAGTGACCCGGGCTCAATTCCGGCCGCTGTCTGTAAGGAGCTTGTACGTTCTCCCCGTGTCTGCGTGGGTTTCCTCCGGGTGCTCTGGTTTCCTCTCACATTCCAAAAAGACGTACAGGTTAGGAAGTTGTGGGCATGCTATGTTGGCACCGGAAGTGTGGCGACACTTGCGGGCTGGCCCCAGAACACTACGCAAAAGATGCATTTCACTGTGTGTTTCAATGTACATGTGACTAATAGAGATATCTTAAGAGAAAGTGGTTGAGGCAGGTACAACAGTATCATTTAAGAAGCACTTGGATAGGTACATGGAGGGACAAGGCTTGGAGGGATATGGGCCAAATGCAGGAAATTGGGACTAGCTGGGTGGGCACTGTGGTCGGCATGGACTGGTTGGGCTGAAGGGCCTGTATCCGTGCTGTGTTACTCTCTGATTCTAAGGCAAGAAATGCATTCATGGTGAGGAGAACAGAGTGCGATTGTGACAGTGAACAAGTGCAATGGCCACCAAACCCTCCGCCTCCCTGTCTCTTCCTTATTCATTACAATGCTTCTTGTAACCTGCCTCCTTACAATCCATCTTAACATGTGGCTCAGCACCACGTTTTGCTTGATGATTTTTCTGTGGAGTTGCTTGGGGATGTTTTACTGCTAAAAGCCAATTGTTGCCGTGATGTCACATAGAGGGAAAGAAAAGCAGCAGTTTCTCAGCTGCCCAGAGGTGTCACTTGTGAGCAACCTTTTGCAGGAGCCACGGGCATCGCTGTCAAGGATAGCATTTACTACCCATCCAGATCTGTCTCCTTAAATGGCTGCAGTCTTTCTGGTGATGATAGCCCCACAGTGCTGTTGGGGAGGGAAACAGACCCAGTGACAGTTATGTTGCAGTTCTATAAGAAATTGGTGAGGCCACACTTGGAGTACTGTGCACAGCTTTGGTTGCCTTGTTATTGGAAAGATGCTATTAAACTAGAAAGAGCGCAAACAAGATTTACCAGGCTGTTGCCTGGACTTGGGGGCCTGAGTTACAAGGAGAGGTTGTGTAGACTAGGACTTTGCTATGGAACGTAGGAGATTGAGGGGTGACCTGATAGAGGTGTATAACATCATGAGGGGCATAGACAGCGTGAAAGCACACAGTCTTTTTTCCAGGGAGGGGGTGCTAAAAACAAGAGGGCACAGGTTTAAGATCAGAGGCGAGGGATTTAAAAGGTACATCAGAGGCAGCTTCTTCACACAAAGGGTGGTGCGTATTTGGAATGAGCTGCCAGAAATAGTGGTTGAGGTGGTCCCATCGGCAACATTTAAAAGCCATTTAGATAAGTCCATAGATAGGAGAGGTTTAGAGGGCCATGGGCCAAACGCGGGCAGATGGGACTAGCTCTGGGGAACACAGTCGGCAGGGACGTTGGGCCGAAGGGCCTGTTTCCGTGCTGTAAGACTCTATGACAGAAAAATGGTGAATGGTTTTTGATTTGAGAGCTATAAATGGGAGACAGACTTCTAAGGGCAGAAATTAGTTTTTGGTCACTTTACTGGGTGAATGGGTGGGTGCTGGAATATTAACCCACTTGATGTGTCCAATATTTGGCTCACCAACTTCAATGGAAAAAACAGATGGGTTACCACTCCACTATCTATACCATACTGACAAACAAGTTTTCACTCCCTGCTCACCAACCACACTCCCACTCCACAGTACAGCAAAACATACAGTTAACCATAGAACAATACAGCACAATACAGGCCCTTCGGCCCACCATGTTGTGCCGCCCTTCAAACCACACCTAAGACTATCTAACCCCTTCCTCCCACATATCCCTCTATCTTAAATTCCTCCATATGCTTATCTAGCAATCTCTTGAACTTGACCAACGTATCAGCCTCCACCACCACCCCAGGTAGCGCATTCCATGCACCAACCACTCTCCGGGTGAAAAACCTCCCTCTGATATCTCCCTTGAACTTTCCACCCATTACCTTAAAGCCATGTCCTCTTGTATTGAGCATTGGTGCCCTGGGAAAGAGGCGCTGGCTGTCCACTCTATCTATTCCTCTTAATATCTTGTACACCTCTATCATGTCTCCCCTCATCCTCCTTCTCTCCAATGAGTAAAGCCCTAGCTCCTTTAGTCTCTCCTCATAATGCATACTCTCTAATCCAGGCAGCATCCTGGTAAATCTCCTCTGCACCCTTTCCAACTCTTCCACATCCTTCCTATAATGAGGTGACCAGAACTGGACACAGTACTCTAAGTGTGGCCTAACCAGAGTTTTGTAAAGCTGCATCATGACTTCGCGGCTCTTAAACTCGATCACACGACTTATGAAAGCTAACATCCCATAAGCTTTCTTAACTACCCTATCCACCTGCGAGGCAACTTTCAGTGATCTGTGGATATGAACCCCCAGATCCCTCTGCTCCTCTACACTGCCCAGAATCCTGCCATTTACCTTGTACTCCGCCTTGGAGTTTGTCCTTCCAAAGTGTACTACCTCACACTTCTCTGGATTGAACTCCATCTGCCACTTGTCAGCCCAGCTCTGCATCCTATCAATATCCCTCTGTAAGCTTCGACAGCCCTCCACACTATCCACAACACCACCAATCTTTGTGTCATCTGCAAACTTGCTAACCCACCCTTCCACCCCTTCATCTAAGTCATTAATAAATATCACGAAAAGTAGAGGTCCCAGAACTGATCCCTGTGGGACACCACTAGTCACAGCCCTCCAATCCGAATGCACTCCCTCCACCACAACCCTCTGCTTTCTACAGGCAAGCCAATTCTGAATCCACACGGCCAAGCCTCCCCGGATCCCTTGGTCTCTGACCTTCTGAAGAAGCCTACCATGCGGAACCTTATCAAACGCCTTACTAAAATCCATGTAGACCACATCCACTACACTACCCTCATCAATCTTCCTGGTCACCTCCTCAAAGAACCCTATCAGGCTTGTGAGGCAAGATCTTCCCTTCACAAAGCCATGCTGGCTGTCCCTCATCAGTCCATGATTCTCTAAATGCTCATAGGTCCTATCTCTTAGAATCCTTTCTGACAGCTTGCCCACCACAGACGTAAAGCTCACTGGTCTGTAATTCCCTGGACTATCCCTACTACCTTTTTTGAATAAGGGGACAACATTCGCCACCCTCCAATCCTCCAGTACCATCAACGAGGACTCAAAGATCCTAACCAACGGTTCAGCAATCTCCTCCCTCGCCTCACGAAGCAGCCTGGGGAATATTCCGTCAGGCTCCGGGGACTTATCTGTCCTAATATTTTCTAACAGCTCCAACACATCCTCTTTCTTGATATCTACATACTCTAGAACATTACCCTTACCAACACTGTCCTCAGCGTCATCAAGACCCCTCTCCTTGGTGAATACTGAAGAGAAGTATTCATTGAGAACCTCACCCACTTCCACAGCTTCCAGGCACATCCTCCCACCTTTGTCTTTAATCGGACCTACCTTTACTCTGGCCATCCTTCTGCTCTTCACGTACGAGAAAAAAGCCTTGGGATTCTCCTTAACCCTACTCGCCAAAGCCCTTACATGTCCCCTTCTCTCTCTCCTCAGCCCTTTCTTAAGTTCCCTCCTTGCTACTCTATATTCCTCATGGGCCCTGTCTGATCCTTGCTACTTACACCTTATGTATGCGCCCTCTTCTTCCTAACTAGTTGTTCCACCTCTCTCGTCACCCACGGTTCCTTCACCGCCTCACCGGGACAAATTTATCCCTAACATCTTGCAACGGATCCCTGAACATCGACCACATCTCCATTGTACATTTCCCCTCAAAAATGTCATCCCAATTTACACTCCCAAGTTCTCACCTTATAGCCTCATAATTCGCCTTTCCCCAATTAAATATCTTCCCGTCCTCTTTGCTCCTATCCCTGTCCATGACAATTCTAAAGGTTATGGAGCAATGGTCACTGTCCCCCAAATGCTCACCCACCGATAGATCTGTCACCTGTCCCGGTTCATTACCTAAAACTAGATCTAATATGGCATTCCCTCTAGTCAGGCTGTCAACATACTATGTCAGGAATCCGTCCTGGACACACTTAACAAACTCCGGCGCGTCTAAACCTTTGGCACTAAGTAGGCGTCAATCAATATTTGGAAAGTTGAAGTCTCCCATTATAATAACCCTGTTATTTTCGCATCTTTCTGAAAACTGCCTCCCAATCTGCTCCTCAGTATCCCTACTGCTACCGGGGGGCCTACAGAATACTCCCAGGAGGGTAACTGCTCCTTTCTTGTTCCTAACTTCCACCCATATTGACTCTAGAGAGGATCCTTCTACATTATCTATCCTTTCTGCAGCTGTAACTGTGTCCCTGACCAGTATCGCCACCCCTCCTCCTCTTCTCTCCCCTCCCTATCCCTTTTAAAACACTGAAAACCAGGAATATTCAATATCCATTCCTGCCCTGGTGACAGCCATGTCTCTGTAATAGCCACAATATCATAGTCCCAAGTACTTATCCAAGCTCTCAGTTCATCTCCCTTATTCCTGATGCTTCTTGCATTTAAGTAAATGCACTTTAGCCCATCCACCTTACTACTTTTGTAGCCTGTACTCTGCTTCTCCTGCCTCAAAGCCTCTCTACCTGTCAGATCTGACTTTTTGCCATCCACTTCTTCCTCTGACCTACTCCTCCGGTTCCCTTCCCCCTTGCAATCTAGTTTAAACCCTCCTGAACCACCCCAGCAAACCTGGCCGCAAGGATATTGGCCCCCCTCAGGTTCAGGTGTAACCCACCTCTCTGTACAGGTCCCACCTTCCCCAGAAGAGATCCCAGTGATCCAAAAATCTAAAACCCTCCCTCCTGCACCAACTTCTCAGCCATGTATTTATTTGCCATCTCCTCTTATTCCTACCTTCACTATCGCGTGGCACTGGCAGCAATCCCGAGATTGCTGCCCTTGAGGTCCTGTTCTTCAGCCTTCTGCCTAGCTCCCTAAACTCACTTTTCAGGACCTCATCCCTCTTCCTACCTTTGTCGTTGGTACCAAAATAAACCACGACTTCTGGCTGTTCTCCCTCCCGCTCTAGAATATGTTAGTAGAAACTAACATAAAATCTAACATAAAAACTAACATAACATAAAATCAGTTCCAAAATACACATTTTAAAACTGTGAGATTTTGGAAAATTAGGAGCACAGAAAAATACCTGAAAAAGAACAATTTGCAATAAAATAGGGAAAGAGCCAGTGGTTGTGGGTTAATCGGACAACTCTTGCAAAGGACCAACAAGGCAGTTTGTGCTGTAGGCGGTGAAAAGGTTTTTAGAAACAGAAGCTAGCAGCTGCATGCAGCATTATAACCTCTCTGCACACAGTTAAAAGATATTTGGACAGGTACATGGATAGGAAAGGTTTAGAGGGATATGGGCCAAACACAGGCAATGGGACCAGCTCAAGAAGGCAACTTGGTCAGCATGGACAGGTAGGGTTGAAGAGCCTGTTTCTGTGCTAACTCCAGTGACAAGTTAAAAGCAAGTCAGTTAGTATCTGTTCTTGCATCTGATTTATAAAGTGATCTGGAGATACAAGAGACTGCAGATGCTGGAACTTGGAGTAAAAAGCAAGCAGCTGAAGGAACTCAGCAGGTCAGGCAGCATCTGTGGAGGGATATGGACAGTCAACGTTTCAGGTCGAGACTCTTCATCTGCACTAGAAAATCAGTCAGGATGAAGGGTGCTGACGGGAAACGTCGACTGTCCATTCCCCTCCACAGATACTGCCTGACCTGCTGAGTTCCTCCACCAAAAGGAATCAGCTGGGTAAAATTTCTATTTCATATTTTTTCTTTGTATTTGAATAAAATCTGTGGTCTGACGTTTCAATCAATCCCAGTTCCTGATTATGGGTGTATCATCAAGGAATATTAAGGGGTAGCTGATCCAAAACGTTTCACTCCAGTGTATCTTTGAGTAAAGCTCCATCTACATTGCTCCGTCAGACACTTCCAGGACAGCGAAAGCACGGGGTAGATACAGTGAATATCCCTTCAGCACCCCAGGCCTTGTCACAGGAGCCCTATCAGTATCCGTGGATTCTATCACCAGTGCCAGATGACTGGAAAAGTGAGTGTGAAGAGGTTAGAATGCTGTATGCAGCTGCTAACATCTTAATTGAGTTTAGAATTCAGATTGATATTGCTGAGTTCCCATAGCAATATCTATCCCGACGCTGATATCTTCTCCTCCTAGACTGTGGAATATGTTTCCCCTCTAACATGCCCATAAACTGCATGGAAATGAGCCATTCAGCCCATTCTTATGCCAGTGTTTTCATGTCACTACGGCCTCCCATCTCACGTCCCCATCTCCTCCTACTCTCCTTCCCTTGTGTGTTTATCTAACTTTATTCCAGAAATATTATACTTTCATTTGCAGGAGGTGCAACATTAGCTCGATGGGCAAAAGGGTCAGCATGGACATGGTGGGCCGAAGGGTCTGTTTCTGTGCTGTATGAGGCTGTGACTAAATGACTTTCATCTTGTCCCTTCCCATCATCCAGGGACCTCAGAAGTCCTTTCAGGTGAATTAGTGAATCACCTGCACGTCTTCCAACCCAGGGTATCTCATTTGGTATTCACAATATAGGCACGGATGAGTTAGGGCCTGTCTCCATGCTGCATTACTCTAATATTATTCCCTCTACATTGGAGAAACCAAGTGTAACTTTGCTGAACACCTCTGTTCAATCTGCAGGGGTGACCCTGCGTGTCCAACTGCCCGTCACTTTATTTCTCCATCCCAGTCAGACCTGGACACCTTTTTGGTGGTCTCCTACACCGTTCCAATGAGGTCCAACATAATCTTGTGGAACAGCACCTGATCTTCCGTCTGGGCATGCTGCAGCTTTTGGGGTTTCATACAGAATTCAACTAACTCAGGTAATTTTTTTTGCTTCTATTAGCACTGGCCATTTCAGCTCCGTAATATTAGTTTAGTCTCTATGTTCGTCTGTTTTTATTTCCCTCAACCCCTCCTCTACAGGTCACCTTGACTGTCTCTGGCTGGAGCGAGACCCACAGCCTGCCCTGGTCAAATCACGTAGACACTACGGCCAAGAAAGCTCACCAGCATCTCTACTTCCTCAGGAGGCTAAAGAAATTCGGTTTGTTCCCTTTGACTCTCACCAACTTTTATCGATGCACCATAGAAAGCATCCTATCTGGATGTATCACGGCTTGGTATGGCAACTGCTCTGCCCAGGACCGCAAGAAGCTGCAGAGAGTTGTGGACACAGCCCAGCGCATCACAGACACCAGCCTCCCCTACTTAGACTCTCTCTTTACCTCGGCTTGGTATGGCAACTGCTCTGCCCAGGACCGCAAGAAGCTGCAGAGAGTTGTGGACACAGCCCAGCGCATCACAGACACCAGCCTCCCCTACTTAGACTCTCTCTTTACCTCGGCTTCGTATGGCAACTGCTCTGCCCAGGACCGCA
The DNA here is from genome assembly GCF_009764475.1 of Pristis pectinata. Lineage (NCBI taxonomy): Eukaryota > Metazoa > Chordata > Chondrichthyes > Rhinopristiformes > Pristidae > Pristis > Pristis pectinata. The sequence continues at coordinate 2,628,437 of NC_067415.1, forward strand.
AGAAGCTGCAGAGAGTTGTGGACACAGCCCAGCGCATCACAGACACCAGCCTCCCCTACTTAGACTCTCTCTTTACCTCTCACTGCCTCGGTGAAGCAGCCAGCATAATCGAAGAACCCACCCACCCGGGACATTCTCTCTTCTCTCCTCTTCCATCAGGTAGAAGATACAGGAGCCTCAGGGCACGTACCACCAGACTTAAGGACAGCTTCTACCCCACTGTGATAAGACTATTGAACGGTTCCCTTATACAATGAGATGGACTATGACCTCACGATCTACCTTGTTGTGACCTTGCACCTTATTGCACTGCACTTCCTCTGTAGCTGTGACACTTTACTCTGTACGGTTATTGTTTTTACCTGTACTACATCAATGCACTCTGTACTAACTCAATGTAACTGCACTGTGTAATGAATTGGCCTGTACAGTCAGTATGCAAGACAAGTCTTTCACTGTACCTCGGTACAAGTGACAATAATAAACCAATACCAATACGCACTTGTTGGGTATTAAATTACTGTCAGGACTGAGTACTGGGTTATGTGGGGTAACTGGAGAAGCTGGGGTTGTTCTCTTTGGGGCAGTGGGTGTTAGGAGAAATTTACAGAAGTGTTCAGAATTATGAGGGTTCTGATAATGCGAACACAGAGGAACAGTTTCCATGGGCAGGAGTTTGGGTGCAGGCAAAGCCAGAGGGGAGCAACAAGCAAGGTGCTGGAAGAAGTTAGCAGGTCAGGCAGCATCTGCGGAGGGAAATGGACCAGATGAAGGGTCTCGGCCAGAAACATCGACTGTCCATTTCCCTCCACAGATGCTGCCCGACCCGCTGAGTTCCTTCAGCACCTTGTTTTTTGCTCAAGATTCCAACATCTGCGGTCTCTTGTGTCCCCAAAACCAGAGGGGAGATGAGAATCTTTTTGTTTTAATTCAGATCTGTCTGAAAGGGCGGTGGATACAGATTCAACAGGAACTTTTGAAAGTTGGATAAACAGTTGAAAAGAAAAAGAGTTTGCATGGGCAAGGAGGAAGAACAGAGGAGTGGCTCTAATTAAAGAGCTCTTACAAAATGCTGGCACAGTAATGATGGACTGGAAGGTCTCTTGTGCTGTAAATCTCTACAATTTGTGGGCCCTCAGTAATCAGACGACCCTGCCCAACAAGTCGACACAGCTTCCCCGCCTGTGAAGCATGTTGGGGGCAGGGTGGGCTGGTGCAAAAGGGTTAAAAGCTCCTGGGTTCTGTTCTCTTGTTTCCTCGGAGTGGCCCAGGGCTGTAATCACAAGAGCTTTCTCCAGCAGGCAGTAAATGGCTTTAGCATCATTTAATTTAACAATTACCAATCCCAGACGAGCCGAGGAAAAGGAAGACCAGTGGATGCTCATCATCTGCCCAGCCATTCTCCTTTCTTCGGATGGCTACATTTAAAAGAAAAGAGAAGAGCGAATGAGAAAGACTTAGAAAAAAAATATAAAATCGATTCTTCTCCTGCTGCCTACAATTATCACTAAGTATACACGATGTTATACCATCTTCATCCCACGCAATAGGCACCAGCTACCATTAGTCCATCGGAGATTTCATTAAGGAGCAGGACCCAGAAGGAACCAAATTGAGTTTGTATGGATCTCATGAGCCTGCCCTCCCAGTTATGCGGATGAACTGCGCGCTGTCTGGCGAAGCACGCAGTGTTGCCAAGGAGACGGGATCGACAGCGAGCGCGGGGGCGGGGGTGGGGGGGGGTGGAGGAGAAGGAAAGGGCGCGGACACGCGCGCTCACACGCACACTGCAAAGTGATCCGCTGCTACCTGCTAATATGGAGATTATTATTAATAATAAAAATTAATCCCCTGAAATTTGCTTTCTGTGTTTAGTGAAAGGACATTCGCCCAAGTTCAGGGTGACTCTATTCCACGCTGACTGACTGCGTGCATTAAATCCGATTTTGAAAAACCTGAAATGCTTGAATAATAGAGACTTGATTGGATTACTGTGATAAATCTATATCAGTCTTTAATCTTTCCAAATGTACCGGGGATAGAATCCTCTTTAGGTTCCCTTTCCTATTCTGTGTGTGCGATTCACCCACTTGTAGGACTTGTGTGTGAAATTTCACAATCGTCTTCCTGAATAACAACAGAACACAAGTGTCCTCCTCCACAGTGGGGAGAAACCCCTAAATAAATACTTGATATGCTGTGTGGTCAAGGTCAGAAAAGGTCCACCCCACCACCCCACACTCCCTACTGCCATTGGGGTACATCACCCACTGCAGGTCTGGAGATCATCAACAGGAAACAGAAACTCTCTCTCTCTAGTGCTGATACCCGACCTGCCGAGTATTTCCAATATATTTTGAGTTTCTATGTATGGTGGAGAGCATTCTGACTGGTTGCATCACTGCCTGGTATGGAGGCTCCAATGCACAGGATCATAAGAGGCTGCAGAGGGTTGTAGACTCAGCCAGCTCCATCACGGGCACAACCCTCCCCACCATCGAGGACATCTTCAAGAGGCGGTGCCTCAAGAAGGCAGCATCCATCACTAAGGACCCTCACCATCTGGGACATGCCCTCTTCTCGTTACTACCATCAGGGAGGAGGTACAGGAGCCTGAAGACCCACACTCAACGATTCAGGAACAGCTTCTTCCCCTCCGCCATCAGATTTCTGAACGGTTCATGAATCCGTGAACACTACCTCATCATTCCTTTTTATTTGCACTATTTATTTATTTTGTAATTTATAGTAATTTTATGTCTTTGCACTGTACTGCTGCCGTAAAACAATTCATGTCGTAAGACAGTGATAATAAATCTGATCTGATTCTGTTGATGGACAGCTCTCTCACCTCGGTCAGATGGCTGGGAGTTCAAATTCCACTCCACCCACTCCCGTACAGAAAGAGCTGATACCCAGCAATGCTGGAAGTGAGATACTCCACCAACTAAGCTGCTGACTTAGTGGCTTCACACCATCAGCTCCTCAGCCAAACACATACATAGCAGGGGAAGACTAATCATCCTGGGTTCCAGCTCAGAACCATAAACACACCAACTTCCATTTATATACCAACTTTAATATAGTAACATGTCCCAAGGCGCAACCATCTGCTGGAGGAACCTAGCGGGTCGAGCAGCATCTGTGGGAGGAAAGGAACTGTTGACGTTTTGGGTTGAAGCCCTGAATCAGGACCCAAGGTGTTCCACAGAGATGATCCCAAAAACACCGACACCACCCAAGACATCAGGACAAGTGACTGAAAGCTTGGTCAAACAGGAAGGTTTTAAGAAGCATCTAAAAAGGGAAACAAATTTTCAGGAGAGAATTTCAAAGAAAGGACGATGGCAGCTGGTGGCTCCGCACCAATGGTGAAGTAAATGTTGGAATTGCAAGATTCCAGAACTGTGAACTCATTTTTGTTGAGTTGTATGGTTGGAGGAGGTTATAGAAATGGACGATGGTAGGGTGGGGAATTTGAATTTTAAATTTACAGTCTGCTCTGGGAAGTGTTTCCCAGATTGAGGTATACCACAGAACCTCTGGTGTTGGGAGCCCATTGATCTGCACCCTAGTGAGAGGCAACACCTTTGGCAGGGAAAGGGTAGACCAAGAAATGGAACAAAATGCTATGGAAGCTCCTCACATTTGCCGCTGTGTTCAGAAAGAGGAACTCGGTCTCTTTGCTAACCTCTGTGCTTCATGGACAGTAAAGCGACACGCATTCCATGTTGCAGTGCAGGACACACAACAGCCAATCTGAGCACAGCAAGCTCCCACAAAGCAGTAATCTGATAAAGATCAGATAATCTGTGATATAGAGGCTGGCTGATGTAATAAAAATGGTGAGAACTCCAATGCTCCTTTTGGACGAAGTGGCTATGGGATCTTTTGCTTCCAGCCAAGAGGGCATGTGGTTAATGGTCTCATATGAAAGATGGCAGTACTGACATTCAGCACCCTAGCAGTGCTGGCACTGGAGTGTCAGTGGGGACTTAAACCCCTCAACCTCAGACTGAGAGGCGAGGGGGTGACCCTGTGAGACACGGCTGACACCCAAGGTGATAAACTCCCACTGGGAAGCTGTAAAAGCAGGTTGGGCAGCAGGAGGTCGCTGGGACAACTAAAAGACATTTTTCTTCACTGGTCCTCTCCTGGGGTCTGATGAAAGGTTTCAGAGTGTGAAGTTAGCTAGATATTGATTCTCATAAATACAATGTATTACTTTACTAAGATCAATATGAGGGCAGTCTTCGGAAGGCAAGGCAGCAGAAATTGGCTCTCCCTTCCTTTATTGCACCACTAATGTAGCAATTCATTCTAGATCGCCTTACTTGCCTCTATCAAGTCACGGCTACTGTGGAAAGGAATCAAACTGTGTTGGCATGACATGTGAAATCCCAGAAGCTCGATCAATCCTTAAAGGGCTATCTTCAGCGCAATCCACCTGTCCGTTCCATTCTAGACTGTTCCTCCTCCACCTCTCAGGGGGTTGAGGGAGGTGGGGGGCAGGATAATGTTATTCGATTATCAGAAAAAACTGATGTTGGCACAGGGGAGATATTAAGGCAGGTGACTAGAAGCCTGGTCACAGAATAGGCTTTGAGGAGAACTAGAGGGAGAGTGGGGAGGTTTAGAGAGGGAACTCCAGAGGGAGGGAGGAACAGTGGCAGACCTTCTCCAGGGGGCTGGTCAGGAAGCGCTTCCTAACACAGAGGTGAAGAGAAACATGGGCAATGGAAAATTCTAAAACAGATTTTTGTTGGCATTAAGATACAGATCGGTTATGGTGGGTTTCCTCCGGGTGCTCCGGTTTCCTCCCACATCCCAAAGCTGGTAGGCTGATTTGCCGCTGTGAACTGCCTCTTGTGTGCGATTGGTAGAATCTGGGGGGCAGTTGAATAAGATGCGGAGAGAATTAAAAAATGGGATTAATGTGGGATTAGTGTAAAGCTTGATGGTCAGCATGAATTCGGTGGGCTGAAGGGCCTATTTTCGTGCTGTACACGACCTTTAGATAGGGCTGGGAAGTCAAAGGCATGGCTACATCTGCAGAGCACTTAAACTCAGGGGTGCTCAACAGGCCAGAACTTGAGGAATGTGATAAGTTGAAGGACTGCACAACAAGAGGTTATGGATCCAGGAGGGTGTGAAGCCATGAAAGGATTTGAAAAGATGGATGAGAATTTTAAAAATCAAAGGCGAGGAGAAATGTCTTCACCCAGATGGGGGTGAATCTTTGGAATTCCTTATCCAAGAGGGCTGTGGAAACTCATTCGCTGAATATACTCAAGAAAGAATTCAAGAGTTTTGTTTTAGAGAAACAAGGTATAAGCATGAGAAAGACCTTGGAGTAAAAGATCAGCCACAACCTTACTGAATGCCACGAAGGTCCAGAATGGTCTACTTTTGCTTCTGAGATCAACGGGGGAAAAAACATTTGGCCCACTGTCTCTGCTAGATCCTACTCTCTTTCCCTAGAGCTCTGAAGCATTTCTATTTTAGCATGCTGAAGCATTTCTATTTTAGCACGCTGCTATAATGCTGGTTCACCCAATGTAGTGAAATGAGCTTTTAACTTTATACCAAAATTAAGCAGTTAGTTTGAGGACTACATTTGTGTGAAATAAGCAGATCCTTAACTAACAGAATGGGCTTAGTGTTATGATTCTGTGATTTAAACAAAAATGATATCTAATATCTAAAATGGATGTTCTTTTTCACCACCAGTCTATCTCCTGAGAGCAAGCTGGATATTTCAGACTTGAAGAGTTCTGATGGTTTCCAAAGGTGAGTCTGGTGTTGTGAAAGGTTCCTGATGCTGGGACAGCCCTGAGGCAGGAGTCTGTTTTTATGGGAATTTGCAACTAATTGGGAATGGAAGATACAACCAAACCAGATGTTCTGAATGCGAGATTATGCTTCCTCACCTTAAGTTTTCTGCCCCTTAACCTGTTGTAGTTTCCACCCGAAGTTGGTTACAAAAGAAGCACAGGGTAGTGGTTAAGCTACTGGACTAGAAGTCAGCGTTCAGTGCCACTGATTCAGAGATACGAGTGTGAATCTCACAATGGAACATTTAAATTCAACAAAATATAGAATTAGAAGCAAAATCCAGTCTCAGTAACAGTCACAATAAATCAACAGGATTGTCCATAAAACCCATCTGGATCATTACTGTCCTTTCAGGAAGGAGATTTGCCATCCTTACCCTATTTTGTCTTACCCTATATGTGTGACTGATGTCGTTGGCTCTTAGCTGGCTCCTCAAATTCAGGGGAAATTAGGGATGGACAATAATCGATACTCCACATTCCCTGAACAAATACAAATATTCAAATAAAGCTCTGGCCTCTCAGTCATCCCCTCAATGCTCAGTATTAGTAGCTGTGCCACTACCAGCCCATGGCCCTCCTTAGAGACTCTCTGAATCCCTCTCTCTCCTTCAAGATGCTTCTTCAAACTAAACTCATTCATTAAGATTGGTTGTCTGCCCTAACACCCAATGTGGCTCCATGTCTGATAGTTTCTCCAGTGAAACACCTGGGTGGATTTTTACTGTGTTATAGGTGTTATGTAAATATAAGTTGCTGTTGCAGAGCAATTTGGGCTACACAAGTTCCTGGAGGATATTTTCTAAGTACTTAACTTTCTCTTCTTATTTGATTGATGGCAGGGACCCTCCCTCTCCATCACAAATCACTTGTCGATGTACAACATGAAGGAAACTTTATGACTACAACCTGTGTGGACTGCATCTTGTGTAATAAGATGTTAGACTTTCATGAAGAACATAGAACAGTGCAGCACAGGAACAGGACCTTCTGCCCACCATGTCTGTGCCAACCATGATGCTAATTCAAACTAATCCCATCTGCCTGCACATGGTCCATCTCCCTCCATTCCCTGCCTGTTCACGTGCCTGTCTAAATGCCTCTTAAACATTGCTACCATGATGGCCCGTCATCAGGGATACAGATGTCAACAGCTTCTGGATTGTCTAAGTCTGTAGAAACCCAGAGAAACGTGAACACCCTTTGTCTGGTCGCTGTGGGGAGAGGTCCCTGCTTCTCCAAACATCTCATGACTGCTTCTGGCTGGAATTGCCAAGCAGAGGAACCCAGTAACACGGGAAAGGGACCAAACGTTGTCAGGCAAATATCACACTATCAAGACATCACACCATCAAACTAACAGTAATATGAGACCAGTGTTACATAAAACGCACAGTGTTGGAACTGGTCTTATACTAAACTACTGGCATTTATGTCCCACATGTGTCTTCACTACTCCCTGAGAGCTGGCAGCCCTAAACAAGGGGAATGGTATTATGGCACACATCACCTCCCAGATCATCCTTAAGGACAGATGGGGGATTCAGTGCGAGAGAGTACAGGGTATTGTGCAGTTTGAGTTACAGACAAAGAGGCTGCTGTGTCTTTAAATGGCAGATACTGGCCTGCATAAGGCTGGAAGCAAATTTCCCCCAAATTTGATTAGGATCCGGCAGCTTCTCCATAAACCCTCCCGTCTAATGCGTACAGACACCACCTGTGTCAGATGTGCCCAGCCCATTCATCAAGCTTTAGCCAATTAGCAGAGGCCTGATGGTTGGAATTATTTGCAGCTGGTTTGTAACGTGGGGGGGGAGAGAGAAGAGTGGGAGGATAAAATGGGGGCACTGATTGATTGGGGGGGGGGAGGCAGCACAAAACAGCAAACAAAATATCAGAAGGACAAAAGAAAGGGCAAGAGCTCCCCGTGATGCAGGGAGAGGGACGCATTCACAGGGGGTTTGTCCATGTCATTCCAGGCAGACCTCGTCTGTCATGCGACCCAGTCAAAATCTTATTAAGTAGAATGTGACCAGGCTCCTTCATTGTTACTGAAACAATTTGTCCTTGTAAGTAAACACTGCGATGCATGATGTTTCTGACCTGGCTCCTTGCTGCCATTTATTTCACCATTTGAATGACTTAAATTGGAGAGAACAGATGGACTTAAAAAAAAGTCTTTAAAAAAAAATCTTTTAAATAGAGATGAACAGCACAGAAACAGGCTATTCAATCCAACAGGTCCACACCAGAGATCAGGAGGTGCACAACCCCTACCAGCTAACCCATCCGAGGGGCGGGGGCCAGGGGTGGGCTGGGGGTGAAGGGGGAGAGATTTTGTGGACATTGAAAGGGTTTGACAGGGTAAATGAAGAGTAACAGCTTATTACTAACCCAACCCAAAGTAACTCTGTACTAACCCAATGTAACTGCACTGTGCAATGAAATGATCTGTACGATTGGTGTGCAAGACAAGTTTTTCACTGTACCTCGGTACAAGTGACAATAATAAACCAATACCAATTAATATGCTTAAGGCCTCTAATTTTATACCCCCTCACAAGCAGAAATGCTTTTTCCATGTTTAATCTATCGAACCTGTTTTCAGTTTGGAGTCTTAATGTAATTGCACGCAGTGGATTGTTTCTGTACTCCAACCCTTCAGTCTCTGACAGTGCTGAGTACAGTTCCAAAGGTTCCAATTACAATTTACTTGTTCAGGGGATGTAAACGTTGCTGGCATTGCCATCATTTGCTGTCCATCTCTACTTGCCACCAAATTGAGGAGGTAGTTAAAGAGTCAACCACTTGGTGGGTCTGGAGTCACACACAGGCCGGACCAGGTAACCGCAGCAGATTTCCTATCCTGAAGAATATTAGTGAACCAGGTGGGGTTTCACAACATGGTCACTGTTATATTCCTAAAAAAACATCCAGATTTTTAATTTAATTATTTGAACTTAAATCCTCAAGGTGTCACGGTGGGATTCACTTATCTCTCTGAACTAACAAGTGTCTGGTGGGAGAGCTGTACAGCCTTTCCGCCCACTGCATCCATGGTGAACTTTTTCTCAGTCTACACTGATCACATTTGCCTGCATTCGGTCTGCATCCTTCTAATCCTTGCCTTATCTGTCTAAATGCCCCTTAAACATTGATTGCATCAGTGATTGTATCTGATTCCACCACCTCTGGCAGCATGTTCAAGATATTAACCACTCTCCGTACAATAAATTTCTCCTCAGATCCCCTTTAAAACTTCTTCCCCTCACCTGAAACCGATGTCCTCTGGTTTTGATGGGAACTTTGCTTGTTCAATAGCTTAATCACTGCCAATACTGGAACTGAGGTGGTTCCAGGGGCTCTGGTCATGCTCAGATACCTCAACAAAATGCCCATTGCTCAATCCACTGTGGCGAATATCATGGGAAAATCTGACAGAGTCATTGAGTTACACAGCATGGAAACAGGACCTTTGGCCCAACTCGTCCATGCCGAACAAGATGTCTATCTGAGCTAGTCCCATTTGCCTGCGTTTGGTTCATATGCCCCAGAACCCTTTCTATCCATGGATTTGTCCAAATGTCTTTTAAACATTGTAATTATATCCCCCCTCTACAGCTCCCTTTGGCAGCACGTTCCATATACCCACCACCCTCTGGGTGAAAAAGTTGCCCCTCAGGTCCCTTTTAAACTTTCCTCTCTCACGTTAAAACAATACCCTCCAGTTTTAGACTCCCCTACCCTGGGAAAAAGACTTGACCATCCACCTTATCGACGCCCCCCATGATTTTATAAGGTCACCCCTTAACCTCTGATGCTCCAGGAAAAAAGCCCCAGCCCATGCATTCTCTCCTTATAAATCAATCACTCCAGTCCCAGTAACATAATCATGAATCTTTTCTGCACCCTTTCCAGCTTAACTGTATCCTTCCTAAAGCAGGCCAACCCGAAATGCACACAATGTGAAGTCCCACCAATGACCTGTACAGTTGCAACATGATGTCACAACTCCTGTACTCAATGCCCTGCCCAATGAAGGCAAACATGCCAAACACATCTTCAACTACCTGTGGTCAAGTCCATGATGGGTGTCAAGGTGGTTCAATGGGTCACACATCCATGTCAAAATCTAGATGTTAGTCCCACTCCAATGTCAGAGCACAAAATCAGAGCTGAAACACCGAGTGTAGCACCAAGGGAGAGCTGAGCTATGGAAGGGGTGGTGCTGAGGGAGGGTCAGACTGTGGGAGGGGCAGTGAGGAGGGAGGGTCACACTGTGGGAGGGGCGGTGCTGAGGGAGGGTCACACTGTGGGAGGGGCAGTACTGAGGGAGGGTCACACTGTGGGAGGGGCGGTGCTGAGGGAGGGTCACACTGTGGGAGGGGCGGTGCTGAGGGAGGGTCACACTGTGGGAGGGGCAGTACTGAGCACCCGGTGCGGCGCGGGGAGGGGCGCGCGGCGGATCTCCTGGTGGGTCTCCTGCTGGGCCTGGCCAAGCTGGCCATCCACGGGAGGCCGAGGGATCCGGCAGGTCGGCCTGCCGCCCGTCTTCCGCGCGCGGGTGTCGTTGGAACGGGAGCACACGGTCTCCTTGGGCGCCCTGGCCGAGTTCCGCGCTCGGTGGGCCCCTCAGGGGATCACGTGTGTCGTGGACGAGACGGATGCGATTCTGGTGTGAAGTGTCGTGCGTTTTGCGGTTGCGGGTGTAGTGTTGCGCGGGTATTGGTTTCGGCCGGGTTGTTTCTTTCTGTACTAGATGTAGCGTGTTTGCTGTTGGTTGTTTTTGTAGTTTCTTTTAACGAATAAACATTTTGTACAAAAAAAGGGGCGGTACTGAGGGAGTGCTGTGCCATTTAAGGTACCATTGTTTGGATGAGATTTTGAAGGCCTTTTTCTTAGAATGGGCACCATTCCCTGGGCAAGTGACTCTCTGCTTGTAGAGTTGGGATCACTTGCCGTGTTAGATAACCTCACCCATTCCCCTTACTCTGCCTGTTAAATCTCACACAGTCGCTGGAAGTATCAAGATTTAAATATCTGACTGACACCATCTCAGGGTGTGTACCACTCTCTAAGTACTGGGAACACCTCCCTGGATCGTGGGCTGAATTCCTGGTCCGTGGAAAAAGCCCGGGGTATAAAAAAAGTTTTATTACAGCAGTTCAGCTCAAATTCACAGCTATTCGTTTGCCACAGCTGTACCGAGGGGAGACATGGACAGCTTACAGCAGTCTGAGCTGGCACCTGTGGGACTGGAGGGTGAAGCTCAGTGTAAAAAGAAAATAACTCAATCTTCTTTTTTCTGCAAAGTCCAGAATAAAGGATTAGTTAAGAACAAAACGCTTGTCAAAATAAATTTTTTGAAGTGCGGCTTCAGGGCGATTTGAGAAGTGTTGAAATTGCTGGGACGTGGGCCTTGGTTTGACGTGATTTACACTCAGTCCCTGACATGGTGTGGGGCCGGGAGTCCTGACGGTGATGAGCGCTGAGGGAGAGATTCAGCCTCCGGGTGCAGTTTGCAGCTCAATCAACGGGAGTGAGGACACTTGTGAAGCAATCCAATGACTTCTGTTGCTGATGGCCCTCAGTCATTCCGATACAAACACACTTTCATCATCAGTGGGATAATGGGCATCACGGGAGCGCCACGGAGCAGCACTCACTGACAGATCGCTCGGCTGCTCTTTCTAATATCGCTCTCGCCCTGCACAAACAGCGCAATCCACTTCCCTGCCTCAGGTTGCCACAGCCTGTGGGAGCCAGCCCCTCGCCCTCAGAGGGTTACTAATATTCCCTGCTGGCAGGAGAGGCTGTTGCTGTGAATTACACAGCCTCAGCTCCTTTTGTTATTTTACTTTTTCCAAACATGCACTCAGTGAATCCTTGCACTTAAAGGCCATGGGCTAATCAACATCACTGGAATAGCTTATCTCACCCCTGCTTGGAACATAGAACTGTACAGCACAGGAACAGGCCCTTCGGTCCACAATGTCTGTGCCGAACATGATGCCGAATTAAACTGAATCTCTTTTGCCTGCACATGATCCACATCCCTCCATTTCCTGCATATTCATGTGTCGATCTAACAGCCTCTTAAACACCACTATCGTGTCCGCTTCCACCATCACCCCTGGCAGCCGTTCCAGGTACCCACAACTCTCTGTGTAAAAACTTGCCCGACACATCTCCTTTAAACTTTCCCCCTCGCACCTTAAAGCTCTGCCCTCTAGTATTTGACATTTCTACCCTGGAAAATAGACTCTGACTGTCTACCCTATCTCTGCCTCTCATAATTTTATAAACTTCTATCAGGTCTCCCCTCAGCCTCCGCTGCTCAGAGAAAACAATCCAACTTTGTCCAACCTCTCTCTCTATAGCACATGCCCTCTAATCCAGGCAGCATCCTGGTGAACCTCTTCTGCACCCTCTCCAAAGCCTCCACATCCTTCCTATAATTGGACTTGTAGGAGCATTCCCTGGGTAAACTGGTTGCTTTGTTTCCCACAGCAGTGGCTACACCTCAAAGTATTCAACTGCTGTAAAACACCTTAAACAGAGCATTGAAATGTAATTGAGATTGTAAATCCAAAAATAAAACTGCAGGTGCTAGAAATCTGAAATATAACCAGGAAATGCTGGAAACTCTCAGCAGGTCAGGCAGTATCTGTGGAGAAACAGTTAATGTTTCAGATGGCATATACTTCATCGGAACTGGAAATGTGAGAAAGATAGTTTTAAGGTGCAAGTCCTAACCTTAACTATCCCCCTGTAAAACTTAAAACTAACTTGTTTTCTCACTTTTCACGTCCTGATGAAGGTTTTGATTTGAAATGTTAGTGTTTCTCTGTCCGCTGATGCTGCTTGACCTGGTGGGTGTTTCCAGCATTTTCTTTTATTATACTGAAATGCAAGTTCTTTCTGTTACAGACCTGGTGAATCCATCAGCAGTTGACCAGCACAGATGGCACAGGATGTGAGGAGTTCCTGAACAAGGCTGTTCCAGGTAGGGCCAACATTTATAACCAGTTCATGGGAGATGCTGTGCATCTGGTGTATCCTCAAAGAACACCCAGCCTTCTAACATCACTCTTGGGATTGTGGTAGATGCCATAGACAAGCTCTATAACTAGCAGCAAGTAACATCCATCCCACACAACAGCCAGGCAATGGCCGTCCTCAACAAGAAGGGGTCTAAGCATTTCTCGTGATATTCAGTGCTGTTAGCATTGTCTTCCACCAGCCATATCCTGAAAGGGGTCAGTATTGACCAGAAACTCAGCTGGACCAGTCATATAGATGCTTTGGCTTCATCAGCTGGTTGCAGGCTGTATATTCAGTGATTCTTGGAGTCATAGAGCAGTACAGCACAGAAATAGGCCCTTTAGCCCAACTCGTCCATGCCGACCAAGATGCCCATCTTAAGCAAGTCCCATTTGCCTGCATTTGGCCTATATCCCTCTAAACCTTTCCTATCCATGGACCTGTCCAACTGTCTTTTAAGTGATGTTACTGTACCTGCCTCTACCACTTCCTCTGGCAGCTCGTTCCATACACCCACCACCCTCTTGTGTGAAGAAATTGCCCCTCAGGACCTATTAAATCTTTCCCCTCTCACCTTCAACCTATGTCCTCTACTTTTAGACTCCCCTGCTCTGGGAATAAGACTGTGGGCATCCACCTATCTACTCCCCTCATGATTTTATACACCTCTATAAGGTCACCCCATGAATAAATTCCTCACCTGCCCAACCTCTCCCTATAACTCGAGTTTCTTGACTCATCTCCCATCACTCCAAACCTTGTTCATCAACAGCAAGGCACAAGAACTCCAGGGTCATACAGCACGAAGCAGGCGCTTTAGCTACCATGTCCATGCCAACCATCAATTCCCATCTATACTAAACCCATTTACCAGCACCTGGTCCATCGCCTTTTGTGCCTTGGCCATTCAAGTGCTCATCTAGGTATTTCTTAAGTACCCCCTCAGGCAGTACTTGCTAGATTCCAACCACCTTCTGGGTGAAAAAATTCTCTTCGGATCCCCTCCAAACTTCTCAACCTTCAGCCTAAACCTATGGCCTCTGGTTTTCTATGTAAAATCCTCGGTTTGATTAGATCAGGCCCAGTTCCAACAATTAAAAGATAGTTGGATGGGTACATGGGCAGGAATGGTTTGGAAGGTTATGGGCCAAATGGGACTGGCTTGGATGGGCATCTTGGTTGGCATGGATCAGGTGGGCTGAAGGGCCTGTTTCTGTGCTGTACAACTCTATAATTCTCAAGTTCGACACCATCCAGGGCAAACCTGTTCACTTACTTGACATCCTATCCACCAGCTTAAATCAGCACTTCCTCCCCCATTGGCATACAGTGGTTGCAGTGAGTACCACCTACAATTACAGTCACATGCCCCAGTGCTTCAGGCAGAGAGACCTCTCTTGCCTTTCCATTAATTACGCTGGTACAGACAGACAGACAGACACAGGTAGATAGATAGAGATACAGAGACAGACATAGGGACACCTCAGTATTGGGGCAGGTCAAACAGCACAAAAATCTATATGGTTGGCAGGTGTGGAAATACCCTCCTTGGAGCTACCTCTCAGATCGAGCACTCTGTGTAGAACCAGCTCAGTGCTCTAGTATGTCAGCTCAACAGTTTGCACAAGATTGTATTCACCCCTTTCTGAAGCTGAAAGCAGAGTGTTTAACAGAACAGCACATTACAAATCTTATTACGGAACTGTTACTCCAGCTGTGCGTGACCAAAGGCTTTTTCCTTACAAAATAAGAAAATGCTTTTCTGTTCCCGTTAAATTGATCTGCTATCTGATTGAATTACCCCGAAACATCCTGCTTTATTTTCATAAGAATCAAGATAGCGTGCAGCTAATGGCAGTAGACCTTAGGTCACCTCTTACGCTGATCCTGCAACTGCAAGGATCAAACCACACCCACCCTGCAGGGAAAAGTTCTGCGGATAATTTTTCTTTATCCCTGTTCTGTGCTTTTCATCTGCACACCCATCCTCCCTGCAAAATATCTGGTCCCCACTCTACCAGAGCAGGGACACATGGGTTAGAGACAGAGGAATGCAACATCCATACTGTCCTATCATACTCCCCTAGGGCAGGGACACATGGGTTAGTAAATATACAAGAACACAAGAAAATAGCAGGAGTGGGCCATCACGCCCTTTAAGCCTGTCCCACCTTTGCATATCATCGTGGCTGACCCATGCTGTCCTCAACACATCTTTTCCGCCACTTCTCCATACCCCTATGTATTCCTCAATCTATTCAAGGCGGGCACAGTAGTGTATGGGCAGGCACGGTAGTGTAGCAGTTAGCTTAACGCTATTACAACACCAGCGGCCTGGGTTCAATTCCAGCCGCTGTCTGTAAGGAGTGTGTATGTTCTCCCCGTGTCTGCGTGGGTTTCCTCTGGGTTCTCCAGTTTCCTCCCACATTCCAAAGACATGGGTGTGCTATGTTGGCACCGGAAGCGTGGCGACACTTGCGGGCTGCCCACAGAACACGCTATGCAAAAGATGCATTTCACTGTGTGTTTCGATGTACATGTGACTGATAAAGAAACCTTATCAATATTCATCTACCTCCACTTGAAGTACTTCTAACGATCCAGCTTCCATCGCCCTCTGGGGCAGAGAATTTGCCAACCTTTGCGGGACAATATTCCTACAAACCTCAGTTTTAAATGACTGGCCCCTTATCTTGTAGTTATGTCCCCTGGTCTGAGGCTCTCCCACTGGTGAAAACATCCCAACATCTCCCCTGTCAAGTCCTCTTAGGATCTTATATGTCTAAGGTCACCCCTCATTCTTCTAAACTCCGAGGAATACAGGTCCAACCTATTTGGTCTCTCATGGTAGGGCAGCCTTCTCATCCCAGGAACTGGCCTGGTGAATCTCCTTTGGAGTACTATATCTTCTTTTCAGATGGGCAGTATTTCACATGAAGCAGTATTCTACCAACACCCTGCACAATTGCAACAAAACCTCCCTATTTTTAGACTCCAATTCCTTTGTAATAAAGGCCAAAATGCCATTTGACTTCTTGACTACTTGTTGAACCTGCCTACAAGCTTTTTGTGATTCATGCACTAGAACACCTAGATCCCTCTGAACTTCACTCAGCTGCAGTCTTTCTCCAATGAGATAATAATCTGCCTTTTGGTGACCGCATACTTCCACACATTAAACTCCATTTGCCAGACTGTTGCCCACTCACTCAATCTATCTATATCCACTGCAGAATCACAGTTACCCCCTTCAAATCTGAAAAGGACCCATTTATTCCAACTCTGTTTTCTATGAGACAGCCAGTTTTCAGTCCATTCCAACACACTTTCTCCGATACCATCGGCTTTTAATTTATGCATCAGCCTCTTTAGACTGTCTTTAGGAAATCTAGGAACACCACACCTACAGGTTCCCCTCTATCAACTCTCTCTGTTACATTCTCAAAGAATTTGAGCAGATTTGTCAAACATTATTTACCTTTCAAAAAACCATGTTGACTACGTTTAATTATATTCAGCTTTCCTAAATGATTAACTATTTCCCCTTTGACTACTGACTCCAGTATCTTGCCAATTATAGCTGTTAAACTAACTGGCCTGATGTTCCCTGCCTTCTACGTATCTTCTTTCTTTGAACTGGGAGTCACATTGGCTGTTTTCCAATCTTCCGGTACCCTCCCGGAGTTTAGCAAGTTATGAAGCGTTTCACCCGATGGGTCCACTATCTTAGCAGCCACTGCCTTTAAATCCTGGCATGCAGTCCATTGGATTCTGGCGACTTGTCCACATTTAGCCTCTGAGCTTCTCCAATACTTTATCCCTTGTAATTGGGATTTTTGTAAATTCTACATGTTATTTGAAATCAGCCCATCTGATATCTTAGGGATGTCTTCCACAGTGAAGACCGATGCATTTATTCAACCTATCTTGCACTTCTTTGTTTACTGCTACTAATTCAGCAACCTCGTTCTCAAGAGGCCCCACATTAACCTCAGCTGCCCCCTTCCTATTTATACATCCACAGAAACTTTTACTGTTTCTTTTTATACTACATGAAAGTTTTCACTCAAAATTTATTTTCTCTCTTCTCATGAGCTTTTTAGTTTCCTTCTGCCGGATCCTGAAATCTTTTCAGTCCTCTGGTCTACCACTAGCCCTAATTTTCAAATGACATTATCCTTTACCTCCTTTATTAACCACGGATTGTTCCTCTTTCTCTTGGAATCCCTCTTTCTGATTGGGATAAACTCTTGCTGAGCATTCCAGACCAGCAGTTTGAATATTTGCCACAACTCTTCTACCAACCTGTCTCTAAGCATTCATTGGGAGGGGTGTTGAATATCAGAGTAAAGAAGTCATGTTGCTGCTGGATAAAACTTTAGTCAGACCACGCTTGGAGTATTGTGTGCAGTCTGGTCGCCCCATCACAGGAGCGATGTGGAGACTGTGGAGAGGGTGCAGAAGAGGTTCACCAGGATGCTGCCTGGATTACAGGGTTGGAGCTATAAGGTAAGGCTGGACAAACTTGGGTTGTTCTCCCAATCAGAGGCTGAGGGGAGACCTGATAAAGGTTTTTAAAATTATGAGAGGCATAGACAGGGTAGACAAAATCTTTTCCCCAGGGTAGAAATGTCAAATACCAGAGAACATGTGTTTAAGGTTAGAGGGGGGAAGTTCAAAGGTGATGTGAGGGGCAAGTTTTTTTTACGCAGAGAGTGGTAGGTGCCTGGAATGGGTTACCAGGGGTAGTAGTGGAAGCAGGCAGTTTAGTGGAGTTTAAGAGGTTTTTAGATAAACACATGAATATGAAGGGAATGGAGGGATGTGGATTATACACAGGAGGACATTTAGTATATGGCATTATGATCGGCACACAATCGTGGGCCGAATGGCCTGTCCAGTGCTATACTGTTCTATGTTCTTGATTACCCAGTCCACCTTAGACAACTCCTCCCTCAAACTGTTATAATGGCTTTTATATAAATTGAAGACACTGGTTATGGACCCAAGGTGTTCATCTTCAAACTGCACCTGGAATTATATCATATTGTGGTCACTACTGCCCAGGGGATCTTTAACCCCAAGATCCTTATTAATCCTTCGTCATTACACAAGCCCAAATCTAAAATAGCCCATTCCCAGGTAGGTTCTGCAATGTACTGTTCAGAAAAGCAATCATTGACACATTGCACAAATATTTCTTCTACGATTCCCTTGCCAATTTGGTTCATCCAATCAATATATAGATTAAGGGTGCAGAAGAGGTTCATCAGGATGCTGCCTGAATTAGAGGGTATGAGCTATAAGGAGAGGCTGGACAAACTTGGGTTGTCTTCTCTGGAGTGGTGGAGGCTGAGAGGAGACCTGATAGAAGTTAATAAAATTATGAGAGGCATAGACAGGGTAAACAGTCAAAAACTTTTTCCCAGGGTAGAAATATCAGGTGCTAGAGGACATGCAGTTAAGGTGAGAGGGGGAAAGTTTAAATGAGATGTGCGGGGCAAATTCTTTTTTTACACACAGAGAGTGGTGGGTTCCTGGAATGGGCTGCTGGGGGAAGCAGATATGATAGTGGCGTTTAAGAGACACATGAATACTGTATGCAGGGAGTGGAGGGATATGGATCATGTGCAGGCAGAAGAGATTTAGTTTAATTTGGCATTGAGTTCAGCACAGACCTGGTGGCCCGAAGGGCGTTCCTGTGCTGTACTGTTTTGTTTTTTTGAGCACTAAAATCTCCCATGATAATCGTAGTTCCCTTCAAACATGCCCTTGATAGTTCCCCATTCATGGTCTGAGCGACTGAGTGCTGTTGTAATTTGGAATGCGCAGACTGTACGGGCACTGGAAGCTGGCTGCCACATAAAAAAAACGGAGAGCTGGAATAAGCTGGTCCTTTACAGGTGGGAAGGAAGTAACTAGTGGAGTACCCAAGGGATCAGCTCTTGGCCCTCAACTGTTTACTATTTACATTAATGGCCTGGAAGAGGGAACAAAATGCAAGGTTTCCAAATTTGCCGAAAACACAGAAGTAGACAGAAGAGCAATATTGTAAATGAGGATATTGTGATTCTGCAAGATATAGACATAGAACATAGAACACTACAGCACAGTGCAGGCCCTTCAGCCCACAATGTTGTGCTGACATCTTATCCTGCTCTAATATCTATCTAACCCTTCCCTCTCAAATGTTAACCCTTTCCTCCCATTTTTCTACCATTCATGTGGCTACTAAGAGTCTCTTAAATGTCCCTAATGTATCTGTCCCCACCACCTCTGCTGGCAGTGCGTTCCACGCACGCACCACTCTCTGTGTAAAAAACTTACCTCTGACATCCCCCTTATACCTTCCTCCAATCACCTTAAAATTATGCCCCCTCGTTTTAGCCATATTTACCCTGGGAAAAAGTCTCTGACTGTCCACTTGATCTATGCCTCTTATCATCTTGTACACCTCTATCAAGTCACCTCTCATTCTCCTTCTCTCCAAAGAGAAAAGCCCTAGCTCACTCAACCTATCCTCATAAGACATGCTCTCCAATCCAGGCCTATTGTGTGATTGGGCAAAAACCTGTCAAATGGAGTTTAATGTGGTGATGTGTGAGAACATGCACTTTGGTAAGAGGAATCAGAAGGCAGATTATTATCTAAGTAGAAAGAGGGTGAAGTTCAGAGGGATGTAGATGGTCTAGTAGACGAATAACAAAAGTTAGCAGTTATGTTCCAACAGGTAGTTAAGAAGGCAAATGGCATTTATTGTGAAGAGGTTTAAAAATGGGGAGGTCTTACTACAATTGTACAGGGCGTTGGTGAGGCCACACCTGAAGTACTCTGCACAGTTCTGATCCCCTTAACTAAAAAAGGATAAAGTGACTTTGGAGGCGGTCTTGTTAGCCACGGGTGAGGGCCTGGAGGATAGCTAATGTTGTTCCCTTGTTCAAAAAGGGCAGTAAGGATAAATCTGGAAACTACAGGCCGGGGAGCTTTCCATGAGTTGTTGGAGAAGAGCCTGAGAGACAGGAGACATGTTAACTTGGAAAGGCAGGGACTGATTTGGAGGAGTCAGGAGAGATCATGTCTCACAAATCTGATTGAGTTTTTTTTGAGGAGGTACCCTAAGAATATTGATGAAGGCAGAGTGGTGGACATGGTTTACGTGGACCTGGATGAAGGACAACTTTTTCACACAGAGGGTGGTGAGTATGTGGAACGAGCTGCCAGAGGAAGTGGGTGAGGCAGGTACAATGGTATCATTTAAGCAGCACTTGGATAGGTACATGGAGGGGTGGGCCTTGGAGGGATATGGACCGAACGCAGGAAATTGGGACTAGCTGGGTTGACACCGTGGTTGGTATGGACCAGTTGGGCCGAAGGGCCTGTATCCGTGCTGTATTGCTCTATGACTTTATGACTTTAGTAAGGCTTTTGATAAGGTCCTGTACTGTAGGCTGGTCCAGAAGGTTTAGGCGAAAGGGATCTGAGGCATGTTGGCAAACTGGATTCAAACCTGGCTGGGTGATAAGAGGCAGAGGGCAGTGGTGGATGGGTGCTTTTCTGATTGGAGGTCTGTAACCTGTGATGTACCACAGGGATAGGTGTTGGGACCTTTGTTGTTGGTAAAAATATATAAGAGACTTGGATGAGAATGTAGAGGGTCTGATAAGTACATTTGTACACAACACGAAAGTTAGAGGAGTCGTAGATAGCAAAGCAGGTTGTCTAAGGATACAGAGGGACATAGATCAGCTGGAAAGTTGGGCAGAGCACTGGCAGATAGAATTTAATCCAGACAAGTGTGAGGTAATGTACTTTGGGAAGCCAAATTCTGGCAGAACATTTAAATGCAGGGACATTGGGAGTGCCGACTTACAGAGACCTGGGGGTGCAAGTCCATAGCTTACTGAATGTGGATACACTGAAATGTGAAGAAGGCATGTTGTTTGCTTGCCTTCATAAACCAAGGTACTGAGATAAGAACTGGGACGTCATGTTGTGGCTGTACAAAACATTGGTTAGACTGCACTTGGAGAATTGTGTATAGTTCTGGTCACCACACTACAGGAAGGATGTGGCAGGAATAGAGAGGGTGTAGAGGAGATTCACCAGGACATTGCCTGGAATGGAAGGCTGTGGTTATAAGGAGAGATTGGATAGGGTGGGATTGTTCTCACTGAAACATAGGAGGTTGAGGGGTGACCTTATGGAGCTTTATAAAATTATGAGAGCATAGGTAGGAATAGATAGTTTCTCCCAAGGCAGGAGCGTCTAAAGAGGGCACAGGTTTAAGGGGAGAAATTTAAAGGTGATCTGAGGGGTAAGTTTTTCACACAGAGGGCGGTGGGTATATGGAATGAGCTGCCAGAGGAGGTGGTGGAGGCAGATACAATTACAATGTTTTAAAGTCATTTGGCCAGGTACTTGGATCGGAAAGGAGTAGAGGGATATGGGGCTAATGCAGGCAAACGGGATTAGCTTAGGTAGGAGTCCCAGTTAACATCGATGAGGTGAGGCGAAAGGGCTCGTTGATTCCATGATCAAATCTACAGTACTGTAAATGGTGAAGTACTCTGTGAAGCCATGAATTGATTGGTTTGTACATGCCTGCTGCCACAGTTGCGATAGCGGTCTCCTGACCGATGATGTGTTCTTTCAGTCTCTGCTCCAGGGGAAATCGCCTGCGCTCCTCTGCCTCCCGCTTCCTCTGCTGTTCCTGGTACTGTAAATGAACGAGACAAACACAAGGGCTGGTCAGCAGTTGAAGTGTTCCTGAAATTACCGATCTTTTCATGTTTTAATTCAATACAGGTAGGTTTTGATGCAACAAACAATGTGTTGGAGGAACTCAGCAGGTCAAGCAACATCTGTGGGGGGAAAGGAATTGTAGAAGTTTCGGGTCAGAACCCTATATGAGGATGTAGGGCCTTGTAGAGTCATACAGCAAGGAAAAAGGCCCTTCGGTCCATACCCATCCATGCCGACCAAGATGTACATTCAAGCTAATCCCATTTCCCAGCACTTGGCCCGTATCCTTCTAACTCTTGTATTCCATGTACCTGCCCACGTACTTCTTAAGGTTCACTTTTCATGGACAAATATATATTTTATGTATATATACATACACACAGGTTCTCTTCCCTGAACTATACTGATTAGCCTGTTGGGTTTTTAGGACAATCCAGTAGCTTTCAATGTCATTTATTCATGAGCTGGCACGGGCATAATGGGCTGAATGGCCTTCTACGCTGTAAGATTATGTAATAGGGGAAAGATTTAAAGGGGACCTGAGGGGCAAATTTTCCCACAGAGGGTGGTGGGATATGGAACGAACTGCCAGAGTAAGTGGTAAAAGTGGGTACAATTACAATGTTTAAAAGGGCATTTAGACAAGTAGATGGATAGGAAAAGTTTAGAGGGAAATGGGCCAATCACAGACAAATGGGATTAGCTCAGGTAGGCAACTTGGTCAGTATAGACGAGTTGGGCTGAAGGGCCTGTTCTGTGCTGTGTAACTCTCTGACTCTATGAATATATTGCATGTACTTACACAAGGGAAGACTTGGTTAGGGCGGGAGCGGTTGACCAGAAATTTTCACCCTAAACTAAATCAAATCAGTGACCTCAGTTCTATGACAGCACCCCCTCCAGTCAGTCCCACTCTCCCAGCTGTGATCCTGGGAGTCAGACTGAATCAGCTAATTTCAAAAGAGGGTCTAAACAACTGGACTAAGAGAGAACAAAGGTTAAAGACCTGGTTCTGACTCCTGATTCCTGCTGTGTATGTGTCCATTCCTGTGCAAGTCTGTCTGGGCATTTACATGCATACACACGCGTGGACCTACTTGCAAACATATGCATGCACAGGTATGCATATATGTGAGTGCCAGTATATGTGCAATAACAGTGCATTTGAGGGGGAGGAAGAGTATACACACAACTGTGTATGCGTTTATGAGTATGTGTCTGGTGAGGGGAGAGTCCAGCATGGCTGTGATACAACATGTAGTGAGATTCAACAGGATATTGCACCCTCACACGTGAGGGCTGGCTACAGCCAAGGTTCTGGCTGATGACTGTTGGCCTGATTCCCTATCAGTGGCCTGAACCTGTGAGAGGGAAGGAGACCAGAAAAATGAGGGGAATTGTACTGAAGATGACATTTATTTTATATGAGGTTTTTAAACAGGAAAATGAAACATTTACTTCATGATCCCTGATTAAATTATTTAAAATATCTGCAGCTCTGCAACCATTTTTTGAAGTTTTTTAATATAAATTACAAGCAGCTTAGCTGCCTGTTTAATATTTGAGCATTTAACCTATTTGTTATTTGGTGTTGCACATTAAGGACTGAGTGAGAATGATTCAAAGATGCAAATACTCAAATACCAGGTGAACAAAACACATGGACTCTTTTCTCTAGATCCATACACACAGACATCTGTGAGTCTGAGTTGGTTAAATGATGCATCTTCTGCCAGAAGGACCTGAGTCTTTGGCTTCAGTTTCAGCTCAAGCGGTTGTGAGCATTGCTTTCACAGGGGAGCTGTCACACAGTTATTGCCCCATCTAAAAGCCTACAAATGATGGATTCCATCAGTTTATTGAGTATTTGTTTTCTACTGCATTCATTTTTTTTTATATAAGAAATTTCATTTTAGACAATTTATCATCAGTCACTTTCTAAAACATAATAAGAAAACTGCTGTAGAACGATGACAGTTTGTGTGTGTGTTTGTCTCTCTCTCTCACACACACACACACACACACAGATTTTGCATGCATCTATTCAGTATGAAAGTTTGCATGTCAGAGTGTTCAGAGAAGATTCACTGGAATGATTCCAGGAATGAGAGGGTTAACATATGAGGAACGTTTGACGGCTCTTGGGCTGTACTCCTCGGAGTTCAGAAGAATGAGGGGGGACCTCATAGAAACATTTCGAATGTTAAAAGGCCTGGACAGAGTAGATGTGGCAAAGTTGTTTCCCATGGTAGGGGAGTCTAGTACAAGGATTGAACGACTTCAGGATTGAAGGGCGCCCATTCAGAACAGAGATGCGGAGAAATTTCTTTAGCCAGGGAGTGGTGAATCTGTGGAATTTGTTGCCACGGGCGGCTGTGGAGGCAAAGTCATTGGGTGTATTTAAGGCAGAGATTGATAGGTATCCGAGTAGTCAGGGCATCAAAGGTTATGGTGAGAAGGTGGGGGAGTGGGGCTAAATGGGAGAATGGATCAGCTCATGATAGAATGGCAGAGCAGACTCGATGGGCCGGATGGTCGACTTCTGCTCCCTTGTCTTATGGGTATGAGTATACGTGTGCACAAGCATGCGTGTGTCGTGGATGTGCAAAACTTCCCAACTTCAGTCTCTGCAGTTCACAAGGCGTTGAATTTCACACTCACTTGGACATTTTTATTCATTCACAGGCTGTAGTGTCACAGGCAGGCCAACATTTATTGCCCATTCAGATGCACCATAGAAAGCATCCTAGTTGAGGGATCGAGTTTAAGAGCCATGAGGCAATGATGCAGCTCTATAAAACTCTGGTTAGACCACACTTAAAGAGTACTGTGTCCAGTTCTGGTCGCCTCATTATAAGAAGGATGTGGAAGCGTTGGAAAGGGTGCAGAGGAGGTTTACCAGGATGCTGCCTGGTTTAGAGAGTATGCATTATGAGGAGAGACTAAGGGAGCTGGGGCTTTACTCTCTGGAGAGAAGGAGGATGAGGGAAGACGTGATAGAGGTGTACAAAATATTAAGAGGAATAGATAGAGTGGACAGCCAGCGCCTCTTTCCCAGGGCACCAATGCTCAATACAAGAGGGCATGGCTTTAAAGTAATGGGTGGGAAGTTCAAGGGAGATATCAGAGGGAGGTTTTTTACCCAGAGAGTGGTTGGGGCATGGAATGTGCTGCCTGGGGTGATGGTGGAGGCAGGTACATTGGTCAAATTCAAGAGATTACTAGATAAGCATATGGAGGAGTCTTAGGCGAGGTTTAAAGGTTGGCACAACACTGTGTGGGCCGAAGGGCCTGTATTGTGCTGTACTGTTCTATGTTCTATCCGGATGCATCACTGCTTGGTATGGCAATTGCTCTGCCCAAGGCAGCAGGAAGATGTGGATGCAGAGAGATGTGGACACAGCTCAGTCCATCACAAAAACCAGCCTTCCCTCCACTGATTTTGTTTACACTTCCCACTACCTCAGTAAAGCAGCCAACATAATCAAAGACCCCACCCACCCTGGACATTCTCTCTTCTCCCCCCTCCCATCGGGCAGAAGATATAAAAGCTTGAAAACACGTACCACCAGGCTCAAGGACAGCTTCTATCCCACTGTTATAAGACTCTTGAAAGGATCTCTTGTATGATGAAGACGAATTCTTGACCTCTCAATCTACCTCATTGTGGCCTTGCACCTTATTGTCTGCCTGCATTGCACTTTCTCTGTAACCGTAACAACCTTATTCTGCATTCTGTTATTGCTTTTCCTTTTGTACTGCCTCGATGTACTTAAGTTTTGAAATGATCCTTATGAATAGCATGCAAAACTAAGTTTTTCACTGTATCTCACTACAGGTGACAATAATAAACTAATTACCAGTTACCATTACTTACTGTTCAGAGCCATTGCTGCATACTTAGACTCACAAAAAGCCTAGACTGGGTAAGGGTGCTGGTTTCCTTTCCTGTAGTGAACCAGTACAACAATATAAACAGAAAATCAAAAGGAACACTATGGATACTGGAAATCTGAAACAAAACAGGAAATGTTGGGAAAACTCAGCAGGTCAGGCAGAATCTGTGGAGAGAGAAAGTTGACACTTTCCACAGATGCTGCCTGACCTGCTGAGTTTTTCCAGCACTTTCTGTTTTTGTTTCAGATTTCCAGTGTCCACAGTTTTGTTTTGATTTTCAGTACAAGATGGTAGTTTTATGATCACCAGTACTGATACCAGCTTTTAAAATTTTATTTAACTGAACTTAAATTCCCTAGCTGCTGTGGTTGCTAGTGTAACTCTGGATCTCAATTCAGGCTGCAAGGTATACAGTTAAATAGTTTAACCACTAATTAGCAAATATGCAATTCTGTGTTGTTGAGGGTCCACTCCTACAGTACGTTGAGTTAGCTAAGCTTACCTAACAGGGTACTGAGTCTCACAGTGAGCAGAAAGATGCCAGATTCAGTGCCTGGCCTCCTTGCTAAGTTCTGTCTGTGCAGTCAGACTGGAGGAGAATACAGAGATAGGAACGGATGAGGCCACAGAGGGATTTGAAAGCGAGGATTGATTGCATTGCTTTTACAGAGCTGGCATGGACTCAATTCAAATGTACTGCCAGAGCAGGAGCCAGCATGGGTCACCGAGATGTTTATTGGTTGGGACATCATGGAGATCTCCCCTGTTCTGTTCTGAAATAATGCTGCAAGATAATTTACATTCACCTGAGAGGACAAACAGGATCAAAGATTGATATCAGTTGATTAACTGGTACATGGATAGGAAAGGTTTAGAGGGATATGGGTCAAACGTGGGCAAATGGGACTAACTTAGATGGGCATCTTGGTCAGCATGGACCAGTTGGGCTGAAGAGCCTGTTTCCGTGCTCTATTGACTCTATAACATCCCTTCTCAAAAAACAACTTCTCCAACAGTGTGGCTCTCCCCTCTGCTCAACAGTCTAGGCTGGTATTTGCAGCTCAATGAAACATTGCCTTGCCTAGCTACTGGACAGAAGCCAAAGTCATTGCCCGCAACGTGGGAAACAGCAGGTAGACAATGCCTCAGGATGTGGAGCTTTACGTCGGTGCACTTGCCTTCACTTCAGCCTCCTTCAGCAGTTTCTTGACTTCACCTTCCCTGGCATAATCGATGGGTGTGTGTCCCATGTCGTTCTGCAGCGAGGGATTGGCACCTGAATGAGAGAAAGGTGAACATTCAATACAATGGAGACAACCAAGGCTGCTCCAGAAACCTCAACAGAACAACTCCACCTGTATTTCAACAACTCCCTAACACAATCTCTGACGCGACATCCTCAGTTCATCGATATCAGTCCCAGCCTCCCCATTCACCAACTCCCCCACCCTCTACCCACCAATACCCCCTAAATCCACCAATATTTCTCCCATCATCAACCTGCTCTAGGTCCATCAATATGCCTACCATTGACTTTCTACACCTCCCATCCTCAACTCACCAATACCCTCGATTCAGCAAAGCCTCAAACACTCATTCACTAGGAAGGAGCCTTTAAAGGTCGTTTGAGGATTGGGAATGCACTATCCCACACAGAAGTGTTAGTCAAAGCAAAAGTCAGAGGAAATGTCGTAATGAGTCTGAGTACAATATGGTTTATCGTGTTGATAGCCCGAACAGTACCACACTGAAGATCAAGACCACCATGTACAAAATGTTCTGGAAGTCACTTCACTGTTAGTGGACCCCTGATGTGAACCTGAGATCCCATCAATACACAATAATTCTTTGGCAGCAAGTTACTGCTGAACCCCTCTGGAACTCACAGTCAATTCATTCAGGATTAACTCTAAGCCCTATTTTCCACTGTCATAGCAGGGTTAGTGAGACCTGCCTATCCAAATCAATATTAGATAAGATATCTTTATTAGTCACACATACATCGAAATACACAGTGAAATACATCCTTTTGCATAGAGTGTTCTGGGGGCAGCCCGCAAGTGTCGCCACACTTTCGGCGCCAACATAGCATGCCCACAACTTCCTAACCCGTACGTCTTTGGAATGTGGGAGGAAACTGGAGCACCCGGAGGAAACCCACGCAGACACGGGGAGAATGTACAAACTCCTTACAGACAGCGGCGGGAATTGAACCTGTAAAGCATTATGCTAACCGCCACACTACCGTGCCTGCCCACACACTTAACAGGTATCTCGGTATTTATGAAGTTTCTAGACGAGCATTTGAATTGCTAAGGTATAGAAGGTTATGGATCAAGTGCTAGTAAATGGGATTAGTATAGATGGGTACTTGATGGTTGGAATAGATGTGGTGGGCCGAAGGGCCTGTTTCTGTGCTGAATGACCCTATGATGTAGGGATTAGGGAGAAGGAGTGGCAGAAAGACAGCTGAGTGGGAAGGAGGGGCACCGAGAAGGTCTGAATCAGATGTCAGTGGGCATGAATTGGGATGCAGAGGTAGAGGGGAGTGAAGCGAAGCCATAAACAGGACAACTTAGTGACACAGTCCACAACTATTCCCACCAGCCTTTCAAAGTTATCTGCTGTCTTATCCTGAAATCATATAAATGATGCATCAAAATATAAACTCAGTAAAAGAAACGTAGATCATTGACACACATCCGGGTTTTCTACAAGATTACAGCCTGGTTGACTCTGTTCTCTGGGAGTTGTGTGCTGTGCCCCTAAGCGTGTCTGCTGCAGTGACGGATTTACACTCTGCTCTTTGCAATATTGATCGCTGCTGTGCAGAGATGCTCCTAAGGGTGGCATTGCAATTGTTTGCTTGCTGGCAATCAATTCCGGAGTTTTATGAGATATATATATATACCGGATCACCACCTCTGGCAGTGTCTGTGGGCAGTCCTGGGTGTTTCAAGTTCAGTGTGCTGCATATGCCATCTGCACTGAGATAGCATTTTGTTTCATTTTCCATTCACCATCTTACGAAGATTTCATTGAACATTACAGTAGGAAAGGGAGGCCATTTGGCCCATCATGTCTGGGCTTGGTCTTTGAAAGAGATTTTGAATTAGTCTATTCCCCTGCTTTTACCCCCTAGTCCTGCACGGTTTTCCCCTGCAAGTAGTTATTCAGTTACTTATTGAAAGTTGCCGATCAATCTGCTTCCTCCACCCTTACAGGCAACACGTTCCACACCACAGCATCTCTCTGCGTGAAAACATTCCCCTCATCTGTCCTCTGGTTCTTTTGCCCATCATCACCTTCAGTGCTAAAAAGGAGACACAAGGGGCTGCAGATGTTGGAATCTGGAGCAAAGAATCAAGCTGCTGGAGGAACTCAGTGGGTCAGGCAGCATCTGTGGAGGGAAATGGACAGTCGACAGATGAAGGGTCTCAATCTGAGACAGTTTTTCACTGTATCTCAGTAACATGGGACAATAATAAACCAGTTACAAAAATGGGCAAAGCAATGGCAAATGGAAATTAATCCTGACCAGTGTGAGGTGATGCACTTTGGGATGATCAGTAAGGATAGAACATACACATTGAATGGTACTGCCCTAAGGAGTATTGAGCAATAGAGGGACTGTTGTGTAAAAGACCAAGGTGGCAGTACTGGAAGATAAGATGGTGAAGAAGGCACATGGGATACTTGCCTTCCTTAGCCAGGGCACATAATGCAAAGGCAGGGAGGAAATGGTAAAACTTTATAAAACATTGGTTGACCCACAGCCAGAGTACCATGGACTGTTCTGGTCACCACATTATACAAAGGATAGGATTGAACTGGAGAGGGTGCAGAGGAGATTCAGCAGGATGTTGCCTGGAATGGAGTGTCTCAGTTATGTGGAGAGACTGGATAGGCTGGATTTGTTTATGTTGCAACAGAGGAGGCTGAGAAGGGACCTGATAAAGGTATCCAAAATTTATGAGGGGCATAGACAGGGTAGATAGTGGGAAACTTTTCCCTACAACAGGTATCTAAACCTAGAAGGTTTAGTGTAAGGGGTAAGAGGTATAGGTGGGGGATCTAAGAAAGAATATTTTCACCCAGAGGGTGTTTGTAATCTGGAATGTAGTGGAGACAGGTAACCTCATAATATTTAAGAAGTATCTGGATGAACACTTGAATCGTCAACCATTACACATCTAAGGACCAACTGTTGGTCAAAGGAAACAGTACGGATACATCCTTGATGGTTGTTAAGAGTCATACTGCCCAGAAACAGGCCCTTCGGCCCACCATATCCATGTTGACCATCAAGTACCTAGCATTACTAATCCTATTTACCAGCACCCGGTCTAAAACCTACTGTGCCTCGGTGATTCAAGTGCTTGTCCTGATGTTCTTAAATGTGAGAGTCTCTGCCTCCACCACCCGCTCTGGCACCATGTTTTCATGCAGAGCAATGACCAATTCAACTGCCATCAGCCATCTCTGGGGGATGAGATAAGGTGCACAATGGACCAAAGGACTTGTTTCTGTGCTGTGTGACTCTGAGTGTCAAAGCTCAAAAGATAACTCGAGGTTTTAGCAACCACTGCCACAATTGAGCAGTTATTGAACCAAGCAGTGATGGGCAAAACCAAGGGATATAATCAACAGGCTTTATCATCAAGACCACTGATTTTGGTAGCTAAGGGTAGCAAAGGGACATAGGGGAACCATGTAAATAAGGTTGGGCTTCTGATCTCCAAAAATCTTTACTGAATGCATGACTTGACATTATTCAAAGAGAAGTTGATTCTATTTAGTGTGACTGACCATCATTAATTCCTTAATCAACATCAGCAACAGAAACGATAAATTATTATCTCAAGGCTTTTTGCAGGAAATTTAATGTGTGCAAATTTACTGTGTACTTCCAGCATAACAGTAGTTGTGGCACCTTGAACAGTTAGACTGGCGGGGCTGGGGAGGACAGTACAAGAGGGAGCACACTGAGACGGGGATCTTGGTTCAAACAGACAAACGGTCTCCTTTATACAATATTCTCAATCAGTTTCCTTTCATCAATAATGGAATTTGCCTAATCATTGAGGAATGGCACAGTAATCACACAGTCAATGAAGAGAGAAAAATGACTCCAATATAAGCCTGGTGTAGCCCATGAATTACTGTGGCGACCATTAAGCAATCATTATTTAAACGTGTGCAGCAGCCAGGCCATTGAAGATAAAATCCTCAAAGAACACCTGGAGAATTCCTGGAACTTCAGCAGTGGCCTTGGTTGTGCCGATGCACCTTAATGCACAAGGAGAGGGAAAGGTGGAATAACACGAAAGAGATGATATAACTTTTCCAACCAGCTCCTTCCGTACAATTAAAACTATCAGGATTAGGAGGCTGATATTAAACAACCTATGGGTAAGAGGGTAGGGAGCTCTCTCAAATTAACATCAGCATTAACGCAGCTCAACAGTGGTTACTCACATAATTTTTCACAGGGAGGGAGGAGGGTATATGGAACGAGCTGCCAGAGAAAGTGGTATAGGCGGGTACAACTACTTTTAAAAAACATTTAGACAGATATATGAGGGATATGGGCCAATTGTGGGGAAATGGGACTAGCTCATGGAGACAACTTGGTCGGCATGGACGAGTTGGACCGAAGGGCCTGTTTCTGTGCTGTAGAACTCCATGACTCCATAACTGCCTGTGAGATATCGTTCTGCATAATCCTCCCACCCAGGTTTTCTTTTGCAGCACAGTGGCCAATTCAAATGCTTTCAGCTGTCTGGGAGATGAGATAAGGTGCATCACATCTGCCCAGGAGCGCCTGTGTCTGCCTGGGCCATTTAAAATGTTTACAAAACAAAACTTCAATTGTCACAGCTGAGGGTGAGAAGAGGAGACCAGGCACTTGGCTCGAAGTAATGTTCCACTGTAAACCGATTCCACTTCTGCTAATGGGAGCTGGAAAGGTGACAATCAAAACCATTCGATAAGACAGGCGGTCACATATCCCAGACCGCCCATCTGCCCACTTGCTCCAGTTTCATGGAAGCATTCACTGAGGAGGCTGTCCTGACCCTTCGAAAGCTCTGTATTCAGTCCCCATTCTCCCGCTCATTCTACATATCCAGCAGAGTTTTCCAAGTATTTATTCAATTCTCTTCTGACTAGATGTATATAATATCATGAGGGCATAGGATAAGGTGGGTGGTCACGGTCCTTTTCCCAGAATAGGGGAGTCTAAAACTAGAGGGCATAGGTTTAAGGCGAGAGGGGAGGGATTTAAAAGGGACGAGAGGGGCAAAGGTTTCCTCCCACACTCCAAAGGCGTACGGGTTAGGAAGTTGTGGGCGTGCTATGTTGGCGCCGGAAGCGTGGCGACACTTGCGGGCTGCCCCCAGAACACTCTACGCAAAAGATGCATTTCACTGTGTGTTTCGATGTACATGTGATCAATAAAGATATCTTATTTTATCTTAACTTTCTCACACAAAGGGTGGTGGGTATGTGGAACGAGCTGCCAGGACAAGTGGTACAGGCACGTACAATTACAACATTTTAAAGATGTTTAGACAGGTACATAGATAGGAAGGTTTTAGAGGGATAGGGGCCAAACACAGGCAAATGGGACTAGCTCAGGTAGGTAACTTGGTTGGTATGGACCAGTTGGGCTGAAGAGCTTGTTTCTCTGGTGTATGACTCTGAGAATCTATGCCTTCCTGATGAATTTGCTTCCACCGTCTTTTCAGGCAGCATGTTCCAGATCACAACGTAACTTTGGAGTATTGCGTGCAGTTCTGGTCACCACATTACAGGAAGGCGAGCGTGCAGAAGAGGTTCACCAGGATGTTGGCTGGATTAGAGGGTATGAGCTGTAAGGAGAGGTTGGACAGACTTGGATTGTTTTTTCTGGAGCAGCAGAGGCTGAGGGGAGACCTGATAGGAGTTTATAAAATCATGAGAGGCAGAGATAGGGTAGACCGTCAGAGTCTTTTCCCAGGGTGGAAATGTCAAAATACTGGAGGGTAGAGGGGCCCATTTAAAGGAGATGTGCGGGGCAAGTTTTGTTTTACACAGAGAGTGGTGGGTGCTTGGAACGGGCTGCCAGAGGTGGTGGTGGAAGCAGACATGACAGTGGCATTTAAGAGGCAATTAGACAGGCACATGAACATGCAGGGGATGTCAGGATATGGATCACGTGCAGGCACGTGGGCTTCCTTTAATTTGCTATTATGGTCAGCACTGACACCATGGGTCAAAGCACCTGTTCCTGTATTCTATGTTCTTAAACTTTACTGAGTTAATACTAGAAATGGATGGGTTGTTTCATTAGAGAAGGTTGAACATGCTAGACTTGTGCATACTGCAGATTAGAAGAGCAAAATGAGATTGAAGCAAAATTCTGAGCAGGGCTGATAGGGTAGATGTGGATGGCATGGTTCCTCTTCTAGGAGGATCTTAAACTGTTTACAAACATGGAACCACTCCTTTTGGGAACTCTCTTCAAAAGGCAGAGGAAGCAGAATCTTCGGATATCATGAAGCTACATTTTTAATAAGTAAAGGTGTGAGAGGTTACCACAGCGGGACAGGGATGCAGAGCTGAGGTTAATCAGATCAGCCATGGCATGAAATAGTGGAGCAGGTTCAGGGGGCAGGCTGCTCACTTCCTGACTCACACGCTTGTATGAGGAGATTTTCTTTACACAAGCTGCCCTACGCTCACCAACTTTTATCGATGCACCATAGAAAGCATCCTATCTGGATGCATCCTGGCTTGGTACGGCAACTGCTCTGCCCCAGACCACGAGAAACTGCAGAGAGTTGTAGACACAGCTCAGCACATCATGGAAACCAGCCTCCCCTCCATGGACTCTGTCTACACTTCTCGCTGCCTCGGGAAAGCAGCCAACATAATCAAAGACCCCTCCCACCTGGACATTCTCTCTTCTCCCCCTCCCATCAGGCAGAAGATACGAAAGCCTGAAAGCACGTACCACCAGGCTCAAGGACAGCTTCTATCCCGCTGTTATGATACTATTGAACGGTCCCCTAATACGATGATGGACTCTTGACCTCACAATCTACCTCGTTATGGCCTTGCACCTTATTGTCTGCCTGCACTGCACTTTCTCTGTAACTGTAACACTTTATTCTGCATTCCGTTATTGTTTTCCCTTGTACTACCTCAATGCACTGATGTGATGAAATGATCTGTATGGATGGCATGCAAAACAAAATAGTTTACTGTACCTTGGTACATGTGACGATAAAAAACCGATTTACCAATTTAGAACTTTCTCTGCAACAAGAGGTTTTAGATTCCATAGAAAGGTTCAAAAGGCAACTGGCCATGTGTTTGGAAAGGATTCAGGGTTACAGGGCAGTAGGACACATTGGGCTGGTCTTTCAAAGAGCTGGTACAATGAGCTGAATAAGTTCTTCCTGTGATAGCCATGGAGCTGTGGTGTGATTGATCCTCGACTGCTTGTCCAATGCCATAGACATCAGACACGCACATTAGGTAAAGGAAATGGCAAAACCAATATAAAGAAGGATGTCTATGTTGGCTTAGCTGATTAGACCATAAGACCTCGGAGCAGAATTAGGCCATTCAGCCCATCAAGTCTGCTCCACCTTTCGATCATGGCTGATTTACTTTTTCCTCTCAACCCCATTCTCCTGCCTTCTGCCCATAACCTTTGACGCCCTCACTAATCAAGAACCTATCAACCTCCACTTTAAATATACCCAATGACTTGGCCTCCACAGCCATCTATGGCAAAGAATTCCACAGATTCACCATCTAAAGGGACGTCCCTTTATTCTGAGGCTGTGCCCTCTGGTCCTAGACTCTCCCACTACTGGAAATATCCTCTCCACATCCACTCTATCCAGGCCTTTCAATATTCGCTAGGTTTCAATGAGAACCCCCCTCATCCTTGTAAACTCCATCGAGTACAGGCCCAGAGCCATCAAATGCTCCTCATACATTAACCCTTTCATCACCAGGATTATTCTCATAACCCTCCTCTGGACCCTCTCCACGCCAGCACATCCTTCCTTAGATATGGGGTCCAAAACTACTCACAATACTCCAAATATGGTCTGACCAACGCCTTATAAAGCCTCAGAATTACATCTTTGCTTTTGCGTTCTAGCCCTTAATTGTTTTTGACACAATCCTACATTAGGGAAAAAACTGAGCTAGGTCACCTTCTCCCCTGTAAAAGCTGCAGAATGTGATTAGTAAGATTGCCAAATACACTAAAATTGGTATTGCTGTTGATTGGTTGGCTACAGGATGATATTCATTAGTTGGTAAAATAGGCAGAGCAGTGGCAAATGGAATTTAATTCCGATAAGTGCAAGCTGATGTACTGTGGGAGGATTAATAAAGGGCAGAGCATATACAATAAATGGTTGGGCCCTGGGGAGTACTGAGGAACAGAGGGAGCTTGGTGTACAAGTCATTGGTGAGGCCAAATTTGGAGTACTGTGTGCAGTTCCGGTCACCTAACTATAGGAAGGATATGAGTAAGACTGAAGGAGTGCAGAGAAGATTTACTAGAATGTTGCTGGGTCTTCAGGCGTTGAGTTACAGGGAAAGATCGAACAGCTTAGGACTTTATTCCTTGGAGCGCAGAAGAACGAGGGGAGATTTGACAGAGGTTTACAATATTATGAGGGGTATAGACAGAGTAAATGCAAGTAGGGTCTTTCCACCTAGATTAGGAGAGATAAGTATGAGAGGACATGGCTTTAGGGTGAAAGGGGAAAGGTTTAGGGGGAACATCTTTACTTAGAGAGTGGTAGGTGTGTGGAACGAGCTGCCATCTGATGTGGTAAATGTGGGCTCACTCTTAAGTTTTAAGAATAAATTGGATAGATACATGGACGGGAGAGGTCTGGAGGGTTATGGACTGGGTGCAGTTCAATGGGACTAGCGGAATAAAGTTTTGGCACAGACTAGAAGAGCCGAATGGCCTGTTTTCTGTGCTGTAGTGTTCTATAGTTCTATGGTTCTAGGATCCTGAGCTGAAACATTAACTGTCTCTCTCCACAGACGCTGTCTGAGCTGCCAAGTTTTCCAGCATTTTCTGTTTTTATTGGAGTGGAAGCAAGTCATTCTCAACTCCGAGGACTGTCTGACTAGCAGCTTGTTTCTGTACTAGATGGGAATATCAGCTTGAGCGTATTCAAGTCTCTCAAACGAGGAATCAAATCTACAATCTTCTGTCAGAGCAAGAAGCGATGCATATTGGGCTGATGTCAACTGTACAGAATGGTTAGTTTATGGAGGCAAGGGGACAGAGGGGAAGGGTCTGGCATGGTTTTGACATAAGGAAATGCACCTCAGCAGGATTGGAATTGGCTGAAAAAGGGAAGGTAGAAAATGAGAGAGCTTTCTTCCCCACACAACAACTGCTCTCCCTGCCCTGTACTGCTGGATCATTGACACAAAACAGACCCTACTCTTCACACCTGTCCCCTAGCCGTGTCCTGTTACCAATGCAATGCATCTCCACAGACTGTTATGTCCTCGGGGCACACCATTAAACTGTGACTCACTCCCCAGCTCCTGCTTTTACTTGCTCCCCTCCATTCCCAGAGCCTGTTGTTAAACAAGTGCACAGTTAATAAATGTTCTTCAGACGCCTTTTCCCCAAGCCATCCTGCTGTGTTCTGCTCTCTGTCTCACTTGACCTGGTCGAGACCTCTTGTGTCTTCCACGTGCCCTGGGTTTCAGATCCTCTCTCCGCTCCAGGCGAGGGAAGTGTTGACATTTGTCTGGAGTGCTTTCTGGGAGCCGTGTGCTGCCAGATGCTTTGTATCACTTTACAGAGTCCCCTTACTTCACTGCTTCCCCCCTCCCCACCCATCCTGTGGCCCCCTTTCCCCACCCACTCTCTCTGTTCCTTCTCTCCTTTGGAAAGCTGAAGTGTTACTGTTTTAAAAAAAACTGGTGGGCTGGAACAACGGGGAAGCATTGTTGACCTGTCAGAGGAGAAAGGGGCAGAAACAGCTGGATGGAACTCCACAGACGTGTGCGCTGTGTCTGTCCACGTGTCCCTTTTGTGTGGCACAGAGCGTCATTCAGCAAAGGTGAAAGGGCAATGTTTAAAAACTGTTTATAAACCCTTACAAAAGGATCGTGGTTTACCAGACTGAAGTAACCAGCATGCCTTCTAAACTTAACCTCTCCTTACATATATGTGACTACCTGCCTCTCCTTGTGCTTGTAAGGAATGCACACAAAAGCAGCTGGGTACTTTTACAACAGCCTAGCAGAAAGGGTAGGCTATGAACAACTTTCCCTCCTTTCTGTATTATTGCTATGGCTGTACTAACAAAATTAATTTGCTTTTGCACTGTGCCTCTGAGTTAAAAAATATATTAAAAGCGGCACAGAAGCATAAAAAAACCTGTCACCACCTCAGGAAATTCCAAAGCACTTCAAACACAATTAGGTACTTTGCGAAGTACAGGTAACATTAGGAAGCAACAGCATTCAAGTTGCACACAGCAAGCTCCCACATCATCTCTTCTTGACACCAGTTGAGGGATAAGTATTGCGCTGCAGGTTCAGCTAAACCACAGTCAGACATTATTCGATATTGAGTCACACGAGGACAAATCAGACAGGTGATTAGAAGTCTAAAGTTGAGGTTTTCCTATGCACTTGTATGAAAAACTTACTTGCAGCAGCATCACAGGCACATAGCATCATTTTAGGAGCATTCAGAAGAAAAACATAAATTATGCACAATTTTTACGAAAAAAAAACACAATTGGAACAAAAAAAAATTCCATTGTAGTGCAAAGTTGTCAAAGTGGTCATAGTGTTGCTAAACTGTAGTGATTAGGGTTTTGCTGGTTGGTTAAAGAACTGGTTGAAGGGGTAAGGTTTTCAGAGACAATGAGCATAAGAGGTTTAGGGTATCCACAGCTGAGGCAACTGAAGGTCTAGCCCCCAGTGCTGGAAGAAACCAGAGCACTGCAGAGTTCTCAGGTCACTGAAGGATGGGACAGGGAGATTTGAAAACAAAGATGTAAATTTTAAAATTGTTGGGACAGGAACTAGGGTCGGTCAGAGAGTGAAGGGTCCCGGTGGATCCAAACAGCAGAGTTTTGGAAGAACTCGTGGTTATGGGGGAGGGAGATGGATGCTTGGTAGGAACAGCGGCAGAAAGGGTGGTTTGCAGGTAACAAAGTCTCCTCAGGATCCCAGCAGAAGAGGCATTTTCATTTCCAAGATAGATAGTTTTTTTGTTAGGGCAAGGATACAGCGCAAGGGTGGGTAAATGGAGATGGGATGTAGGTCATCCAAGATGCAACCAAATAACAGGCAGGCTGGAAAAACTCCTCCTGTTCCTTCCAACTGCAAAGCCACTGAAGTCAGTTTGCTGTCTTGACTCACAAGAGTTAAATGATTAAAAGTAAGGCTCTGCTCCACTTATTGTGTTTTTCTACTATTATGACATCTATTGATTTTTGAATTACTCATCCTGCCCCTCTCCCACTCCCCCGTAAACTTCCAATTCCAATAGAGCAGCAGAGAAAAAAAAACGGCCCAAGTCAGTGAACTTTGCACCTTAGAAAGTCAGGCCCATCATTTACTGGGCTGACTTCACACCAGTGACAGATAGATTTCCCCACAGATGATCAGATCGATCTGAGCACGGAGCATCTCCATGTCCAGCTCACACAGGAGTTTGGAAAGCGGAGCCACAGGGGTGGGCGAGCGTGGAGGTTATTAATCAAATATTATATGGTGAGGGCTCTAAATGTGCTGCAGTGTCACCCAGCTGTTGACCTGCAGATAAAGACTAGCCTGTGGGTGGCGACTAATTGCTCAAAGGCTTTAGGGCCTAAAGGTTGAGCCCTCACTAGGAACCCAAAGAGGGGGGTGCTTTGACTGCAATAAGACAGCAAGACCAGGCCAGCTGCCTGTTCTCTGCAAAGAAAAGAGAGGTGGGTGAGGGGGTGGGGTTCAATAGGCAGGCAGATCTTTATAAACTACCCTGGTTGAGAGGCCAGGGATCAGAGGAAGTGAGGGAAAAAATTATGCTTTTCATTATTAAAGTGTAAGATTTTATCGCTTGTTACAACGGTCTGATCGATTGGGTTGTGAGTCAATGGGTGTATCAATTATTGAAGTGCTTAGTCAAATAGTCATGTTCGAGAAGGTGGGGGTGGCTGGTGCGGACAATTGTGCTGGGTGTCTGGACTGTTAGGGAACTGCCTCTATCCACCCCAAGTGTGCTCGAGAGATGAAGAATTTCTTTCCATTAGCACATCTTTCAGCTGTCAAACCAAAGGTAAAATCTCCAAACTGAGCAATGAATTTGTTTCCAAAGGAAGAGAATTGAAACATCATGCTAAATTTAAACAAAACCTCAATTGCGCTACTCCTGGAGCACTCTGACCAGTTCTGGTCTCCATATTATAAAAGACAATACATAGGGGCTGAGGAAACTGCAGAAAAATAATCACCAGTGCACTAGAACTGAGAGGTTTACCCAGAAGGATGGATTGACCATGGTAATTATTCTCCGGAAAGGAGAGGGAACGAAGGAACAACTGGAATGTGGATCTTAAGATTGTTCAAGGTCTATAATTATCCCCCATTGTTCAGGGTGGAGTTGGCAAGGCCAGCATTTATTACCCTTGAGAAATTGGTAGTAAGCAGTGTTCATCAACCACTGCAGTGCTTTTGGTGAAGGTTCTGCTGTTCCAAGATTGATGATGAAGAAACAACCAGGATGGTGTGCCATGTGAGTACAGACTCAGAGCAGTAGTACACCACTTGGCCCCTCAGGTCTGCTCCATTTTTTAATGAGATCATGGCTGATCTAGGTAACCTCAGCTCTGCATCCCTTGTCAACCTGCCATAACCTTTCACCAACGTTCTTATCAAGAATCTGTTCACATATAACCTAAAAAATATTCAGAGTCTGCCTCCTCTGCCTTTTAAAGAACAGAGTTCCAAAGACACAAAATCCTCAGAATAAAAACCGCCATCTCTCAGAGGAGTGATCTCTTATTTTTAGTTATTATACTCTAGATTCTCCCACAACCACCTTGTCCAGATCCCTCAGGATCTTAAATATTTCAATCAAGTCACCTCCTATAGTCCTGCACTACAGTGGACATAAGCTGAGCCTGTCCAACCTTTCCTCATGAGACTACCTAAGTATTAGCCTGGTAAACTGGTTCTCTGGACTGCTCCCAACACTAATATCCTTCAATATGCAAGGAGACCGGTACTAGAGACATGGTCTGACCAGTGCCCTGTATAATTGAGGTATAATTACCCTATTTTTGTCTTCCTGAGGATGTTGCCTGGACTCAAGGGCTTGAGTTATCAGAAGAGATTGGATAGGCTAGGTTTGTTCTCCCTGGACTGAAGGAGCCTGAGAGGCAACATGATAGAGGTATACAAAAATTATGAGAGGCATAGATAGGGTAGATAGCCAGGGTAGATAGCCAGATAGCCACTGGCTATCTACCCTATCTATGCCTCTCATACCTCCCATGGTAGAGGTGTTAAAACCAGACAACATACGTTGAAGGTGAGAGGAGGTTTAAAGGGAGAGAGAGAGAGAAGTAATTTTTTTTCTTACACACAGTAGTTGGTATCTGGAATGAGCTGCCAGTGGAGGTGGTGGGGGCAGGAACAGTAGCAACATTTGAGGCATCTTGACTTGAATGAGCAGAGCATGGAGGAATATGGAATTAATGCAGGCAGGTGGAATTAGTTTAGGTAGGCATGATGGTTGGCATTGAGGCAGTGGGACCAAGGGCCTGTTTCTATGCTGTACAATTATATGACTATGACAAAGCAATAAACAACAACATTCTGTTAGCTTTCCTAATTACTTGATGTACCTGCGTACTAGCCCAGGGCATCTAAGATCTACACTCTCTCAACATAATATAGCTCTTCGTTTTGCCCTGCCAAAACACTTCTCTTTTTCCCTGCTTTATACTCCATTTTCCAGGTCTTTGCCCACTTTACCCAACCGTGGCCCTTTGTAGGCTTTTTTTTACATCATAGAGTCATACAACACAGAAACAGGCCCTTCGGTCCATCACGGCTATGCTGACCATCAAGTATCCATCCACAGGTGAGTGCCAAACACAAGGCTGAAGCACTCACGACGACATTCAGCCAGAAGTGCGGAGTGGCTGATCCTTCGGTTCCTCTGGAGGCTCCCACCATCACAGATGCAGACTTTATTCATTCCACATGATATGAAGATACGGCTGACAGCACTAGATACAGGAAAGGCTGTGGGACCACACAACATCCCAACCGTAGGACTGAAGAACTGCACCTCCAGCCAATATTGTTACAACACTGTCATATGGATCATGTGCAGAAAAGACAAGTTTAATTTGGCGTCATGTCCGGCACAGACTTTGTGGGCTAAAGGGCATGTTCCTGTGCTGTACTGTTCAATGGCATCTATCTGACAATGTGGAAAAATGGCTCAAGTGTGTTCAGTTCTGGTTGCCTCATTATAGGAAGGATGTGGAAGCTTTAGAGAGGGTGCAGAGCAGATTTACCAGGATACTGCCTGGATTGGAGAGCATGTCTTATGAGGATAGGTTGAGCGAGCTGGGGCTTTTCTCTTTGGAGAGAAGGAGGATGAGAGGGGACTTGATAGAGGTGTACAAGATGATAAGAGGCATGGATCGAATGGACAGTCAGAGACTTTTTCCCAGGGTGACAATGACTAACACGAGGGGACATAATTTGAA
The DNA here is from genome assembly GCF_009764475.1 of Pristis pectinata. NCBI lineage: Eukaryota > Metazoa > Chordata > Chondrichthyes > Rhinopristiformes > Pristidae > Pristis > Pristis pectinata. The sequence goes on from NC_067415.1 coordinate 2,669,721, forward strand.
GGTGATTGGATGAAGGTATAAGGGGGATATCAGGGGTAAGTTTTTTTTTACACAGAGAGCGGTGGGTGAGTGGGACGTGCTGCCGGCAGAGGTTGTGGGGGCAGATATATTAAGGACATTCAAGAGACTCCTAGATAGACACATGAATGATAGAAAAATAGGGGGCTATGTGGGAGTTAAGGGTTAGATAGATCTTAGAGCAGGATAAAATGTCGGCACAACATTTGTACTGTGCTGTAGTGTTCTATGTTCTAGTCACAAAAACACATGACAAATCTAATCTGGCTAATTAATGGCCAATCAATGTATCCTCAGATATCAGCAAAGTGATGGAAGATGTCACAGATAGTGCTTTCAAGCAGCAGTTATTCACCAACACCTTGCTCACCAATGCTCAGTTCTGATTTATTGCCCAGACAGTTCCATTCCTTATCGACCTTGCTCCAAGCATGGAGCAGAGTTGAATCCTCAGGAGGTCAGGGAGGTTCAGCTTGTCACCTAACAGTGTGACAAACTTCTGCAGATGTACTGTTGAAAGTATCCTGACTGGTTGCACCATGGTCTGGTACGGCAATTCGAATGTGCAGGAACGTAAGAAGCCGCAGAGAGTAGTGGACTCTGCCCAATACATCACAGGCACATCCCTCCCCACCATCAGGAGTATCTACAGGAGGCGCTGCCTCAAGAAGGCAACATCCATCATCGAAGATCCCCACCATCCGGGCCGTGCCATCTTCTCACAGCTACCATAGGGCAGGAGGTACAGAAGCCTGAAGTCCCACACCACCAGGTTCAGGAACAGCTACTTCCCTTCAACCATTCGGTTCTTGAACCAACCGGAAAAACCCAAATCACTACAGTTTAGCAGCACTATGACCACTTTGATCAGTTTGCACTAAAATAGACCTTCTTTTGTTATAATTGTGTTCTTTGTTGTAAAAATTGTATATAATTTATGTTTATTTTTGTGAACGCTGCTTATCTGATGCTCTGTGCCTGTGATGCTGCTGCAGGTAAGTTTTTCATTGCACCTGTGCACACATGGACTTGTGCATCTGACAATAAACTCGAAGTTGACTTTGGATTCCAGAGCGAGATGTGATTGAGGTAGCATCTGTACAAGTGTGGTATCAAGGATCCCTGAAGTCAGTGGGCACCAAAGGGAAAACACTCCAATGACTGCAGTCATTCCTCCCACCCGGACCCAGGAGTCCCTCAAGTGCCTTTACCTTGACCACCTTCAGTTGCCTCACTAATGACTTTCCTTCCATCACAAAGGAGAGAAGTTGATATTTACCCTGATGATTGTGCAATGTCCCCCGTTCGTCATGAAATGAAGCAGTCTATGCTTACATGCAGCAAGACCCGGGCAACATGCAAACATGGGCAGTTAAGTGGCAAATATCATTCAGACTATAATAGTATCAGGCAATGACCATCCGCGACAAGTCTAACTCAGCATTCAATGCATTATTGTTACATCATCGTGGGGATTACCATTGACCAGAAACAACCAGACCAGCTGTACATTATCAACATTTAAAAGGTACTTGCACAGGTACATGGACAGGAAAGGTTTAGAGGGATATGGGCAAATGGGACTGGCTCAGATGGGAATCTTGGTCAGCATGGACCAGTTGGGCCTGTTTCCGTGCTGTATGACTCTCATGACTCTATAAGAGTCAGACACTGAGAGAGCTCATTAAGAGCATGATGGAATACCCTTCGTCTGTCTGACTGAGTGCAGCTCTAGCAACATTCAAGAAACTAGACCTCATCCAGGACAAAGCAGAGCCACACTGCCCATCACCCTAAGCATTCATTTTCTCTGCCACTGACCCACTATTGATGTAGTACATGCTGTGGACAAACAGCACTGCAGTCACTTGCCTAGGCTTCTTCAACAGCACTTCCCAAACTTCACATCCTTTATCAACCAAAAGAACAAGGGCAGGGGACACATGGGACCACCACCAGGTACAAATTCCTCCAAGGTGGGTGAGAGGAGACTTGCATTACACCATTTAAAACAGGTAGGCTTCTTTGTGAAACAGTGGGCTCTATCTAAACAGGGTTAAGTCTTACAATCAAATAAACATTTCCAAGTGATTCAGAGCCATTCTTTACATAAAGTACTTCACAACCAATTATTTCAAAGTTGTATTTAGTTAAAGACAGTTGAATAAAGCATTAGAACTCAACACTGAAAACACCAAACAAGACCGTTTGAAGCAGGTAGGTTTCTTTGTGTTACAGTGGGCTCTAATTCGTGTTAAGTTTTACAATCAAATAAATGCAGGAAAGATTCACAAGGATGTTACCGGGATAGGAGGCTTGAGTTATAAGGAGAGGATGGATAGGCTGGAAATATTTTCTTTCTTTCTCTGGGGCATAGGAGGTTGAGGGCTGACCTTATAGAGGTTGATAAAATCATGAGGGGCATGGATAAGGTGGATAAGGATTGCGAAGTCTAAAACTAAAGGGCACAGATTTAAGGTGAAAGGGGAAAGATTTAATAGGAACCTGACAGGGAACTATTTAAAGTAGAGGGTGGTGAAACAAGCTTCAGAGGAAGTGGTAGAGGCTGGTACAATTACAATGTTTAAAAGACATGTAGACAGGTACATGGATAGGAAAGGTCTGGAGGGATATGGGCCAAACATGGGCAAATAGAACCAGCTCAGATGGACATCTTGGTTGGCATGGAGTTGGGCCAAAGGGCCTATTTCCTTGCTGTACAACTCTATGTCTAAATAGACATTGGGCTGAATACATTGTTTCTGCACTGCAAAATCTATACAATTCATCATGAGATGTTCTGATTTTTAAATGTATCACCATATTCCCCAAACCCAATGTTATAGCCAATTACTGTGGGATTAACACGCTGTAATAGTGGGTCTGCCAGTAACTGGCATTGGATCCACAGAAAGCATCCTCTCCGGATGCATCACGGCTTGGTACGGCAACTGCTCTGCCCGAGACCGCAAGAAACTACAGAGAGTTCTGGACACAGCTCAGCACACCACAGAAACCAGCCTCCCCTCCATGGACTCTGTCTACACTTCTCGCTGCCTCAGTAAAGCAGCCAACATAATTAAAGACCCCACCCACCCCAGACATTCTCTCTTCTCCCCTCTCCCATTGGGCAGAAGATACAAAAGCCTGAAAGCACGTACCACCAGGCTCAAGGACAGCTTCTATCCCGCTGTTATAAACCATTGAACGGTTCCGTAGTATGGTAAGGTGGACTTTTGACCTCACAATCTACCTTGTTATGGCCTTGTACCTTATTGTCTGTCTGCACTGCACTTTCTCGATAATTGTAACACTTTATTCTGCATTCTGTTATTGTTTTCCCCTGTACTACCTCAATGCACTGATGTGATGAAATGATCTGTATGGATGGCATGCAGAACTAAGTTTTTTCACTGTACCTTGGTACACGTGACAATAATAAACCAATTTAACACCCATTACAGTGAGATTACCACTGCACGTCAGTGACTGCCATTACACAATGTAGTGGGGCCATCAATGACTGACATAGAGGCATAGATCGAGTGGACAGTCAGAGACTTTTTCTCAGGGCGACAATGGCTAACACGAGGGGACATAATTTTAAGGTGATTGGAGGAAGGTATAAGGGGGATGTCAGGGGTAAGTTTTTTTTTACACAGAGAGCAGTGGGTGTGTGGAACGTGCTGCCGGCAGAGGTTGTGGGGACAGATACATTAGGAACATTTAAGAGATTCTTAGATAGACGCATGAATGATAGAGAAATGAGGGACTATGTGGGAAGGAAGGATTAGGTCGATCTTAGAGCGGGATAAAATGTCGGCACAACACTGTGGGCCGAAGGGCCTGTACTGTGCCGTAGTGTTCTATGTTCTAACTTCCCATTAGACTTTATGACTCTAGGAATATGGCTCAGGTGGATCTAACTCAAAACTTTACAGATAAAATAACAAAACAGTAAATGAGCAGTGGGGAGTACTGTATGTACAGATGAGGGGAAAGGAAGCGTATGCAAACTTATAGTTCACTGAATAATTAAAGATACACTGGTTAAAATGACACAGAAAAAGAAGGCTAATGTATTTATAAAGCAAATAGAGCAAATCAAATCTACTAATAAAAGTACAGACTAGAACTAAAAAAGTGGGTAGTGAGAGTGTTTCAGAATCGATTACTGGGCCACACAAAAGGAAATTCAACTGTTCTTTTTGTAAACAGGCAAGTATCAGATCAGGTATCTTTATTAGTCACATGTACATGGAAACACACAGTGAAATGCATCTTTTGTGTAGAGTGTTCTGGGAGCAGCCCGCAAGTGTTTCCATGCTTATGGCGCCAACATAGCAGGCCCACAACTTCCTAACCCGTACGTCTTTGGAATGTGGGCGGAAACCGGAGGAAACCCACGCAGACACGGGGAGAATGTACAAACTCCTTACAGACAGCAGCGGGAATTGAACCAGAGTAATCAGAGGAAGGGTAGGGCCATTGGAGATGCAGAAGCTGAGGTACTAAATCAGAACATCAGCACAGAAGGTGGTAATAAAATCAGACAGGGTTTAAAAGAAGTGAAGGGGATGTACTCAAAATGCTAGCAGCACCAACAGCTTAAAAAAAACCCTGGCTGGGTTTGATCCTAGTTTAATGAGGGACACAGCAATAAAAGCTCTGGAAATTCCGGGTGGGATCATCCAATTTCTGCTTAGATCTGGAAGTGATGCCAGAAGATTGAAAACATTTTACCACTGTACAATGAAAGATCAATCAGGCTAATGCAGGTGATGGGAAACTTAAAGACCTGTACAAAATTAATTGGCACTTAGAAAAATACGCAAGCTAATAATTGAAAATCTACCTCAACTTATTAAAGGCAAATCACGTTTCACTAACTAGATTGAGTTCTTTGACAAAGTAGCAGGTAAAGTTGATGAGGGTCATGTGGTTGCTGTTGTCTATATGTCATTTGACAAAGTACCACATAATAGATTTGGTAGGAAAATTGAAACCTAAGGTATTAAAAAGACAGTGGCTGTGTAGATATGAAAATGACTCAGGATGGAGGGAAGTGTGCAGTGATGTCTCCCAGAGGTCCAGGAGGACCAGTGCTCCTTCTGATTTATACCAGTGACCTCCACTTGGGCTCATGGGGAATAATTTCAAAGTTTGCACATGATACAAAACTTAGAAATGTGGTAAACAGGAGAAGGAAAGGGACAGATCGGTACCATTGGTAGAATGCACAACAAACATTTAAAGAAGGATATTTGAGTTGATAAATTTTGCTTACAAGAATGAGGGGCAACAGATTGTTACAATTTTAAAGTGCGTGCAGGAGCAGAGTGCCCTAACACTGGATTTACATCAGGACAGAGGCAGGGAGGGCAAAAGCAAAGAAGCTACAGTGTTAAACTACAACCGAAGAGATTGTAGGGCTGGTGAATTATAACAAAGAGACTGACTAGGCAGGGATTGCTTCCTTTAGAATGGGGAAGGCTGATGGGAGATTTAGTCACAGTTATGTGAATAGAAGAATGTTTCCATCCACAGAGGGAACTGTGCAAGCATAGAGTTAATTAGTAGAAAGTTTGGAGGGGACTTGAGCAAAAGTTTTTAACTTAAAGATTGGTAGGGGTCTGGAACTCATTGCCTGAAAGGGCAGTGGAGGTAGAACCTATCCTTGCATTCTAATAACAACTGGATGAGCATTTAACATGTGCTGTAACTTAGTGGGCCATGGATTGAGAGCAGGTTTGCCCTTTGTAGCTTTTTTTTTGGAACAGGCTGGACACATTGGACTGAATGGCCTTCAGCAGTTTGTGATTCTTTTGACAAAGCACTGGGCAGAGCCCAGATAGAGTACTCCATCCAATTGTGGGCACCACATTTCAGGAAGGGTGTCAAGGAGAGGGCATGGAGCAAATTTAGTGGGTCTGGAGACTAATGCTTGAAGAAGCTGATGTTGCCACCGCCCCCCCCCCCCAGATAAAAGAGGTTAACAGGAGAACTCTTGGAGATGTTTTCCTTTAATTAACAAATTAACAGAAACTCTTCATAATTTTGAACAGTTCCAAAGGTACAAAGGTCAATGGTTGGCAGGAAAAACTTCAGGATTATTGGGAAAATATCCAGAGACAAGAGGGAAGCAACATTCTGAAGTGATCAGAACAGACTTTGAAATTGCTGTCTCAAAAGGCAATGGATGTGGATTCAATTTTAATTTTCAAAGGGGATTTGGATAAATAATTGAAAGGGTAAATTTACAGAGGGCTGGGGAAAGGGAAGGGTAGTGGGACTAATTGCACGGCTCTTTCAAAGCTCTAGCACATATAGTTTCAGTATAAGGGGTTACCCGTTTAAGGTGGGGGTGAAAAGGAATTGCTTCTCTCAAAGGGTGGTGAATCATTGAAGTTCTCTACCCAAGAGATCGTTGAAGGTCAAATCATTGAATAATTCAAGGTTGACAGACAAGAGTTTTGCTCCAAAGGGGAGTTACAGGTAATGGAGAACATGCAGGAAATCAGAGCTGAGGCAGAGATCATCCTGAGACAAGCTTGGGGGGGCCACACAGCCAACTCTTGCTCCTACTTCTTTCTTTCTTATGTAGATGTGTTAGGGTCTGTCCTCTGTCACTCCCTGACAGTTGGATTGTCAACCACAGAGCTTGTATTCTGGAATACGATGAAGACTTACATTTCTACAGCACTTTACGACCAAAGAAATTCTTTTGAAATGTTGTAACTGCTGTCATTTAGGAAATACAGCCATCAATTTGCACACAGTAAGATCCCACCCACACCAATGTGACAATAATTGTTTTTGACTGTAACTGGATTATTAATGACTAACATTACATCCCGTAGCTTTGGAGGAATAACCCTTTGTGAAAGGGAAGTATGGATGTGGGATGGGAGCATCTTTGGGACTGATTTTGTTCTTAAACAGCCAGCCCACTGAGGTTATTTTCCAAGAAGAGGCTTGAGAAAGGACCTGATTTTCCATCGCACTTTTTGTGACCTGCGTTTACTGTTGCAACATGAGAAACTTGCAGCAAATTTGCACACAGCAAATTCCCAAAACAAGCAAGGAGAAAACCTGTGATAAGGACATTGATTAAAAGATCGATGCAGTCAGCCCCCTGTTCCCCCGCTCTTCTTAAAAAACTGGATCTTTCATTTCCTCCCACCCAAGGGCATTTTGCCCAAAAACACAGTACTTCCAACATTACAGTACTCCTTTCTGACACTGTTTTGGTACGGTTGTTTCCTTTTGGCTACAGTTCAACACTTCCTCAGTAGTGCTCCTCTGACAGTGCAGCACTCTCTCATTACTGCCCCCTCATTGCCATTCCTCAACATTACACAACAATCTCAGTACCGTCCCTTCAAAAGTCCAGTGGCATCAGTACTCAGCACGCCCAACAGTGCCTCAGTAATGCCCTAGTGTAACACAGAAACAGCCTTAACACAGCAACATAAAGGGGAATAAAAAATTTTAAAACTGGGACTGATAGATCTTTGTTGGCATTCTGACATGGATTAGCCATGAGCTAACCAAATGGGGAAGACAGTTTGAACAGCCTTCTCCTGTACCAATATAATGAGGTAGCACAATGGCGCAGCTGACAGAGCCGCTGCTTCACAGCACTAGTGACCCGGCTTCCATCCTGACCTATGGCGCAGTCTGTGTGGAGTTTGCACGTTCTCCTCAGTGCTTTCACTGGGTGCTCCGGCTTCCTCCCACATCCCGAAGACGTGTGGGTTGGTGGGTTGACTGGCCTCCATAAACTGCCCCGCGTGTGTGGGTGAGAGGTAGAATCTGGGGGAAGTAAATGGGATTGTAGGGAGAACAAAATACGGGATGAGAGTAAATGGGTTGAGGGTCAGCATGGACTCTGTGGGCTGAAGGTCCTCTTGCCCTGCGTAGGACTCTCTGACATTGATTTTTCCAAAGAATTACAATGAATTGGATAGTCTTGTCAAGGAGCAGCCATGGGCACGATGGATCAAGCAGTGGCTTTATAGCTGTTCTGGTACAGAAACCTAAGAAGCTGCAGAGAGTAGTGGACTCAGCCCAGTACATCCTGGACACATCCCTTCCCACCATCGACAGTATCTATATGAGGTGCTACCTCAAGAAGGCAGCATCTATTGGAATTGGTTTATTATTGTCACTTGTACCGAGGTACAGTGAAAAACTTGTCTTGCATACCGATCGTACAGGTCAATTCATTACAAGGTGCATCGAGGTAGAACAGGGTAAAATCATCAAAGATCCCCACCATCCGGGCCACGCCCTCTTCTCACAGCTCCCATCAGACAGGAGGTACAGAAGCCTGAAGTCCCACGCCACCAGGTTCAGGAAGAGCTACAACCATTTAGTTCTTGAACCAACCGGCACAACCCTAATCACTACCTCAGTATAGCAACACTATGACCACTTTGCACTACAATGGACAATACAATCTAATTGTATTCTTTCTTGTATAATTTGTTTATTTTGTATTTCTCTTGTTAATATTGTGTCTCTAATGCCATGTGCCTGTGATGCTGCTGCAAGTACATCTTTCATTGCCCCTGTGCACACAAGTACATGCAGATGACAATAAACTTGACTTTCAATGTGCAAGTGATTTGTAATTTGAGGATCACTCCTTACCGGCCTCAAGCAGCAGCTGGGTGGTGCTGTAGTCATCAGCCAGCACGGCGTAGTGCAGGGCCGTACAGCCACGGAAACTGGCCCGCGTGTTCAGCCGATTGCTGAACTCGTCTTCCCTGCTCACCAGCACTGCGAAAGAAAAGCATAGCAAGATTTAAGAACTCTCATCATATCCGGATGCATCACGGCTTGGTACGGCAACTGCTCTGCCCTGGACCACAAGAAACTGCAGAGAGTTGTGGACACAGCTCAGCACATCACGGAAACCAGCCTCCCCTCCATGGACTCTGTCTACACTTCTCGCTGCCTTGGTAAAGCAGCCAACATAATCAAAGACCCCACCCACCCCGGACATTCTCTCTTCTCCCCCCTCCCATTGGGCATAAGAAACAAAAACCTGAAAGCACGTACCACCAGGCTCAAGGACAGCTTCTACCCACTGTTGTAAGACTATTGAACGGTTCCCTAGTACGATAAGATGGACTCTTGACCTCACAATCTACCCCATTATGACCTTGCACCTTATTGGCTGCCTGCACTGCACTTTCTCTGTAACTGTAACACTTTATTCTGCATTCTGTATTGTTTTCCCTTGTACTACCTCAATGTACTGCGTAATGAATTGATCTGCATGGACGGTATGCAAGACAAGTTTTTCCCTGTACCTCGGTACAAGTTACAATAATAAACCAATTTAACACCCATCAGGTAACTTCCTACCTCACCAATGAAGCACACAGTGCTCAACTCTGGATCACCAGGACAGGGAACAACATTGACTGTGGGAGGGGCAGCACAGAAGGAGTGTCACACTGTGGGAGGGGCAGTACTGAGGGAGGGGAGGTACTGAGGGAGGGGTAGCACTGAGGGAGTGTCACACTGAGGGAGGGGCAGCACTGTCAAAGTAACAACATGTAAAAGGTATTTTACCGCAACATGCTTTGGGCTCCCAGATGGCACTGTGACACTAAAAGCTTTCTGTCCCCTTAACCTTCCTTGCCCCTTTGGGCTCCCAGATGGCACTGTGACACTAAAAGCTTTCTGTCCCCTTAACCTTCCTTGCCCCGAGGAGAACGACCTCAGCAGCTTTAGTCTTTCCACTCAACTGAAATCTTTCAGCTCTGGTGAACTGACTTCAAATCACCCATGACATCCAAAAATCCTAGGAGGAAACGGATGGGCTATTGGTGAGGGGACACACTCATGACCTCACTGATCCTACCCATGATCTCAAGTCCACCTCTCCCTGCAGACAATGGTCCTCATTTTCCATGTATTCTTCTTAGAGTGTTTGGTACGTAAGTAAGATCTTAAATAAACAGACAGGAAAACATGGTACCAGCAGTATGTCTGTGTGAGTGTAAGAATGTGCGCATGTGTGTGTGTGTGTGTGTGCGTGTGTGTTTTCAGACCATTTGTTGGGTGGAGACCCCTTTTATTTCCGACACGGAAAGTGTAACGAACAGCAGTTGCCACGGAAGATGAATTTCAGACACTAGCAGTCTCCACTATAAAAAGATTAAAACGTTATTATTGTTTTCCCCCATGGTTCAACGTGACAGAGCAGTCATCATTTGTAAAAAATGTCTGTGCATGAGATAACTACAGCAAACTCAATAAAGTGTCAGCTGACGACTGCTGTCCCATCCATCAACACGGCTGGCTGGAACATTTCACGTCTTTGTTTCTGCTGACACTGAAACAGATACCGGCAATATTTCTACAACATCTGAACATTAAAAACAACAAGGGGGGGGGAGGAAGAGATAGAGGGGGAGTGAGAGGAGGGGAAGAGGGGAGGGGAGAGGGGCGAGAGGGGAGGGGAGAGGGGGAGGGGAGAGTGGGAGGGAGGGGGTGGGGGGAAGGGGGTGAGGTGGGGAGGGGGTTGGGGGGATGGAAGAGGGAAGGAGGTGGGGGAGGGGAGAGAGGGGGAGGGAGAGGGAGGGGAGGGGGTGGGGTGGGGAGGGGAGTTGGGGAGGGGGGGTTGGGGAGGGGAGTTGGGGAGGGGAGGAGGTGGGAGGAGGGGAGGGGGGGGTGTGAGAGAAAGCCCGGAAGGGATTTTAAAACGAGGATGAGGATGCTCTGGCTCAGTGGCTGAGGAATGCAGTGATCTCAGATGCAGACGGCCAGGCAGTGGGCAACACTGTCAAACCACGGACCTTCCAGAGAGTGGATGCGTTTCTCCCTTGATGTCTCGTACACATTTCTGAATTCATCTCCAAGGTTGGGATCAGCACCGCCCTCCAACAGAACTTTCACCACGCTGCCAAACAGAACAAACAGAACTCTCATGAATAGCAGCTCTCTGATAGGGCCACTCCTCCCAAAGTGTGACCTTCCCTCAGTACTGCCCCTCCCACAGTTTGCAGATGATCCCACCGTTGCAGGCCGTATCTCAAACAGCGATGAGTCGGAGTACAGGAAGGAGATAGAGAGCTTAGTGGAATGGTGTCATGACAACAACCTTTCCCTCAATGTCAACAAAAGAGCTGGTCATTGACTTCAGGAAAGGGGGCGGTGTACATGCACCTGTCTACATCAGTGGTGCTGAGGTCGAGAAGGTTGAGAGCTTCAAGTTCCTGGGAATGAACATCACCAACAGCCTGTCCTGGTCAAATCACGTAGATGCCATGGCCAAGAAAGCTCACCAGCGCCTCCAGTTCCTCAGGAGGCTAAAGAAATTCGGTTTGTCCCCTTTGACTCTCACTAACTTTTATCGATGCACCATAGAAAGCATCCTATCTGGATGTATCACGGCTTGGGACGGCAACTGCTCTGCCCAGAACCGCAAGAAACTGCAGAGAGTTGTGGACACAGCCCAGCGCATCACGGACACCAGCCTCCCCTCCTTGGACTCTGTCTTTACCTCTTGTTGTCTTGGTGAAGCAGCCAGCATAATCAAAGACCCCACCCACCCGGGACATTCTCTTTTCTCTCCTCTTCCATTGGGTAGAAGATACAGGAGCCTGAGGGCACGTAGCACCAGACTTAAGGACAGCTTCTACCCCACTGTGATAAGACTATTGAATAGTTCCCTTATACAATGAGATGAATTATGACCTCATGATCTACCTTGTTGTGACCTTGCGCCTTATTGCACTGCACTTTCTCTGTAGCTGCGACACTTTACTCTGTACTGTTACTGTTTTTACCTGTACTACATCAATGCACTCTGTACTAACCCAATGTAACTGCACTGTGTAATGAATTGACCTGTACAATCGGTATGCAAGACAAGTTTTTTACTGTACCTCAGTACAAGTGACAATAATAAACCAATACCAACACGACCCTCCCTCACTACCGTCCCTTGCACAATACGACCCTCCCTCAGTACCACCCCTCCCACAATACAGCACTCCCTCAGTACTGCCCCTCCCACATTACAGCACTCCCTCAGTACTGCCCCTCCCACAATACAGCACTCCCTCAGTACTGCCCCTCCCACAATACGGTGCTCCCTCAGTACTGCCCCTCCCACAATACGGTACTCCCTCAGTACTGCCCCTCCCACAATACGGTGCTCCCTCAGTACTGCCCCTCCCACAATACGGTACTCCCTCAGTACTGCCCCTCCCACAATACGGTGCTCCCTCAGTACTGCCCCTCCCACAATACGGTACTCCCTCAGTACTGACCCTCCCATGATGCGAAGCTCCTTCACCACCCCTCCCACGGTGCGGCCCAAGAAGGGCTGCTGTTCCAGTTGGGTGATTCCGCCATCTCAGCAGCATTCAGTGGGCTTGGCTGTGGGGAGAAACACAGGACTGCAGATGCTGGAATCTAGACGATAAAACAACAAGATGCTGGAGGAACTCAGCAGGCCAGACAGCATCTGTGGAGAAAAGCAGGCGGTCAACGTTTCGGGTCAGGACCCTTCTTCAGGGCTGAATATAGGAAAAGGGGAAGCCCAATATATAGGAGGGAAAAGCAGAGCAGTGATGGGTGGACAACAGAGGGGAGGCAGGGTGGGCACAGGGTGGTGATAGGTAGATGCAGGTAAGAGATGGTGATAGGTAGGTGTGGGGAGGAGGGGAGAGCAGATCACCAGGAGATGGGTCAAAGGTATGGAGGCAGGCCCCATGGGGGGAGGGGAGGAGAGGAAAAGAAGAGAGAAAAAATGGTGAGGGGATAAAAGAGAGAGAGGCTGGGAAAGGGAAGTAAAGAAGAGGTAAGGTGGGGGGAGGTTGGTTGACTTAAAGTGGGAGAATTTGATGTTCATCCCATTAGGCTGTAAGGTCCCAAGATGGAAAATGAGGCGTTGTTCCTCCAGTTTGCGTTTGGATTTCTCCCTGTGGGGACTTGTTCTCAGGGTCTCCATGTCAGCTCAGCACAGGACTGCTTCTGCACCATTACACCGAGGCACCACCTGGACACAGCCACCACTACCGAGCAAGAACTCAAATGGTGGCAACCTTTAAATTTATTTACAAGGAGCCTCAGCCCCTCCCAAACCTGACACACTGTCAGACACCTGGCTAGCTTGGAACCTGGTAACTGGGCTCTCAGCTAGAAGGTTATCTTTTAAACTCTAGTATTAGAACAAGAGGACACAATTCCAGGATTACAGTCTGGAAATTGCTTGTCACTTGGAGAATCCTGATAACTGTCCAAAGTAGTGGCAGCAAAGAGACTGGAAGTGTTTATCACGCAAAGTTCGACAACGTTCGATTGGACGAATCAAAATACTTTGACTGTGCCTCTTGGGATATCCCATGGTAGTTTCTGGCTGATACACTCTATGAATTTTTAATTGTTGTTGTATGAACTGAGACTTTTTTCCCAGGGCGATAATGGTTAATACCAGGGGACATAATTTTAAAGTGATTGGAGGAAGGTGTAAGGGGGATGTCAGGGGTCAGAGAGCGGTGGGTGCGTGGAACACACTGCCTGCAGAGGTTGTGGGGGCAGATACATTAGGAACATTTAAGAGACTCTTAGATAGACACATGAATGATAGAGAAATGGGGAGCTATGTGGGAGGGAAGGGTTAGATAGATCTTACAGGATAAAATGTCAGCACAACATTGTGGGCCGAAGGGCCTGTACTGTCTGTAATGTTCTATGTTCTATGAAACTCAGCAACCAATTTCTGCAGAGGCAGCTCCCACACCACCACAGAAAGACTGGCACCAGTGGTGATGGAGCAAAAAATGACCAGAAAATCCTCTTTTGACTTGTTGCTTAAGGGATAAACATTTTGACCCAAGACACTGCGAAGAAGATGCCTGTTCTGGTGGAGAGCGAATGTTTCGACCCGAAACATTAACTCCAATCCTCTTTCAACAGATGCTGCCTAATCTGCTGGGTGTTTCCAGCACTTTCTGGTTTCCTTTCAGATTTACAGAGGGTTTTTTTGCTTTCATTTGCTCTTGGTTGAAGTTGCATTTGTGGAACCTTTGAAGTCCATCCGAGAGAGGAGGGAAGGTCTCAGTTAAACACATCATCTAAAAGCCAGCATATCCGACAGTGATGGTGCAACATTCCCTCAGCACTGGAGCAGCAATGTTGACTTCCAATTTTGCCTTCAGAGTTCTGGAGCAGTACTCCCAACCTTCTGACTCAGGTAACACATCTGTCCATCGAGACATCATGACCAGTACAAATGAAGGGCCACCTCCATCTGTAACGTGTGTGGTGGTGGATACAATCCAGCATTTGCACTAATTAACCATTACAGCAGATCAGGCATGATCTTATTGAGTGGTGGACAGGGTTAAGGGTTCAGGTGACCCAGTTCTGCTCCTACTTTCTTGTGTCCTCGCTAAGTACAGCAGGTGAACAATGGGTTGATATAAATGACCATAAGGTAAAACTGATAGACTTTTACCGAACATAAGAATGGAAGGTAGAGTGGTCTTACCAGTGAGTGTGTGAGAGCAAGAGGGAGAAAGAACGAGTGAGAGAGGCAGAACGAGAGAGAACAAGAGAGACAGAATGAGAGAGAGAATGAGAGAGAGACAGAATGAGAGAGAGAAAGAGTGAGAATGAGAGAGAGAGAGAGTGAGAACGAGAGAGAGAACGAGGGAGAGAGCGAGAGGGAGAGAGTGAGAGATGAACACAAGAAAGAAGAAAAGGGAATAAAAAGAAATCAGAGAGAGGTAAAGTCCTCAACATGTGTTGAAATGTTAAACACTTTATCCTTTCAGATTGCTGAATCTGGGAAACAAGCGTGTTGACAACTAACTGGGAGTATGGCATGGGGATCAAGGGGGAGGGGGCTGGATCTCATTGAGTTCAGCTAAAACCAGAAGGAACGGGGTAGTCAAGTGTGGTGAACCAGGGCAATCGCTGATCCCTGCGGGGCTGCTGGACACAAAGGCCATAGCTCTGGGAAAGGCAAGGTATGGTGGGGCAATTATATATGGACGTGGCTTTCCCGAGCGGTGGGGCCACTGGACAGCTTTGTAAACATCTGAGACAGCAATGCAAACCAACAACAGCCCGGATTCTGACATAAATTAAACATCTGCTGGCTTTTGTAGTCGATTTGAGCAGGGATGCACTTATCCAGCCTTTTATGGCCACGAGAGGTACCGCCAATGAAGAACCTGTTGAACAGTAGTCACTGCTGTAAGTAGGCAACATAGCAGTCAACTTGAGCACAGCAAGCTCCCACCAATGCTAGTGCAATTGAAATAGGAAATCTGTTTTAATGACCATTGCCCAGCAATAAATATTGGCCCCCACACATTGGGAAGAATCCCATTGTTTTCCGAATTGTGTTGGAGGAACTTGAACATGAGACCTCAGCTAAAAGATTCATCCAATAGTGTGACCCTCCTGCAGCACTCCCTATCAGTGCACCGTTCCCTTGGTAGTCTATTTCCTGCAGTGTGGCGGTCCCTCCTCACCGCCCCTCCTGCAGTGCGGAGACAATTTTGAATCCTGGCGATCCAGAGAACTATATTGATTGAGCCTGGTCAAGACAAAGTAAAGACATAATAGAAGCCCAGATAAAACTGTATCTTTTATAGCATGGCATTTCAAATCAGCTATCTGTGCATTGACCCTCACTTCATTTTGCAGAGGAGGCTGCTGGCTAGCCCCGGTTTTATTGCCCATCCTTATGTCCCTGAAATGAGTGGTTTGCTGGACCATTTTAGGGGGCAGCAGAGTCAATGACATTACTGTGTGTCTGGAGTCACAGATAAGCCAGGACGTATAAGGATGGCAGATTTCCTTTACTGCAGGTCATTAGTGAACCAGTTGGGATTTTACAACAATCAGACAACTTTATGATTACTTTTACTGAGACCAGATTTTTATTTCTGTTTAAACTGAATTGAAATTTTTGAACTGCCACGGTGGGATTTGGACCCGCAGTCACTGGATTATTAGCACAGCGACGTAGGCACTATCCTCAGTTGAAGAAAGTCATTAATTACTGACAAACAAAGTCCTTCCGATGGCTTCATACTGCAAACAAGCACCTGCTTCCTTCTTCCAACACTCACTGATACTTCCAGTGTTCTCCAGTTGACTTCAGATTTCTAACAAATACCACTTTGATCACCTAAACCCTCAGCCTGATTAAGTATGTTTTAAGAGGTTAGACGAACTTGGGTTGTTTTCTCTGGAGTGTCGGAGGCTGAGGGGAGACCTGATAGAAGTTTATAAAATTATGAGAGGCACAGATAGGGTAGACAGTCAGAGTCTGTTTCCCATGTTAGAAATGTCAAGTACAAAAGAACATGTATTTAAGGTGAGAGAGGGGTAAGTTCAAAGGTGTACGGGGCAAGTTTTTTTTTATATATACACAGAGATTGGTGGGTGCCTGGAACAGGCTGCCAGGGGTGGTGGTGGAAGTAGATACAATAGTTGTGTTTGAGGCTTTTAGACAGACACATGAATATGCAGGGAATGGAAGGATATGGATCATGTGGAGGCAAAAGAGATTTGGCATCGTGTTCAGCACAGACATTGTGGGCCGAAGGGCCTGTTCCTGTGCTATACTGTTCTGTGTCCTACCTACACGCATGGATCTCTGTGCCTGATAAGTATATGCTCAGTCATGCATGATACCACACATGCGATAGAATGCACGTGTGTTTCTAAAGGAACAATTTACCCCGCTACTGAATTACAGACTGGATCAAGAACACGTTTCGGAGAACCTCACCAGTTCCTCTCAATCCTTCACTCACAACCAACAGCAGGTAGAAGTTACACTTCATTGTTGCTCATCAAGTCCTCTCCTTCGCAGCCATTTTACACCAAGACAAAACACCGGAGGATGTTTTCCAGCCTCCTGACTTTTCTCCTTGGTGTCTGCAATCGCAAACAGACTAGCTTGGACTTCAAAGCGATAGGAAGAGGCACGTCTTCCCTCAATGGTGTGTCTCTGACCCTGCCCACCCCCTCCGTTCCTCTCCCCGTATTCTTAGGGGCGGGATGCATCAAAGGCCGGTCTTCTGAAGAGGCTGCACGCACAGAGAGCGAGCACGACTGAAGGGGATCAAAAACAAATAAAAGTAAACAAGAGAACAGAAGTTCCCACTGCTGCTGGATGAAAGCACGTGCACACACAGCGTTGGAGAGCGTGGATCCTGCCTCTTTTGTGTCTTGGTCTGATGCCAGCCTTGTTCCAAAACATTAAAGCCTTGTGCTTATGAACTGGAGACAGTCGGATAAAGTTTTCTTTCTCCAGGGTCAGCGAGACTCGAAAGCAAATTTGCGCAGAGGCTCACAAATCAAAATTGGATTTCAAAGTAGAAACAGTTGCCCCCACACATTCCGGGAAGACACCCCACAACCTTATTAATTCAGAAGCCACAGCACTTGGAAAACACAAACCTCCCCCCACCGATGAATGTATAAGCGTGTGAAGAACACACAGCTCCGGTTCAGTGTCCAGAACCTTTCACTGATCCTTCCTCATCAATACAGATCCCTTTTTGTGTGTAAAACAGCCTCATAGAAAAACAAGTGAACATATTTATCCAGCTTCTTTCTCGACCTCAGGATGATGCGCACAGCAAGCTCCCACGAATGTAATGGCTGATCAACTGTTGATGGAGGGATGGATGTTTCACGGGTCACCTGGGAGAAGTGCCCTGCTCCTACTGTACGTTTACATCCATCTATGGGCCATATCTGTCTTTACCTCTCGCTGTCTTGGTGAGGCAGCCAGCATAATCAAAGACCCCACCCACCCGGGTCATTCTCTCTTCTCTCCTCTTCCATCAGGTAGAAGATACAGGAGCCTCAGGGCACGTACCACCAGACTTAAGGACAGCTTCAACCCCACTGTGATAAGACAATTGAATGGTTCCTTTATATGATGAGATGGACTCTGACCCCACGATCTACCTTGTTGTGACCTTGCACCTTATTGCACTGCACTTTCTCTGTAGCTGTGACACTTTACTCTGTATTGTTATTGTTTTTACCTGTACTACCTCAATGCACTCTGTACTAACTCAATATAACTGCACTGTGTAATGAATTGACCTGTACGATCGGTATGCAGGACAAGTTTTTCACTGTACCTCGGTACAAGTGACAATAATAAAACAATACCAATACCAATACCAATGATTTGGCACCTCCCCTGTAAGATGGCACTTCCAACACCACAGCACTCCCCAGCATTGCACAGGAATGTCAGTCAATAGAGTTCAAATGGAATCCATAATCAAGCAGGAGGCCACTCGGCCCTTCCAGCCTGTTCTGCATTCAGTGATATAATGGCTGATCTGCATCAAAATTCCTTGTCCGTCTCTACCCTACCTCCAAAATCTTCAATATGCCTTGTTACCCCAGACCCAACTACTATATAACCCAACTACTATATAATGGCTGATCTGCATCAAAATTCCTTGTCCGTCTCTACCCTACCTCCAAAATCTTCAATATGCCTTGTTACCCCAGACCCAACTACTGCAGCATTCCGTCTCCTTGGACAGGACGCACTAATCTGGGGATTGGAATATTGAAGCAAGTGCTGGTGAGTCACTCTACATCTCAGCTCTGCCATTCTCCAATGCATTCTCTTGAAGTTGGATCAAATGTTGTTCCGTGAGAACTTGGCGAAATCTTCTTCACCTTCACTTATTAACCCATATCGCATGTGGAGTATTGTGTTCAGTTCTGGTCGCCTCATTATAGAAAGGATGTGGAAGCTTTAGAAAGGCTGCAGAGGAGATTTACCAGGATGCTGCCTGGATTGGAGAGCATGTCTTATGAGGATAGGTTGAGTGAGCTAGGGCTTTTCTCTTTGGAGAAAAGGAGGATGAGAGGTGACTTGATAGAGGTGTACAAGATGATAAGAGGCATAGATCGAGTGGACAGTCAGAGACTTTTTCCCAGGGCGACAATGGCTAACATGAGGGGACATAATTTTAAGGTGATAAGAGGAAGGTATAAGGGGGATGTCAGGGGTAATTTTTTTTCTACAGAGAGCGGTGGGTGTGTGGAACGCACTGCCGGCAGAGGTTGTGGGGGCAGATACATTAGCAACATTTAAGAGACTCTTAGATAGACACATGAATGAAAGAAAAATAGGGGGCCATGTGGGAGGGAAGGGTTAGATAGATCTTAGAGCAGGATAAAATGTCAGCACAACATTGTGGGCCGAAGGGCCTGTACTGTGCTGCAGTGATCTATGTTCTATATGTTCTAAATCGTACTCAAAGCAGCGGCGTCTTGCAACCTCTCCCTGCATTTGCCTTTCGCAGCCAGGTGACTCCCAGTGCCCTAGAAGAAACGCTGTCCTAGACTTCCCGCAGAGTGGAGTGAATCAACCTCCAGGCCACAGTCTGTGAAATCATCACACCCCACCCCACACTGCACTGAGGGCCTCCTGACAGCTCATGCTGACAAATGCCTTTCCCCACTACCAGTACCTGGCTCTGATAATCAGAGACCCTTCGAGACAGTTGAAATATCACCAACAATTTGTTCTGGTCCAGCCACGTTGACACCACGACCAAGAAAGCTCACCAATCCCTCTACTTCCTCAAAAGGCTAAAAAAAATTCAGCACGTCCCCGCTGACTCACACCAATTGTTACTGATGCACCAGAGAAAGCATCCGATCTGGATGCATCAAATCTTGGTGTAGCAACTGCTCTGTCCAAGACCGCAAGAAATTGCAGAGAGTTGTAGACACAGCCCAGTCCATCACAGAAACCAGCCTCCCCTCCATTGACTCCATCTACACTTCCCACTGCCTCAGGAAAGCAGCCAACATAATCAAGCAACCACCAACCCCCCTCCCCCCCCACCAACCATCCCAGGTCATTCTCTCTTCTCCCCTCTCCTGTCCGGCAGAAGATACAAAAGCTTGAAAGCATGTACCACCAGGCTCAAGGACAGCTTCTATCCCGCTGTTATAAGACTGTCGAACGGACCCACTCAGATAAACTCGATCTCCCAATCTAACTCCTTGGGGCCCTTGCACCTTATTGTCTGCCTGCACTGCACTTTCTCTGTAACTGTAACACTTTATTCTGCATTCTGTTTTCATTTTACCAGCTCAATGTACTTATGAAAAGCATGATCTGCCTGGATGGCACGCAAACAAAAGCTTTTCACTGTGCTTGGTACAGGTGACAATACTAATCCAATTATATTTAAATAATCAAAACTAAAAAGAATAAATTTACATAAAAATTCTGCACCTTAACATTTATTACTAAAGATAAAACAAAACCAAACTTCTCAGCTTATGTCAAGGCCGGTGACCTCATTCAAGTTGTTTTTAATAAAAGTTGAAAGATCAGAGGCAGCTTTTCAGCCTTCTAACTTTCCCTTGCTCTTTCCGATCACAAACTAGCTAGTCTCTTTGAGGCGAGTACAAGCTAAAGTGACACAAAAAGGTAGGGCTCCTCTCAATGGGCCACTGTGATACTCCCCACCCTGTCCACTCATGAGCTGTGTGGTGTAACCGTCCGCTCAACTCAGCATAACTCTCTGCTCAGTGCTGAATCCATGGACAGATTGGTGCCCAGACCAGGATGGGTGAACTGTACATCTGCTCTGTGGTGCGCAGGTGCACAAGGCTGCAACACACTGATGAGTACTGCACCTGGCTTGCACTTCTTTATAAAACCACCGATTAACCATCAGCACAATCTGACTGGTGGCATCACCGTCTGGTAATGGAATGCAAGGGAACACAAGAGGCTGGAGAGAGTGGTGGACTCATCGAGAACATCTACAAGAGGCGATGTCTCAGGAAGGCAGCATCCGTCACCAGGGACCCCCACCATCCGGGCCATGCCCTCTTCTCGACGCTGCCATCAGGCAGGAGGTACAGGAGCCTGAAGACCCACACCTCAAGGTTCAACAGCAGCTTCTTCCCCACTGCCGTCAGGTTCTTGAACCCACCTGAAAAACCCTAACTCTACTTTGGACTGTGTTTCTTAAATTCTCTCTCAACTTGCACTAATGTTGTTATGTTTATTTTGGCATCCTGGCATTCATAAATCAAAGTTTGCATACAGGAGTTGGGATGTTATGGTGAGGTTGTATGAGACATTGGTGAGGCCAAATTTGGAGTATTGTGCGCAGTTCTGGTCACCAAACTATAGGAAGGATATCAGTAAGATTGAAAGAGTGCAGAGGAGATTTACTAGAATGTTGCTGGGTCTTCAGGAGTTGAGTTACAGGGAAAGATTGAACAGGTTAGGACTTTATTCTGTGGAGCGCAGAAGAATGAGGGGAGATTTGATAGAGGTTTACAAAATTATGAGGGGTATAGACAGAGTAAATGCAAGTAGGCTCTTTCCACCTAGATTAGGAGAGATAAGTACGAGAGGACATGGCTTTAGGGTGAAAGGGGAAAGGTTTACAGGGAACATTAGGGGGAACTTCTTCACTCAAAGAGTGGTGGGAGTGTGGAACGAGCTGCCATCTGACATGGTAAATGTGGGCTCCCTCTTAAGTTTTAAGAATAAATTGGATAGATACATGGATGGGAGAGGTCTGGAGGGTTATGGACTGGGTGCATAGCGGAATAAAGTTTTGGCACAGACTAGAAGGGCCGAATGGCCTGTTTTCTGTGCTGTAGTGTTCTATGGTTCTATGTGTAATTTTAATTTACATGAATTTAAGTGTATGTTAACTTAAGTTCATAACGTACTGTGCTGCTGTTGCAAAAAGCTACTTTTCATGGCTTTTATTGCCTGTGCACATGTGCCTGTGAGAATGAACTTGAACTTGACTTGATTCTGGCTTGACCTCCCCCAATACCTGCCCTTTCATCAATCTCAGCCTTCACTACACTCAGTGACTGAGCCCCCAGTCTTCAGAGGTTGAGGAATCCAATGATTCACCACCCCTCCGTCCCAAACAGCCAACCTCCTACCCAGAGACTACATCTTACCTTACATCTAACCTACATCTTGACTTACTTCTAACCAGTGGTGTCACGACAACAACCTTTCCCTCAATGTCGGCAAAACAAAAGAGCTGGTCATTGACTTCAGGAAAGCGGGGCGGTGCACATGCTCCTGTCTACGTCAATGGTGCTGAGGTTGAGAGGATTGAGAGCTTCAAGTTCCTAGGAGTGAACATAACCAACAGCCTGTCCTGGTCCAACCGCGTAGACGCCATGGCCAGAAAGCTCACCAGCACTTCTACTTCGTCAGGAGGCTAAAAAAATTTGGCACGTTCCCTAAGACACTCACCAATTTTTATCAACGCACCAGAGAAAGCATTCCATCAGGGTGCATCACAGTTTGGTATGGCAACTGCTCTACCCAGCACCGCAAGAAACTGCAGAGAGTTGTAGACACAGCCCAGTACTTCACGGAAACCAGCCTTCCCTCCTCGGACTCTGTCTAAACTTCTTGCTGCCTTGGTAAAGCAGCCAACATAATCAAAGACCCCACCCACCCTGGACATTCTCTCTTCTCCCCCCTCCCATTGGACAGAAGATACAGAAGCCTGAAATCATGCGCCACGAGGCTCAGGGACAGCTTCTATCCCACTGTTATAAGACTATTGAACAGTTCCCTAGTACAATAAGGTGGACTCTTGACCTCATAATTTACTTCGTTATGGCCCTTGCACCTTATTGTCTGCCTGCACTGCACTTTCCCTGTAACTGTAACACTTTATTCTACATTCTGTTATTGTTTTCCCCTGTACTACCACAATGCACCGTGTAATGAATTGATCTGTATGAATAGTATACAAGACAAGCTTTTCGCTGTACCTCGGTACAAGTGACAATAATAAACCAGTTTCAATTTTCGAGTTGTAGACAGGGTAACATCCCCCCACCCCCCATCTCATCAGTCACTCTAAGACACTCCCACTCGAAGGTGAACCGAGTAACTTGTCCTTGGCAGAGTTAGCACTTACCTGTGGTTCTTGTTCATGGCTGCGACCATGAGAGGGGTCCAACCCAGCTTGTGCCTGTATGAGACGGGAACCCCATTCAACAGCATCCTGCAAGAAAGGCAACAGAATAGGATCAGTGTAGCCACTGTGTGCAACTAAATTATAGGGGGCACAGTGGCGCAGCTAGTAGAGCTGCTACTTCACAGTGCCAGACACCCGGCTTCAATTCTGACCCCAGCTGTTGTCTGTGTGGAGTCTTCCTGTGACTGTGGGTTTGTCCCAAGTGCTTCACAGCCAGTGGGATGTCCAGAACACTCTACGCAAAGATGCATTTCACTGTGTGTTTCGATGTACATGTGACTAATAAAGAAATCTTATCTTCCTCTGGGTGCTCCAGTTTCCTCCCAGATCCCCAAAGATATGGTGGTTGATAGGTTAATTAGAAATTAGAACAGTATAGCACAGGAACAGGCCCTTTGGCCCAGCATGTCTGTGCTGAATATGATGCTAAATTAAAGTGAATCCCTTCTGCCTGCACATGATCCATCTCCCTCCATTCCCTGCATATTCATGTGTCTGTCTAAAAGCCTCTTAAATGCCACTATCGTATCCCCTTCCATCACCTCCCCGGCAGCTCTAACTTGACGGCAGGCACGGTAGTGTAGCGGTTAGCATAACGCTATTACAGCGCCAGCGACCAGGGTTCGATTCCGGCCGCTGTCTATATGGAGTTTGTACGTTCTCCCCGTGTCTGCGTGGGTTTCCTCCAGGTGCTCCGGTTTCCTCCCACATTCCAAAGACGTACGGGTCAGGAAGTTGTGGGCATGCTATGTTGGCGCCGGAAGCGTGGCGACACTTGCGGGCTGCCCGCAGAACACTTTACACAAAAGATGCATTTCACTGTGTGTTTCGATGTACATGTGACTAATAAAGAAATCTTATCGTATCTTATAGGTGAGGGGTAGAGTCAGGGGGAGTTGAGGGGAATGTGGGGAGGCTAAAACGGACAAATGTAGGATGAGTGTAAATGGGTGGTTGACGCGTCAGTGTGGATTCGATAGTGTGGATCCGATGGGCCGAAGGGCCTGTTTCCGTGCTGTCTCTCTCCAAGACACGATGACCCTATAAATTACCTTCTACCCCTCTGCTGCCTCCCTCATTGGACAGCAGATCCGATGGAACGCATCTCCCAGAAACAGACCACACAGCCTAACTAATCCATTTGGCATCTATGCACAACACAAGCCTCTTCCCATCCTCACTTATCTAACTCTAGAGACTGGCTGGGGATCAGTGGGCCGCAACCATCAACGCAGAATCTGAAGATGAACGGTTCAAATCCTAACCCAGAGAGAAGAGTGTGAGTATCCATGCCGATAGGAGACAAGGATATCTTTATTAGCCACACGTACATCGAAACACATGGTGAAATGCATCTTTTTTGCGTACAGTGTTCTGGGGGCAGCCCGCAAGTGTCGCCACACTTCCGGCACCAACATAGCATGCCCACAGCTCCCAACCTGTACATCTTTGGAATGTGGGAGGTAACCAGAGCACTCGGAGGAAACCCACACAGTCACATGGAGATACTGCAGAACCATGAAAAGTATCAGATTTTGGATAAGAAACTGAGCTCTCCTGGGTGAAGAAGCAGTGGTCTTACTTCAAAGCACCACTTCACTGGCTGTGAAACACTTGGGACACCCAGAGGTCATGAAATGTCTCTTTCTTTACATGGAGGTTCAAAGGTATGCACACACCTGTAATCCGGTCACACATCAAACCCAAGAAGTAAGATGGAGGTCCCACAGATGGGAAAATCGAAGTGAGGGCCCTGTTTGATAGTCAGCAAGAACAACTACAACCTGGATAGGTACATGGAGGGGTGGGGCTTGGACAGTTATGGACGAACACAGGAAATTGGGACTAGCTGGGTGGTCACCGTGGTCGGCATGGACTGTATCTGTGCTATATTGCTCTATGACTCTACAAGTCTAACTTACCATTATTTGGCTTCCTTATAAAAGCATTAACAAATGATTTGGATATAATGTCATATAACATAGAGATTAGATCATGTGACAGAGCTTGGTCAAAGTGATGGATTTCAAAGGAGAGAGAGGATTAGGGAGGAAACGCCTGTATTCAAGCCCCAGGCAGCTGAACCCATCGCTGCCGGTGATAGGTCAGAACTGGAGATGCAAAGATCTCACTGAGATCATTACCCACTGAGTTATGTTGTACTCTGGGGAGCATGCCTTATGAAAACAGGTTGAGTGAACTCGGCCTCTTCTCCTTGGAGTGACGGAGGATGAGGGGGGACCTGGTAGAGGTGTATAAGATAATGAGAGGCATTGATCGTGTGGATAGTCAGAGGCTTTTTCCCAGGGCTGAAATGGTGGCCACAAGAGGACACAGGTTTAAGGTGCTGGGGAGCAGGTATAGAGGAGATGTCAGGGGTACGTTTTTTACTCAAGGAGTGGTGAGGGCGGGGAATGGGCTGCAGGCAACGGTGGTGGAGGCGGATACAATAGCATCTTTTAAGAGACTTTTGGATAGGTACATGGAGCTTAGAAAAATAGAGGGCTATGGGTAAGCCTAGTAAGTTCTAAGGTAAGGATATGTTCGGCACAACTTTGTGGGCCGAAGGGCCTGAATTGTGCTGTAGATTTTCTATGTTTCTATGTAACAGCTGCATCTGCCTGAATGTGGTGGCCAGTTACCTGTGATGGACATCAGACCGTCCCACTCCAGTGACAGATGGAACCCATCTGGCCCTCTGTTGCGGACTGTGTTAAGTGATAATGTAACACGCAGACACCTACTTCACTACAAGATACCTGACTGATTTAAACCTATCTCCACCCATCTGGCATGTTCTAATGTAACAACATACATACATACACTGCATTGCTTGACCAGAATGATACTGAAAAACTAAAGGGTTAAATTACAAAGTCTGGCTGCATTAACTGCACATCAATCCAGTGAATTAAGTGGCAATGCGATCAAGCTGTACGAAATGGTAAAAGGTGAGGAGGCATTTCCTCTAATGGGGGAAGTCCGGAACAAGGGACAGAATCCGAAATGTGGACACAGCTCAGCTCATCACGGAAAACAGCTTCCCCTCCATGGACTCTGTCTACACTTCTCGCTGCCTCGGTACAGCAGCCAACTTAATCAAAGACCCCACCCACCCCGGACATTCTCTCTTCTCCCCTCTCCCATCGGGCAGAAGATACAGAAATCTGAAAGCACATACCACCAGGCTCAAGGACAGCTTCTATCCCACTGTTATAAGACTATTGAACAGTCTCCTAGTATGATCAGATGGACTCTTGACTTTACAATCTACCTCATCATGGCCTTGCACCTTATTGTCTGCCTGCACTGCACTTTCTCTGTAACTGTAACACTTTATTCTGCATTCTGTTATTGTTTTCCCCTGTACTACCTCAATGCACTGACGTGATGAAATGATCTGTATGCAATGCATGCAAAACAAAGTTTTTCATTGTACCTCTATACTTGTGACAATAATAAACTAATTAACAAAAAAAGAACTGGACCCTATAATTTAACCTTGGTACCATTCTGGTAAGTCTATGAATGACTCTTGGGGGTTGCTGCTGATAGGAATTAACTGGCTGTGGGTAGAGGCTGCGCTGAGGGATTCCTGGACCAGTTGAAGTTGCTGGCTTTCAGTTGAGTCATTAAACGGGGGCTGTTTGCTCTCCTCAAGGGAGTACATAACCCATGGCTGTATATTATGCATCAGGGGAGTGCTGAAAGTCAAAAAACTGCAGAAGCTGGAAATCATCAATAGGAACAGGGAATGTTGGAAACCCCCAGCAGGTCAGGCAGCCTCTCTGGAGAGAGAAACAGAGTTAATGTCTCCAACCTGAAACACTCTCCTAGAATTAGGGAAGAGAGATAATGAAGGCAATCTTGAGTTATAGAGTCAGACAGAGATAGCACAGAAACAGGCTCTTCGGCCCACCGAGTCCGTGCTGACCACCGAACACCCATCTACACGAATCCTGCCCTAATTCCTTCTACTTCCCTACATTCCCATCAACTCTCCCCAGATTCCACCATTGACCCACACACCAGGCGCAGGCTACAGCTGCCAGCAGTAGGGGTGGAAGCAGATATTTTAGTGGCATTAAAGAGGCTTCTGGATGGACACATGAACATAGATACAAGTTTTTCACTGTACCTCAGTGCACGTGACAATAATAACATAATTTACCATCGATGCTCTGAATACAGGGCTAGCCTATTCAATACCTCCCCAAATGACAGACCCACCATCCCAGTGATTATTCTCTGCTGCATTACTTCCACACCAGGTATATCTTTTCTTGAGGTACATAGAAAAGTACAGCACAGGGACAGGCCCTTCAGCCCACCATGTCTGTGCTGATCTTGATGTCAATCTAACTAATCACATCTGCCTGCACGTGATCCACATCCCTCCATTCCCTGCCTATTCATGTGTCTGTTTAAATGCCTCTTAAAATTTGCCATATCTGCTCCTACCAGCTCCCCTGGCAGCACACAGAACATAGAAACATAGAAAACCTACAGCACAATTCAGGCCCTTTGGCCCACAAAGCTGTGCCGAACACATCCCTACCTTAGGGATTACTAGGCTTACCCATAGCCCTCTATTTTTCTCAGCTCCATGTACCTATCCAACAGTCTCTTAAAAGACCCTGTCGTATCCGCCTCCACCACCATTGCCGGCAGCCCATTCCACACACTCACCACTCTCTGAGTAAACAACTTACCCCTGACATCTCTTCTGTACCTACTCCCCAGCACCTTAAACCTGTGTCCTGTGTAGACCAGCATGTTCCAGGCACCTGTGTTAAACAAAACTTTCCCCACACATCTCCTTTAAACTTTCTCCCTCTCATCTTAAACCTATGCCCTCTAGTATTTGACAGTCACACACTGGGAAACAGACCCTAACATCTAAGATAAGATAACATAAGATATCTTTATTAGTCACATGTACATCGAAACACACAGTGAAATGCATCTTTTTTGCTTAGAGTGTTCTGGGGGGCAGCCCGCAAGTGTCGCCATGCTTCCAGCGCCAACATAACATGCCCACAACTTCCTAACCTGTACGTCTTTGGAATGTGGGATGAAACTGGAGCACCCGGAGAAAACCCATGCAGACATGGGGAGAACGTACAAACTCCTTACAGACAACGGCCGGAATTGAACCTGGGTCGCTGGCGCTGTAATAGCGTTATGCTAATCGCTACACTACCGTGCCTGCACATCTAGCCTATCTGTGCCTTCTGTAATTTTACATTCTTCTGTCAGGTCTCCCCTCAGCCTCGAAAGCAATCGAAGTTTGTCCAATCTCTCCGTATAGCTAATCCTCTCCAATCCAGCAACATCCTGGTGAACCACTGTTGCACCCTCTCCAAAGCCTCCACATCCATCCTATAGCGACCTATAAGTAGACCAAAGCTACACAGAGTATTCCAGATACAGCACAGGGCATATGTGATTGCGTGGGTTTCCTCCGAGTGCTCCAGTTTTCCCTCATCCCAAAGACATGTGGGTAAATGGGTTAATGGGTCACTGTAAATTACCCCTAGTGTGTGGGTGAGTGGTAGAATCTGGGGGGGGGGGGGGGTGGGGGGAGATGAATAGAATGTGGGGAGAATAAAAATTAGGATGAATGCAGGATTGGTGTAAAATGGTTGGTTGGTGGTCACCATGGAATTGATGGGCCGAAGGGCCTGTTTCAGTGCCACCTCTCTCTATGGCCCTGGTATATTGTTGCAGAGAGTAGAGAAGGATTGTGTATTTGCAGACGACACAAAGGTTGGTGGTGTTGTGGAAAGTGTGGAGGACTGTCGAAGATTACAGAAGGACATTGATAGGATGCAGAGCTGGGCTGACAAGTGGCAGATGGAGTTCAATCCGGAGAAGTGTGAGGTGGTACACTTTGGAAGGACAAACTCCAAGGCGAAGTACAAGGTTAATGGCAGGATTCTGGGCAGTGTGGAGGAGCAGAGGGATCTGGGGGTCCATATCCACAGATCACTGAAAGTTGCCTCACAGGTGGATAGGGTAGTTAAGAAAGCTTATGGGATGTTAGCTTTCATAAGTCATGGGATCAAGTTTAAGAGCCGCAAGGTAATGATGCAGCTCTACAAAACTCTGGTTAGATCACACTTAGAGTACTGTGTCCAGTTCTGGTCGCCTCATTATAAGAAGGATGTGGAAGCGTTGGAAAGGATGCAGAGGAGATTTACCAGGATGCTGCCTGGTTTAGAGAGTATGCATTATGAGGAGAGACTAAGGGAGCTGGGGCTTTACTCTCTGGAGAGAAGGAGGATGAGGGGAGACATGATAGAGGTGACAGCCAGCGCCTCTTTCCCAGGGCACCAATGCTCAATACAAGGGGCATGGCTTTAAAGTAATGGGTGGGAAGTTCAAGGGAGATATCAGAGGGAGGTTTTTTACCCAGAGAGTGGTTGGGGCATGGAATGCGCTGCCTGGGGCGGTGCTGGAGGCAGGTACATTGGTCAAATTCAACAGATTGCTAGATAAGCATATGGAAGAATTTAAAATAGAGGGATATGTGGGAGGAAGGGGTTAGATAGTCTTAGGCGAGGTTTAAAGGTCGGCACAACATTGTGGGCCGAAGGGCCTGTATTGTGCTGTACTGTTCTATGTATTTGAAGTTCCTAAAAGTTTGGACGACTGCTTCCTTCCTTATCTCAGTCTCTGCGCAAGACAGTCAGCTTGCTGCCAGATGTCTCCTTCGTTTATCCTCACCTTCACCCAGTGTTCTGGGTGAGTGGCCGCAAGGCTTCAGTCTGAAGCCCTGGAATGGCAGAGGCAGTGTTTGAGTTTGAGATCAGTCCTCCCCCCACTTCCCTTTCCTCAGATGCTCTCCTCGCCAGGTGAATCTCCAGAGCGAGAAACTTGACCTTTTTTTTGTTGTCGAAACCCTCCTTGTCAGCAGCTCCCTCCCGATTCACAACAAAGAGGGAAGGTTGCTTCTGACTGAAGCCCGCTGCCAAACAATCTGTTACTGTTTAAAGGCAGCTTGCTCCTGAGATCCCCTCACAAAGCCAGTGTTTGTGTGAGCTCTGTTTAACTTGGAGCTTTGGGCAGCGTTAAGCTGACACTACTGGGGCAATGGGTCAGGAGCCGAGAGCTGGTCGCCACTCAACAATCCCACACAGCACTCCCGCCGTCCCTTCTAAGCCCAAAATACCAAGACTCCCCCGCTGCGATCAGACTCCTGAACCAATCACTTCTTTCACATCCCCTTCCCGGAGGCGCTGCCACATTCTTGGAACACTTAATTCTACCTCTTCCATTAAACACAGAACAGTACCACACAGGACAGGCCCTTCGGCCCACAATGTTGTGCTAAACTAATTAAACCAATGACTCCTAATTAATCTAATCCCTTTTCCCCGCACATTGACCATATCCCTCCCTTCTCTGCATATTCATGTATCTAACTAACAGTCTCCTAAATGCTCCTATGCTCTCTGCCTCCACCACCAACCCTGGCAGCACATTCCAGGCACCCACCACTCTCTGTGTAAAAAATCTGCGCACATTTCCTTTCTACTTTCCCCCTCTCACTTTAAATACATGCTCTCTAGTACAAGACATTTCAATACTGGGAAAAAAATACTGGCTGTCGACTCTATGTAGATAGACTAGACAGCCTATAACATATTCATATGTCTATCTTAAAGCCTCTTAAACACCACCATCATATCTCCTTCCACCACCACCCCTGGCAGCCCGTTCAAGGCACCCACCACTCTCTGTGTAAAAAAACTTGCCCCGCACATCTCCTTTGAACTTCCCCCTTCTCACCTTAAATGCGTGCCCTCTAGTATTAGATACTTCAATCCTGGGAAAGAGATACTGGCTGTCTACTCTATCTATGCCTCTCATAATCTTATAAACTTCTATCAGGTCTCCCCTCAGCCACTCTAGAGAAAACAGCCCCAGCTTGTCCAACCACTCCTCACAGCACGTCCTCCAAACAGGCAGCAGCCTGGTCAACCTCCTCCGCACCCTGTCCAAAGCCTCCACATCCTCCCTATCATGAGTCTTTGGAGAAGGTTATTGTGACTTTTGCACTGTTTTTGTACACCCTCAGTTTACACCACTATACTTTGCACTGTTGTACTGTTTTGGCACTCATTCATTGTTGCATTAACCGTGTATACTCTCTACTCTGTGAGCTTCTATACTGTCTACACTTCTCGCTGCCTCGGTAAAGCAGCCAACATAATCAAAGACCCCATCCACCCCGGGCATTCTCTCTTCTCCCCCCTCCCATCGGGCAGAAGATACAAAAGCCTGAAAGCACGTACCACCAGGCTCAAGGATAGCTTCTATCCCGCTGTTATAAGACTATTGAATGGTTCCTTAGTATGATAATTGAACAGTCCCCTAGTACGATAAAATGGACTCTTGACCTCACAATCTACCTCGTTATGACCTTGCACCTTATTGTCTGCCTGCACTGCACTTTCTCTGTAACTGTAACACTTTATTCTGCATTCTGTTATTGTTTTACCCTGCACTGCCTCGATGCACTGTGAAATGAAATGATCTGTATGGACAGTATGCAAAACAAGTTTTTCACTGTACCTTGGAACATGTGACATTAATAAACCAATTTACCAATTGTAACTACCTACACTGATCAGATCCACGTGCATTAGGTCAGCAAGTAGATGTGATCTGGAACATTTGGGGAAAGAGCAGTAGTGGGACAGGGCTGTCAAAGAGCAGATACAGACAATGGGCCAAATGGCCTCCTCCCATGCTGGTATTCCATGGAAGGAACTGCAATGCGGGGTCAACTGAAAGGCTCAGAGAAACCCCCTGGCATCACATCTGCAAGGTGGCTCTCCCCCAGCTGACGTACACAGGAGGGAAACTAGGACTGAGTGATCATGGGCACAGCAAGATTCCACAGAAGCACCCCTTCTGACCATGTAGGTACTGGTGCCACCTGCTGGCAGAGTTGTGATAGGACCCGCAGCACTAAAGCTGCCCAGGACATGGATGGGAGATGGGAGTGGGAGGGAGGGCGGCAAATAACATGGAGAGAGAGAGACACACAGAGACAGAGACAGAGACAGAGAGAGGCAGAGAGAGAGATCATGGAAGGTGAAAACAGGAGATAAGACAAATGGGAATATTTAAAATTCCTGGGATATTAGCAAATACCACATGAAAATATCGACACCAGTGCACAGTGCCATTCACAAAATGCACTGCTGTTGCTCGCACAGACTACCTCCAAACCCCAAACCCACCTCCTCTCCCACCCAGAAGGACAAGGGCAGCGGGTGCAGGGGAACACCACCACCTGCAGGTTCCCCTCCCAGTCACACACCGTCCCGACTTGGAAATATCTCGCCGTTCCTTCACCGCCACTGGGTCTGAATCCTGGAACTCCCTCCCCGACAGCACCGTGGGAGCCCCTTCACCAGAAGGACTGCAGCCACTCTAGAAGGCAGCTCACCACCACCTTCTCAAGGGGTGGTTGGGGATGGGTAATAAATAAATAGGGAGGGCAGGCACGGTAGTGTAGCGGTTAGTGTAACGCTATTACAGCGCCAGCGACCCGGGTTCAATTCTGGCCACTGTCTGTAAGGAGTTTGTACGTTCTCCCCGTGACTGCGTGGGTTTCCTCCGGGTGCTCCGGTTTCCTCCCACATTCCAAAGACGCACGGGTTAGGAAGTTGTGGGCGTGCTATGTTGGCGCTGGAAGTGTGGTGACACTTGCGGGCTGCCCCCAGAACACTGCACGCAAAAGATGTATTTCACTGTTTGTTTCGATATACATGTGACTGATAAAGAAATCTTATCTTATTGTAAATGCTGGCCTTGGGAGTGAAGCCAAGATAAGGAATAAATAAACCAAATTGACAGACAGTATGGGTGAGGCAGGTACAACAGTGTCATTTAAGAAACACTTTGATAGGTACATGAAGGGGCAGAGCTTGGAGGGATATGGGCCGAACACAGGAAATTGGGACTAGCTGGGTGGGCACTGTGGTCGGCATGGACTGGTTGGGCCGAAGGGCCTGTACCTGTGCTGTATTGCTCTATGACTCTATGATATATATGCAGAACCAGTTTAAGAAGCTGAAGGTTCTAGGATTTAATTTTCTCATGGGCAGGGCTTCCATTCTCTGTACACGAGATCATGGACAATGACAACATTGTCGTCGGACGGGCAGCTTGGAAATGGACCTAAATATTAAGCTTGTGTATTTGGATCTGGTCTGCAGGATCCTGCCTGTGTCAGCACAGCACAAGAGGCAAGCTTGAGTGGCTCAGAGAGGACGGGGCAGCCACTGCCCATTCAGACTGCTTGCTAACGGTGCACTGAACCCAAGAACTAGCAGGGCCAAGCCATTTGACCCTCATACCTCTCCTGCCATAAGGACTAGGGCTCAGCGTCACTTTCCTGCACAGACCCCATATCCCTCATTCCCTTAATATCCAAAAATCTATCGATCGCTGTCTTGAATGTACTCAGGGACCGAGCCTCCACAGCATCTTGGGGAGAGAATTCTAAAGATTCACCTCCCTCTGGGTAAAGAACTTTCTCCTCATTTCAGTCCTGAATAGATGACTCATTATCTTGAGACAAGGTTTTGGAGTTATACAGCACGGAAACAGGCCCTTCAGCCCAACTCGTGCATGCTACCAAAGACGTCTATCTGAGCTAGTCCCATTTGCCCGCGTTTGGCCCATATCCCTCTAAACCTTTCCTATCCATGTACCTGTCCAAGCATCTTTTAAACACTGTAATTGTCCCCACCTCTACGACTTCCTGTGGCAGCTCGTTCCATATACCCGCCACCCTCTGTGTGAATAAGTTGCCCCTCAGGTCCCCTTTAAATCTTTCTCCTTTCAGCTTCTAGTTTTAGACCCCTACTCTGGGAAAAAGGCTGTGACCATTCAACCCATCTATGCCTCCCATGATTTCATGTACTTGTTTTTATTGAGATATTAAAGGTATTTTATGTACCTTTTCTGGGCTGCCCCCAGAACACTCTGCGCAAAAGATGCATTTCACTGTGTGTTTCGATGTACGTGACTCATAAAGAAATCTTAAACCTTAATCTTAGGTTAAAAAAAGTTACCCCTTTTTTTTCCCCTTTTCCAGAAGTAGTTTGTTCAGTGATTACAGAATCACATTAATATTACAGTACTTCATGATACACACTATTTGCAGTTTCAAATTACTGCACTGTCATTTCTAGCCAGAATGCACTCAAGCCCAAGGGGGGTCCTGGAAATCCCTCACTGTACCCATGGATACCGTGTGCTCCTTCTCCAGGGACACATGGGCATGGATGTATCTCCAATAAAGTCACCCCTCAGGCTCCATTGACAGTCCATGCAGCCAGGGCTCGAGTGGAAGGTGAGGCAACAGCTCCCTCAAGTGGGTTGGCTGGCAACTGCAGTGGGCAGAGCGAAGCAATGGCTCAGGATAGACCCAAGTTCCTCGCGGAATCTTAGCATCTAACCAACAACCTGCTAAAGAACAGGTGGACAGAAGTGGGAGTTCTCCCCGGGACAACTGTTAACCCTTAGTTTAATGGGATTAGTTTAATTTGGCATCAAGTTTGTCCGAAGGGCCTGTTTCTGTGCTGCACTGTTCACCAACCTCACAAAGTACAGTCCCCGGTGTCTGTGGCTCGGGGAACTCCCACCTCCTTGTCAGAATACTGGGGATCCACACATAGATCCCTCCCCGTGAGGGGGTTACTGCTGGAGTCTTCCTGTGCACAACTGGCTGCTTTAGATTCTACATCGTGACAGTTACAGCGCCAGCAACCTGGGTTCAATTCCGGCCGCTGTCTGTAAGGAGTTTGTATGTTCTCCCCGTGACTGCATGGGTTTCCTCTGGGTGCTCCGGTTTCCTCCCACATTCCAAAGACATATGGGTTAGGAAGTTGTGGGCGTGCTATGTTGGCACCGGAAGCGTGGCGACACTTGCGGGCTGCCCCCAGAACACTCCACGCAAAAGATGCATTTCACTGTGTGTTTCGATGTACATGTGACTGATAAAGAAATCTTACATCTTACACCTCACCACACATCAGAAGCACTTCATTAGCTGCGAAGTGTTTCAGGACATCCAGCGATTGTTAAAAAACACTGGAGGAGTGTAAGGCTTTTCTTTTCAAACATTTTTATTTTAAATGAAGCAGTTGTAATTCTTTGCTGTTTTGGAACGGGAGTAATTCTTGGCAGATAGCGGGGAGCCCAGATACCCAACCTCAACCTGACCCGTGTTGGGCCAGAGATGGATCTACCTACACATTTGGGCTTGGATCAGCCAGCCTGGCAGTGTGGTTGGGCATTAGTGTGGGACAGGGCTGTGTTAGGCAGTCGGCCAGGGAGTAGACAAGATGCTGATTTTCAGGAGTTATGGAATTATAGTCATCCAAGGTGCCTTCCTGAGCTAGTCCCATCTGCCCGCGTTTGGCCCGTATCCCTCTAAACCTTGCCTATCCATGTACCTGTCCAAAGCTGCAGAGAGTAGTGGACTCTGCCCAATACATTGGGGCACATCCCTCCCCACCATCAGGAGTATCTACAGGAGGTGCTGCCTCAAGAAGGCAACATCCACCATCAAAGATCCCACCATCCAGGCCATGCCATCTTCTCGCAGCTCCCATCGGGCAGGAGGTACAGAAGCCTGAAGTCCCCACGCCACCAGGCTCTGTTTTTTTTGGACTTTTTTTTTGTTCTTTTTAAAATTGTGTACAATTTATGTTTAATTTATGTTTTTCTTGTGAAAGCTGCTTATCTGATGCTCTGTGCCTGTGATGCTGCTGCAAGTGAGTTTTTCATTGCACCTGTGCACACATGGACTTGTGCATCTGTCAATAAACTCGACTTTGACTTCTCTGCCTTGGTGATTGTCCAGATACTTCTTGTGAGAGTCTCTGCCTTTACCACCCCCTCAGGCAGTGCATTCCAGATTCCAACCACCCCTTAATCCTTTTTCACATCTAGTCTATACACAAATGCAGTATTCTAAACTGGGAGAGGTGCAAGTGAAGGACTGCTTGGGACCTTGGATGGTGAAGAGAAGAGGTAGAAGGGTAGGGGTTGCACCTCCTGCGGTTGTATGGGGAGGTGGTGTCAGTGGGTGTCGGCGGAGGAGGCAGAGCGGAGCGGAGTGCCGAGGGAACAGTCCCTTCAGAAAGCTGGAAGGGAGGAAGGGTGCTATCATCACACTGGAGGTCTCACAGGTTTCCATGCATTCGGTGCTCTGCACGTGGAGGCTGGTGGGGTGGGATGTGAGGGAGCCCCAGGCATGTTTGGTAATACCCATTTACACTAGGGAACATAGCCTCAAGGTTCAGGGGAATAGATTTAGGGCAGAGATGACGATGAACTGCTTTTCCCAGAGAGCAGTGAATCTATGGAATTCTCTGCCCAGGGAAGCAGTAGAGGCTGCCTCATTAAATATACTTAAGACACAGTTAGATAGATTTTTGCATAGTAGGGGAATTAAGGGTTATGGGGGAAAGGCAGGTAGGTGGATCTGAGTCCACGGCCAGATCAGCCCATGATCTTATTGAATGGCGGAGCAGGCTCGACAGGCCAGATGGCCGACTCCTGCCCCTACTTCTTATGATCTAACCCCATGTACGTTTGGTAGAAAGGGTGGCAGCAAGAAGGTGGGGAATGGAACTGATGCAGCTGAGAGCCTTGTCAACCATAGTGGAGGGGAAGCCACAATTCAGAAAAAATATAACTGGAACACTTAACAACCTGCTGCAGGAACTCAGAGGGTCGAGCAACACCTGTGGGGAGGAAAGGAATTGTCAACGATCTGGGTCCTGATGCAGGGTTTCAACCTGAAACGTCGATGATTCCCTTTCTCCCACAGATGCTGCTCGAGCTGCGGAGGTCCTCCAGTAGATTGTTTGTTGCTCCAGATTCCAGCATCTGTTGTCTCCTGTATCTACCTGGAACACCTGCGTGGGATTGTCAGAGCGTCTGGGACGGAGATAGAGGAACCGAGCGATTGGACGGCAGTCTTTGCAGGCGACAGGGTGGGCTTGTAGGGAGGACGGTATCTACGCTATAAACCACGTGTGCGCTCTGCTTACCTGCTGACCTCAGCCACGTTGTTCAGACGAGCAGCTTCCAGTAACGCCTGACCTGAGGAGGAAACAACAGAGGATCTGTCTCACTGCACCGTGCAAGATTGCACCCACTCATGGTCACTGATATCACTGGATTACAGGGGAATCCAGGGCTAAATTACAGGGCTAAAGGTACTCCTCGTTTTAGGAATGAACTGGCAGACGTTTCAGACTTGAACTCTGCCACCTCTTGACTGTCTAAACGTTGACCAAACCGTCCACGAGCACTGCAGAGACCTCCCTCGTTACCAGAGGCCCCCTCCTTACCAGAGTTAAGTATTAATTACTAGTCACTACAGTTTAGCAACACTATGACCACTTTGATCACTTTTCACTAAAATTGACTTTTTGTTCTACTTGTGATCTTGTAAAAATTGTACATAATTTATGCTTAATTTATATTTTTCTTGCGAATGCTGCTTATCTGATGCTCTGTGCCTGTGATGCTGCTGCAAGTAAGTTTTTCATTGCATCTGTGCACATATGTATGACAATAAACTCAACTTTGACTTTAGTTATCCACAAAGGCAAATTCCTGGCAAATGTAAATTTAGTTAACTTAATAAATGTAGAATAGGAACAAAAAAACGACAGGCCCTCCCCAGGTTTCGACAGGATCCCCTAGTACGATAAGATGGACTCGACCTCACAATCTACCTGTCATAGCCCTTGCACCTTATTGTCTGCCTGCACTGCACTTTCTCTGTAACTGTAACACTTTATTCTGCATTCTGTTATTGTTTTACCCTG
Source organism: Pristis pectinata (assembly GCF_009764475.1). Lineage (NCBI taxonomy): Eukaryota > Metazoa > Chordata > Chondrichthyes > Rhinopristiformes > Pristidae > Pristis > Pristis pectinata. Next base: position 2,707,639 of record NC_067415.1, read on the forward strand.
TACTATATCAATGCACCATGTAATGAATTGACCTGTACGATTGGTATGCAAGACAAGTTTTTCACTGTACCTCAGTACAAGTGACAATAATAAACCAGTTACCAAATTACAGTCCGCAAGTCAGAAATGTGGCCACCTGAATATATAAAGGAAAACTTTGACCGACTAAGGGCAACATGTAGTTAAACCAGGGCGTATAACTCAACTATTCAGATATTGCCACAACCCAAGTTCCCACACAGCAGAAGATCACTGCAGCCCTGCAGCAACCAGCAACTCATCCTGCAGCCTCCCAATCACTCGGTTGTCCGTACAGGCTGTGTACGAGTCAGGCGTTCGTAACCCGGGGAGGAGCAGTAGTCTCTATATTGGTGACCCTGAAGCTCCCAACTGTTGCACCAGGTTCCTTCAGAGGAGAAAATTTACCGCTCGCCCCGTTTGGCCGACTCCCTAAAGACTTCTGCACAAAAGTAAATAACCAAAACTTTCTTTTGGAAATTATCTCACATTTACAACTTTCCACTCCAGCAAGTAATTCCTCCCCATTTTCAAGACCACATACTTATGGCAACTGCTCTGCCCAGGACCACAAGAAACTGCAGAGAGTTGTGGACACAGCCCAGCTCATCACGGACACCAGCCTCCCCTCCATGGACTCTGTCTTTACCTCTCGCTGTCTTGGTGAAGCAGCCAGCATAATCAAAGACCCCACCCACCCGGGTCATTCTCTCTTCTCCCTTCTCCCATCAGGTAGAAGATACAGGAGCCTGAGGGCATACCACCAGACAAGGACAGCTTCTATCCCACTGGGATAAGCCTATTGAATGGTTCCCTTATACAATGAGATGGACTCTGACCTCACGATCTACCTTGTTGTGACCTTGCACCTTATTGCACTGCACTTTCTCTGTAGCTGTGACACTTTACTCTGTACTGTTATTGTTTTTACCTGTACTACATCAATGCACTCTGTACTAACTCAATGTAACTGCACTGTGTAATGAATTGATCTGTACGAACGGTGTGCAAGACAAGTTTTTCACTGTACCTCAGTATAAGTGACAGTAATAAACCAATACCAATACCAACAGAGAAAGTGCAGTGCAGGCAGACATCTGGAGTCTCTATAAACTTTACATGGTTCATTCCAAGAAGATACAGGAGCCTGAGGGCACGTACCACCAGGCTCAAGGACAGCTTCTACCCCACTGTGATAAGACTATTGAACGGTTCCCTTATACAATGAGATGGACTCTTGACCTCACGATCTACCTTGTTGTGACCTTGCACCTTATTGCACTGCACTTTCTCTGTAGCTGTGACACTTTACTCTGTACTGTTACTGTTTTTACCTGCACTACCTCAATGCACTCTGTACTAACTCAATGTAACTGCACTGTGTAATGAATTGACCTGTACGATCGGTTTGTAAGACAAGTTTTTCACTGTACCTCAGTATAAGTGACAGTAATAAACCAATACCGATGTGGAATTGGGGGCATCAGCTCAGACGTCGGCGCCGGGCGCCCAGGGAGGTGGTTGTGGCGCGAAACGAGGCCGTTCGGCCCATCGGGTCCATTCTATCTATCAAGAAGTTTTGCAGGTGCCCATACTCACCATCCGAGCCCGGCGTCCTGCTGGAGCAGTAGGCCAGGGCGGCTGCCAGGGTGCACAGCCAGGCCGCGGATCCCAGCGGCCAATCCCCTTCCTCCTCGCCCGGCCGTGATCGCCTCCCCCTGGCCGCACTGCTCAACTGCAGCCCGGAGACCCACAGGTGGTGCCACCCAGCGGCCGGAGGCCAGGCATGCAGCCCAGACATCCAGAGGCAGCGCCCCGCCGCGGCCGGAGGTCGGAACTGCAGGTCGGGCGCCGGCTGACAGCGACGCTCATCGGCCGGAGGTCGGAACTGCAGGTCGGGCGCCGCCTGACAGCGACGCTCATCGGCCGGAGGTCGGAACTGCAGGACGGAGGCCAGCGGACGGCGCCACCAGCCCGCCGGAGGCTCGGTGGGTTCCCGCCGGCCGCCGGTCCGCAGCCGCCCCGCAAGCGCCGCGGCTCCATCCGAAGGCGCCTCGCCCGGCTCCCGAGCCCCCGGCCACCGCCACCCCAGCCCGCTGCAGGCCCAGCGGGCCCGGAGGCAGCGCGTTACCAAGGAGCGCGCCGTCTCCCTGGCGACCGCCATCGTGCCGTAAAATTATACGACAGGCCCCTCCTTTTCCCACAGGCCGGACGGCGTCACTTTACGGCCGGGCCGTCAGGGCGGAAGTGACGCAGTCGCCGCAGGGGGGGGCTCGGCCGGCCAGGTGCACCCTGGGAACTGTAGTCCGCTCGGCCCGACCCGCGCAGGCGCCACCGGCTCCCCGCGCCGGGGGGGGGTTGGGACTACAGTTCCCAGGAGGCAATGCGCGCCGCGCAGCCGCACACCCTGCGCGCCGGAGCATGCTGGGATTTGTAGTTCACACCATGGTGACGGCCAGGCCTGGGGCAACCCCGGGCCTCACCTCAAACCATCCCCCCCCGACCCTTGACCCGGCACCGCCCCCTGACCCGGCACCGCCCTCTGACCCGGCACTGCCCCCTGACCCGGCACTGCCTCCTGACCCGGCACCGCCCCTGACCTGGCACTGCCCCCTGACCCGGCACCGCCCCTGACCCAGCACTGACCCCTGACCCAGCACCGCCCCCTAACCTGGCACCGCCCCTGACCTGGCACTGCCCCCTGACCCGGCACTGCCCCCTGACCTGGCACCGCCCCCTAACCTGGCACCGCCCCTGACCTGGCACTGCCCCCTGACCCGGCACTGCCCCCTGACCCGGCACCGTCTCCTGACCCGGCACCGCCCCCTAACCTGGCACCGCCCCTGACCTGGCACTGCCCCCTGACCCGGCACTGCCCCCTGACCCGGCACCGCCCCCGGCTCACCCACTGGGGTGAATTGGTTTATTATTGTCACATGTACTGAGGTCCAGTGAAAAACTTGTTTTGCATACTGATCGTACAGGTCAATTCATCACATCAGTACATTGAGGTAGTACAAGGGAAAACAATAACAGAATGCAGAATAAAGTGTTACAGTTACAGAGAAAGTGCAGTGCAGGCAGACAATAAGGTGCAAGGCCATAACGAGGTAGATTGTGAGGTCAAGAGTCCATCTTATCATACTAGGGGACTGTTCAATAGTCTTATAACAGCAGGATAGAAGCTGTCCTTGAGCCTGGTGGTACGTGCTTTCAGGCTTTTGTATCTTCTGCCCGATGGGAGGGGGGAGAAGAGAGAATGTCTGGGGTGGGTGGGGTCCTTGATTATGTTGGCTGCTTTATCAGGGCGCACACCCACTGCAGGCGGAACTCAGGGCCTCGGAGGAGGTCCAGTGCAGGGTTACGAGAATGGCCCTTGTTAACGTGCAGAGACTGGAAACACCACCCTTGTTCTTGTACAGAAGCCTGAAGTCCCACACCACCAGGACGGAGACGCAAGAGACAGCAGATGCTGGAACCTGGAGCAACACACAAAGTGCTGGAGGAACAAACCACCTGCCGAAGGAACTCAGCGGGCCAGGCACTATCTGTGGAGGGACGTGGACAGTCAAGGCTTTGGGTCGAGATCGTTCAAAGTCGAGTTTATTGTCATCTGCACAAGTCCATGTGTGCACGGGTGCAATGAAAAACTTACTTGCAGCAGCATCACAGGCACAGAGCATCAGATAAGCAGCGTTCACAAGAAAAATTAAACATAATTTTTTACAAGAAAGAATACAATTAGTACAAAAAAAAGCCCCTTTATGCATCTGGACTGCCATGATCATTTTCCTCCATAACTGCCGCCTGACCCACTGAGATTCTTCAGAGGTTTGTGCGTTGTCCCGCACCACCAGGTTCAGGAACAGCTACTTCCCTTCAACCATTCGGTTCTTGAACCAACCGGCAAAACCCTAATCACTACCTCAGTACAGCAACACTGGGACCACTTTGCACTACAATGTACCTTGTATTTGTTCTAATTGTGTTCTTTCTTCAAAAAATATGTATAATTTATGTTTAATTTATGTTTTTCTTATGAATGTTGTGCATCTGATGCTCTGTGCCTGTGATGCTGCTGCAAGTAAGTTTTTCATTGCACCTGTGCACACATGGACTTGTGCATCTGACAATAAACTTGACTTTGACTTTGACTTCAACTTCTTGCAGCAGAGATGGTTCAGAAGAGAATCAACAAAAATATAAGAAATAGAAGCAGGAATCTCCCACTCTGCGCCTTCAACCTGCTTTGCCATTTGATGATACCTTGGCTGACGAGATTTTTTTTGCCTCGGCTCCACTTTCCTGCCTGTTCCCCACAATCCGTGACTGTCCTGGTGACTGAAAATCCATGTCGACCTCAAAGAGTGGCCAAAAATACAACACAGTTCATCTGGATGTAGAAGTGCCTTCTTATCTCAGTGCTCAATGGCTGACACATCATAATACTTGACTCACCTGTAATGTCGTTGTGTTCACTTTGTTGTGTAAGTTATGTATAATTTATGTTAATTTAAGTTTATTGAGCAACAACCAATCTTCTGGAGGAACTCAGTGGTCAAGCAGCTTCTGGGAAGAAAGGAATTGCCGATGTTTTGGGTTGAACCCCTACATCAGGGCTTAAGTTTATATTAACTTATTTTTGTCTTGTTTGTAGTGGAGTGTGCCACTACTGCAGAAAGCTAACTTTCACGGCATTTACGTATATATCCAATGACAATAAACTTGAGATCAAAAATCTAATAATTGCATCCTTGAGTAAGTTCAATGGCTCAGCCTCCACTGCTCTCTGGAATTGCAGAGATTCACTTCTTTGTTAAAGAAGAAATTTCTCATCACTACTTTAGGTGGGTGAGCCCTTATTCTGGAATCATGCCTCCTAGTTCGAGATAGACCAGTCAGGGGTACCATCCTCTCAACATTCACCCAGTGAAGCCCTTTAGAATCATTTATGTTTCAATGAGATTATTAGTGGAAAAGAATGCCTTCTGTTTCTGTAGCCATTCAAGTATAGAATGACCAGAGGAGATACTAGTTCCTCTGGCAAACAGGTTGATGCTCAGAGTAAATAGATTTAAAATAATTGGTAGAAGTCCCAGAGGAAAATGATTGGAATCTGTGAGAAAACGTTACGAAGAATGTGGGGAATGAGATTGCACAGGAACATTAAAACGACGGACAGACAACAGGTCAACAGAGAACGTTGGAGGGACAGCCTTGTGGGACGCACTGAGGGGGGGGGCGGTGCTGAGGGAGGGTCACCCTGTGGGGGGGTTAGTGAGGAGGGAGGGTCACACTGAGGGAGGGGCAGTACTGAGGGAGGGTCACACTGTGGGAGGGGCGGTGCTGAGGGAGGGTCACACTGTGGGAGGGGCAGTACTGAGGGAGGGTCACACTGTGGGAGGGGCGGTGCTGAGGGAGGGTCACACTGTGGGAGGGGCAGGACTGAGGGAGGGTCACGCTGTGTGAGGGGTAGTGAGGAGGGAGGGTCACACTGTGGGAGGGGCGGTGCTGAGGGAGGGTCACACTGTGGGGGGGTCAGTACTGAGGGAGGGTCACACTGTGGGAGGGTCAGTACTGAGGGAGGGTCACACTGTGTGAGGGGTAGTGAGGAGGGAGGGTCACACTGTGGGAGGGGCGGTGCTGAGGGAGGGTCACACTGTGGGAGGGTCAGTACTGAGGGAGGGTCACACTGTGGGAGGGGCGGTGCTGAGGGAGGGTCACACTGTGGGAGGGGCGGTACTGAGGGAGGGTCACACTGTGGGGGGGGTGCGGTACTGAGGGAGGGTCACACTGTGGGAGGGGCGGTACTGAGGGAGGGTCACACTGTGGGGGGGGTGCGGTACTGAGGGAGGGTCACACTGTGGGAGGGGCAGTACTGAGGGAGGGTCACACTGTGGGGGGGGGTGCGGTGCTGAGGGAGGGTCACACTGTGGGGGGGGTGCAGTGCTGAGGGAGGGTCACACTGTGGGGGGGGGTGCGGTGCTGAGGGAGGGTCACACTGTGGGAGGGGCAGTACTGAGGGAGGGTCACACTGTGGGGGGGGGGTGCGGTGCTGAGGGAGGGTCACACTGTGGGAGGGGCAGTACTGAGGGAGGGTCACACTGTGGGGGGGGTGCGGTGCTGAGGGAGGGTCACACTGTGGGGGGGGTGCGGTGCTGAGGGAGGGTCACACTGTGGGGGGGGTGCGGTGCTGAGGGAGGGTCACACTGTGGGGGGGGTGCGGTGCTGAGGGAGGGTCACACTGTGGGGGGGGGTGCGGTGCTGAGGGAGGGTCACACTGTGGGGGGGGTGCGGTGCTGAGGGAGGGTCACACTGTGGGGGGGGTGCGGTGCTGAGGGAGGGCTGCAGCATCTTGGGTGTCAGCTCCTAGAAGTACCATTAAACTGAGCTCCTGTCAGTTCCGACAGGTGGATGTGAAGGATTCCGCAGCACTCTCATGAGGGAGAGCAGGACAGTTCTCCCTGCGTTTTGGGACCAACATCTGTCCCTAGATCAACGCAGACTACATGACAATTCTATCCTGTTTGTGGGAGCTTGCTGTGTAAAATAGCTGCAAGATTTCCTTCATCACAACAGTGCCGACACTCCCGAGGTCACGTACACCAGCCGAGCCGTGTGTTGAGGTGCTACTGAGGCAATTAAAACCCAGATTTCTTGAGTTCCTGGTGACCGGTGATCAGACTCGGACTCAAGGGGGTCAGCACCACCCTCCCGAGGGCAGTTGGGGACAAGAAGTAAAAGCTGTCCCTGTCACTGATGCCCACTTTAACGTGCGTTAACAGCCCGGGAGCTGGAACAAAGATGGAAGGAGAATAATTCTTGAAACAACAAACCCAGGAAAATTCAAAATGACCATAAGGACTTGGGGAACTGGTGGTGAAACATTTGCTTAAAATTTTCATGTTATTTCCATCCTTTTTAGTATGAAGCAATTTGTTAATCAAACATGTTCCCGCTGCATGAGACACTCTAACCTATGAGTCAGCGGTGACAAAGGAGTTGACAATGCGTACGGCCTCCCTTAAGTAAACTTAGAAAACATATTGATGGATTTTTCCGTCGTTTTGGTTCAGGAATCTTAAGTGCCGGGAGCAAAGTCCACTCCCAGCATTGGTCCTGACACTTCCGGGGAAAGTACAGCATGGTACTGGGTTCAACAGAGTCACAAAGGAGCAAGGGTGGATTGGATCAAGATGAAACTCTCAGCCAAGCACTGGTGGTGGGAAAACTACCTAACTATTCTCAGCATTTCAGGATGTACACGTTCATTGAACACAGTCAGGGAGGTGAAGGGAGGAATGTCCCTGTCTAACTTGTTGTAAGTTTCCCAGGTGGCCCAGTCGTGCAGCAGTAGAGCATCGCCTCACAGCTCCAGAGACCGGGGTTCGATCCCGACCTCTGGCGCTCTCCGTGTGTGGAGTCTGCACGTTCTCCCCGTGACCACGTGGGTTTCCCCCGGGTGCTCCGGTTTCCTCCCCACACCCCAAAGACGTGCAGGTTCGTGGGTTAGTTGGTAGGTTAGTACGTGGCTGGGAGATTCTGGAGGGAGTTGATGAATATGTGAGAGAAAATGGGTGAATAAGTGGGGAATGGGACTGGTCTGAGAGTCTGCATAGCAATAGATGGATTGAATGGCCTTCTATGTCTTAAGAAAATATGTGAATAAAATATATTGAGGAAGGCGGTGTGTTTAATGTGGTCAACGTAGATTCCAGTTTTTGACAAGGTACCACGTGGCAGAATGTTTGGAACCCCTCCTGATTCCACCTGCCAATCAAATGCCCCTCACCTGGATCCACCTATCACTTGCCAGCTCAACCCACCGCTCCCTGTCACCTCTTTATACCGGCCATCTCCCCTCTACTCTCTCAGTCCTGATGAAGGGTCTCCACCCGAAACGTTGACTATCCATTTCCCTCCACGGATGCTGCCCGACCCACTGAGTTCCCCCAGCAGATTGCGTGTTGCTCCAGATTCCAGCATCTCCCGTCTCTTGTGTCTCCTCTGGGATTAAATCCTTCCCTCTCTGTGTTCCAAGGAACACACCCCAACCTTGTCAATCATTACCAACATTTTCCAGTCCAGACAACATCCTTGGAGATCCCCTCTGCACCCTCTCTCGTGCTCTCACAACCTGGGGTGACCAGAGCGACACAGTGAGCCGACTCTGGCCGAATTAATTATTTATACAGTTTCCAGCAGTACCTCCCTGCTCCTGTCCTCCGATAATGGAAAGTATCTGGGTAATATTGGAAATATCATCTAATTTATCTATCCAGGAGGATCTATCCTGGGCCCAGCACACAGATGCATCCATGAGAAAGGTGTGCCACCGGCTCTACTTTCTTAGAAGTTTAAGGAGATTCGTCACGTCATCGAAAACTCTGAGAAACTCCTCCAGGTGTACAGCGGAAAGCACTCTGACAGGTCTGGTATCACGGCCTGGTGTGCAAGCTCCAATGCACAGGAACGCAAGAGGCTCCAGAGAGCGGTAGGACTCAGCCAGATCCATCACGGGTACAGCTCTCCCCACCATTGAGGGCATCTACAAGAGGTGATGTCTCAGGAAGGCGACATCCATCATCAGGGACCCCCACCATCTGGGCCGTGCCCTCTTCTCGATGCTGCCATCAGGCTGGTGGGGGAGGGTGGGGGAGGGGGGGGGCGATGGACAGGTGGGGGAGGGTGGGGTTGATGGACAGATGGAGCCGGGTGGGGATGGGTGGAGCTGGAAACAGAGGCCAGAAGGGACAGGCAGACTGTGATGCCCCCGACGGCCAAGCAGCCTGATCCCCTTCACAGAGTGAGCTCAGACACAAAACGATTTGCATTTATCTTGTGGCTTCAGTAAAATTATTAAATGGAACATTGACGCTGAGCCACAGGGGCAGAGACTGGGGCGACGTACAGTAGCTCATGCAGCTGGTTTTGAAGACAACATTAAAACATAAACCAGTGACTGGTGGTGTGCCACAGGACTTGGTGCTGTGCCCATTGCTCGGTATTTATATCAACCATCTGGATGAGAATGTACAAGGCACGGTTAGTAAGTTTGCAGCTGACACTACAATGGGTGGTGTCATACACCGTGAAGAAGGTTATCGAAAATTACAGGGGGATCTTGATCAGCTGGGTAAGTGGGCTGAGGAACGGCAAATGGTGTTCAATCCAGATAAGTGCGAGGTGTTGCATTTATAGAACATAGAACATTACAGCACAGTACAGGCCCTTCAGCTCACAATATTGTGCCGACATTTTATCCTGCTCTAAGATCTATCTAACCCTTCCCTCCCACATAGCCCTCCATTTCTCTATTATTCATGTGCCTATCTCAGAGCCTCTTAAATGTACCTAATATATCTGCTCCCACAACCTCTGCCGGCAGTGCGTTCCACGCACCCACCACTCTCAGTGTAAAAAACTTACCCCTGACATCCCCCTTATACCTTCCTCCAATCACCTTAAAATTATGTCCCCTCATATTAGCCATTGTTGCACTTGGAAAAAGTCTCTGACTGTCCCTTGATCTATGCCTCTTATCATCTTGTACACCTCCATCTTTTGGGAATTTAGGAATTTGGGGAAGTCAAACCAGAGAAGGACTTATACAGAGAACGGTAGGCCCCTGGGGAGTGTTGTGGGACAGAGGGTCCAAGGAGTACAAGGACGCAGTTCCCTGAAACTGGCGTCACAGGTGGACAGGGTGGTGAAGAAGGCTTTTGGCACGCTGGCCCTCATCAGTTAAGGCACTGAGTATAGAAGCTGGGACACTATGCTGCAGTTGTACGAGACATTGGTGCGGCCGCACTGTATTGTGTTCAGTTTTGGTCGCCCTGCTATAGGAAAGATGTCATTAAGCTGAAAAGGATGCAAAGAAGATTTACGAGGATGTTGCCAGGACTTGAGGGCCTGAGTTATAGGGAGAGGTTGGGCTAGCTGGGTCTTTATTCCTTGCAGCATAGGAGACTGAGGGGTGACCTAACAGAGGTGTATAAAATCATGAGGGGTGAGTGCACTTGGTCTTTTTCCCAGGGAAAAGGGAATCAAAAACTAGAGGGCACAGGTTTAAGGTGAGAGGGGAAAGATTTAAAAGGGACCTGAGGGGCAACTTCTTTCTGCAGAGGGTGGTCGAGCTGCCAGAGGGAGTGGGTGATGCAGGTACAATAACAATATTTAAAAGACACTTGGACAGGTCCGTGGACAGGAAAGGTTTAGAGGGATATGGGCCAAACGTGGGCAAATGGGACTAGCTTAAATGGGCACCTTGGTCAGCACGGATGTTGGGCTGAAGGGCCTGTTTCTATGCTGTGTGAATCTATAACTCCACAAGAATAAGGAGAAGGAGGAGGCCATTTGGCCCCTTGTGTCTGCTCTCTCTCATTCAATAAGATTGTGGCTGATTTTCTCCTTCTTGATCCATATCACTTGAGACCCTTAATATCTAAAAATCCACCAGTGTCTTTCTTACATATAGTCAGTGACTGAGCCTCCACAGCCCTAGGGGAGAGAATTCCAGAGATTCATCTCCCTCTGGGTGAAGACATTTTTCCCGGTCTCTGTCCTGAATGACAGACTGAATGAACTGGTTGCATCACGGCCTGGTACGGCAGTCCCAACGCACAAGAGACTGCAGAGAGTAGCGGTCCATCAGGGGAACATCCCTCCCCACCACCGACAGCATCTACAGGAGGCGCTGCCTCTTGAAGGCAGCATCTATCAACAAGGATCCCCACCATCTGGGCCGTGTCCTCTTCTGGCTGCTACCGTCGGGCAGGAGGTACAGAAGCCTGAAGTCCCCACACCACCAGGTTCAGGAACAGCTACTTCCCTTCAACCATCAGTTTCTTGAACCAACCGGCACAACCCTAACCCTACCTCAACAACGGGACACTATGGACCACCTCTTGCACTGCCACGGACTTGTCTGATTGTGTCTACTTTTTACGCACTGGTCTTTTTTTTGCACAATTTTTCTACTCTCTCTCTTCAGTCTTGGATAATTTATGTACAATTTATATTCTGTGCTGTCTGTACCTACGTGCCTGCGATGCTGCTGCAAGTTTTTCGTTGTACCTGTACCTCACCGTACTGGGGCACATGACAGTAAACTTGACCTGACGACCCCGTATTCGGAGACAGTGACCTCTGGTTTTGACACCCCAGCCAGGGGAAATATCAGCCGTGCATCCGTCCTGTCAAGAACTGTGAGAAGCAACACACACAAGACGCTGGAGGAACTCAGCGGGTCAGGCAGCGTCTATGGAGGGAAATGGACGGTCGACGCTTCGGGTCGAGACCCTTCATCAGGACTGGGAAGAAAGAGGAGAGATGGCCGGTATAACAGGGTGCGGGAGGGGGTGGAGTGAGGGCTGGGGGGTGATAGGTGGATCCAAGTGAGTGGGGGCAGGTGGGGGAGACGGAGACTGGGAATGGTGTAAAAGGCTGGGAGGTCACAGAGTCATAGGGTCATAGAGCACTACAGCACAGAAACAGGCCCTTCAGCCCATCTAGTCCATGCCAACCTGATCTCCTGCCTAGTCCCATCTACCTGCACCCAGACCATATCCCTCCAAACCCCTCCCATCCATGTACCTATCCAAACCTCCCTTAAATGTTACAATTGAACCCGCATCTACCACTTGCGCTGGCAGCTCGTTCCACACTCGCACCACCCTCTGAGTGAAGAAGTTCCCCCTCAGATTCCCCTTAAATATTTCACCTTTCACCCTAAACCTGTGACCTCTAGTTCTAGTCTCACCCAACCTGAGGGGAAAAAGCCTGCACGCATTCACCCTGTCTATACCCCTCATAATTTTGTATACTATAAGATCTCCCCTCATTCTCCTGTGTTCCAGGGAATAAAGTCTTAACCTATTCAACCTTTCCCTATAACCGGGGTCCTCAAGTCCTGGCAACATCCATGTAAATTTTCTCTGCACTCTGTCAAGCTTATTGATATCTTTCCTGTAGGTAGGTGACCAGAACTGCACACAATACTCTAAATTCGGCATCATCAACGTCTTCTACAACTTCAACATAACATCCCAACTCCTGTACTCAGTGCCCTGATTGATGAAGGCCAATGTGCCAAAAGCTCTCTTTATGACCCTATCTACCTGTGATGTCACTTTCAAGGAATTATAGATCTGTATTCCCAGATCTCTTTGTTCTACCACACACCTCAGAGCCCTACCATTCACTGTGTAAGTCTTACCCTGGTTTGTCCTCCCCAAGTGCATCACCTCACACTTGTCTGCATCAAATTCCACCTGCAATTTTTCAGCCCATTTTCCCAGCTGGTCCAGATCTTTGACAGCCTTCCTCGCTGTCCACTGCGCCCCCAACCTTGGTGTCATCCGCAAATTTGCTGATCCAGTTTACCACAGTATCATCAGGTGAAAGGTAAAAGTGACAAAGGGCTGAAGAAAATGGAATGTAAAGAATGGAATGGAATGGAAAGCCCTGTAAGAAAGTTATATGATCACCTCTCATTCTTCTAAAAACCAGAAACTACTGACTGCTTAACCTCTCCCGATAGAACAGTCATCCCAAGAGCGATAGAGACAAGGTGGTTTTGGGAAATATCTTTTGTTATTCACAACCCTCTCAGGCCACATTGCATTTCACAGCAGCATTTGAGGTGCTGCCACAGTTGCAAGGTACGTGGCCATGCATTAGTGCACAGCAAGCTTCCACAAGTGGCAAAATGATCAAAGTCAAAGTCGAGTTCATTGTCAGATGCACAAGTCCATGTGTGCACAGGTGCAATGAAAAACTTACTTGCAGCAGCATCACAGGCACAGAGCATCAGATAAGCAGCATTCACAAGAAAAACATAAAATAATCATAAATTATGCACAATTTTTTACAAGAAAGATCAGAATTAGAACAAAAATAACCCACAAAGTCCATTTTGGTGCAGAGTGCTCAAAGTGGTCACAGTGTTGCCGTACTGAGGCAGTGATTAGGGTTGTGCCGGTCGGTTCAAGAACCGAATGGTTGAAGGGAAGTAGCTGTTCCTGAACCTGGTGGTGTGGGACTTCAGGCTTCTGTACCTCCGGCCCGATGGGAGCTGCTCCTGATGCAGTGTTTCGACCTGAAATGTCGTTGCTTCTTTTCCTCCCACAGATGCCGCCTGACCCGCTGAGTTCCTCCAGCAGATTACTTGTTGCCCCTTGCAGTGGCTTCAAGTCTCACTGCAGTGCTGAGGGAATGCCACACTGTCTGAAGGACAACACTTCAGGCAGGAAGTCCAAAGCTCAGGGTTCTGGCAGCTGAAGGCACACCTGCCAGTGGTGGGGTGGTCCAGAGGTCAGAGTTGGAGGACTGCAAACATCTTAGATAGTTGTGGGAGTGGAGCAAATCACAGAGGAAGGGGGGGGGGGGGGAGACTGAGGGAGATTTGAGAATATTAAAATTGTAGGACCAAGATTATTCAACCACAGAAAGCATCACCATTTCTGGCGAAGGATCTTCAACCTACAATGTTGACTCTGCTTCTCTCTCCACAGATGCTGCCTGACCTGCTGAGTGTTTCCAGCACTTCCTTTTTTTTATTTGTCGGCGTGGACGAGTTGGGCTGAAGGGCCTGTTTCCGTGCTGTCTGGCTCTATGAGTTTATTCCCAACATCTGATTATGTAACACGGCTGAACTGTACTCTGTATTGTGGACAGTTGTGGTCACCATATTATAGCAAAGGTGTCATCAAGTTGAAAAGAGTGCAAAGAAAATTTACGAGAATATTACCAGGACTCGAGGGCCTGAGTTATAGGGTGAGGTTGGACAGGCTAGGACTTTATTCCTTGGAGTGTAGGAGACTGAAGGGTGACCTTATAGAGGTGTATAAAATCTTGAGGGGCATAGATCGGGTAAATGCACACAGTCTTTTTCCCAGGGTTGGGGAATCAAGAACTAGAGGGCACAGGTTTAAGGTGAGAGGGGAGAGATTTAAAGGGGACCTGAGGGGCAACTTCTTCACACAGAGGGTGATGCAGGTATGGAACGAGCTGCCAGAGAAAGTGGTTGAGGCAGGTACAATAACGACGTTTAACAGACACTTGGACAGGACCATGGATAGGAAAGGTTTAGAGGGATATGGGCCAAATGCAGGCAAATGGGGCTGGCTTAGATGGGAATCTTGGTCGGCATGGACCAGTTGGGCTGAAGGGTCTGTTTCCGTGCTGTATGACTCTATGACTCCATCTTCAGTTTTTGAAATAAAAGCAGAAAATGCTGGAAACACTCAGCAGGTCAGGCAGCATCTGTGGAGAGAGAAACAGTGAATGTTTCCGGTCTGGAACCCCTTCGTTGGAATCCCTTCTCTCTCCCTCCACAGACGCTGCCTAACCTGCTGAGTGTTTCCTGCATTTTCTGTTTCCATTTCAGATTTCCAGCATCTGCATTTTCCCTGAATTTTCAGGAAGCATCACAGCTGGATGCAGTGTTGTCCAGCTGTTGCTTTTAGCACTCTCTCTTTCTGCAGCTGGACAGGTGCATTGCAACAGTGCACCTTTAAGAACCTTTTTCTGCTGCTATGGCAACAAACTACGCAAACCAAACGCAGTTTCTGTTCTTCCGTGCCCCTGGGGAGCGCCTCTGGCAGCTGGTCGACCGTGAAGGCGGCAGCCGTCTGCTGCTCACTTGAGGATACGTGTTACTTGCTGAGGGTGTGACTGCACACAGTTGCCTCCCAGGTCCTAGTGCCCATCAAATTACATCTACTTCACCAGTCACAGAGTCATACAGCATGGAAACAGGCCCTTCGGCCCAACTGGTCCATACTGACCAAGATGCCCATCCAAACTAGTCCCATTTGCCCATGTTTGGCCTATAACCTTCTAAACCTATTCAATCCATGTACCTGTCCAACAGTCTTTTAAAAGTTGTTATGGTATCTGCCTCAACCACTTCCTCTGGCAGCTTGTTCCATATATGGACCACATTCTGTGTTAAGAAGTTGTCCCTCAAGTTCCTATTAAATCTCTCCCCCCTCACCTTAAACCTGTGCCCTCTAGTTTTTGGTTCCCTTTCCCTGGGAAAAAGACTGTACTCATTCACCCTATCTATGTACCTCGTGATTTTATACACCTCTGTGGGGTCAACCCTCCGTCTCCTACGCTCCAAAGAATAAAGTCCTCGCCTGTCCAGCCTCTCCCTATAACAGTGTCTCAAGTCCTGGCAACATCCTTGTAAATCTTTTCTACACTCTTTCCAGTTTAAAAACGTCTTTCCTATTGCAGGGCGACCAAAACTGAACACAAGTGCGGCCTCATCAACGTTGTGTTCAACTGCAACATAACGTCCCAACTTCTATACTCAGTGCCCTGAACAATGAAGGCCAGCCTGCCAAATGCCTTCTTCACCACCCTGTGTCATGCTCAAACATAGAACATAGAACAGTACAGCACAGGAACAGGCCCTTCGGCCCATTGTGTTGTACTGAACTAATTAAGCTAATCCCTTCTGCCTGCAGGTAGTCCATATGCCCTCTGTTCTCTGCACATCCACAAGTTCGTGGAAATCTGAAATAAGAGCAGATTCACCAGGATACTGCCTGGGATCAGGTTCAGAATCAGAATCAGAATCAGGTTTATTATCACTGATTTCCCATTATTGAGCGATCCAATACCAGAGGGCATGCATTTAAGGTGAGGGGGGTAGGTTCAGAACAGACGTGAGGGGTAAGTTTTTTACTGAGAGAGTGGCAGATGCCTGGAATGTGTTGCCTGATAGGGTGGGGAGGCAAATTCATTGGGGGCTTTTAAGAGAGGCTTGGATGGGCACATGAATGAGAGGAAAGTGGGGGGATATGGGCATTCTGTAGGTAGGAGGGATTAGCTATGTCAGTACAACATTGTGGGCCGAAGGGCCTGTTCTGTGCTGTACTGTCCTATGTTCTATGTTCTATATGTCGTGAAATTTGTTGTTTTGTGGCAGCAGTACAGTGCAAGACGTAAAGCCATAAAAATTACTATAAGTTACAAAAATAGTAACAATAAATAGTGCAAAAGAGGAATAACGAGAGAGTGTTCGTGGGTTTGTGGACCGTTCAGAAATCTGATGGTGGAGGGGAAGAAGCTGTTCCTGAATCGTTGAGTGTGGGTCTTCAGGCTCCTGTACCTCCTCCCCGATGGTAGTAACGAGAAGAGGGCATGTCTCGGATGGTGAGGGTCCTCAGTGATGGATGCCGCCTTCTTGAGGCACCGCCTCTTGAAGATGTCCTCGATGGTGGGGAGGGTTGTGCCAGTGATGGAGCTGGCTGAGTCTACAACCCTCTGCAGCCTTTTGCAATCCTGTGCATTGGAGCCTCCATACCAGGCGGTGATGCAACCAGTCGGAATGCTCTCCACCGTAGATCTGTAGAAATTTGTAAGAGTCTTTGGTGAGGTGACATGGACCATTTCATTTCTGAGACTGGAGAGGCTGGGTCTGTTCTCCCCGGAGCAGAGGAGGTAAAGAGGGGAGACACAGGAGACTGCAGATGCTGGAATATGGAGCAAAAATCAAACTGCTGGAGGAACTCAGCAGGTCAGGCAGCACCTGTGGAGGGAAATAGACAGTCGACGTTTCGGGTTGAGACCCTTCATCATTAAGAGGGGACATAATTGAGCCATATAAAATTCGCAGGGGTATAGACGAGGTGGACTACAGGATACTTTTCCCCACAACTGGAGGTAGATAAAACTGGAGATTTGAGGGGGACCTCTTTCACCCAGAGTGGTGACCACCAGAGGCTCTTAGATGGGCTCAGAGAGTCATAGATCAATACAGCACGGATACAGGCCCTTCAGCCCAACCAGTCCATGCCGACAACGGTGCCCAACCAGCTAGTCCCAATCTCCTGCGTTCGGCCCATATCCCTCCAAACCCCACCCCTCCATGTACCTATCCAAATGCTTCTTAAATGACACTGTTGTACCTGCCTCACCCACTTCCCCTGGCAGCTTGTTCCATACACTCACCACCCTCTGCGTGGAAAAGTTGCCCCTCAGGTCCCCTTTAAATCTTTCGCCTCTCACCCTATGCCCCCTAGTAATGGATTCCCCTCCCCTGGGGAAAAGACTGTTACCGTCCACCTTATCTATGCCTCTCATAATTTCAAACACTTCTATAAGATCACCCCACATTCTCCTACGCTCCAAGGAATAAAGGCCCAGCCTGGCCAACCTCTCCCTATAACTCAGGCCCTTGAGTCCTGGCAACATCCTCGTAAATCTTCTCTGCACTCTTTCCAGTTTAACCATGACTTTCCTATAACGGTGACCCAAACAGCACACGGCACTCCAAGTGCAGAGTTCGCAGAGAATGGAGGGGTATGGACCATGTGCAGGCAGTAGGGGTTAGATTAATTAGGTGTCATTGGATTAATTAGTTTGGCACAGCATCGTGGGCCGAAGGGTCTGTTCCTGTGCTGTGCTGTTCTGTGTTCTACCTGGAATAAACCTCCTGAGAGACTGGTGGAAGCAGGGTCACTGGCAGCATTTAAGAAGTTTCTAGTTGTGCACTTAAATTGCCTTGACATAGAAGGCTCTGGGCCAAGTGCTGGAAGAGGGAATTAATAAGAATGGATGCCCATTGGTCAGCATGGATAGAGTGGGCTGAATAGCCTCTTTATGACTCTAAAAACATAGAAAGCTGGGAAGACTCAGCAGGTCAGACAGCATCTGTGGAGAGAGAAACAGAGACAAGGACCTTCGATCAGTTATGTTGAAAATCATCAACTTGAACAATTAACTCTCTCCTTTTGTAGATTTTTTCACCCAGAGGGTGGTGAATCCTTGGAATTTTCTACCCAAGAGTTTGCGATGTTACTGACTATTCATACAGGGCTCAGTATTGAGGGGATTGAGGGATATAGGGTTACCGAGAGAAAGTGGCTTTGAGGTAAAAGATTAGTCATGGTCTGATCGAACAGGATATTGCTTGCTGCAGTTATATAAGACGTTGGTGAGGCCGCACTAGGAGTACTGTGTACAGGTCTGGTCACCCTCTTAGAGGAAAGATGTTACTAAACTACAAAGAGCGCAGAAAAAATTCACCAGGACATTGCCTGGACTCGGGGGTCTGAGTTACAAGGAGAGGTTGTGTAGACGAGGACTTTATTCCTTGGAATGTAGGAGATTGAGGGGTGACCTGATGGAGGTGTATAAGATCATGAGGGGCATAGACAGGGTGAAAGGGCACAGTCTTTTTTCCAGGGAGGTGCTGCTAAAAACAAGGGGGCATAGATTTAAGATCAGAGGCGAGAGATTTAAAAGGGACATCAGGGGCAGCTTCTTCACACAAAGGGTGGTGCGTATTTGGAATGAGCTGCCAGAAATAGTGGTTGAGGCGGGCACATCAGCAACATTTAAAAGCCATCTAGGTAAGTCCATGGGTAGGAGAGGTTTAGAGGGCTCTGGGCCAAACGTGGGCAGATGGGACCAGCTCGCTGGGCAACACAGTCAACATGGACGAGTTGGGCCGAAGGGCCTGTTTCCATGCTGTATGACTCAAAAACTCTATGACACAGGCCATTTGGCCCATTACATCCATGTTGACCAGTGGGCACCCATCCGTATTCATCCTCTCTTCCTGCACTTGGCCCGTAGCCTTCCATACCTGGACGGATTAAGTGCGCATCAAGACATTTCTTAAATGCTGTCAGTGACTCTGCTTCCCCCGGTCTCTCCGCCAGCGCGTTCCAGGTCCTCATTGTTCTCTGGGTGGAAGGGTCCCCAGAGTACAGTACAGCACTCTGTACTGGGTGTTGGACGTTTTCAACAGGCCTCTAAACCTCACCTAAGACTATCTAACTCCTTCCTCCCACATATCCCTCTAGTTTAAATTCCTCCATGTGCTTATCTAACAATCTCTTGAATTTGACCAATGTACCTGCCTCCACCACCACCCCAGGCAGCGCATTCCATGCCCCAACCACTCTCTGGGTAAAAAACCTTCCTCTGACATCTCCCTTGAATTTCCCACCCATTACTTTAAAGCCATGCCCTCTTGTATTGAGCATTGGTGCCCTGGGAAAGAGGCGCTGGCTGTCCACTCTATCTATTCCTCTTAATATTTTGTACACCTCTATCATGTCTCCCCTCATCCTCCTCCTCTCCAAAGAGTAAAGCCCTAGATCCTTATAACTCCAGCCCTCCAGTCACGGTAACATCCTCGTGAATCCTTTCTGCCCCCTCTCCAGAACCACACATTGAGCGGTGGAGCAAGCTCAAGGGGCCATGGCTTTTCCTGCTCTTAATGTCTACGTTCATAAGATCGAGGTTCCCTGTTAAGGGAATGATGTACTGCACCCATTTAAACCAGTCTCGACCTACTGCCCAGACCAGGGAGGGTTAATACCCAAGACCTCTGTATGGATGTGCGCTATACCATGTAACAAGCTGTCATGAACCCTGAAGAAAGTTCTGGAACAGCAGCACAATTTAAAATTACAGCCTGCCTCCAGGAAAGCTGCCTGGAATGGAGATAGCTCCGGTGTGAGCTCACAGTCCTGGCACCGCGCTATGGGGCGGACACTGTCACTAACACAAGGATGCAGAAGGCAGCAGTCAGGATGTTGGATGGGAGGAGAGTTTGGACAAGGAGGACCAGTTACATGAATTGCACAGTTTCCTTACTGAAAGGAGGGCAGGAGCCAAGAGGATTACTGACTGCAGGCTCCAAAGGGGCTGATAACGTCAATCATTTCAAGTTGTTCCAGTCTGGTATGGCAACTGCTCTGCCCGTGACCGCAAGAAACCGCAGAGAGTTGTGGACACAGCTCGGCACATCACAGAAACCAGCCTCCCCTCCATGGACTCTGTCTACACTTCTCACTGCCTCGGTAAAGCAGCCAACATAATCAAAGACCCCTCCCACCCCGAACATTCTCTCTTCTCCCCCCTCCCATCGGGCAGAAGATACAAAAGCCTGAAAGCACGTACCACCAGGCTCAAGGACAGCTTCTGTCCTGCTGTTATAAGACTATTGAACAGTCCCCTAGTACTATAAAATGGACTCTTGTCCTCACAATCTACCTCGTTATGGCCTTGCACCTTATTGTCTACCTGCACTGGACTTTCTCTGTAACTGTATCACTTTATTCTGCATACTGTTGTTGTTTTACCCTCTACTACCTCAATGCACTGTTGTAATGAATTGACCTGTACGATTGGTTTGCAAGACAAGTTTTTCACTGTACCTCGGTAGAAGTGACAATAATAAACCAATTCCAATTCCAGTTGTCAAACATTGCCAGAGCTTTGAGGAGAAAATTCAAAACTACCCCAAACATACATTATATTGCAAAATGTTGGAAATACTCAGCAGGTTGGGTAACAGGTGTAGAGGTAGGAACAGAGTCACCATTTCAGGTCAAAGAGCTTTCAGGTCACTGACCTGGGATATAACTCTGCTGGAATTAAAATTCCCATTGTGTTACCCCTCTCTCCCTCCCTCTCTCTGTAACCTCCCCATGTCCTACAACCCTCCTGAATCTCTGCACTGCAATTCCAACCTCCTGATCATCTCCAATTGCCATTACTGACGGCCGAGCTTTCAGCTGCCTGGGCTCCGAGCTCTGGAACCCTCCCTGAACCTCTCTGCTACACTTCCTCCCTTCCTTTACAACCCTCCTTAAAACCTCCGCCTTTGCCCAAGAGTACACTGCCCACCCCCTTATCTCTTTGTTTTGATAACCCTTCTGGGAAGAGCTTTGGGGTGCTTTTGCTGTGTTGAAGGTGCTACATGAATTGAGGATGTTGTTGCTTTGTGTTTTCAGCTTCCCCCCTCCGCCATCAGATTTCTGAACAGTCCATGAACCCATGAACACTACCTCGTTATTCCTTTTGTTTTGCACTATGTTTTCATTTTTGTGACTTATTTTATGCTTTGCACTGTACTGCTGCCGCAAAACAACACATTTCACGTCATACGTCAGTGATAATAAACCTGATTCTGGATAAAAAAATGCCAAGCTCTATTCCGGCCCAGTGTTTATCTCCACATTAGTGTCCTCCTGCCTGACGTTCTCTCAGACATAGACAGGGTGAATGCACTCAGTCTTTTTCCCAGTGTTGGCAAATCAAAAACTAGAGGGCATAGGTTTAAGGTAAGGGGGGAAAGATTTAATAGGAACTTGAGGGGCAACTTTTTCACATGGAGGGTGCTGGGTTTATGGAACGAGCTGCCAGAGGAAGTGGTTGAGGCAGGCATGGTAGTGTAGCAGTTAGTGTAACGCTATTACAGCACCAGCGACCTGGGTTCAATTCCTGCCGCTGTCTGTAAGGAGTTTGTATGTTCTCCCCGTGTCTGCGTGGGTTTCCTCCGGGTGCTCCGGTTTCCTCCCACATTCCAAAGATGTGCGGGTTAGGAAGTTGTGGGCATGCTATGTTGGCACCGGAAGCGTAGCGACACTTGCGGGGCTGCCCCCAGAACATTCTACCCAAAAGATGTATTTCACTGTGTGTTTCGATGTACATATGACTAATAAATAAATCTTATCTTATTATTTATTTTAAAAGACACTTGGACAGGCACATGGATAGGAACGGGTGAGAGGGATATGGGCCAAACACAGACAAATGGGACTGGCTTGACTGGGAACCTTGGTCGGCATCGGGGAGTTGGGCCGAAGGGCCTGTTTGTGTGCCGTGTGACTCGGTGACAGTCTGTCAATATCTCCCTCGTTCACTTTCTCCTTAACAAATGTATCCGGATTCCCTAAGTAGGAAAGTAGCCAATCCAGGGGACAAATTCCATCTGGAAACCGTGCCAGCAGTTCATATTGATTCAGTCAGATGTAAATTCAATAGATTTCTCTCAGACCTTAATCGTTAGGGACAGTCTGTCTGAGTAATTGTAAGTCAGCCGTGTGGGGAGTGCACTGCAGTTCAGGAGGACCTGCTAACATCTGACTGCTAGCTTCCAGCTCTGGTGTTTGCTCATTTCCATTCCTTCCTGTGTGGTCGGAATATCACTCATGAGAAACAGGAGCAGGAGTCGGCCATCCGGCCCGTCAAGCCTGCTCCGCCATTCAATAACATCATGGCTGATCTGCCTTTGGGATGGCTGCACTGGGGGGGGGGGGGGGGGGGAGACGGTCGCCCATCTTTTTGCAGACTGTGGATTCACCAAAATGGTCTGGAGAAGGAGGTTCTTGTCCTGGTTCATCCCGAGCAGCTGGATAACAGAGGATTCTCCGACCGACAGGCTGTTCCCAGGGACATACACCGAGACTGACATCAAGTGCTGCCAGAAGATCATCAAGACATCCTTTGGTCTGCCCGAAACTTGTGGTCTTCCAACACAACGAAATGTCCATAAGGAAATTCTGCTGACTGGCACATTCCAGGATGCAGTAGTACGTGCTGAGTGACGCACTGCAGCTCGGTGCAGCCAGTGCTATGGCTCTGTGGACACTGGGGGGCTGAGTCTGGTGGGGAAGCCCCTCAATCAACGGAAGAAAGGTTGTATCATCCCAGGGGGCCACATGAGTTGTATGGTGTTATGTACAAATAAACCATGTGCTAACACTACTATAGATAGGACCACTAACACTGAATGTATAGACTGAACTACACTAAGGAACAATTACTCAAACAATGAACATCACCAACAGCCTGTCCTGGACAAATCACGTAGATGCCATGGCCAAGAAAGCTCACCAGCGCCTCTACTTCCTCAGGAGGCGAAAGAAATTTGGTATGTCCCCTTTGACACTCACCAACTTTTATTGATGCACCATAGAAAGCATCCTATCCTGATGCATCACGGCTTGGTTCGGCAATTGCTTTGCCCAGGACCACAAGAAACTGCAGAAAGTTGTGGACACAGCCCAGCGCATCACAGAAACCAGCCTCCCCTCCTTGGACTACACTTCTCGCTGCCTTAGTGAAGCAGCCAGCATAATCGAAGAACCCACCCACCCTGGTCATTCTCTCTTCTCTCCTCTTCCATCAGGTAGAAGATACAGGAGCCTGAGGGCACGTACCACCAGACTTAAGGACAGCTTCTACCCCACTGTGATAAGACTATTGAACGGTTCCCTTATACAATGAGATGGACTCTGACCTCACGATATACCTTGTTGTGACCTTGCACCCTATTGCACTGCACTTTCTCTGTAGCTGTGACACTTTACTCTGTACTGTTATTGTTTTTACCTGTACTACCTCAATGCACTCAGTACTAACCCAATGTAACTGCATGGTGTAATGAATTGACCTGTACCATCGGTATGCAAGACAAGTTTTTCACTGTACCTTGGTACAAGTGACAATAATAAACCAATACCAATACCAGGATGTAAGGAGCTTTGCACTATGTCCTTTTGTGGATATTCTTTCGAACATAGAACATAGAACAATACAGCCCAGGAACAGGCCCTTCAGCCCACAATGTCTGCACCGAACATGATGATAAATTAAACTAAATCCTTTCTGCCTGCACATGATCCACATCCCTCCAATCCCTGCATGTTCCTGTGTCCATCTGAAAACCTAAACACCACGATCGTATCTGCTTCCACCACCAGCCCTGGCAGCCCGTTCCAGGCACCTATGACCTCTGTGTAAAAAACTTGCCTTGCACATCTCCTTTAAACATTCCCCCTCTCATCTTAAAGCTCTGCCCTCTAGTATTTGACATTTTTACCCTGGGAAAAAGGACTCTGACTGTCTTCCCTATATCTGCCTCTCATAATTTTATAAACTTCTATCAGGTCTCCCCTCAGCCTCCGACGCTCCAGAGAAAACAGCCCATGAAGCTAATACCCTCTAATCCAAGCAGCATCCTGGTGAACCTCTTCTGCACCCTCTCCAAAGCCTCCACATCCTTCCTGTAATGGGGCGACCAGAACTGCACACAATACTCCAAGTGCACGTAAACAGAGTTTTATACAGCTACAACATGACTTCCTGACTCTAATAAGTCCCGACCAATGAAGGCAAGTGTGCCGTAGCCTTTTTACCCTTCTGTCTACTTGTGTTGCCACTTTTGGGGAGCAATGGACTTGGACCCCAACATCCCTCTGTACATCATTGTTGTTGAGGGTCCTACCATTTACTGTATATTTTCTTCTTATATTTGACCTCCCAAAGTGCAAAACCTCACACTTGCCTGGATTATTATGAATAAAATTTGTGGGCAGGTTTGCTAGAACTGTTGGGGAGGGTTTAAACTAGTTTGGCGGGGGGGATGGGAACCAGAGTGATAGGTCAGAGGTTAGTGCATTTACTGTACAAGTAGATGCGGAGTGTAGAGAGACTGTGAGGAAGGATAGGCAGTTGAAAGGGCAAAATTGCAGTCAGTTGGATGGGCTGAAATGCATCTACTTTAATGTGAAATGTATCAGGAACAAGGCTGATGAACTTAGAGCATGGGTCAGTACATGGAACTACGACGTTGTGGCCATTACAGAGATTGGGCTGTTGCAAGGGCAGGAATGGCTGCTGCATATTCTGGGGTTTAGATGTTTCAAAGGGGACAGAGATGGGGTTAAAAGAGGTGGGGGAGTGGCTTTGCTGATCAGGGACAGTATCACAGCTGTAGAAAGGGAGGACGTCCTGGAGGGATCGTCCACTGAGTCAGTTTGGGTGGAAACCAGAAACGGGAAGGGAGCGATCACTCTATTGGAAGTATTCAGGGAAATCAGGACAGCCCCTACTCTTTGTGAATTTTATAAATGACTTGGATGAGGATGTGGAAGGGTGGGTTAGTAAGTTTGCTGATGATACAAAGGTTGGTGGTGTTGTGGATAGTGTAGAAGGTTGCTGTAGGTTACAACAGGACATTGATAGGATGCGGAGCTGGGCTGAGAAGTGGCAGATGGAGTTCAACCTGTTAAAGTGGGAAGTGACACACTTTGGAAGATTGAATTTGAAGGCAGAATACAAGGTTAATGGCAGGAGTCTTAGCAGTGTGGAGGAACTGAGGGATCTTTAGGGTTCATGTCCATAGATCCCTCAAGGTTGCCACATAGATCGATAGGTCTGTTAAGAAGGCGTATGGAGTGTTGGCCTTCATTAATCGGGGTATTGAGTTCAAGAGCCGTGAGGTGATGTTGCAGCTCTGTAAAACTCTGGTTCAACCACACTTGGAGTATTGTGTTCAGTTCTGGTCACCTCATTATTGGAAGGATGTGGAAGCTTTAGAGAGGGTGCAGAGGAGATTTACCAGGATGCTGCCTGGATTGGAGAGCATCTCATGAGGATAGGTTGAGCGAGCTAGGGCTTTTCTCTTTGGAGAGGAGAAGGATGAGAGGTGATTTGATAGAGGTGTACAAGATGATAAGGGGCATAGATCGAGTGGACAATCAGAGACTTTTTCCCAGGGCGATAATGGCTAACATGAGGGGACATCATTTTAAGGTGATCGGAGGAAGGTATAAGGGGGATGTCGGAGGTAAATTTTTTTACACAGAGAGTGGTGGGTGTGTGGAACGCACTGCCGGCAGAGGTTGTGGGGGCAGATACATTAGGGACATTTAAGAGACTCTTAGATAGACACATGAATGATAGAGAAATGGAGGGTTATGTGGGAGGGAAGGGTTAGATAGATCTTAGAGCAGGATAAAATGTCGACACAGCATCGTGGGCCGAAGAGCCTGTACTGTGCTGTAGTGTTCTATGTTCTCTATGTTCTAAAATTTGTTTTTGAACTTAAAAAAACCTGTGTTCCGTGGATTATACTCGGTTAGAGGGTTGTGGGTTCATGTTCCAGTCTCGAGCCTAAGGCCCATTGACCTTCCAGTGGAGAGAGAGCCACACTGTGGGAGGGGTGTCTTTTGAATGAGATGTTTGACAACCACTCTGTTCTTTCAGGCAGTTGGAAAAGAGCAGGTGAGTTCCTTCCAATGTTCTGGGACCAACCCTCATCCCTCAACCAACTCCAAGCAAGAAATTATTGCAATAATGTCACACAGCTGTTTGTGGGAGCTTGTTGTGCGCAAATCCCACGGCATTTCCTGCAGTGATGGTATGTCAGAAGGTACATCATTGGCTGTGAGACCCTTGGTGATGTCCTGACGCCTGTGAAAGATGCTGCAGAAACACAAGGTTCTCTTCCTCTTCTCTCAGTTTGATGTGGGCTCATTAATGAGATGGGCTGAATGGCTTCTGTCCATACTGGGAGGCATGGTGGTGCAGCAGGTAGTGCAGCTGCCCTCCCAGCTCCAGGGTCACAGGTTTGATCCTGACCTTCGCCGCTGTCTGTGTGTGGAGTTTGCACTTTCTCCCCGTGACCGCGTGGGTTTTCCCAGGTGCTCCGGTTTCCTCCTGCGTCCCAAAGACGAGTTGTAAATTGACTGGCCACTGTAATTGGTAATTGGTTTATTATTATCACATTTACCGAGATACAGTGAAAACCTTTTGTTTGCGTGCCATCCAGGCAGATCATGCTTTTCATAAGTACATTGAGCTGGTAAAATGAAAACAGAATGCAGAATAAAGTGTTACAGTTACAGAGAAAGTGCAGTGCAGGCAGACAATAAGGTGCAAGGGCCACAACGAGGTAGATTGGGAGATCAAGAGTTTGTCTTTTAGGGTATGAGAGGTCCGTTCAAGATCCTAATAACAGTGGGATAGAAGCTGTTCTTGAGCCTGTTGGTACGTGCTCTCGAGCTTTTCTATCTTCTGCCTGATGGGAGGTGGGGGAGAAGAGAGAATGTCCAGGGTGGGTGAGGTCCTTGGTTATATTGGCTGCTTTCCAGAAGCAGCGGGAACTGTAGACAGAGTCCATGGAGGGGAGGCCGGTTTCTGTGACGCGCTGGGCTGTGTCCACAACTCTCTGCAGTTTCTTGCGGTTCCGGGCAGAGCAGTTGCCGTACCAAGCTCTGACGCATCCGGATAGGATACTTCCTGTGGTGCATCTATAAAAATTAGTAAATTACCCCTGGTGTGAGTAAATGGCAAAAAAAAATCAAGGGGCTTGTGAGAGAGAATAAACTTCAGGGAAGTAAGAGTGGGAATTGGACTGATGGGATTGCTCTGATGGGTTGCACCAAAGTAAGCCAGTGAATGCTGGGATGAGTCTTTTCCTCAGGGTGGAAATGTCAAGTACTGGAGGGCATAGGTTTAAGATGAGAGGGGGAAAGCTCAATGGAGATGTGCGGGGCAAGTTTTTTTACACAGGGAGTGGTGGGTGCCTGGAACGTGCTGCCGGGGAGGCAGATGCAATAGGGGCATTTAAGAGGCTCTCAGATAGGCACATGGATGTGCAGAGAATGGAGGGAGATGGACCATGTGCAGGCAGAAGGGATTGGGTGTGATTAGCTTAATTAGTTCGGTACAACATTGTGGGCCGAAGGGCCTGTTCCTGTGCTGTACTGTTCTGTGTTCTATGTTCTATATTCTATTTCCTCTCCTCAGTGAGTCAGACAGGCTTTATCAACAGTCCAGTAGTTTCATGGATCCTGATATTAATCCACATTTATCTAATTACTTGAATTTAAGTTCCCCAGCTGCTGTGGTGGGATTGAACTCGTGGCTGTGCATCAACGAGCCCAAACTGGCTGCTTGTCCGTGCAACTAACCACTGAACTATCACACCCTGTTTTTGCCCTCCACTAATCTGTCTCATCTCCTTCCCCATAAATCTCCAACACCATTCTTCCCAACAATGGAGCCAGTCCCTCTTGATACAGATGAGGGATTTCAACCCAAAATGTCGACAGTCCATTTCCCTCCACAGATGCTGTCTGACCTGCAGAGTTGGAATTGGAATTGGTTTATTATTGTCACATGTACTGAGATACAGTGAAAAGCTTTTGTCTGCATGCCATCCAGACAGATCATTCCACATCAGTACATCGAGGTAGTGAAAAGAAAACAGAATGCAGAATACAGTGTTACAGTTACAGAGAAAGTGCAGTGCAGGCAGACAATAAGGTGCAAGGGCCACAACGAAGTCGACTGTGAGGTCAAGAGTCCATTTTTATTGTATAAGAGGTCCGTTCAAGAGTCTGATAACAGCAGAATAGAAGCTGTCTTTGTACCCGGTGGCTCGTGCCCTCAGGCTTCTGCCCAATGGGAGGGGGGAGAAGAGAGAATGACGGGGGTGGATGGGGTCTTTGATTATGTCGGCTGTTTTCCTGAGGCAGTGGGAGGTGCAGACAGAGTCCATGGAGGGGAGGCTGGTTTCCGTGACGCGCTGCGCTGTCCACAACTCTCTGTAATTTCATGTGGTCTTGGGCAGAGCAGTTGCTGTACCAAGCCGTGATGCATCTGGATAGGATGGTTTCTATGGTGCATCTGTAAAACTTGGTGTCAATGGGGACATGCTGAACTTCCTCAGCCTCCTGAGGAAGTAGAGGCACTGGTGTGCTTTCTTGGCTGTGGCATCCACGTGGCTGGACCAGGACAAATTGTTGGTGATATTTACACGTAGGAACTTGAAGCTCTCAACCATCTCCACCTCAGCACCATGGATTTATCCACAACCTTCCTATAGTGTGGTGACCAGAACTGTACAAGTATGCAGAAATGGAGTACTCCAGTACACAGTACTCCAGCTGTGGCCTCTCTCTGTCCTGTTAAGGCTTAATGGTTGTTTTTGATCTTCTGAACTGGTGGGATTACAAGCCAAATTTATGCATGCAGTTGGCACTGAGCCCTAAGGAGTAGCTGACATTGTATCTTCTTGGGTGGCCCTTGGGGTGACTTGCTTCTACTCCATTTCTGCCTGCTCTGATGAGGCCAATGTGGAAACTGCAGATGGGGCAGTGGGTGTTTGGTGGTGTAGGTGGGAGGGTAGGTTGGGAGGCATGGTAGTGTAGCGGTTAATGTAACACTATTACAGCGTCAGCAACCCAGGTTTGATTCCGGCCGCTGTCTGTAAGGAGCTTTTATGTTCTCCCTGTGTCTGCGTGGGTTTCCTCCGGGTGCTCCGGTTTCCTCCCACATTCCAAAGACGTACGGGTTAGGAAGTTGTGGGCCTGCTATGTTGGTGCTGGAAGCGTGGTGACACTTGCGGGCTGCCCCCCAGAACACTCTATGCAAAAGATGCATTTCACTGTGTGTTTCGATGTACATGTGACTGATAAAGAAATCTTTTCTTATTATTTATTTTAAAAGACACTTGGACAGGCACATGGATAGGAACGGGTGAGAGGGATATGGGCCAAACACAGACAAATGGGACTAGGTTGACTGGGAACCTTGGTCAGCATGGGGGGGTTGGGCTGAAGGGCCTGTTTGTGTGCCGTGTGACTCGGTGACAGTCTGTCAGCATCTCCCTCGTTCACTTTCTCCTTAACAAATGTATCCGGATTCCCTAAGTAGGAAAGTAGCAAATCCAGGGGACAAAGAATATCTTAAGGTCCTGCGCTCCTTCCTCTGTTTACACAGCCCTCCCCATCACTGACAGCATCGACAGGAGGTGCTGCCTCAAGAAGATTTCGTTATTAGTCACATGTACATCGAAACACACAGTGAAATGCATCTTTTGCGTAGAGTGTTCTGGGGGCAGCCCGCAAGTGTCGCCACGCTTCCGGCGCCAACACAGCACGCCCACAACTTCCTAACCCGTACGTCTTTGGAATGTGGGAGGAAACCGGAGCACCCGGAGGAAACCCACGCAGACACGGGGAGAACGTACAAACTCCTTACAGACAGTGGCCGGAATTGAACCCGGGTCGCTGGCGCTGTAATAGCGTTACGCTAACCGCTACACTACCGTGGGGGTATCTATCAGCAAGGATCCTCACCATCCGGGCCATGCCATCTTCTCACTGCTCCCATCGGGCAGGAGGTACAGAAGCCTGAAGTCCCACACCACCAGGTTCAGGAACAGCTACTTTCCCACAACCATCAGGTTCTTGAATTGACCTGCACAACCCCAACCCTACCTCAGCAATGGGACACCACGGACCACCTCTTGCACTGCCATGGACTTTTTTTTGCACTAATGTCTTGTTTCGCACAGTCTTTATTTCTTCACTCTATGGTATAATTTATATATCATTGATGTTCTGTGTGTTGTCTGTACTTCTGTGCCCGTGATGCTGCTGCAAGCAAGTTTCTCATTGTACCTGTACCTCACCGTACTGGGGCACATGGCAACAAGCTCGACTTGAGTTGGTTCTGTCTGCCCTTGACACGTAGACAGTGCCGGCCCAAACGCCCCTTCTCCACTCGGAACGGTCATGGGCTGGAGGTTCCCACAAGATGGTGGCGATGTTACTCTTTTTCATGGAGGTTTAGAGAATAGACCATCTGTGTCAGATAGGTGAATGACATTCCCACTTCCATTTCCGGTGTGTGGTGACTCAGTCCATCGGAAGCTTCAGATCCTACTGGAGGGATCTGTTAGACTGGACCAGGAAAAATCAAGGTCCACTGCCTTGATCAATGACCCCTAATGGATGGCAGTGGTGACCAGATATGGCAGTGAAGTGGAGACCCAAGAGACTGCAGTTGCTGGAATCTGCTGGAGGAACTCATCTATGTAGGGAAATGGACAGCCGATGTTTCGGGTCGAGACCCTTCATCTGGATTGAAAGAGTAGAGGGGAGATAGCCGGTATAAAGAGGTGAAGGGGTGAGGTGGAGCAAGAGCTGGCAGGTGATGGGTGGATCCAGGTGAGGAGGGGTGACGGGCAGATGGAGGAGGGGAGAGTGGAGATAGTGACAGAGGCCGGGAGGTGATAGGTGGAGGCAATAAGGCGTCGTGTTGGTCACCTGGGCACTTCCCAATCGCACCACCTCTCCCACCCAGTAGGACAAGGGCAGCGGGTGCAGGGGAACACCACCACCTGCAGGTTCCCCTCCCAGTCACACACCGTCCCAACTTGGAAATATCTCTCCATTCCTTCACCGTCACTGGGTCCAAATCCTGGAACTCCCTCCCCAACAGCAACATGGGAGCCCCTTCACCAGAAGGACTGCAGCGGGTCAAGAAGGGGGGCTCACCCCCACCTTCTCAAAGAATAAAAGCTCTTCATGCCAGCAATACCCACACCTGAGGAACGAATAAGAAAATCCCTCCCACAGTTCAGCCACTGACTGGAGCACACTATTTAGCTTCATTTCCATAGAACGTCCATCCAACTTTTGATGACAACCATATTTCTCCTGGTTGGGGCTGAGAGGGGAGAGTTAACTCTATTTTTCAATCTCTCGTAAAGCACTTCACATTTAAACCATGAGACCATAAGATATAGGAGCAGAATTCAGCCATTCGGCCCATCGAGTCTGCTCCGCCATTCAATCATGGCTGAATGTTTATTCAACCCCATTCTCCCACCTTTTCCCCGTAACCCTTAACCCCCTTACCAATCAAGAGCCCATCAATCTCTGTCCATCATCAAACACACCCAATGACTTGGCCTCCACAACCGTCTGTGGCAACGAATTCCACAGATTCACCGCCCTCTGGCTGAAGAAATTCCTCCTCATCTCAGTTCTAAAGGGACGTCCCTTTATTCTGAGACTGTGCCCTCGAATCCTATACCATTTTCATTAGGATTTTGGGTTGGGGCAGTCCAACATTAATTGGTCCAAAATGACAATGCACGGACTGTAATATACTTCAATAAAACAAAAGTATGAACCCCATCTAGAACTATTGAATAGACCCCTAGTACGATAAGATGGACTCTTGACATCACAATCTATCTTGTTATGGCCCTGCACCTTATTGTCTGCCTGCACTGCACTTTCTCTGTAACTGTAACACTTTATTCTGCATTCTGTTATTGTTTTACCTTGTACTACCTCAATGCACTGATGTGAGGAAATGATCGGCATGGATGGCATGCAGAACTAAGCTTTTCACTGTATCTCGGTACATGTGACAATAATAAACCAATTTACCATTTACCCCTACATACAGACAAGCTCCCATAATATTATTAAGTTCAAGAGTCCAACATACATACAAGCATTCATTCCCAGGAACGGAAGAACTAGTTTCCTCTCACTCTCCACTTTTAGTAATTGTTCTTTCTTATCAGTCTTGTGTGGTTTTCAGTCTTATTTCCATCCCGTACAATACTGTGGAGGTATGGTTACCATATCCAGTGACTTTTCAATAATGTCCAACCTCTCCTTATAGCTCATACCCTCTAAGCCAGGCAGCATCCTGGTGAACCTCTTCTGCACCCTCTCCCAAGCCTCCACAACCTCCCTGTGATGGGGCGACCAGAACTTCACACAGGAGACTAAATGACTGGTTTAGTATCATCAGCAAACTTGGAAACACGACATTTGACCTCCTCAGCCGGATCACTGACACGGATCAGCACCGATCCTGTAGTTCCCCACTCGTCACAGCCTGAAAACCAGAGACCCACCCAGTTATTCCCACTCTCTGCCAAAACCCTCTTCTCCATGCTGCCGTCAGGCAGGAGGTACAGGAGCCTGAAGACCCACACCTCAACATTCAACAGCAGCTTCTTTCCCACTGCCGTCAGGTTCCTGAACTGACCTGAAAAACCCGAACACCACCTCGGACTACATTTCTGTTTCTCCCTCTCCGCTTTCACTAATTTTACGTTTATTCTGTCATGTTATGTATAATTTATGTTAATGTAAATTTATGTTAACTTATGTCTATCGTGTTTGTAATGCATTGTGCTGCTGCTTCATAGAGCTAATTTTCATGGCATTTATAACCTGTACATGTTTGCCTATGACAATAAACTTGAACTTGATCCACTTGTCTACACTTCTCGCTGCCTCGGTAAAGCAGCCGGCATAATCAAAGACCCCTCCCGCCCTGGACATTCTCTCTTCTCCCCCCTTCCGTCGGGCAGAAAATACCAAAGCCTGAAAGCACGTACCACCAGGCTCAAGGACAGCTTCTATCCTGCTGCTATAAGACTATTGAACGGTCCCCTAGTACGATAAAATGGACTCTTGACCTCACAATCTACCTCGTTATGGTCCTTGCACCTTATTGTCTGCCTGCACTGCACTTTCTCTGTAACTGTAACACTTTATTCTGCAGTCTTTTATTGCTTTTCCCTTGTACTACCTCAATGCACTGATGTGATGAAATGATCTGTATGGGCGGCATGCAAAGCAAAGCTTTTCACTGTAACTCGGTACATGAACTCTGGTTAGACCACACTTAGAGTATTGTATTCAGTTCTGGTCACCTCATTATAGGAACGATGTGGAACCTTTAGAGAGGGTGCAGAGGAGATTTACCAGGATGTTGCCTGGATTGGAGAGCATGTCTTATGAGGATAGGTTGAGCGAGCTAGGGCTTTCTTCTTTGGAGAGGAGGATGAGAGGTGACTTGATAGAGGTGTACAAGATGATAAGAGGGATAGATCTAGTGGATAGTCAGAGACTTTTGCCCAGGGCGACAATGGCTAACACAAGGGGACATAATTTTAAGGTGATTGGAGGAAGGTATAAGGGGGATGTCAGGGGTAAGTTTTTTTACACAGAGAGTGGTGGGTGTGTGGAACGCACTGCCGGCAGAGGTTGTGGGGGCAGACACATTAGGGACATTTAAGAGACTCTTGGATAGACACATGAATGATAGAAAAATAGGGGGCTATGTGGGAGGGAAGGGTTAGATAGATCTTAGAGCAGGATAAAATGTCGACACAACATTGTGGGCCGAAGGGCCTGTACTGTGCTGTAATGTTCTATGTGACTAGAATAAACCAATTTCCCAGCTAATGACCGCCGGGCGTTAGGACCGCGCGGAGTTCCCTGCACACCCTCAGGTCCTCGGCCCTGGAGCGAGCTGTCAATCAGCCGTCAGTTGCCGCCGGTCCCGGGGATTCGGCGTTTGGGGTGACGGGTCCTTCGCAACCTCGGAGACAAAATCAGACTCCATTTGAAAAGAAAACTGCCCCCCTCCCCCCACACACACTGCAAGGAATCTCCCCTTCTTGTGCAATAGCTCCTCCCTTCAGTTTGTTTTTTTTTGCAAAGAAAAAAGGGGGAAAATAGGCGTTTATTTAATCCTCTCTCTGGCAATCGATCCGGCGTTGGAAGTGTTCGGGAGAGGGAGCCGCTGCAAGGGTCGGTCCCTCTCGGATTGAAGCCGGAGCAGTAACAGGTGCAGGGAGGGCGGATGGCCAGAGAATCTGTGCAAGTCCCAGACGATCTGCATTTTACCTCTTTCAAGGAAGAATGCAATTCCGAGAAAGGCTGGTGCCTGAAATACAAGCGGTCCGGGATCACCGTGTGGATTCAGATGACGGAGGAGGAGAAAGCCCTGCATAAGATTAAGGTAAATAAAAAAAAATTAAAAAAGCCTTTCCAATGAATTTGCAATTCTTCAACGCCTGTGGATGCATTGGAAGACACGGTGTGTTGCAAGTAAATACGCCGGGATCCCCCCCCCCCCCTCCCCAGTGTTGGATCCATTAATGAAGACAAGCGTTTCGCAAAACCCTGCAACCTGTTTGTTCCTGTTTCACACCGGCTCACGGCCTTCCTGCCCTTCCCCGTCCATTGCACTCCCTCCTCCCCACTGATCTGCATCCCTGTTTCCCCCCCCGGCTGTCCTCTCCCACCTGCAAAGAGCGTCCATGCAAAGAGAGCGGCTGCTCTCAGACAGGAAGGCTCCAGTTTGTGAATTGGTCTTGCCCGCCGTCCTTTGAAAGTTCCCTTGGCATCTGCGTGTTGCTTGGACTCGAGGGCCTGGGTTACAGGTGGGGAAGGCTAGGACTTCATTCCTTGGAGCGTAGGAGGCTGAGGGGTGACCTCATTAGAGGTGTTTAACATCATCAGAGGCATAAATAGGGTGAATGCACAAAGTCTTTTTCCCAAACCAATAATTAGAGGGCATAGGTTTAAGGTGAGAGGGTATTGGTTTATTATTGTCACTTGTACTGAGGTACAGTGAAAAACTTGTCCTGCATACCGATCGTACAGGTCAATTCATTACACAGTGCAGTTACATTGAGGTAGTACAGAGTGCATTGATGTAGTACAGGCAAAAACAATAACAGTACAGAGTAAAGTGTCACAGCTACAGAGAAAGTGCAGTGCAATAAGGTGCAAGGTCACAACAAGGTAGATCGTGAGGTCAGAGTCCATCTCATTGTATAAGGGAACCATTCAATAGTCTTATCACAGTGGGGTAGAAGCTGTCCTTAAGTCTGGTGGTACGTGCCCTCAGGCTCCTGTATCTTCTACCTGATGGAAGAGGAGAGAAGGGAGAATGTCCCGGGTGGGTGGGGTCTTTGATTATGAGGGAAAGGTTCAAAGGGGACCTGAGGGGCAACTTCTCCCACCCAGAGGGTGGTCAGTATATGGAACGAGCTGCCAGAGGAAGTGGTTGAGGCAGCTAGATTAGCAACATTTAAAGGACATTTGCGCAAGGTTTAGAGGGATATGGGCCAAACGCCGGACAGTGGGACTAGCTTTGATGAGCATCTTGGTCAGCATGGACCAGTTGGGCCAAAGGGCCTGTTTCCATGCTGTGTGACTCTACCCAGTCGGGCAGCGAACCCCTGATGTGTACAGACACCTGGAGAAGCCCTTCCCCGTCTCTCCTCTGCCAGTTAATGTGTATCCGTGACCTCGGGTCTTTGACCCATTTCCCCACTTGCTCTGAGAGAATTTTAAACTTCCTGTCCCTTCCCCGTTGAGTTTTTCATCCAATTCTCTCCTGCTGTTGCCATTGCCTCACAGCAACTCACCCCAGATAAACTTTCTCCTCCTCTCTCCTCTGAGTTTGTAGCTGTTCCCTTCTCCTCTGTATCCTCTGCCCGCTGACACTCCTCACGCTGGTGGCATTCCCAGTAACTTTAAACACCTCTGTTGAATCTCCCCTTAGCCTTCCCTGCTGTGCGGGGAATAAACACGACTGCTCCGGACTCTCCATGTCCTGGGTTACGACAGGGTTCTGTTCCCAAGAACTGTCCGTGAGTCGGAAGTGACCAACAAACAGTGTGTGGGAGGGCGTCATGGGAATGGTGGTGGAGCGAGAGTGAGCAGGTGCCAGCTCGGTGATGGGGGTGAGTCTGCTCAGTGCTCCCAGCTCTGCTCGGTCTGACCCAGCCCCTGATTAGTGCAGCTTGAGGGGGGGGAGGGAAGGCAGGGGGAAACGCCCCGTTCCTGCCCCTGCAGAAGATACCTACAGCCCTGCAGCATATCCATCCTCGTCCATCCTTCCGGTCTCCCTGATGCTCGTCCGTGTACGGAGTGTCTGCATTGGGCGTTTCCTTGCCCCTTGCCTAGGAATTTCCCCTGACCCCTTTCACCCTCTCCGCTACCTTGACATCCTTCCAACAGTGTGAGCCCAGGTGGATCCCAGAAATCCAGCGGGAAACTAATCATGGAAGGATTCAAACTCAAAGTCGGGTTTATCGTCAGATGCACAAGTACAGGTGCAATGAAAAACTTACTTGCAGCAGCATCAGAGGCACAGAGCATCAGATAAGCAGCACTCACAAGAAAAATATAAATTAAACATAAATTGTACACAATTTTTATAAGAAAACACAATTAGAATAGTCCGTTGTAGAGCAAAGTGGTCCCAGTGTTGCTGTACTGAGGCAGTGATTAGGGTTGTGCAGGTTGGTTCAAGAACCGAATGGTTGAAGGGAAGCAGCTGTTCCTGAACCTGGTGCTGGATTCCCCTTCCTTGTTTCTGCACCCAGTGCCCCTATTCACAAAGTCAAGGGTCCACACACTTTCTTATCCATGCCTTACCATCTTTACAGAGCTGTAAGTATTTATTTGTCCTCAAAATATTATCACTGAGATTATACTCCATCTCAGGTTGCTCTCTCTCTGCATCATGCACAGGGTAAAGAGCTGTTGCCACTTGTCTGATCGTTTCCCCGGGTGTTTCATACTTCCTGAGTCTGTGGCCAAATGTTCACTGTTTGCTAAGTTTTGTATTTTCCAACTTTGAGACTAGGAAGTTATTAGGGAATAAAAATCAGGAGCAGATGTGGTTTTTCATCCCTTTGATCCTGCTCCCCCATTCAGTGAGATACATCATGGTGACAGGCCCTTTGGCCCACAGAGTCCGTGCGGACCCTCAACTACCCTTTGATACCAATCCCATTTTGTTCTCCCCACCTTCCCGTCAACTCCCCCCAGATTCTTCCATTTGTCCAGTTCACAGCAGCCAACCTACCATTCTGCACGTCGTCGGGACGTGGGGGGGAACCGGAGCATCCGGGGGGAAACCCACGCGGTCACAGGGAGAACGTGCAAACGCCACACAGCACCCGGGGTCGGGATTGAGCTGGGGTCTCTGGAACTACGAGGCAGGGGCCTTACCAGCTGTGCCACATCTGCCCCCTCAGCACCACTTCCCTGCACTATCCCCATATCTGTCAATTCCGTTAACATCCAGGAATCTCTCGATCAGAGTTTTGAATTAACTCAGTGATTCAGCCTCCACGTCCCTCCAGGGACTGAACTTAGGAGCCGAGAGGTAATGTTGCAGCTGTATAGGTCCCTGGTCAGACCCCACTTGGAGTATTGTGCTCAGTTCTGGTCACCTCACTTACAGGAAGGATGTGGAAGCCATAGAGAGGGTGCAGAAGAGATTTACAAGGATGTTGCCTGGATTGGGGACCCTGCCTTATGAAAACAGGTTGAGTGAACTCTGCCTTTTCTCCTTGGAGCGACGGAGGATGAGAGGTGACCTGATAGAGGTGTATACGATGATGAGAGGCATTGATCGTGTGGATAGTCAGAGGCTTTTCCCCAGGGCTGAAGTGGTTGCCACAAGAGGACACAGGTCTAAGGTGCTGGGGAGTAGATACAGAGGAGATGTCAGGGGTAAGTTTTTTACTCAGAGAGTGGTGAGTGTGTGGAATGGGCTGCCGGCAATGGCGGTGGAGGCTGATACGATAGGGTCTTTTAAGAGACTGTTGGATAGGTACATGGAGCTTAGAAAAATAGAGGGCTATGGGTAAACCTAGTAATTTCTAAGGTAAGGACATGTTCGGCACAGCTTTGTGGGCCAAAGGGCCTGAATTGTGCTGTAGGTTTTCTATGTTTCTATGATATCACGTGTGTGTCTCTACATTGTGCTGCCTCTGTGACCCTGCCTCGGGGGCAACCTGATGGAAGTGCATAAAATTATGAGAGAAGGTAGATGGTCAGAGTTTTTTTTTCCCAGGGTGGAAATGTCAAATATTAGAGGCATTGAAGCTGGGAGGGGGAAGGTTTAAAGGAGATGTGTGGAGCAAGTTTTATTTCACAGAGAGCGGTGGGTGCTTGGAACGGGCTGCCAGGGGTGGTGGTGGAGGCAGATACGATAGAGGCGTTTAAGAGACATTTAGATAGACACATGAACAGGCAGGGAATGGAGGGATTTAGACCAAATTGGCATCGTGTTCAGCACAGATATTGTGGGCCGAAGGGCCTGTTCCTGTGCTGTCCTGTTCTGTGTGTCCACATTGTTCCAAATCTGGATACCCAACTATCTCCCAACGAGTCTACATATAGCAGTTTTAATGCAGTAACATATCTCAAAGTGCTTCACAGCAGTGTTATCAAACAGAATCTCAAAGGAGGTCTCGCAAGGGGGTATTAGGACAGGGAACCGAGCAGACTCAATGGGCTGAATGGCCTACTTCTTCCCCTGTCGTTTCTTATGGTGACTGAGAGGCACGTTCTTGATCAATGAACACATGGACCATTGCCCAATACTGACACAGTTTTAGCACAGGAAGGAATTATCCTGTACACATGATAAATCTTTGGCTCTTGGTCAGAGAGGAAAGCTTTCGGGGGACGTCGAGATGGAAGGTTGTGGAATGGAGGCTGCGGCAGCTGGTAAGAAAATGGAAACCGAGTAGGGGAAGGTTGTTTCTCCAGAGGGAGGTGCACAGTGGAGTTCCCTTGGGTTGGGACTGGACCCTCGACTTTGCTTAATGTACATTATAGAGTCATAGAGTGGTAGAGTTATACAGCACAGAAACAGGCCCTTCGGCCCAACTCGTCCATGCTGACCAAGATGTCTATCTGAGTTAGTCCCATTTGCCCACGTTTGGCCCATATCCCTCTAAACCCTTCCTATCCAAGTGTCCTTTAAACATTGTAATTGAACCCACCTCTAGCACTTCCTCTGGCAGCTGGTTCCATACACCCACCACCCTCTGTGTGGAAAAAGTTGCCCCTTTGGTCCTTCTTAAATTTTTCTCCTCTCACCTGAAGCCTCCAGTTTTAGACTCCCCAACCCTGGAAAGAAGACTTTGACCATCCACCTTATCTGTGTCCCTCATGATTTTATAAACTTCCGTCAGGTCACCCCTCAGCCTCCTTTAATCCAGGGAAAACAGTCCCAGCCTGTCCAGCCTCTCTTTATAACTCGAGCCCTCCAGTCCTGGTAATATCCTCATGAATCCTTTCTGCACCCGCTCCAGCTTAATGACATCCTTGCTATAGTTGGGTGACCAGGACTGCGCACAGTAGTCCAAGTGTGGTCTCACTAATGTCTTGTACAGTTGCAACATGATTTCCCAACTCTTGTATTCATTGTTCTGACTGATGAAGGCCGGCGTGCCAAACACCTCCTTCATCACCCTGTCTACCTGTGACATCACTTTCAGGGAACTGTGCCTGTATTCCAAGGTTCCTTTGTTCTACAACACTGTCATTTACTATGCAAGTCCTGCCCTGGATTGACATGCCAAAATTCAACATGCCGCACTAGTTGGAGTTAAATTCCATCTGCCATGCCTTGGCCTAGTTCTACAGTTCATTTAGATCCTGTTTTAGTTTAGACTTGGGCACAATTTCCACGTCTGCAGGTGATCCCAAAACTTGGAGGTGTGGTGGTCTGTAACAGGTTTCACGGAGAAATGGAGGGGCTGGTGGAGTGGGCAGAGAGGCGGCAGGTGAAATTTAATGCGGAGAAAAGTGGTTTATCT
This sequence comes from Pristis pectinata, assembly GCF_009764475.1. Classification (NCBI taxonomy): domain Eukaryota; kingdom Metazoa; phylum Chordata; class Chondrichthyes; order Rhinopristiformes; family Pristidae; genus Pristis; species Pristis pectinata. The sequence continues at coordinate 2,747,447 of NC_067415.1, forward strand.
TTCGGCAGGAAGGATGAACCAGGAGGCGGTGTAAACCAGGAGGTGTGGTTCTGGATGGTCAGCGAGAACAGGGAGGTCTGGGAGTATCTGTGCAGAGTTGGTTGGAAGTGCTTAGGCAGCTTGAGACTGTGGTTAAAAAGCACACGGGACCCTGGGCTTCATCAACAGAGGCATGGAGTACAGGAGCACGGAAGTCATGGTAGTGATTAGGGTTGTGCTGGTTGGTTCAAGAAGAAAATAGTTGAAGGGAAGTAACTGTTCCTGAACCTGGTGATGTGGGACTTCAGGCTTCTGTACCTCCTGCCCGATGGGAACTGCGAGAAGACGGCATGGCCCGGATGGTGGGATCTTGTGAAATCACAGTGTTAAACCCGGGATCATCTGAAAAGCTAATCTTTTCACCCAGAGGGGGTGAATGTGTTGAACTGCCTCGCCAAGGGGGTGTGGGGCTCAGCTGCTGAGTACATTCCAGACAGAGGTCGATAGATGCCAACCTCCCTCTGTGTAGTAATAAAAAAAACCCCTCAAGATCCCTTTTAAAACTCCTTCCTCTCACTTCGAACCTCAGCCCTCTTATTTTTGATACCCCCTACCCATCGCCCTACAGCTTGCTCCGATCGACACTGGTTCTCAGTTCAGGAACAGTCACTTTTTAAAATTCACCCCGTCTTGAAGTCCCTGCCTGTCTCGCTTGTCCCTTGAATCACTCCACCCCGGCAGCCATGCTTTCTGCTGTCTGGAACCCGAGCTCTCGATTCCCTTCCTGAACTTCTCTGTCTCGCCCTCACTCTCTCTCCCCCTCTCTCAGTGAGATATTCCGACCCCATCCTCTCTCTATCAGGGATTTGCTCTCCGGGTCCATTGGCTATTTTGTCCAGATGGGAATTTGGTGTGGGTGAACCTGTAAGTGCCTCTTAGGTGGGAAATTCCATCATATCTGAGGACTTCTTAACAATTCATGTTGGGACGTCATGAGCAAGGGGTTGACTCTCCACCCCTGTTAAATAAATCGACCTTCAGCTGTCAATGGGTCAGATGGAAGCTCTGTAACCTGACCACGTCTGCCACGTTCAGTCAAAACCAAATCCTCCTGTCTCACCAAACAAATCTATTATTTCAGTAAACTCCTTCACAAGGTTGTCATGTACCCCCAGTTCCTAAATGCCCTGGGACTGAGGGATTTTCTGGGCCCTCCTGCAAAGTCAGCCACGTCGCTTTGGTCTGGAGTCACATATCGGCCAGGACAAGAGGTTTCCTTTCTGAAGAAATGTTTGTGACCCAGATTCAGTCCAGCTTGAACTTTACAACACTGTTCCAGCCTTGTGATCTCAGAGCCATGGATAAGGGAAGGGCCACGAGGGGGAGATGGTCAGATGTGAAGGAGATGTTGATTCCCACATTTGGAATCAATGAGGAGGCTGTGGGGAGTGAGTGCCCAAATACACGAGGAGTTGGCGCAGGGGAATGCAGATTCCCAGGTTGAGTTGCCTACGTTGAGAGGGATGGAAGTGAAAGGTGGAGTTGTGCCAATCCAACTTGTATCGAGCCCCAGGAAGGGAACATGGAGGCTGTCCCAGAAGTTGCGTAAAGGACTTGCACAGATTTGCAAATTTTATGACACAATTTGTGGAGAGGATTCTGACTGGTGGCATCACTGCCTGGTACGGAGGCTCCAATGCACAGGATCGCAAGAGGCTGCAGAGGGTTGTAGACTCAGCCAGCTCCATCACGGGCACGACCATCCCCACCATCGAGGACATCTTCAAGAGGCGGTGCCTCAAGAAGGCAGCATCCATCAGTAAGGACCCTCACCAGCCAGGACATGCCCTCTTCTCGTTACTACCATCGGGGGGGGGGGAGGTACAGGAGCCTGAAGATCCACACTCAACGATTCAGGAACAGCTTCTTCCCCTCCGCCATCAAGTCCATGAACACTACCTCGTTGTTCTTTTTTTTTGCACTGCTCGTTGTAACTTACAGTAATTTCATGACTTTGCACTGTACTGATGTCGCAAAACAACACATTTCACAATATAAGTCAGTGATAATAAATGTGATTCTGATTGAGTTGGACTGGCAAAGGTGCAGCAGTGGATCACCTGGAACAGTACCACATGAGAAAGGTTATGCTCCTCAGGAGTGACGTTATAGGCAGTGCCAGTGCTATAAGTCACCAGAGGCAGTAATACTCGTCAGTGCCATGTATAACATTTGAGCTGAGGTTCTGCCCCAGTTTGTGATCTTGGATTAATCACAGTCCCCATGGAACTTCCTTCTTCAACGACTTGCTGCTCCTTTCACCTCTGAGGGAGCACCGCGCGGCGGGAGGGGCGGTGCTTAGGGAGCGCCGCAGTGTTGGAGGCCGGGGGGGTGTCCCCAGACCCTGGGTCAACCGTTGTCCCTCAGCAGCACCATTGCATAACTAGGTTATCTTCTTGTGCTGTTAATGGGATCTTGCTGTTCACATACTGGCTGCTGCATTTCCTGCATGGGCCACAGTGACAGCTGGTCAAAGTGTGTTGGCTGGACAGAATTTCGGGGGCATCCAGAAGAGGTGAGGATTATCCCTTCGATCAGATAATGAAAGGGTGGGGAGAGTCTTTTACAGGAACACTGTACAGTCTGGCAGCTGGTGTGGCAGGGGAAAGGGGACGCTGAGTAATGTGCTGACACGTGGCACTGTTTGTTCACTCATTGTGCAACTGTCCTGTCCCATTCTCCCCACACCAGGATGTAAAGATAAAGATATTTATTTATTAGTCACATGTACGTCAAAACACACAGTGAAATGCATTTTTTGCATAGAGTGTTCTGGGGGGCAGCCCGCAAGTGTCGCCATGCTTCCAGCGCCAACATAGCATGCCCACAACTTCCCAACCTGTACGTCTTTGGAATGTGGGAGGAAACCGGAGCACCCGGAGGAAACCCACGCAGACACAGGGAGAACGTACAAGCTCCTTACGGGCAGTGGCGGAATTGAACCCGGGTCGCTGGCGCTGAAGTAACATTACACTAACCGCTATAGTACCGTGCGGTTAGCGTAATGCTATCATACTGCACACGACCACATTAACAACCCAACCTGACAGGAAAGTAATACGGATTCCAATGATCCTGAACATTGCTTCACAATCAGATTTATTATCACTGAACTAGATGACGTGAATTGGATGGTGGTGTTCTGCGGGAGCAGTACAGTGCAAGACATAAGATTACTATAAATTACAAAAATCAATTGTGCAAAAAAAAGGAATAGTGAGGTAATGTTTCTGGGTTTATGAACCGTTCAGAAATCTGATGGCGGAGGGGAAGAAGCTGTTCCTGAATCGTTGAGTGTGGGTCTTCAGGCTCCTGTACCTCCTGCCCGATGGTAGTAACGAGAAGAGGGCATGTCCCGGATGGTGAGGGTCCTTAGTGATGGATGCTGCCTTCTTGAGGCACTGCCTCTTGAAGATGTCCTCGATGGTGGGGAGGGTTGTGCCTGTGATGGAGCTGGCTGAGTCTACAACCCTCTGCAGCCTCTTGCGATCCTGTGCATTGGAGCCTCCATACCAGGCGGTGATGCAACCAGTCAGAATGGTCTCCACCGTACATCTATAGAAATTTGCAAAAGTCTTTGGTGACATACCGAATCACCTCAAACTCCTAACGAAGTAGAGCTGCTGGCGTGTCTTCTTCATGATTGCATCAGTGTGTTGGGCCCAAGATAGATCCTCTGAGATGTTGACGCCCAGGAACTTGAAGCTTCACACATTCAATATCCTGTGGGGGAAACGGAGCATCTCTTCTGTGCACAGAATTCTCTGAGGGTGTGCCTCGTGGAATGGATAAAGGGAATCTGTGGATGTGATGCATTTGGATTTTCTGAAGGCTTTTGATAAGGTCCCACACGGGAGGTTGGCCAACCAGGTTAGAGCAGGTGGAATTAGAGTAACATACTGGCATGGATTGAGAATTAGGTATTCAGGTTCAAGTTGATTGTCGCAGGCAGACATACCCAGGGTATAACTATCATGAAAATTAGCTTTTTTGGAGCAGCAACACAGTACGTTACAGACATAAATTAACATATATTATACATAACTTGTACAACAGAATAAACATAACACAACTGCAAGTTGAGAGAGAGAAACAGAAATGTAGTCCGAGGTAGTGTTTGGGTTTTTCAGGTCAGTTCAAGAACCTGACGGCAGTGGGGAAGAAGCTGTTGTTGAACCTTGAGGTGTGGGTCTTCAGGCTCCTGTACCTCCTGCCTGACGGCAGCATGGAGAGGAGGGTTTCGGCAGAGAGTGGGAATAACTGGGTGGGTCTCTGGTTTTCAGGCTGTGATGAGTGGGGAACCACAGGATCGGTGCTGATCCGTGTCAGTGATCCAGCTGAGGAGGTCAAATGTCATGTTTCCAAGTTTGCTGACGATACCAAACCAGTCATTTAGTCTCCTGTGTGAAGTTCTGGTCGCCCCATCACAGGGAGGTTGTGGAGGCTTGGGAGAGGGTGCAGAAGAGGTTCACCAGGACGCTGCCTGGATTAGAGGGTATGAGCTGTAAGGAGAGGTTGGACATTATTGAAAAGTCACTGGATATGGTAACCATACCTCCACAGTATTGTACGGGATGGAAGTAACACTGAAAACCACACAAGACTGATAAGAAAGAACAATTACTAAAAGTGGAAACTAGTTCTTCCGTTCATGGGAGCGAATGTTTGTATGTATGTTGGACTTTTAGAACCATAGAACACTACAGTACAGAAAACAGGCCATTCGGCCCTTCTAGTCTGTGCTGAAACTTTATTCTGCTAGTCCCATTGACCTGCACCCAGTCCATCACCCTCCAGACCGCTCCCATCCATGTATCTATCCAATTTATTCTTAAAACTTAAGAGTGAGCCTGCATTTACCATGTCAGATGGCAGCCCGTTCCACACTCCCACCAGTCTCTGAGTGAAGAAATTCCCCCTGATGTTCCCCCCTAAAGGTACATCAGTACCTCAATTGAGGTACTTAATGAATACTTTACGTCAGTATTCACCACAGAAAAAGATCTGGGGGATTGTAGTGGAGACTTGCAGCGGCCTGAAAAGCTTGAGCATGTAGATATTAGAAAAGAGGTGGTGCTGAAACTTTTGGAAAGCATCAAGTTAGATAAGTCGCCGTGACCAGATGAGATGTACCCCAGGTTGCTGTGCGAGGCGAGGGAGGAGATTGCGGAGCCTCTGATGATGATCTTTCTGTCGTCCATGGAGACGGGAGAAGTTCCGGAAGATTGGAGGGTTGTGGATGTTGTTCCCTTATTCAAGAAGGGGAGTAGGGATAGCCCAGGAAATTATAGATCGGTGAGTCTTACCTCAGTGGTTGGTAAGCTGATGGAGAAGATCCTGAGAGGCAGGATTTATAACATTTGGAGAGGTATAATATGATTAGGAATAGTCAGCATGGTTTGTCAAAGGCAGGTCCTGCCTTACAAGCCTGATTGAATTTTTTGAGGATGTGACTAAGCACATCGATGAAGGGAGAGTAGTAGATGTAGTGTATATGGATTTCAGCAAGGTGTTTGATAAGGTACCCCATGCGAGGCTTATGGAGAAGGTGAGGAGACATGGGATCCAAGGGGACATTGCAGTGTGGATCCAGAACTGACTGGCCCACAGAAGGTAAAGAGTGGTTGTTGAAGGGTCGTATTCTGAGTGGAGGTCGGTGACCAGTGGTGTACCTCAGGGATCTGTATTGGGACCCTTACTCTTTGTGATTTTTATAAACGACCTGGATGAAGAAGTGGAGGGGTGGGTTAGTAAGTTTGCGGATGACACGAAGGTTGGGGGTGTTGTGGATAGTTTGAAGGGCTGTCAGAGGTTACAGAGAGACATAGATAGGATGCAGAGTTGGGCTGAGAAGTGGCAGATGCAGTTCAACCCAGATAAGTGTGAAGTGGTTCATTTTGGTAGGTCAAATATGTTGGCGGAATATGGTATTAATGGTAGGACTCTTGGCAGTGCAGAGGATCAGAGGGATCTTGGGGTCCGAGTCCATAGGACGCTCAAAGCGGCTGCGCAGGTTGACTCTGTGGTTAAGAAGGCATATGGTGTATTGTCCTTCATCAATCGGGGAATTGAATTTAGGAGCCGAGAGGTATTGTTGCAGCTGTATAGGACCCTGCTCAGACCCCACTTGGAGTACTGTGCTCAGTTCTGGTCGCCTCACTACAGGAAGGATGTGGAAGCCATAGAAAGGGTGCAGAGGAGATTTACTAGGATGCTGCCTGGATTGGGAGCATGCCTTATGAAAGCAGGTTGAGTGAACTCGGCCATGGAGGACGAGGGGGAACCTGATAGAGGTGTAGAAGATGATGAGAGGCATTGATCATGTGGATAGTCAGAGGTTTTTCACCAGGGCCGAATTGGTTGCCACAAGAGGACACAGGTTTAAGGTGCTGGGGAGTAGGTACAGAGGAGATGTGTCAGGGGTAAGTTTTTTACTCAGAGAGTGGTGAGTGCGGGGAATGGGCTGCCGGAAACGGTGGTGGAGGCGGATACGATAGGGTCTTTCAAGAGACTATTAGATATGTACATGGAGCTGAGTAAAATAGAGGGCTATGGGTAAGCCTAGTAATTTCTAAGGTAGGGACATGTTCGGCACAGCTTTGTGGGCCAAAGGGCCTGAATTGTGCTGTAATTTTTCTATTTTCTAAACCTTTCCCCTTTCACCCTAAAGTTATATCCTCTCGTACTTATCTCTCCTAATCTAGGTGGAAAGAGCCTGCTCGCACTTACTCTGTCTATACCCCTCATAATTTTGTAAACCTCTATCAAATCTCCCCTCATTCTTCTGCGCTCCACAGAATAAAGTCCTAACCTGTTCAATCTTTCCCTGTAACTCAACTCCTGAAGACCCGGCAACATTCTAGTAAATCTTCTCTGCACTCTTTCAATCTTACTGATATCCTTCCTATAGTTAGGTGACCAGAACTGCGCACAATACTCCAAATTTGGCCTCACCAATGTCTCATACAACCTCACCATAACATCCCAACTCCTGTACTCAATACTTTGATTTATGAATGCCAGGATGCCAAAAGCCTTCTTTACAACCCTGTCTACCTGTGACGCCACTTTCAGGGAATTATGTATCTGAACTCCCAGATCCCTTTGTTCCTCCGCACTCCTCAGTGCCCTACCATTTACTGTGTATGTCCTACCTTGATTTGTCCTTCCAAAATGCAACACCTCACACTTGTCTGCATTCAATTCCATCTGTCATTTTCTGGCCCATTTTTCCATTTGGTTCAGATCCCTCTGCAAGCTTTGAAATCCTTCCTCGCTGTCCACAACGCCTCCAATCTTAGTGTCATCAGCAAACTTGCTGATCCAATTTACCACATTATCATCTAGATCATTGATATAGACATTTTGAATTTGATAATGTTATGGGAGCTTGTCTGTGTGCAGGGGTAAGTTGGTTTATTATTGTCACATGTACCGAGGTACAGTGAAGAACCTTGTTTTGCATGCCACCCATGCAGATCATTTCATCACGTCAGTGCGCTGAGGTAGTACAGGGGAAAACAATAACAGAATGCAGAATAAAGGGTTACAGTTACAGAGAAAGTGCAGTGCAGGCAGACAATAAGGTGCAAGGTCATAACGAGGTAGATTGTGAGGTCAGGAGTCCATCTTATTGTACTAAGGAACCGTTCAATCATCTTATAACAGCGGGATAGAGGCTGTCCTTGAGCCTGGTGGTACGTGCTCTCAGGCTTTTGTGTCTTCTGCCCGATGGGAGGGGGAGAAGAGAGAACGTCCGGGGTGGGAGGGAAACTAATTTTTCTTAACTAATTTCATTTACTTCCTCATTTGCACTGGACCCTTAGTTCTCCAGAATATCTGGGAGGTCTTTTGTGTCTTCTGTAAAGGCAGATGCAAAGTATTGGTTTAATTCCTTTGCCGTCTTTATTACATTTTAAGTTCTCCCGTCTCCAGTCCTCGGGGTTAGTGCCTTTTCTAGCAATTGTATATAACCTTCTCCTTAGATTTAACATTAACTTTATTTCCCGCTGTTATCAACAGTTGGACTACTTTTCCTGTTGTTTCTGTGCCTTAAAGGAATGTATATTTGTTGCAAATCGTGTAATATTTCTTTAAATGTGAGCCATTTCCTGTCCACTGTCAGACCCTTTAATGTATTTTGCCATCTCCCACAGCCTGTGCCCCTCATAACTTCACAGGTTCCTTTGTTTAGATTGAAAACACTGGCTTCAGATTGAATCACATCACTTTCCAATTTCATGTGAGGTTCTGTCATACTGTGATTGTTCCTTTATGATAGACTCATTAATTAATCCTTTCTCATTGCACCAAACTGGATCTAAAATAACCTGCTGTCTCGTCGGTCCCAAAGTTTTAATAAAGGAATTTATATTCTCTGTGCTGTCAGTACTAATTTGATCTGCCCAGTCTTTTGTAGATCAAAGTCGCCCATGATTACTTGGTAATTGGCAATTGGTTTATTATTGTCACACGTACCGAGATACAGTGAAAAGCTTTTGTTTGCGTGCCATCCAGACAGATCATTCTGTACTTAAGTACATCGAGGTAGTCCAAAGGAAAAACAGAATGCAGAATGTAGTGTTGCAGTTACAGAGAAAGTGCAGTGCAGGTGGACAAATAAAATGCCAGGCACTAACCCTGTAACACCTCTAATTTCCTCATTTATATCATGCCCTACAAAGTAACTACTATGCAGAAGTGTATAAACGTCTCCCACCAATGTTCTCAGCTCCCTGCTGTGTGTTAGCCCCACCCACCATGATTCTAATTCTCCATCATGATCCACTGAGCCAAGCTCGTTCTTGATGTCTATACTAATGTCGATCCTGCCCTCTTCCCTGTCCTTCTGCCCTGTCCTTCCGAACTATTGAATACCTTGGAATATTTAGTTCCCAAGTGTGGCCACAATTCTGAAATGGCAATTAGATTGTTTTCTTCTTTTTGTGCTTGTCATCAATACAGTGTGTGATTAGATGTGGTTCCTCTAAACTTGGTTTAATATTTAATGCGCTGGGCCGTATTTTTTGTTGCCTTTATTTCAGTTGCTTCTTTATTTTGCTGGCATCATTTCGTTGATTCTCTCCCTCTTGACTCTTCTCTCCGTGCCCCATCTACCCGCCACACACACGATCCATTCAGTGACCATGTGCATCGGAGGAGAGAGATTAGAACATAGAACATACAGCACAGGAGCAGGCCCTTCGGCCCACAATGTTGTGCTGAACATTAAGTTAATGACACCTAATCCCTTCTGCCTGCACATAGTCCATGTCTCCCCCCCCCCATTCTCTGCACATCCATGAACCTATCTAAGGGCCTTTTAACCCCCTCTATCGTATCTGCCTCCACCACCAGCACATTCCAGGCACCTGCCACTCTTTGTGTATTGAAAGAAAACTGGAAACTGATTTGAATGTTGCAGCACTGGTTCATGTTATTGCCTCACAGCTGCCTGAATGCTACACCAGGTGTGTCGTTTTTGCTTCCATTACTGGGGTTTTGACCAGAACCCAGATGCTCCTGGTGAGGAGCTGAGCATTTGACCCACAGATGTTTCAAACATCTGTCTGGCCTTTAGGATGACTTTATTAACGGTTTTTCTGTTTCTGTCGCTGAACTTGAAGCTGATTTGAATGTTGTAGCCTGGTGGTTAATATTGCTGCCTCACAGCTCCAGAGACCTGGGTCCAATCCCGATGTCCGACGCTGTCTGTATGTGGAGTTTGCACGCTCTCCCTGTGACCGTGTGGGTTTCCCCCGGGTGCTCCGGTTTCCTCCCACATCCCAAAGACGTGCGGATCGGAGGGTTAATTGGCCGCTGTAAATTGACCCCAGTGTGTGGGTGAGGGGTAGAGACTGGGTGGAGTTGATGGGAACAGGCTGCAGGGCTACAGGGAAATAAAAAGGGAGTGGTTCTGATGGGATAATTGTGCTGGGGGGCCGGCATGGATCCAATGGGCTGAACAGCCTCATTCTCTGTCATTCTGTAAGTCAGCAAGTCGGCTTTGTTGCTGGGCTGAAGGAGACCTGATAGAAGTTTACAAGATTATGAGAGGCAAAGATAGACAGCCGTATCTTTTTCCCAGGGTAGAAATGTCTAATACTGGAGGGCTTGCAGAGGGGGAAAGTTTAAAGGAGGTGTGCGAGACAAGCTATTTTACACAGAGCGGTGGGTGCCTGGAATGTGCTGCCGGGGTGGGGGTGGAGGCAGATACAATAGAGGAGTTTAAGAGGCTCTTAGATAGGCACATGAATATGCAGAGAATGGAGGGAGATGGACATTGTGTAGGCAGAAAGGATTAATTTAATTAGGTGTCATTAGCTTAATTAGTTCAGCATAACATCGTCGGCCGAAGGGCCTGTTCTGTACTGTTCTATGTTCTCGGATGGCCATTTGGCCCCTCTGTCCTGCTCTCCTGTTCAATACAGTCACAGCTGGTTAACCCCGTCCTCATCTCCACGTTCCCACTTGTTCCCCACAACCCCCATTCTTCTACAGACTATAGATCCATCTCAGCCTCTCACCTGTTCAGTGAGTCTGTCTCTGGGAAGAAATCCCTTCTTGTTTCTGTCCTGAGTGGGCAGCCCGTGACCCTGAGACTGTGTACTCCCACCAGGGGAAGCATCCTCTCCGCATCCGCCCTGTCAATCCCCCTCAGATTGTACAAGATGTTGGTGAGGCCGCATTTGGAATACTCTGTTCAGTTCCGTTCACCCTGCTGTTGGAAAGATGCCACTAAGCCGGAAAGAGTGCAGAGGAGATTTACGAGGATGTTGATGGTACTCGAGGGACTGAGAGGTTGAGCAAGTTGGGACTGTTTTCATTGGAGCGCAGGAACATAGAACATTACAGCGCAGAACAGGCCCTTCGGCCCACAATGTTGTGCCGACATAGCTAATCCCTCCTACCTACAGAATGCCCATATGCCTCAATTTTCCTCTCATTCATGTGCCCATCCAAGCCCCTTTTAAAAGCCCCCAATGAATTTGTCTCCACCACCATATCAGGCAACACATTCCAGGCATCCACCACTCTCTCAGTAAAAAAAGCGTACCCTTCACGTCTGTTCTGAACCTACCCCCTCTCACCTTAAATGCATGCCCTCTGGTATTGGATCGCTCAATAATGGGAAAAAGATATTGCTTGTATGAGAGTGAGGGGTGATGTTACAGATGTGTATAAAATCACGAGGGGCATAGACAGGGTGAGTGCACACAGTCTTTTTCCCCAGGGCTGGGGAATCAAGAACTAGAGGGCACAGGTTTAAGGTGAGAGGGGAGAGATTTAATAGGAACCTGAGAGGCAACTTTTTCACCCAGAGGGTGGTCAGTATATGGAACGAGCTGCCAGAGGAAGTGGGTGAGGCAGGTACATTAACAACATTTAAAAGACACTTGGACAGGTCCATGGACAGGAAAGGTTTAGAGGGATAAGGGCCAAACGCGGGCAAATGGGACTAGATAAATGGAAATCTTGGTCAATATGGACCAGTTGGGCCGAAGGGCCTGTTTCGTGCTGTATGACTCTGCTACTGCACTCATTAGATTACACGATTGGCAGTGTTTTGGGAATCCTCCAAGGATGCGTCAGTGCTCATCCCAGATCCAATCACAAGGCCGACAGACATGGTGTGGGTGACGGAGAGGTGCCGAGACAGGGGCCTGTGCTGTGTCAGGTGCACTGACTGCAGGGTGTGGTGGCAGTGCCGGGAGGGGTGGGGCAGGGATTCCGGTGCTGCCTGCTCGACTGGTTCCTGCCCTGTCTCATCCCAGCCCCGCCAACGTCCAGCTGTTCCGGTTTCACAACCTCTGGCTCCTCGTTTCACTGTGAACATTGAACCATTTTTTAAAAAAATTTTGAAAATTCCTTTATTACAAAACAGTCTACAATACGACAAAACTACAACAAACACAGAGACAATAACAGTGACCAAACACAGTCACTAACACAACTAAACTAAATTAAAATATCCCCATCCCTACCAAGGACGGCACTTATCCCCCACGGTGTCCAACGGTCCCGGAACGCCTCCATGGTACCCGTGGACACTGCATACTCCCTCTCCACGGCTACCTGGGCACGGACATAACCCCGGAACATCTCGAGGCAGTCCGCCCGGGCAGCACCTTCCGCTACCTGCTTCCAGGGCCCACGGATAGCCACCTTAGCTAGCCCCAGGAGCAAGTTCACCAGGATATCCTCAGCCCTCCTTGCCCCCCGCCTTACTGGATGACCACAGGTGAACAGGTTGGGGTTGAAGTGCAGCCAGAAGGCGAGGAGCAGCCCCCGCAACATTGACAGTGTGGGAGGGGCGGCGAGGGGGGAGCGCCGCACTGAGGGAGGGGCAGTACTGAGGGAGCTTTTGAGTGTGGATTGACTCAGCCTGCAATTAAAATGAGCCTCGGAGGAAGGAGGAGGGCTCTGGAGGGACGGTTTATACCTCGGGCAGCCAGTCACACCGCAGTGAGCGGTGACTCTCTCTGCCAATACCGAGGGCCACATCCCCTGCATCACGTCATGTCCCTGGGTGGGTGTGAACTGTCCCCCTGGATCCTTCAAACCCTGGCCTTGTGTTGGGTCCTGCTGCGGAGGTTTCAGCCCGGGATGGGACTGCACTCTCTGGAGTGGAGGAGGCCACACACTGGCGGTTCGTTCTACTCTGGGCGCCGCCTGGTGCACTGGGCTGGAGCAGGTGTGCCAGCAACGTGGGAGATTCTGGAGGAACTCAGTGGGTCGGGCAGCATCTGTGGAGGGAAATGGTCATGGTGGTCCAGATCGGGGGTCTCGACTGTCAGGACGGGACCCCACCTCCAGCTGGTCAGTCTGTGTTCCATCTCTGAACAAGTTTGTCAACCCATCCCACTCCCAGACAGAACTTTCCCTTCGGGACCCTTGTGTGAATTCCCCTTGGCTCAGCTCCCACAGCAGTTGGCTGGGGTAAACTCCACCCCCCACCGCCCCCCCCACCCCCAACTGGGTGTGTGTCTGCTCCCCTTCCCTCCCTGTCCCTGGCTCACCCACACCCACCAGCGGTGACTGCGGGCTCACCAGAGAGTGGAGTGTGTCTGGGGCAACTCACCCAGGCCCTTCAAACCAGGGAGGGGGCTTTGCCCGGCAAATCCCCCCACCCCCACCAATGTATCCCACCCGACTGTTTCCCCTCACACTCTCTGCTTGCCCTCCCCCTTTCTGCCTCTCCACACTCTCTCCCCCCTCCCCACATTTACCCCCTCTCCTCACCCCTCCCTCTCACCCCGCATTTAGCCCCTCCCTCTCCTCCCCACTCCCCTCTCCATATTTACCTCCACTCCCCCTGCATTTACCCATCTCTCCCCCCACATTTATCCCCTCTCCCCCACTCCCTCCCTCTCCCCCACATTTACCCCGCTCTCCCTACCCCCTCCCTCTCCCCCACTCCCCTGCATTTACCCCTTCTCCCCACCCCCTCCCTCTCCCCCACTCCCCTGCATTTACCCCCTCTCCCCACCCCCTCCCTCTCCCCCACTCCCCCCACATTTGCCCTCCCTCTCCCCACATTTACCCTGCTCTCCCTACCCCCTCCCTCTCCCCCACTCCCCCCACATTTACCCCCTCTCCCCACCCCCACCCCCTGGCTGGTCCTCACTCAGTGGTGTCGCCTCTCTCCCTCAGTGCCGGATGTTCTGCAAGGACCTGAGCGCGGACACGCTGTACGATGTCCTGCACGACGCCGAGTACCGCCGCAAGTGGGACGAGAACATGATCGAGACGTTCGACATCGGGAGGCTGACGGCCAACGCGGACGTGGGTTACTACGCCTGTGAGTGTGTGAGGCCACCTTGGCCCCACCCAGGGGGCTGACCTGACTTCGGCGAGGTGGGGAACCAAGGGCTGGGGCCCCAAACACCCCGGCTGCCCCTGTGTGCACAGGAAGATCCCACGGAATCGGTGACAATGAGCAACTAGATTGCTGGGGGCTGGTTGAGCCGGGAACGATATCCAGGGATCCTTGTTGTGGAATCTCTGCTCAGGAGACCTCGCGAAGAGACCTCCCACCCCCTGCTCCTCTCCCCTCTGAGGATTGATCCCTCTCTGAGGAGTTGGCCTGAGCCAGCCACTCACGTGGGCCAGAGAAGGTCAAACATTGGGTGGGCAGGGATTGACATAGAACACAGAACAGTACAGCACAGGAACAGGCCCTTTGGCCCACCATGTCTGGGCCAACCGCGGTGCTAAATTAAACTAAATCTCTTCTGTCTGCACATGATCCATATTCCTCCAAACCCTGCATATTCATGTGTCTGTCTAACAGCCTCTAAAACCCCACCATCACATCTGCCTCCACCACCACCCCTGGCAGCCCGTTCCAGGCACCCACCACTCTCTGTATAAAAAAACTTGCCCCACACATCTCCTTTAAACTTTCCCCCCTCACCTTAAATACATGTCCTCTAATACTTGACACTTCTACCCTAGGAAAAAGACTCTGTGACTGTCTTACCCTATCTGTGCCTGTCATAGTTTTATAACCCTCTATCAGGTCTCCCCTCAGCCTCCGACACTCCAGGGAGAACAACCCAAGTTTGTCCAACCTCTCCTTATAGCTCATGCCCTCTAATCCAGGCAGCATCCTGGTGAACCTCTCCTGCACCCTCTCCAAAGCCTCCACATCCTTCCTGTAATAGGGCGACCAGAACTGCACGCAATACTCCAAGTGTGGTCTGACCAGAGTTTTATACAGCTGCAACATGGCTTCTTGACTCTTGTACTTAATGCCCCGACCAATGAAGGTAAGATCCCATATGCTGCCTTTACCACCTTCTTTACTTGTGTGGCCACTTTCCGTGAGCTGTGGACTTGGACCCCAAGATCCCTCTGTACATCACTGCTGCTAAGGGTCCTGCCTTTAGCTGCATACTTTCCCTGGTAACATCCTGGGGAATCTTTTCTGCACCTTTTCCAGCTTAATGACATCCAGGCGACCAGAACTGCCCACAGTGTACCAGGTGTGGTCTCACCAACGCCTCGTACAGCTGTAACATGACGTCCCAACTCTTGTACTCAGTGCCTTGACCGATGAAGGCAAGCGTACAAAAAGCCTTCTGCACCACCCTGTCCACCTGTGTCGTAACTTTCAGGGAACCTTGTACCCTTAGGTCCCTCTGTTCTACAACACTCTCCAGGGACCAACCACTTACAGTGTACATCCCAAAGTGCAAAACCTCACACTTATTCAAGCTAAATTCCACTTGCCATTGTATGGCCCATTTCTCAAATTGGTCTCGATCCCCTTGTAAACCCAGTGTACTAAGCGTGTTGTACAGAGCTGAGTATTATCTCCCTACTCCCAGGCTCTGTGTAGACCCAAGGAACCATTCAATAGCCATATTGTAGAAGACATTGGTGAGGCCACGCTTGGTTTCGGTCACCCTGCTGTAGGAAAGATCCCATGAAGCTGGAAAGAGTGCAGAGGAGATTTACGAGGATGTTGCCGGGACTCAAGGGACTGAGTTATGGAGAGGGGTTGAGCAGATTGGGACTTTATTCATTGGAGCGTAGGAGACTGAGGGGTGATCTTATAGAGGTGAATAAAATCATGAGGGGCAGAGACAGGGTGAATGCACACAGTCTTTTTCCCAGGGTTGGGGAATCAAGAACTAGAGGGCACAGGTTTAAGGTGAGAGGGGAGAGATTTAATAGGAACCTGAGGGGTAACTTTTTCACCCAGAGGGTGGTCAGTATATGGAACGAGCTGCCGGAGGAAGTGGTTGAGGCAGGTACGTTAACAACATTTAAAAGGTACATGGATAGGAAATGGGTACCTGCAGATCCTGTTTGATTTACTGGAGTTCTTTGAGGATATAATGAGCGCAGTGGATAGAGGGGAACAGGTGGATGTTGTATACTTGGATTTCCAGAAAGCATTCGATAATGTGCCACATAAAAGACTTATCCATAAGATAAGGATGCATGGAGTTGGGGGTAAGGTATTAGCATGGATAGGGGATTGGTTAACCAATAGAAGGCAGAGAGTTGGGATAAATGGGTGTTTCTCTGGTTGGCAATCAATGGTGAGCGGGGTGCCGCAGGGGTCGGTGCTGGGCCCACAACCGTTCACGATATACATTAACGATTTGGAAGAGGGGACCGAGCAGTGTATCTAAGTTTGCTGATGACACTAAATTGAGTGGCAAAGCAAATTGTGCAGAGGATGCGCAGAGTCTGCCGAGAGATGTAGATAGGTTAAGTGATTGGGCAAGGGCCTGGCAGACGGAGTACAATGTTGGTAAATGTGAGGTCATCCACTTTAGAAGGAAAAATAGAAGATCAGATTATTATTTAAATGGTGAAAGATTGCAGCGTGCTGTTGTGCAGAGGGACTTGGGAGTCCTTGTGCATGAATCGCAAAAGGTTGGTTTACATGTACAACAGGTTAACAAGAAGGCAAATGGAACGTTGGCCTTCATTGCTGGAGGGATTGAATTTAAGAGCAGGGAGGTTATGCTGCAACTGTACAGGGTACTGGTGAGGCCTCACCTGGAGTACTGCGTGCAGTTCTGGTCTCCTTACTTGAGGAAAGATGTATTGGCTTTGGGGGCGGTGCAGAGGAGGTTCACCAGGTTGATTCTGGAGGTGAGGGTGTTAGCCTGTGAGGAGAGACTGAGTCACCTGGGACTATATTCGCTGGAATTCAGAAGAATGAGGGGGGATCTTATAGAAACATATAAAATTATGAAAGGGATAAATAAGATAGAGGCAGGAAGGTTGTTTCCATTGGTGGGTGAGACTAGAACTAGGGGACATAGCCTCAAAATTCAGGGGAATAGATTTAGGACGGAGAGGGGGAGAAACTGCTTTGCCCAGAGAGTAGTCAATCTGTGGAATTCTCTGCCCAGGAAAGCAGTAGCGGCTACCTCATTACATATATTTGAGACACAGTTAGATAGATTTTTGTATTGTAGGGAATTAAGGGCTCTGGGGCAAAGGCAGGTAGATGGATCTGAGTCCACGGCCAGATCAGCCATGATCTTATTGAATGGTGGAGCAGGCTCGACGGGCCAGATGGCCGACTCCTGCTCCTATTTCTTATGTTAAAGGTTTAGAGGGATGTGGGCCAAATATGGACAAATGGAACTGGCTTAGATGGGAATCTTGGTCGGCACGGACTGTTTGGGCCGAAGGGCCTGTTTCTGGCCTGTATGACGCGATGACTAATAGCCATGCCATTAATTATTTCTGCACCCCACCCCCTTTCTCTGCTCCCGCACCCCCTTTAAACACATTTGCGGGGTGGGTTTGAGATTTTGTTTGTCATTTGGTCACCAGGGAGGTGCCCGAAGCCCTTGAAAAACCGTGATGTGGTCACTCTGAGGTCGTGGATACCCGTGGGCCATGATTACATCATCATGAACTACTCAGTGAAGCACCCGGTGA
The DNA here is from genome assembly GCF_009764475.1 of Pristis pectinata. Classification (NCBI taxonomy): domain Eukaryota; kingdom Metazoa; phylum Chordata; class Chondrichthyes; order Rhinopristiformes; family Pristidae; genus Pristis; species Pristis pectinata. The sequence goes on from NC_067415.1 coordinate 2,764,901, forward strand.
GTGCCTGGGGAGGGGGAGGGGCCGGGCTGGAGGGAGGGGGAATGGCTGAGAGGGTGGGTGCAAGGAAGCGTCATGGTATTAAATGAGCAAGCAGACCAGAAAGGGGCTGAGTGGCCTACCCTGCTCCTAATTCATCAGTTGGGATGGATGCAAAGTGATTGAGCCAGAGGAGATGAGGGTTTATATCATTAATTTAAAGAAAACAAAATGTAATTGGTTTATTATTGTCACTTTACCAAGATATAGTGAAAAGCTTTTGTTTACATGCCATCCAGATGGATCATTCTGTACATTAGTACATCAAGGCAGTAAAAAGGAAAACAGAATGTGGAATAAAGTGTCACAGTTACCGAGAAAGTGCAGTGCAGGCAGACAATAAGGTGCAAGGGCCACGACGAGGTAGATTGTGAGATCAAGAGTTCACCTCTATCGTATAAAAGGTCCATTTAAGAGTCTGATAACAGCGGGATAGAAGCTGTCCTTGAGCCTGGTGGTACGTGTTCTCAAGCTTTTGTATCTTCTGTTCGGTGGAAAGAGGGCAGGAGAGGGAATGACCAGGGTGGGTGGGGATTATATTGGCTGCTGTCCCGAGGCAGTAGGAAGTGTAGACAGAGTCCATGGAGGGGAGGCTGGTTTCTGTGACACGCTGAGCTGTGTCCATAACTCTATAATTTCTTGTGGTCCCGGGCAGAGCAGTTGCCGTAGCAAGCCGTGATACATCCAGATTGGATGCTTTCTATGGTGCATCTGTAAAAGTTGGTGAGGGTCATCAAGGACGTGTCATCTTTAGCCTTCTGAGGAAGTAGAGGCGTTGGTGAGCTTTCTTGGCTGTAGTGTCCATGTGGCTGGACCAGGGCAAGTTGTTGGTGATATTTGCACCGAGGAACTTGAAGCTTCAACCATCTCCACCTCGGCACCAGTGATAAAGACAGGGGTGTGTACTCCACCCCACTTTCTCAAGTCAATGACCAGCTCTTTTGTTTTGCTGACATTGAGGGAAAGATTGTTGTCATGACACCATGTTACAAGGCTCTCTATCTCTTTCCTGTACTCTTTCTCGTCAGTGTTTGAGATCCGGCCCACTACGGTGGTGTCATCTGCAAATCTGTGAGATTTTGTGATCGAGAATCAAATGCAAAATCCTGTAGACTCTGGAAATCTGAAATAAAAACTGGGAATGCGCTGAGTCCAGGTGAAGGGTCTTGACCTGAAACGTTGACTGCCCATCTCGCGCCACAGATGCTGCTCGACCCGCTGAGCTCCTCCAGCAGATTAATTTTTGCTCCAGATCCCGGCTTCTCAGTTTGTTGTGTTTCTACAACAGAGGATGTTGGAAGCAGCCAGCAGGTGTGGGGGAGAAACGAGGTCAACGTTTCAGCTCGATGGTTCCATCACCAGAACGGAGCAAACATGCGGAGTTAGCGATTTTTTTTTTCAAAAGTAGTTTAAAACTGCGGGGGAAGTGGGTGGGAGAGAAGGAGCAAAACAGACGCGCGCGGGTGTCCTTGGAGAAGGAGCACGTGGTATCCACAGGCCCCCTGGTTGAGCTCCACGCTCAGTGGGCCCCTCGGGATCGCATGTGCCGTGGACGGTGAGAATGCGATTCTTCTCTGAAGTGTTGCGTGTGTGTTTAGCTGTTTAGGTGTTAGTGTTATTTTGCTGTAGTTCTGTAGATGCTTAGTCTGTTTTCTTCTCTTTCTGTATTAGTTGTAGTATTTGGACACTGGTTGTCCTTTTGTAGTGCTTTTATCTAATAAACGTTTATATTTTTTTTAAAAAGGGAGCAAAATGGAAAGTTTATATCTGGAGAAGAGAGTAACCGGGGAGACTGGACAAGCTTTAGCGATAAGGAGAGGTTGGACAAACTTGGGTTGTTTTCTCTGGAGCGGCAGAGGCTGAGGGGAGACCTGATAGAGGTTTATAAAATTACGAGATGGATGGATAGATGGAATCCTTTTTCCCCAGTGTAGAAATGTCAAGTACTAGAGGAAATGCAGAGGGGGAAAGTTTAAAGGAGATGTGTGGGGCAAGTTTTTTTACACAGAGAGGTGGGTATCTGGAACGGGCTGCCAGGGGTAGTGGTGGAGGCAGATACAATAGGAATGTTTAAGAGGCTGTTAGATAGACACATGAACGGGCAGGGAACAGAGGGATGTGGACCATGTGCAGGCAGGTGGGATTAGTTTGGATTAGCATTGTTTTTGGCACAGACATGGTGGGCCAAAGGGCCTGTTCCTGTGCTGTACTATTGTTGGGATCTGGGCAGTTTGCCTGAAAATGGAAGGGTGCTCTACGGCAGGGAGCTTGCAAAGAAAGTGGGCTAAATACCCAGAGAAACTGGCAGGGGAGAGATGGGAGAGCGGAGAGCTCTTTCAAAGAGCAAGCATCGGCTCAGCCCACTGAATGACCGTCCCAGAACATCTGAAATGTCCTTTTTCAGGAAGCGCGGCTTCCCTTCCACTGTGGACAGAGCCTGATCTTGCATCTCCTCTGTTGTACTACTCAACCTCTCTCCTTCCTTGGGCCATGTGGAGGTAGACACCAGGAGACCTGGTTTGGTCCACGTGTCTGCACTGGTTTTGTGCTGCTCACTCTGGGCAGGGACACTCTGTTGAGCGCTGCTGTGTGACTGTTTTGTTTCTTCCCTTCAGAAATACCCTCCAAAGAAGGAACGAGTTCGAGCTGTCTCAATCCAGACCGGATACTTGGTAGAAACCAACAGTGCCAACAGCTGTACCCTCACCTACCTGGCCGAGGTTGACCCGAAAGGTAAGAGCAGGCTTGGTTCACTCCTGGGAAGTGATGAGATCCAGGCCACGACATTCCTTGCTGCTTTTATTGGAACGTCACAGGAGTTTCATTCATTCCCTCCACCACTGGCGCACAGGGGCTGCAGTGTGCACCGTCTACACAACACACTGCAGTCACTCACCCAGGCTACTCCGACAGCACCTCCCAAACCCACCTCCTCTCCCACCCAGAAGGACAAGGGCAGCGGGTGCAGGGGAACACCACCACCTGCAGGTTCCCCTCCCAGTCACACACCGTCCCGACTTGGAAATATCTCGCCGTTCCTTCACCGTCACTGGGTCTAAATCCTGGAACTCCCTCCCCAACAGGACCGTGGGAGCTCCTTCACCAGAAGGACTGCAGCGGGTCAAGAAGGGGGCTCACCCCCACCTTCTCAGGGGGAATAAATGCTGGTCTGTCCAGCGACACCCAGATTCAGAAAATTAACAAAAAACGTGCTAGCAAACAAGTTCTTCCTCAGATCCTTCAGATCCCCTCTGTATCTTACCCTGAACCCCTGCCCTTTGGCTTTGGACATCTCTGCTAAAGAGAAAAGATTCTTACAGTCCTGCTTATCTGTTCCCCTCATAATTTTGTATCGGGTCTTCCCGCAGCTCCAGGGAGAACAGACCCCGTCTCTCCTGTTAACTGAAACACCCCATTCTCGTCCTGGTGAACCACCTCCACACCCCCTCCAGTGCAGTCACCTCCTTCCCACAGTGTGGTGGCCAGAACTGCACACAGTCCTCCAGCTGTGGCCTGACCAGTGCTTTATGAAGCTGTACTGTAACATGAGGTTCACAGTGGAACAAAGAATTTCAAAGTCAAAGTCAAGATTATTGTCATGTGCACAAGTCCATGTGTGCACAAGAAAAACATAAATTAAACAAAAATTAAACACAATTTTTACAAGAAAGAACACAATTAGAACAAAACCTGTCCATGGTATTGCAAAGTGATCAAAGTGGTCCCAGTGTTGCTACACTGAGGTAGTGATTAGGGTTTTTGCCAGTTGGTTCAGTGGATGAAGAGAAGTAGCTGTTGATGAAAATGGTGGTGTGGGACTTCAGGCTTCTGTACCTCCTGCCCGATGGGAGCTGCGAGAAGATGGCACGGCCCGAATGGTGGGGATCTTCGATGATGGATGTTGCCTTCTTGAGGCAGCGCCTCCCGTAGATACTCCCGATGGTGGGGAGGGATGTGCCCGTGATGTATTGGGCAGAGTCCACTACTCTCTGCAGCTTCTTGTGTTCCTGTGTATTTGAATTGCCGTACTGGATCATGAATTTCAAAACATGGTGTAGAATTGAGGGAGGTCAGGAGACTGGTTGATGGACCCAGCCCTGCACTAACTGCTGGGAAACGCCCAGCAGTTAGTGACCATTCAAGTGTTTACACCTCTGTATTGAAGTCTTTGGCAAACCCTCCCTCCAACTGAACTCTAAAGTTTGTCAGAATGACTGCAGTGGTGAGAGCCTGCCCCCTCCAGGCACTGCCAGTTATTACTAAAGGGACTGAATCACTGGAGACACATAGATTGCAGATTCAGAATCAGATTATTGTCACTGACTTAGATGTAAAATGTGTTGTTTTGCAGCAGCAGTACAGTGCAAAGACATAAAATTACTATAAATTACAAAAATAAATAAATACTGCAAAAAAAAGAATAACAATGTAGTGTTCATGGATCTTTCAGAAATCTGATGGTGGGGAGGGTTGTGCCCGTGATGGAGCTGGCTGAGTCTACAACCCTCTGCAGCCTCTTTCCATTCTGCACATTGGAGCCTCCATACCAGGCTGTGATGCAACCAGTCAGAATGTTCTCCATCAAACATCTGTAGAAATTTGCAAGAGTCTTTGGTGAAATACCGAATCTCCTCCAACTGCTAAGTAAAGAGGAACTCAGTGGGCCGAGTACCAACAGAGGGATGGTCGATGTTTTGGGTTGAGACCCTGCATCAGGAATGTACGCAGGATCTTGACCTGAATCGTCGACTGTCCCTCTGCCTCCTCTGATGCTGCTCGACCCGCTGAGTTCCTCCAGCAGTTTGTTTATTCCTGGATCACATGAGGTCAGACAGCGGCCCAGGCCGGGATCCCCACAGAACGTTGGCGGAATGGGAGCATCAATCCCTTTCCCGGAATGATGCTCACCTTGAAACCCCTCCTCGTCTCTGTCGTCACTAGAGTTAGAGTAAGAAACAAACTGCCGGAGGAACTCAGCGGGTCAGGCAGCGTCTGTGAAGGCAGTCAATATTATCAGAGCAGGGAAACAGGCCCTTTGGCCCAACTGGTCCGTGCTGACCGAGATGCCCCATCCAAGTTAGTCCCATTTGCCGGTGTTTGGCCCATAACCTTCTAAACCTTTCCTATCTGTGTCAAAGTCAAGTTTATTGTCACATACTCATGTGTGCACAGGTGCAATGAAAAACTTACTTGCAGCAGCATCACGGGCACAGAGCAGCAGAGACACATTCATAAGAAAACCATAAGTTAAACATCAGTTATAAGAAAACACAGTTAGAAAACTGAATTTTAACTAGTGCAAGAATGAGAGAGAGAAAGTAAATTTCACCTTAACAGCACTTCAGACAACGTTCTTGTTTCGCTATTGCAATCTTGCACTAGTATCGTTGTTTATTTTTAGAACATAGAACATTACAGCACAGTACAGGCCCTTCGGTCCAAGATGTTGTGCCGACATTTTACCCTGCTCTAAGATCTATCTAACCCTTCCCTCCCACATAGCCCTCCATTTCTCTATCATTCATGTGTCTATCTAAGAGTCTCTTAAATGTCCCTAATGTATCTGCCCCCACAACCTCTGCTGGCAGTGCGTTCCACGCACCCACCACTCTCTGTGTAAAAAAAAACTTACCCCTGACATCCCCCTTATACCTTCCTCCAATCACCTTAAAATGATGTCCCCTCATGTTAGCCATTGTTGCCCTGGGGAAAAGTGTCTGACTGTCCACTCAATCTATGCCTCTTATCATCTTGTACACCTCTATCAAGTCACCTCTCATCCTCCTCCTCTCCAAAGAGAAAAGCCCTAGCTCGCTCAACCTATCCTCATAAGACATGCTCTCCAATCCAGGCAGCATCCTGGTAAATCTCCTCTGCACCCTCTCTAAAGCTTCCACATCCTTTCTATAATGAGGTGACCAGAACTGAACACAATACTCCAAGTTTTGCGTGTGTGTATGTATAGTTTGCATTCATTTCTGTTCATGTTAATTTATGTTGGTCCTTGTCTCGCAATGTACTGTGCAGCTGCTGCAAAAAGCTAGTTTTCATGGCATTCACACCCTGTGTGTCTGCCTATGACAGTAAACTTGAATTAGTCCCCTTTGGAGATCCCTCCACACTCCCCATCAGCCTTGCTTTCAGCTGCCTGAGCCCCGAGCTCCAAAGCTCCCTCCCAGATCCTCCCCGCCAGACCCGATGTCCTGCCACGCAGTCCCGGCGAGGGAAGCGGGTGGGATTTCTGTCTGAAAGAAGTGAGTGGTCTGGCAGGCGATTAAATCCTGCCTTTGAGGCAGCACTTGGCTTGTGTTCTGCCACAGTCCTCTGCCACTGCTGAGAGAATTGGTTTATTGTCGTGTACCGAGGTACAGTGAAAAACATAGTTCTGCATGCCGTCTAGACAGATCATTTCATCGCATCCGTGCATCAAGGTAGTGGATGGCAGATCTTGGTCAGAATGGACCAGTTGGGCCAAAGGGCCTGTTTACGAGCTGTATAACTCTATGGATCTAGTACAAGGGAAAAACACTAACAGAATGCAGAATAAAGTGTTACAGTTACAGAGAAAGTGCAGCGCAGGCAGACAATAAGGTGCAAGGGCCATGACAAGGTAGACTGGGAGATCAAGAGTTCATCTTATGAGCAAGCTGGGGTTTTTCTCTTTGGAGAAAAGGAGGATGAGAGGTGACTTGATAGAGGTGTACAAGATGATAAGAGGCATAGATCGAGTGGACAGTCAGGGACTTTTCCCCAGGGCGACAATGGCTAACACGAGGGGACATCATTTTAAGGTGATTGGAGGAAGATATAAGGGGGATGTCAGGGGTATGTTTTTTTTTTACACAGAGTGGTGGGTGTGTGGAACGCGTTGCTGGCAGAGGTTGTGGGGGCAGATACATTAGGGACATTTAAGAGACTCTTAGATAGACACATGAATGATAGAGAAATGGAGGGCTATGTGGGAGGGAAGGGTTAGATAGATCTTAGAGCAGGATAAAATGATGGCACAACATCGTGGGCTGAAGGGCCTGTACTGTGCTGTAGTGTTCTATCTTTATTGTATAGGAGGTCTGTTCAATAGTCTGATAACAGCAGAATAGAAGCTGTCCTTCTATCTTCTACAAAGGTCGACGGTTCCTTTGCTGTTTGACCCGTTGAGTTCCTCCAGCAGTTTGTTTTTCCCACCATCTGCAGTGTCTTGTGTCTCCATGTTAACCCTCTTTCTCTCTCTCCCCACGGATGCTGCCTGACCTGCTGAGTGTTTCCATTCCACTCTGTTTCTATTTCAGACAAGTGGTACTGAGGGAGATCTTCCCTGCCCTTCAGATAACCTCTGTGGTCTCTCCTATATCCACCGAGGGAACCAAGCGACCTGAGGTCAACATCTGATCCTCTGACAGAGCAGTGGTCCCTCTGTACTGCATGGGTCTATCTTTGTGACAGAGAGAGGGGGTGGGGAGAGAGTGAGCAACCCACTAAACCGGGGTAAACACAGGGTCACGTCTCAACAACCCTGCAGTTGTAAAATTTTGGTTGGCGTTTGAGACGTTAATTTGTGGCTTTTCTTTGAAGGTTCGCTGCCAAAATGGGTGATGAATCATTCGTGGCAGCTTCTTGCCCCCAGGGTGAGTACAAATACATCATTACACTAACGGTTAGTGTAACGTTGAGGTTACCAACTCAATCAGTCCTGACCTCCAGACTCTGGGATCTTGTCTGTGAGCCCTGGTGACTGCAAGGGCCACCCCAGCAAGATGATCAATAATTTGAAGATGGGTGTTTTCTACAATGTTTATTCTTACAAAAATAGGGTGATTGGTCCTTGGAGGAGAGTGTAGGTGGCTGAGGGGTGACCTTATAGAGGTTTATAAAATCATGAGGGGTGTAGATATGGTGGGTGGGTAGATAGAGTCTAAAACTAGGGGGCATAGGTTTAAGGTGAGAGGGGAAAGATTTAAAAGTGACACGAGGGGCAACTTCTTCACACAGGATGGTGGGTATATGGAACGAGTTGCCAGAAGAAGTGGTAGAGGTGGGTACAATTAAGATAAGATGAGATATCTTTATTAGTTACATGTACATCGAAACACATGGTGAAATGCATCTTTTGCGTAGAGTGTTCTGGGGGCAGCCCACAAGTGTCGCCACGCTTCCGGCACCAACATAGCATGCCCACAACTTCCTAACCCGTACGTCTTTGGAATATGGGAGGAAACCGGAGCACCTGGAGGATACCCACGCAGACACGGGGAGTACGTACAAGCTCCTCACAGACAGCGGCGGGGATTGAACCCGGGTCGCTGGCACTGTAATAGCGTTACACTAACCGCTACAAAAGACAAGTACATGAATAGAAAAGGTCTAGAGGGTTATGGGCCAAATGCAGGCAAATAGGATTAGCACAGGAAGACTCAAGAAGCTTGTCCAGATGAAGGGTCTTGACCCAAAACATTGACTGTCCATTTCCCACAGATGCTGCCTGGCCCGCTGAGTTCCTCCAGCACTTTTTGCATACCTAAGGAAAACACCTTGGTCGGCATGGACCAGTTGGGCTGAATGGCCTGTTTCTGTGCTATATAACTCTATGGCTCAGTGAAATGCCCCAGTAATATTTCCCCCTACAGCTGGCTGTGTAGTGTATACTTCGGTATGGTGGGGCAGTGGTAGATTATTGGATGAGAAACCCAGAGACCGGGAGTAATGGTCCAGAGTTCAAATCCTGTGCATTTGGTTAATAATTTAGAGCAACAAAAACGACCACGTCATTTAACAAAACATCCAGTCCACTGATATCCTTGTGGGGAAGGATATCTGTTGTCCTTGCCCAGTCTAGCCAATATGTAACTCCAGACCCACCAAGTGTGGCCTCCTCTACATCGGTGAGACCAAACGCAGACTAGGTGTCCGTTTCACAGAACACCTGCGCTCTGTCCGTAACCGTGATCTGCATCTCCCCGGTGCCGGTCACTTCAACTCCCCCTCCCACTCCATCACTGATATGTCAGACCTCGGCCTCCTCCACTGACAGGAGAATTCCAAGCGCAAATTGGAGGAACAGCACCTCATTGTCCGTCTTGGAACCTTGCAGCCTGACGGCGTGAACATTGAATTCTCCCACTTTAGGTAGTCCACCTTCCCCACAACACCCCCCCCCCCCCCCAATACTTCTTCACTTTCTTGGCCTTTTTTCCCCTCTCTCCTTACCTTTCCCCCGTCCCCCGGGGGATCTGCTCTCCCCTCCTCCCCCGCACCTGCCCATCACCATCTCTTACCTGCATCTACCTATCCCCACCCTGTGCCCACCCCACCTCCCCTCTTTTGTCCACCTATCACTGCTCTGCTTTTCCCTCCTGTATATCGGGCTTCCCCTTTTCCTATCTTCAGTCCTGAAGAAGGGTCCTGACCCGAAACGTTGACCGCCTGCTTTTCTCCACGGATGCTGCCTGGCCTGCTGAGTTCCCCCAGCATCGTCGTGTTTTTGATCTGGATTCCAGCCTCTGCAGTCATGTGTTTCTCCAGACCCACCAATGTTGTTGACTCTGAACTGCTCCCAAAACAGCCCAGCAGCCCATCCAGTTCAAGGGCAACAACTCCGGGCCACACCAGATCCCAAAGAAAGGAAAAGCTGCACAAGGTGATGTCGCTCTTCCCGGCCAGAGAGAGTATGATTAGCCAATTGCCCTGTCAGTCACACCTGGAGTCCATACTGTTGGCGGTGACTGTTGGCTAAATCTATACACAGCTTTATGTTGTACAGCATCAACAACAACAGAAAATTGCATTTATTTAGCAGTTGAAACACAATAAAAGAGCCCAAGGTAATCCCAGAGTTCAGGGCCCAGGCAGCTGAATGGCAGATTAAATCTGGGGGAGGCCATCAAGAGGATTGGGAGGGGAGTGGTAGGGCTGTGGGGGGAGTGGGTGATGGCGGAGAGTGTCCGTGGGCTGTGGGGGGAGTGGGTGATGGGGGAGAGTGTCTGTGGGCTGTGGGAGGGGATTCAGTGCGTTGGGGGAGAGTTGGTGATGGGGGAGATGATTCAGTGGGTGGGGGGAGTCAGTTATGGGGGTTGCTGCTGGTGTATGTTGAGTTTCGTGCTGATGTGTGACCTGACCTCAACCTCGGACATGTAACCCGCTCCATGTTGCCCCTTCCTGCCCAGGCCATGAGGAAGATTTACAAAGCCTGCCTCAAGTACCCAGAATGGAAACAGAAACACAACCCGTCCTTCAAACCCTGGGTTCACCCAGAGCAGAGCAACCTGCCCACCATCCCGCTCTCCGAACTCTCCATCCAGCACGCCGATTCCCTGGAAAACATCGACGAGAGCGGGATCCTCGAGGCCAAGGAAGAGAAGGCGGATAGCAGCGACGAGGACAGTGTGAACTGAGGAGCAAGGGGTCTGTAGAACCCACCCAGTCAGTGCTGGCCTCGCGCAGAATTTGGAATAAAGTGCTGCTTGCGTTTCAGAACGGTTGTGTCAGGTTCCCTGGGTGGGAGGGTGGATGTGTTTAACATTGGTGACTGATGTTGTAGCTTGTCTCTGCAAACCCATCCTGATGTGCTTTTAATGGAATGAACAGAAGGCCATTCAGCCTCCAGATGTGCACCACCTCCCTGCCTCTGATCCTCCCCCCGCACTGTAGAACATAGAACAGTACAGCACAGGAACAGGCCCTTCGGCCCACCATGTCTGTGCTGAACACAATACCGAACTAAACTAAATCTCTTCTGCCTGCACGTGATCCACATCCCTCCAATCCCTGCACATTCATGTGTCTGTCTAACAGCCTCTTAAACACCACTATTGTATCTGTCTCCACCCCCCACCCCTGGCAGCCCGTTCCAGGCACCCACCACTCTCTGTTTTTTTTTTAAAAACTTGCCCCACACATCGCCTTTGAACTTTCCCCCTCTCACCTTGAATGGTTTCCCTCCAGTATTTGACATTTCCACCCTGGGGAAAAGATTCCGACTCTCTACTCTGTCTAAGCTTCTCATAATCTTATAAACCTCTATCGGGTCTCCCCTCAGCCTCCACCGCTCCAGAGAAAACAGCCCAAGTCTGTTCAACCTCTCCTTGTAGCTCGTACCCTCCAATCCAGGCAGCATCCTGGTGAACCTCTTCTGCAGCCTCTCCAAAGCCCCCACACCCACCACTCTCTGTGTTAAGCAACTTGCTCCACAGGTCTCCCTTAAACTCGTCCCCTCAAATGCACCTCCTCTCGTTCCTGACATTTCTGTCCTGGGGTAAAGATTCTGATCCCCTTCACCAAGAAAACTCTGCCGTGGACCCTGATGTCCATTGTGGGGTGGCCTGGGTTGTCTGATACCCCTTGCAGGGGGAAGGGGCGAGAGTCTCTGACATTATCTCACCCCGAATGGCCCGGCTTGAATTTTGAGGTCCCCCCTGTGGTCAACCGCTTGGTGAGAGAGCCCCTGAGTCCTCGACAGGAACGGGAGCCCAGTCTGTGTGACCTGCCTGTGAACTTTAACCCTGTCAGCCCCAGTATCTGAGGTGTGATTGCCTCCCAGGCCTGAGATCAGTAGCTCCTCCCTGTCTGGTACCCGGAACTGAAGGCATTTACTCTCCATGGATTCAACCGGAGCTTGCCTGCTTCTTATGGGAGGCCACTCAGCCCATTGAGTCCACGCCAGCTCCCGAGGGAGCAATCCCACCAGTCCTATCCCCATTCTTTATTCCTGTATAGCCCTACAGCTTGTTCTGTTTCACTTGCCCAGCTGCTCCCCTTCGCAACTTCCTTACACCGGGGGCGATTTACAGCCGGTGATTAACCCACCGACCCCACACGCCTCTGGGGTGTGGGAGGAAACTGGAGGGTCTGGGGACAGCACAGTGATACAGCTGGTAAAATTGCTGCCTCGCAGTGCCAGAGACCCGGGTTCAATCCCCACCTCCGGCGCTACGTGCGCATGGAGTTTGCACGTTCTCCGTGACCGCGTGGGTTTCCCCTGGGTGCTCCGGTTTCCTCCCACATCCCAACGACGTGCGGATTGGTGAGTTAATTGTCCACTGTAAATTGCCCCTGGTGTGTGGGTGAGGGGTAGAATCTGGGGGGAGTTGATGGAAATGTGGGGAGAATGAAATGGGATTACTGTAGGATCAGTGTAACTGGGTGGTTGATGACCAGCATGAACTGAATGTGCAGAAGGGCCTGTTTCTGTGCTGTACCTCTCTATAACTTTATGAAGCCCACGCAGTCACAGGGAGAACGTGCAAACTCCACACAGACAGCACCGAAGGCTGGGATCAAACCAGTGCTGTGTGTCTGTGGAACAAACCTCCAGCACACAGGCCAGCATTCTATTCGCTGCTTCAATAACTTTCATACCTTCAGTGCCAGTATCTCTTGGTTCCCCAGCTGGAGACACAGAGACGGCTGATGCTGGGATCTGGAGCAACACACAACCGGCCAGAGGAACTCAGCGGGCCGGACCCTCTCTCGGTCCTGACGCAGGCCTTCAACCTGAAACTTTGCCGATTCCTTTCCCCTCGCAGGTGCTGCTCGACCCGCTGAGTTCCTCCAGCAGATTAAAACCTAGATCAGTGCAGCACAGCCACAACGCTGTGCCGAACTTATTAAACTAGTAATTAAAAGCCTAGCTAAACAAATCCCTTCTGCCTACACAATGTCCATCTCCCTCCATTCTCTGCACATCCATATGGCTAACTAACAGCCTCTGAAACCCCTCTATCGTATCTGCCTCCACCCCCACCCCTGGCAGCACATTCCAGGCACCCACTGTGTGTTTTTTAAAAAAACTTGCCCCGCACATCTCCTTTAAACTCCCCCTCCCCCACCTTAAATGCACGCCCTCAAGTATTTTACATTTCCACCCTAGGGGAAAAGACTCTGACGGTCTATCCTATATCTCTGCCTCTCATAATTTTATAAACCTCTATCAGGTCTCCCCTCAGCCTCCGATACTCCGGAGAAAACAACCCGAGTTTGTCCAACCTCACCTTGTAGCTCATGCTCTCTAATCCAGGCAACATCCTGGTGAACCTCTTCTGCACCCTCTCCAAAGCCTCCACATCCTGGTTGTTTGCTGTTCCCAGTTCTTTATCTTTTGAAATTGGAATTGGTTTACCTTTGTCGCTTGTGAAAAACTTGTCTTGCATACTGTTCAGACAGATCAATTCATTACACAGTGCACTGAGGTAGTACAAGGGAAAACAGCTACAGAGGAAGTGCAGGGAGATAATAAGGTGCAAGGTCTCTGATTGCCCTTGTGGAGTATCCCTCGCACGCTCCTAACCTGACCTGCCTCTGTGGCTGCTTTGTCTGCTCCTGTAGCCTTTAGGAGAGTCTCCCCCATTCACAGGAAGTACCGGGACTCTCCACAGTGTCATCTCTTCCTTCCTCCAGTTCATTCCCGGTAAAGGATGTGATGGGAATCCACCGCGAATGGGTGGGTGGTATCCGTGGAGATGAGGTGAGCCCCCACCAAGACGTGTGGGTGGGGGGTGGAAGAGAAATGTCTACCGCGTAACCCTGCCTCTCTGAATCCTCCCTCCTTGGGCTTGGGGGCACCAGGGCCCAACGTTGATCTCCTAAACAAGGTGGGAAGGATGTCATTGATACCAGATCGAATGGGCAGAGTCCAAGGTGGGAGGGGACAGGGAATGCCTAAGTGGAGGGCTAGGCTACACTTGCCTCACCAGCCCACCCCCCGAAGCTTCCAGGGCTAACACTCAGAGTCAGGCCGGCTGTTAAAATGGTGAACACATCTCGGTGAGGGCCATCGTGCAGTTGGGAGGAGAATTTCCACTCTCTCTAAGCCCAGTCAACGTTGCTTGAGGTATTGTCACGGGTTTGAGTGAGTCAGGGGGTCCCCTTAGACGCACTCTTGCCAGGACGTCCCAGACCAAAACAGGCAGCACACCACGGGCAGGAACCTCGATCTAACTGTACCTGTTCCCAACCCTCCGGAGTTGTCCTGGGAGCAATAGATCAACTGACAATCCATGGAGGTGTCCCACCAAAGTGTTCATTTTAACCTTGAATATATTCTTCCTGAAAAATGCGGTGGAGATTTGGAGATGGAAGGCAGGCCAGAGAGGAGAGATCTTGGCATCGTCTCCACCAGAGCTGGGAGGTTAATTGGCCATTAAATGTCCCGTAATGTGCAGGTGACAGGAGAATGTGGGGAGAATAAAATGGGATTAGTGTAAATGGGTCCTCCATGGTCAGAACAGAGTCGATGGGCTGAAGGGCCTGTTTCTGTGATCTATGACACCATCATGGTGCCTGTGATGTTCAGCTACCCAGGACTGACCACCCCCCCCCCCCCCCCACACACACACACACAGGCCTCTGATTAGTTCAGAGGGGACCCCTGTCTTGCTATATTGGTCACCGTTACTCCAAGGTCCTACCTACCCTGCTGAAACTCTCACCCATGTCTCCAGACTCCACCTCTCCAGCTCCCTCCTTCCACACTGTGTAACCCAGAGCTCGCTCCCAACGCTCGCTGCTGTCTCTGTCCTAGCATCAAGTCCTGTCACCCGTCCCTCCCCTTCCTCCCTCCTTCTCTCTGACACTGGCTCCTACTTAGCTAACTTACCTCTCTCTCGCTCTTGCTCGCTCTCCCTCGCTCGCTCTCTCTCCCCCCTCAAGCTCCACTCCCCCCTCTGATTGCTGAATTGCTCCTATTATCCACATCTGTCTGTGCCTGCAGCTGCCCGGACCCCGAGCTCTGGACCTCTCCCTGAACCTCTCTGCCCCCACCCTTCCTTTGGAACCTCCCTCCATCATCTGGCCTTTGGCCACCAGCTCCAAACTAACTGGGTGGAAAGTTTTCTTTGGCCTGGCCTCTTTTAGGTCTGACGTGCTTTATCTCTGCAAGTTGTTGCCTTCATGACTGTGAGAGAGGGAGGGTAGACAATGCCATTTTGCACCTGGTCTGCTTGCCTGCCTTCTTGTACCTCGTTCACTTTCCCCTGAAGATCATCTGATCCCCTCCGGTCCCAGTGGGAATGCCACATCAGACCTAAACCCTCCCCCCCGGGGAAGAGGATGCCAGAGAGGCGTATCTCTCCTGAACCGCTGATCCTTTATCCCAGGACTGTGTTCCCCAGAGAGAGTGTGGCCTAAGACTGAGTTGTGATCCCATGTGACCACTTCCTTGGATTCAGTGGTAGGAGGTTGATTGAGAGGCATCAATGGGAGGAAGGGAGCTGGAGAGATTCATAGAATAAAGCAGAGCAGTTCAGGAACAGGCTGACCGTGGCACCAAATTAAACCAATCCCATCTGCCTGCACATGGTCCATCTCCCTCCATTCTCTGCCTGTTCATGTGTCTGTCTAAATGCCTCTTCAACGTTGGAGACACAAGAGATTCTGCAGATGCTGGAACACACACAGCACTTCCTTCCAGCATTTTGTGTGTGTTGGCACTTCCATGTTGTAGTCGTGTCTGCTTCCCCCACTACCCCGGCAGCACAGTCCGGGAACCGTAAACGTTCCTGTTCCTGCCTCCACCACCTCCTCTGGCAGCCCATTCCGCACACCACCTGCTGTGTGTGTGAAACATTTACCCCTCAGATCTCCTCAAAACCTCCTCCCACCTTAATCCTCTGCCCTCTAGTTTTAGACACCCCTCCCATGGGAAACAGACTCTGGCTGTCTACCCTAGCCATGTCCCTCATAATTTTATAAACCTCTATCATGTCACCTCTCAGCTTCCTTCACTCCAGGGAAGTTAGACCCAGCTTGATAACTCAAACTGTCCAATCCAGGCAACGTCCTTGTGAATCTTTTAGCACCCTCTCCAGCTTGCTCACACCCGTGGTGACCAGAACTGCACACAATACTCCAAGTGCGGCCGAACCAACGTTTTGTACAACTGTAACATGGTCCAAACTCTTATATTTATTTCATTGACCATGCAAGCAGTTAACTATGCATCGTACCAATTTGCAGTATCGCAGTGTTGCTGTTGTGATGTTCTCTGGTCACAGTGGAGAGATGACCTCTGGTGTTGTCTGTTTAACTCCTGCCGTTCACCTGTAACTCCCCACGAAGGGAGAGACACTGAAAAATAACCTCTGCCGTTTCACCTCTGGATCATCCAGGCAATCAGTCTTTGTCTCAATCACAATATGTTCAACCCGGGAAGATATATATATGTAGATAGTTAGAAAAGGGGAATTAAAAATAAAAGTGTGTTGAACTATTTTTCAACCAGAATGAATTGTGTTGTGCTATAATTTTGTTCTGCTATCTGAATGCCTCTTAAGAGTTGCTATTTTGTTTGCTTCTGCCACCTCCCCTGGCAGCCCGTTCCAGGCACCCACCACTCTCTGTGTAAAAAAAAACTTGCCGCACACATTTCCTTTTAACTTTCCCCCTCTCACCTTAAACCTATGCCCTCTAGTATTTGATATTCCCACCCTGGGGAAAAGACTCTGGCTGTCTACCCTATCTGTGCCTCTCATAATTTTATAAACCTCTATCAGGTCTCCCCTCAGCCTCCGACGCTCCAGAGAAAACAACCCGAGTTTGTCCAACCTCTCCTTATAGCTCATGCCCTCTAATCCAGGCAGCGTCCTGGTGAACCTCTTCTGCACCCTCTCCAAAGCCTCCACATCCTTCCTGTAATGGGGTGACCAGAACTGAACACAATACTCCACATGTGGCCTAACTAAAGTTTATACAACTTTAATATGACTTCCCATCTTTTAAACTCAGCACCCCAACCGATGAAGGTAAACAGCCATATGCCCTTGTTACCACCCCATCTACTTGTGTTGCCACTCGTAGGGAGCTATGGACTTGCACCCCAAGATCCCTCTGTACATCAAGCACCTCCCTTTCTTCCTGTCCCTGTCTGAGGCTGGGACAGATTACTTGAGGCCTTGGTGACATTCTGCCTGTCAAGACAAGGTTCAGGTCACACCCCTTAGAACTGAAGAGAAATATCTTCACCCAGAGGGTTATCAGTCTTTGGAATCCTCTGTCCTGGGGGACGTGGAGGCTCAGGTTCATTCAAGATAACAATCCACGGATTTCTGGATATCAGAGTACCCTGACTGGTTGCATCACGGTCTGGTACAGGAATTCCAACACACAGTAGTGCAAGAGGCTGCAGAGGGTATTGGACACATCACGGGCACAGCCCTCCCCACCACTGACAGCATCTACAGGTGTGGGACTTCAGGCTTCTGTACCTCCTGCCCGATGGGAGCTGTGAGAAGATGGCACGGCCCGGATGGTGGGGATCTTTGCTGATGGATGTTGCCTTCTTGAGGCAGCACCTCCTGTAGATACCCCCGATGGTGGGGAGGGATGTGCCTGTGACGTATTGGGCAGAGTCCACTACTCTCTGCAGCTTCTTACGTTCCTGCGCATTCGAATTGCCGTCCCAGACCGTGATGCAACCAGTCAGGATACTTTCAACAGTACATCTGTAGAAGTTTGTTAGTGTTCGGTGACAAGCCGAACCTCCTTAACCTCCTAAGAAAGTAAAGATGCTGGCACACCATCTTTGTGATTGCATCAATGTGCTGGGAACTGACCTATCGGAGAACGAAGTGGTGAGTCTCCGTGTTTAGTGTTCATTTTCAGTGAGCGGGAGCCGGGACTTGGAACCAGAGGTGGGAGTTTTCATAAGCGGTGAGTCTCTGTGCCTGATGTCCTTTTTCAGTGGGCAGGACCCTTACAGAGGCACACTTGCATATTGTCAGTAATAACTGGCTAATTAGCTAATCAGCAGCAGCCAATAAAAAGAAGCTCGGGTTAAGTGGAGTGGCCATTGTGTGCGTGGTTCAGTGTTAGAGTGGGGGAATTGAGGCTTTGGCGAGAAGAGGCTGAGTAAGTGACTGAGGAGTAGGGAGTGCGAGCAGCTCTTGAAAGGTTTCGGTGAGAAGGCACAGGTAAGGTCTTTATTTTTTTTTCTCTCGGTAAATCCTTAGTCCTTGATTCAGTGCAGGCAGGATGGCAGTTAGGGCAGTGGAATGCCCCTTCTGTAAGGTGTGGGATGTCAGGGAACCTCAGTCTCCCTGGTGACTACATCTGCAGGAAGTGCACCCAGCTGCAGCTCCTGACTGACCAGGTCAAGGAACTGGAGCTGGAGTTGGATGTACTCAGGACCATCTGGGAAGCTGAAAACCTCAGACTTTTACTGAGGTGGTCACACCCGGGGTACAGGCTTCAGATAGATGGGTGACCACCAGAAGTAAGGGGAGTAAGCAGTCAGTGCAGGGTTCCCCTGTGGCCATACCCCTCAGCAACAAGTATACCCCTCTGGATACTGCTGGGGGGGATGACCTATCAGGGCACAGCAGCAGCAGCCAGGTCAGTGGCACTGTGGCGGCTCTGCAGCTCAGCAGGGAAGGGTAAAGTCAGGGAGAGCAATAGTGATAGGAGACTCAATAGAGGAACAGACAGGAGATTCTGTGGCCGTGAAAGAGACGCCAGGATGGTGTGTTACCTCCCAGGTGCTAGGGTCGAGGATGTCTCAGAGCAGCTGCAGAATATTCTCAAGGGGGACGGTGAGCAGCCAGAGATTGTGGTGCACGTTGGCACCAATGATGTAGGTAGAAAGGAGGAAGAGGTCCTGTGCAGGAGTTAGGAAAGAGGCTGAAGAGAAGGACCTCCAAGGTAGTAATCTCTGGACTACTCCTAGTGCCACATGCTAGTCAGGGCAGGAATAGGATGGTAGAACAGATGAATGAGTGGCTGAGGAACTGGTGCAGGCCACAGGGTTTCACGTTCTTGGATCATTGGAACCTCTTCTGGGGCAGGGTTGACCTGTACAAGAGGGATGGGTTGCACCTCAACTGGAGAGGAACCAATATCCTGGCCGGGAGGTTCACTAGTGCTACTCGGGAGGGTTTAAACTAGTTTGGCCGGGGGATGGAACCCAGGGTACCGGGTCAGAAAGTGGAGGGATTGCGAGGAAGGGAGATGTCAGGGCTAGTAAACACAGGCAGGAGCAAAGTAACAGACACGATGGGACGGACAGGTTGAAGTGTGTGTACTTGAATGCTGGCAGTGTTACGGGTAAGTGTGATGAACTTGGAGCACGGATCAGTACACGGAACTGTGATGTTGTGGCCATGACAGAGACTTAGTTGAGAGAGGGACAGGAATGGGTGTTTAATGTTCCAGGGTTTTAGAAAAGATAGAGAGGGAGGTAAAAGGGGCTGGCTGGGGGAGAGCGGGGGGAAGGAGTTGCACTGCTAATCAGGGACAATATCACAGTTGCACTCAGAGGGGAGATAATGGAGGGCTCATCCACTGAATGTGTGGGTAGAACTCAAAGATAAGGAAGGTGCAATCACTCTGACGGGATTAGACGACAGACCTCCCGATAGCCACCGGGACATTGAGGAACGGATATGCAGGCAGATTAGGGAAAGGTGTAAAACTAATAGGGTTGTTGTCGTGGGGGACCTCAACTTCCCCAATATAAACTGGGACTTCCTTAGTGTAAGAGGGTTAGATGGGGCAGAATTTGTTAGGTGCATCCAGGAGGGTTTCTGAAATCAATGGGTCGATAGTCCAACGAGAGGAGGGGCCGTACTGGACCTGGTGTTGGGTAACGAGCCTGGCCAGGTGACCGACTTTTCAGTGGGGGAACAGTTCAGGGACAGTGACCACAGCTCCTTAAGTTTTAAGGTAGCTGTAGATAGGGATATGTATGGACCTTGCGGGAGAGTCTTACATTGGAGCAGGGCAAATTACTGGAGCATTAGGCAGGAACTAGGGAGAGTTAATTGGGAACAGCTGTTTTTGGGCAAGTCCACATCTGACATGTGGAGGGTATTTAAAGACCAACTGCACAGGGTACAGGACAGGGATGTTCCAGTGAGAAGGAAGGACGAGGATGGCAGGATAAGAGAACCTTGGATGTCGAGAGAGGCGGTGAATTTAGTCAAGAAGAAAAAGCTCAGGAAGCCAGGATCGAACAGAGCACTTGAGGATTATAAAGAAGCCAGAAAGGAACTCAAGAAGGGAATTAGGAAAGCCAGGAGGGGCCATGAAAAGTCCTTGGCAAGTGGGATTAAAGAGAATCCCAAGGCATTCTATACATACATCAAGAGCAAGAGGATAACTAGGGAGAGGGTAGGACCACTCCAGGATAAAGGAGGGAACATGTGCATGGAGGCAGAGGATGGGGGTGAGGTCCTCAATGAGTACTTTGCATCGGTATTTACCAAACAGAAGGACGTGGGGGACAGGGAGGTCAGTGCGGAGCGTGCTAATATGCTGGGGCATTTCGAGATAAAGGAGGAGGTGGTGTTGGGTCTCTTAAAGAGTATTAAGGTGGATAAATACCCAGGGCCTAATGGGATATACCCCAGGTTATTGAGAAAGGCAAGAGATGAGGTTGATGGGGCCTTGACCAAGATCTTCGTGTCCTCGATCGCCACAGGCGAGGTCCCGGAGGACTGGTGAGTAGCTAATGTTGTTCCATTTTTCAAGAAGGGAAACGGATAATCCAACTATAGACCGGTGAGTCTCGTGTCAGTGGTAGGGAAGTTACTGGAGTGGATTCTTAGGGATGGGATTTATGAACATTTGGAAAACCAGAAATGATAAGTCACCTGGACCAGATGGACTACCCCCCTAGGGTTCTGAAAGAGGTAGCTGAAGAGACTGTGGAGGCATTTTCAAGAATCACTAGATTTGGGAGTGGTTCTGGAGGTCTGGAAAATCGCAAATGTCACTCCACTCTTTAAGAAGGGAGGGAGGCAAAAGACAGAAAATTATAGGCCAGTCTGCCTGACCTCAGTGGTTGGTAAGATGTTAGAGTCCATTATTAAGGATGAGGTTTCGGGGTACCTGGAAGCTCATGATAAAGTAGGCTGAAGTCAGCATGGTTTCCTGAAGGGGAAACCTGTTGGAATTCTTTGAGGAAATAACAGGCAGGATGGACAAAGGAGAGTCGGTGGATGTTGTTTACTTGGATTTTCAGAAGGCCTTTGACAAGTAACGGGGCGACCAGAACTGAATGCAATACTCCAGATGCAGCCTAACCAGAGTTTTATACCGCGGCGACATAACTTCCTGACTCTCGAACTCAGTGCCTTGACTTAGCGACGCAAACATGACATTTGCCTTCTCTACTGCCCTATCAACCTGTGCAGCCACTTTCAGGGAGCTATGGACTTGGACCCCAAGATCCCTCTGCTCATCAACACTGTTAAGGGTCCTGCCATTAACAGTGTGCTGTCTCTTTACCTTTGACCTCCCAAGGTGCAACACTTCACATCTGGCCAGGTTGAACTCCATCTGCCATTTCTCCGCCCATATCTGCAACTGATCTATCCTGCTGTCTCCTTTGGCAGTCTCCTACACTATCCACAACACGCACATGAGGCTGCTAAACAAGATAGGAGCCCACGGTATTACAGGAAAGGTACCAGCATGGATAGAAGATTGGTTGACTGGCAGAAGGCAAAGAGTGGGAATAAAGGGGGCCTTTTCTGGTTGGCTGCTGGTGACTATTGGTGTTCCGCAGCGGTCGGTGTTGGGTCTGTTACTTCTCACGTTGTATGTTAATGATCTGGATGAGGGAATTGAGGGCTGTGTGGCCAAGTTTGTGGATGATACAAAGATAGGTGGAGGGGCAGGTAGTGTTGAGGAAGCAGGGAGTCTGCAGAAGGACTTGGACGGGTTGGGAGGATGAGCAAAGAAGTGGCAGATGGAATACAGCGCAGGGAAGTGTACGGTCATGCACTTTGGTAGAAGGAATAAAGGCACAGACTATTTTCTAAACGGGGAGCGATTTCAGAAATCGGAGGTGCAAAGGGGCTTGGGAGTCCTAGTGCAGGATTCCCTGAAGGTTAACTTGCAGGTTGAGTGCGTAGTAAGGAAGGCAAATGCAATGTTGGAATTCATTTTGAGAGGGCTAGGATATAAAAGCAAGGATGTACTGCTGAGGTTTATAAGGTGTTGGTTGGACCACATTTGGAGTATCGTAAGCAGTTTTGGGCCTCATATCTAAGGAAGGATGTGCTGGCATTGGAGACGGTCCAGAGGGGGTTTACAAGAATGATCCCGGGACTGAAAGGGTTAACATATGAGGAATGTTTGATGGCTCTGGGCCTGTACTCGCTGGAGCTTAGAAGGATGAGGGGGGATCTCATTGAAACTGACCAAATATTGATAGATAAGATAAGATCTTTATTAGTCACGTGTACATCGAAACACAGTGAAATACATCTTTTGCGTAGTGATTTTTTGGGGGGCAGCCCGCAAGTGTCGCCACGCTTCCGGCGCCAACATAGCACACCCACAACTTCCTAACCCGTACGTCTTTGGAATGTGGGAGGAAACCAGAGCACCCGGAGGAAACCCACGCAGACACACGGGGAGAACGTACAAACTCCTTACAGACAGCGGCTGGAATTGAACCCAGGTTGCTGGTGCTGTAAAGCATTATGCTAACCACTATGCTACCATGCCTGCCTGAAAGGCCTGGATAGAGTTTCTTAACTCTACCCACAAGGATTCTACAACTTCTGATCCTATGTAACTTCTTTCTAAGGATTTGATTTCATTTTTTACCAACAGAGCCACCCCACCCCCTCTGCCCACCTGCCTGTCTTTTCGATGGGATGTGTATCCTCAGATGTTTAGCTCCCAGCTGTGATGCCTCTGTGATGCCCACAACGTCATACCTGCCAATTTCTAACTGTGCTGAGCTCACCTACCTTATTTCACGTATTGTGTGCATTCAAATATAACAGCCCCAGCCCTTATTCACCACCCTTCTGCTCAAACTTGTCTCTGTTGTCTGAAGTTAAATTCTTATCCCTTTTTAAACCTTCTGTCTTATTCTTTATTCTGGAGACTTCAGTAACCTCACCTGTGCTCTCCTCCCCTTTTATCCATACTTTTCCAGTCCGTTGAACCCACCCCCTACTGTTTAGTTTAAAGCCCTATCTACAGCCCTAGTTATGCCATGCACCAGGACCCTGGTCCCAGCATGGTTCAGGTGGAGCCTGTCCCATCGGAACAGCTCCCTCCTTCCTCAATACTTGTGCCAATGTTCCAGGAATTCAAACCCACTTCTCCCACACCAATCTTTGAGCCTCACATATAACTCTCTGATCTTATTGACCCTGTGCCAATTTGCACATGGCTCAGGTCGCAATCCTGAGATTATTACCTTTTTTGGTTCTGCTTTTTAATTTAGTCCCTAGCTGCTCAAATTCCCTCAGCAGAACCTCTTTCCTTCTTCTGCCTACGTCGTTGGTACCCATGTGGACCATGACAACTGGATCTTTCCCCTCCCACTCCAAATTCCTCTGCAGGTCAGATGAGATGTCCCAAACCCGGGCACCAGGCAGGCAACACAGCCTTCGGGACTCTCGATCCTTGCGACAGAGAATTGTGTCCATTCCCCTGACTTTACTATCCCAATCACAACTAAATTTCTCTTCTCTCCCCCCTCCTGAATGGCTCCCTGAACCGCGGTGCACGGTTCGGTTGCTCATCCTTCCTACAGACCCCACTCTCATCCGCACAGGGAGCAAGAATCTCAGACCCGTTGGACAAGCTCAAGGGCTGAGGCTCCTCCAGCACTACCTCTTGGATCCCCCTACCTGCCTCACGCACAGTCACACCCTCTTGTCCCTGACCACAGACCAAATTTGAAGCAGTTAATCTAATGGCTGTGACTGCCCCCTGAAACACAGCGTCCAGGTAACTGTCCCCCTCCCTGATGCGTCGCAGTGTTTGAAGCTCAGATTCCAGGTCATCAACTTTGAGCCTGAGTTCCTCGAGCAACCAATACTTGCTGCAGATGTGGTTGCCAGGAACCACGGTGGAGTCCACCAAGAACCACAGTGGGGTCTACCAGCAACCACATCATGCAGCTACAACACATCACCTCATCCTGCATCCCTATTTTATTTAATTAGTTGTAATTAGTTTTTTTTGTTATCAACTCTTCAGGGTTCCAGGAACTCAGTGTAAGCTCACTCTGAGCTGTGAGGAGGAAGGTTTTGTAGAACTAAACCTTCCTCCTCACAGGCTAACAACTTGGGCAGGAAACTCTGAAACTGGAGCGTTCCCCTGAAGGTTGTAACCAATTCTGGGTCAAGCTTCCAACTCCAAAAATTCAGCCATGTCAAGATTGAGACTGGTTCACCTAAAGTATCCTGCTGATTCCCCCCCCCCCCCCGCAGCATGGCGCTCCCTCAGCACTGCCCCCCTCCCGCAGCGTGGCGCTCCCTCAGCACCGCCCCCCCCCCCGCAGCGTGGCGCTCCCTCAGCACCGCCCCCCCCCCTCCCGCAGCGTGGTGCTCCCTCAGCACCGCCCCCCCCCCTCCCGCAGCGTGGCGCTCCCTCAGCACCGCCCCCCCCTGCAGCGTGACCCTCCCTTAGTACCGATCCCCCCCCCCCCCACAGCGTGACCCTCCCTGATTCTGACCATCTCTGCAATGCTCTGGAAATTCCTGGTTAAAACCCAGAGGTCCGCCCCATGTTTGGCGTGGTTGGGGTGCTCGGAAAGGGCCCATTGATGTGCTCTACAGTTTTATGCTTCTACTGTGAGTAGCACAGAATCGATGGGCTGAAGATCCTCTTCCCTTGCCGTAGCTCTCCAGGTCTCTGGGATATTTGGTGTTAGTTGGTACTCGGGGCACCACAGCTGTGTGCGGAAGGAGTAGTGAGCTGGAATGGTGGAGAGCTGACCATCTGGATCGGAAATTGAAGCAGACTGCTGGACAGAGTGAGTGCCTCAATGTGGGCTGACGTGTCAGTCCTCAGAGCCGAATGTGACAACTCTCCTGTGCACACAAAGACCCAAGAAAGCAGTGAACCGCTCGGCATGAATCAAATGCAAATCCTTGCCTAACTTCTGCAAAGATTTCCCACTCTGTCTTTTTGTTTCATCAATGAATGCGTGGCCACAGGCTCTGATACACCAGCCTCTGAGACGAGCATCTGTCGCACGGACTCGGCCCACGTTCTGCCGCACTCACTGCTTTCACATGATCTTTGAATCACACGCTGGCTCTTAAAGGTACATCCTCACCACAAATACAAACCGAGCACCATGGGTTATCCCTACTGGAATACAACACAGCAGCAGAGAACTTTGTTCAACTTCTATTGAAGTTTGGTTAGACCGTTCCTGGACCTTGGTTTATTTATTTTGTAATTTATAGTTATCTTTACATCTTGCACTGTACTGCTGCTGCAACAACAAATTTCACAACATATTCCAGTGATAGTAAACTTGATTCTGATTCTGAAATTTGTTGTTTTGTGGCAGGGTAGAGGGATATGGGCCAAACGCGGGCAATCATAGTCGGCATGGACCAGTTGGGCTGAAGGGCCTGTTTCTGTGCTGTATGACTCTATGACTCTAGTTTTAAATTAACCCAAAATAAACACAAGGACAAAAGTTGAGAGAGAGAAATATAATCTGAGGTAGTGTTTACCCAATCTCCATCATTCTCTGTCCTCTGGTCCTTGACCCCTCCCCAAGTGGGAACAGTCTCTCTCCATCCACTCTGTCTGTACCTGTCCTGATTTCAAATCCCTCTGTCAGACCCCCTCACAACCTCCTCTGTTCCCAGGAGAACAACCCCAGCTGAGAAATGGGGGGGGGGGGCTATGTTGGGGGGGAAGGGTTAGATAGATCTTAGAGCAGGATAAAATGTCGGCACAACATTGTGGGCTGAAGGGCCTGTACTGTGCTGTAATGTTCTGTGTTCTCTGGTCCATCCACAGAACTAACGTCCCTCGTCCCTGGAATTATTCAAACTACAGACAAACAACTTGGTTGCTGTTGTACTGAGGGAGTGCCACACTGCTGCAGGGGCTGTCACTGGAATGAGGTGTTGAGCCAAGGGCCTGACTGTTATCTCAAGTGGATGTGAAAGATCCCAGACTGTCGAATGAAGAAGAGATAATACTTCTGCTGCCGTCAGCAAATACTTATCCCTCAAACCAACATCACTAAAGCATTTCTCATCTCTTCCTCCACTGCCCCCTGCAACTCAAAACTGTTTAGTCTGTTGCCCAGTGTTGACGAAGTATAATACAGTGACACAGGTAATAGAGCTGCTGCCTCACAGTGCTAGAGACCTGGTTCGATCCTGACCTCCGGTGCTGTCTGTGTGGAGTTTGCATGTTCCCCCAGAGACCTGGTTCGATCCTGACCTCTGGTGCTGTCTGTGTGGAGTTTGCATGTTCCCCCAGAGACCTGGTTCGATCCTGACCTCTGGTGCTGTCTGTGTGGAGTTTGCATGTTCCCCCAGAGACCTGGTTTAATCCCTACCTCCGGTGCTGTCTGTGTGGAGTCTGCACATTCCCCCTGTGATCGTGTGGGTTTCATAGAGTCACAGAGAAATACAGCACAGAAACAGGCCCTTCAGCCCACCTAGTCTGTACTGACCATCAACTACCCATTTACACCAACCCCATTTTATTCTCCCCACGTTCTCACCAACTCCCCCCAGTCTCTACCCCTCACCCACACACTAGAGACAATTAACCCACTGACCCGTACGTTGTTGGGACGTGGGAGGAAACCGGGGCAAGCCCACGCGGTCGTTGGGAGGATTTGCGAACTCCACACAGACAGCGCCGGAGGCCAGAATCGAACCGGGGTCTCTGGAGCGTGTGAGGGAGCATCTCTACCAGCTGTGTCAGTGCCATGCCCAGGTGCTCCGGTTCCCTCCCAAACCCCAAAGATGGGTTAATCGACCACTGTACAGCAACACTATGACCACTTTGCACTACAATGGACTTTGTTCTTTTTTGTTCTAATTGTGTTCTTTCTTGTACAATTTATGTTTAATTTGTGTTTTTCTTGTGAATGTTGTGTCTCAAAGTCGAGTTTGTCACATGCATTGTCACAAGTCCATGTGTGCACAGGTGCAATGGAAAACTTACAGCAGCATCACAGGCACAGAGCATCAGATACACAACATGCAAGTAAGTTTTTCATTGTACTTGGTCATATGACAATAAACTCGACTTTGAGACACAACAGTCACAAGAAAAACATGAGTTATACGTAATTTTTCCAAGAAAGAACAAAATAAACCAAGAAAGAACAAAATAAACTAAGTCCATTGCACCTCTGCACACATGTGGCAATAAACTCGACTTGACTTTCTCCACAGACGCTGCCTGACCTGCTGAGTGTTCCCAGCCTTCTTTTGCCCTGATCTCTGGGGGAGTTGGCTGTAAGGCTTGTGGGGAGGGGTGGAAGAGACATCACACACCCCTCACCCTCCCGCCTCTCTTCGCATTCCGAAACCAATCCCAAACTCCGGAAAGAGCCGAAACGAGCCGAAAGTCTGTCCGAGCGGAGCGCGGTCACGTGCTCCCGGGTCGGGCGAGCCTGCAGGGGGGAGACAGAGAGAAAAGTTTCATCCAAAGTTGCCGGTGACCGGCCGCCCGCTTCACAGAGCCCTTGGGGAAAGCCTCTGCTGAGCTTATTAAAGCAATGTGCCTACGAATTCCCACTGGCCGAGGTTGCTGAGACCAGGAGCTGGCTGAACGAGGTCAGAAACTTTCTGTAACTTTAATTGAACTTATCCCGGGCACACGCGTTCGGCGCCGCGACCGAGCACGGCTGAAGCTGACAAGGAGGCACTGAATCAGGTTTCATCCTCTCTCCGCGTGAACGCGCACTCGGGTCTGTTTAAAACAACCCTGATCAGTAAAGCGTTGGTTTGAGCTGCTGTCTGGTATGACAGCAAACTCTGCACAGTGTTTGCTAGGGGCAGGAGGTTGGCTCTCAGCTCAGCCTCAGAGTTTGTCGCTTTGTATGGTTGCGAAGGGGATATTGTATTCTCAGTCCCATTGAATTGTATCTCTATACAAACCCTGATGTGTTTGGCTCTGGTTATTTTAAAGTGGCTGTTTCTTAACACTTTGGGTATGTGTCAATAGAGGGATAGAATTTCACATGCCCCGGCTCTCCACAGAACAACTGACGGCTCCTTCCTAGCACTGATTAGAAGTAATTTTTAGTCTTTATTCGTTTGCTCAACGCTGTTGGGTCTGGTTGGTGCTATAATGATTTAAAATTCTGTGTGTGTGTGTGTATGAGAGAGAGAGGGAGACCAGTTACAGAGAAAGAGGGTGTGTGAGAGTTTGTGTGTGAGAGACCAGTCACAGAGAGAGAGAGGGAGATCAGGAAAAGATAGAGAGGGTGTGAGTGAGTGGCAGTGTGTGTGTGTTGAGGTGACAGAGAGAAGGAGATGTCTGAATGTGTGTGAGAGAGAGTGAATGTGTATGTAAGGAGACAGATCAGTGTCAGAGAGAGAGAGAGAGAGAGATGGACAGTGGGTGAAGGATTGGGCAGATTTCAGAAGCCAGCTGAGGGTTAATGGGGAGAGGCGGCAGGAGCTTCAGAGACAACATCAGGAATATAGAGAGATTACAGAAATATTTTGTGCCTGCCTCCACAACAGAGGGCAATTTAAAACACCACCCCTGAGATAAGGGGAGGTGAGGGTAAATGACTGGAGAATTAAGGGATACCATGAAGCCTTCAGGTCTGGCCAATGTCCCCAGCCCTGAAGACGTGATGTTATACCTTATAGTTCCTTAATGCACAGGAGGAGACCATTCAGCCCTGCAGGTTCTGGGAGAAATACTATCAAATCCCTTCCCACTGACCTCCCTGAAATTGTTCTCTCTCTATTCCCGTCAACCCCACCCCCCAGATTCTACACCTCACCCACACACTAGGGGCAATTTACAGTAACCGAATAAACCTACCAGCCTGCACCTCATTGGGATGTGGGAGGAAACCGGAGCATAGGTAGACGGGGTGGTTAAGAAGGCTTATGGAATGCTTAATCGGGGTATTGAGTACAGGAGTCAAGAAGTTATGATACATCTCTATAGAAGTCTGGTTTGGCTGCATTTAGAGTATTGTGTGCAATTCTGGTCACCTCACTACAGGAAGGATGTCGAGGATTTAGAGAGGGTGCAGAGGAGGTTTACTAGGATGCTGCCTGGATTAGAGGGCATGTGCTATCAGGAGAGGGTAGACAAACTTGGGCTCTTTTCTCTGGAGTGGTGGAGGCTGAGGGGTGATCTGTTGGAAGTGTATAAAATTATGAGGGGCATAGATAGGGTGGACAAGCAATATCTTTTTCCCATTATTGAACGATCCAATACCAGAGGGCATGCATTTAAAGTGAGAGGGGGTAGGTTCAGAACAGACGTGAGGGGTACGTTTTTTTACTGAGAGAGTGGTGGATGCCTGGAATGCGTTGCCTGATAGGGTGGTGGAGACAAATTCATTGGGGGCTTTTAAGAGAGGCTTGGATGGGCACATGAATGAGAGGAAACTGGAGGGATATGGGCATTCTGTAGGTAGGAGGGATTAGCTATGTCGGCACAACATTGTGGGCCAAAGGGCCTGTTCTGTGCTGTTCTACATTCACCCGGGCGGTCATGGAGAGAACGTGCAAACTCCAGACAGACTAACCAGAGGTCGGGATCGAACCCAGGTCTCTGGAGCTGTGAGGCAGCAGCTCTACTTGCTGCACCAGAGAATGCGGGTGTATTAGATGTGATTTTCCAAAATTCTCCAGATTCCCAGCAGCTTGGGAACCTCCCACATAATGGGTGTATTGAAGAGAGCCGGGAGGTGGGGAGCAGCAAACTGAAGCCTGGTTACCCTGCTGTCTGTCACTGTGGAAGGTGCTGGATTAACTGTTAAGGAAGTAGGAACATGCAGTGCAGTTCGGCAGAGTCAACACAGTTTTGCAACAAGAAAATTGTGCTGACACAACACAGCAACACGAGAAAACAGGAGCAGGAGTAGGGAGGCCATTTGGCACCTCTAGCCTGCCCCACCATTCGGTCTGTTTTTGGCTGATCCAGGCTGACCTCAATTCTTCTTCCATGCCAGTTCCCAGCTCCCTCAATTCCTCAACCTTTCCAATATTTATTGGCCTCCACTTCAAGTACCCCCAGTGATCCAGCCACCCCAACCCTCTGGGGTAATGGAACCATAGAACACTACAGCACAGAAAACAGGCCATTCAGCCCTTCTAGTCTGTGCCAAAACTCTATTCTGCTAGTCCCATTGACCTGCACCCAGTCCATAACCCTCCAGACCTCACCCGTCCATGTGTCCATGTATCTATCCAATTTATTCTTAAAACTTGAGAGTGAGCCCGCATTTACCACATCAGATGGCAGCTTGTTCCACACTCCCTGCACTCTCTGAGTGAAGAAGTTCCCCCTAAACCTTTCCCCTTTCACCCTAGAGCCATGTCCTCTCGTACTTATCTCTCCTAATCTAGGTGGAAAGAGCCTACTCGCATTTACTCTGTCTATACCCCTCATAATTTTGTAAACCTCTGTCAAACCTCCCCTCATTCTTCTGCGCTCCAAGGAATAAAGTCCTAACCTGTTCAATCTTTCCCTGTAACTCAACTCCTGAAGAACCAGCAACATTCTAGTAAATCTCCTCTGCACTCTTTCAATCTTACTGAATTCCAGAAATTCACCACGATTTGCGTGAATTTTTTTTTTGAGGGTGTAATGAGCAGAATCAGATTTATTATCACTGACTTGTATGACGTGAAATTTGTTGTTTTGCAACCATTTAACAGTGCAAAGTCACAGCATTACTATAATTTACAAAAATAAATAGTACTAAAAAAAAGTAATAATAAGGTAGTGTTCATGGTGATTGAAAAATTGGCTTATTATTGTCACATGTACTGAGGTACAGTGAAAAACTTGTCTTGCATTCCGATCGTACAGATCATTTCATTAAAACAGTGCATCGAGGTAGTACAAGGGAAAACAATAACAGAATGCAGAATAAAGTGTTACAGTTACAGAGAAAGTGCAGTGCAGGCAGACAATAAGGTGCAAGGTCATAACGAGGTAGATTGTGAGGTCAAGGGTCCATTTTATCGGACTAAGGAATGAAAGGCAGAGAGGAAGGAGCTGTTCCTGAGAATCGTTGAGTGTGGGTCTTCAGGCTCCTGTACCTCCTCCCCGATGGTAGTAACGAGAAGAGGGCATGTCCTGGAAAATCAGGGTGGAATAATGGGAACTGCTATTTGGATTTCCAAAGGGAATTCGATAAGGTGCCACAGAAACGGTTAATGCACAAGGTATGATCTTGTGGCAGTTGGTAATGCATTGGATTGGCTAACTAGCAAAAATAAATGGGCCATTTGATCTTGGGTAGCTACAGAGATCAGTGCTGGGGCCCCAGTCGATTACAATCTATGTTAATGTCTCGGACAAAGGAAGGTGGGAGCAGAGAGAATGACTGAGGTGGGTGGGGGGTCTTTGATTATGTTGGCTGCTTTCCCGTTGCCTCAGTAAAGCAGCCAACGTAATCAAAGAGCCCACCCACCCCGGACATTCTCTCTTCTCTTCCCTCTCATTGGGCAGAAGATACAAAAGCCTGAAAGCACGCACCACCAGGCTCAAGGACAGCTTCTATCCTGCTGTAATCAGACTTTTGAACGGACCTCGTGGTAAATTAAATTGGTTTGTTATTGTCACATGTACCAAGGTACAGTGAAGAGCTTTGTTCTGCATGCCATCCATACAGATCATATCATCACATCAGTGCATTGAGGTAGTACAAGGGAAAACAATAACAGAATGCAGAATAAAGTGTTACAGTTACAGAGAAAGTGCAGTGCAGGCAGACAATAAGGTGCAAGGGTCATGATAAGGTACATTGTGAGGTCAAGAATCCAGGTCAAGAGGTCTGTTCAATAGTCTTTTAACAGCAGGATAGAAACTGTCCTTGAGCCTGGTGGTACGTGCTTTCAGGCTTTTGTATCTTCTGCCCGATAGGAGGGGGGAGAAGAGAGAATGTCCGGGGTGGCTGGGGTCTTTGATTATGTTGGCTGCTTTACCGAGGCAGTGAGAAGTGTAGACAGAGTCCATGGAGGGGAGTCTGGTTTCCATGATGTGCTGAGCTGTGTCCATAACTCTGCAGTTTCTATCCCGCTGTTATCAGACTCTTGAACAGACGTCTTATATGACAAGGGTGAACTCTTGATCTCACAATCTACCTTATTATGGCCCTTGCACCTTATTGTCTGCCTGCACTGCACTCTCTCTGTAACACTTTATTCTGCATTTCCTTCTCACTACCTCCATGTACTTACGTTTGGAATGATCTGTCTGGATGGCGCGCAAACAAAGTTTTTCACTGTATCTCGGTACGTGTGACAATAATAAACCAATTACCGGTGTATTGTCACCAGGTTTGCTGCATTAGGTGAGAAAGTCTGAGGCAAGGAGACAGAAAGGGGAAGAGGGTAAATGAGGGTGTAGAAGAACTGGCAGGTGGAGTTCAACAAGGATACATCTCCTTTGTTAGGAAAAGTAGGAAGGTGGGATAACGCCTAAACAGAGGGACCACTGAATGTTGCTGTCCAGGTCTGGAAGGCTTTGTACTGAGTTAACCTGCAGGTATGGAAGGTGCTTGGGCTGATGGAGTGTTGGTCTGTATTGCAAGGGGCATGCAGTTGGAAAAGTAGGGAGGTTTTGTCACATCTATACAGAGGATCGGGGAGTCCACACCAGGAGCACTGAGCTTTATTTGAGGAGGAATATGGAGCTGTGGGTTAGGACCATGGTGTCTGGAGTTTGATGAATAAGCTTATTGAAATGCATGGGATTCTGAGGGATAGTGACCCGGTGGTACTGAGAGGAGGCTTCCCTTGGTGGGGTGTCTAGAACCAGGGGGGTAGTTTCAGGATAAGGGGTTGCCCATTTCTGCTGGGAGAAGGATCTGATGGTGGTGAGTTCTCTCCCCTGCAGAGGTGTGGAGGGGAGGGGAGAGAACCCGCATGGCTACGCTCGTGGACTTTGGGAAGTTGAGGTTTATGGGGAACAGGCAGTGAAATGGAGCTGAGGACAAGATCTCATCAAACGGTGGAGCAGGCTTGAGAGGCAGAGTGGCCGACTACCACTCCTACGTCTGAGTGTGTGAGGTGAGGCAAGTGAACCTGACCAGTCTCTGGCAGTGATCAGAATCAGCTTTATTATCACTGACATATGATGTGAAATTTGTTGTTTTGTGGCAGCAGTACAGTGCAAGACAAAAATGACCATAAATTACAAAAATAAATAAATAGTGCAAAAAAAAAGGAATAACGAGGTAGTGTTAAGGGGTTCATGGACCGTTCAGAAGTCTGATGGTGGAGGGGAAGAAGCTGTTCCTGAACCATTGAGTGTGGGTCTTCAGGCTCCTGTACCTCCTCCCCGATGGTAGTAATGAAAAGAGGGCATGTCCCGGATGGTGAGGGTCCTTAGTGATGGATGCTGCCTTCTTGAGGCACCGCCTCTTGAAGACATCCTCGACGGTGGGGGGGTTTGTGCCCATGATGGAGCTGGCTGAGTCTACAACCCTCTGCAGCCTCTTGCGATCCTGCATATTGGAGCCTCCATACCAGGTGGTGTTGCAACCAGTCAGAATGCTCTCCACCATACTTCTGTAGAAATTTTCAACAGTCTTTGGTGACATACCAAATCTCCTCAAACTCCTAACGAAGTAGAGCCGCTGGCGTGCCTTCTTCATGATTGCATCAATGTGTTGGGTCCAGGATAGACCCTCTGAGATGTTGACGCCCAGGAACTGGAAGCTGCTCACCCTTTCCACAGCTGACCCCTCAACTCATTGTTGGGCTTTTAGTATGGGATCCCATACACCAGCCCTCCCAACCCTCCCTGTCACCTCTCCTGACTGCTCACCTTGTCCTGCCCCTCAATTTGGATCTTGTCTGATGGGTGGGGATTAGCAGAGAGAGAGGAGAGTGGCCACATCTGGAGGATTGCATTCAATTCTGGTCGCCCCATTACAGGAAGGATGTGGAGGCTTTGGAGAAGGTGCATAAAAGGTTTACCAGGATGCTGCCTGGATTAGAGAGTATGAGCTATAAGGAGAGGCTGGACAAACTTGGGTTGTTTTCTCTGGAGCGGCAAAGGCTGAGGGGAGACCATAAAGTTTATAAGATTATGAGGAGTATAGATAGAGTAGACATCTGGTATCTTTTTCCCAGGGTAGAAATATCTAATACTAGAGGGCATGCATTTAAGGTGAGAAGGGGAAAGTTTTTTTTTACACAGGGAATGGTGGGTGCCTGGAATGTGCTGCCAGGGGTGGTGGTGGAGGCAGATATGATAGTGGTGTTTAAAAAAAACTCTTAGGCACATGAATGTACAGAGAATGCAGGGATATGGGCATTGTGTGGGCAGAAGGGATTAGTTCAGTTGGGTGTTTAGTTACGAAGGGCCAGTTCCTGTGCTGTACTGTTCTATGTTTTATTGAACCTAACAAACTTTAAAGAAGTTTTACCAACAAGGACCATCTGGTGTCATCCGAATCATTTGGTCAGCCCAGCAGAATTTCCTTGATAACCCTTGGAGATCACTGGTGAGGTCTCCGAGGCATGGGCTTCACCTCTTGCATCCCGCGTTATCGAAGGATGTTATGTCTTGGAGAGAGTGTGGAGGAGAGTTGAAGTCATACCATGTGGAAACAGGTCCTTCGGCCCACTGAGTCCATGCTGACCATCAAGCACCTACCCACACCAAGCCAACACCAAGTCCCTTTTTGTTCTAACCCACATTCCCATCAACTCCCCCCAGATTCTACCCCTCGCCCACACACACTGAGGGTAATTTACAGCGGTCAGTTAACCCACCAACCCGCATGTCTTTGGGATGTGGGAGGAAGCCGGAGAACCCGGCAGAAACAACAGGGAGAAGGTGCAAACTCCACACAGACAGTCCCAGTGGTCGGGATTGAACCTGGGTCATTGTAGCTGTGAGGCAGTGGCTCTGCTGGCTGCGTAACTGCGCTGCCCACGGTCCCCAGGATGAGGGGCCTCAGTTACACAGACAAGACATCTTTATTAGTCACGTGTACATTGAAACACACAGTGAAATACATCTTTTGCATAGAGTGTTTTGGGGGCAGCCTGCAAATGTCGCCATGCTTCTGGTGTCAACGTAGCATGCGCACAACTTGCTAACCCGTACGTCTTTGGAATGTGGGAGGAAATCGGAGCACCGGGAGGAAACCCACACACACACGGGGAGAATGTACACACTCCTTCCAGACAGTGGCCGGAATTGAACCCGTGTCTCTGGCACTGAAGTAGCGTCACGCTAACTGCTACACTACCATGCCTGCCCTTGGAATAGCAAAGGGAAAATATAACTGGTGGGAGTTGTCTATAGGCCACCAAATAATAACATTACAGTGGCACAGGCAATAAACCAAGAAGTAGATGTAGCGGAGGATGCAGAGAGTCTACAGAGAGATATAGATAGGTTAAGTGAGTTTGCAAGGGTCTGGCAGATGGAGTACAATGTTGGTAAATGCAAGGTCATCCACAGAAAGGAAAAATAGAAAATCAGATTATTATTTAAATGGCTATTGTGCACAGGGTCTCGGGAGGGGGACTGGAGGTGTTGGGACTATTCCCTTGGAGCACAGAAGGTTAAGTGGAGAATTAATGGAGGAAGCTCACAAGCCCAGCGTGTTTTGGTAGAAGAGAAACCATTTCCAGTAGCAGGAGGGTCATTGACCAGAGGTTGTGGGGTGGGGTGGGTTGGGTGAGAGGGGAGAAGGGGTGGGGGGTGAATTTTTGGTAAATTGGTTTATTATTGTCACATATACCGAGATACAGTGAGAGCTTTGTTTTGCATGCCATCCATACAAGATAGAATGCAGAATAAAGTGTTACAGTTAGAGAGAGAGTGCAGTGCAGGCAGACAAATAAAGTGCAAGGGCCACAGTGAGGTAGATTGAGAGATCCGTTCAATAGTCTTATAACAGCGGGATAGAAGCTGTCCTTGAGCCTGGTGGTAGGTGCTTTCAGGCTTTTGTATCTTCTGCCCGATGGAAAGAGGGAGAAGAGAGAACGCCCAGGGTGGGAGGGGTGCTTGATTATGTTGGCTGCTTTTCCAAGGCAGCTGGGGTTTGTGCTGTATGTGAAGGCTTCTGGAATAGATTTCAACAGCTTCTTCTCCACTGTCATCAGGTTCTTGAACCAACCTGAAAATCTCTCATTCTACCTCGGACTACATTTCCTCTAACTCGCACTGATGTCATTATTGTTTATCTTGTGCTGTAAGTTATGTACAATTTGTTAAGTTTATGTTAATTTATGTGAGTCATGTCTGTAATGTACTGTGCTGCTGCTGCAAAAGCTGATTTTCATAGCATTTCTAACCTGGGTAGGTATGCCTTTGACAATGAACTTGAACTTGGACAGATTCAACGGGAACTCTTGAAAGTTGAAGGGGAAAATTTGGAGTGTTGATCAACAACAGCGTCCATCACACAAAGTGTCCCCGTGTGCTTCACGAGAGTGGTGGGGGGGGGTCAGGAATCCTCCCTGTCGGGGTTTGAAGGGGTGCCGGCTTCCAGTCCCCTTTGTGGGCCAGATAAAATAGGGTCAGAAACTGGAAACAAAGCCAGAAAGTTCTGGAAAAAAGAGCAGCACATAGGCAGCATCTGCGGAAGGAGAAGCGGTCAATGTTTCGTGTGAAATTATGGTTATAAATTATTCACTTTAATTTCGTCTAGCACGTCATTATGCAAATTTATATATTTTTAAAAGTTTGCTCTCAGGATGTGGCTGATGTTGGTAAAGCTCACTTTATTGCTTAATGCTTGCTGCTCTGAATGGTTTCTGTTTTCTGACTGTTAGCACTTCCTTGACAAACCTCTGGAGGTTTACAGGATCTGAAGTACCATCCAACTGCAAGTTGTTGGTTAAATATCTCCCTGTCCATGAAACAGAGGGGATGTTTGTTCCTGTTTTCACAACATAGGAACATCTCCTCTCAAGGTGAGGTGGTCTCATTGAAATGGATAAAATCGAGATTGAGCAAGCACGATATAGGGAGAGGTTGGACAAACGTGGGTTGTTTTCTCTGGAGCTTTGGATGCTCAGGGGAGACCTGATAGAAGTTTATAAAACAATGAGAAGCGTAGATAGAGTAGGCAGTCAGTATCTTTGTACCTTATTATCTGCCTGCACTGCACTTCTCTGTAACTGTAACCCTTTATTCTGCATTCTGTTATTGTTTCCCCTTGTACTACCTCGATGCACTGATGTGATGAATTGATCTGGCTGGATGGCATGCAGAACAAAGTTTTTCACTGTACCTCGGTACATGTGACAATAATAAACCAATTCCAGTGGTAAATACCAGAGGGCATAGGTTTAAGGTGAGAGAAGGAGATTTATGGGGCAAGTTTTGTATATGGAGTGGTGGGTGCCTGAAACAGGAAGTGGTGGAAGCAGGTACAATAGCAATGTTTAAGAGGCATTTAGATAGCGTCTTGGTGAACCTCTTCTGCACCCTTTCCAAAGTCTTCACATTCTTCGTATAATGGAGCGACCAGAATTGAATGCAATACTCCAGATGTGACCTAACCAGAATTTTGTAAAGCTACAACTTTCTGCACTGCCTTCTTGATTTCTGACTTCATGACTCTTTGTGCCCTGTAGCAACAAGAATGTGACAGTCAGCACTGCCTGAATGATAATCAGAATCTGAATCGGAAGCAGGTTTATTATCACTGACTGGGATGATGTGAAATGTGTTGTTTTACGGCAGCAGTACAGTGCAAAGACATAAAATTACTGTAAATTACAAAAATAAATAAATAGTGCAAAGAAGGATAACGAGGTGGTGTTTGTGGGTTCATGGACCGTTCAGACATCTGATGGCGGAGGGGAAGAAGCTGTTAGAACATAGAACAGTACAGCACAATACAGGCTCTTCGGCCCACAATGTTGTGCCGACCTTTAAACCTCGCCTAAGACTATCTAACCCCTTCCTCCCCCATATCCCTCTCTTTTAAATTCCTCCATATGCTTATCTAGCAATCTCTTGAATTTGACCAATGTACCTGTCTCTACCACCGCCCCAGGCAGCGCATTCCACGCCCCAACCACTCTGGGTAAAAAACCTTCCTCTGATATCTCCCTTGAACTTCACACCCATTACTTTAAAGCTATGCTCTCTTGTATTGAGCATTGGTGCCCTGGGAAAGAGGCGCTGGCTGTCCACTCTATCTATTCCTCTTAATATTTTGCACACCTCTATCATGTCTCTTCTCATCCTCCTCCTCTCCAAAGAGTAAAGCCCTAGCACCCTGAGTCTCTCCTCATAATGCATACTCTCCAAACCAGGCAGCATCCTGGTAAATCTCCTCTGCACCTTTTCCAACGCTTCCACATCCTTCCTATAATGAGGCGACCAGAACTGGACACAGTACTCTTAAGTGTGGTCTAACCAGAGTTTTATAGAGCTGTTCCTGAAACGTTGAGTGTGGGTCTTCAGGGTCCTGTACCACCTCCTCGATGGTAGTAATGAGAAGAGGGCATGTCCTGGGTGGTGAGGGTCCTCAGTGATGGATGCTGCCTTCTTGAGGCACCAGTGGAACTTCCCTTTACAATGGGTAGGAGGGGAAAGGCTGGGAAGGGGGCCGAGGTCTGCCCCAGTCAGTGCTGTTTATCTTCCCTTCTTATTGTCTGCTAACAAGAATCTGTGGTTCATGAAGCATCCCAAGGGCTTCACCAGATGTTGGGCAGTTGACGTGGATTCATACAGCATGGAAACAGGCCCTTCAGCCCAACTTATCCATGCTGACCAAGATGCCTATTTATGCTAATTCTATTTGCTTGAATTAGGTCTATATCCCTCCAAACCTTTCCTATCCATGAACCTCTATGAGTGTCTCTTAAATGTTGTATTGTACCCGCTTCTACCACTTCCTCTGGCAGCTCGTTCCATGCACCCACCACCCTCTGTGTGAGAAAGTTGCCCCTCAGATCTTTCTCCTCTCACCTTAAACTTATGACCACTAGTTTTAGGTTTCCCCGCTCTGGGGAAAAAGACTGTGACCATCTAACCTAATCTGACCTGAAGCTTAGTCAAAGGGATTGTTTTTAAGATGACAGACAGAGAGGTGGTGGGGTTTGGGAGTGGATCCTAAAGCTCGATGCCAAGGTGCTCAGCTGAGACTGAGGGAGCGGTTAATTCTGCCGATGTGTTTGTGTGTCGGGGTACTGTGGAGGTGTAGTGATTGTTATTGGAGTAATAATCCAGAGCCCTGTGTTCAAGTAAATTGGTTTATTATTGTCACGTGTACCGAGATACAGGGTAAAACTTTATATTGCATGCCATCCATACAGATCATTTCATCACAACAGTGCATCAAGGTAGTACAAGGGAAAAGCAATAACAGAATGCAGAATAAAGTGTCACAGTTACAGAGAAAGTGCAGTGCAGGCAGACAATAAGGTGCAAGGTCATAATGACATAGATTGTGACGTCAAGAATTCATCTTATCGTACTAGGGAACAGTTCAATAGTCTTATAACAGCGGGATAGCAGCTGTCCTTGAACCTGGTGGTACGTGCTTTCAGGC
This sequence comes from Pristis pectinata, assembly GCF_009764475.1. Classification (NCBI taxonomy): domain Eukaryota; kingdom Metazoa; phylum Chordata; class Chondrichthyes; order Rhinopristiformes; family Pristidae; genus Pristis; species Pristis pectinata. The sequence goes on from NC_067415.1 coordinate 2,804,340, forward strand.
TTTTGTATCTTCTGCCCGATGGGAGGGGGGAGAAGAGGGGATGTCTGGGGTGGGAGGGGTCCTTGATTATGTCGGTTGCTTTACTGAGGTAGCACTATGGCTTAAATAATTAAAAAAAAACTGGTTCTTGGGACCTTGGAGCTTTGGGGAAGGAAATCTGCTGGGTCTGGTCCATAAATGACTCCAGACCCGCCAACGCTCAATGGCCCAGCAAGCCAATTGGTTCTGGCATGGTGGATCACCACCACCTTCTCAAGGGCAACTGAGGAGGAGCCATCAATGCTGGACCCTGCCCAAGGAATTAATGGCAGGGGGAGAAAGGTGAGTGTGCTTACTCGATAAACACTGACCCTGTGTCCTTTCAGAACAGGACAAGATCCGCAGAAAGCAAGAACAGGAACCTTTAGTCAGAACAATGACCACTTAGTTCCCTCTTCTGTCCTGGTCAAAAGAAAACAGACTTGAACTCCCATTGCACTCTCGTGGTGCGCCATGACCACTGGTGTACTTTGGGGTTGAGGGAGCACCAAGCCATAGCCAACATAACCAAAGACCCCAGCCACCCCGGACATTCTCTCTTCTCCCCCCTCCCATCGGGCAGAAGATACAAAAGCCTGAAAGCACGTACCACCAGGTTCAAGGACAGCTCCTATCCCACCGTTATAAGACTATTGAACAGTTCCCTAGTATGAGAAGATGACCTCACAATCTACCTCGTTATGACCTTGCTCCTCATTGTCTGTCTGCACTGCACTTTCTCTGTAACTGTAACACACTTTATGGTAGTGTAGCGGTTAGCATGATGCTATTACAGCGCCAGCACCCAGATTCAATTCCGGCCGCCGTCTGTAAGGAGTTTGTACGTTCTCCCCGTGTCTGCGTGGGCTTCCTCCGGGTGCTCCGGTTTCCTCCCACATTCCAAAGGCGTATGGTTTAGGAAGTTGTGGGCATGCTATGTTGGCACTGGACGCGTGGCAACACTTGCAGGCTCCCCCCAGAACACACTACGCAAAAGATGCATTTCACTGTGTGTTTTGATATACCGATCATACAGGTCAATTCATTACACAGTGCAGTTATATTGAGTCAGTACAGAGTGCATAGAGGTGGTACAGGTGGAATTGCTGGACAGATGTAGATGCTGTATTTGTGGGGAGTGTGGTTTTAGTTGGGATCATGTTGTTGATGGGTCAGTGTATTTGTAACCAATGGACTTCAGTGGGAAAGAAGGAACTGGAGTTTAAAATACAGAAATGGGTCAGTCTGGAGCTGAGATGAGGTGATGAAGTAATCTGTTAAAACCCAGATGATGGGTGGGCAGGAGTGACCATTGCGAGGGGAACAAGACAATGCTATTCAGCCCCTCCAGGTTGTTCAATTACATGAGTTATGTGCTGTCTGAAGGGTGCGTTTCCATGCTGTCTCTTGGTGAACTCTCTCTGAGCCAGAGAGAGAGATAGCAAGGAAGCGGGCCCTTCGGCCCACTGAGTCTGTGCTAACCATCAGCCACCCATTTACACCAATCCTACGTTAATCCCATTTTACTCTCCCCACATTCTCATCAACTCCCCCCAGATTCTACCCCTCACCCACACATTGGGGGCAATTTACAGCAGCCAGTCAGCCGACCAACCTACAAGTCTTTGAGATGTGGGAGGACACTGGAGCACCCGGGGGAAACCCGCGCAGTCACGGGGAGAACATGCAAACTCCACACAGACAGCGCTGGAGGTTGGGATCGAACCTGGATCACGATACTTTGCACCATTCTGCTGTTTTGTGCTCATTGCGATATTTATTATTAACATGTAGATTGTTTACTCTGTGAGCTTCACATGATGAGGGGATTTTAATGCATCCTGGTGTATATGACAATAAACTAATCTTAACAGGAGTCATAGAGTCATACAACACGGAACCAGGCCCTTCAGCCCAACTGGTCCATGCTGACCAAGGTTCCCATCTAAGCTAGTCCCATTTGCCCACGTTTGGCCCATTTCCCTCTAAACCTTTCCTGTCCATGTACCTGTCCAAGTACCTTTTAAATGTTGTTAATGTACCTGCCTCACCCACTTCCTCTGGCAGCTCGTTCCTTTTACAGACCACCCTCTGGGACATAAAGTTAGTGTGGGCAGGCATGGTAGTGTAGCGGTTAGTGTAACGCTATCACAGCGCCAGTGACTCGGGTTCAATTCCAGCCACTGTCTGTAAGGAGTTTGTACGTTCTCTCTGTGTCTGCGTGGGTTTCCTCCGGGTGCTCCAGTTTCCTCCCACATTCTAAAGACGTACGGGTTAGGAAGTTGTGGGTGTGCTATGTTGGCACCGGAAGCGTGGCGACACTTGCGGGCTGCCCCCCCAAAAAATCACTATGCAAAAGATGCATTTCACTGTGTGTTTCGATGTACATGTGACTAATAAAGATATCTTATCTCATATCTTATTAAATCTCTCCGGTCCCACCCTAAACCTATATCCTTTAGTTCTTAATTCCCCACCCCTTTGGAAGAAGACTGAGTGAATTCACCCTGTCTATGCCCCTGGTAACGGAAGCTGTGAAGCAACAGCACTAGCCCACTGCACCATTATGTCTCACTGGAGACAATTCTTCCTCAAATAGTGGTGGTGAGATTTGTTTTTCATGACTAGCCCAGGAAGCCTCAGTGTAACATCTTGTCTAACAGACTACACCTTGGACAGTACAACACTCCTTCTGTACAACATGGGTTAGCCGGCCAGGAAATTGTTCTCATATTTTTGGACTTGAACTTGCAGCCTTCTGTTCTTCTGAAGTCAATGACCCCCTATGTCCCAGTTGTTAAAAAGACATCACCCAAAATTAGTATTTTAGAATAAGAAGACCACAGCACAGGAACAGGCCCTTCGGCCCACCATGTCTATGCCGAACATGATGCCAAATTAAACTGATACTTTCTGCCTGCACGTGATCCATCTCCCTCCATTCCCTGCATGTTCATGTGTCTAAAAGCCTCTTAACTGCCACTATTGTATCTGCTTTCACCACCACCCCGGCAGCCTGTCCCAGGCACCCACCACTCTGTGTTTTTTTAAAAAAACTTGCCCCGCACATCTCCTTTAAACTTTCCCTCTTCACCTTATATGCATGTTCTCCAGTATTTGACATTTTTACCCTGGGGAAAAGATTATGTCTACCCTATCTATGCCTCTCTCAATCTTATAAACCTCTATCAGGTCTCCCCTCAGTCTCCGACGCTCCAGAGAAAACAACCCAAGTTTGTCCAACCCCTCCTTATAGCTCATGCCCTCTAATCCAGGCAGCATCCTGGTGAACCTCTTCTGCACCCTCTCCAAAGCCTCCACATCCTTCCTGTAATGGGGCGACCAGAACTGCACGCAATACTCCAAGTGCAGCCTAACTGAAGCTTTATATAACTGCAACATGACTTCCTGACTCTTTACTCAATGCCCTGACCAATGAAGTCAAGCATGCCGTACGCCGCCTTTGCCAGCATGTCTACTTGTGTGGCCACTTTCAGGGAGCTATGGACTTAGACCCCAAGATCTCTCTGTGTGTCATCACTGTTAAAAGGTCCTGCCATTAACTACCAATAGCTATGAACTTGGACCACAAGATGTAACTTTGTAACATCAGGCTCATGCATATTGAGATGGGGTTGCTTTAGAGAATGCAAGGGTTAAGAGAGCTTTGAGGTTAGACCTTCAGCTGTGGTTTCCCCAGTTCACTGTGAGTGAGGGTCAGAACTTGGAGTATCAATGGAATGAGCTTCCAGTTTAAGGACTGAGTGTACTTTGCACTGGTGACTCTGGAATATCCTGTGTTGGCTTTGACCAGTTTCGACCAATGAGAAACGTTGGAGGGATTGCTTATCTGAGGTTGTTGAGGATGCAAGCTGAAGGTGTAATTGTTGTGTCTGCTCTTTCTGTACCCTGAACACTTGTAAGTCACTTATCACCTCTGCTGAGGTTGAAACAAAATTGAGAATTTGCAAACTCTGGTAAAATTAACATTTCAGAACTCAGTGCCTTCACACCTCTCTCCAGGTCAGTGAGTCAACACAGAATACAAAATAGATTCCGATTAATTTACTGTCATGTACACTTGGGCACAATGAAATTCCTTGCCTGGTCTTTTTCCCAGGGTTGGGGAATCAAGAACTAGAGGGCACAGGTTTAAGGTGAGAGGGGAGAGATTTAATAGGAACCTGGGGGCAACTTTTTCACCCAGAGGGTGGTCAGTATATGGAATGAGCTGCCAGAGGAAGTGGTTGAGGCAGGTACAATTAGAATGCTGAAAAGACACTTGGACAGGTACATGGATAGGAAAGGTTTAAGAGGGATATGGGCCAAACGCAGGCAAATGGGAATCTTGGTTGGCATGGACCGGAAGGGCCGAAAGGCCTGTTTCTGTGCTGTATGAGTCTATGACTCACAGAGTAAACAGTATGCATGGTAATAATAATACGACAACAAAGACAATGACCAACGCTGAACAACAGAATGGTGCAAAGACTGCAGTGCACAAAGAAATGCTAAAGTGACAATAACAGAATAACCAGGAGAGGCGAAGTGAAGAGTCCGAGAACATGGCAGCACCTCCGGGAAGGGGATGTGACTGATACTGCAGCTAAGGGAGGGGCAGGATGGAGGGGGTGCTGCACAGTGTGAGGGGTGGGGTGGAGCTATTGGTAATTGGTTTATTATTGTCACATGTACTGAGATACAGTGAAAAACTTGTCTGCGTGCCGTCCATACAGATCATTCCACACATAAGCACATCGAGGTAGTAAAACGAAAACAGAATGCAGAATAGAGTGTTACAGTTACAGAGAAAGTGCGGTGCAGGCAGACAAATGAAGTGCAAAGGCCATGATGAGGTAGACTGGGAGATCGAGAGTTCATCTCTTCAAGAGGTCTGTTAGTCTGATAACAGCGGGATAGAAGCTGTCCTTGAGCCTGGTGGTACGTGCTTTCAGGCTTTTGTATCTTCTGCCCAATGGGAGGGGGGAGAAGAGAGAATGTCCAGGGTGGGTGGGGTCTTTGATTATGTTGGCTACTTTACTGAGGCAGCGGGAAGTGTAGACAGAGTCCATGGAGGGGAGGCTGGTTTGTGTAATGGTCTGAGCTGTGTCCACAACTCTCTGCAATTATTTGGAATTGGTATTGTTTTATTATTGTCACTTGTACCGAGGTACAGTGAAAAACTTGTCTTGCATACCGATTGTACAGATCAATTCATTACACAGTGCATTGAGGTAGTACAGGGTAAAACAATAACAGAGTACAGAGTAAATTGTCACAGCTACAGGGAAGTGCATTGCAGGTAGACAATAAGGTGCAAGGTCACAACAAGGTAGATTGTGAGGTCAAGAGTCCATCTCATTGTATAAGGGAATCGTTCAATAGTCTCATCATCATGTGATAGAAGCTGTCCTTGAGTCTGGTGGTACGTGCCCTCAGGCTCCTGTATCTTCAGCCTGATGGAAGAGGAGAGAAGAGAGGATGTCCCAGGTGGGTGGGGTCTTTGATTATGTTGGTTGCTTCACCAAGGCAGCAAGAAGTACAGACAGCATCCATGGAGGGGAGGCTGGTTTCCGTGATGCGCTGGGCTGTGTCCACAACCCTCTGTAGTTTCTTGTGGTCCTGGACAGAGCAGTTGCCATACCAAGCCGTGATGCATCAGATAGGATGCTTTCTATGGTGCATTGATAAAAGTTGGTGAGTGTCAAAGGGGACGTGCCAAATTTCTTTAGCCTCCTGAGGAAGTAGAGGTGCTGGTGAGCTTTCTTGGCCATGGCGTCTATGTGGTTGAACCAGGACAGGCTGTTGGTGATGTTCACTGCTAGGAACTTGAAGCTCTCAGCCCTCTCGACCTCAGCACCATTAATGTCGACAGGCGCATGTGCACCGTCCCCCTTCCAGAAGTCAATGACCAGCTCTTTTGCTGACATTAAGAGAATGGCTGTTGTCATGACACCATGTCACTTGCGGTTTTGGGCATACCAAGCCATGTGGCAGCTGGAGTGGATGCTTTCTGTGGTGCATCTGTAAAAAGTTGGTAAGAATCGTTGGGGACATGCTGAACTTCCTTACCCTTCTGAGGAAACAGAGGTGCTGGTGAGCTTTCTTGACCGTGGTGTCAACGTGCCTGGACCAGCACAGATTGTTGGTGATACTTACACCCTGGACCGAGGCTCTCAACCATCTCCACCTCAGCACCACTGCTGCAGACAGCGATGTGTACTCTGTCCCACTTCCTGAAGTCATGACCAGCTGTTTTGCTGACATTGAGGAAGAGGTTAAAAGGCAGATGGAGGGAGCACCACCCCGTCTCCTTTGCACTATCCTCTAGTGCCTTTTGCAGGGAAGGAGCTGGGAGGTGATGGGTTTTTCTGGTGTGCTGGGCCAGAGTTTGTACCTCAACTGACATCACTTGTCGACACTAATGCAACTGCCTTCTGTAAAAACTTGTCTGTAAAGCTGTGGTCAATTCGAACCCAAAGGAAGGGTTCTGAGTTGAAGTGTGTAAGGTGAACTTAAGGGTGTAGAAACCACAGTGTTACCCAGTCCCTGCATCTCGCTGTGTCTCGGAGAGCTGTAGACTGGCCGGTGAATGGCTACAGAGGTGGCGGATGGAGTTTGGTGAGAGCAAGTTCAAGCAAGGAGGAATGAGAACCGTGGACACAAAGATAGTTGGTGGTGTTATAAGCAAGGATAGTCGTAACGAACAGGATGATGTCGATCAGTTGGTGAGTTGGGCAGATGCACTTTTGGAGGACTCGCAAGGGTAAGTCCTACACAATGAATGGTCGGGACTTGGGATTATTGAGGAACAGAGAGTCCTATGTTTACAAGTCCAAGGATCCCTGAAGGTGGCAGCACTGGTAGATAGGATGGTGAAGGAGGCGTACGGGATACTTGCCTTCATTAGCTGGGGCATAGAATATAAGAGCAGTGAAGTTATGGTCCAACTTTATAAATAATTGGTTTTGCCATTGCTGGAGTCCTGTGTACAGTTCTGGTTAGACTAGAGGAAGGATCCAGAGAAACAAAGGACTGCTGATGCTGGAATCTAGATGAAAAACACAATGACGCTGGAGGAACTCAGCAGGCCAGGCAGCATCCGTGGAGAAAAGCAGGCGGTCAACATTTCAGAAGGGTCCTGATTGTTGGTTTTTCATCATAGGAAGGATCCATCTTCCATCTTCTCACAGCTCCCATCGGGCAGGAGGTACAGAAGCCTGAAGTCCCACACCACCAGGTTCAGGAACAGCTACTTCCCTTCAACCATTCAGTTCTTGAACCAACTGGTACAACCCTAATCACTGCCTCAGTACAGCAACACTGGGACCACTTACATTACAATGGACTTTGTTTTTTTTTGTTCTAATTGTGTTTCTTGTAAAAATTGTGTATAATTTATGTTGTTAAGTTATGCTTTCCTTGCGAATGCTGCTTGTCTGATGCTATGTGCCTCTGATGCTGCTGTGAGTAAGTTTTTCATTGCACCTGTGCACATGTGTACTTGTGCGTATGACAATAAACTTGACTTTGACCTTGAGGTGACTGCACTAGAGAGGGTGCAGAGGAGATTCACCGGGATGTTACTTGGGAAGAAGCACTTGAGTTATGAGGAGACACCGGAGAGGCTGGGTCTGTTCTCTCTGGAGCCGAGGAGGGACCTGATGGAAGCGTACAAAGTTATGAGGGGGAGAGATAGGGTGGATGGAAACTTTTCCCCGTGGCAGAGGTTTCTGAAAATAGAGGGCATAGCTTTAGGGTCAGGGGTGAGGAATTTAGAGGGGATCTGAGCAAGAACTTTCTCACCCAGTGGGGTTGGAATCTGGAACGCACTGCCTGAGGGGATGGTGGAGGCAGAGACTCCCACAGCATTGAAGAAGTATCTGGACGAGCACTTGAATCACCAAGGTAAAGAAGTCTACAGACCAAGAGTTGGGAAATGGCATCCATGTGATGGACAGCATGGAAATGATGGGTTGAAGGGCCTGTTCCTGTGCTGTATGGCTCTGTGACTCTCTGAAATAGTGCAATTCTAAAAGGGATTCGAGGACCGAGAGATCTGGGGGTTTATTGTGCATAGTTGTTAACATCTTGCCTCGCATCACACTATGCACAATAAAGGGTTAATAACGTACGGCTGTTATTGCTTCAACCATGGCGTGACTATAGTTATGACTGCAAGATGTGCAGGTGCTTGGGAGCGCTTAAGGCATATCTTGTTTTGCTGAAAGTTTGCTGTAAGCAACTGCCCAAGTATGTGCAACTTCGCATGTAGGCACCTTTAGATTAAGTATAAAAGGAGGGACACAAACGTGTAAATCTTTGAGTGGGGATCAGTACAGAGCTCGGGTTACACTGTTTACTCTTTCTCTGTAGCCCTCACTCCCGCTAGCGACTCCCGCTAGCATTAAATAATAAAGCACTTATTGTATGCTCCTTGGTTCTGTTGTTGTCTACTTTATTACAGCGCGGACTGACTTCCACAGGTTCATTGTGGCTTTTAAACAGAGTGCAAGAGCAAGGAAGCCACGATGAACATCTGTGAACAACTGGCCAAGTATCAGGGCACGTAGAATAAAGGCTATCGGCAAAAGAACCAAATCTCCGGGAGGGTAAGGTCTTTCCCCCAGCGAGGGGTTGGGGTGTTGACCCTCCACCTGTGGGGGAGGAGAGAGGGTGGATTCAAAGGTGGGGGGGGAGAGTGGGACTGGCTAGATCGCTCCCACATATGGATGCGATGGGCGGAATGTAATTTCCCGAAAATTGCTAGTCAATATTTGGGGTGCAGATGCAGTGGAGGAAGTGGTTCTAACTGGATTGTTGTAACACAGAGGCTAGGCGGGCTGAGTGGCCTCCTCCCGAGCTGTATCTATTTGCAATTCTGTGGTATGTTGTTCTCAAGGCAAAATACCTTTCAAGTTCAGCAAACTATTTCCGGTTGTTTTGTGATGTTGGCTATCTCTCTGGAGCTCAAAGTGAAATGTTTTAGATTATGCTTGATTACCTCAAGTGCCTTGGACAGATGCCAGGGCTAATGTGCAGATCTGTGGCAGAACAGTGGCTCCTGTCAAACCCCAACCAATTGGGCAAAGGTGGGGGGGATTATGATGAGAGACTACGGGTTGGACCTTGATCTCTTGCCACCTGCCCACCCCCCCCCCAACCCCCCCACCCCTCCCCAACCAAACATTCACTTCCTCCACCAGTGGCGCACTGTGACCGTAACGTGCAGCCTCCCAGTTGAGCGGTTGTCGGTCCCTCCCTGTAATGCCTTTTATAACATCCACCATCAAAGACCCCCACCATCCGGGCCGTGCCATCTTCTCGCAGCTACCGTCAGGCAGGAGGTGCAGAAGCCTGAAGTCCCGCACCACCAGGTTCAGGAACAGCTACTTCCCTTCAACCATTCGGTTCCTGAACCAACCGGCACAACCCTCATCACTCCCTCAGTGTAGCAACACTATGACCACTGTGACTAAAATAGACTTTTTTTTTGTTCTGATTGTGTTATTTCTTGTAAAAACTGTGAGTAATTTATGTTTAATTTACATTTTTCTTGTGAATGCTGCTTACATGATACTACAGTAAACTGGATCAGCAAATTTGTGGATGACACCAAGATTGGGGACGTAGTGGACAGTGAGGAAGGCTATCAAAACTTTCAGCATGATCTTGACCAGCTGGGAAAATGGGCTGAAAAATGGCGGATGGAATTTAATGCAGACAAGTGTGAGGTGATGCACTTTGGGAGGACAAACCAGGGTAAGGCTTACACAGTGAATGGTAGGGCTCTGAGGTGTGCGGTAGAACAAAGAGATCTGGGAATACAGATCTATAATTCCTTGAAAGTGACATCACAGGTAGATAGGGTCGTAAAGAGAGCTTTTGGCACATTGGCCTTCATCAATCAGGGCACTGAGTACAGGAGTTGGGATGTTATGTTGAAGTTGTAGAAGACATTGGTGATGCCGAATTTAGAGTATTGTGTGCAGTTCTGGTCACCTACCTACAGGAAAGATATCAATAAGCTTGACAGAGTGCAGAAAAAATTTACACGGATATTGCTGGGACTTGAAGACCTGAGTTATAGGGAAAAGTTGAATAGGTTAGGACTTTATTACCTGGAGCATAGGAGAATGAGGGGAGGTCTTATAGAGGTATACAAAATTATGAGGGGTATAGATAGGATGAATGCATGAAGGCTTTTTCCCCTCAGGTTGGTTGAGACTAGAACTAGAGGTCATAGGTTTAGGGTGAAATACTTAAGGGGAATCTGTGGGGGAACTACTTCACTCAGAGGGTGGTGCGAGTGTGGAACGAGCTGCCACTGGAAGTGGTAGATGCGGGTTCAATTGTAACATTTAAGGGAGGTTTGGATATGTACGTGGATGGGAGGGGTTTGGAGGGATATGGTCTGGGTGCAGGTAGATGGGACTAGGCAGAAGGTCAGGTCGGCATGGACTAGATGGGCTGAAGGGCCTGTTTCTGTGCTGTAGTGCTCTATGATTCTATGTGCCTGTGATGCTGCTGCAAGTAAGTTTTTCATTGCACCTGTGCACACATGGACTTGTGCACGTGACAATAAACTCAACTTTGACTTTATCACAGTATTTGGATGTACTAAGACTTCCAGCAGGGTTGGCTTTGCGGCTGAGTGCTGGCCAAGTTGTATGACCTGTAAGGAGAGTTTGGGAAAACTTGGGTTGTTTTCCCTGGCGCGTCAGAGGCTGAGGGGAGACCCGATAGAAGTTTATAAAATTTATGAGAGGCATAGATAGGGTAGACAGTCAGAGTTTTTTATCCCAGGGTGGAAATGTCAAATGCTAGAGGGCATAGGTTTAAGGTGAGAGGGGGAAAAGTTTAAAGGAGATGTGTGGGGCAAGTTTTTTTTTACACAGACTGTGGTGGGTGCCTGGAATGGGCTGCCGGGGTGGTGATGGAGGTAGATACGATAGAGGGGTTTAAGAGGCTCTTAGAGGCACATGAACAGGCAGGAAATGGAGGGATATGGACTCCCTTTTGTGTGGGCAGATGGGGTTAGTTAGATTGGCATCATGGTCGGCACAGACATGGTGGGCCGAAGGGCCTGTTCCTGTGTTGTACTGTTCAATATTTCTAGGGTGGGCTTCACAAGTCAGCAAGCCAATGGCAGAAGAGAGAGGGTGGGCTGTTAGAGGGAAGAGGGCGTGATAACCTCTAGGAGTACTTGCCATCGCAGTCAGCGTGCTAAACTCTTGGGAGTGGATTTAATCAGCTGCCAACCTTTGCAGTCGTGCTCGGAGAGGCTGAGCTGAGTCAGGGTTTCCTGTTCCGAGCTGTGTGCTGTATCGTAGGTAGGATAGCGATCTAATCTCTTCATTGGCTTCCTCCTGTGAAGTGACATGGGGGCTAGTTTGGCTCAGGTGAGGATGTTTGGTGTTAGACTGTAGTGGAGGCTTCTCTTCAGCTCAGGACTTCTCAAAGCACTGAAGAGCCAATATAGGACCTCTGAGGTGTAGTCACTTAAGCCATTTTGTGCACAGCAAGCTCCCACTAACAGTGGTTTGATAATTCAACAGCAGTGTTGGAGCTTCTGAAAAACATTTGATAGGTAAGTCCCTGGGACCAGATGGGATATACCCCAAGTTATTATGGGAAGTGAGGGATGAGATTGCTGGGGCATCGATGATGATATTAACCTCCTCCTTGGCCACAGGAGTGGTACTGGAGGATGGCAACTATTGTTCTGTTGTTCAAGAAAGGTAATAGGGATAATCCTGGGAATTGTAGACCAGTGAGTCTTGCGTCAGTGGTGGGTAAGCTATTGGAGAGGATCCTTAGGGACAGGATTTAAGAAAATTTGGAGAAGGATCGTCTTATTAGGGATAGTCAGCATGGCTTTGTGAGGGGCAGGTCGTGCCTCACGAGCCCGAGTTTTTCGAGGAGGTGACAAAACCAATTGATGAAGGTAGAGCAGTGGAGGTGGTGTATATGGATTTAATAAAGCGTTTGACAAGGTTCCCCATCGTAGGATCATCCAGAAAGTCATGAGGAATGGGATCTATGGAGACTTGGCTGCATGGATTCGGAATTGGCTTGCCCACAGAAGGCGGACGGTGGTAGTAGATGGAGAGTATTCTGCCTGGAGGTCAGTGACCAGTGGTGGTCCCCAGCTCTGTGATTTTTATAAATGACTTGGATGAGAAAGTGGGGGGGATGGGTTAGTAAGTTTGCAGATGACATGAAGGTTGGAGGTGTTGTGGATAGTGTAGAAGGTTGTCGTAGGTTACAACAGGATATAGACAGGGTGCAGAGTTGGGCTGAGAAGTGGCAGATGGGGCTCAAGTGTGAAGTGATACACTTTGGAAGATGGAACTTGAAGGCAGAATACAAGGTTGTGCTGTAGTGTTCTGTGTTCTATGTTCTAAAACTTTTGTTCTTGTGGTGATGCCTGAGGGAAGAATGTTGGCCAGGGGAACCCTGGCCCGGGGATTACTTTGTAATTTATTCGTTCACAGGGTGTGAGGTTCACTGGCAACGCCAGCATTTATTGCACATCCTTGGTTCTCCCTGAACGTGGGAAGTCCAGCTGAGGAGCAGGTCAGGCCTTGGGAATTGGGAGTTGGTTTATTATTGACACGTGTTACGGTGAAAAGATTTGTTTTGTATACCATCCATACAGATCATTCCACACAGAAGTACAGCAAGGTAGTACGAAAGGAAAACAATACAGAATAAAGTGTTACAGAGAAAATGCAGTGCAGGCAGACAATAAGGTGTAAAGGCCACATTGAGGTAGGTTGGGAGATCAAGAGTTCATCTTCATCGAATAAGAGGTCAGTTCAAGAGCAGAATAGAAGCTGTCCTTGAGGCTGGTGGTATGTGTTTTCAAGCTTTTGTATCTTCTTATGTACTTTCTTATATAAAAAAAATTGTGCGTAATTTGTGTTTAATTGATGTTTTTCTTGTGAACGCTGCTTATCTGATGCTCTGTGCCTGTGATGCTGCTGCAAGTAAGTTTTTCATTGCACCTGTGCACATACGGACTTGTGCATCTGACAATAAACTCGACTTTGGACTTTTGACTTTGAGGTTAGATGTCAACATATTTCCACTAGTTGGAAAGTCTCAAATGACAGCATGTGGTTACAAGGCAAGGGACCAGCCATTCAACACCAAGGTGCATAGGAATTTCTTCTCCCAGACGGTGGTGGATCTTGAGTTATCAGGACGGGCTCGAAGTTTTCCCTGGAGTGAAGGAGGCTGAGGGGTGACCCTGCAGAGGTTTATAAAACCATGAGGGGCATCGATAAGGTGGATGATCACAGTCTTTTCCCCAGGGTAGGGGAGTCTAAAACTACAGGGCATAGGTTCAAGGTGAGAGGGGAAAGATTTAAAGGGGACCTGAGGGGCAGGTTTTTCACACACAGGGTGGTGGGTATATGGAACGAGCTGCCAGGGGAAATGGAAGAGGTGGGTACAATTGCAATGTTTAAGAGGCATTGAGACAAATACATGGAAATGAAGGGCTTAGGGGAATATGGGCCAAACGCGGGCATATGGGATGGACTCTGACCTCACGATCTACCTTGTTGTGACCTTGCACCTTATTGCACTGCACTTTCTCTGTAGCCGTGACACTTTACTCTGTACTGTTACTGATTTTACCTGTACTACATCAATGCACTCTGTACTAACTCAATGTAACTGCACTGTGTAATGAATTGACCTGTACGATCAGTATGCAAGACAAGTTTTTCACTGTACCTCGGTACAAGTGACAATAATAAACCAATACCAATACTTGGTATGGATGAGTTGGGCCAAAGGGTCTGTTTCTGTGCTGTGTGACTCTGTGTCTAAAGTGGAGATGGATAAATGTTTGAATGATTGGGAAATGGAGGGCGATGGGGAGCTGGCACAGAAGGGGAGTTGAGGCCTGGGGCAGATCAGCTGTGATCATATTAAACGTCAGGCAGGCTCGAAGGGACAGGTGGCCTCCTCCTGCTCCTGTTTTCTCTGTGTTCTTGCGATGAGATGTGGAACCTGGGCATTGACGACGCTGTCAGGTGGACTTAACAATCCTGTTTCCAGGAGGTGTAGCCGGTGTGCTGGGGGAGGGAGCATTTGCATCATGTCGCGGTTTGTGGGATCTTGCTGTGCACCGATCGCCTGCTGCATCTCCGGGATTGCTGCCCCCGCGAAGCTTTGGAACTTCCCGGGATTCTGCTTCTCCTCCTGCTTTGGTCCCTGTGGTCCCTCCACTGAGACCCTTGGAATTTCAACACGAGGAGCCTTTCTCCCTGACTGACGAGCAGCTCCTCAGGGTCTGAAGCTGCTCCCAGACTGAAGCTGAATGATCCCTGTTGCCCAGCGACTGAAGGAATGAACTGGCATTTCAATGGTGCCTTTCACAACTACAGGCTGTATCCACGTCACTCCTCAGTCAATGAAGCGCCTTTCAAGGCAAGTCGAGTTTATTGTCACGTGCCCAAGTCGGGTGAGGTGTAGGTACAATGAGAAACTTGCTTGTAGCGACATCACAGTCACGGAGGTACAGACAACACACAGAACATAAATTATACAAGACAGCGAAGGAAAAGACTGTGTCTTTTTTGTACTAATGTCTTATTTGCACAATCAGAGACAAGTCCACGGTAGTGCAAGAGGTGGTCTGTGGTGTCCCGTTGCTGAGGTAGGGTTGGGGTTGTGCAGGTCGGATCAAGAACCTGATGGTTGAAGGGAAGTAGCTGTTCCTGAACCTGGTGGTGTGGGACTTCAGGCTCCTGTACCTCCTGCCCGACAGTAGCAGCGAGAAGATGGCATGGCCCGGATGATGGGGATCCTTGATGATAGATGCTGCCGTCTTGAGGCAGCGCCTCCTGCGGGTGCTGTCAGTGGTAAATTGGTTTATTATTGTCACATGTACCAAGGTAGTGAAAAACTTTGTTTTGCATGCCATCCATGCAGATCATTTCATCACGTCAGTGCATTGAGGTAGTACAAGGGAAAAGAGTAACAGAATGCAGAATAAAGTGTTACAGTTACAAGGCAGAGAGGGCTGTGTCTGTGATGGATTGGGCTGTGTCACTTCTTGCTGTGTAGGCACTGACAATGTGGAAGAGAGGGGGGTGGGGTGGGTGAAGGAGACAAACAAAACCATCCCATTCCTCTGTTAAACCTGCCCCCTCTCTCACGAATGGAAAATGTCCCTCCAGCATCATTCTGAATATGTTCAGTGAAAGGTCGCATAAATTTCCCGACACCAGTGGGCCACTCCCTGCCGCCCCTGATGGTGGCTGTGCGATGTTTCATGTCCATGGTGAAGGCAGGAAAGTTTTCTGATGGAAACTGAGATGATTTTTCTTTGTGGCAGGAACCTGGGAATGATCAAGTCAACGGCATTTTGCTTTAGGGTGTTACCAAAGAACATTAGGAAACCAATTTCCTGCAACAGACTTCCGGTGGACACAGAGATTTCTCAACTGGATCCACTTATTGACCCAACAAGGAAATGGGCTGTGGTGATCCCAGTGAGGGAGGAGGAGGACGAGGGAAGCAGAGTGACGGAGAGAGAGGGAGAGTGTGGAACGAAGAGCGAGAGAGGCATAGAAGAGAGAAAGAGGGAGTGGGAGATATCAACAGTGAGAGAGAACTGCCTTCAATGCTAATATATCCTTCCTTGAATACAGAGACCATCATTGTACACAGTACCCCAGGTGCAGTCTCACTGATGCCCCGTAAAATTGCTTCAAAACTTCCCTACTTTTATACCATGCTCCCTTGCAGTTAAGGACAGTGTTCCTTTAGCTTTTCCCACAATCTGCTTCACCTGGGAGCAAACATTTAGTGTTTCATGTACTAGAACAGCAAGCCCATATTGTGCCGGTCAAACGGTGCCCTAATGGAAGGGGAACAACATGAGGGAGGGTTACACAATGGGGAGGCGGGTGTGCAATCTGAGGAGCATTTTTTATACGTTGATAACATTGGTAATTAGTTTATTATTGTCACATGTACCGAGATAACAGTGAAAAACTTTTGTTTTGCATGCCATCCAGACAGATCATTCCAGACATAAGTACATCGAGGAAAACAGAATGCAGAATATAGTGTTACAGTTACAGAGAAAGTGCGGTGCAGGTAGACAAAGTCAAAATCGAGTTTATTGTCGTATGCACAAGTACATGTGTGCACAGGTGCAATGAACAACTTGCAGCAGCATCACAGGCACATAATACTAGATAAGCAGCATTCACAAGAAAAACGTACATTAAGGAGGAACAGAGGGATCTTGGGGTCCATGTCCATAGATCCCTCAAGGTTGCCGCGCAGGTGGATAGAGTTGTTAAGAAGGCGTATGGTGTGTTGGCCTTCATCAGTCGGGGTATTGAGTTCAAGAGCCGCGAGGTGATGTTGCAGCTCTATAGAGCTCTGGTCAGGCCACACTTGGAGTATTGTGTTCAGTTCTGGTCGCCTCATTAGAGGAAGGATGTGGAAGCTTCAGAGAGGGTGCAGAGGAGATTTACCAGGATGCTGCCTGGATTTGAGAGCATGTCTTATGAGGATAGGTTGAGCTAGGGCTTTTCTCTTTGGAGCGACACAGGATGAGAGGTGACTTGATAGAGGTGTACAAGGTGATAAGAGGCATAGATCGAGTGGACAGTCAGAGACCTTATCCCAGAGCAAAAATGGCTAACACAAAGGGGCATAATTTTAAGGTGATTGGAGTAAGGTATAAGGGGGATGTCAGGGGTAAGTTTTTTACACAGAGAGTGGTGGATGTGTGGAATGCACTGCTGGCAGAGGTTTTGGGGGCAGATACATTCGGGACATTTAAGAGACTCTTAGATAGACACATGAATGATAGAAAAATAGGGGGCTGTGTGGGAGGGAAGGGTTAGATAGAGCTTGGAGCAGGATAAAATGTCGGCACAACATTGTGGGCTGAAGGGCCTGTACTGTGCTGTAATGTTTTGTGTTCTATAGACATAGATTATACACAACCTTTACAGGAAAGAATTAGAACAAAAATAAACAAAGTCTATTGTAGTGCAAAATGGTCATAGTGGTCAATTTGTTATCATCCACAAATGCAGAAATACAGAACTTTTTTTTTCCCCATTCCGGACTATCCTGGAATTTCAGCACCTTGGGTATGTTATTCTATTCTGAACCATCTCCGTCTCCCTAACACCCACAGCACCTTCATGTGTGATCTCATTCAAGAGGAATGATGGCTGGTGTTCAGAATTCTGATTCAAAGTGTCCTGCTTTCATCCACTGGCACTTCTGACACATATTTCAGTATTATAAAAATCAAAAGTAGAAGCAGAAACAGGCCATTCAGTCGTTATACCTGCTCTCCCTTTCAATAAGACCACGGCCGATCTTTTACCTCAGTCCCACTTCCCTGCATAAGCTCCACTAATATCCAAAAATCTATTGACCTGTATCCTGAATGTACCCTGAAAGAGCCACCACAGCTTTCAGGAGAGAGAATTCCAAAGATTCACCTTCCTCAGGTTCTTCTGCTCCCTGTCCTGAATGGCTGGCCTGTTCATTCAGAGACTGAGAGCCCTGGAAGGAGACAGAAAGCAGGAAATTGAAGCTCAGTCACGTTGACACCTGTCATAGGGAAATCTGAGAACCTATTACTAAAGACGTTATTATACGTCACTTAGAAAAAGTATAAGGTATTTGGACAAAGTCAACGTGGATTTGTGAAATGGAAATCATTTTTGACTGAGTTATGAGAGTTGTCTGAAGGAGTAATAGAGTGTTGCAGCATGGAAACAGACCCTTTGGCCCAACTCATCCACGCCGACTGTGTTGCCCAGTGAGCTGGTCCCATCTGCCCGCGTTTGGCCCACAGCCCTCTAAACCTCTCCTATCCATGTACATATCTAGATGGCTTTTAAACATTGCTAATGTGCCCGCCTCAACCACTATTCTTGGCAGCTCATTCCAAATACGCACCACCCTTTGTGTGAAGAAGCTGCCCCTGATGTCCCTTTTAAATCTCTCGCCTCTGATCTTAAACCTATGCCCTCTTGTTTTTAGCAGCCCCTCCCTGGGAAAAAGACTGTGCCCTTTCACCCTGTCTATGCCCCTCATGATCTTATACACCTCCATCAGGTCACCCTCTCCTACGTTGAAGGGAATAAACCTCTCCTTGTAACTCAGGCCCCCAAGTCCAGGCAACATCCTGATAAATCTTTTCTGCACTCTTTCTAGTTTAATAACATCCTTCCTATAACAGGGTGACCAGAACTGTACACAATATTCCAAATGCGGCCTCACTGACGCCTTGTACAACTGCAACATAATTTCCCATCTACTATACTCAGTGCCCTGACTGGTGAAGGCCAGCGTGCCGAATGCTGCCTTCACTATCTTGTGACACACTGCTTTCAGTGACCAATGCACTTGCACTTACTAATGTGTGCTTTTGATAAGGGGGAATTGGTGGATGTGCTGCTGGAAATCTCTGTACAGGTATTTGATAAGTTACTGCAACAATGGTTATTATGGGACAACAGAAGCTCATGGTGCAGGAAGTCACATACTGACAGAGATGCAAGGTTTCTGGGGTAACTGGAGCAGAAGGCATTTTCTGCTTGGCAAGCTGTGTAAAACTTCAGTTAGGCCACACTTGGAGTACTGTGTGCAGTTCTAGTCACCCCATTACAAGAAGGATGTGGAGGCTTTGGAGAGGGTGTAGAAGAGGTTCACCAGGATGCTGCCTGGATTGGAGATCATTAGCTATAAGGAGAGGTTGGACAAACTTGGATTGTTTTCTCTGAAGCATCAGATAGAAGTTTATAAAATTATGAAAGGCATAGGGTAGATAGTCTTTTTCTCAGGGTGGGAATGTCAAATACTAGAGGGCATACTTTAAGGTGGAAAGTTCAAAAGAGATTTACAAGGCAAGTGTTTTTACACAGAGCGGTGGGTGCCTGGAACGCACTGCCAGGGGAAGTGGTGGAGGCAGATACGATAGTGGTGTTTAAGATACTGTTAGATAGACACATGAACAGGCAGGGAATGGAGGGACGCATGAGACTGCAGATACAGGGATCTGGAGCAAAAAACGAATTGCTGGAGGAACTCTGTGGATCAGGCAGCATCTGGGAAATGGGAGGTTGATATTTTAGGTCGAGACCCTTCATCTGGGCTAAAGAGTAGAGGAGAGAGTCTAGAACAAGGGGTCACTGTTTTAAAATAAGGGGTTGCCCATTTCAGACAGAGAAAGAGGTGAGGGGAAGGGGTGACACAGGAGCTGGCAAGTGACAGGTGGATCCAGGTGAGGGGGGGGTAGGCAGATGGAGGAGGGGAGAGTGGAAATTGCGAGAGAGGCTGGGAGGTGACAGGTCGAAGCAACAGAGGGCTGCAGATAGTGGATATAGTGGGATATGGACCATGTGCAGGCAGACAGGATTAGTCAGATTGGCATTATGGTCGGCACAGACGTGGGCCAAAGGGCCTGTTCCGTACGGTACCGTTCTACCTTCTAAGATGTAGGTGGTGATGTGCCACAGGGATCACTCTGGGGCCTGAACCTTGCTGCCGATGACACAAAACTAAAATTAAAGCAAGTTGTGAAAAGGCATAAGGAGGTGACAAAGGGGATTTGGAGAGATTCAGTGGGTGGGCAAAGATCTGGTAAATGGAATATAATGTGGGAAACTGTGGAATTTTCCATGTTGGTGTGAAAAATAAAAAGAAGCATTTTATCCAAATGGTGAGAGATTTGCAGAGCTCTGAGAGCAGGGTGTTCTGGCACAAGATTCGGGAGTGATTAGGAAAGCTAATGGAATGTTATTGTTTACAGCAAGGGTAAGAAATAAATACTCAAAGGTTATTGAAGGTTTTCCTTCAGTTGCAGAGACACTGGTGAGACTGGACCTGGACCATTGGGTACACTGGTGGTCTCCTTATTTAAGGAAGGATGTCAATGCCTTGGAAACTGTTGGGAGAAGGTTTAATGGATTAGTACCTGGAATGGGTGGGTTGCCTCATGAAAGGTTGGACAGGGTGGGCTTGTGTCTGTGGAGTTTGAGGAGTGAGAGGGAACTTAATTGGAGCTTAAGATTCTGAAGGTTCTTTGCCAGGGTGGGTGGAGGGGAGGATCTAGAACAAGGGCTCACTGTTTTAAAATAAGGGGTTGCCCATTTCAGACAGATGAGGCCTTCCCCACTGCCAGGGTGAGGCCTAACGCAAACTAGAGGAACAATGCCTCATATTCTGCCTGGGTGGTCGACAACCCGAGGTACAAACATTTGAGTTTTCCAATTGTCAAAATCGAGTTTATTGTCAGATGCACAAGTCCATGTGTGCACAGGTGCAATGAAAAACTTACTTGCAGCAGCATCACAGGCACAGAGCGTCAGGTAAGCAGCCTTCACAAGAAAAACAAACAAATTTTTACAAGAAAGAACAATTGTAAGAACAGAATTTCAACAAATAAAACAGTCCATTGTAATGCAAAGTGATCAAAGTGGTCCCAGTGTTGCTAAACTGTAGTGATCAGGGTTGTGCCGGTTGGTTCATGAACCGAGTGGTTGAAGGGAAGTAGCTGTTCCTGAACCTGGTGGTGTGGGACTTCAGGCTTCTGTACCTCCTGCCCGACGGGAGCTGTGAGAAGATGGCACGGCCCGGATGGTGGGGATCTTCGATGATGGATGTTGCCTTCTTGAGGCAGCACCTCCTGTGGATACCCCCGATGGTGGGGAGGAATGTGCCCGTGACGTATTGGGCAGAGTCCACTGCTCTCTGCAGCTTCTTACATTCCTGCGCATTTGAATTGCCGTCCCAGACCGTGATGCAACCAGTCAGGATACTTTCAACAGGACATCTGTAGAAATCTTAGATAAACCTCCTCTCCAGTGGGTTTCTCACCCCCCAAACTGAACCTCCTCCAGTCCTCCCATTTCTGTCCCCTCTCCCATCCCCCTCCAGCACCCCCCCCCCCCCTCACAATCTTTGTCTTTCTTCCCCTCCTACACATACTGATCACACACAACATCCCTCCTCATGCGTCTGGTTCTGGGTCTATCTGCCCTGCACCTCTCCCCTAATGGTTCCCACCATCACCTTCCTGACTGGTCAGATCCCACCAATGGCAGCCCTTGTGTTCCTCCAACAGCTGTCTCCACCTTCACCTCCCCTCCCACCACCTCACTCCATCTGCCTCTCCTCTTTTGTTTGCCACTATCCATCGTCCACCTGTCTCCCAACACCGCCCCTTCCCTCCCCTACCTGGCTCGACCTGCCCATCATCCTTCACCCCTCCTGAATCCACCAATCACCTCGGGGCTCCTGTCTCACCCCTCCCGCTCTCCCCTTTACACCGGCCCTCTCCCCTCTCCCCTCAATCCTGATTGCAAGGTCTCAACCCAGAACATCGACAATTCCTCTCCCCCCACAGACGCCGCTCGACCTGCTGATTCCCTCCAGCAGATTGTTTGTTGCTCCAGTTTGCAGTGTCTGCCGTCTCTGGGGTCTCCATGAAGTTAATTTTTTCTTTTGGAGGGTGGTGAGTCTTTGGAACACTCTTTGCTAGAAGCAGAGACTTTGAAGACAGTGGCAGACAGATTCTTGATAAGCAAGGGGGTGAAAGGTTATGGGGATAGATGGGAACATAGAACACTACAGCACAGTACAGGCCCTTCGGCCCACAATGTTGTGCCAACATTTTATCCTCCTCTAAGATCTATCTAACCCTTCCCTCCGACATAGTCCTCCATTTCTCTATCATTCATGTGTCTATCTAAGAGTCTCTTAATTGTCCCTAATGTATCTGCCCCCACAACCTCTGCTGCCAGTGCGTTCCACGCACCCACCACTTTCTGTGTAAAACAAAAACTTACCCCTGACATCCACCTCGTACCTTCCTCCAATCACCTTACAATTATGTCCCCTCGTGTTAGCCATTGTTACACTGGGAAAAAGTGTCTGACTGTCCACTCGATCTATGCCTCTTATCATCTTGTACACCTCTATCAAGTCACCTCTCATCCTCCTCTCCAAAGAGAAAAGCCCTAGCTCGCTCAACCCATCCTCATAAGACAGCTCTCAAATCCAGGCAACATCCTAGTAAATCTCCTCTGCACCCTCTCTAAAGCTTCCACATCCTTCCCATAATGAGGTGACCAGAACTGAACACAATACTCCAAGTGTGGTCTGACCAGAGTTCTATAGAGCTGCAACATCACCTCGCGGCTCTTGAACTCAATACCCCGACTAATGAAGGCCAACACTCCATATGCCTTCTTAACAACCCTATCAACCTGCGTGGCAAGGTCCCTCTGTTCCTCCACACTGCTAAGAGTCCTGCCATTAATCTTGTATTCTGCCTTCAAATTTGATCATCGAAGTGTATCACTTCACACTTATCTGGGCTGAACTGCATCTGCCGCTTCTCAGCCCAGCTCTGCATCCTGTTGTAATCTACAGCAACCTGCTACACTATCCACAACACCACCAACCTTTGTATCATCAGCAAGAGTTGAGGTTACAATTAGATCAGCAGTGATTTTTTTGGAAGGGAGGGGGAGACTTGAGGAGCTGAATGGCCTACTCCTGCTCCTAATTTGTACATTAATATGTTCTAGTCATCATCCCTGCTTCAAAGATACTGGAAAATAGTTGTTCATTCAATCTAACAAGAGTAAATTATTAAATAAAATAGAACATTGAACAGTACAGCACAGGAACAGGCCCTCTGGCCCACAATGTTGTGCCGAACTAATTAAGCTAGTACTTAAATGCCCAACTAAATTAATCCCTTCTGCCTACACAATGTCCATATCCCACCAACCTTTGCACATTCACATCCCTATCTTAATCACCTCTGTCATATTTGACTCCACTGCAACAGCTGGCAGCCCGTTCCAGGCACCCACTACTCTCTGTGTTTTTAAAAAAAACTTGCCCCGCACATCTCCTTTGAACTCTTCCCCCCTCACCTTAAATGTACGTCCTCTGGTGTTAGACTTTTTAACTCTTGGGGGGGAAAGAAAACTGGCTGTCTACTCTATTGATGCCTCTCATAATCTTGTAAACCTCTATCAGGTCTCCCCTCAGCCTCTGCCGCTCCAGAGAAAACAACCCAAGTTTGTCCAACCTCTCCTCAAAGCACATGCCATCTAATCCAGGCAGCATCCTGGTGAATCTCTTCTGCACCCTCTCCAAAACCTCCCTTTAAGTGGGGTGACCAGAATCGAATGCAGTGCTCCAGATGCGGCCTAACCAGAGTTTTATAAAGCTGCAACATAACTTCCTGACCCTGAAAATAAAAATCTTCAATGACGAGACCGGATCGTTCTTGCCATGACCTTCTCCAGAGAGACAGGCAGACTCTCCAGCTCATGACAAACGAATTGATGTAGTTGGTCACTTGACACTTAAACATATTCCACTAACGTTACCAGTTTGAAGGAGCAACGTAAAAGAGTAAAGAAAGGGGCAAAAAGGATCAGGATTCAGAAGATTCCAGAGTTTAGTGACAGGCAGCTAAAGGTCGACAGATTGACACCAGAGATGAACCATCAAGAGCTTGGACACAGAAGACACCTTGTTGGATGATCAGGCTTGGGGAGGGAGTGGGGTCCTCGCTGCAGGTGACCATCACTGGTTGGGAGTTAGTGAAGATGGTGGGGCAGTGGGTGAAGGCTGAAGTGACTGTCTGAGTTAGAACATAGACAGCAGTCTGGTCCATTCCCACCGCAGGAGCAGGCGAAGACTTGGCTGTGGGATGGGTTGCTGCTGTGGTTCAGCCCCCAGGATTCCTCTGAAGTGTTTGGCATTGTTTTGGGTGTGGGCTGCTGAGCTCTGGCTCATTAACATTGCAACTTCATGGAGATTTGATTGAGTCACGCTGCTCCTTGGATGTATGTGTAATCCAGAGAGAGAGAGGTCCTTGGGTAAACCAAAACCCAGTCTCGTGTTGTGTGGGTGTGGCCAAATTCCTCTGCCACTAAGATTGCGTTTTGTTTTAAACCAGGAAATATTACTGTTATGGAATGTAGAACAAAACAGCACAGGAACAGGCTCTTTGCCCCGTGACGTCTACGCCGCACATGGTACTGAATTGAACTAAATCTTTTCTGTCTGTCCACATCCCTCCATTCCCTGAATAGTCACGTGCATTAGTTAATTATTGTCACTTGTACTGAGGTACAGTGAAAATCTTGTCTAACAGCCTCTTAAACCCCACTATCGTATCTGCCTCCACCACCACCCCTGGCAGCGCATTCCAGACACCCACCACTCTCTGTGTAAAAAAAACACACAAAAGCTGACCCCGCACATTGGGATTGGTTTATTATTGTCACTTGTACCGAGGTACAGTGAAAAACTTGTCTTGCATACCGATCGTACAGATCAATTGATTACACAGTGCATTGAGGTAGTCGTGGTGGCTATCCCTCGGTCGATGATCTTCGTTCCGTTGATCTACTTATGGGGTCTCAAGGGCTTACGAGTCCAATCTTGGCTCTGAAAGTTCTTCCGCATTCAGGACAGGTAGTTCCAGATGGCAGATCAGGCTTTGATTGTTGCTGCCTCTCTTTCCAGGGTAAGAGAGGGTAAAACAAAAACAGAGTAAAGTGTCATAGCCACACATCTCCTTTAAAACTTTCCCCCTCTCACCTTAAATGCACGCCCTCTAGTATTCAACATTTCTACTCTGGGAAGAAGACTGACAGTCTACCCTATCTATGTTTCTCATAATTTTATAAACTATCAGGTCAAACTGTGAGGAATCTTCTCTTGGAGTGTGTGCAGTAGAGTTTTGCTACAACACTTCTCTGCCTCCCTCTTCCTGCCCCTATCCTTGTCTGTATGTCTATATTTCTTGCTGTCTAGGTAAAGCAGATGTGATACTCAAGGTCATTACAGTTATTTCAGAACTAACACGTTTTTACTGTGTCACCAGATCTCTACAGCGTTCCTCTGAAAATTTCAAACTCTTCTTTCTTAAAATAAGCCAGTTCCACAGGGCACTCCAACTTCCCCCAATGTGAGTGTCTACTTTAACATAAACCTTGAACCGACCTGCACAACCCTAACCCTACCTCAGCAGCGGAACACTACAGATCACCTCTTGCACTACTGTGGACTTGTCTCTGATCGTGTTTATGTTTTGCACGAGTGTTTTGTTTTGCAGTCTTTTCCTTCACTATTGGTATAATTTATATTCTGTGTGTGGTTTGTACTGACGGACCTGTGACGCTGCTACAAGCAAGTTTTTCATTGTACCTCACAGTACTTGTACACGTGACAACAAACTCGATTTGACTTGATCATTATGGTCAAACTCTTTTGTCTTTGCCTCCCCGCTCCCTGCTTGGGGAACAACCTTCACTGGATCATCAGCAGGGCAGAGCACACACCCGTCTGTATCAGTGGAGATGGTTGAGAGCTTCAAGTTCCTACATGTAAACATTACCAATAGCCTGTCCTGGTCCAACCACGTAGATGCGATAGCCAAGAAAGCTCACCAGTGCCTCTACTTCCTCAGAAGTCTAAAGAAATTTGCCATGTCCATGTTGACCCTCACCAATTTTTATAGATGCACCATAGAAAGCTTCCTATCTGGATGCATCACGGCTTGGCATGGCAACTGCTCTGCCCGAGACTGCAAGAAACTGCAGAGAGTTGTGGACACAGCTCAGCACATCACCGAAACCAGCCTCCCCTCCACGGACTCTGTCTACACTTCTCGCTGCCTCAGTAAAGCAGCCAACATAATCAAAGACCCCACCCACCCGGGACATTCTCTCTTCTTCCCCCTCCCATCAGGCAGAAGGTACAAAAGCCTGAAAGACCATGCCACCGGGCTCAAGGACAGCTTCTAACCAACTGTTATAAGACTATTGAACGGTTTCCTAGTACGATAAGTGAACTCTTGACCTCACAATCTACCTCATTATGACCTTGCACCTTATTGTCTGCCTGCACTGCACTTTCTCAGTAACTGTAACACTTTATTCTGCATTCTGTTGTTGTTTTCCCTTGTAATACCTTGACGTCTCGCAAAAGTGGTCTCACCTGCTAAAGTTATAGCTCCATGGACTCTGTATTTGTATCAGAATCAGGTTTATTATCACTGACTTATTTGACGTGAAATTTGTTGTTTTGCAGCAGCAGTAGTACAGTGCAAGACATAAAATTGGTATAAATTACAAAAGTAAATAAATAGTACAAAAAAAAGGAATAACGAGGTAGTGTCCATGGGTTCATGGACCGTTCAGAAATCTGATGGCGGAGGGGAAGAAGCTGTTCCTGAATCGTTGAGTGTGCCTCTTCAGGCTCCTGTATCTCCTCCCTGAAAGAAGAGGGCATGTCCCGGGTGGGGAGGATGTGATGCTGCCTTCTTGAGGCACCACTTCTTGAAGATGTCCTCGATGGTGGGGAGGGTTGTGCCTGTGATGGAGCTGGCTGAGTCTACAACCCTCTGCAGCCTCTTGTGATCCTGTCCCATCGCGACGTGCGCACCCACATGAGCCTTGCACACTCGCTGTCCCTTAACACCCATGTAACTTCACACACCATCGTTTAACAGCAACAGAACGCCTGTGTGGTGTGTGATTAAATGTATCCCAAATCCTGAGTACCTTCAGCGAATCTCACTGGGAGCCCAACGGCCTTGTGCCTCCAGTCTTCTATGCATCATGAACACCCCAGGTCCCTTGCGGAAAACCGAGGCTCCGTTCCACCAGGAGATCAATAAACAAATGCTGGGAAGACTCAGCAATCTGGGCTGGTTCACCTCTCCACAGATGCTGCCTGACCTGCTGTGTATTTCCAGCACTCTGTCTTCCTTTGTCGGGCTGCATCAGGAGACTCGAGAAGGCAGATGCTGGAATCTGGATCAACATACAAGACTCTGGAGGAACTCAGCAGGTCAGGCGGCATCTGTGGAGGGAAATGGACAGGGTATTGGGGCAGGCGATCAGAGGCTCGGTCAAAGGTGTGTGTTTAGGAACAAAAGTGTCTGAGTACCTTTTTCTCATTCACTTGTTACAATACTGGAGTACAGAGGGTAAATTAAACTGACAAAGTACTTTATTGATGCAAGGGACTGGCAGAGAGCCAGGACAGCATTTATAATATGTGTGTACTCCCACACATTGAGAAAACTTGTGCCAAGTTCTACCCTAAGGCAGACCTACAGCACGGGGCAGTTGTCTTTCAACTGAGGTTCTTAAAGTGGTCCCTGCTTTAATAATGAAAATTGGATAGGCTAAGTCTTTTTCCCAGGGTAGAGAAACTGGAGGATGTGCATTTAAGGTGAGAGGGGGTAAGTTTAAAGGAGATTAGCAGGGCAAGTATTTTACACAGAGGGTGGTGGGTGCCTAATGTGCTGCCAGGTGTGGTGGTGGAGGCGGACACAATAGACATGGATATGCAGGGAGTGGAGGGATACGGACCATGTGCAGGCAGAAGGGATTAGTTTAATTTGGCATCGAGTTCAGCACAGACATTGTGGGCCAAAGGGCCTGTTCCTGTGCTGTACTGTTGTACATTAAAATAGGAATAATTTGAACCAAATAATTGTCTGGTGCCTTCAACTAGCACAAAGTATCTTCTAGAAACACAAGAGGCCGCAGATGCTGGAATCTGGAGCAAAAAACAAACTGCTAGAAGAGCTCAGCAAGTCAGGCAGCACCTGTGGAGGGGAGGGGAAGGGGTGACCGACGTTTTGGGTCAAGACCCTGCATCAGGACTGAGAGCGGAGAGCAGATATGGTATATAGAGGGGAGGGGAGGGGTGAGACGGGATGGGAGGTGATAGGTGGATCGAGGAGGGGTGAAGGATGATGGGCAGGGGCCGGGTAGGGGAGTGGGAAGAGGAGGAGTTGGGAGACGGAGGCTGGAGGTTGATAGGTGGAGGCAGACAAGGAAAAGAAAGGGTTGATGAGCTGGGAGTGCAGACGGTGGAAGGTGATGAGCAGGAACACAAAGGCTACCAGTGCTGGGACCTGATCAGTAAGGAAGGGGATGACGGGAGCCACCAGGGGAGAGGTGCAGGGCAGGTGGGGGAGGAGATCTGGTGGGTGAATTGTGTGGGTCCCTCCCTTCTCTACTTCCTCCAGTGCTAGTACAGGGGCTCCCTGGGTTATGGAATGACTTGACATATGGAGATTCAACTTTATGCAACTTCTCCCACGCATTTGTCAAGCTTGTAATAAAATTAAAATGTTTCACAGTATTCATCAATGACTGGGTGCAGTATATATTCCAGTGGTTTAATTATGGGTGCTGTTGGGGTGATTGATCAGTGAAATGAAAGAGCTGTAGCAAGTGTATGTAGGGCGACGTGACATGGGTAGCGATAGGCAACAGACATTTCTGACTTACAGAGAAATGGCCTTAAGACAGTTCTCGGGAATGGAACCCTTGTGTAACCCGGGGACTTCCTGTATTCCTTAAATAAGGGGACCAAAACTGTGCTCCGTGTCCCAGGTGTGGCCTCACCAACGCCCTGTAGCATTGGAACAAAACTCCCTGATTTCTAAACTCCAACACTCTTGCAACAAAAGCCAACATGCCACCTCAATCACTTGTCGGACCTGCCTGCTAAGCTTTCGTGATTCATGCAGTAGATCCCTCTGAACATCACTCACTTGTGGTTTCTCTCCATTTATATAATGGCCTGCCTTTGGATTCCTCTTACCTCACACTTTCCCACATTAAATTCCAGCATCTGCAATCTCTTGTGTCTCCAGTTTACTACTCCACTGTGAAGGCATGCCCACTTTGAAGAAGTTCTCCTCTCCGCCAGAGCTCTGTGAGGCCCTCACTCACTAGTATATAGAACATAGAACAGTACAGCACAATACAGGCCTTTCGGCCCACAATGTTGTGCCGACCTTTAAACCTCGCCTAAGACTATCTAACCCCTTCCTCCCACATATCCCTCTATTTTAAATTCCTCCATATGCCTATCTAGTAATCTCTTGAATTTGACCAATGTACCTGCCTCCACCACCACCCCAGGCAGCGCATTCCATGCCTCAACCACTCTCTGGGTAAAAAACCTTCCTCTGATATCTCCCTTGGATTTCCCACCCATTACTTTAAAGCCATGCCCTCTTGTATTGAGCATTGGTGCCCTGGGAAAGAGGCGCTGGCTGTCCACTCTATCTATTCCTCTTAATATTTTGTACACCTCTATCACGTCACCTCTCATGCTCCTCTCCAAAGAGTAAAGCCCCAGCTCCCTTAGTCTCTCCTCATAATCCATACTCTCCAATCCAGGCAGCATCCTGGTAAATCTCCTCTACAACCTTCCTGGGTAGAGACCCAGTGTTGTCTCTACTGATCTTCACCGAGACTCAGTACCACAGCCACGTGATATTGCCCCACCTCAGCTGATTCCACCCAGCCCCTGACTCACCCCTCCCTCTCACCTCTTTATACCAGCTATCTTCCCTCTATCCTCTCAGTCCTGATGCAGGGTTGTGACCTGAAATGTCGACCATCTCTCTGCCTCCACAGATGCTGCTTGACCTGCTGAGAACCTCCAGCAGTTTTTTGCTGATTACTTTTGAGCATTGTAACTTGAAACCAGTGGTCTCTCGTGATGTTAATGGCAGTTGGGCTGAAAGGACTCTGTCTTTTCCCTGATATCCCTTCAATTGAAATTGGAATTGGGTTATTATTGTAGCATGTACCGAGGTACAATGAAAAACTTTGTTTTGCATACCATCCATACAGATCATTTCAGAACGTAAGTCCATTGAGGTAGAACAAGGGAAAAACAATAACAGAATGCAGAATAAAGTGTCACAGTTACAGAGAAAGTGCAGTGCAGACAGGCAATAAGGTGCAAAGTCATAATGAGGTAGATTGTGAGATCAGGAGTTCACCTTATCATACTAGGGAACTGTTCAATAGTCTTATAACAGTGGGATAGA
Source organism: Pristis pectinata (assembly GCF_009764475.1). Classification (NCBI taxonomy): domain Eukaryota; kingdom Metazoa; phylum Chordata; class Chondrichthyes; order Rhinopristiformes; family Pristidae; genus Pristis; species Pristis pectinata. The sequence goes on from NC_067415.1 coordinate 2,834,263, forward strand.
TGTTGTCCTTGAGCCTGGTGGTACGTGCTTTCAGGCTTTTGTGTATTCTGCCCAATGGGGCAGGGGGGTGGGTGGAGAAGAGAGAATGTCTGGGGTGGGTGGGGTCTTTGATTATCCTGGCTGCTTTACTGAGGCAGCAGGAAGTGTAGACAGAGTCCGTGGAGAGGAGGCTGGTTTCGGTGATGTGCTGGGCTGTGTCCACAACTCTCTGCAGTTTCTTGCAGTCTCGGGCAGAGCAGTTGCCATACCAAGCCGTGATGCATCCGGATGGGATGGCTTCTATGGTGCATTGATAAAAAATTGGTGAGGGTCAATAGGGACATGGCAAATTTCTTTAGCCTTCTGAGGAAGTAGAGGCACTGGTGAGCTTTCTTGGCCATCGCATCTACATGGTTGGACCAGGACAGGCTATTGGTGATGTTTACATGTAGGAACTTGAAGCTCTCAACCATCTCCACTGATACAGACGGGTGTGTGCTCTGCCCTGCTGATGATCCAGTGAAGGTTGTTCCCCAAGCAGGGAGCGGGGAGGCAAAGACAAAAGAGTTTGACAATAATGATCAAGTCAAGTCGAGTTTGTTGTCACGTGTACAAGTACTGTGAGGTACAATGAAAAACTTGCTTGTAGCAGCGTCACAGGCGCATCAGTACAAACCACACACAGAATATAAATTATACCAATAGTGAAGGAAAAGACTGCAAAACAAAACACTCGTGCAAAACATAAACACGATCAGAGACAAGTCCACAGTAGTGCAAGAGGTGATCTGTAGTGTTCCGCTGCTGAGGTAGGGTTAGGGTTGTGCAGGTCGGTTCAAGGTTTATGTTAAAGTAGACACTCACATTGGGGGAAGTTGGAGTGCCCTGTGGAACTGGCTTATTTTAAGAAAGAAGAGTTTGAAATTTTCAGAGGAACGCTGTAGAGATCTGGTGACACAGTAAAAATGTGTTAGTTCTGAAATAACTAATGACCTTGTGTATCACATATTTGGAAATTGTTTTTGATGACACAGTGGTATGGAACCTCATCCAAGTCATGAAATGAGCTTTGTCTTGTTTTACTGTTAATTTAAGTGTGCAGCTTCTAACCTGGCTGATTATTGGTGCACACTCCACTTTATTTTCCTGCAGTTAGGAGACATTTAGGAGGCTTACCAACTGTTCATGTTGGTTACAGCCGGGAATTGAGAGAAGCTAGAATCCAGGAAGCTTTCACATTTAACACTGGGAAATGTTGGAGGTGCAACTAAATAGTGGAAATGAACAAAAACTTTTTAATATTTGGATATCAAATTATGAGGAGAAAGTAGTTAGATACAGAGTGAAGCTCCCTCTACACTGTCCCATCACACAATCCCGGGGTCAGACGGAGTGAAGCTTCCTCTACACCGTCCCATCACACACTCCTGGGGTCAGACACAGAGTGAAGCTCCCTCTACACTGTCCTGTCACAATCTCTGAGAGACCTTTATGAGATCAGAGCAGTCTGCACTGTGCACCTGATCCATTGAACGAGTCGGACAAAGTTTAAATTACAATCTGCATTCATCAAGCAACTGACCCATCCTGTGGGGCTGTATTGTTTTTCAAGGCTGACTGGGCAGCCTCCAAGGTCCTGAGTCAGAATGTTGTGGATTATGTCCCACTGCAGAGAATTGAGTGCAGCAATGCAAGCAGGCAGTGCTCGGGAGTGCTGCACTGTCTGAGGTGCTGTGTTTAGGGTGAGTCATTAAACTGATGCCCTGTCTGCTCTCTGAGTGGTGATAAAGATGCCAGCAGATTGTTGTGGAGAGGGCTATGTTTGTTGCCCGAACCAACATTGCATTATCTGGTCAGTTGTTAATTATGGAACTTCATGGAAGTGGTTTCTTGCAACATATCCTGAGAACTCCCAGGGGAGGAGCTTGGCTTCCTAGATCTTCTGTCTTTCAGTGCTGGGAACTGTTCTGACCGCTCTCCTGCACTGTTCCTCTGCAGCAAGTGGCAAACACGAAAATTGGAGCAGCACTTACACAGTGTGGTCACTCTGACTCAGTGCTGGGATGTTGCTGGATCAGCACTGAGACTTTAGGTAATGTCACTGACTTCATAGAATCATAGAACAGTACAGCACAATACAGGCCCTTTGGCCCACAATGTTGTGCTGACCTTTAAACCTCACCTAATGCTATCTAACCCCTTCGTATCACATATCCCTCTATTTTAAATTCCTCCGTATGCTTATCTAACAACCTCTTGAATTTGACCAATGTACCTGCCTCCACCACCGCCCCAGGCAGCACATTCCATGCCCCAACCACTCTCTGGGTAAAAAACCTTCCTCTGATATCTCCCTTGAACTTCCCACCCATTACTTTAAAGCCATGCCCTCTTGAGCATTGGTGCCCTGGGAAAGAGGCGCTGGCTGTCCACTCTATCTATTCCTCTTAATATTTTGTACACCTCTATCATGTCTCCTCTCATCCTCCTTCTCTCCAAAGAGTAAAGCCCTAGCTCCCTTAGTCTCTCCTCATAATCCATACTCTCCAAACCAGGCAGCATCCTGGTAAATCTCCTCTGCACCCTCTCCAACGCCTCCACATCCTTCCTTTAATGAGACGACCAGAACTGGACACAGTACTCTAAGTGTGGTCTAACCTGAGTTTTGTAAAGCTGCATCATTACCTTGCGGCTCTTAAACTCGATCCCATGACTTATGAAAGCTAACATCCCATAAGCTTTCCTAACTACCCTATCCACCTGCGAGGCAACTTTCAGTGATCTGTGGATATGAACCCCCAGATCCCTCTGCTCCTCCACACTGCCCAGAATCCTGCCATTTACCTTGTACTCCACCTTGGAGTTTGTCCTTCCAAAGTGTACCACCTCACACTTCTCCGGATTGAACGCCACCTGCCACTTCTCAGCCCAGCTCTGCATCTTATCAATGTCCCTCTGCAATCTTCAACAATCCTCTACGCTATCCACAACACCACCAACCTTTGTGTCATCTGCAAACTTGCCAACCCAGCCTTCCACCCCCTCATCTAAGTCATTAATAAAAATCACAAAAAGTAGAGGTCCCAGAACCGATCCCTGTGGGACACCACTAGTCACAGCCCTCCAATCCGAATGCACTCCCTCCACCACAACCCTCTGCTTTCTACAGGCAAGCCAATTCTGAATCCATATGGCCAAGACTCCCTGGATCCCATGCCCTCTGATCTTCTTAAGAAGCCTACCATGTGGAACCTTGTCAAATGCGTTACTAAAATCCATGTGGACCACATCTACTGCACTACCCTCATCAATCTGCCTGGTCACCTCCTCAAAGAACACTATTAGGCTTGTGAGACATAATCTGCCCTTCACAAAGCCATGCTGGCTGTCCCTGATCAGACCATGATTCTCTAGATGCCCATAGATCCTATGTCGAAGAATCCTTTCTAACAGCTTGCCCACCACAGACATAAGGCTCACTGGTCTGTAATTCCCTGGACTATCCCTACTACCTTTTTTGAATAAGGGGACAACATTTGCCACCCTCCAATCCTCCAGTACCATTCCCGTGGACAATAAGGACTCAAAGATCTAGCCAACGGTTCAGCAATCTCCTCCTTCATCTTGCGGAGCAGCCTGGGGAATATTCAGTCATCTCTGATGCTGTTGCACGTTTCCTGCTGTGTGATACCTGTGTTTATGATTGTCTCTGTGTGTGTCCTCCACCTTCCAAGTGAAGAGTCCCAACCCAAACCGTTGGCTGTTCATTTCCCTCCACAGATGCTGCCTGACCCGCTGAGTTCCTCCTGCATCTGGTGTGTTGTTCCAGATTCCACCATCAGCTGTACATTGTGTCTGCTGCCATTGTGTCTGTCTTGAACGCATTTAACACTCTGCTGACAGCAGTGGCTGATACAACAGTGTATGAAAAGTCGTACCACAGAGCAGCATTGTTTTATTGTCACGTGTACCGAGATAGAGCGAAAAGCTTTTGCTTGCATGCCATCCAGACAGATCATTCCGTACAAAAGTACTTTGAGGTAGTACAAATGACAACAGGATGCAGTTAACAGAGAAAGTGCAGTGCAGGTAGACAAATAAGGTGCAAGGGCCACAATGAGGTAGATTAGGAGATCAAGAGTTCATCTTTAGTGTATGTGAGGTCTGATAATAGCGGGATAGAAGCTGTCCTTGAGCCTGGTGGTACATGCTCTAAAGCTTTTGTATCTTCTGCCCGATGGGAGGGGGGAGAAGAGAGAATGTCTGGGTGGCTTTGAAGCTGCACTCATGCTTGTGGATACTACACTGCTTCCTTTTATTTGAACAAGTACCAAACCTATGCCAAACACCCTACAATAAATTCTACTATTGCTTTACAAACTACACATGTAACTAATTATTATAGAGATGTCACAGTCATAAACATAACTGGTAACCTACCCATATTCTGATAATCTCAACTCCCTACCCTCACCACATTCTATAGGGGTACTATTGAGAGTGTCCCGACCAGCTGCATCTCTGCCTGGGACGGTAACTGTGACACCTCTGACCGTAAGTGTTTGCAGAGAATTGCAAGTACAGCTGGAAGGATCATTGGAGTACCTCTTCCCTCCATCCTGGACGTCTACAACACACGATGCACACGCAAGGTCTGCAGAATCATAGATGACCCCTCTCATCCCTCCCACGACCTATTTGTCCCACTGCCGTCTGACAAGCGGTACCGGAGCATCCAGGCCAGAACTACTAGACTGTACAACAGTTTTTCCCCCAGGCTGTCAGGCTCCTGAATACCCTGGAGACAGTCTCAGACAAATGCTGTGTCAAAAGCCCTGGTTTGCACAACGGCGTATAGGAACTTTGGCTGCTGCTGAACATGTTTATACAATTAATGCAACACGCTGAGTTCTGTATTTTCTTCGTCCAACTCGGTTTTGCACTAACCCTGCACTAATTTTGTATTCTGTACACACCGTTTTTTGCACTGTTTGTACTTGCACAATTTTTTTTGTCTGTGTTTATTGTATGTCCTCTGTTCTATGTACGTCCTCTGTTGTGTGAGTCTGGGGGAAACGACATTTCGTTCCTCTGTGTGTTTTTACAATAAAGTAACTTGAACTTGAAACTTCCCATCCCTCCAATATCCACTCCCTGTTTTGGTAATCACAATGGTTCACTTCTCCACACACTTTCATAAATGACTAATCTCACATCCTGAAATGCTTTTGTTACCTTGACTGCACATAATTGTACCACATTGTGTGACGTACATTTGTCATAGGGAGGTACAGCAGGGAACCAGGCCCTTCGGCCCACTGAGTCTGTGCCGATCATCAACTTCCAATTTACACTAATCCGACACTATTCCATCTTATTCTCCCCACATTCCCATTGACTCCCCCAGATTCTACCCCTCACCCACACACTAGGGTCAACTTACAGTGGTCAGTTAGCCCACCGACCCTCACATCTTTGGGATGTGGGAGGAAACTGGAGCACCCGAGGGAAACCCACATGGTTAAAGGGAGAACGTAATTGGTTTATTATTGTTGGATGTGCTGAGATACAGTGAGAAGCTTTTGTTTGTGTGCATTCCAGACAGGTCATTCCAAACACTGAGGTAGTAAAAGAAAACAGATTGCAGACTATAGTGTTACAGTTACAGAGAAAGTGCGGTCAGGCAGACAATAAGGTGCAAGAGCCACGACGAAGTAGATTGGGAGATGAAAAGTTCATCTTTTAGCGTATGAGAGGTCAGTTCAAGGGTCTGGTAACAGCAGGGTAGAAGCTGTCCTTGAGCCTGGTGGTACGTGTTCTCAAACTTTTGTATCTTCTGCCTGACGGGAGAAGGGAGAATGACGGGTTCCGAGGTCAGGATCAAACCTGATCTCTGGCGCTGTGAGGCAACAGCTCGACCAGTGATGCCACTGCGTCTCCCTAACATTGATTTTAAACATTGATGGTAACACCCAACTTAGGTTGAACATCTATTAACTTCTACCGTAGTTCCAGTTATATATCCCTGTTTCCAGTATGTCCCTAAATATCATAAATAGAATTATATTATTTTCTCTGCTTCGTAAGGATCCCTTCCTTCATGCTTCTGCTCTCATTTCAACCTCACATCTCTAAGTTGAGTTTACTGTCATATGCAAAAGTCCATGTGTGCACAGGTGCAATGAAAAACTTACCTGCAGCAGCATCACAGGCACAGAGCATCAGATAAGCAGTGTTCACAAGAAAACATAAATTATTCAAAATCATAAAAGAAGGAACACAAAACAATAAAAAACAAAGTAGTGCAAAGTGGTCCCAGTGTTGCTGTACTGAGGCAGTGATTAGGGTTGTGCCGGTCGGTTCAAGAACCGAGTGGTTGAAGGGAAGTAGCTGTTCCTGAACCTGGTGGTGTGGGACTTCAGGCTTCTGTACCTTCTGCCCAATGGGAGCTGGGAGAAGGTGGCACGGCCCGGATGGTGGGGATCTTCGATGATGGGTGTTGCCTTCTTGGGGCAGCACCTCCTGTAGATACTCCTGATGGTGGGGAGGGATGTGCCCCTGATGTATTGGGCAGAGTCCACTACTCTCTGCAGCTTCTTACGTTCCTGCGCATTCGAACTGCCGTCCCAGACGGTGATGCAACCAGTCAGGGTACTTCGAACAGCACATCTGTAGAAGTTTGTTAGAGTGTTCGGTGACAAGCCGAACCTCCTTCACCTCCTAACAAAGTAGAGACTCTGGAGCAGCTGCCTTATGATTGCATTTATGTGCTGGGCCTCCTTCTTCAGCTTCCCACGCACACTGGAACTTTCTTCTTCCACTGACCCTCTGGAAGTTGGAAGGTCATCATCTCTGACCTTTGCCCTCTGGATAATGTCCAGTGCACACCCGTCTCGTCTCCAACCTTTCCTGCTGCACTTTGGCTTTGCTGTACTGAGCTGGTTCAGTAAGTCCAGACTTAGTGTGACACCACTCTTAGGACCATTGGGACCTCCAAATCACCACCACATGACAATACTCCCTGCTCACCAGAGCTCACTCATAAAATATATGAGCAGAATTAGGCCATTCGGCCCATCAAGTCTGCTCCACCATTCAATCATGGCTGATTTTTCTCAACCCCATTCTCCCACCTTCTCCCCTTAACCCCCTTACCAATCAAGAACCTATCAATATCTGCCTGATGCACCCAATGACTTGGCCTCCACAGCCGTCTGTGGCAATGAATTCCACAGATTCACCACCCTCTGGCTGAAGAAATTCCTCCTCATCTTAGTCCTAAAGGGGCGTCCCTTTATTCTGAGGCTGTACCCTCAGATCCTGGACTCTCCCACTGATGGAAACTCCTCTCCACGTCCATCCTTTCAGTATTCAGTAGGTTACAAGTAACAAATGGGTGGTTGATGATCGGCAGGGACTCGATGGGCTGAAGGGCTGAAGTGCTGTATCTCTTTGTGACTCTATAACTCTGATTAAGAGACCTACCAGGCTCTTTCCCGATGCCTGTCCGGTATCACCCAGCACCGCAGGAGCTGTGGGCTTGATGGAGGTGACCTCGCTATAAAACCTTCCTTCCTCATCAACGCAGTGTCACAGCTGCCACCCCAGATTCAGGGAGCCAGCTGGGTTGTATCATCTAATAGAATCTTGGGCTGCACACAGCCTCACAGCTCCAGTGACCTCTGGCACTGTCTGTGTGGAGTCTGCACGTTCTCCCTGTGACCGCGTGGGTTTCTCCCGGGTGGTCCAGTTTCCTCCCACATCCCATCAACCTGCAGGTTGGTGGGTTAATTGGCGTTGTGTCCCTGCTAACAGTTCCCCTCCACCCCAGTGCAGTGTGTTTTTTCTGTAGCCCCGGGCATCTGAGACCAGGTGGTTTGTGTGATGGTCCTGGTTTGTTCCCCCCACCTCTTGGAACCAGGTGACTCCTGATCTCACTCGATCTGACCTATTTCCAGTCAAGCCTGCCTGTGGTCTCCACATGACTCCGTTATAGAGAGGGGGCCTTCAAGGCTCAACCATCTCAGAGGGCTGGCTTTCTATTGGTCCCTCAGTCTCAAGGCTTGGCAGAGACTGCCTCGGACTTTTGATGACATCTTTTCCATACACTGAGAATTCTGCTGTGAACTCCATCCCCAAACAGCTATACCTGGGCTCTCTCTCTCTAAGTGATCCCAGGATACCATCGGGCAGGAGATACAGAAGGCTGAAGTCCCACACCACCAGCTTCGGGAACAGCTACTTCCCTTCAACCATTCGGTTCTTGAACCAACCGGCACAACCCTAATCACTGCCTCAGTATAGCAACACTGGGACCACTTTGATCACTTTGCACTAAAATGGACTTTTATTTTGTTCGAATTGTGTTCTTTCTTGTAAAAATTGTGTATAATTTGTGTTTAATTTATGTTTTCCTTGTGAATGCTGCTTATGTGATGCTATGTGCCTGTGATGCTGCTGCAAGTAAGTTTTTCATTGCATCTGTGCACACATGGACCTGTGCATATGGCAATAAACTTGACCTTGACTTTGGTATTTGACCTTGAGAAGGTCCGAATCTTGCATCAGCCTGACGACACCTTGGCCAGCCAAATCTTCTGGCCCCTACATGTCCTTACTGAACTTTCAACTCACACGAGACACTGGGTAGAAGCGTGCCTGCAAGGTCTTTATAGAATGCACCCAGGATCTTCTCCGTGGCTCTGTGGTTCCTAGGTTACATGAGTCATGTGGCACCACCTTTGCATGTTTGGCTGTGTTTCTGACCTGTGGCCTCCCCTGGGAACTCAGTGCTATCGTGGGCTGTCAGGAACATCTCTGTTCCTTCCACTTGTGCAGCGACAGGCTGATACTACTTGTTCTTCTCCCACTCATCGGCACATCTGCCACTTTGGCTGCCTGCCATTGTGACTGCTCGACCGAGAGATTTCTGTTCTCCGTTCTCTCACTGACGACCACAGGGAGGCTCCTCCTGGGAGCAGCAGCTCACCTTCCTGGTGTCCAAAGGCTTTATTTTCTTGCTGTTCATGAAGGAAGGATAGAGATGCCAACAAACAGCCTTCACTGGAGGCAGTCAGTACTTGACTAACAGCAGTGGCTGGTACAACAATGCATCAAAAGTCATATCATCCGCATCGTCTTAAAGGTACACTCACAATTAAATAAACTACACTATTGAGTGGAGTTCAGGTCTCCCAGCTATAGGAAGGATGTCATTAAGCTGGAGAGGGTGCAGAAGGGATTCACAAAGATGTTGCCGGGACTGGAGGGCTTGAGTTATAAGGAGAGACTTGGGACAGTTACCTGTCCTCATCGCTCCTTCTGAAATTTGGAGTCAAATATTGTTCGGGAAAGCTCTTGTGAAGCATCTTACAATGTTTTGTTGGATTAACAGTGCTTTAAAAATGCACAATGATATCATTGCCATCAGGAACATCTCTGCCCCTTCCAAATGATGTATGCCTTTCCAGGGTCTATCCACAGTCCTTCTGCACACACAGTGCATACACAGCACCTAAACTTGTGTCATGTAGTTAGTTCCTCAGACTGGAAGGACTCTGCCCTGTTCCTCTTTCACAAGCCTGTGAGATGATTGCAAGCTGAGTTTTCCAACTGTTGTTGAAGAGAGATCAGCCTGTGACTGGAAGACTGACACAAGAAAAACGGCATGAGATTCGGGGGCAGAGGGGGATAGTGAGAGGGATCATTGTCTCCGACTTGTTGATGCTGAGGTATGTGAAATACACCCTGAACTGACAGGATGGCTTGTGAAATGAAATCTCTCTTGCAGAGTGTTAGCCTGGTGCAGGAAACATCTGTTGGCGTACACTGCAGTCTCTCTGAAGTGGCAGGGTAGCTGTGAGTGATGTGTCAGTTGCTCCCCTTCAGGAGACACGAGAGATGCTGGAATCTGGAGCAACACACAAAATGCTGAAGGGACCCGACGGGTCATGTCCTGGTCTCAACCCAAAACGTCGACTGTCCATTTTCCTCCACAGATACTGCCTGACCCGCTGAGTTCCTCCAGCAGTTTGTGTGTAGCTGCCTTTAAGGAGCTGATAAATTGGTTTATTATTGTCATATGTACTGAGGTACAGCTCAGCACATCACGGACACCAGCCTCCCCTCCATGGACTCTGTCTACACTTCTCGCTGCCTCGGTAAAGCAGCCAGAATAATCAAAGACCTCACCCACCCCGGTCATTCTCTCTTCTCCCCCCTCCCATCAGGCAGAAGATACAAAAGCCTGAAAGCACGTACCACCAGGCTCAAGGACAACTTCTATCCCACTGTTATAAGACTAGTCCCCTAGTACGATAAGATGGATTCTTGACCTCACAATCTAACTCGTTATGACCTTGCACCTTATAGTCTGCCTGCACTGCACTTTCTCTGTAACTGTAACACTTTATTCTACATTCTGTTATTGTTTTCCCTTGTACTAGCTCAACGCACTGTTGTAATGAATTGATCTGTACGAATGGTGTGCAAGACAAGTTTTCCACTGTACCTCAGTACAAGTGACAATAATAAAATTCCAATTCCAAAACTTTGTTTTGCATGCCAGGGGGCAAACAGTCAGCAGGTCAGTCAGCACCTGTGGAGAGAGGGGCAGGCAACCTTCCAGGTCAGTAACCTTTCGTAGAACTGTGATGAGACGGTGGTTTATCAGAATGTGTATTGTCTCAGAGGGTGGTGACTCTCTGGAACTCTTTGCCCCCGAGGGTGGTGGGGGCCGGATCATTGGATATATTAATGGTGGAGATTGATAAATATTTGAAAAATCGAGGAATTGAGGGTAGTGGGAAACTAGCACAGAAGAGGAGTTGAGGCCAGCGTAGATCAGCCGTGGTCATGTTGAATGGTGGGACAGGGTTGAGGGACTGAGTGGCCTCCTCCTGCTCCTGTTCTCTTGGGTTCCTGTGTTGCATGCACTTTTTTTTGAGAATGTGCATGTGCATGCTTGCGTGTGTGTGTGTGTGTGTGGTGCTCTGTGTATGGTTCATGTGTGTTTGTGTTATCCATCTGTGTGCATGTGTGGTTCATCTGTGTTTGTTCATGTGTGGTCTATGTATGTGTGGTTCGTTTCATAGAATAGAATCATAGAACAGTATAGAACAATACAGGCCCTTCGGCCCACAATGTTGTGCCAACCTTTAAACCTCGCCTAAGACTATCTAACCCCTTCATCCCACATATCCCTCTATTTTAAGTTCCTCCATAGCCTATCTAGTAATCTCTTGAATTTGACCAATGTACCTGCCTCCACCACCGCCCCGGACAGTACATTCCATGCCCCAACCACTCTCTGGGTGAAAAACCTCCCTCTGACATCTCCCTTGAACTTCCCACCCATTACTTTAAAGTCATGCTCTCTTGTATTTGTTCATGTCTGTATGTGTGGTTTGTGTGTGTGGGGTGCTCTGTGTATTTCTGTACATATTTCTGCATATATTTCTGCATGTGCATTTTCTTGTATACCTGTTTCTGCATGTTTGCACACGTGTGTGCTTCAGGTCAGCATCCTTGTGTGTCGGTGAGAACGTCATACAGTCTAGTCTCAGGTGTGAGTGGTTGGCGGATTAGGGGAGGACACCTGGGTGTTTAACGCGCACAGTCACGGAACCAGTCAGACTGATGCTCAGCACAGTGTCTGTGCCCTTGGGACACGGGCTGAGAAGAGGTTCCCATAGCCCATGGAGAGAGATGACACTAGAAGCCTGGATCAGGTGAAGCTCCGCCCACTCTCCCAGATAACAGATCCCATGCCCATTATTTGGAAGATCCGGGGAGTTGTCACCCGGATCCTGGGCTCAATATTTATCCCTCTCCCAACGTTCCTTAGATGGGACATCTGTCGTTACTGCAGTGCTATTTGTGGGATCTTGCTGTGTGCAAGATAGAGTTTCCTTCATTGCAAAAGGGACTGCAGGTCAGGAACTTTCCCCTCCTTCCCCTGTTCCCCTCCTCTCTCCCACCCCTCCTCTCCACCCTCACCCATCCCCTCCCTCTCCTCCTCTCCCCTTGCACACCCAGGCTAATGGAATGGGTGCAGGATGCAAAGGGGGGTAAATATTGTACTCTGCCCCACTATAATGTCGGCATTTCAAAGAGTGAGGGACTGTCTACGAGCAGCAGGTCAGGCCAAGCTCTCAGTTCAAGTCCCGGGCAGTTCCTGATTGCCCCCGCCAATTCTCAGACAACATCAACTCTGTTTCTCTTCCCACAGATGCAGCCTGACCTGATGAGTATTTCCAGCATCGGCAGTTTTTGTTTGATGTTCAGTTTTTAAAATTTAAAATGTTACGGCGGCACAGTAGTGTAGCGGTTAGCGTAACGCTATCACAGCGCCAGCGACCCGGGTTCAATTCTCCCCGCGTCTGCGCGGGTTTCCTCCGGGTGCTCCGGTTTCCTCCCACATTCCAAAGACGTACGGGTTAGGAAGTTGTGGGCATGCTATGTTGGCGCCGGAAGCGTGGTGACGCTTGCGGGCTGCCCCCAGAACTCTCTCAGTAACGCAAAAAGATGCATTTCGATGTACATGTGACTAATAAATAAATATCTACAATATCTTTACTCTCAGGATAATACTCCGCCTCTGGCAAGCCCAGCATTGACTGCCCCTCCTTAATTATCCCGGGACTGAGTCAATCGCATGGGAAGTGTCTGGAGTTGCATTTGATCAGACGGTGAGTGCAACCAACTTCCTGAAGAACCAAACGCTGTACAGATGGCTTTTTGCCACGGCCTTATTGTGTCACTGTTATTAATAGCTGGTTTATTTTAAATCTCCCATTATTAACTGAATCTGAATCATTGATGGTAGAATTTGAACCCAGATGTCTAGGTTGTTGTTCTAGGTCACTGGATTACTGGTACTTTAACCATTAATTGTACATCAGTCTCTGAGAATCTTACACAGAAATGGAAATGCCTGAAGAACTCAACCAGTCAAGTAGCATCTGTGGAGGGGGGTTGTTCCCGGTTCAGCAAACTTTCCTTAAGAAACAAACTGCTGGAGGAACTCAGCGGGTCAGGCAGCATCTGTGGAGGTAGAGGGATGGTCGATGTTTTGAGTCAGGATATTCTGCCTTGGTGGACTCCAATGAACATCGATTTCTCTGATTTCCGGTAACCACTGTTCTCCCTCCACCCACCCCCAACCCCTTGGTTTACCCTCCCCCTGCCCTCTCCATCTGCCCGTCACCTACACACCCCTCTCACCGGTTCCCCTCCCCACCTCCTTCCCTTTATTCCATGGTCCACTGTCCTCTCCTATCAGATTCCATCTTCTTCAGCCATTTGTCAATTCCACCTCTCACCTCCCAGCTTCTTGCATCATTCCCACTCCCCCCCCCCCCCACCGACTCACCTGCCTATCACCCCCCCCTCACCTGGATACACCTATCACCTTCTCACCCCACCCTTCCCCCACCTCTTTATACCGGCTCTCTCCCCTCTTTCTCTCCAGTCCCGATAAAGGGTCTCGACCCGAAACGTCGACTGTCCATTTCCCTCCACAGATGCTATTTGACCTGCTGAGTTCCTCCAGTGCTTTGTGTGTCGCTCCAGTTTCCAGCATCTGGAGGCTCTTGTGTCTTCCTTGGAACTTGTTTGGATAAAGGTGTAACGGGGATATCTGCCAGCTTCTGGTCAGGAAAGCACACGCTCAAAAGAATCAGGGTAACATGTTTGCCTCAGCAGTAAATCTGGCATTTAGAGAGTGGTGCTGACTAACAACCACTGAAATTTGTTATCAGGAGCCAGCTCTTGGATTCTGAGACACAAGAGATTCTGTAGATGTTGGAATCTGGAGCAACACACACAAAGTGCTGGAGGAACTCAGCAGGTCAGGTGGCATCTATGGAGGGAAATAAACAGTGGACGCCTCGGGGTGAGACTCTTCATCAGGACTGGAAAGGAAGAGGGCAGAAGCCAGAATAAGAAGGTGGGGGGAGGGGGAGGAGCGCACGCAGGCAGGGGACAGGTGAGTTCAGGTGAGAGGGGGAGGGTAGGTGGGTGGGGAGGGGAGAAGATGTAATAAGCTGAGAGGTGGTAGGTGCAATAGGCAAAGGGCTGAAGAAGGAGGAATCCGGTAGGAGAGGACAGTGGACCATGGAATAAAGGATGGGGGAGGGGAGGGGAGGGGATGGGCAGGTCTTCTTTCTTTCTTTTCTTTTTCAATCTTTTTATTAGTTTTCAAATTAATACAGATTAATATATCAATGTTTTTGCTTGTAATACAAAGAAATCAGGAGAACAATCATGACGTGGATAATTATAAAGAACAATAAAGTATAAAAAATCTGTAGATCCAACAATCTGTTAGTGATTGAATATAATATAAAAGAAAAAGCTTTATTATAAAATATAAAAAAAAGAAAAAAAAACCCAAAGCAATAAGAAAAACTGTAAACAATATATCAAACCAAACTAAGCTAAAGAAAAAAAAAATTCAAAAAAAACCAGAGAAAAAAAAACTGGACTAAAATTTCACAATAGAAACAGAGCAATATTATGTCATCAACTCCGTTCCTCTAAATTGAAAGGTTATTATAAGGGGATCTATATCTTGTGAAAATATTGAATAAATGGACTCCAAACTTCCTCAAATTGAAGCGAAGGATCGACAGTACCACTCCTAATTTTTTCCAAGTTTAAACATGATATAGTTTGAGAGAACCATTGAAAAGTAGTCGGAGGTATTGGATCCTTCCATTTAAGCAAAATGGATCATTTGGCCAGTAATGTAACAAAGGTAATCATACGGTTAGCGGAGGCAGATAGATGGCCAGATTCTATCCTTGGTAATCCAAAAATTGCAGTGATAGGGTGAGGTTGTAAATCAATCTTCAATACATTTGAAATAATGTTAAAAATATCTTTCCAATATTTTTCCAAAAGAGGACGGGACCAAAACATATGTGTCAAAGAAGCCACATTCGATTTACATCTGTCACATATAGGATTTATATGGTGATAAAAACGAGCTAGCTTATCTTTTGACATATGGGTCCTGTGAACTACCTTAAACTGTATCAAAGAGTGTCTGGCACACATTGAAGATGTAGTAACTCATATATTTTGATGACATAGAAGGAGGCCTTCTGCCCATCACATCTATGCTGGCTCTCAGAGCATTCCAATCAGTCCTTTCTCCCCCTACATTTCCCTGTACTTGATTCCCTCTCACCTGCATATCAACCCTGCCCCATCCCTTTAAATTCTTCCCACCCCCCCACCACACCTGAGGTAATTTAATGACCAATTAACCTACTAACCTGAACATCTTTGGGACGTGGTAGGGAACCTGGGCACCTGGGGAGAAGCTCGGGCAATTACTGAGCATGTGCAAACTTCACAGGGACAGTATTCAAGATCAGGGTGGAACCCAGGATGCTGGATCTGTGTGGCAGTGGCATTAACCACTGTGCCATCATGCACTTGAAGCAGAACAGATTAAGATATTCAGAGATCAACAAAACAGAAATACAGGAAGCAGCATCTGCGGAAAGAGAAACTGATCAATGTTTTGGGTCAGTAACTGTTCCTCATCAGGGGACCCTTCAAGTTCCTAGGAGTGAACATCAGCCTGTCCTGGTCAAATTGCATAGATGCCATGGCATCTTCTTCCAATTTCTGGAATCTGGAATTTTCTTCCAAGTCTCTGTAGGTGTAGATGTCTGGAGTTCACTCTCCCAATCATTCTTAATTTTGTCCAGTGGTTCTGGCAGGTCTTCAAGTCAGGGGAAGGGAGCCACAGGAATAAGGGAAGACAAAGGAGTTGTGGGTGGGGGTGGGGTTACCGGAAGTTCGAGAAATCGATGTTGAGGCCATCAGGTTGGAGACTCCCAAGGCGGAATATGAGGTGTTGTTCCTCCAACCTGCGCCTGGCCTCAATGTGACGGTAGAGGAGGCCGTGGATAGACATGTCAGTGTGGGAGTGGGATATGGAATCGAAGTGGGTGGCCACCGGGAGATCCTGGCTCTTGCGGCAAACGGATTCTGATTCTGAGAAGGTTTGTTGACCTGTAAAGTTCACTGGTTTCTTTTTCCACAGATCCTGTCTGACCTGCCGAGTTCTTCAAGCATTTCTGTTTCTACTTTAGATTCTTGCATCTGTAGTTTTGTTTGCTTACCATTACCATTGAATTTTCTGTGTTCCTTGAAATGAGTTCTTCTGGGCAAGTAATACAACCCCATGGGGGTCGACATCCTCCATTTCCCATCTTTAACCATCTGAAAGACATCCCGATAATTGGAAAATCGCAAACTGTTAATTAAACTCCCCAACCTGCCTTAATAGCGTCAGCCTGCACTTATCTAGAAAAGCAAAAGATTGCAGATGCTTGGAACCTAAATAAAAGCTTGTTAAACTCCTGGAAGTACTCAGCAAGTAAGGTAGCATCTATGAAAAGGGAACCAGAGCTGACGTTTCAGATCTTCAACAACTCTTCGATCTGAAACGTTAATTCTGTGTTTCTCTCCACAGATGCTGCCTGATCTGATGAGTGTTTCTGGTCGCCCCATTACAGGAAGGATGTGGAGGCTTTGGAGAGGGTGCAGAAGAGGTTCACCAGGATGCTGCCTGGATTAGAGGGCATGAGCTATAAGGAGAGGTTGGACAAACTTGGGTTGTTTTTTCTGGAGCGTCGGAGGCTGAGGGGAGACCTGATAGAATTTTATAAAACTATCAGAGGCAGAGATAGGGTAGAGATTCAGAGTCTTTTTCCCAGGGTAGAAATGTCAAATACCAGAGGACGTGCATTTGAGGTGAGAGGGGGAAAGTTTAAAGGAGATGTGTGGGGCAAGTTTTTACACAGAGTGGTGGGTGCCTGGAACGGGCTGCCGGGGTGGTGGTGGAGGCAGATACGATAGTGGCGTTTGAGAGGCTTTTAGATAGACACATGAAAATGCAGTGAATAGAACACAGGACAGTACAGCGCAGTACAGGCCCTTCAGCCCAAGATGTTGTGCTGAACTATATGAACACCTCCTCCACGATCAATCTAACCCTTCCCTCCTGCACAGCCCATATCCCTCCGTTTTTCTTACTTCCATGTGCCTATCTAAGAGCCTTTTAAAGGTTCCTATTGTATCAGCCTCTACAACCACCCCCGGCAGTGCGTTCCAGGCACCCACCACTCTCTGTGTAAAGAACTGACCTCTGACATCTCTCCTAAACATTTCTCCTCTGACCTTAAACGGATATCATCTGGTATTGGCTATTGCCGCCCTAGGGAAAAGGTGCTGGCTGTCCACTCTGTCTATGCCCCTCATAATCTTATACATCCCTATCAAGTCGCTTCTCACCCTCTGTCACTCCAAAGAGAAAAGTCCTAGCTCACTCAACCTTTCCTCATAAGTCATGTTCTCTAATCCAGGCAACATCCTGGTAAATCTCCTCTGTGCCCTCTCTGAAGCTGACCAGAACTGAACACAATACTCCAAGTGTGGTCTGACCAGAGTTCTATAGAGCTGCAGCGTTACCTCGTGGCTCTTGAACTCAATCCTCCAACCAATGAAGGCCAACACACCATATGCCTTCTCAACCACCCTATCAACCTGTGTGGCAACTTTCAGGGGTCTATGGATTTGGACCCCAAGATCCCTCTGTTCCACCAGCTTCCTTCCAAACCCTACATTTCCTCTTCAGGACCTCATCCCTTTTCCTATCTATGTCATTGGTACCAACGTGTACCACGACTTCTGGCTGCTCTCCCTCCCCCTTAAGAACGGAGGGATGTGGATCATGTGCAGACAGAAGAGATTTAGTTTAATTTGGCATCATGTTCAGTGCAGACGTTGTGGGCCGAAGGGCCTGTTCCTGTGCTGTACTGTTCTATGCTCTGTGTCCCAATGATTGGAAAATCACAAACTGTTAAGTAAACTCCCAAAGGTGCCTTAATAGCATCAGCCTGCACTTAGCTTGAAAAGCAAAAGACCGCAGATGTTTGAAACCTAAATAAAAGCTTGTTAAGCTCCTGGAAGCACTCAGCAGGTCAGGTAGCATCTACGAAAAGAGAACCAGAGCTGATGTTTCAGGTTGAAGAGTTGTTGAAGACCTGAAACATTAATCCTGTCTCTGTCTCCACGGATGGTGCCTTATCTGATAAGACTTTCCAATGTTTTCTCCGAGTCTAATCCGTTTATGTGGCAATTTTTAAGATCGTAAATCATGCCCGAGGTTATTTTATAGGAGATTTTATCACATGACAACCCACTTACAGAGCTATTGACACAGGGAACTTGGTCAAACAGGCAGTTGTGAATGAGATTCCAGAAGAGATAAGGGCCAGATTGAACACAAGCAAGAGTGGTGTTGGAGCTTGTCACTTTGATAGTCTGTAGATATTTTCATATCAGGTGGAACATCTGTGGTTGACACGTTCTTGAGCAGAGGGGTCTCTGAGGAAAGCTTGGGAGGAGAAGAGAGATAACATGGTACACTTCACAGCACCCTTGGCCTGAATGTAAACACCTTTTTAACCTTATTTAGGCTTGACTTTGTGTTGTATTTTCAGTCAATGAGGAAGTGCAAAACTGTACAAAATTGGAACTGCAAAATGTGTCACATCAGTTCAGTGTTGGTTAAAGAAAGGGTTGCATTTTTGTAGTGACTGTCATCACCTCGAGACATTCGAAAGCTCCCCATAGCCACTCAAGTGTAGTTCCTGTTGTAATGCAGAACACGGAGCAGCTATTTTTGTCCACAGCAAGATGGCACAAACAGCAGAGACTAGATCTGTTCTCCCGTTGGCGCAGTTTGATGGTTAGCGTATTGTGATCATTTATCTCCTAGTGAGGCCTCATTTTAACGGCCCTGCTATGACGGTACCTCTGGGAGTGGGACTCCATTTGTGGTGGTTCATCTGACAATGTAGCACCCTCTCAGTACTGCCCCTCCTGCGGCGCTCCCCCCTCGCTGCCCCACCCGCGGCATGGCGCTCCCTCAGTACTGCCCCTTTTTTTTATTATATAAACATTTATTCGCTAAAAGCACTACAAAAAGACAACCAGTGTCAATACACGACATCTAATACAGAAAAGAAGAAACTACGCAACGACAGAACTACAGTAGAGAATGCAAACTAATACTAACGAAACACACATGCAACACTGCACCCGCTAATGCAACACTTCAAATAAGAATTGCGTTTGTACCGTCCACGACACGCGATGCCCTGAGGGGCCCACCGAGCGCGGAACTCAGCTAGGGTGCCCATGAAAACCGCGTGCTCCCTCTCTAAGCACACCCGCGCGCGCACGTAAGCACGGAAGATGGGCAGGCAGGCAGACTGGCCAGTACCCTTGGCTGCCCGCCTCAGTACTGCCCCTCCCACAGTGTTCCCTTGGTAGTTGGGATGGGAAGTTCTCTCCCTCTGCTGACTGACTGGGTGAAACGTGTTTTGACTGGAGGGCTGGTTGCTCAGTTAATCAGAGCCCTGATTTTTAATATTTTCATCCCGATCCGTAAACCTGTCCCACGAGCAGCGTGAAGGTGCTGGGCACTGCACTCACCGTCTGCACTGTGCATGGGGTTCCTCTGGATCACAGGCGGAGTGCAGCACACGGCCTGTGTGTAGATACTCCGTGTATGAGGGGTTTGTGTATGCATGTTGTGGAACACATGCGCTGTGCGCACACACGACTAGAGTGGACAATGTGGACTGCAGGAATCTGTCACGGAAAAGATTTGATCGGGTCTGAGTCAGTGATGCAATGTGACACCAGCGTGGTTAAATGGTCAGATATAGAGACCCCAGAGACAGCAGACACTGGAATCTGGAGCAACACACAATCTGCTGGAGGAACTCAACGGGTCGAGCAGCGTCTGTGGGGGCAGAGGAATTGTCGACGTTTCGGGTTGAGACTCTGTTACAGGGTTTCAACTTGAAATGTCGACAATTCCTTTCCTCCCACTGATGCTGCTTGACCCGCTGGGTTCCTCCAGCAGGTTGGCCAATGGCTGGGTTTTACTCGTCCACGCACAGTTCTTGCACACCGTTGTTCAAGTTATTGCATCCACACAGAATGTGGTCCTTGACCTACAGAATCAGGTTTATTATCACTGACACATGAAGTGAAATTTGTGTTTTGCGGCAGCAGTACAGTGCAAGGCATAAAGATCTAGAAATTACAAAGATAAATAAGTAGTGCTTAAAAAAGGAATAATGAGGTAGTGTTCATGGGTTCACGGACCGTTCAGAAATCTGATAGCGGAGGGGAAGAAGCTGTTCCTGAATCATTGAGTGTGGGTCCTGTACCTCCTCCCCGATGGTAGTAACGAGAAGAGGGCATGTCCCGGATGGTGAGGGTCCTTAGTGATGGATGCTGCCTTCTTGAGGCACCGCCTCTTGAAGATGTCCTCGATGTGGGGAGGGTTGTGCCCGTGATGGAGCTGGCTGAGTCTACAACCTCTGAAGCCTCTTGCGATCCTGTGCATTGGAGCCTCCACATCAGGCAGTGATGCAACCAGTCAGAATGCTCTCCACCGTACATCTATAGAAATATGCAAGAGCCTTTAGTGACATACCAAATCTTCTCAAATTCTTAACGAAGTAGAGCCACTGGCGTGCCTTCTTCACGATTGCATCATTGTGTTGGGCCCAGGATAGACCCTCTGAGATGTTGACGCCCAGGAACTTGAAGCTGCTCACCCTTTCCACCGCTGACCCCTCAATGAGGACTGGTGTGTGTTCTCCCCACTTCCCCTTCAGGAAGTCCATAATCAGTTCCTTGGTCTTGCTGATGTTGAGTGTGAGGTTGTTGTTGTGACACCACTCAACCTTCTGAGCTGTGTGGAGGACATACAGACAGAGGACTTTATTTGGTCAGGATCCGGATTTCTGCATTGTCCCACCGGACCCAGGAGTGGACACTCTGCCGTTCTGTGGGACCCAGACTCCAACCCGTGAGGATCCTTCTGGGATAAGGAAACAGCCCACGTCAATCCCTCTGCATGTTCTCGGAATGCTCTTCAGCTCTCAACTATAAAGCTCTTTTGCACTGGAGAGTTAATTAAATTCAGCCCCAGAATAAGCCAAACGTGTGACAAGCGATCCTTGAGATTAGCTTACCACACTGCTAAGAATTTCAGTCTTACTGTTACTGTAAAACATTTCCTTATCTGTGGGCTGCTGAGGAGGTTGCACAGGTTTTCTGATCCGTCAGCACTTTTAATGCCTTGAACCACCACCCTTCCCAGCGCTGTAGAGAGGATTGTTTGCTCCTTTGCTCTGTGGGTTTTGTGTGGACTGTTTGGTGGCAGACAAGTAGTCTTGGTCACTGATCTGGGTCCTAGCTGCAGTGGACCAACTAATTGGTAATTGGTTTATTATTGTCACATGTACTGAGGTACAGTGAAAAACTTTGTTTTGCATGCCATCCATACAGATCATTTCATCACATCAGTGCATTGAGATAGTACAAGGGAAAACAATAACAGAGTGCAGAATATAATGTTATAGTTACAGAGAAAGGTGCAAAGCCATGACAAGGTAGATTGTGAGGTCAAGAGTCCATCTTATCGTTCTAGGGGACCATTCAATAATCTTATAACAGCGGGATAGAAGCTGTCCTTGAGCCTGGTGGTACGTGCTTTCAGGCTTTTGTATCTTCTGCCTGATGGGAGGGGGGAGAAGAGAGAGTGTCTGGGGTGGGTGGGGTCCTTGATTATGTTGGCTGGTTTACCGAGGCAGCGAGAAGTGTTAGGTGAGGAAGTGTGAATTGAGAAGGAGGGTTATAGCCGGCTGATCGCTGGGCAGTCAAGCGACCCAGCTACTGATTGGTGCTCTCTCTAACACCTCCATCTGCTCTGATGGAAATAGATTGTGAGTGCAGTGAGACACTAGCTTGTGTAGATGGGTCAGAGATACCAGGCATCCAGGGTCAGAACTTCCTCCAGAGATGAAGCCCAGCTGTCAAAGGAAACAACTGCTCTGTAGATAAGTGTGGGGCAATGTGGCTACAGTGCAAGTCAAGTCAAGTGGGGTTTATTGTCATGTGCCCCAGTACAGTTACTTGAGGTACAGTTACAGTGAAAAACCTGTAGTAGCATCACAGGCACAGAGGTACAGACAACACACACAACATAAATTACACATAAATTATACCAGTGTTGGAAAAAAGACTGCAAAAGCAAGACCTTAGTGCAGAAGAAAACAATCAGAGTAGTCCAAGGTAGTGAAAGAAGTGGTCCGTAGTGTTCAGAATCACATTTATAATCACGGACTTGTATGATATGAAGTTTGTTGGTTTGCGGGAGCAGTACAGTGCAAAGACATAAAAATTACTATAAATTACAAAACCAAGTAGTGCAAAAAAGAAAAGGAATAACGAGGTAGTGTTCATGGGTTCATGGACCGTTCAGAAATCTGATGGCGGAGGGGAAGAAGCTGTTCCTGAATCATTGAGTGTGGGTCTTTGGGCTCCTGTACCACCTCCCTGATGGTAGTGACGAGAAGAGGGATGTCCCGGGTGGTGAGGGTCCTTAGTGATGGATGCCACCTTTTTGAGGCACTGCCCCTTGAAGATGTCTTCAATGGCGAGGAGGGTTGTGCCCGTAATGGAGCTGGCTGAGTCTACAACCCTCTGCAGCCTCTTGCAATCCTGTGCATTGGAGCCTCCACACCAGGCGGTGATGTAACCAGTCAGGATTTTCTCCACCGTATATCCATAGAAATTTGTAAGAATCTTTGGTGACACACTGAACCTCCTCAAACTCCTAACAAAGTAGAACCACTGGTGTGCCTTTTTTGTGATTGCATCAATGTGTTGGGGCCAGGATAGATCCTCTGAGATATTGACCTTCTGTTGCTGAGGCAGTGATTAGGGTTGTGCCGGTTGGTTCAAGAACCGAATGGTTGAAGGGAAGTAGCTGTTCCTGAACCTGGTGGTGTGGGACTTCAGGCTTCTGTACCTCCTGCCTGATGGTAGCAGTGAGAAGAGGGCATGGCCCAGATGGTGGGGATCCTTGATGATAGATGCTGCCGCCTTATGTTCTTGCAATAGTATTCTAGCACAGAAACAGAGCAGTCGGCCACCTGAAGTCTGTGCTGGTACTTCTGCCCACACAAGCCCATTCCTCTCTCTCCCCTGCTGTTCCCCTCCAACCTTCCCCACACCCGACCTTGTACCTCTTGTCCCCTCCTTGCACCAACCCCTGGCCCACGACCCCACCAACAAACACCAGGCCACTGTCTCTCAGACCATCACATCAGGAGATCCCCCCTTCACAGCCTCCAACCTGATGGTGCCCCAATCCCAACCCCAGCCCCACACTTCTTGCTTCCCCAAGATCCACAAACAGGACTACCACGCTAGGCCCGCTCTTGCCCCACTGATCCTATCTCTGTCCTGATGCAGGGTCTCAACCCGAAATGTCGACCATTCCGCTGCCTCCACAGATGCTGCCTGACCCGCTGAGTTCCTCCAGCAGTTTGATTTTCTTGCTCTGGATTCCAGTGTCTGCAGAGCAGGGAAAGAAATAATATGCAAGGGCCGCGACAAAGTAGATTGGGAGATCAAAGATACAAGAATTCATCTTTCATCTTCTGTCTGACTGGAGGAGGGAGAAGAGACAATATCTGGGGTGGGAGGGGTCTTTGATTATGCTGGCTGCTTTACCAAGGCAGCGACAAGTGTAGACAGAGTCCATGGAGGGGAGGCTGGTGTCCGTGATGGTACTGGAATTGGTTTATTATTGTCACTTGTACCGAGGTAGAGTGAAAAACTTGTCTTGCATACCGATCGTACAGATCAATTCGTTACGCAGTACATTGAGGTAGTACAGGGTAAAACAATAACAGAATACAGAGTATTGTGTCACAGTTACAGAGAAAGTGCAGTGCAGGCAGACAATAAGGTGCAAAGTCATAATAAGGGAGATTGTGAGGTCAAGAGTCCATCTTATCGTACTAGGGGACCATTCAATAGTCTTAAAACAGTGGGATAGAAGCTGTCCTTGAGCCTGGTGGTACGTTCTTTCAGGCTTTTGTATCTTCTGCCCGATGGGAGGGGGGAGAAGAGAGAATGTCCAGGGTGGGTGGGGTCTTTGGTTACGTTGGCTGCTTTACCGAGGCAGCGAGAAGTGTAGACAGAGTCCATGGAGGGGAGGCTGGTTTCTGTGATGTGCTGAGCTGTGTCTGCAACTCTCTGCAGTTTCTTGCAGTCACGGGCAGAGCAGTTGCCGTACCAAGCCGTGATGCATCCAGATAGGATGCTTTCTGTGGTGCATTGATAAAAGTTGGTGAGATTCAAAGGGGACGTGCCGAACTTCTTTAGCCTCCTGAGGAAGTAGAGGCACTGGTGAGCTTTCTTGGCCGTGGCGTCTCCATGCTTGGAGCAGGACAGGTTATCGGAAAAGGAACAGTAAAGCACCTTGTTGTGTGTTCCCCGCAGGGCTGTGTGACGGCGGCTGTTGTCGAGCTTCAGCCATGGACTGAATCCATGCATGTGCGAGTGTGTGCCAGGCACCATGGCGTTCGAAGATGGGACGATGAGTGTCCAGGACTGGCTGGGCTTCCTCCATCTGGATCAGTACACAGAGCAGTTCAGGGACAACTCCTACCACCAGCTCTCCGACTGCTGGGATCTCCGCGGTGAGGACCTCTCCCGCATCGGGATCCTGCTGCCCGGTCACCGGAAACGCATCCTCTCTGCCCTGAGGAAGGGTTCTGTCGCCCACAGCCCCGGGCCCGAGTCACCGGGCCAACCACCCGCCTCCCCCGAACCCCCGCAGGCTGGCCGGGAGAAGCCCGTCCCCAGGAAGAGGACCGTCTACCCCTATGGCCACTGCCCGTCCAATGCTGCCGCCGGTGCGCGCCCTCCTGCCGAGAGGCCCCTGCCCTCGGTCCCGCCCGCGCAGGCATCAGGCCGGCCGCCTGTTCCTCGGCCCCGGGACCTGACCAGAGCGCCCCCCGTCGGACACCGGACTCGGCCTGCGGAGCTGGGGGAGCGTCCCGTGATGTTCCAGCGGGATCTTCCTGTGCTCCTGCCCCGACAGGACATGGAGACTAAGAGGCGGCCCCCACCGCTGCCGGCGAGGCCGCTGCCCAGGGCCCAGGTCTGGGCTCCTGCCGCGGATTCCAGGTGAGTCTTGACACTGGTGTCTGTCCAGGGATACTCGATGACGAGCCAGAGGTTGTCAGAGCCAACAGGTGATTGGTGATTGGTTTGGAATTGGAATTGGTTTATTATTGTCACTTGTACTGAGGTACAGTGAAAAACTTGTCTTGCAAACCGATCGTACAGATCAATTCATTACAATAATCCATTGAGGTAATACAGGGTAAAACAATAACAGAATGCAGAATAAAGTGTTGCAGCTACAGAGAAAGGTGCAGTGCAGGCAGACAATAGGTGCAAGGCCATAACGAGGTAGATTGTGAGGTCAAGAGTCCATCTTATTGTACTAGGGAACTGATCAATAGTCTTATAACAGCGGGATAGAAGCTGTCCTTGAGCCTGGTGGTACGCGCTTTCAGGCTTTTGAATCTTCTGCCCGATGGGAGGGGGGAGAAGAGAGAATGTTCCGGGTGGGTGGGGTCTTTGATTATGCTTTGCTTTCCCAAGGCAGTGAGAAGTGTAGACAGAGTCCGTGGAGGGGAGGCTGGTTTCTGTGATGTACTGGGCTGTGTCCACAACTCTCTGCAGTTTCTTGTGGTCCCGGGCAGAGCAGTTGCCGTGCCAAGCCGTGATGCGTCCAGATAGGATGCTTTCTATGGTGCATCAGTAAAGGTTGGTGAGTGTCAAAGGGGACATGCTGAATTTCTTTAGCCTCCTGAGGAAGTAGAGGCGCTGTTGAACTTTCTTGGCCATGGCGTCTATGTGGTTGGACCAGGACAGGCTGTTGGTGATGTTCACTCCTCAGAACTTGAAGCTGTCAACCCTCTCGACCTCAGCGCTATTGATGTAGACAGGTGCATGTACACCGCCCCCTCTCCTGAAGTCAATGACCAGCTCTTTTGTTTGCTGACATTGAGGGATAGGTTGTTGTCATGACACCATGTCACTAAGCTCTCTATCTCCTTCCTGTACTCCGGCTCATCGCTGTTTGAGATACGGCCTACAACAGTGGTGTCAGCTGCAAACTTGTAGCTGGAGTTAGAGCAGAATCTGGCCACACAGTCATGAGTGTATAGGGAGTAGAGTAGAGGGCTGAGGACGCAGCCTTGTGGGGCACCAGTTGAGAATAATTGTGCCGGAGGTATTGCTGCCTATCCTCACTGATTGCGGTCTGTTGGTCAGGAAGTCAAAGATCCAGTTGCAGAGGGAGGTGTTGAGTCCCAGGTCTCGGAGTTTGGTGATGAGTTTGCTTGGAATTATAGTATTGAAGGCAGAGCTGTAGTCAATAAACAATAGTCTAATGTAGGTGTGTTTACTGTCCAGGTAAGTGGGTGCACCGCTGTGCACTGTGTTGTAAGAATATTTGAATGTGACTGGAGGACATGGAGTGATGGGGACCAGCCATGGGATCAGAGGGAAGGGGAGGATGTTTATCTGGTGAGTTATCGAGTCACACGGCATGGAAACAGGCCCTTCGGCCCAACTGGTCCATGCCGACCAAGATGCCCATCTAAGCCAGTCCCATTTTCTCATGTTTGGCCCATATCCCTCTAAACCTTTCCTATCCATGTACCTGTCCAAGTGTCTTTTAAATGTTGTTAATGTACCTGCCTCAACCACTTCCTCTGACAGCTCGTTCCAAATACTCACCGCCCTCTGGGTGAAGAAGTTGCCCCTCGGGTCCCCTTTAAATCCCCCCCCCTTCACTTTAAATCTGTCCTGTAGTTTTAGACCCCCCTCCTCTGAGAAAAAGACCGCGACCATCCACCTTATTGATGCCCGTCATGATTTTATAAACCTCTCTAGGTCACCCCTCAGCCTCCTTCACTCCAGGGAAAACCGTCCCAGCCTCAGTTGCCCCTCAGGTTCCTATTACATCTCTCCCCTCTCACCTTAAACCTGTGACCTCTGGTTCTTGATTCCCCAACCCTGGGAAAAAGAGAGTGCATTCACCTGATCTATGCCCCTCGTGATTTTATACACCTCTTGAAGGTAAATTGGTTTATTATTGTCACATGTACTGAGGTACAGTGAACAACTTTGTTTTGCATGCCATCCATACAGATCATTTCTGTCCAATGTCACCCGTCAGTCTTCTTTGCTCCAGGGAATAAAGACCTAGCCTGTCCAACCTCTCCCTATAACTCAGTCCCGGGAGTCCTGGCTAACAGCTGCTGTAATGTCAGGTAGAGAGGTGGCAGCAGATTCCACAGGAATCTCCAGGGAAATCACTTCCAGGAATCTGGGGAATAAGCTGCTGAGTGGGAATAACTGGAAAGGTCCTCCAGACAAGCACAGTGGTCTCCTCCTGCCCTCCGTCATCACATCAGGTTTATTATCACTGACATATGTCATGAAATGTGTTGTTTTGCGGCAGCTGTACAGTGCAAGGCATAAAGACATAAAATTACTCTAAGTTACAAAAATAAATAAATAGTGCAAAAGAGGAATAACGAGGTGTTGTTCATGGACCATTCAGAAATCTGATGGCGGAGGGGAAGAAGCTGTTCCTGAATCGTTGAGTGTGGGTCTTCAGGCTCCTGTACCTCCTCCCCGATGGTAGTAACGAGATGAGGGCATGTCCCGGATGGTGAGGGTCCTCAGTGACGGATGCTGCCTTCTTGAGGATGTCCTCGATGGTGGGGAGGGTTGTGCCCGTGATGGAGCTGGCTGAGTCTACAACCCTCTGCAGCCTCTTGCGATCCTGTGCATTGGAGACTCCACACCAGGCGGTGATGCAAGCAGTCAGAATGCTCTCCACCGTACATCTGCAGAGGTTTGCAAGCTCCAATTCCAATTCTCAGTACCAGCCAGTGAATAAAGTTGGAGGGAACTCACTGTTGCAGGTGGTGGAACGCAAGGGAGGAGGAGGGTGGGGGAGGAGATGTGGTTCAGGGCACAGAGCAGGGTCCATAAGCAAGGCCCGATGGTGTCGGCTGTGGGAGTGGAGATGTGGACAATGTCGCCACCTTCTGGCTGTGGTTATATTGTCCACATAAAGGACTGCCGATGCTGGAATCTGGATGAACAACACGATGATGCTGGAGGAACTCAGCAGGTCAGGCAGCATCCGTGGAGAAGAGAAGACCAGGATGCTGTCTGGATTGGAGAGCATGTCTTATGAGGATAGGTTGAGCGAGCTAGAGCTTTTCTCTTTGGAGAGGAGGAGGATGAGAGGTGACCTGATAGAGGTGTACAAGATGATAAGAGGCATAGATCGAGTGGACAGTCAGAGACTTTTTCCCAGGGCGACAATGGCTGACATGAGGGGACATAATTTTAAGGTGATTGGAGGAAGGTATAAGGGGGATGTCAGGAGTAAGTTTTTTTACACAGAGAGTGGTGGGTGTGTGGAACGCACTGCCGGCAGAGGTTGTGGAGGTAGATACATTAAAGACGTTTAAGAGACTCTTAGACACATGAATGATAGAGAAATGGAAGGATATGTGGGAGTGTTACAAACCAGCAACAAAAGAAACACACTGAGTCATGATTCAGCGTTAAAAACTACTTTATTAATAGCTACTTATGATAATAAGAAAAATAAAAGTAAAAATGTTAGAATGTTAGAAGTAAAAGTGTTAAACCTTAAACATTAACCCCAAAACTAAACTCGTCGTGTGTGTGTGGCAAATTCCCAAACTCCAAGTCCAGGAATGGTTGTTAAAGTTCAGTTCAGCAAGCCGTAAGGTGAAACATGAGCAAAGGCTCCTTCAACAACCACCGTTGTCTGAAGATTTGACGTAGATGTAGGGAGAAAATACAGAGTAATTACGAAATCCAAATGTTCCACTTTGGAACCCAAACGACACCTCAGTGTTTACTCGGTAGTGACTTCCTCACCCCGAAAAGCATCCAAATCGTGGCCGTCCACACAAATACCCGTTTCCCTCCACAGGTTAACAACAAGGTGAACTCCACTGTGTCGTTCCGAAGTATCTGCCACCCTGAAAAGCATCCGAGACGTGGCCGTCCACACAAATACCTGTTTCCCTCTACAGCTTAATGACAAAGTGGGCTCCACTGGATTACTCCAAAATCCATATGTGGATTGCAGTGACAGACACAGTTACTGTTTCTCATCCATCGATAGAGAAACTAGCAGGCTGGTGTCTCTCTCTCTCTTCTCTCTCTCTCTGACTGACTGCTCCAAAAACATTATTACATCCTTTATCTTCTGTTGACATAAGCACGCCACACACACCACGATGCTCTATCTTAAAGGGACATTCACCAATAGTAACCTAGTCTGTAACAGAGAGGGAAGGGTTAGATTGATCTTAGAGCAGGATAAAATGTCGGCACAACATCGTGGGCCGAAGGGCCTGTACTGTGCTGTAATGTTCTACGTTGAGATGGTTAACATTTCGGGTCAGGACCCTTCTTCAGGACTGAAGATAGGAAAAGGGGGAGTCCAATATATAGGAGGGAAAAGCAGAGCAGTGATAGGTGGACAAAAGAGGGGAGGTGGGGTGGGTACAGGGTGGCGATAGGTAGATGCAGGTAAGAGATGGTGATGGGCAGGTGTGGGGAGGAGGGGAGAGCAGATCCGCCAGGGGATGGGTCAAAGGTAAGGAGAGAGGAAAGGGGGTAGAAAAATGAGAGGCTAGGAAAGGGAGGAAAGGAAGTGGCGTGGTGGGCTGGGGTGGGGGGTGGGGGCGGTTGTGGGGATGACTCAAAGTGGGAGAATTCGATGTTCATGCCATTAGGCTGCAAGGTTCCAAGGTGGAAAATGAGGGGCTGTTCCTCCAGTTTGTGCTTGGAATTCTCCTGGCAGTGGAGGAGGCCGAGGTCTGACATATCAGTGATGGTGTGGGAGGGGGAGTTGAAGTGACCGGCACCGGGGAGATGCAGATCGCGGTTACGGACAGAGCGCAGGTGTTCTGCGAAACGGCCACCTAGTCTGCGTTTGGTCTCACCAATGTAGAGGAGGCCACACTCAGAGCACCGAATGCAGTCGATGATATTAAGGGAGGTGCCGGTGAATCTCTGTCTCACCTGAAAGGACTGTTTGGGTCCCTGGATGGAGGTGGTGTAGGGGCAGGTGTTGCACCTATGGCGGGGGCAGTGGAAAGTTCCTGGGGTGGGAGCGGGATGTGTGGGGGAGGTGGGGAGGAGTGAACTAGGGAATCGCAGAGAGAATGGTCCTTGCGAAAGGCGGAAGGGGGTAGGGTGGGGACGATATGCTTGGTGGTGGGGTCCCGTTAGAGATGGCGGAAGTGGCGGAGAATGATGTGTTGGATACGTAGGCTGGTGGGATGAAATGTGAGGATGGGGACCCTATCCCTGTTGGGTCTGGGAGGGGTGGGGGTGAGAGGTGCGGGAAATGGCAGAGATACGGGTGCGAGCTCTCTCAACCACAGTCGGGGGGAAGCCCCGGTTAGAAAAGAAGTTGGACATCTCGGATGTCCTGGAGTGGAAAGCCTCTTCATGGGAGCAGATGTGGCGGAGGCGGAGAAATCGAGAAAAAGGGATAGCATCCTTGCAAGGGGCAGGGTGGGAGGAGCTGTGGCATCAGTGGGTTTGTAGAAGATGTCAGTGGATATGGAATCTCCTGAGCTGGAGATGGAAAGATTGAGGAAGGAGAGAGAGGTGTCAGAGATGCTCCGTGAATTGGAGAGCAGGGTGAAAACTTGTGGTGAAATTTCATTCCTTTCATTGATTTGGAATTGCAGTTGATGTATTGTACCGAAATACAGTTAAAAAGCTTTTGTTTGCTTGCCATCCGTACAGATCAGTCCACACATAAGTACATTGAGATAGTAAAAAGGAATACAGAATGCAAAATATAGTGTGGCACAAAGATGCTGGTCAAACTCAGCAGGTCAGGCAGCGTCTGTGGAGGGAAGTGGACAGTCGACGTTTCGGGTTGAGACCTTTCACCTGGAGTCTGGAAGGACCTGGGTGAAGGGTCTCGACCTGAAACGTTAACTGTCCATTTCCCTCCACAGACGCTGCCTGAACCACTGAGTTCCTCCAGAGCCTTTTGTGTTTAGTCCAGATTGCAGCACTTACAGTCTCTCGTGTCTGCGTGGATAGTCTCTCTTTCCCAGCGTCGAAGTGTCTGATACCAGAGGGCACGCATTTAAGTCGAGAGGGGCAAAGTTCAAAGGAGATGTGCAGGGCAAGTTTTTTTTAGACAGAGGGCGGTGGGTGCTTGGAATGGGCTGCCAGAGGTGGTGGTGGAGGCAGATACAGTAGGGGCGTTTGAGGCCAGGACACCTCAAAATACTTCACAGCCAATGGCGAACCTTTAAACTTTGATTACTGTTCTCGTGTGGGAATCAAAGCGGCCAAGCTCTGCAGAGCAAAATCCCGGAAGCAGAATTGTAATCGTGACTGTGTAATTTGCTCTGTTTTCGTCAGCATGAACGAGGTGGCTCTACGGGCCTGTCTCTACGGTTCTGCGATGCTATCCGTTGCCTGTCCCTTTTGCCTACATTGGCCCAGATCCCTCTAAACCTTCCCTATCCATGGACCTAACCAAGTGCTTCTTAAATGATACCGTTGTACCTGCCTCGCCCACTTCCTCTGGCAGCTCGTTCCATACACTCACCACCCTCTGTGTGGAAAAGTTGCCCCTCAGGTTCCTTTTAAATCTTTCCCCTCTCACCTTAAACCTGAGCCCTCAAGTTATAGATTCCCCGACCCTGTGACCATTCACCCCATTTATGCCCCTCATGACTTCATAAATTGGATCGTAGAATCATACAGCACAGGGAAACAGGCCCTTCGGCCCAGCTTGTCCATTCTAACCGCGATGCCTATCTACACTAATTGCACTTGCCTGCATTAAAATTTAGTCCAAGTTTGTTGTTGTCACAGGTGGTTGTACCCAGGGAATAAGTGCCATGAAAATTAGCTTTTTGCAGCACTGTACATTACAAACATAAATTACATAAACTTAACAAAAATTGTAGATAACTTACACGACAAAACGGTAGTGTAGCCGTTGGCGCGACGCTATTACAGCGCCAGCGATCGGGGTTCGATTCCCGTCGCTGTCTGTAGGGAGTTTGTACGTTCTCCAGTGTCTGCGTGGGTTTCCGCCGGGTGCTCCGGTTTCCTCCCACATTCTAAAGACGTACGGGTAGGTTAATTTGGGGTTTAGAATGGGCGGCGCAGACTTGTTTGGGCCGGAAGGGCCTGTTACCACACTGTAACATTTAATCTAAAAAAATTTTAAAAAATGTAAACATGACGCAAATGCAAGTTGAGAGAGATGGGTTCAGGTGGGTTCAAGAACCTGACGGCAGTGGGGAAGAAGCTGCTGGTGAACCTTGAGGTGTGGGTCTTCAGGCTCCTGTACCTCCTGCCTGATGGCAGCATCGAGGAGAGGGCACGGCCCAGATGGAGGGGGTCCCTGATGATGGATGGGCGATGGGCTGAAGTAATTAGTCTGAGGATAGGTTGAGTGAGCTGGGGCTTTTCTCTTTGGAGAGAAGGAGGATGAGAGGGGACTTGATACAAGATGATAAGAGACACAGATCGAGTGGACAGTCAGAGACTTTTTCCCAGGGTGACAATGGCTAACACGAGGGGACATAATTTTAAGGTGATTGGAGGAAGGTATAAGGGGGATGTCAGGGGTAAGTTTTTTACACAGAGAGTGGTGGGTGCGTGGAACGCACTGCCGGCAGAGGTTGTGGGGGCAGATACATTAGGGACATTTAAGAGACTCTTGGATAGACTCATGAATGATAGAGAAATGGAGGGCTATGTGGGAGGGAAGGGTTAGATAGATCTTAGAGGAGGATAAAATGTTGGCACAACATTGTGGGCCGAAGGGCCTGTACTGTGCTGTAGTGTTCTATGTTCTACTGTCACAAGTACAGTGAAAAACTTTGTTTGCAGAGCTGTGGGAGATTTTTCCTCCTTCTGAGGGGACAGATGGGACCTCACCTTATCCACAATTCGGCAGTGCCCCACCTGTGTGGCCCAAGAGGAGAGCAGTGGAGATCTTGAAGGGTGGTGGGATTGGGGGGAGATGACGGAGGGAGAGAGGGGTGGGAGTGCAGAAGGAGGACCCTGGAGAGGCTACAGCACTGGGATGGGAATATTCGGATCAAGCCTAAGTGGTTGTCAAAGGTAAATTGGTTTATTATTGTCACATGTACCGAGGTACAGTGAAAAACTTGTCTTGCGTACTGATCGTACAGATCAATTCATTATGCAGTGCATTGAGGTAGTACAGGGTAAAACAATAACAGAATGTACAT
Organism: Pristis pectinata; assembly: GCF_009764475.1. NCBI lineage: Eukaryota > Metazoa > Chordata > Chondrichthyes > Rhinopristiformes > Pristidae > Pristis > Pristis pectinata. The sequence goes on from NC_067415.1 coordinate 2,867,529, forward strand.
CAACATAGAACAGTACAACACAGTACAGGCCCTTCGGCCCACGATGTTGTGCCGACCTGTATGAACATCCCCATTCAATCTATCCCCCTCTCTACTTCACCTCCCTATTTTTCTTTCATCCATGTGCCTATCTCAGAGTCTCTTAACTGACCCTATTGTATTGGCCCCTACCACACCTTGCCCCCCCCCCGCCCATCCCCCAGCAGTGCATTCCAAGCACCCAACACTCTATGTGTAAAAACAAAACACCTGCCTCTGACATCCCCCCTGAACATTCCTCCACGCACCTTAAGCAGGTGACCTCTAATATTGGCCACTGCCGTCCTGGGGAAAAGATGCTGGCTGTCCACTCTGTCTATGCCTCTCATAATCTTGTACACCTCTACCAAGTATCCTCTCATCCTCCTCCTCTCTAAAGAGAAAAGCCCCAGCTCACTCAACCTATCCTCATAAGACATGCTCTCCAATCCAGGCAGCATCCTGGTAAATCTCCTCTGCACCATCTCTAAAGCTTCTACATCCTTCCCATAATGAGGCAACCAGAACTGAACACAATACTCCAAGTGTGGTCTGACCAGAGTTCTATAGAGCTGCAACATCACCTCTCTGCTGTTGAACTCATTCCCCTGGTTAATGAAGGCCAACACACCATATGCCTTCTTAACAACCCCATCCACTTGTGAGGCAACTTTGAGGGATATGCGTACTAGAACCCCAAGATCTCTCTGTTCCTCCACACTGCTAAGAATTCTGTCATTAGCCATGTAGTCCGCCTTCATTTTTCCCAAAGTGTATCACTTCCCACTTCTCCGGATTGAACTCCATCTGCCACTTCTCCATCCAGCTCTGCATCCTGTCTATATCCCATTGCAATCTACAACAAACTTCTGCACTGTCCACGACACCACCAACCTTCGTGTCATCTGCAAACTCACCAACCCACCCTTCCACTTCCTCATCCAAGTCATTTATAAAAATCACAAAGAGCAGGGGTCCCAGAACAGATCCCTGTGAATGCCACGAGTCACTGACCTCCAGGTCAAATACTCCCCTTCTACAGCCACACTCTGTCTTCTGTGGGTAAGCCAATTCTGAATCCACATAGCCAATCTTCCATGGATCCCATACCTTGTGACCTGGATGAGCCTACCATTGGGGACCTTGTCAAATGCCTTGCTAAAATCCATATATACCACATCCACCTTCATCAATCTGTCTTGTCACTGCCTCGAAAAACTAATTTACCAGAGAACATCTGTTCACTTCTTTGTCCATTACAGTGGTCAAAGAAAGTCGTGTGAAGAACTTTGCGACATCCTGAGGATTGAAAGACACTCTAGAAAGCATTGTTCTTTTTACTTCCTTAATATCTCCCCTAGTTCCTTGGCTGATGTACCCAACAATTGGCCATGCTTATCTCGTTCACGGAAAGCAGGACGAATCCAAACTGGCTGATTACGGCCCAATCTGCTTGCAATCGGTAACTGGTTTATTGTTGTCACATGTACCGAGATACAGTGAAAAGCTTTTGTCTGTGTGCCATCCGGACAGATCATTCCACACACGAGCACATCGAGGTAGTAAAAAGGAAAACGCAGTGCAGAATAAAGCGTTACAGTTACAGAGAGAGTGCAGTGCAGGCAGACAATAAGGTGCAAGGGCCATGATGAGGTAGATTGGGAGATCAAGAGCTTATTGGTATTGGTTAATTATTGTCACTTGTACCGAGGTACAGTGGAAAACTTGTCCTGCATACCGATCGTACAGGTCAATTCATTACGCAGTGCAGTTACATTGAGTTAGCACAGAGTGCATTGAGGTAGTACAGGTAAAAATAATAACGGTACAGAGTAAAGTGTCACAGCTACAGAGAAAGTGCAGTGCAATAAGGTGCAAGGTCACAACAAGGTAGATCGTGAGGTTAGAGTCCATCTCATCATATAAGGGAACCATTCAATAGTCTCATCACAATGGGGTAGAAGCTGTCCTTAAGTCTGGTGGTACGTGCCCTCAGGCTCCTGTATCTTCTACCTGATGGAAGAGGAGAGAAGAGAGAATGACCCAGGTGGGTGGGGTCTTTGATTATGCTGGCTGCTTCGCCAATGGAGGGGAGGCTGGTGTCCGTGATGTGCTGGGCTGTGTCCATAACTCTCTGCAGTTTTTTGTGGTCCTGGGCAGAGCAGTTGCCGTACCAAGCCGTGATGCATCCAGATAGGATGCTTTCTATGGTGCATCGATAAAAGTTGGTGAGTGTCAAAGGGGACATACCAAATTTCTTTAGCCTCCTGAGGAAGTAGAGATGCTGGTGAGCTTTCTTGGCCATGGCATCTATATGATTTGACGAGGACAGGTTGTTGGTGATGTCTTTATCGTACAAGAGGTCCATTCAGGAGTCTGATAACAGTGGGATAGAAGCTGTCCTTGACCAGTAACCTGCTCATTGGTGCCCAGTCTGGGTTTGGCCAGGACCACTTGGCTCTAGACCTCATCACACGTGGACCAAAACGGTGAACTCCAGAGGGGAGGTGAGAGTGACTGCCCTCGGCACTGAGGCAGCATTTGACCGGGTGTGGCATCAAGGAACCCTGGGGAACCTGAAGTCAACGAACATCAAAGGGAAGACGGTCCAGTGGTTGAAGTCGTACCTCACACACAGGAAGGTATCTGTCGTTGTTGGAGGTCAATCATCCCAGCCCAGGAGTTTGTGTTTGGAATGATCTGTCTGGGTGGCCTTGCAAAACAACGTTTTTCACTGTATCTCGGTACATGTGTCAGTAATAAACCAATTACCCAGCAGATACCGTCTTCAGCCTCTCTACCTCTATCTCCTCCTTCAAGACTCTGCAAAATACTTAACTCTTTGACTGAGTTTTTGCTCAACTCTTGCATGGGTTACCATCAAGCTTAGCTTGAAAGCATCCTATCCGGATGCATCACAGCTTGGTATGGCAACTGCTCTGCCCAGGACCACAAGAAACTGCAGAGAGTTGTGGACACAGCCCAGCGCATCATGGAAACCAGCCTCCTCTCCATGGACTCTGTCTATACCTCTCGCTGTCTTGGTGAAGCAGCCAGCATAATCAAAGACCCCACCCACCCGGGACATTCTCTCTTCTCCCCTCTCCCATCAAGCAGAAGATACAGGAGCCTGAGGGCACGTACCACCAGGCTCAAGGACAGCTTCTATCCCACTGTGATCAGACTATTGAACGGTTCCCTTATACGATGAGATGGACCCTTGACCTCACAATCTACCTTGTTGTGACCTTGCACCTTATTGTCTACCTGCAATGCACTTCCTCTGTAGCTGTGACACTTTACTCTGTATTCCATTATTGCTTTTACCTGTACTACCTCAATGCACTCTGTACTAACTCAATGTAACTGCACTGTGTAATGAATTGATCTGTACAATCAGTATGCAAGACAAGTTTTTCAAGACAAGTCGGTACAAGTGACATTAATAAACCAATCCCAATACCTCCTGAAGCACCTTAGGATGGTTTATCATATAAATAGAGTTGCACAAAGCCAATGTCTGGTTCATTGTGGGACCCGCTCTCAGCATGTTCCTTTTTGAGTGCCTCCTTTAAGACATTCCCATTAGGTGCTGCAGAAGCTCCTCCCCTTCCCGAACCTTGCCCCCTGCTGTGGCCTGCCCATTCCATTGTCTCCCACGTACCTGTGTTTCTGTGGATCTTGTAGCTGACTCACCTGGCTGCCTTTGTTTCGGAGGGGGAGTGGACTTGGACTTTAAAGGCCATCAACATCTCTGGTGAACACTCCTGGGCCTTTGCCAGTCAGGATAGCCCTGTCCGTCCGCGCCCTGCAGGTGAGCTGTGTTTACGAGAGCAGAGGGTACCTGCGCAGCTTCCAATCCTTTCCGAAACCTGCTTCCGAGCTGTGACAGAGGAGGGTGGGGGGATTCAGGAGGAGGAATGTCGCAATAAACCTCTGGGCCCTTGGCAGGAATCTGGAGCACGAGAGCGGAGCTGGCAGACTGGGCTTTGTTTCAAGCTGAATTTCAAGTTTACTGTTGTAGGCATACGTACCCAGGGTATAAATGCCGTGGAAATTAGCTCTTTCAGCAGCAGCACTGTACGTTATAACTCGAGTTTGTTCTGGGAGGAGGGGAGATCTTGGCTTTCGAAATTCCACCTGTGGCAAACCTTTGCCACTGCCCCAGATTTTCCGCAGCTGAGGCTCTTGCCTCACCAAGGGTAAGGAGAACAGGGATGAAACCCTGCAAGGAACGTGAAACAGACCACAACAATTTCCATAAATGTGAGGAAAGCAAGAGATTAACTAAAGCGAAGGCAGGTCTCCAGTAAACAGAGACAAGCAAAATTGTAGGGAGGAATAAAGAAGTGTCAGAGATTACGCAAGTATTTTAGAACATGGAACAGTACAGCTCAAGAACAGGCCTTTCGGCCCACAATGTTGTGCTGAACTAATTAAGTTAATGACATCTAATTGTTTCTGCTTACACAAGGTCCACATCCCTCCATTCTCTGCATATCCATGTGCCTATCTAACAAGCCTCTTAACCCCTCTATTGTATCTGCCTCCACCACCACCCTGGCAGCGCATTCCAGGCACCCACCATCGCTGTGTAAAACAAAAACATCTCCTTTAAATTTTCCCCCTCTCAGCTCAAATGCGTGCCCTCTAGTACTTGACATTTCTACCCTGGGGAGAAAGATTCTGACTGTCTACCCTATCTGTGCCTCTCATCATTTTATAAACCTCTATCAGGTCTCCCCTCAGCCTCCGACACTCCAGAGAAAACAACCCGAGTTTGTCCAACCTCTCCTTATAGCTCATGCCCTCTAATCCAGGCAGCATCCTGGTGAACCTCTTCTGCACCCTCTCCAAAGCCCCCACATCCTTCCTATAATGGGGCGACCAGAACAGAATGCAACACTCCAGATGTGGCCTAACCAGAGTTTTATAAAGCTACAAAATAACTTCCTGACTCTTGAACTCAATGCCTCGACTAATGAAGGCAAGTGGCCATGCCTTCTTTACTGCCCTATCAACCTGTGCAGCCGCTTTCAGGGGAGCTATGAACTTGGACCCCAAGATCCCCCTGTACATCAACACTGTTAAGGGTCCTGCATTAATTGTATACATTTCACCTCCCAAATTGCAACACCGCACACTTGGCCGGATTAAACTCCATCTGCCCTGTCTCTGCCCATATCTGCAACTGATCTGTATCCTGCTGTATCCTTTGGCAACCTTCTACACTGTCCTCAATGCTACCGTTCTTTGTGTCATCTGAAAACTTACAAAATTATTTCAATCTTTGTGTCTGTCTTTGTAGAAGAAGGCAGAGCAGAAACCCCTCAGAACCAATGGAGAAAGTCCTGGGTGAACGAGGAACGGGAGGGTCATGGGTCTTGAAGCCAATAACTCCCCAGGACTCAGCAAGGCTTTGAAAGACAATGCTGTGGAGATGGTGGATGCATTGAGCGTCATTTCCCCAAGCTCCAGAATAGTTCCCAGTTTGGAGGGAAGCAAATGTAACCCCAGTATTTAAGGAAGGAGGGGGAAGAACAAAAAACAGGGAATATGGATGGACCCAAAAAATCAAACTGTTGGAGGGACTCAGCGGGTCGAACAGCATCTATGGGTGAGGAGGAGGGGGAAGGAGCTGTTGACATTTCAGGTTGAGACCCTGCATCAGGACTGAGAGTGGAGAGGGGAGATGGTCAGCATAAAGGGAGGAGGGGAAGGGGTGCGACGGGCTGGTAGGTGATGGGTGGACCAAGGCCTGGTGAGGGACGATGGATGGAGCCAGGAGGGGAAGGGGTGGAGTTGGGACACCAAGGGAGAAGGGAGAGAAAGGGGCAGGTGGGAGCCTGGGGAGGGAGGGTGAAGGTGGAGGGCGATAAGCAGGAACACAAAGGGCTGCTGGTGCTGAGATCTGATCAGTAAGGGAAGGTGATAATGAGAAGAATCGGGGGAGAGACGCAGGGCAGGTGTGGGAGGGGGTCCAATGGGTGGAGTGTGTGGGAGGTGGGTGGATGGGACTAGGAGGGGGAGGGTGACGTAAATGGGTGATGGGATTGGAAGGTGGGTATGGGAAAGGGCCTGTAGAGCAGTTAGCATACCATCAGTAGGTAACAGAGCACTGAGAAAATAACAACAGGATTGGGCGGAGCCAGTGACAATCCAAAACACTGCAGATGCTGGACATCGGAAATAAAAACAGGAGGTGCTGGAAACACTCAGCAGGTCAGGCAGCGTCTGTGGGGAGAGAAACAGGGTTAACGTCTGAGTTTGTCGACTCTTCTGTCAGAACTCAGACAGCAAAGGGTTGTGGACCTGAAATATTAAATGTTGCTCTCTCCACAGATGCTGCCTGACCTGCTGAGTGTTTCTAGCACTTTCTGTTTTTAGTGAGCAGAGTCGATGTGGATTTTACAAAGAAGAATCAGGTTGGAAGATGTAACTAGCAGATTAGATAGGGTAAGGCAGTAGATGTGAGCTACCTGAACTACCAGAAGACTTTTGATAAGGTGTCACACAAGAGCTATAGAGTCATACAGCACAAAAACAGGCCATCCATGCTGACCAAGATTCCCATTTGCCCGCGTTTGGCCCGTATCCCTGTAAACCTTTCCTATCCATGTACTTGTCCAAGTGCCCTTTAAATGTTGTTATTGTACCCACCTCAACCACTTCCTCTGGCAGCTCGTTCTATATACCCACCACCATCTGTGTGAAAAAGATACCCCTCAGGTCCCTTTTAAATCTCTCCCCTCTCAACTTAAACCTGTGCGCTTGGGTTCTCGATTTTCTTTCCCTGGGAAAAAGACTGTGTGCATTCACCTTATCTATGCCCCTCATGATTTCATACACCTCTATAAGGTCACTCATCAGTCTCCTACACTCCAAGGAATAAAGTCCTAGCCTGCCCCACCTCTCCCTATAACTCAGGCCCTCGAGTCCTGGCGACATCCTCGTGAATCTTCTCTGCGCTCTTTCCAGCTTAATGACGTCTTTCCTATAACAGGGCGACCACAACTGTACACAATACTGCAGGTGTGGTTTCACCAGTGTCTGGTACACAAGAGGTTAGAGAGCACAGCACTGGGTGTAATGCACTGGTGACGACCAAGGATGGGTTAATGGGATGTGAGATTGTTCTTGGGTTCAATCAATGGATTGGATGGAGGAATCATGTGTGACAGATCCAAGGTTGGTGCTGATACAAAGCTGGGTGGTGCTGTGGACGGTGAGGAGGATGCAAAGAGGCTTTGTTGTAGGGTGGGGAGGTGTAGATATAAACAGTTTAAGTGATTGGCCAGATGGAAAAAAAATGTGGGAAGATGACCTCGGAAAAGGAGTACATTTTAATCATGGGAGCAGGAAAAAGTGCTGTTGTTCAGGGGGATAAGAATCACCAAAAGATGAGAGTCAGGCAGAGGCTTATCACATCTGTTCTCAGAGAGTCACACAGCACGGAAACAGGCCCCTCGGCCCCACCTCTCCATGCTAACCAAGGTGCCTATCTGAGCTACTCCCATTCGCCTGCATTTGGCCAATATCCCTCTAAACTTTTCATCCCTATGGACGGCACAGTAGTGTAGCGGTTAGCATAACGCTATTACAGCGCCAGCGACCCGGGTTCGATTCCGGCTGCTGTCTGCAAGGAGTTTGTACGTTCTCTCTGTGACTGGTATTGGATCACTCAATAATGGGAACAAGATATTGCTTGTCCACCCTATCTATACCCCTCATAATTTTATACACTTCCAACAGATCACCCCTCAGCCTCCACCACTCCAGAGAAAAGAGCCCAAGATTGTCCAGCCTCTCCTGATAGCACATGCCCTCTAATCCAGGCAGCATCCTAGTAAACCTCCTCTGCACCCTCTCTAAAGCCTCAACATCCTTCCTATAGTGAGGTGACCAGAAGTGCACACAATACTCTAAATGCGGCCTAACCAGAGTTCTATAGAGATACATCACAACTTCTTGACTCCTGTAATCAATACCCCGATTAATGAAAGCAAGCATTCCATAAGCCTTCTTAACCACCCTGTCTTTCTTTTCTTTTTCAATCTTTTTATTAGTTTTCAAATTAATACAGATTAATATATCAATATTTCTACATGTAATACAAAGAGGTCAGGAGAACAGTTGTGACATGGATAATCATAAAGAACAATAAAGTATAAAAAAATCTGTAGATCCAACGATCTGTTAGTGAATAAATATAATATAAAGGAAAAAGCTTTATTATAAAATATAAAAAAAACCCCAAAACAATAAGAAAAATTGTAAACAATATATCAAACCAAACTAAGCTAAAGAAAAAAAAATTTCAAAAAAAAACAGAGAAAAAAAACTGGACTGAAATTTCACAATAGAAACAGAGCAATATTATGTCATCAACTCCGTTCCTCTAAATTGAAAGGTTATTATAAGGGGATCTATATCATGTGAAAATATTGAATAAATGGACTCCAAACTTCCTCAAATTGAAGCGAAGGATCGACAGTACCACTCCTAATTTTTTCCAAGTTTAAACATGATATAATTTGAGAGAACCATTGAAAAGTAGTCGGAGGTATTGGATCCTTCCATTTAAGCAAAATGGATCGTTTGGCCATTAATGTAACAAAGGGAATCATACGGTTAGCGGAGGCAGATAAATGGCCAGATTCTATCCTTGGTAATCCAAAAATTGCAGTGATAGGGTGAGGTTGTAAATCAATCTTCAATACATTTGAAATAATGTTAAAAATATCTTTCCAATATTTTTCCAAAAGAGGACGGGACCAAAACATATGTGTCAAAGAAGCCACATTCGATTTACATCTGTCACATATAGGATTTATATGGTGATAAAAACGAGCTAGCTTATCTTTTGACATATGGGTCCTGTGAACTACCTTAAACTGTATCAAAGAGTGTCTGGCACACATTGAAGATGTATTAACTAAATGAAGGATTTTCTTCCAAGTCTCTGTAGGTAAAGATGTCTGGAGTTCACTTGCCCATTCATTTTTAATTTTGTCCGGTGGTTGTGAACAAATTTTCATAATTAAATCATAAATTGTTGCTATCAAGCCCTTCTGACAAGGATTAAAACCAAAAATTTTTTCCATAATTTCAGTTTTGTAAGGTGTGGGAAAAGAGGGTATAGTAGCTTTTAAAAAATTTCTAATTTGCAAATATCGAAAACACCCTGTCTATCTGTGTAGCCACTTTCAATGAGTCATGGACTTGCATCCCAAGGTCTCTCCCATCCCTTCAGCCAGTGAGTTCCAGAACCCACCATACTCTGGTGAAAGGTTTCTACCTATCTAATCCCCAATCTTTCTACCAATGCCTTCTCTGCCAAGGGAAATAGATCCCTCCTATTTACTTCAAATAATTTAATACACCTCAATTAAGTCTGTGCTCAGCGCCCTCTGTTCCAAAGAAAACAGCCCTAGGGTGATCCAATCATCCATTCCTGGCAACATTCCTGTAAACCCTCTCCGGAACAATCATATCTTTCAAACAATGTAGTGACAGAAATGTGCAGTGCTCAAGGTGTTTTCCAGTGTTTTGTACAGCTCCCTCAGCCAATCAAAGAACGCGTCTTAAATTCTTTTTGACTAACTTACTGAACTGTCCTGCTATCTTTAAGGATCAATGTTCTCCACACTACTTAATATCCTTCTATTTACTGAATAATCACCTTGTCAAATGCATCACATCCCAATTAAATTCCATTTTCCACCTTTCTGTTCAATTCTGTTCTAAGTGATGGATTTTGGGAGGTTAACCAGGGTAGGACATGCACGGTATATGGCAGAGCCCTGGAAAGTGTCAAAGGACAGAGAGACCATTGCTTAGTTCCCTGAAAGTGGCGACATAGGTAGACTGAGTGGTGAAGGTGTTAGGTACGCTGGCCTTCATCAGTCAGGACGTTGAATATAAGAGTTGGAAAGTCATGTTACAGCTGTACAAGACATTGGTGAGACCACACTTGGAGTACTGTGTGCAGTTCTGGCCGTCCAGCTACAGGAGGGGTGTGATTAATCTGGGAAGGGTATATAAAAAAAGATTCACAAAGATGTTGCGGGGACTGGAGGGCGTGAGTTATAAGGAGAGACTGGACAGGCTGGAACTGTTTTCCCTGCGGTGAAGGAGGCTGAGGGGTGACCTTGTAGAGGTTTATAAAATCACGAGGGGCATCGATAAGGTGGATGGTCACGGTCTTTTCCCCTGGGTAGGGGAGTCTAAAACTAGAGGGCATAAATTTCAGGTGAGGGGGTCTTTGCATGAGAGACTGGGTCTATATCTCTTCGGTTGAGAAGAATAGGAGGTGACCTCATTGAAATGTTGAAACTCTTATAGGCTTGACAGCTGTAGGAGGTGATATTCCCCTGGCTTGGGTGTCTGGGACCAGAGGTCCCGGTCTCAGAATAAGGGAACGTGCATTCAGGACAGAGATCAGGAGAAATATCTTCACCCAGAGGGCGTGAATCTTTGGAATTCTCTACTGTAAGAGGCTGTGGAGGCAGAGTATGTTCAAGGCAGAGATTGACAGATGTTTGGATACTAAGGGAATTGAAGGATATGAGGTTAGTGCAGGGAAGTGGTGCTGAGGTAAAAGGACAGCCACGCTCTTACTGAATGGGAGAGCAGGAATGAGGGGCTGAATGGCCTACTATTGCTCACATAGAACAGTACAGCACAGGAACGGGCCCTTCGGCCCACCATGTCTGTGCTGAACACGGTGCTGAATTAAACTAATCCCTTCTGCCTGCACGTGATCCATCTCCCTCCATTCCCTGCACATTCATGTGTCTGGCTAACAGCCTCTTAAATGCCACTATCGTATCTGCCTCCACTCCCACCTCTGCAGTACATTCCAGGCACCCACCACCCTCTGTAAAAAAAACTTGCCCCACACATCTCCCTTAAACGGCCCTCATCCTCTCACCTTAATTGCACGCCCTCTAGTATTTGACATTTCTACCCTGGGAAAAAGATTCTGACCGTCTACCCTATCTGTGCCTCTCATAATTTTATAAACCTCTATCAGGTCTCCCCTCAGCCTCTGACACTCCAGAGAAAACAACCCGAGTTTGTCCAACCTCTCCTTATCGCTCATGTCCTCTAATCCAGGCAGCATCCTGGTGAACCTCTTCTGCACCCCCTCCCAAGCCTCCACACCCTTCCTGTAATGGGGTGACCAGAACTGCGCACAATTCTCCACGTGTGGCCTGACCAAAGTTTTATACAGCTGCAACGTGAACCAAACCTGCTTCTGGCCAAGTCACCCTGCTGACCAGCTCCCTTGACCCATTCTTTGTTTGAACTCATCTTGAAGTCTGCTGTTCGATGCCCTCTCACATCGTTCCCCACTCACCCCTCACTCACTGCCCTCCCCTCGCACTCCCTTCCCAGCCCTCCCCTCCTGCATTTCCCTCCCCTCGCTTCTCCACTCCACTCCTCCCTTCCCCATTCCTCCCTTGTCCTTACTTCCCTTGTCCCCCTCACTTCCACACTGCTGCTCCCACTTCCTTCCCTCTCCCTCCCCCCTCCTCCCCCCTCGCCATAGCCACTCAGAGGAGCGGTGCTGAGGGAACTCAGCGCAGTTGGAGGACAGTCCCTGCATAAAACAGGCAATGCCACAGGCAGCTGACCCACGGGGAGATCTGGGACTAATCAGGTAATCTCTCAATGTTAGCCCCAGCACGCTGGGAGGGGAGCTTTCCGTGAGATCTTCCAACATAGAACATAGAACACAACGGCACAGTACAGGCCCTTCGGCCCACAATGTTGTGCCGACATTTTATCCTGCTCTGAGATCTACGTAACGCTTCCCTCCCACATAGACCTCCATTTCTCTATCATTCATGTGTCTATCTAAGAGTCTCTTAATTGTCCCTAATGTATCTGCCCCCACACCCTCTGCCACCAGTGTGTTCCACGCACCCACCACTCCCTGTGTAAAAAAAACTTACCTCTGACATCCCCTTTATATCTTCCTCCAATCACCTTAAAATTATGCACCCTCATGTGAGCCACTTTCGCCCTGGGAAAAAGTCTCTGACTGTCCACTCAATCTATGTCTGTTATTATCTTGTACACCTCTATCAAGCCACCTCTCATCCTCCTCCTCTCCAAAGAGAAAAGCCCTAGCTCACTCAACCTATCCTCATGAGACATGCTCTCCAATCCGGACAGCATCCTGGTCTTCTCCTGGTCTGCTTTTCTCCACGGATGCTGCCTGACCTGCTGAGTTCCTCCAGCATCTATCTCTTGACATCCCCCTGAACTTTCCTCCATGCATCTTAAACAGATGTCCTCTGATATTGGCCATTGCCACCCTGGGGAAAAGGTGCTGGCTGTCCACTCTGTCCATGCCTCTCATAATCTTATACACCTCTACCAAGTCTCCTCTCATCTTCCTCTCCCCAAAGAGAAAAGCCCTAACTCGCTCAACTTATCCTCATAAGACCTGCTCTCCAATCCAGGCAGCATCCTGGTAAATCTCCTCTGCACCTTCTCTAAAGCTTCCACATCCTTCCTATAATGAGGCGACCAGAACTGAACACAGTCATGCAAAAGACAGTGCTGCACTCTGTGGTAGGGTAGGGTCAATGCGCAGTCTGTTTCCCAGGTTTGGGGAATCAAGAACTCGAGGGCGTAGGCTTAAGGTGAGAGGGGAGAGATTTAATAGGAACCTGAGGGGCAACTTCTTCAAACAGAAGGTGGTCAGTATTTGGAACGAGCTGCCAGAGGAAGTGGTTGAGGCAGATACATTAACAACATTTAAAAGGCACTTGGACAGGTAGATAAGATAAGATATCTTTTTCACTCTCACATGAACATCGAAACACACAGTGAAATGCTTCTTTTGCATAGAGTGTTCTGGGGGCAGCCCACAAGTGTCGCCACGCTTCCGGCACCAACATAGCATGCCCACAACTTCCTAACCTGTATGTCTTTGGAACGTGGGAGGAAACCGGAGCACCCGGAGGAAACCCACGCAGACACAGGGAGAACGTACAAGCTCCTTACAGGCAGTGGCGGAATTGAACCCGGGTTGCTGGCGCTGTAATAGCGTTACGCTAACCGCTATACTACTGTGCCACCAGGTACACGGATAGGAAAGGTATGGAAGGTTATGGGCAAAGTGCGGGCAAATGGGACTGGCTTCTCTGGGAGTCTTGGTCAGCATGGACCAGTTGGGCTGAAGGGCCTGCCTCTGTGCTCTATGACTCTGGTGCATTGGAGTATCAGTCTGCGTTAAATCTCTGGAATGGGGCGGGGTGGAAAGACGATGGTTGTCTGGATTAACGGGGTTCCAGAGTGATTGTGAGGGAAGAGCAGGCTCTGTTACACAGAACAGAGAAGAGTACAGCAGAGGAACAGGCCCTTTGTCTTTGCCAAATTAAACCAATCCCTTTTGCCTGCACACTGTTCCCTGCCTGTTCATGTATCTGTCTAAATTCTTAAACACCACCATCATGTCTGAAGTTTTCAGCTGAAAGTTGGTTGTTCGTAACACTTTTCTAAGCTGGAAACGGGCTGTTACTTGTAACACCTCACTCCCCCTCCTCCACAACCTGGGGAGGAGAGCGGGGACACGACCCTCGCACTCCCTCGGATGACCGGCTCTGCGGGAGCTGCAGGCTGGGGTGGGAGTGGTTGGGACCGAACTCCAGGAAGTTGACTTCAACTGCTCCCGCCCCGGCAGAGAACCCGAGGAGGAAGTCGCTGCTCTGACTGACGGCTGCCTCACCACCAACTGTTGGCTCGAGGCCCTGACTCTCTGAGCTCATTCCCACAGCTGATCAGGATTCATGGATCCGGCAATCTGGGACTGAGCCGTACTTCGGGACCACAGGAGAGTTCGAGGATTGTGCCTGAGCTCTTGGGGTTCAGCAGCTGGGATTGAGGTTGGTAGCTGCTGGGAGCTCATTAAAGAGGGTGAGGGAGGGGTTGGGGCAGAGCGGGGTACAGTTTCCATTCCAGCCATCGCACCTCATCCCCACTCCTCCAACACTCCCACCTCCGGGTATTGCCCACGAGGGAGATGGTCACCGGCTGAGCATCCCCTCCCACCCTCTTCAATCCTGTCTGGCCGCTGGGTGGGAACGTACTCTCCACCAGCTGATTCCTCAGACCCTGCCCCAGCTTGGCAGAGAGTCAACACCCTGCCGATGCTGGAAACCTGAAGCAAATGGGCAAATACTGAAGAGGCTCTGCAGGTCAGGCAGCATCTGTGGGGAGAGAGAGAGAGAAACAAGAGTTCACTTTTTGGGTCTGGAAAAGGGCCTCGGATCTGAATTGTTGACTCTCTCTCTCTCTCTCTCTCTCTCACTCTCCCCCCCCCCCCCCCCCCCCCCACCACGGACGCTGCCTGACCTGCAGAGTGTTTTCTGTTTTTGTTTATTGTGTGGGATCTTGCTGTTCTGAGAGGGTGACTGAGTGGCTGTAACCCTGAGAGGGATGTGGGACACCTGGTATTGGTAAAAGACCCCTCCGACCCCGGACATTCTCTCTTCTCCCCCTCCTGTCAGGCAGAAGATACAAAAGCCTGAAAGCACGTACCATCAGGCTCAAGGACAGCTTCTATCCCGCTGTTATAAGACTATTGAACGATAAGGTGGACTCTTGACCTCACAATCTACCTCGCTATGATCTTGCACCTTACTGTCTGCCTGCACTGCACTTTCTTTGTAGCTGCAACACTGTTATTGTTTTCCCTTGTACTACCTCAATGCACTGTTGTAATGAAATGATCTGTATGGAGGACATGCAAAACAAAGTTTTTCACTCTGTACTAACTCAGTGTAACTGCACTGTGTAATGAATTGACCTGTACGATCGGTTTGTTAGACAAGTTTCTCACTGTACCTCGGTACAAGTGACAATAATAAACCAATACCAATAATAAACCAATTTACCAAGATACAGGGAAAACCATTTGTCTGCGTGCCATCCAGACAGATCGTTCCATACATAGGCACATCGAGGTAGTAAAAAAGAAAACAGAATGCAGGATATAGTGTTACAGTTACAGAGAAAGTGCAGACAAATAAAGTGTCTCAACGTGGTAGAGTGGGAGATCAAGAGTTAATCATTATCGTACAGGAGTCTGGTAACAGCGGGACAGAAGATGAGACTGCTCCTTTGAGAAGCCCCCCTTTCCCCTGAAGTCTGATTGACTCTCCTCTTCACTGAGCCTTATTTATCTTTTCCCTTTTAATTCAGCTCAGCTGATGCTTTCCTCTTTATGGGACTCCCCTGCCTCGCCCGAGTGTGGCCCAGCTATGGCAACGGCAGCTAGCACTGATGCAGGCTGTGTGTATGGCACCCTCAGTCCCCCCAGTGTCTCCGTTCCCACGGTGCTGTTGGGGAGGGAGTTCCAGGATTTAGACCCAGTGACGGTGAAGGAACGGTGAGATATTTCCAAGTCGGGACGGTGTGTGACTGGGAGGGGAACCTGCAGGTGGTGGTGTTTCCCCTGCACCCACTGCCCTTGTCCTTGTGGGTGGGAGAAGAGGTGGGTTTGGGAGGTGCTGTCGGAGTAGCCTGGGCGAGTAACCGCTGTGCGTTGTGTAGACGGTGCACACTGCAGCCCCTGTGCACCGGCGGTGGAAGGAGGGGGTGTTTAGGGGGGTGGATGGGGTGCCGATCGAGCGAGCTGCTTTGTCCTAGATGGTGTCGAGCTTCTCGAGAGTTGTTGGCGCCGCACTCACCCAGGCAGGAGGGGAGTGTTCCGAGACACTCCTGACTTGTGCCTTGTAGACGGTGGAGAGACCTTAGTTATAGAGAGTGGTGGAGTTGTACAGCATGGAAACAGGCCCTTCGGCCCGACTTGTCCATGCTGACTGAGATGCCTATCTATACTGATCCCATATTCCTGTGTTTGGCCCACGTCCCTCTATTCCTTCCCTATCCTGTACAAATGCTTTTTAAATGCTGTCATTGTACCTGCCTCAACCACCACTTCTGGCTGCTCGCTCCACACACCCACCACACTCTTTGTGGAAGAACTTGCCCCTCTCACCCCTTTTAACTCTTTCCCCTCTCACCCTAAATGTATGTCCTCTGGTTTGAGATTCCCCTATCCTGGGAAAAAGACCCTGACTGACTGACTGACCTATCTATGCCCCTCATGGTTTTATAAACCTCTAAGGACACCCCTCAGCCTCCAACATTCCAGTGGGAACAATCCCAGCCTATTCCAGTCTCTCCTTGGAACTAAAGCCCTCCATTTCGTGCAACATCCTGGTGAATCTCTTCGAGTCACAGAGCAATACAGCATGGATACAGGCCCTTCGGCCCAACCAGTCCATGTTGACTGCAGTGCCCACCCAGCTAGTCCCAATTTCCTGCGTTCGGCCCATATCCCTCCAAGCCCCGCCCCTCCATGTACCTACCCAAGTGCTTCTTAAATGATACCGTTGTACCTGCCTCACCCACTTCCTCTGGCAGCTTGTTCCATACACTCACCACCCTCTGCGTGAAGAAGTTGCCCCTCAAGGTTCCTTTTAAATCGTTCCCCTCTCACCCTAAACCAATATGCACAAGTTTTGGACTCCCCTACCCTGGGGAAAAGACTGTGGCCATCCACTATTATCTATGCCTCTCATAATTATCTATGCCTCTAGCCTGGCCAACCTCTTCCTATAACTCAGGCCCTCGAGTCCTGGCAACATCCTTGTAAATCTTTGCCGCAAATCTCTTCTGCACTCTCTCTAATGCTGGCACACTTCTTCCGTAGTGTGTGACCAGAACTGCATTTGATGTTGCAAGTGTGGCCTAACACTCGAGTCCAGATGAAGGGACTTGATCCATAACGTTGACTGTCCATTTTCCTCCATAGATGCTGCCTGACCCCCTAAGTTCCTCCAGCATCTCACGTGTTGGTATAACCAATGTCTTGTATAGCTGCAACATGATGTTCCAACTCGTATACTCAATACCCTTGCCTGCGAAGGCAAGCAGGCTAAATGCCTTCTTTGCTACCCTATCCATCTGTGTCGCTGTTTTCAGGGAGCTATGAACTTGCACCCTAAGGTTGCCCTGTACATCAATGCTTGTAAGGTTCCTGCTGTTTACTATCTGTGTCTGGCCAGTATCAGACCTCACACTTGTCTGGATTAAATTCCATCCCCCACTGCTCTGCCTAATTTTCCAACTGATCCATGTCCCTCTGTATCCTTAGGCAACGTCCTCTCTATCTACAAATCCACCGACCTTCATCAGCAAACGTACTCATCAGACCACAGATATTCTTATCCAACCTATTTATAGACAAGACAAACATTGAAGGCCTTGCAGTGTCAGGAGATGTGTCACTTGCTACAGGATCCCCTGCCTCTGACCTGCTCTAGTAGCCACTGTACCTATGTGGCTGGTCCAGTTGAGTTTCTGGTCATTGGTGACCCTCAGGATGTTGGTAATGGGGGACTCGTTGATGGTAACGCCATTGAACGTCAAGGGGAGGTCGCTGGCGTCTCTCCTTTTGGAGATGGTTGTTGCCTGTGTGGTACAAATGTTACTTTCTACATAACTGCCCATTGCCTGAATGTTGACTAGGCCTTGCTCGTTGTGGTTACCGACTTGTGAACTGAACTGTGCAGTGGTGTGAGCTACCAACATTGCCTCCCTCCAACCAATTGTAACAGAACCCTTAGCCAGTACCAGTACATCTGCACCATGTCTCCTTGTCATAGAGTAATACAACACAGGAACAGGCCCTTTGGCCCAACTGGTCCATGCTGACCAAGATGCCCATCTAAGCTAGTCCCATTGCCCATGTTTGGCCCATATCCCAGTCTCTGCCCTCTCCCTCACTGTCTGGGCCCCATGTCCCTCTCCCTCACTGTCTGGGCCCCATGTCCCTCTCCCCCACTGTCTGGGCCCCAGTCTCTGCCCTCTCCCTGAGTGTCTGGGTCCCAGTCTGCCCTCTGGAGCAGAGTATGGGAACCCCCGCCGCCCCCCCCCCCCCACCCTGTCTGACATCAATGAGGGTGACCCTGGGTGGTGACTGAGGTCTTTGAACTGATTTGCCTCGACAATGAACCAGACGTTTGGTACAATGAACCACCGTATCTTGTCCCATCCCTTAAAAGGGAGTGGTCTTACTGAAACTCCCCAATATCCAGAAACCCCTTCCAAAGGGTCCTGATTGTTGAGCTGATTGGACAGGGTGATGTGTGTCCTGGGCTGTTTGACGACTTTCATGCTGGTCCCCGTTACGAGAGAAGGTTACATAAACTCCAGCCATCACTCAGTCTGCTGAGCCGTATTTTGGTTGAGGTATATTTGTGGTTTTGGAAGGTCCTGGGTTGACAAAGCAAATTGGTAAATTGGTTTATTATTGTCACATGTACCGAGGTACAGTGAAAAACTTTGTTCTGCATGCCATCCATACAGATCATTTCATCACATCAGTGCATTGAGGTAGTACAAGGGAAAACAATAACAGAATGCAGAATAAAGTGTTACAGTTACAGAGAAAGTGCAGTGCAGGCAGACAATAAGGTGCAAGGCCCCAACGAGGTAGATTTTGAGGTCAAGAGTCCATCTTATCGTACAAGGGAGACCTGTTGGGGTGCAGGGGTTGCTGGGGAAGGGATTTTAACCCAGAGTAAAGCTGTTCGGAGGTATGAGTGGAATTGCTACCAATTGCTGGAAGGAAGATGGAACTTTCCTCCAACAAGCCATAGGTGGCATGTCTCAGTCCCAGGAGACATTGAAGCAGAAGCCAGAGTCCTGGGCCACTGATCCAGGGATGTGAGTTCAAATCCCACCACAGGAGTTAGGGAGTTTGAACTCATGTCATTAAATAAATTTGTAATCAATTCCAGTCGGAGTAATAGTGAACCCACCTGATTGACTTAAACCTTACACTGACTGTTTGCTGATGTCCTTTGAGTCAAAGAGTCATAGGTTCGTACAGCACGGAAACTGGACGTTCAGCCCAACTGGTCCATGCTTACCGAGACGCCCAACTGAGCTAGTCCCATTTGCCCACGTTTGGCCCATATCCCTCTAAACCTTTCCTGTTCTTGTTTCTGTCCAAATGTCACGATTGTACCTGCCTCTACCACTCCCTCTGGCAGCTCCTTCCATATACCCACCACCCTCTGTGTGAAAAAGTTGCCCCTCAGGTGGCCTGTAACTCTCTCCCCTCAGGCCCTGTTTAAATCAGGTGCTTAAAGAGAAGTTAGATAAATCTTTCCAAGATCAAGGAGTCGAGGGCTCTGTGGGGTGGTATAACGGAGGAGATGAGGTCTGGGGCAGATCAGCCAAAATTATCTTCTTTTATTGATTGAGGGGGTGTGGGCTTCGCAGGCTGAGCCAGCATTTAATTGTCCAACCCTAGCTGCCCTTGAGGAGGTGGTGGTGAGCTGCCGTCCTTGAGGTGTGGGTGTACCCCCGGTGCTGTTGGGGAGGGAGTTCCAGGATCTTGACCCATTGACGGTGAAGGAATGGCGAGATATTTCCAAGTCAGGGTTATGTGTGACTTGGAGGGCATCCTCCAGGGGGTGGAGACACCAGAGATGGCAGATGCTGGAACCTGGAGCAACAAACTATCTGCTAGAGGAACTCAACGGGTTGGGCAGCATCTGTGTGGCGGGGGGGGGGGGGGGGGTCGGCGCGGGAGTTAGGGGGGCAGGAATTGTTTCGGGTCAATACCCTGCATCAGGACTGAGATGGGAGATGGTCGGTATGAAAAGGAGCGGGGGACGTGGTGAGACAGGAGCCCAACGTGATTGGTTGACTGAGGAGGGGCAACAGATGATGGGCAGGTCGGGGAGAGGTGGGGTGGAGTTGGCAGGTGGATGATGGAGGCAGACAACAAAGAAGAAGAGACAGATGGAGTGAGTTTGGGGGAGGGGAGAATGAAGGTGGAGATAAGCAGGAACACAAAGAGCTCCCAGCGCTGGAATCTGATAAGGAAGGAGGGTGATCTTGGGAACCACTGGGGGAGTGCCCCACCTCCTGAGTAGTGCAGTTCCCCGGGCTTTTGCTGCCTTTGTTCTTCTAGCTGGTAGAGGTGGTGGGTTTGGAAGGTGCTGTCTGAGGAGTCTTGGTGAGTCGCTGCAGTGCCTCCTGCAGATGGTACACACACACAACAGTACAGCACAGGAACAGGCCCTTCGGCCCCACCATGTTGTGCTGAACTAATTAAGCTAAAGACACCTAATCCTTTCTGCCTGCGCGTGGTCCATACCCCTCCATTCCCTGCACATCCATGTGCTGATCTAAGAGCCTCCTAAATGCCTCTGTTGTATCTGCCTCCACCACCACCCCTGGCAGCACATTCCAGGCACCCACCGCTCTCTGTGTATAAAAAAGCTTGCCCCGCACATCTCCTTTGAACTTGCCACGTCTCACCTTAAATGCATGCTGTCTAGTATTAGACATTTCGACCCTGAGAGAAAGATACTGACTGTCTACTCTATCTGTGCCCTCTCATAACTTTATAAACTTCTATCAGGTTTCCCTCAGCCTCCACGCTCCAGAGAAAACAACCCAAGTTTGTCCAACCTCTCCTTATAGCTCATACCCTCTAATCCAGGCAGCATCCTGGTGAACCTCTTCTGCACCCTCTCCAAAGCCTCGACATCCTTCCTGTAATGGGGTGAACAGAATTGAATGCAAAACTCCAGATGCGACCTAACCAGAGTTTTATGAAGCTGCAACATAACTTCCCGACTCTTGAACTCAGTGCCTCAACTAATAAAGGCAAGCGTGCCATATGCCTTCTTTAACATCCTATCAACTGTGCAGCCACTTTGAGGGAGCTATAGATTTTGACCACAAGATCCCTCTGTACATCAACACTGTTAAGGGTCCTGCCATTAACGGTGTACTATCCCTTTACATTTGATCTCCAAAGCGCAACACTTTACACAGTACAACTTTCCTAGGGTAGGGTCCACAAAGGCTAGTATGCAGGTCCTGCAAGTAAATTGAAAAGTTAACAGAACGTTATTGTTTATTACGGGGGTCGGGGGTGTTGGATAGTAAGGTGATCGAAGGTTATGCTTTGGTTACCAGAGCATCCGGAGCACACAGCAATGGGTCCTCCTTATTTAAACAAGGATGTAAATGCATAGAGAACAGTTCAGAGAAAGGTTACTGGACTGATGCAGCAAACAGCCTGCTGGACGGACTTGTCTGTTGGGGCGAAGGGGATTGTCGATGTTTTGGGTCGAAACCCTGCATCAGGAGCTTCGCTGGACTGGTACCTGGAACGGGTGGGTTGCCGTGTGAGGAAGGCTGGCCATGCTGGGATTGTATCCACGAGAGTTGGAAGAGTGGGAGGCAACTTTAGATTCTGAGGGTGTAGACAATGTGGATGTGGAGAGGATGCTTCCTGTTCGGGGCTGATCAAAATCCCAGGTTCACTGTTTAAAATATAGATCATCCAGTTAAGGCAGGGATGGGGAGGAATTTGATGCGGTGGGTCTTTGGAAGTCTCTACCTCAAAGGGCACTGGAAGCAGAGTCTTGGAATATGTTTAAGGCTGAGGTAGGTGGATTCTTGATAAGCAAGGGAGTGGGTGAGATGTGCCATTGAGGCTACAATCAGATCAGCCTTGCATCCTTGCTGAATGATAGAACTGGTTCGAGGGCTGAGTGGCCTCTCCTGTTCCAATGTAATATGCATTGGTATAGCATAGACAGGTTGATAGACAGGAATGGTTTAGAGATGTGTTGTGAGCTGAAGGGCCTGTTCCTGTGCAGTATTGTTCTATGTTCCGTATGGGCCAAAGGCAGGCAAATGGGACAGTTCAGGAGGAGGCATCTTGGTCAGCACGGACGAGTGGGCCAAAGGGCCTGTTTCTGTGCTGTACAGCTCTGTGAGCACCTTTAACACAGTGAGACAACCAGGGATCTCGTGGGAGTGTCATCAGACACTGAGCCAGGTGAGGAGACATTAAGGCAGTGGTGAAGCAGTGGATTGGAAATCAATAGATTTCTGGGTATAAATTGGTTTATTATTGTCACATGTACCAAGGTGCAGTGAAAAGTTTTTGTTTTGCATGCCATCCATACAGATCATTTCATCACCATCAGTGCATCGAGGTAGTACAAGGGAAAACAATAACAGAGTGCAGAATGTTAATGTTAACGTTAAGATGTTAAGGGAATTGAGGGGTTTGGCCCTAGTGCAAGAAAGTAATGCAGAGATAGAAGATCAGACAAGGTCTTATTGAATGCAGACCTGGGCTGAGAAGTGGCAGATGGAGCTCAACCCGGATAAGTGTGAAGTGATACACTTTGGGAGATCGAATTTGAAGGCAGAATACAAGGTTGATGGCAGGACTCTTAGCAGTGTGGAGGAACAGAGCGATCTTGGGGTCCACGTCCATAGATCCCTCAAGGTTGCCACGCAGGTCGATAGGGCTATTAAGAAGGCATATGGGGTGTTGGCCTTCGTTAGTCGGGGTATTGAGTTCAAGAGCCGTGAGGTGATGTTGCAGCTCTGTAGAACTCTGGTCAGACCACACTTGGAGTATTGTGTTCAGTTCTGGTCACCTCATTATAGGAAGGATGTGGAAGCTTTAGAGAGGGTGCAGAAGAGATTTACCAGGATGCTGCCTGGATTGGAGAGCATGTCTTATGAGGATAGGTTGAGCGAGCTGGGGCTTTTCTCTTTGGAGAGAAGGAGGAAGAGAGGTGACTTGATAGAGGTGTACAAGATGATAAGAGGCATAGATCGAGTGGACAGTCAGAGACTTTTTCCCAGGGTGACAATGGCTAACATGAGGGGGCATAATTTTAAGGTGATTGGAGTAAGGTATAAAGGGGATGTTCAGGGGTAAGTTTTTTACACAGAGTGGTGGGTGCATGGAACACACTGCCGGCACAGGTTGTGGGGGTAGATATATTAAGGACATTTAAGAGACTCTTAGATAGACACGTGAATGATAGAGAAATGGGGGGCTCTGTGGGAGGGTTAGATAGATCTTTAGAAGCAGGATAAAATGTCGGCACAACATTGTAGGCTGAAGGGCCTGTACTGTGCTGTGGTGTTCTATGTTCTATGTATGAATGGGAGAGCAGGAACGAGGGGCTAAATGACCAGATCCTGTTCCTAATTCATATGTTTCTTCTGATCGATACCTGTGGAGCATCTGATAGAACGTTAGGGGTTGTTGTGCTCCAGCTGTACAGGGGCCCCTGAACCTTTAAATGGAAACTCTTGTTGCCTTAACTTCAAAAGCCATGAGAAGTTGTGGTCATCAGCTCTTCTATGAGAGATCCTGCACCATGTCAGCCTTGGCTCGGTGTGAATTGTGGGCTCTTTCAAACCGCTTGTACTTAGAGCAAAATAACTTTCACAGAGCAGGGTTAAACCTCTGAGTCTTTGACTCTCAATGTATGTGTGCTCATCTGGAGACTTCCTGCATTTTGGGTGACTCGACCCATCTGATTTTCTCTATTGCTAAATTGGTCATTGGTTTATTATTGTCACATGTAGAGAGATACAGTGACAAACTTTGTTTGCAGGTCATGCCAACAGATCATTTCAAAATGTAAGTATGTTGAGGTAGTACGAGGGTAAAACAATAACAGAATGCAGAATAAAGTGTTACACGAACAGAGAAGTGCAGCGCAGGCAGACAATAAGGTGCAAGGGCCCCAATGAGGTAGTTTGAGAGATCAAGAGTCCATCTTTATTGTACAAGAGGTTTGTTCGTGAGTCTTATAACAGCGGTATAGAAGCTGTCCTTGAGCCTGGTGGTACGGGCTTTCAAGTCTTTGTATCTTCTGCCCAATGGGAGAGGGGAGAAGGAATGTCCATGGTGGGTGGGGTCTTTGATTATGTTAGCTGCTTTTCTGAGGCAGCGGGAAGTGTAGACAGAGTCCATGGAGGGATGATGAAAAGTGTCCTTGACAGTGCTATTAAGTTGGACTTACTCACCAGTGACCTGATAGACTGATGAAAAACACTATGATGCTGGAGGAACTCAGCAGGCCAGGCAGCATCCGTGGAGAAAAGCAGGCGGTCAACGTTTCGGGTCAGGACCCTTCTTCAGAACTGAAGATAGGAAAAGGGAAGCCCAATATATTGGAGGGAAAAGCAGAGCAGTGATAGGTGGACAAAGGAGGGGAGGCGGGGTGGGTACAGGTGGTGATAGGTAGATGCAGGTAAGAGATAGTGATAGGCAGGTGTGGGGAGGAGGGGAGAGCAGATCCACCAGGGGATGGGTCAAAGGTAAGGAGAGAGGGAAAAAAAAGGGCTAGGAAAGGGAAGAAGAGAAGAAGGATGGTGGGGGGGTGGATTTTGTGGGGAAGCAGGTGGGGAATACCTAAAGTGGGAGAATTCAATGTTCACGCCATTAGGTTGCAGGGTTCTTGCAAAGGTGTGGACAAAGAGCTGGGGTTGGTATAGCCGGATAGTTGATGGCCAGTATGAACATCGTAGGCTGAAGAGCCTGCTTTAGTGCCATAACCTCCATGACCGTCAGCTCCAAATCACCTTTAGCCCAAATGCAGAGGAAGGAATTAAATCTTTGGCAACACCTCTGACAACTCGGGATGTCCCAAAGTTATTCCCAGGTGGTGAAGGGTCGAGGCAGGGATGGGTCAAAGTGTGACCTACAAGTGAGGTGTGTGATCAGGAAATGACCCCTGACTGCAGTACTGAGGGCGGGAGGGGAGGCACTGTCAGAGCAACAGAACCGCTCGTTCAGGTGACGTCCTGCTCCCTCAGATGTATGCCAAAGGTCCCACCGTCTTCTTCACAGTTCTCTCCCCATGTAACTCTCTCTCCCTGTCTTTCTCTCTGTCCTTCCCTCCGTCTCTCTATCTCTCTGTCCTTACCTCCCTGTCTTTCTCTCTCCCCTTCCCTGACTCTCTCTCCCTCCCTGTGTCTCTCTCCTTCCCTCCATGTCTCTCTCTCTTTCCCTGTCTCTCTCTCCCTCCCTGTCTCTCTCTCTCTTTCCCTGTCTCCCTCCCCCTTTCCCTGTCTCCCTCCCCCTTTCCCTGTCTCCCTCCCCTCCCTTTCCCTGTCTCCCTCCCCTTTCCGTCTCTCCCTCCCCCTTTCCGTCTCCCTCCCCCTTCCTCCCTTCTCCCTCCCCCTTTCCCCCTGTCTCCCTCCCCCTTTCCCCGTCTCCCTCCCCCTTTCCCTGTCTCCCTCCCCCTCCCTCCCCCTTTCCCGTCTCCTCCCCCTTTCCTGTCTCCCCCTCCCCTCTCCCCCGTCTCCCTCCCCCTTTCCCGTCTCCCCCTCCCCCCCTTTCCCTGTCTCTCTCCCCTCCCTGCCCCCCTTTTTTCTCCCCTTTTCTCTCTCTCCCCTCCTCTCTCTCACCCCCTTCTCTCTCTCATACCCCCTCGTTTCTCTCTCACCCCTCCATGTCTCTCTCTTTCCCCACCCCCTCTCTCTCCCCCTTTGCTTTGTGTGTTAATCGTCTCTGCGGCTGTAAATCTTTAGGTCCAGCTTCCTGTGGCTGATAATTGCTGGGTAACGGTGGGTGTGGGGGGGGGGGCGAGGCCTCACACCGCTGTGGGCTGTGACATTCCTCAGGAGCTGCTGTCCTTTGCTGTGCTGTTGGCCTGTCTCCGGCATGGAGCAGCAGCCTGCTGTCTCCTGCAACTCCTGTCCATCTGCAGAACCTGCCTGGAGCACAGGGAGAGTCAGAGGAGAATGTTTATATAACCGTATCTTTTCATCCACATTTTCATAGCGTCTCGACAATAGACAAATTAGGGCTGTATTCCTGCAGTCGTGGTGGTAAACAGTTCCAGGTTAGACATGGACAACTTGTTCCAAACTTCCCAACTCCTGGCCCTGAGCCCCTTGTTGACTCCGGGGTAAATGTTTGGGGGGCGGGGGGAGGTTTATGCCTCCACCCACCCCCTCCCGTCAGACATCGAGTTCCAAACCCCCACCTTATGAGCAAATAACTGTGTTTGTGCGATGGGAGGTAGGAACTTCCTGTTAACCTTTGCTGGTCCTGCCATGAATTGGAAAGTGTGCAGAAGAGGTTTACCAGGATGCTGCCTGGATTGGAGAGTAGGAGAGGTTGGACAAACTTGGGTTGTTTTCTCTGGAGCGTCAGAGGCTGAGGGGAGACCTGATAGAAGTTTATAAAATTCTGAGAGGCAGAGATAGTCAAGGTCTTTTTCCCAGGGTCTAATACTAGAGGACATGCATTTAAGGTGAGAGGGGGAAAATTTAAAGGAGATGTGTGGGGCAAGTTCCTTTACACAGAGAGTGGTGGGTGCCTGGAATGGGCTGCCAGGGGTGGTGGTGGAAGGAGGTACGACAGTGGTGTTTGAGGCCGTTAGATAGACCCATGAATACGCAGGGGATGGAGGGATGTGGATCATGTGCAGGCAGAGAGATTTAGTTTAATTTGGCACCTTAAGAAGGGCCTGTTCCTGTGCTGTACTCTGTTCTACCTCAGTTAAATCTCCAGCTTGTTCCAGCTCAAACCCCACCCGAGACTCTCGATCCCGGCAACATCCTGATAAGTCCTCTCCCACCCTCTCCTGTCCAGTCCCACTGTCCTGCAGTGCAGTGACCAGAACCATCCCTGGTGCTCCAGCTGTGGCCTCACAGCTGGTCTCTACTGGCCTCCCCTGCTCCCGTGTTCCAGGGGTCCTGCCCAATCCCAGAACCTCAGACCTGGTAACAAGCTTGTAGACCTTGTCTCAGCCTCCTGCAGTGCGATGCTTCAGGGTTGTTCGGACAAAGGTGGTTTCAGTGGGTGAGGGGAGTTAGTGATGGAGAGAGTGTCTGTGGGCTGTGGGAAGGGATTCAGTGGGTGGGGAGAGTGGGTGATGGGGGACAGTGTCCGTGGGCTGTGGGAGGGGTAAGGAGTCTGGTCCGGTGACTGTTCCTTCCCTCAGCAGACTGACTGTTGAGGAAGCCCAGTCAAAAGAAGAAATGGGAATCCGTTTAGTAGACCATATTTTTGGGTATTTGACATTTGTGGTTTGTTGGTAATTGCATGATTTTTACTGCTCCGTGCATGAATAAGGGGAAGATTGTGGAGAAATCATGGCCTGCCATTTGACAAGAACCTGAGTATCTGAGTTGAAATAAACCCTCATTGTTTGAACTGGTTCCAGAAATTCTCTTGAGGATATTTTTGACAGAGGATGCGTGGACAAAGCCTGTGCTGATGACATAGTCTAGTCTCCTACCCTAAAGTCTGTGTGTTTGCTTGGTTCTCTTGGTGGGACTGGAGTCACGTCCAGGCCACACTCCAAAGGGTGTGAATGAAGGAGGTTTTTACAGTAATCTGGTAGATTATTGCAACTCAATGTCAATCTTTTTATTTAATCACTTGAGTTAATTTCTGTCTTCCAAGCTGGGATTCAAACACCTGACCCAACAGTCCAGAACTCCGGCTCAGTGACATAAGTACGACACCACTGTACACCTGAACACCTCAACCAATGGCCTGGTCTAGCCCAAGTCCAAGTTGACTATGTCACTGGGTTCCTGTACGTTGAGGAGGGAGAGGTGTTGGCTCGAGAGAGAGGGCTGACGACTACAGTGAATGTTCCAAGTGCTTTCACTCTGAGTCTAACCCCTGTCGCGGGAGTGTGTGATGGGACAGTGTAGAGGGAGCTTCACTCTGTGTCTGACCCCGGGAGTGTGTGATGGTATTGGTATCGGTTTATTATTATCACTTGTACCGAGGTACAGTGAAAAACTTGTCTTGCATACTGATTGTACAGGTCAATTCATTACACAGTGCAGTTGCATTTAGTACAGAGTGCATTGAGGTAGTACAGGTAAAAACAATAACAGCGCAGAGTAAAGTGTCACAGCTACAGAGAAAGTGCAGTGCAATAAGGTGCAAGGTCACAACAAGGTAGATCGTGAGGTCATAGTCCATCTCATCGTATAAGGTTCAATAGTCTTATCACAGTGGGGTAGAAGCTGTCCAAG
This sequence comes from Pristis pectinata, assembly GCF_009764475.1. NCBI lineage: Eukaryota > Metazoa > Chordata > Chondrichthyes > Rhinopristiformes > Pristidae > Pristis > Pristis pectinata. The sequence continues at coordinate 2,895,429 of NC_067415.1, forward strand.
TCTGATGGTACGTGCCCTCAGGCTCCTGTATCTTTTACCCGATGGAAGAGGAGAGAAGAGAGAATGTCCCGGGTGGGTGGGTTCTTCGATTATGCTGGCTGCTTCACCAAGAGAACAAGAGGTAAAAAAAAAGAGTCCAAAGAGGGAGGCTGGTGTCTGTAATGCGCTGGACTGTGTCCACAACTCTCTGCAGTTTCTTGCAGTCCTGGGCAGAGCAGTTGCCATACCAAGCCGTGATACATCCAGATAGGATGCTTTCTATGGTGCATCAGTAAAAGTTGGTGAGAGTCAAAGGGGACAAATCAAATCCTGAAGAAGTAGAGGCGCTGGTGAGCTTTCTTGGCTGTGGCATCTACATGATTTGACAGGAGGGAGCTTCACTCTGTGTCTGACCCCGGGAGTGTGTGATGGGACGGTGTGTAGGGAGATTCACTCTGTGTCTGATCCTGGGAGTGTGTGGTGGGACGGTGTAGAGGGAGCTTCACTCTGTGTCTGACCCCAGGAGTGTGTGATGGGACGGTGTAGAGGGACCTTCACCCTGTGGCCCATATTTTGTTTGGAATGGTTTATGTGGTATTTACAATATGTACATCACTTCCATCAGTTTGTATACAATATTCAAATTAAAACTTGGCCACCCCTGTCTGGGATGCTCTCCAACCTCTGTGGTGCCCACTGGTCCCAGGAGGCCTCCAGAGAACCAGTGAACACTGTATGCTCCCTCTCCAGGGGCACACAGATTCGGACCTATCCTCGGAAGAGGGGCAGGTAGTTGGCTTGGGCGGAACCCTTGACGGCCCCCAGCCTGGGCCTGTGAACGGTCACCTTGGCCGGGCCCAGGAGCAGACTGACGAGGAGGCTCCCTGACTGACCCAACCCCCCCCTCCGCACCGGGTGTCCGAGGATGAGAAGCGTGGGGGTGATGTACAGCTAGAACTTGAGGAGCAGCCCCTTCAAATACCTACCTCTCGCCCTCCGGACATACATGGAACATAGAACATAGAACCTCACAGCACAGTACAGGCCCTTTGGCCCACAATGTTGTGCCGACATTTTATCCTGCTCTAAGATCTATCTAACCCTTCCCTCCACATAGCCCCCCATTTCTCTATCATTCATGTGTCTATCTAAGAGTCTCTTAAATGTCCCTAATGTATCTGCCCCCACAACCTCTGCCGGCAGTGCGTTCCACACACCCACCACTCTCTGGGTAAAAAACTTACCCCTGACATCCCCCTTATACCTTCCTCCAATCACCTTAAAATTATGTCCCCTCATGTTAGCCATTGTTGCCCTGGGAAAAAGTCTCTGACTGTCTACTCGATTGATGCCTCTTATCATCTTGTACACCTCTGTCAACTCACCTCTCATCCGCCTTCTCTCCAAAGAGAAAAGCCCTAGCTCGCTCAACCTATCCTCATAAGACATGCTCTCCAATCCAGGCAGCATCCTGGTAAATCTCCTCTGCACCCTCTCTAAAGCTTCCACATCCTTCCTATAATGAGGTGACCAGAACTGAACACAATACTCCAAGTGTGGTCTGACCAGAGTTCTATAGAGCTGCAACATCACCTCGCGGCGCTTGAACTCAGCATCCTGACTAATGAAGGCCAACATGGACTCCTCGAGACTGCAGAAGCAGCAGGCAGCTGGGGAGTGTGTGAACCTGCTGCACGGCCCTGCTCTCTGCAACACTCTCTGCCCCAGGTCCCTGTGTAGAGAGACCTCCAGTGGGGACACTCCTTGCTGCTGGATGGCAAGGAAGTTGAGAAAGTGTAGGAGCACCTGTACAGGACGTACCTCCGTGTGGCATGGAACTGCGCGGAGGGCGATTCCGAGAGAGGGCTCATGTTGTGTGGGACCGGCTCCCACAGATCTGGGACTGGGTCCCATGAGCAGTTTTGGCTGAGCTGGGATTAGTCCGGTCAGGATCACTCACACTCACGAGCCCCCTCAACACCCACCGTGACGGGACGGACAGAGGTTTTGGCCACATGCCCCAGTGGTGAGCAGCTCGCTCCCTCACCATCCAGTCTGTCCCTTTGTCCAGCCCCTCCCTCCGCTGGCGGGGGAACACCCTGACTGGAGGTGACAGTGTCCCAGACTCTGAAAAGGTCCCGGTAAAAGACAGGCAACTCCCACAGAGCAATGGTGCCGATCCTCGCCATTGGGAGCTGTGTGTCATCCTGAAGGTGTCCCAGTGGGGGAAACACTTCACCAGCTCACGTTATCTGGGAGGAAGCTCAGCGTGCAGGTATCTCTGCAGGGTCCGAGGGTGGAGAGTCACCACCAGGGCAGGGACACACGCCAGCGACTAACTGCCCTCCTCGATCAGGAGACTCAGGACCACAGCCCACTTACCCCCTACCCGTGGGGTCAACCCCGGGGTAAGTGGGGTCTTCAGGGTCAGTCCCGGGGAAGGGTAAGTGCAGGATTGATCTTGGTGTCTAGGGGATGGCCCTGGAGGTGTTTTATATCGAACATTACAGCACAGTACAGGCCCTTCGGCCCACAATGTTGTGCTGACCTTTTAACCAACTCTAAGATCAATCTAACCCCTCCCTCCCACACACCCCTCCATTTTTCTATCATCCATGTGCCTATCTAAGAGTCCCTTCCATGTCCCTAATGTATCTGTCTCCACCAGCACCCCTGACAGTGCGTTCCATGCACCCACCACTCTCTTGTAAAAAAACTTACCTCTGATATCCCCCCTGTACTTTCCTGCAATCACCTTAAAATTATCCCCTCTTGTGTGAGCCATTTTCGCCCTGGGATAGAGTCTCTGACTGTCCACTCGATCTACGCCTCTTATCATCTTGTATGTCTTTTCCTCCGTGCCTTCCTTCCCCTCCTGACGATCCCCTCCCTCCGTTCCAGCCCCTGATGCAACCCCCTCACCCTCCGCTTCTGGCGAGGGGTGGAGGTGAAGGGGTTGCAGAGGTGGAATTGACAGCCTGGAGGTTGGGGGCTTGTGAATGTGCCCCATCTCCCTGCAGGCACCCTCCAAGGTTCAGAAGATGTGGTAGGAACTGGACATAAAACTGACCATCAAGACAGTGCAGAGACATTCACTCTGTGTCCAAGTCTGTCCCTGCCCTGGGAGTAATAGAGTCATAAAGCATGGAAACAGGCCCTTTGGCCCAACTGGTCCATGCTGACCAAGATGCCCATCTAAGCTAGTCCCATTTGCCCACGTTTGGCCCATATCCCTCTAAACCTTTCCTATCCATGTACCTTCCCAACTGTCTATTAAATGTTAATGTACCTGCCTCAACCACTTCCTCTGGCAGCTCGTTCCATATATGGGCCACCCTCTGGGTGAAAAGTTGCCCCTCAGGTCCCTATTAAATCTCTCCCCTCTCACCTTAAACCTATTCACTCTAGTTCTTGATTCCTCAGCACTGGGAAAAAGACTGTGTGCATTGACCCTATCTATGATTTTATACACCTCTATAAGGTCACCCTACAGTCTCTAATGTTTCAAGGAATAAAGTCCTAGTCTGCTCAAACTTTCTCCATAACTCAGTCCCTCGAGTCCCGGCAACATCCTCGTAAGTCTCCTCTGCACTCTTTCCAGCTTAATGGCATCTTTCCTATAGCAGGGTGACCAAAACTGAACACAATATTCCAAATGTGGCCTCACCAACATCGTGTACAACCGCACCATAACGTCCCAACTTCTATACTCAGTGCCCTGACTGATGGAGGCTGGCATGCCAAACACCTTCTTCACCACCCTGTTTACCTGTGACGCCACTTTCAGCGAACCATGTACTTGTACTCCTAGGTCCCTTTCTGGGATGTGGAACATCGCTTCCTTGGGAGTGAGATGGGATGTTTGCATTTAGCAATTACTGTCTTCAGGAGTTGATTCCCAGTTGCAACATTTAGGGTTTCTGTTGAATCGCTGCCTTTCTTCCCTCATTATAACTTTGTCCTTTTATTCTAACTTTTAGCACCACACCTAAAGTGTACTTGGATGATCTCAAGGCACGACGTCAGACCCCTCCACTGCTCGTACCACGGACCAAACTCTCGCTGCAGCCTCAGAGTGGCCTCAACCCTCCCCCAAAACATCCCTTTGCCCTGCTGAAACAGAGTAAGTACAGCCTCGCTCATTCCCTGTGTGTGGAGATGCAGGGGTTAACCTCAATGACCCTTAACCAAGTGTTAGACCTAATAGAAGTTTATGAGTTTAGAAAATGACGAGAAGCATAGATAGGGCAGACAGTCAGAATCTTTTGTCCCCCAGGGTAGAAATATCAGATACTAGAGGACACGCAATATAAGGTGAGGGGGGGAAAGTTGAAAGGAGATGTGCGGGGCAAGTATTTTACACAGAGAGTGGTGGGTGCCTGGAATGTGCTGCCAGGGTTGGTGTTGGAGGCACAGAGCATAGAAGTGTTTAAGAGACTCTTAGATAGATACATGAATATGCAGAGAATATGATCAATGTGCAGGGAAGAGGGACTAGATTAATTAGGAGTTGTTGGTTTAATTAGTTTAGCACAACATTGTGGGCCGAAGGGCCTGTCCTGTGCTGTACTGTTCTATGTTCTAATATGCAGGGAATGGAGGGATCTGGATCACGTGCAGGCAGAAAGGATTAGTTTCATTCGGCATCGTGTTCAGCACAGACATGGTGGGCTGAAGGGCCTGTTCCTGTGCTGTGTTGTTCTGTGTTCTAACCCATTAGCACCGTTGCAAATGCTGGACCACAAGAGCTTGTACAGGTAAAACTAGAGGGCGTAGGTTTAAGATGAGAGGGGAAAGGGTTAAAGGGGACCAGGTGGGCAAGTTTTTCCACACAGAGGGTGGTGCGTATACAGAACAAGCTGCCAGAGGAAGTGGGTGCAATTATAATGTTTAAAGGACATTTAGACAGGAACATGGACAGTCAAGTCAAGTCGAGTTTATTGTCAGATGCACAAGTCCATGTGTGCACAGGTGCAATGAAAAACTTGTTTACAGCAGCATCACAGGCACATTGCATTAGAGACACCACATTTAAAAGAAAAAAATAAATTAAACACGTTATTCATAAATTATACAAAAAGTAGAAAAGAAAGAACACAATAAGAATAAAAAAAACAAGAAAAGTTTTAGAGGGATGTGGGCCAAACTTGGGCAAGTGAGACTAGCTAAGACCAGCGTGGTTAGCATGGGCGAGTTGGGCTGAAGGGTCTTTTTCTGTGCTGTATGGCTCTATGACGATGTAAGTAAGGACTAGTGAATATAGGTGTCTTATAGGCAGAGACGGGAATTTATACTGGAGTGTAAGGACGTATTGAGGGATATAAACAATTTCTTTGTGTCTGTCTTTATGGAAGAAGACACATTAAATCTGTTGAATGTGTTATAGAATCAGGATTCTGGGTTGGACTGAGGACCTGAAGGAACCAAGTATTAATTGGAAAATAACACAAGAGATGTCGGAGTGTTTGAAAGCTGATAAGTCCCAAGGACCCGATGTTAGGCATCCCAGAGTTTTGGAGGAGGTGAATTCTCTGACTAACACCTTCCAAGGTTCTGTAGATCCAGGAACTGTTCCTAAACAAAAACTCCCAGTGATATTGGAGAACCAAGAAGCTGGTGCAAATGGGGAAGTGAAAGAAATTAGTATGAGTAAAGACTTTCTATTCGAAAGGTTAATCTGTCTGAAAACTGATACATCGCAACCATTCACATCCCAGACTTGGAGAAAGGAGATTGTGGATGGTCTACATATCGTTATCCCCAGTATCTGAAGTTGTTCCTGTGGATTGGAGGGTGGAAAGTTTGACCCCACTACTTAGGAGGGGCAGAGAAAATGGGGAACTATACACCTGTTAGCCTGACGTCAGTGGTGGGGAAAATGTGCAATCTCTGATGGAGGTTGTAATGAAAGAACAGCTTGAAAAGTACAGTGGGATTGAGCAGAACCAGCATGGATTTATGAAAAGAAAATCAGGTTTGACAAGTGTGCTGGAATTCTTTGAGGATGTGATCAGTAGAATAGAAAGGAGGTGGATACGGTGTGATCGATTTTCAGAAGACATTTGATGAAGGCCCACACAGGACGTCAGAGCACATGGGATTAGACCATGAAACCATAAGATACAGGAGCAAAATTGAGCCATTCGGCCCATCGCATTTGCTCCGCCATTCAATCATGGCTGAATTTTTCAACACCATTCCCCGCCTTCTCCCTGTAACCTTTAACCCCCTTACCAATCAAGAACCTGTCAATCTCTGCCTTAAATACACCCAATGACTTGGCCTCCACAGCCCTCTGTGAGAACGAATTCCACAGATTCATCAGCCTCCTCATCTCAGTTCTAAAGGGACGTCTCTTTATTCTGAGGCTGTGCCCTCAGATCCCGGACTCTCCCACTGATGGAAACGTCCTCCCCACGTCCACTCTATCCAGGCCTTTCAGTATCCGGTAGTTTTCAGAGTTTCCCCTCCCTCATCCTACTGAACTCCAACCTGTACAGGCCCAGAGATATCGACATAGAACATAGAACACTAGAGCACAGTACAGGCTCTTCGGCCCACGATATTGTGCCGACATTTTATCCTGCTCTAAGATCTATCTAACCCTTCCCTCCCACAAAGCCCCCCATTTCTCTATCATTCATGTGCCTATCTAAGAGTCTCTTAAGTGTCCCTAATGTATCTGCCCCCACAACCTCTGCCGGCAGTGTGTTCCATGCACCCACCACTCTCTGTGTAAAAAACTTACCTCTGACATCCCCCTTATACCTTCCTCCAATCACCTTAAAATTATGTCCCCTCATGTTAGCCATTGTCGCCCTGGGAAAAAGTCGACTCGATCTATGCCCCTTATCATCTTGTACACCTCTGTCAACTCACCTCTCATCCTCCTCCTCTCCAAAGAGAAAAGCCCTAGCTCGCTCGACCTATCCTCATAAGTCATGCTCTCCAATCCAGGCAGCATCCTGGTAAATCTCCTCTGCACCTTCTCTAAAGCTTCCACATCCTTCCTATAATGAGACGACCAGAATTTAACACAATACTCCAAGTGTGGTCTGACCAGAGTTTTATAGAGCTGCAACATCACCTCGTGGCTCTTGAACTCAATCCCCCGACTAATGAAGGCCAACACTCCATACGCCTTCTTAACCACCCTATCAACCTGCACGGCAACCCTGAGGGATCTATGGACGTGGACCCCAAGATCCCTCTTAGCAGTTAACACACTTATCTTATGTTCTGCCTGCAAATTCACTCTCCTGAAGTGTGTCACTTCACACTTATCCGTGTTGAACGCCATCTGCCTCTTCTCAGCCCAGCTTTGCATCCTATCAATATCCCGTTGTAATCTACAGCAACCTTCTACACCATCCACAACACCACCAACCTTCATGTCACCTGCAAACTTACTAACACATCCTTCCACATCCTCATCCAAGTCATTTATAAAAATCACAAAGAGCAGGGGTCCCAGAACAGATCCCTGAGGAACACCACTGGTCACCGACCTCTAGTCAGAGTACGTTCCATCTACCACCATCCTCTGTCTTTTATGAGTGAGCCAATTCTGAATCTACACTGCCAAGTTACCCTGGATCCCATTCCTCCTGACTTTCTGAATGAACTTTATCAAATGCCTTGCTAAAATCCATGTGCACTACATCCACTGCTCTACCTTCAACATGCTGTTTCACATCCTCAAAGAATTCAATCAGGCTTGTGAGGCACGACCTACCCCTCACAAAGGCATGCTGACTGTCCCTAATCAGCCTCTGCTTCTCCAAATGCTCGTAAATCTTGTCTCTAAGAATCTTCTCCAGTAATTTGCCCACTACTGAAGTAAGACTCACTGGTCTATAATTCCCAGAGTTATCCCTACTCCCTTTCTTAAACATAGGAACAACATTTGCCACCCTCCAATCATCTGGCGCTACTCCTGTCGAGGACACAAAGATCATTGCCGTAGGCGCAGTGATCTCTTCCCTCACTTCCTGTATATATCTTCCTTGGATATATCCCATCTGGCCCCAGTGACTTATCTATCCTAATGTTTTTCAAAAGTTCCAGCACACCCTCTTTCCTCATGTCAACATGCCCGAGTGTATCAGTCTGTTGTACGCCATCCTCACAAACGTTAAGGTCTCTCTCTCTCTGGTGAATACTGAAGCAAAGTATTCATTAAGGACCTCCCCTACCTCTTCCGACTCCAGGCACATGTTTCCTCTTTTATCCCTCACTCTAGTCATCCTCCTATTCTTCACATACGAGTAGAACGCCTTGGGGGTTTCCTTAATCCTACTTTCCAAGTCCTTCTCATGCCCCTTTCTTGCTCTGCCAAGACCATTCTTGAGCTCCCTACTGGCTACCTTGTAACTCTCCAGAGCCCTGTCTCATCCGTGCTTTCTAAACCTCAGGTAAGCTTCTTCCTCTTGACAAGATATTCTACATCTCTTGTCAACCACAGTTCCTTCACTCTACCATCCTTACCCTGTCTCAATGGGTCAAACCTATTTAGAACCCCATGCAAGTACTCCCTAAACAACCTCCACATTTCCGCTGTGCACTTCCCTAAGAACATCTGTTCCCAGTTTACGCTCCCAAGTTCCTGCTTAATAGCATCATGATTCCCCCTCCCCCAATTAAATACTTTCCCATATTGTCTGTTCCTATCCCTCTCCAAGGCTATGGTAAAGGTCAAGGAGTTATGGTCACTGTCTCCAAAATGCTCTTTCACCGAGAGATCTGAAACCTGATCAGGCTCATTGCCTGGTACCAGGTCCAGAATGGCCTTTCTAGTCGGCCTGTCCACATACTGTGTCAGGAATCCTTCCTGGACACACCAAACAAACTCTGCCCCATCTATCCCCTTTACACTAAGGAGGTGCCAATCAATATTAGGGAAGTTGAAATCACCCATGACAACAACCCTGTTATTTTTGCATCTTTCCAAAATCGGCTTCCTGATCTGCTCCTCAGTGTCTCTGCTGCTATTGGAGGGTCTGTAGAATACTCCCAATGGAGTGATCACTCCCTTCCTGTTTCTGACCTCCACCCACACTGACTCAGTGGACAATCCCTCCAGGACCTCCTCCCTTTCTGCAGCTGTGACACTATCCCTCGCGCTCCTCCTCATACATTAACCCTTTCATTCTCAGGATCGTTCTTGTGAACCTCCTCTGGACCCTCTCCAAGGCCACCACTTCTTTCCTTAGATACAGGGCCCAAAATTACTCACAATATTCCAAATGCGTTCTGACCAACGCCTATAAAGCCTCAGCAGTACATCCTTGCTTTTATATTCTAGTCCTCTTGGAATGAATGCAAATTATGGGTAACGGACTGACCTGGATTTAGATTTGGTTATTGGGCAGAAAGCAAAGGGTAGGACTAAATGGTTCCTCCTTAGGTCATCAGGCTGACGAGTGGGGTATGACGGGGATCGGTGCTAGGGCCCAGCCATTCACCATATGTCACTGATCTGGCTGAAGGACCAATTGTCATGTTTCCAAGTTTGTGGATGATACTCTGGGTGGGATTGTGAGTAGGGAGGGGGCTTCGGGAGGAGATGGACAAGCTGAGTGAGTGGGCAAGAATGTGGTGGATGGAACATAATGCGGCCATAATGTGCAAGACAGGAAGGAAAGAATGTTTGTTAACTGGGGAGAGATTGGGTAGAGTCGTAGATCAATATAGCACGGATACAGGCCCTTCGGCGCAACCAGTCCATGCCGACCACGGTGCCCACCCAACTAGTCCCAATTTCCTGCATTCGGCCTATGTCCCTCCAAGCCCCGCCCCTCCATGTACCTATCCAATTGCTTCTTAAGTGACACTGCTGTACCTGCCTCACCCACTTCCTCTGGCAGCTCGTTCCACACACTCACCACCCTCTGCATGAAAAAGTTGCCCCTCAGGTCCCTTTTAAATCTTTCCCCTCTCACCCTAAACCTATGCCCCCTAGTTCTGGACTCCCCTACCCTGGGGAAAAGATCTACCATCCATCTGATATATGCCCCTCATGATTTTATAAACCTTCATGAGATTACCCCTCATTTTCCGACTCTCCAAGGAATAAAGTCCTAGCCTGGCCAACCTCTCCCTGTAACTCAGGCCCTCGAGTCCTGGCAGCATGCTTGTAAATCTTCTTCACTCTTTCTGAAGGCCAAGATGAAGGTACAACAACTGACTAGGAGGGCACATGGTGCGTTTGTCTTTGTTACAAGCAGGTGTGAATACTGGATTAAGAAAGTCTTAGTGAAATTGTACAGGGACTTGGTGAGATCACTGCTGGAGTATTGGTTTCCTTGGAAAGGACGCACATGCGGTGCAGGGAGTGAAGATCCACCAGACTGGCTCCTGGGATGGTGAGTTTGCTGTATGAGGAGGGATTGAAAGGACTGGGAGCTAGAGCATGCACCACCAGGCTCAAGGACAGCTTCTATCCCGCTGTTATAAAACTATTGAACGGTCCCCTAGTACGAGGTGGACTCTTGACCTCACAATCTGGAGGCTACTCCAGAAGGTTAAGTCGCTTGGCATTCAGGATGAAGTAGCCAACTGGATTCAACATTCGCTTAGTGGGAGAAGCCAGAGAGTGGTCGTAGATGGTTGTCTCTCTGACTGGAGGCCTGTGACTAGTGGTGTGAGGCAGGGATTGGTGCTGGGTCTGTTGTTGTTTATCATCTATATTAATGATGTAGATGATAATGTGGTAAACTGGATCAGCAAATTTGCAGATGACTCCAAGATTGGGGGCGTAGTGGACAGCGAGGAAGGCTATCAAAGCTTGCAAAGTGATCTGGACCAGCTGGGAAAATGGGCTGAAAAGTGGCAGATGGAATTTAATGCAGACAAGTGTGAGGTGATGCACTTTGGGCGGACGAACCAGGGTAAGACTGTCACAGTGAATGGTAGGGCTCTGAGGTGTGTGGTAGAACAAAGGGATCTGGGAATACAGATCCGTAATTCCTTGAAAGTGGCGTCACAGGTAGATAGGGTCGTAAAGAGAGCTTTTGGCACATTGGCCTTCATCAATCAGGGCACTGAGTACAGGAGTTGGGATGTTTTGTTGAAATTTTACATGTTGGTAAGGCTGAATTTGGAGTATTGTGTGCAGTTCTGGTCACCTACCTACAGGAAAGATATCAATAAGCTTGAAAGAGTGCAGAGAAAATTTACATGGATGTTGCTGGGACTTGAGGACCTGAGTTGCAGGGAAAGGTTGAATAGGTTAGGACTTTATTCCCTGGAGTGCAGGAGAATGAGGGGAGATCTTACAGAAGTATACAAAATTATGAGGGGTATAGATAGGGTGAATGCACGCAGGCTTTTTCCCCTCAGGTTGGGTGAAACTAGAACTAGAGGTCATAGGTTTAGGGTGAAAGGTGAAATATTTAAGGGGAATCTGAGGGGGAACTTCTTCACTCAGAGGGTGGTGCGAGTGTGGAACGAGCTGCCAGCGCAAGTGGTGGATGTGGGTTCAATTGTAACATTTAAGAGAGGTTTGGATAGGTACATGGATGGGAGGGGTTTGGAGGGATATGGTCCAGGTGCAGGTAGATGGGACTGGGCAGAAGATCAGGTTGGCATAGACTAGATGGGCTGAAGGGCCTGTTTCTGTGTTGTAGTGCTCTATAACTCTACCTTGTTATGACCTTGCATCTTACTGTCTACCTGCACTGCACTTTCTCTGTAACTGAGATTAGGAGAATGAGAGGAGATCATTAAACTGGAGAGGGTGCAAAAGGATTTACGAGGACGTTACTGGGACTGGAGTGCTTCGGGTATAATGAGACGCTGGGACTTTTTTCCTTGGAGTGTAGGAGGCTGCGGGGCATAGATAGAGTGAGTGTGCACAGTCTTTTCCCCAAGGTAGGGGAGTCCCAAACTATTATGGACAATCCAAACAGTGACAGACCTCATGCCATCTCCCTGAAAGTTGCAACACAGGTGGGTGGAGTGGTGAAGAAGGCTCCATACTTCTCTTCATAGAATATAAGAGCTGGGACATTATGTTGCACCTTTACAAAACATTGGTTGGACTGCACCTCTGTGTGCAGTTGTGGTCACCACACTATAGGAAGGATGTGTTTGCGCTGGAGAGAGTGCAGAGGAGATTCACCAGGATGTTGCCTGGATTGGAGGACTTTGGTTATGGGGAGAGATTGGACAGGCTGGGCTTGTTTTCTCTGGAGCGAAGGGGGCTGAGGGGGGACCTGAGAGAGGTGGATACAACTATAAGAGCCATAAGGGGAGTCAGTAGATGGCCATAATCTATTTCCCAGGGTGGGGTATCAAGAACAAGAGGGCACATGTTTAAGGTGAGAGGGAGGAGATTTAAAGGGGATTGGGGGGGGAAAGTGTTTTTTTACACAGAGAGTGGGTTGATATCTGGAACGCACTGCCAGAGGAAGTTGTGCAATCGGATGTGATCACTATGTTTAAGAGGCATTTAGACAGACACAGAAATAAGATTCGGTAAGGTGGACTCTTGACCTCACAACCTACCTCGTTATGACCTTGCACCTTATTATCTGCCTGCAGTGCACTTTCTCTGTAGCTGTGACACTTTACTCTGCATTCTGTTATTGTTTTTACCCTGTACTACCTCAATGCACTGTGTAATGAATTGATCTGTACGAACGGTATGCAAGACAAGTTTTGCACTCTAGCTCAATACATGTGACAAAAATAAACCAGTTCCAATTCCAATAAATAGGCAAGGCACGGTAGTGTAGCGGTTAGTGTAATGCTATTACAGCGCCAGCAACCCGGTTCAAATCTGGCCGCTGTCTGCAAGGAGTTTGTACGTTCTCCCCGTGTCTGCATGGGTTTCCTTCGGGTGCTCCGGTTTCCTCCCACATTCCAAAGATGTACGGGTTAGGAAGTTGTGGGCATGCTATGTTGGCGCCGGAAGTGTGGTGACACTTGCGGGCTGCCCCCAGAACACTCTACGCAAAAGATGTATTTCACTGTGTGTTTCAATGTACATGTGACTAATAAAGAAATCTTATCGTATCTTATAGAAGGATACGGTCCTAATGCGGGCAAATGGGATTAGTGGAGATGGACAAAAAGGTCGGCATGGACGTGGTGGGCCGAAGGGCCTGTCTCTGTGCTGTACAACTCTGAATATCTATGATTATGACTACTTTGCTGTCGTGACTCGGGAACTCGGACGCTCTGATGTTGAGGTTTGACGTGGAGGAGGTGCTGGCTCAAAGTACAGGGTGGTGGGTGCAGTTTCTCCTGGAAGAGGAACCAACGTCTTTGTGGGTGGGCTTCACATCACGTACGAGCTGGTCAGTGACTTCTTCTGTGGGTCGAGTGAGTGCCCCAACACCCTTTGGCTCACTCGAATATGGAGCCAAGATATCTGTGCCCACGGCCAGAATGAACTCCTGCCTGAGCAAGGACCTGGACCCGCTGCAATTTGCCTACCGTCACAACTGGTCTACAGCGGACGCAATCTCACTGGCTCTACACTTGGCTTTGGAGCACCCAGACAACAGCAAAACATACGTCAGGCTGCTGTTTATCGATTACGGCTCGGCGTTCAACACCATCATCCCCTCAGTTCTGAGCAACAAGCTTCAAAACCTGGTCCTCTGTACCTCCCTTTGCAACTGGATCTTTGACTTCCTTATCGGGAGACCACAGTCAGTGTGGATCAGTAGTAACATCTCCTCGCTAACAATCAACACAGGCGTACCTCAAGGATGTGTGCTTAACCCACTGCTCTACTCTCTCTACACTTATGACTGTGTGGCTAGGCACAGCTCAAATGCCATCTATAAATTCGCCGATGACACCCCTGTTGTTGGCAGAATCTCAGATGCCGATGAGGAGGTGTACAGAATTGAGATAAATCAGCTGGTTGAGTGGTGTCACAACAACAACCTCGCACTCAACGTCAGCGAGACCAAGGGATTGATTGTGGACTTCAGGAAGGGGAAGTCGGGAGAACACACACCAGTCCTCACTGAGGGGTCAGTGGTGGAAAGGGTGAGCAGCTTCAAGTTCCTGAGTGTCAACATCTCAGAGGATCTATCCTGGGCCCAACACATTGATGCAATCGTGAAAAAGGCATGCCAGTGGCTCTACCTTGTCAGGAGTTTGAGGAGATTCGGTATGTCATCAAAGACTCTTGAAACTTCTACAGATGTACGGTGGAGAGCATTCTGACTGGTTGCATCACTGCCTGGTATGGAGGCTCCAATGCACAGGATCGCAAGAGACTGCAGAGGGTTGTAGACTCAGCCAGCTCCATCACGGGCACAACCCTCCCCACCATCGAGGACATCTTCAAGAGGCGGTGCCTCAAGAAAGTGGCATCCATCACTAAAGACCCTCACCACTTGAGACATGCCCTCTTCACGTTACCACCATCAGGGAGGAGGTACAGGAGCCTGAAGACCCACACTCAACAATTCAGGAACAGCTTCTTCCCCTCCGACATCAGATTTCTGAACAGTCCATGAACACCACCTCGTTATTCCTTTTTTGTACTGTTTATTTATTTTTGTAACTTAGAGTAATTTTTATGTCTTACACTGTACTGCTGTTGCAAAACAACACATTTCATGACACATTGGTGATAATAAACCTGATTCTGATTCTGGATTGCTCCCTGGAAGCAATGGACAAGGCTGACGAGGACCTTGAAGAAACCCTGGGCCACATCCCAGAGGGAGGCAAACTGACCCTTCCGGGTGACTTCAGAGTCAGGAAGAATGCAAACCCCTAGACTGGCAAGGCAGGAGTAGGGAACAGCCAATTCTGATCAGGTTCTGCAGCGGTTTTGTCATAATCCGCTCCCTGGTCCATCAGAGGGATAAGCAACACAAGACAATGTCCCTAGTCCAGTCAGATGTCCCAGCTGGAGACAAGGAGAAGGGTCCAGATGAAGGGTCTTGACCCGAAACGTCGACTGTCCACTTCCCTCCACAGATGCTCCTTAACTCACTGAGTTCCTCCAGAATTTTGTATGATGCTCCAGATTTCAGTACCTGTGGTAAATTGGTTTATTATTGTCACATGTACCAAGGTACAGTGAAAACTTTGTTCTGCATGCCACCCATACAGATCACTTCATCACATCAGTACATTGAGGTAGTACAAGGGAAAACTAACAGAATGCAGAATAAAGTGTTACAGTTACAGAGAAAGTGCAGTGCAGGCAGACAATAAGGTGCAAGGTCACAACGAGGTAGATTGTGAGGTCAAGAGTCCATTTTATTGTACTAGGGAACCATTCAATATTCCTATAACAGCGGGATAGAAGCTGTCCTTGAGCCTGGTGGTATGTGCTTTCAGGCTTTTGTATCTTCTGCCCAATGGGAGGGGGAGAAGAGAGAACGTCCGGGGTGGGTGGGGTCTTTGATTATGCTGGTTGCTTTACCGAGGCAGTGAGGAGTGTAGACAGAGTCCATGGAGGGGACGCTGGTTTCTATGAGGTGCTGAGCTCTCTGCAGTTTCTTGTGGCCCCAGGCAGAGCAGTTGCCGTACCAAGCCGCGATGCATCCGGATAGGATGCTTTCTATGGTGCATCGATTAAAAATTGGTGAGGCTCAGAGGGGTCATGCCGAATTTGTTTAGCCTCCTGAGGAAGCCGAGGCGCTGGTGAGCTTTCTTGGCCGTGGTGTCCACGTGGTTGGACCAGTCTCTTGTGTCTCCGTATTTAACCACAGCCGCTTTTCCTCCTGTGACAGACACCTCTCCGTTGGTCCGTGCGGGATATGAGGAGAGATCCCTGGATGACAACTTGGACGTCCTCGCTGAGATGAACGACAAGGACGGGTCCTGTCAGAGCCCCTTCTCGGTGAGATCCCCCCTCTTGTTACTCCCCCACTTCCTCCTGGGGGCGGGGGGGTAGCGTGGACAGTGTGGATGGGGAGCCTGTGTGCGTAGCTCCCTTGTGGAAATGTCCCACACTCCTGGTCTTGGTCAGTGGTCGCAGGGAATCCAGGCTAACACCGGAGCTTCCAGTGGGGAAGCTGGAAGATGGTGGGTGTGTTGGATGGGGCCATGAAATTCCCGCTGTGGAAATTAGAGGCAACAACCCCTCCCACCCGATGTGGTCGTTCAGGTTATGGAAATTTGCCCTTCCAGAATTTACAAATCACTCCCCAAAAATTTGAGTCAAAGTCAAGTTTATTAGAGTTATAGGGGCATACAGCGCGGAAACAGGCCCTTCGGCCCAACTCGTCCACGCCGACTGTGTTGCCCAGTGAGCTGGTCCCATCTGCCCACGTTTGGCCCATAGCCCTCTAAACCTCTCCTATCCATGGACTTATCTAAATGGCTTCTAAATGTTGCTGATGTGCCCGCCTCAACCACTATTCCTGGCAGCTCATTCCAAATACGCACCACCCTTTGCGTGAAGAAGCTGCCCCTGATGTCCCTTTTAAATTTCTCGCCTCTGATCTTAAACCTATGCCCTCTTGTTTTTAGCACCCCCTCCCTGGGAAAAAGACTGTGTGCTTTCCCATATCTATGCCCCTCATGATCTTATATATCAGGTCACCCCTCAATCTCCTACCGTCCAGGGAATAAAGTCCTAGTTTACACAACCTCTCCTTGTAACTCAGGCCCCCAAGTCCAGGCAACATCCTGGTAAATTTTTTCTGCACTCTTTGTATATATTATTGATATTATTGTCATATATAGAAGTACTGTACATCTGTGCACAGGTGCAATGAAAAACTTACTTCCAGCAGCATCACAGGCACAAGAAAGACATAAATTATACACAACTTTACAAGAAAGAACACAATTAGAACAAAAAAAAGTCAATTTTAGTGCAAAGTGATCAAAGTGGTCACAGTGTTACTATACTGAGGGTTGTGCCGGTTGGTTCAAGAACCGAATGGTTGAAAGGAAGTAACTGTTCCTGAACCTGGTGGTGTGGGACGTCAGATTTCTGTACCTCCTGCCCGATGGGAGCTGCGAGAAGATGGCGTGGCCCGGAGGTGGGGATCTTTGATGGATGTTGCCTTCTTGAAGCAGTGGCTCCTGTAGATACTACTGATATCTGAGATACTGATATCTCTGAGAAATTATGTGAGAAATGTAAATAAGGAAACACAAGATTTATTTTATTCAACTGGCGTGTGTAGATAACGAGGCTTTGCATTATGAAGAGCCGTGATACGGACCATTTTTAGGAACACAACGTGGGTGTCTCTTGTATCTATGTATCACTCGCATTTCTGTTGCATCTTTCATGACCCTGGGTCATCTCCAAGGTGACTCCCAAGCCAGCGAAGCTCTTGACGTGCAGTGTAGGAAGTATAGCAGCCAATTATGCAAGGTCCTCGGTGTGATAATGAGCATGGAATCTGTTTCAGTAACTTTGACTGAGGGAGTAACATTGGCCACAGGACACGGGGAGAACTTCACCCTGAAATGGCCTTTGGTGGCCTGGTTACTCTACGGAGAGTTAGAATGCTCTTGGTGACCTTCTAGGCTGATCCTGTGACTCTAGAGCCCTCGTATCACAAACAGTTCATAAGCACGGTAACTTTTTCCCAGGGTCGAAATGTCTAATGCTAGAGAACATGCATTTTAGGTGGGTGGGGGGGGTGGTGTAGCAGTGGGGAAGTTCAAAGGGGATGTGCGGGGCAAGTTTAATTTACACACAGAGTGGTGGGTACCTGAAACAAGCTGCCAGGGGTGGGGGTGGAAGCAGATATGATAGAGGCGTTTAAAAGGATCAGAGGGATATGGACAATGGTGTAGGCAAGAAGGGATTAGGTGTCTTTAGCTTAATTTGTCTGAAACAACATCACGGCTGAAGAGCCTGTTCCTATGCTGTGCTGTTCTGTGTTCTATGTAAATTAGGCACACTGGCCTTCATCAGTCAGGACATTGAGTATAGAAGTTGGGATGTTATGTTGCAGCTGTGCAATACATTAGTGAGGCTGCATTTGGAATATTGTGTTCAGTTTTGGTTGCCCTGCTGCGGGAAAGATGCCATTAAGCTGGAAAGAGTGCAGGGAGATTCACAAAGATGTTGCCAGGACTTGATGGACTGAGTTATGGAGAGAGGTTGAGTAGGTTGGGACTTTATTCATTGGCGTGTAAGAGGATGAGGGGTGATCTTATAGAGGGGTATAAAATCATGAAGGGCATAGATAGGGTGAATGTGCACAGTCTTTTTCCCAGGGTTGGAGAATCAAGAACTAGAGGGTATAGGTTTAAGGTGAGGGGGGAGACATTTAATAGGAATCTAAGGGGCAACTTTTCACCCAGAGGGTGGTGAATATATGGAACGAGCTGCCAGGGGAAGTGGTTGAGGCAGGTACATTAACAACATTTAAAAGGTACTTGGACAGTACATGGATAGGAAAGGTTTAGAGGGATATGGGCCAAATGCAGGCAAATGGGACTGGGTTAGATGGGCATCTTGGTCGGCAAGGACCAGTTGGGCAGAAGGGCCTGTTTCCGTGCTGCATGATTAGTACTAACAATGTTGAGGCCATGTTTATAAACGTGGTATAATGTGGAAATTGTTCATTTAGCAGGAAGAATAAAAGGAATGTATTCTCTAAACTGCGAGTGATTACAAAGCTCTGAGAGGCAGAGGGAACTGAGTACCTCAGTGCTCGATTTGCAAAGGACTAGTATGTGGGTACAGCAAGTAATTAGGAAAGGATAACAAAATGTTTATTGTTTTCTTTGAGGGGAATTGAATACAAAAGTAGGAAGGTTATGCGTCTGGACTTCTCTACCATATTTAAAGTGAAAGCAGATTTTTTTTTGAAAGATCAAGAAATTGGCTGTGAGAAAACAGGCACAGAGGATGTGCTGAGTCCTGGGGCAGATCAGCTGAGGTTTATTGAACTGGCTCGGACAGATAGCGTTATGAGGAAAGGTTAGACAGACTTGTATCCGTTGGAGTTGAGAAGAGGGAGGGAGGACCCTAAGGGGGTTTCTTGACTGGGTGGGTGTGGAGATGAAGTCTCCTCTTGTGGTATTGGTATTGGTTTATTTACTGTCACTTGTACTGAGGTACGGTGAAAAACTTGTCTTGCATACCGATCGTACAGGTCAATTCATTACACAGTGCAGTTACATTGAGTAGTACAGAGTGCATTGATGTAGTACAGGTAAAAACAATAACAGTACGGAGAACTAGGGGTAACAAACAATCTGCTGGAGGAACTCAGCGGGTCGAGCAGCGTCTGTGGGAGGAAATGGAATTGTCGATGTCTCGGGTCGAAACCCTGCATCAGGACTGGGAGTGAGAGTGTTAGAACACAGAGAACACAGCACAGAACAGTCCCTTCGGCCCACAGTGTTGCTCCAGGTTCCAGCATCTGCAGTCTCTTGTGTTTCCTGGAACCAGGGGTCTTTGTTTAATATAAGGACCCATCCATTTAAGGCAGAAATGAGGTGAAATTCTCTGTCTCGGAGGATCGTAAGTCTTTGGAGATCCTTTCCTCAACGGGCAGTGGGAGCAGAGTCTCTGAATATTTTGAAAGCAGAGGTAGATGGACATGATAGGCAAGGAGGGAGAGGTGGGAGGTCATTGGGAGCTGGGCAGGAGTATGGAGTTGAGGTGTTGACTCCCAAACCCTGTGCTTGCGAATCTGTTGATTGATTCCTAGATCAGTAGATTGGGGAACCAAATGGGGAACGGGCTGTTTCAGACCCAAGCAAGTGCAAGAAGAAAGGATTTTGAGCTTGTTACTCCAAGGAAAGAAGTGAGCATTGTATGACAGAGTGTCACATGAAACTGGAGAATGATGTGCTTCAACCTGACTGTAGGTACAACTCCGACCTACAGTCAGCAGCTGGCTGTAGCAGTGTCATAGAATCATAGGAAACAGGCCCTTCGGCCCAACTGGTCCATGCTGACCAAGATTCCCACCTGAGCTAGTCCCATTTGCCCGCATTTGGCACAGGTCAGTCCCTGGCAAGCTAGTTCCTGCGTCCCCGTGAATCTGGTGCAGATCAGAGTGAGCGGCAGGTTGGGTGATGGGGAAATTTCAAACAGAATTCGGAAAGGTGAGTTTTCCCTGGGCCGGGATCAAAGTGCGGGAAGTGGTATCAGGTGGATCGTTCCACGAAGCGTGGTCTGAATGGCCTTGCTCTCCTACCCAGGCTGTCTCGGGTGTAATCTAAGGTACGTTACACAAAATAAAGCACATAAAAATGCTGCTTGCATGTTTTATAAGTGTTCTGGTTGGTGTTTGACAGGAGAGGGGACAGTGCTGGGGAGAGCCCAAGCAAGTTCTTCAGCGATGAGGACAACACAGATGACTACGAGACGATGCAGAACTTGTAAGTCCAGTTTGGGATTCTCTCCTGTTGAAGGGGCTTCCGGGGATATCTCCATTCCAGCTGGGTGGAGATGCCGTTTTCAAAGAGGTTACATCTCCAAAAGGGAAGTTGGATTTGACAATGTTCCTGCCCCTGTGAATATTAATGAGGGGATAATTGGTTTATTATTGTCACATGTACTGAGGTACAGTGAAAACTTTGTTTTGCATGCCATCCATACAGATCATTTCATCACATCAGTACATTGAGGTAGTACAAGGGAAAACAGTGACAGAATGCAGAATAAAGTGTTACAGTTACAGAGAAAGTGCAGTGCAGGCAGACAATAAGGTGCAAGGTCATAACGAGGTAGATTGTGAGGTCAAAAGTCCAGCTTGTCGTACTAGGGGACAATATAACAGCGGGATAGAAGCTGTCCTTGAGCCTGGTGGTACGTGCTTTCAGGCTTTTGTATCTTCTGCCCGATGGGAGTGGGGAGAAGAGAGAACGTCTGATGTGGGTGGGGTCTTTGATTATGTGACAATAAATCAATTTACCAGTTTACAGTTACAGAGAAAGTACAGTTCAGGCAGACAGACAATAAGGTGCAAGGGCCGTGGCGAGGTAGATTGTGAGGTCAGGAGTTTACCTTTAGCATATGAGAGGTCCGCTCACCCCTCGTGCTCACTCCCTGATCCAATCCGAGTCCAGTAGCTGCTCATTCGGAGCCTCATCCACAGCACTGAGCCCTCCCTGTAGTCCCAGTTTCCCGTGCCCCTGAACATCAGCCGTCCATCACACCCGAAGCCATGTGACAGTAGAACGTGATAGGTTTCTAACCAGCCTCCCCTCCATTGACTCCGCCTCCACCTCTCGCTGCCTCGGGAAAGCAGCCAACACAATCAAGGACCCTTCCTACCCCGGTCATTCAAGTCAAGTTTATTGTCATAGAACATAGAACAGTACAGCACAGAACAGGCCCTTCGGCCCACAATGTTGTGCCGACATAGCTAATCCCTCCTACCTACAGAATGCCCATGTCCCTCCATTTTCCTCTCATTCATGTGCCCATCCAAGCCCCTCTTAAAAGCCCCCAATGAATTTGCCTCCACCACCCCATCAGGCAACGCATTCCAGGCATCCACCACACTCTCAGTAAAAAAAAACGTACCCCTCACGTCTGTTCTGAACCTACCCCCTCTCACCTTAAATGCATGCCCTCTGGTATTGGATCGCTCAATAATGGGAAAAAGATATTACTTGTCCACCCTATCTATGCCCCTCATAATTTTATACACTTCCAACAGATCACCCCTCAGCCTCCACCGCTCCAGAGAAAACAGCCCAAGTTTGTCCAGCCTCTCCTGATAGCACACGTTCTCTTAATCCAGGCAACATCCTGGTAAACCTCCTCTGCACCCTCTCTAAAGCCTCGTCATCCTTCCTATAGTGAGGTGACCAGAAATGCACGCAATACTCTAAATACGGCCTAACCTTGTGTCATCTGCACAAGTCCATGTGTGCACAGGTGCAATGAAAAACTTACTAGCAGCAGCATCACAGGCACAGAGCCTCAGATAAGCAGCATTCACAAGTACAACATTAATTAAATATAAATTATACACAACTTTTACAAGAATTTTTACATTCCCTCTTCTCCCCTCTCCCAATGGGCAGAAGATACAAAAGCTTGAGAACATGTACCACCAGGCTCAAGGACAGCTTCTATCCCACTGTTATCAGACTCTTGAACAGATCTCTTGTATGATAAAGGTGAACTCTTGATCTCCCAATCTACCTCATTGTGGCCCTTGCACTTTATTTGTCTGCCTGCACTGCACTTTCTCCGTAACTAGAACACTATATTCTGCATTCTTTTATACTACCTCAACGTACTTATGTATGGAATGATCTGTCTGTCTGGCATGCAAACAGAAGCTTCTCACTGTATCTCGGTATATGTGACCATAATAAACCAATTACCCGGTGACTGGAAGTTGTTGTGGACTAAACACTGGTTCTGCAAAGCGGCCACCCAATCGGTGTTTGGTGTCTCCAGTGTCAAAGATCCCACACCGTGGACACCAAGTGTAGTGAACTGGAAGAACTACAAGTGAGTCGCTGCTTCACCCAGAAGGACTGTTCAGGTCTCTGGACGGTGGGAAGGGAAAAGGAGGGGAGTATTATTGCAACCTCGCTGTCATTACCATGCCCTTGGTAGTAGACGTGGTTATGTTGTCCGTGGGAATGCGGTGCTCCTCTCCATGGGTATAGAGTACAGCAGTGTCGATGTTCCTCTGACCGTCTGATTTCTCTCAGCCCTCGACTGTGCTCCAGTTTGGATGACCTTCGCCTGGCCACGCTGACGGGAGATGATTCAGCGGACGGGGAGGGGAGCGGTCTCTCCGAGAGGGTGCTGGACATACAGATCTCCTCTGCCCCTCCCACCAGCTGCGCAGTGGAGACCAGTCAACTCTGCCCACTCATTAAATCCGGGTGGCTGGACAAGAATCCACCGCAGGGGTAAGAAGACGGCCACGTGTTGGGTGTGGGCTAGGTAGAGCGGAGGGGATTCACCAGGATGGTGCCTGGGTTGGAACATTCAGTTATAAGGAGAGAATGAGTCATAGAGTCATACAGCAGGGAAACAGGCCCTTCAGCCCAACTCGTCCATGCTACCAAGTTGTCCATCTAAACTGATCCCATTTGCCCGCATTTGGTCAATATCCCTCTAAACCTTTCCTATCCATGTACCTGTCCAAATGTTGTAATTGAACCCACCTCTACCACTTCCTCTGGCAGCTCGTTCCACACACCCACCACCCTCTGTGCGGAAAAACTTACCCTATTAAATTTTTCCCCTTTCACCTTAAACCTAGTTTAAACTGTAGTTTTAGACTCCCCTACCCTGGGGAAAAAGCCCCTCATGATTTTGTGAACCTCCATAACATCAACCCTCAGCCTCCTTCACTCCAGGGAAAACAGTCCCAGCCTATCCAGCCTCTCCTTAAAACTCAAGCCCTCCAGTCCTGGTAACATCCTTGTGAATCTTTTGTGCACACTCTCTAGCTTATTCATGTCATTCCTGTAGCGTGGGACCAGAACTGCACACAATGCTCCAAGTGCAGTCTCACCAACATCTTGTGCAGCTATAAGATGATGCCCCAAATCTTGTTCTCAGTCCCCAGACTGATGAAGGCCAGTGTGCCAAACGCCTTCTTCACCACCCTGTCTACCTGTGTTGCCACCTTCAGGGACCAATGCATTTATATCTTCATTCCCTCTGATGGAGATATCACCGACGAGGACAGTACCTGCTGCCCATTCCCTCAGCTGAGTGTCTCACAGACCAATAGTGTTGGGGTTAGCAGAGCCACTGCCTCACAGCTCCAGAGACCCAGGTTCAATCCCGACCACCGGTGCTGTCAGTGTGGAGTTTGCACGTTCTCCCTGTGACCGCATGGGTTTCCCCCCGGGTGCTCCGGTTTAGATCCATAGAACTATAGAACCATACAGCACAAAACAGGCCCTTCGGCCCACCATGTTGTGCCGTCCATCAAACCACCCTCACACTACCTAACCCCTTCCTCCCGCATATCCCCCCATCCCACACTCCTCCATATGCCTATCCAAAAAGCTCTTGAACCTGTCCAATGTATCTGCCTCCACCACCACCCCAGGCAGTGCATTCCATGCACCAACCACTCTCTGGGTGAAAAACCTCCCCCTGACATCTCCCCTGAACCTCCCACCCCTAACCTTAAAGCCATGCCCTCTCGTCTTGAGCATTGGTGCCCTGGGAAGGAGGCGCTGACTGTCTACTCTATCTATTCCTCTCAGTATTTTATATACCTCTATCATGTCTCCTCTCATCCTCCTCCTTTCCAGTGAATAAAGCCCTAGCACCTTAAGCCTCTCCTCATATTCAATACTCTCCAATCCAGGCAGCATCCTGGTAAATCTCCTCTGCACCCTCTCCAACACCTCCACATCCTTCCTATAATGAGGCGACCAGAACTGAACACAGTACTCTAAGTGTGGCCTAACTAGAGTTTTGTAAAGCTGCTTCATCACCTCGCGGCTCTTAAACTCAATCCCGCGACTTATGAAAGCCAACATCCCATTGGCCTTCTTAACTGCTCTTTCCACCTGTGAGTTTCCACCCATGTCCCAAAAACGTGCAGATTGGTGGGTTAATTGGCCGCTGTAAATTTCCCCTGGTGTGTGGGTGAGGGGTAGAATCTAGGGGGAGTTGATGGGAATGTGGGAAGAATAAAATGGGATTAGAGTAAATGGGTGCTCGATGGTCGGCATGGAATTGATGGGCTGAAGGGCCTGTTTCCATGCTGTGGCAGATTGGTGGGTCTGCAGTCACTTTAGAGCAGATGGTAGGTTTCCTCCCATGAAGTCCTGCGATGGTTCAACAGGGTCCTACCAACAGTATAATGGATTGGTCAACGTAGAAAATGTTCAATTTGAATGTCCCCATCTCCTCCCAACTACAGACACAAGAAGACAGGAAAATAGGATCCTGCCCACCAGCTAGTATGTTCATGGCTGATCTACGCTGGCCTCAACTCTTCCTCTGTGCCAGTTTCCCATAACCCAAAATTCCTTGACCTTTCAAATGTCCTTTGATCTCCACCTTCAATACATCTAATGATCTGGCCTCAACCACCACTGGAGGCAGAGAATTCCAGAGATTCATCCCCCTCTGAGAGAAGCAATTCAATGCGCCTCCGTTTTAAATGACTGGCTCCTTGTTTTGTACCTATGTCCCTTTGTTCGAGGCTCTCTCACTGGTGGAAACATCTCAATATCCACCCTGTCATGCCTGTATAGGTGCCCACTGTTTCCTTGTGGTGCCATGAGTGAGATATGTCCACACCCTTTTCCTGTTTGGTGGCAGATTAAGATTTATTGGGGCCAAGGGCAAGCAGAAAGTTGGAGGCCCCTTGACCTATTGTGGTGGGACATGTTGAGGGTTAGGGTTGGATGGGGTTCCATTGTTGTCAGGGTTTTCAACATGTCACGATCCTGCCTCAGTTGTTCAAAGTATCTCCTGGAACCGTGGACTCAAAGTCAAAGTCAAGTTTATTGTCATATACACAAGTCCATGTGTGCACAGGTGCAATGAAAAACTTACTTGCAGCAGCATCACAGGCACACAGCATCAGATAAGCAGCGTTCACAAGAAAAGAAAGCATAAATTGTACAAAATTTGTTACAAGAAAACACAATTAGAACAAAAAACTCAAAGTTCATTTTAGTGCAAGTTGATCAAGGTGGTCCCAGTGTTGCTGTACTGAGGCAGTGATTAGGGTTGTGCAGGTTGGTTCAAGAATCGAATGGTTGAAGGGAAGTAGCTGTTCCTGAACCTGGTGGTGTGGGACTTCAGGCTTCTGTACCTCCTGCCCGATGGGAGCTGCGAGAAGATGGCATGGCCCGGATGGTGGGGATCTTTGATGATGGATGTTGCCTTCTTGAGGCAGCACCTCCTGTAGATACTCCCGACGGTGGGGAGGGATGTGCCCGTGATGTATTGGGCAGAGTCCACTACTCTCTGCAGCTTCTTGCGTTCCCGCACATTCGAATTGCTGTACCAGACCGTGATGCAACCAGTCAGGATACTTTCAACAGTACATCTGTAGAAGTTTGTTAGAGTGTTTGGTGACAAGCCGAACCTCCTTAACCTCCTAAGAAAGTAAAGACGCTGGCATGCCTTCCCATCTGGTGCTGGGCCCAGGACAGGTCACTTGATATGTTAATGCTTTATGTTAACTTTGGATGAAGTAGCATGAAGTAAGTGTGAAAAGGAAAATATCATGCAAAGCTTGTTCATCTCTGAAAGCTAACCGTGGTTACGGCAGTCGCCGGTGTGTGTGTGCCATTACACAAGAGTCAGCTGTAGAGGCAACACGCCATCCTTCTCAAATAAACAAACTACTAAAGCTTGTGAAACTGCCCTGCACCCCTTGCGGTTAACCCCTTCCTTTCCAGGGTGCGGTGCCAGAGCTGAGCCTCGGAGGGGCTGGGAGCAGCTATCCTGTGCTATTGTGTTTAGTTTTTGCATGATCTTCCCTCCTGGTCTTGTTGTCGATCTGGTACACTACACTGAAACCACAGATATCCTTCAAGAGATGTTTGTGGTTTTAGTGTAGTTTTTCAGCTCTCTCTTAGGAAGGTTTGAGAACAGGCTTGTTCAGTGGAGGCGAGACAGCTGAAAGTAGATAAACATAGAGACAGAGTGCTGTGGTCTGGGACATTGTATGAGTGATCAATCAGATACGTCAGAGATTTTCTGTAAATGTAGATATTGTGCATGTTTGTTGCAGCTTTATAAAGCTCTGGTTAGCCTGTATCTGGAGGATTGCATTCAGTTCTGGTCGCCCCATTACAGGAAGGATGTGGAGGCTTTGGAGAGGGTGCAGAAGAGGTTCACCAGGATGCTGCCTGGATTAGATGGTATGAGCTATAAGGAAAGGTTGGACAAACTTGGGTTGTTTCCTCTGGAACATCGGAGGCTGAGGAGAGACCTATTAGAAGTTTATAAAATGCTGGGAGGCATAGACAGACAGCCGGTATCTTTTTCCCAGGGTCAAAATGTCTAATACTACAGGGCAGGCATTTAAGGTGAGAGGGGGAAAGTTTAAAGGAGATATGTGGGGCAAGTTATTTTACACAGAGTGGTGGGTGCCTGGAACGGGCTGCCAGGGGTGGTGGTGGAGGCAGGTCCAATAGAGGAGTTTAAGAGGCTCTCAGATAGGCACATGAATGTGCAGGGAATGGAGGGGTATGGACATTGTGTAGGCAGCAGGGATTAGTTTAGTTAGGCGTCATTAGCTAATTAGGTGGCTCAACGTCGTGGGCTGAAGGTCCTGTTCCTGTGTTGTATTGTTCTATGTTCTATAAGCCAATGTAGACCCGGGGTTCTTGGATGCAGTACTGAGGGACTTGTGCTGGTTTCCAACTGAGGAGGGAGGTGTTAGACTGGATTTCCCTGAAAGGCATTTAACAGACACTTCAATAGGCAAGGCATAGAAGGATACGGTCCTAATATGGGCAAATGGGATTAGTGAAGATGGGCAAAATGGTCGGCATAGACATGGTGGGCTGAAGGGCCTGTTTCTCTGCTGTACAACCCTGTGAGTCTGAGATTCAGCGGTGGGGGAGAGTGTCCGTGGGCTGTGGGAGGGGATTCAGTGGGTCGGTGGGGGGGGGGGGGGGGGGGGGGGGGTGGAGTCGGTGATGGGGAGAGTGTCCCCTGGACATTTTAGAACAAGTGACTAAGAAAGTTTCCTCAACAATTGTGTTGCTGAGGAGCATTTTGAAGAAGGGAAAGAGCAAGATGAGGAAGCAGCGAGGTTGGGGAGGAGTTTCAGAGCTGAGGCGTGGTTGCCACTGGCAGAATGATGGAGGGTGAGGGTGATCGAGAGGCCAGAACTGGAGGAGTGCCAGGACCTCGGGATGTTGTGTCCGGTGGAGGATACAGAGAGAAGGAGGGGCTGAGACTGAGGTGGGATTTGGGGGAGGTGTTTTGGAAATGGAGGGGCAGGCACGGTAGTGTGGCAGTTAGTATAACGCTATTACAGCGCCTGCGACCTGCGTTCAATTCCGGCCGCTGTCTGTAAGGAGTTTGTACGTTCTCCCCGTGTCTGCGTGGGTTTCCTCCAGGTCCTCCAGTTTCCTCCCACATTCCAAAGACGTACGGGTTAGGAAGCTGTGGGCGTGCTATGTTTGGCGCCGGAAGCGTGGCGACACTTGCGGGCTGCCCCCCAGAACACTCTACGCAAAAGATGCATTTCACTGTGTGTTTCGATGTACATGTGACTAATGAAGATCCTATCTTAACTTGCATGGGACAGTGGTGAACGGGATGATGAGAGTTCGGACTCTGAAAGGAATACCAATCAGGGATGGAACTTGGGTCATATTCTGCTGATATTGGAATAAAAAGAACTCAGGAAGGCCATTCAGCCCATGAATCTGTACTGGCTCTGTGTAACAGCAAAACAACCAGTTCCAGTCCCCACCCTCTCCCTGCAGACCTACAAACTCTTTCCTTTCAGACACTTGCCCAGCTCCCTTTTGAGGCCACAATTGAATCTACCCCCCACTCCTCCCCCCCACCCCCCCCTTCCCGGCCATGGATTCCACACCCCATTCCCTCACTAGGGAATGAAATCCTCTGTCTTGCAGTCCAGGTGAAGGGTCTCGACCTGAAACAGCAACTGTCCATTTCCTCCCACAGATGCTGCCTGACCCGCTGAGTTCCTCCTGCATTTTGTTTGTTGCTCCAGGTTCCAGCATCGGCAGTCTCCAGATCTTCTGGTTACTTTTGCCAGTCATGTTCCCTGATCATTGACCCTTCCCCCAATGGGAACAGTCTCTCTCTGTCTGCTCTTTCTGTACCCTTCCCAATTTTAAATCCCTCTGTCAGACCCCCTCACAACCTCCTCCGTTCTCAGGAGGACAATCCCAGCTTCTCCAGTGTCCACAGAACTAATGTTCCCCATCCCTGGAATCATGTTGGGAAATGTAGAACAGAGGGACCTAGGAGTACCAGTACATGGTTCCCTGAAAGTGGTGTCACAGGCAGACAGGGTGGTGAAGAAGGCTTTTGGCATGCTGGTGTTCATCAGTCAGGATGTTATGTTGCAGTCGTTGGTGAGGCTGCATTTGGAACATTATGTTCCATTTTGGTCGCCCTGCTGTAGGAGAGATGCCATTAAGCTGGAAAGAGTGCAGGGGAGATTTACGAGGATGTTGCCAGGACTCGAGGGACGGAGAGAGGTTGGGGACACTAGGACTTTATTCGTTAGGGTGTTGGAGAACGAGGGGTGATCTTATAGAGGTGTATAAAATCACAAGGGGCATAGACAGGGTGAATGCGCACAGTCTTTTTACCAGGGTTGGGGAATCAAGAACTAGAGGGCATAGGTTTAAGGTGAGAGGGGAGACATTTAATAGGAACGTGAGGGGCAACTTCTTCAAACAGAGGGTGGTCAATATATGGAACAAGCTGCCAGAGGAAGTGGTTGAGGCAGGTACATTAACAGCATTTAAAAGACACTCAGACAGGTACATGGACAGGAAAGGTTTAGAGGGATATGTGCCAAATGCTGGCAAAGAGACTAGCTTAGATGGGCACCTTGGTCGGCATGGACCAGTTGGGCCGAAGGGCCTGTTTCTGTGTTGTATGACTCTAAATCCATCACAAGTGCATCTCACCCCACTGGCACCTCCTCTTTGCCAACTCTGAGCACGTCTAGAACCTCAACAACATCTTCTGTGAAGAGTCCTTAGTAACTCCTCCTTCATTTCCTCAACCTTGCCCTGCCTCCATGAGTAATATTTTTCTGATTTCCCATCAGCCCCACCTTGCACAATATGCTTCCCGCTCACACATGCAGGGAGTATTTTTGGATTCCTGTTTATGTTTAGTTGCCAGTGTTTTCTGATTCCCCAGTTATCGCATGTTTTTTTCACCTTCCCCTCTGAAAATCCTGGCCCTCACCAGAGTTAACAACCCCTTGCTTGGGCTCTCTGCCCTGTTCTACTCTCAACCCTTGCCGTAATCGAGAGAACTGTGGTTCTAAGGTCCCAACTTTTCTCCCTGAGGGGGAGCACCGTTCAACTGTAGACCAAATAAAAGGGGAAGGACGTTGTGAAACAGGCTTGAGAGTGGATTTCCTGAACACTTGAGTTTTAATTTATTTTTTCCTTTAGTTGCACAAAGTGGTTGATGTTGTGGAGTCAGCATCTGGTTCACAGCAGGAGCAGAGTCCTGGTAGAACGTTCTAGCTTGGTTGTGGAGGGGATGTTTCCTCTTCTGGGAGAATCTAGAACTGCCAGTCACTGTTTACAGTTGTATTATTATTGTCACATGGGTGCTGACTTTGACCTTGGGCGCTGACTGTATGGAGTTTCCAAGTTGTCCCTGTGACAGTGGGTTTCCTCCCACATCCCAAAGACGTGCGGGGTTAGTGAGTTAAATGACTGCTGTAAATTGTCCCCACTGTGTGGGGTGAGGGGTAAATCCTGGGGGGAGTTGAGGGGAAATGTTGGGGGAATAGGTTACAGGGAAGGTTAACGGGGAATGGGATTGCTCTGTGAGCTGGCATGGACTTGATGGATTGAATGGCCTCCTCCTGTATCATATGAAAATTCCTCAGTGGGCAGTGGAAGCAGAGACTTTGACTAATTTTAAAATCGGTTTATTATTGTCACATGTACCGAGGTACAGTGAAAAACTTTGTTCTGCATGCCATCCATACAGATCATTTCATCACATCAGTGCATTGAGGGAGTACAAGGGAAAACAATAACAGAATGCAGAATGAAGTGTTACAGTTACAGAGAAAGTGCAGTGCAGGCAGACAATAAGGTGCAAGGCCATAACAAGGTAGTTTGTGAGGTCAAGAATCCATCTTATCATACCAGGGGACCGTTCAATTGTCTTATAACAGCAGGATAGAAGCTGCCCTTGAGCCTGGTGGTACGTGCTTTCAGGCTTTTGTATCTTCTGCCCGATGGGAGGAGGGAGAAGAGAGAATGTCCGGGGTGGGAGGGGTCTTTGATTATGCTGGCACTTGTCCATGGCATAGGCTTGATGGGTTGAATGGCCTCCTCATAAGGAAATATGACAATCCCTCAGTGAGCAGTGGAAGCAGAGTTTGAATAATTTTAAGGCAGAGGGAGATCGGTACTTGGTGAGGAAGGAGTGAAAGATAATTGGGGTGAACAGCAATGTGGAGTTATAGTCATAGAGTTATACAGCACGGAAACAGGCCCTGCGGCCCAACTGGTCCATGCTGACCCTGGTGCCCACCAAACTGGTCCCATTTGCCCGCGTTTGGCCGCTATCCCTCTAAACCTTTCCTATCCATGTACTTATCCAAATGTCTTTTAAATGTTGTTATTGTACCTGCCTCAACCACTTCCTCTGGCAGCTCAATCCATGTACGCACCACCCTCTGTGTGAAGAAGTTGCCCCTCAGGTCCCTTGTAAATCTCTCCCCTCTCACCTTAAACCTGTGCCCTCTAGCTTTTGGATCGCTTTCCCTCCATTCCCCTTATCTACGTCCCTCATGATTTTATACACTTCTATAAGATCACCCCACAGTCTCCTACGCTCCAAGGAATAAAGTCCAAGCCTGCCCAACCTCTCGCTGTAGCTCAGGCCCTTGAGTCCTGGCATCATCCTCATAAATCTTCGCTGCACCTTTTTTCAGTTTAAGATGTCTTTCCCATAACAGGGTGACCGAGGCTGCACACAGATAGTCCAAGTGCGGGTGTGGTTCCAGTCAGATTAGTTGTTAGACTGAAATGCTGAAATTAGATTGAAGATGCTGGAATCACTAAACCAGTCAGGCAGCGCCTGTTAGAGAGAAACAGCTAAAGTAAGAAGCAGAACTAATGACAGATTCTGGACCTGAAACGTTAGCTCTTTCTCCCTCCACATATGCTGTTGACCCGTCGAGAGTTTCCAGCATTTCCTGTTTTTATTTCAGATTTTCAGCATTTGCAGGTTCTTTAACTTGCATTAGCCGTGACTTGTTGAATAGCAGAGCAGGCTCCCTGGGGCTGAATGTCCTGCTCCCAATTCACATATTCAAATGTAACTGCAGGTCAGAGTCGAGTTTATTGTCAGATGCACAAGTCCATGTGTGCACAGGTGCAGTAAAAATCTTACTTGCAGCAGCATCACAGGCACAGAGCATCAGATAAGCAGCATTCACAAGAATAAAACGTAAATTCACATAAATTATACACAATTTTTACAAGAAAGAACACAATTAGAACAAAAAACAAAGTCCATTTTAGTGTAAAGTGATCAAAGTGGTCATAGTGTTGTTAAACTGTAGTGATTGGGGTTGTGCAGGTTGGTTCAAGAACCGAATGGTTGAAGGGAAGTAGCTGTTCCTGAACCTGGTGGTGTGGGGACTTCAGGCTTCTGTACCTCTTGCGTGGTGGGAGCTGCGAGAAGATGGCACGGCCCGAATGATGGGGATCTTTGAGGATGGATGTTGCCTTCTTGAGGCAGCACCTCCTGTAGGTACTCCCGATAGTGGGGAGGGATGTGCCCGTGATGTATTGGGCTGAGTCCACTACACTCTGCAGCTTCTTGCGTTCCTGCGCATTCAAATTGCCGTCCCAGACCGTGATGCAACCAGTCAGGATACTTTCAACAGCACATCTGTAGGAGTTTGTTAGAGTGTTTGGTGACAAGCCGAACCTCCTAAGAATGTAAAGACGTTGGCATGCTCGCCTTGTGATTGCACTTACGGGGTGGTGTGTCCAACAATCAGTGATCTGGGGAAGGGTAGTGCATGGGATGCAGTGCACAGAACGAGATGTGAAGGTTTGAGGGAGAGGGTGAAGATTGTGTCCCAGAGACTTGCGTGGTATCTCCATCTGAAACCTCTCCCCACACAAAACATCCCACAACCCCCAGCTGGTCGCTACCAGCGAGCAGAAAAGTCCACGGCGTGTGGCTTGTAGGAAAGAAGGAGAGTGACCGAGGAGAAGGCTCTCTACAAGCATCAGTGCAGTACAAACCCTCTGAATTCCTGAATGTTCTCTTTCCTTCAGATTGTTGCGTTTGAATTATTTCTCAACCGGGAGCATCCTCAGGTCTGACGGGGAGTGGTGATGGGTGACTGTTGGAGTGTTTGACTGTCACATCGTTGCTTAAGTTGGAACGTTTTCTCTGCTGTGGTGTTGTCTGTGGTTGTTGGGTGTAGATGGTGACCCTCCCCTGTATTGTGTCGATGTTGGTGTTTGTACTGTGGTTACACCCAGTGCCAGTGACCCGTGTAGTGCTGGTGATGGAGCAGGTTTGCATGCTCTGCAGTATGTAGAGTAGAACTTTACTGCACGGGCTTTGAGGGAGGGAGAAATGAAGGCCATTCAGCCTGTCATCCCTTCTCCTTTCTGCAGGAGTAGGCCACTCGGCCCCTCACACCTGTTCCACCATCCAATTTGATCTCAGAATCGGGTTTATCATCACTGACCTAGATGAAGTGAAATGTGTTGTTTTGCAGCAGCAGCACAGTGCAAGGCGTAAAGTTACTGTAAATATTATAAAAGTGAATAAATGGTGCAAAATAAAAAGGAATAACGAGGTAGTGTTCATGGGTTCACGGACCGTTCAGAAATCTGACAGCGGAGGGGAAGAAGCTGTTCCTGAAACGTTGAGTGTGGGTCTTCAGGCTGCTGTACCTCCTCCCAGGTGGTAGTAACGAGAAGAGGGCATGTCCTGGGTGGTGGGGGTCCTTAGTGATGGATGCCGTCTTCTCGAGGCACTGTTTGAAGATGTCCTCGATCTGTCCCGGGCCTCAACTCTTCCTCTGTGCCAGTTCCTCAACACCCTCAATTCCCCAATCTTTTAAAATTCTATCTACCTCCTCCTTAAACACCCCCAGTGATCCAACATCCACAAGCCTCTGGGGTAGAGGATTGTAGAGATTCACCTCCCTCTGCCAGAAGAGGTTCCTACACACCTTGGTTTAATATGACCACCTCCTTACCTTGAAACCATGTCCTCTCGTTCAAGACTCTCCCACTAGTGGAGACGTGTCTACATCTCCCCTGACAAGTCCCCTCAGGACCTTGTATGTTTCAATAAGATCACCCCTCATTCTATTAAACTGTCCAAAGAATGCAGATCCAAAATACTTCAAAGAATTGTCCCCTCTCTCCCAGCAGCCCCATGACGTGTGTCTCCAATTCTCTTTGGGAATTCCCTGTTGAATCTGATCTCACCGCCCATTTCAGGCACCTCGTCCCAGATCGCTCGCAGCGGGAGAAGGCTCTCCTCCTCCCCTCTGGGCCTGTCACCTGTCCTCTTCACTCTGTGTCCTCTGGCCACCCACACTCCCGCCTGTGGGAATACTTTTCCTGGACTGGCTCTGAAACCCCTTCTGATGTTCAATCTCCCCTTAACCCGCTCTGCTCCAGGGAGAACAGTCCCGGTTTCTCCCCTCTCTCCACGTTAACCACGGTCCCTCATCCCTGGCACTGTCCGTGTAAATCTCTGCACCCTGTCCTGGGCTGTGACGTGCAGTGGCCAGTGCTGGGACACTCTATCTTCTCTGAGCCCAGTCAGGGATCCAGAGGCAGAGATTTTGCTCTGAAGACCCATTGTGTTTCACCGGGGTTTCCCCACACTCCCACTTGCTCTTCCCGTCAGTGCTGACTGGTGACATGCCATTCTGACATTGACCCAGGGGAGGGGCACATGACCAATTCCAGTCCTCCCTGTGTGCTGGGGTGTCACTGAGTTGACGGGGCCCTAAAGGGTCCAATGGAATCCAAAGTGAAATGTTGTACATTATTGCCAAGATGCTTTGTTTTTCAATAGGGTAAGAAGTCATTGGAACTCTCATTATCCATTTTCTTATCAGCTATATTTTATTGGTAAATTGTTTTATTATTGTCACTTGTACTGAGGTACAGTGAAAAACTTGTCTTGCATTCCGATCGTACAGATCAATTCATTACATCAATGCATTGAGGTAGTGCAAGGGAAAAGAGTAACAGAATGCAGAATGAAGTGTTACAGTTACAGAGAAAGTGCAGTGCAGGCAGACAATAAGGTGTAAGGTCATAACGAGGTAGGTTGTGAGGTTAAGAGTCCATCTTATCATACTAGGGGACCGTTCGATAGTCTTAAGACAGAGGGATAGAAGCTGTCCTTGAGCCTGGTGGTACGTGCTTTCAGGCTTTTGTATCTTCTGCCTGACAGGAGGGGGAGAAGAGAGAATGTCCGGGGTGGGTGGGGTCTTTGAAGCAATAACAGAATGCAGAA
This sequence comes from Pristis pectinata, assembly GCF_009764475.1. Taxonomy (NCBI): domain Eukaryota; kingdom Metazoa; phylum Chordata; class Chondrichthyes; order Rhinopristiformes; family Pristidae; genus Pristis; species Pristis pectinata. Next base: position 2,930,485 of record NC_067415.1, read on the forward strand.
TAAAGTGTTACAGTTACAGAGAAAGTGCAGTGCAGGCAGACAATAAGGTGCAAGGCCATAACGAGGTAGATTGTGAGGTGAAGACTCCATCATACTAGGGGATCGTTCAATAGTCTTGTAACAGCGGGATAGAAGCTGTCCTTGACAAGGTGCCCTGTTTGTTTTGGGGCTTTGGATGTTGGTGTTGGGTTTGACCCATGGGCTCATTGGGGATGTCCGTGCTCTTTGCCTGGGCAGTGTGTGTGGGTGGGTGTGTGGTAGGAAGGGTTGTTGGGTGTTCGGTGGAGAGGCAAGGAAAGGTAGGGAAGGTTGTGTGTGAGGGCCAGGAAGGTTGAGGGAGGGGTAGCCTGCCTGGCGGAGGGATGTGGATGGAGCGAATGGTTTTGGGGAGGAGCGAAGTGTTTGGCATCACCTGGGCCCTCTCGCTCCTGGTGTTGTGCTAATTGGATGTTGCTCTCCTTGGACTTGACTTCAGGTTGCCGGGGTCAGGGGTTGAAGGTGGATCTTGGCGGTGGTACAATGTTCCACTCTCTGGTCTCTCCCGCTAATCCCTCTCTTCCGGCCTTGTCTCCACAGCTCCTACATTTACCAGCGACGTTTTGTCCGACTGGATGCAGACTATTTGAGATACTTCGAGAATGAGAAGGTGAGTGCATTTTCAGACTGGAACTGTGGGGCTAGGATCACTCGGTGTGCACTGAAAGAGCCCATGGCCCATTGTGATTGGGCTGGCTCTTCGATGGAGACTTGCCCTCAGTGCCTCTACTGCTCATCCCCCCTGAACCTGGTATCCTATTCCAAGGGGTTTCAGCTCCTCAGCTGCCCCACCACTTCATCCCCATCATTGGTTGCCCAACAGGTCCATACGGTGAGTGAAAAGATTCCCTGTGGCCTGAATGGATGGATCTTTGACTGGGGCAAGCACTCTTTATGCCTATTTTGTAATTGCACCCCTCTCCCTACGTCCCCTGGTACTCTAAGTCATTGGACACGGCACTGCCTTGTGAATCTATCTGGATGTTGGTGCCATTCCGACCTTCCTCGAAGCGTTCCTTGCCCTCACTGGAGAGGGTGCAGAGGAGATTCACCAGGATGCTGCCCAGGATGGAGTGTTTGAGTTCGGAGGAGAGACCGGAAAGGCTGGGTTTGTTTTCCGTGGAGCAGAGGGGGCTGAGCAGGGACCTGATGGAGGTGTACAAAATTAATTAGCCATAGCGTAGACAGTAGGAAATATTTCCCCATGATTTAGGTGTCTAAGACAAAAGGGCACAGGTTCAAGGTGAAGAGTAAGAGATTTAGGGGGGATCTGAGGAGAGATTTTTTTCACCCAGGGGGGTTGGAATCTGGAATGTACTCCCTGAGGGGATGGAGAGAGAGACTCTCACAACGTTTAAGAAGCATCTGGGTGAGCAGTTCCATCACCAAGGCATAGAAGACTGCAGACCAAGTGCTGGTAAAGGGGAAAGGTACAGATAGGTACCTTGGAAGACACCTTGGTCGGCATTGACAAGTTGGGCTGAAGGGCCTGTTTCTGTGCTGTATGACTCTGAGGTACTTGATGGTCAGCGTAGACATGGTGGGCTGAAGGGCCTGTTTCTGTGCTGTGTGATTCTATGATATTCTAGTATTAGAGTGATATCCCCTGCGTCTACTTGGACGACTCCAAGTCAAGTTGAATTTATTGTCACGTACACAAGTACGGTGAGGTACAGGTACAATGAAAAACTTGCAGCAACATCACAGGCACATAGGTACAGACAACACAGAATACACAAATTATACAAGACAGTGTAAAAAAAAGACTGCAAAATAAGATATAAGATATTTATTTATTAGTCACATGTACATCAAAACACACAGTGAAATGCATCTTTTGCGTAGAGTGTTCTGGGGGCAGCCCGCAAGTGTTGCCAGTCTTCTGGCACCAACATAGCATGCCCACAACTTCCTAACCCATACGTCTTTGGAATGTGGGAGGAAACCAGAGCACCCGGAGGAAACCCACGGAGACACGGGGGGAACGTACAAACTCCTTACAGACAGCGGCTGGAATTGAACCCGGGTCGCTGGTGCTGTAATAGCGTTACGCTAACTGCTACACTACCGTGCTTCCCTTATTAGTACAAAAAACATTAGTACAAAAAATAATCAGTGGCAAGTCCACGGTAGTGCAAGAGGTGGTCTGTAGTGTCCCGTTGCTGAGGTAGGGTTAGGGTTGTGCAGGTCGGATCAAGAACCTGATGGTTATAGGAAAGTCACTGTTCTTGAACCAGGTGGTGTGGGACTTCAGGCTCCTGTACCTCCTGCCCGATGGTAGCTCTGAATGTTGCTGAGGGAGGATTAAGGTTGCACAGGCCGGTTCAGGTTGGTATTTAGCAGGGGCTAGATGTGGGGGCATTGGGCAATGACGGGGGATGCTGTGACTCGGGGTAAGAGGAGATGGTGACTGGGGTGAGGCACGTTGGAGGTCAAGATACTTCCCAAAATATGGGAATGCAAGAACTGTGGTCGAGCCCATCCTCCCATTGCAACTGGGTCCTTAGTGTGATCTGCAGTTACTGAACTGTCCCTTTCGTGGCTTGGGACCCATTTGGACAGTTGCTGGTTGTTTAAGGACTGTGGTCCACAGTGATGCAGAGGGGGTGCTGCAGTGGTCGGGTGAGGGTTCCATTACTGTAACAGGAAGGGTAGCAGCTTCTATCTGCGACGTGCAGATCGTACTTGCACTCCCTGTGTGTGGATTCTCTTCCAGTAATTGTGAAAACCATCAGCACTCACATTTAATTTCAAACTTCTGCATTTGTTGCTGCAGCACACCCTGTGACTGAGTTCCCTTCCAGTAAATGTGAAAAAACTACTGCACTCGCACTTTATTTCAGACTTCTGCATTTGATCGTGTAATGATACTGAGATCAGTGAACGACCTGCCGTTTCATTCTTGACACACTAGTATCAGTACTGTGAACAAGACTAAGAGGTGCAGATAAAAGGTTGTTGGCTTTAGACCATAAGACAAAAGAGCAGAAGTCGGCCATTCAGCCCATCGAGTCTGCTCTGCCATTCTATCATGAGCTGATCCATTATCCCATTTAGCCCCACTCCCCCGCCTTCTCACCATAACCTTTGATGCCCTGGCTACTCAGATACCTATCAATCTCTGCCTTAAATACACCCAATGACTTTGCCTCCACAGCCGCCCGTGGCAACAAATTCTGCAGATTCACCACTCTCTGGCTAAAGAAATTTCTCCACATCTCTGCTCTGAATGGGCGCCCTTCAATCCTGATGTCGTGCCCTCTTGTACTAGACTCCCCTACCATGGGAAACAACTTTGCCACATCTACTCTGTTCAGGCCTTTTAACATTTGATATGTTTCTGTGAGGTCCCCCCTCATTCTTCTGAACTCCAAGGAGTACAGCCCAAGAGCCGTCAAACGTTCCTCATATGTTAACCCTCTCATTCCTGGAATCATTCCAGTGAATCTTCTCTGAACCCTCTCCAACGTCAGCACATCCTTTCTTAAATAAGGAGCCCAGAACTGCACACAGTACTCCGAGTGACTCTTTGACTGGAGAGGCAATTGATGAAACGTTTTCATTTCAAAGATGATCTCCAGTGCCTCTTGCTCAGTTTCACCACAGCTTCTGCTGTTCCTGCAGGTGAAGCTATTTGGGTTTGTTTCCAGTGGAGAATGAGAAGGTCAAAGTCGAGTTTATTGTCACGTGCACAAGTCCATGTGTGCACAGGTGCAATGAAAAACTTACTTGCAGCAGCATCACAGGCACAGAGCATCAGATAAGCAGCATTCACAAAAAACAAATTACACACAATTTTTACAAGAAAGAACACAATTAGAACAAAAAAAAGTCAATTTTAGTGGAAAGTGGTCATAGTGTTGCCAAACTGTAGTGATTAGGATTGTGCCGGTTGGTTCAAGAACCGAATGGTTGAAGTGGAAGTAGCTGTTCCTGAACCTGGTGGTGTGGGACTTCAGGCTTCTGAAGGGATCTCATTTGAACTTGAAAACCTCTGACAGGGTTAGACAGGCTAGGTGCTCCCCTTAGCTGGAGAGTCAAGGGTGAGGGGTGTCACCATCTCAGCTTATGGGGCACAAGATAGAAGAGACTGCAGATGCTGGAATCTGGAGCAACAAACCATCTGCTGGAGGAACTCAGCGGGTCGAGCAGCATCTGTGGGGGGAAAAGGGATTGTCAGCACTTTGGGTCGAGACCCTGCGGAAGGACTGAGAGTGGAAGAGGGAGATGGCCAGTATAAAGGGGAGAAAGGGGAGGGAGGGGTGAAGCAGGAGCCGGTAGCTGATTGGTGGATTGAGGAGGGGTGAAGGATGATGGGCAGATGGAGCCAGGTGTGGGAAGGGGAGGGCGAAGGTGGAGACAGAGGCTGGAGGGTGATAAGCAGGAACACCGATCTGATCAGTAAGGAAGCTGTTAACGTTAGGAGAGGGGTGAAGGACAGATGGACCCAGAATCAGATGGAGAAGGATTGGAAGGAGACAGAGAGGGGGAAGCACACCAAAGGGGAAGGCCACCTGAAAATGGAAAGTTCAACGTTCAAGCCCTTGGGTTGTAGACCACCCAGGCCGAATGTGAGGCTTGTTCCCCTGGTTTGCGTTAGGCCTTGCCCTGGCAGTGGAGAGGGCCAAGGGTACACCCATGCTCTCTTGTCTTAGACACATCCAGCAAGGGTAAAGGATTCTGACTATGTAACCTATCAACCCCTCCCCTTCATCATTTTGGACGGGGTCCCCCCTTCAGCCTTCTGTGCTCTGGGGTAAACAAATCCAGCCTATCCAGTCTCTCCTTATAACCAAAGTCCTCCCATCCAGGCAACATTCCTGGTGAATCCCCTCTGCACCCTCTCCAGTGCGATCCCATCCTTCCTGTAGTGTGGTGACCAGAACTGCACACAGTGCTCCAGGTGCAGTCTAACCAGTGTTTTATAGAAGCAGGCAAATGGGTCTGGTGCAGACACTCATAAACTTCTGAGGGGGAGTGAGAGAGTGGGAGCAGAGTGTTTTCCCAAGTGGGGCTAAATGGAACAAGTGCGCATTGTTTCAGAATCAGGAGGTGTCCATTCAGGACGGAGGTGAGGAAGAATTACATCTCCTGTTGTGGAGGCTCAGTAAATTGGTTTATTATTGTCACTTGTACTGAGGTACAGTGAAAAACTTGTCTTGCGTACCGTTCGTACAGGTCATCACACAGTGCATTGAGGTAGTACAAGTAAAACAATAACAGAATGCAGAATAAAGTGTTACAGTTACAGAGAAAGTGCAGTGCAGGCAGACAATAAGGTGCAAGGCCACGACGAGGTAGATTGTGAGGTCAAGAGTCCATCTTATCGTACTAGGGGACCGTACAATAGTCTTATAACAGCGGGATAGAAGCTGTCCTTGAGCCTGGTGATACGCGCTTTCAGGCTTTTGTATCTTCTGCCCAATGGGAGGGGGAGAAGAGCCGCTGAGTATATTTGAGGCTGAGACTGGCAGGGGGTCGAGGGTTGTGGGAAACAAGCTGAGGCTGGGAACTGATCAGCCACGGTGGGTGTGGAAAGGGTGAACGGGCGCAAGAATGCCGATGCTGCTGCTTGTGTTTTTGTGGATCCACACTGAGGCTTCGTTCCCTACCCTCTCACCCTGCAGGAAGTTTACTCCAAGCGAGTTATCTCCGTCAGATCCATCACTCGGGTCTCCTACGTCGGTGAGCAGAAGTTCGAGGTCGTCACGTCCAACCGGACCTTTGTGTTCCGGGCAGAGAGTGACGGTGAGTGGGCTTCACACCACCACCCCCACCTTCCCCCCCCCACCGACCCCATCCACCCACCCACCACTGTCCACACCTCCTTCGAACGTCCACGCCTCCCTCCATCCTGTGGTCTGGCCTGGAACATCTACCGTGGTGTGGAAGGTTGGATGGAGGTGTTGGAGGGATGTGGAGGGCAGAGGGAGACTTAGAGGGAGATGTGGAGGTTTCCAAAGCGTCTTGACGGAAGAGTGAGGTTTGGGGACCGAGGGATGTTGGAGGGAGGAGAGATGTTTGAAGGGAGGAGAGAGGTTGGAGGATGGTGGGAGGGGAGGAGTGATTGTCGGTTTGGAGGGATGCAGGAGGGTTATAGGCGAGGGAGGAGGGAAATATGGTAGGGGGTTTGGAGGCAGGAGGGAGGAGGAAGGGTGGTTTGGAGGAAGGGTTGGGGGTAGGTTTGGAGTGACGGAGGTTGGGGGGCGGAGGGAGGAAGAATGGAGGAGGGAAGTTTCGAATGAAGTGTGAAAGGAGGTTTGGAGGGAGGGCTGGAGGAGGATGGGTTGGGGAGGTTTGGAGGGAAGGAGGAGGATTGGAGGGAAACAGGACGAGGGTGGGGGAATGCTGGAGGGAGGGAGGGAAGATGGAAGGAGGAGGGAGTTGGAACGTCGGAGGGAGGAGGAACGTCGGAGGGGAGGGGGAGGGAGTTGGAACATTGGAGGGAGGAGGGGGAGTTGGAACGTCGGAGGGAGGAGGAACGTCGGAGGGGAGGGGGAGGGAGTTGGAACATTGGAGGGAGGAGGGGGAGTTGGAACGTCGGGGGGGAGGAACGTCGGAGGGGAGGGGGAGGGAGTTGGAACATTGGAGGGAGGAGGGGGAAGTTGGAATATTGAGGAACGTCGGAGTTAGTTCGAACGTTGGAGGGAGTTGGAGCATCGGAAGGTGTTGGAACATCGGAGGGAGGAGGGGGAAGTTGGAACGTCGGGGGGAGCAGGCTGGGCTGATACCTGTGGCGTGTTGCCCCAGGAGAACGGAATGACTGGGTGCGAGTGATCCAGCAGACGGTGGAGGAGAGGAAGGAGAGGCAGGAGCTGAGGGGGACTCGGGTCTCCGATTACTTCCTGCGGGAAAGCATCTCAGAACTGGGAGAGAAGTATGGATACCTGGAGCTGCGGGCTTCCCGGAATAAGGTCTATGTGTCCATCCGTGGGGACAAGGTGTGGCTGTACAAGAACGAGGAGGTGAGTCCGTTCCCTCTGCTGGGCAGCACTGCACCCAGAGCTGGCCATTTGACCCATCGTGACTGTGCCAGCTCTCCTCCTCTGCTTGTTCTGTGTCACATATTAACCTGAGTCACTCCGACTGGTAAACAGGACTCTGGAACCTGTGGAGTCTTGTCCTGCAACATCAGTACTGTGGGAGGGGTGGTACTGAGGGAGTTCTGCACCGTGGGAGGGGTGGTAATCTCACCCCCGCTCTGTTCCCCTCCCGTGCCCTCCCAGCTCTCCTCTGCCCCTCCCCTCCCCTCCCCTGCCAGCTCTCCCCTCCCTCTCCCCTCTCCCCTCTCCCCTCCCCTCTCCCCTCCCCCCTCCCCTCCCCTGCCAGCTCTCCTCTGCCTCTCCCCTCTGTTCTCCGCCCAGGACCCCGACCCCGCCGGGACCTGCGTACCGTGGCTTCCTCCGTTACCGAGGTGCTTGTTCTGACCCACAGGATCACCGGCTGGGAATCGGCATCACGTCGGTGGAGATGAACGTGGCCACGGTGAAGGAGACGGACAGGCGGGGATTCGACCTCACCACACCGTACAGAACCTTCAGGTACATTCCCCACTCTCCACCCACCCACCCACCCACCCCCACACCCCCACACCCCCACCCCAGCCCCTCAACCTCTCACCCCCGACTCACCCACTCACCCACTCACCCAAACCACCCATCCACTCACCCACCCCAGCCCCTCACCCAACAACACACCCACCCCAGCCCCTCACCCACCTACACCCCTCACCCACCCCCTCACCCACTCACCCAACCCCCTCACTCGCTTACCTCCACCCACTCACCCACCCCAGCCCTGGAGAACAGGGAGGAAAACCACCGAGCTCTGGTCCAGTTACCAGAGAACTGGTTGCCCACAGAACCTGTGAGGGGTTGGCCCAGGGTAAGAGCTAGTCCCAGCGAAAGGCAGGGGTGACTCACGTGCAGGATAGAGACACAGCTGTTTTTCTCTGGGCATCGCTGGCAAGACCAGCATTTATCTCCTGTCCCTAACTGCCCCTTGAGAAGGTGGGGGTGAGCCCCCTTCTTGACCCGCTGCAGTCCTTCTGGTGAAGGGGCTCCCACAGTGCTGTTGGGGAGGGAGTTCCAGGATTTAGACCCAGTGACGGTGAAGGAACGGCGAGATATTTCCAAGTCAGGACGGTGTGTGACTGGGAGGGGAACCTGCAGGTGGTGGTGTTCCCCTGTACCCGCTGCCCTTGTCCTTGTGGGTGGGAGAGGAGGTGGGTTTGGGAGGTGCTGTCGGAGTAGCCTGGGTGAGTAACCGCAGTGCATTGTGTAGATGGTGCACACTGCAGCCCCTGTGGGCCTGTGGTGGAGGGAGGGGGTGTTTAGGGAGGTGGATGGGGTGCCGATCGAGCGGGCTGCTTTGTCCTGGATGGGGTCGAGCTTCTTGGGACTTGTTGGGGCCGGACTCACCCAGGGAAGTGGGGAGGGTCCATGTCAAACTGGCCCTCAGAGAGATGATAATTCTCCCCATTCATCACATTGCTGTTTGGTAAATTGGGTTATTATTAAATTGGCAGGCATGGGAGTGTAGCAGTTAGCGTAACGCTATAACAGCGCCAGCGACCCAGGTTCAATTCTGGCCGCTGTCTGTAAGGAGTTTGTACATTCTCTCCGTGTGTCTGCGTGGGTTTCCTCCGGGTGCTCCGGTTTCCTCCCACATTCCAAAGACGTACAGGTTAGGAAGTTGTGGGCATGCTATGTTGGCGCCGGAAGCGTGGTGACACTTGCGGGCTGCCCCCAGAACACTCTACACCAAAGGTGCATTTCACTGTGTGTTTCGATGTACATGTGACTAATAAAGATCTTATCTTATTGTCACATGTACCGAGGTACAGTGAAAAAACTTAGTCCTGCATGCCATCCATGCAGATCATTTCATCACATCACAACATTGAGGTAGTACAAGGGAAAACAATAACAGAATGCAGAATAAAGTGTTACAGTTACAGAGAAAGTGCAGTGCAGGCAGACAATAAGGTGCAAGGCCACGACGAGGTAGATTGTGAGGTCAAGAGTCCATCTTATCGTACTAGGGGACCATTCAATAGTCTTATCACAGTGGGATAGAAGCTGTCCTTGAGCCTGGTGGTACGTGCTTTCAGGCTTATGTATCTTCTGTCTGATGGGAGAGGGGAGAAGAGAGAATGACCCGGGTGGATGGGGTCTTTGATTATGTTGGCTGCTTCACCAAGGCAGTGAGAGGTGGAGACAGAGTCCATGGAGGGGAGGCTGGTTTCCGTGATGTGCTGAGCTGTGGGAGCTTGCTGTGCGCAACTTGGCCAATACACTTCCGGCACAACAGCAGCGACTGGCCTTCCGCCCTCTGAAGGTTGTTCTGAGGTCGGGGATGGCGCACGGTGAATGTAAGTTCCACGACGTAACGTCTGATGGGCCGTTCTCCTGTCCCCACCCTCGACACACAGCTTTGTGGCGGAGTCGGACTCGGAGAAGGACGATTGGGTTGAGGCGCTGAGGGAGTCCACGGCCGAGGCCCTGTCCAACTACGAGGTGGCGGAGCAGATCTGGGCATTGGAGCCGAACACTGTGTGTGTGGACTGTGGGATCCCCAAACCAGAGTGGGCCTCCATCAACCTGTGTGTGGTCATGTGCAAGAAGTGTGCAGGTACCTGCTTCTGGTGGGAGGGGGGGGAACCAATGGGGTTGTTGCCGAGGGAATGCCGAGCTGTTGGGGGGCTACTGAGGGAGGCTCACACAGTGGGAGGGGTGGTACTGAGGGAGGGTCACACTGTGGGAGGGGTGGTACTGAGGGAGATTGCGTTGCATTTTCTAAATATGTTGTCATTTGATCTCATTGCTCCCTTTCTGAGAAGTGCTTAGGAGACTGAGTATCTGGTCAAACCCCTCTTGTGGGATCTTGCTGTGCAAAACATTGGTCCCGGTTTTCCCAGCTAACAGCACTGGCTACTGCTCGAGATTAGGTTGAGTGAGGTGCCGTGGAAACACCGGCCCTTGCTCAGCTGGGTGCCAGGTTGTTGGTCATTACGCCCCAGGCTCCAGGGTCGGGTATCCCAATGGACAACTGACACTGACCCACGTTATCACATCGCACAGGGGAGCACCGAGCTCTGGGACCAGGGATCTCCAAAGTCAGGAGCCTGAAGATGGACAAGAAAGTGTGGACCAAGCAGCTGATTCAGGTAATTCTTCACCCCGTCCCTCTCGGACCTTGGTTGGACCTCAGACGGAGTACTGGTTTCAGTTCTGGTCACCACGCTATAGAAGGATGTGGTTGCGCTGGAGAGGGTGCAGAGGAGGTTCTCCAGGACCTTGCCTGGATCGGAGAACTTTAGTTCTGGGGAGAGATTGGACAGGCTGGGCTTGTTTTCCCTGGAGCGAAGGAGGCTGAGGGGGGACCTGACAGAGGTATAAAAAGAGTCGATAGAATCTTTTTCCCAGAGTAGGGTATCAGGAACGAGAGGACACAGGTTTAAGGTGAGAGGTTTACAGGGGATCTGAGGGGTAATTTTTTTTACACGGAGAGGTTGACATCTGGAACACGCTGCCAGAGGAGGTAGAATCAGATACAATCTTTACGTTTAAGAGGCATTTAGACAGGCACTTAAACAGGCAAGGTATAGAAGGATATGGTCCTAATGTGGGCAAATGGGATTAGTGTAGGCGGGCATGGACAGGGTGGGCCGAAGGGCCTGTTTCTGTGCTGTACCCCTCTGTGACTCTCATATATTCAAGCAAATTTTGTGACCTCCTAGTCCGAGGTACAGTGAAAAACTTGTTTTGCATGCCATCCATTCAGATCATTTCATTACATCAGTGCATTGAGGTAGTACAAGGGAAAACAATAACAGAATGCAGAATAAAGTGTTACAGTTACAGAGAAAGTGCAGTGCAGGCAGACAATAAGGTGCAAGGCCATAACAAGGTAGATTGTGAGGTCTAGAGTCCACCTTATCGTACTAGGGAACCGTTCAATAGTCTTATAACAGCAGGATAGAGGCTGTCCTTGAGCCTGGTGGTATGTGCTCTCAGGCTTTTGTATCTTCTGCCTGATGGGAGGGGCGAGAAGAGAGAATGTCCGGGGTGGGAGGTGTCCTTGATTATGTTAATTGCTTTACCGAGGCAGTGGGAAGTGTAGACGGAGTCAACAGAGGGAAGGCTGGTTTGCGTGATGGACTGGGCTGTGTCCACAACTGTGCAATCTCTTGGGGTCTCAGGGGACATGGAGTCATAGAACAATACAGCACAGAAACAGGCCCTTCAGCCCAACTCGTCCATGCTGACCAAGGTGCCGACTTAAGCTAGTCCCATTTGGTCCGTATCCCTCTGAACCTGTCCCATCCTGCTGTGTAAGGCCGGTGTTTGCTGTGAGTGATGGACTCTCCACTTGCTCTCTCCCTCCTCCCCTCCCCGTTTCCAGCTGTTCCAGTATATTGGGAATCGGAAGGCCAATTGCTTCTGGGCAGCCAACGTGCCACCGAGCGAGGCCATCTACGAGAGCAGCAACAGCATGGACCGCAAGCACTTCATCAGCGCCAAGTACCGGGAAGGGAAGTACCGCCGATACCACCTGCTGTTCGGGAACCAGGAGGAACTGGACAAGGTGAGGGGGGGCTGGAGGCCTGGACCTGTGGCCAGGGGTTCCCTGAGTATGGGCCACCAGGGTCAGGGAGGGTGACAGAGACGGAGACCCCTCTCCTTCCTGGGTCTGGAGGTATCCCTGGGGCTCGGGGTCAGTGATGGAGCATCCCAAGGTCAGGGGTCAGGGATGGGATGCTCCCGGGTCAGGGGTTGGTGATGGAGGCATTCCCAGGTCAGGGGTTGGTGATGGGGTATCCCTGGGTCAGGGATCATTGATGAAGGCCCTTGGGTCATGGGTTGGTGATGGGAGGCATTCCTGGGTCAGGGTTCAGTGTAGGACTCTCCAGGGTCAGGGGTCTGGAGTGAGTGATGGGACTCCCCAGGGTCAGGGTTCAGTGTGGGACTCCCCGGGGTCAGGGGTCAGTGATGAGACTGCCTGGGTCCAGGGATCAAGATTAGATTCCTTTGGGTCAGGACTCATCGATGGGGTGCTCTGGGGTCAGGGGTCGGAGATCGGTTTCCCCTGGGTTGTGGGGACTGTCTTTGACCCATGGATTGGGATGTGGACACTGGGTTCTCTGGTGCAGGAAGTAGTCTGACACATCCCGAGCTCAGCCCACGAGTTGCTCAGTGATCCAATGGTTTACTTTCAGGGAGCGTGGTTAGGGAGATGACATCAGGTCACGGAGGAGGCAGGACTCAGTGGAGGGTGCTCTTTCCCCAGGGTCAGTGACTGGGGTCCTCCCCCCTTCCTCTCCCAGAGGGCACGAACCCTTTGTTCCCAACACCAGCGAGGAGGAAACATCCCCCTGCCAAAACCAGCGATCGCAGGACACTTTCTTCACCTTAATTCCTTTTTTTAATAATTTCATTTCCATCCATCTCCTGACTGCTGAACAAAGTGGCGGACGAGTTATTGATGGCTCCTGACAGATTCCTAAGACGATAGTCTTGGCGGTATTTATCCCAATTGGGAGATCATGAATTCATCTCTTCGTGTACAGTAATTGGTTTATTATTGTCACATGGACCGAGGTATAGTGAGAAACTTGTTTTGCATGCCGTCCATACAGATCATTACAACAGTGCATTGAGGTAGTACAAGGGAAAACAATAACAGAATGCAGAATAAAGTGTCACAGTTACAGAGAAAGTGCAGTGCAGGCAGACGATAAGATGCAAGGTCATAACGAGGTAGATTGTGAGGCCAAGAGTCCATTTTATCGTAATAGGGAACCGTTCAATAGTCTTATAACAGCAGGATAGAAGCTGTCCTTGAGCCTGGTAGTACGTGCTCTCAGGCTTTTGTATCTTCTGCCTGATGGGAGGGGGGAGAAGAGAGAATGTCCGGGGTGGGAAGGGTCCTTGATTATGTTGATTGCTTTACTGAGGCAGTGGGAAGTGTAGACGGAGTCAGCAGAGGGGAGGCTGGTTTGCGTGATGGACTGGGCTGTGTCCACAACTGTGCAATCTCTTGGGGTCTCGGGGGACGTGGATCAAGCAGGAATGTGGGATATTCCCACTGGTATCTGGAGGAAGGTTTGAAATCCAGCACAATAAGGGTTAGTCCAGCACGTCAAGGTTATTTGAATAAGAAGAAGCTTTAAGTGCCCATGGGAGGAAATCATTTACTGGTAAACATTTCTTTTACAATTCTGTCACAATGTACTTTCCTTTTTAAAACAAAAACAATTCAAAACTCATTTCCCCTTTTCCGCCCCACCTCCCCTTGTAAAATGGAATCTGAAGTCTGATTGACAACAAGGTGTGGAGTTAAGTCATCAGGGTGTTGGAGGGAGGGAGGCTGGTGGGTCAGTGTGTGGGGGAGCAGGGACAGGGGGTTGGGACTGGTAGTCGCTGTGTGAGGGTATGGGGAGGGTGAAGGTTGAGGGCAGCGTGGGGGGCTGTGTGGTGTGGTGGGTGTGGGGTAGATACCAGGGGTTCTAGTGTCATACAGCACAGAAACAGGCCCTTCAGCCCAACTCATCCATACCGACCAAGGTGTCTTCCTGAGCTTGTCCCATTTGCCTGCATTTCGCCCGTATCCCCCTAAACCTTTCCTATCCATGGACTTGTCCAAGTGTCTTTTAAATGTTGTAATTGTACCTACCTCTACCACTTCCTCTGGCAGCTTGTTCCATATACCCACCACCCTCTGTGTGGAAAAATTTGCCCCTCGGATCTCTCTTAAATCTTTCCCCTCTCACCTTAAACCTATGCCCTCCAGTTTTAGACTCTCTACCCCTAGACTGTGACCATCCACCTTATCTATGCCCCTCATGATTTTATAAACCCTTATAAGATCATCCCTCAGCCTTCTTCGCTCCAGGGAAAACATTCCCAGCCTATCCAGTCTCTCCCCTAATAACTCAAGCCCTCCAGTCCTGGCAACATCCTTGTGAATTGTTTCTGAACCCTCTCCAGGGTGGGTGGGTGTGTCAGGTGTGATGGAGTAGGATGGAACAATGGGATTTGGGTGGTGGGAGCTGGTGTGTTGAGAGTTGGGTGAGTGTTGAGCCTGGGTGTGGGGTGGGTTGTGTCAACGGTGGGGGTGGGTAGGTTAGGTTGGTGTTCTGAGGTCGGTCCAACGTGGGGCTCTTGGCCTAAGGAAGGAGAAAAGCCTGGGAGCTCGAGTTGCCTGTTCCCCCAGGAACTGGATTCACATCCAGTAGTAAATCCCGGCGGAACTGGGGAAAGATGGTTGTAGTCCTCCCTGTCCCATGACTGAGACTATTGGGGCTCAGAGGGAAGGTGCTGCTGGGGACTTCAGCGATATTTGGGGCCATCTGGGGCTCAAGTTCCACCCTAGTAATGAAATCCAGCCTGGCGCTCCGCAGATTGGGTCAGAGGAGCCGTCCTTCAGATGAGATGGTAGGCTAAGGTTTCATCTGCCTTCTTGGGGACATAAATCCAATCCAATTCTATCCCGCTGTTATAAGACTATTGAACGGTTCCCTAGTACGATAAGACGGACTCTTGACCTCACAATGTACCTCGTTATGACCTTGCACCTTATTGTCTGCCTGCACTGCACTTTCTTTGTAACTGTAACACTTTATTCTGCATTCTGTTGTTGTTTTCCCTTGTACTACCTCAATGTACTGTGTAATGAATTGATCTGTACGATCGGTATGCAAGACAAGTTTTTCACTGTACCTCAGTACATGTGACAATAATAAACCAATTCCAATTCATATTCCGACCTATGAAGGGAAGCATGCCACATGCCTTCTTCAGCACCCTATCGACCTGTGTTGCCACTTCCAGAGAACCATGGACTTGGACCTAAGGTCTCTCTATTCATCACCATTCCCCTGTGCCCTACCATTTATTGTAAATGTCTTGCCCCTATACAACTTCCCAAATCGCGTCACCTTTGGAAGGCATCATGTAGACCATTGTGCGATGGGTGGGGCCATCGGAGGTCATGTAATTGTCCTCCAGGTCTGGCGCTCTGTTGGAGGAGCCGGTTGTTGGGGTGCGGGTGGGGGATTGGCCGTGGTTCATGTTGGTCCGTTCTGGGATGATGGACTCTGCTTGTTTTGCAGGCACTGTGCGCGGCCGTGGTGACCAGTGACCTGGAGGAGACGATGTCGCTGGTGTTCTGTGGGGCGGACACCGGCTGTTTCTCGGGAGACCCCAGTTACCCGACCCCCATCGATCTTGCTCAGCAGGCTGGCCAGGTGCTGCAGGTGGAGTTCCTCCTCCAGAACAGAAACTCAGGTAAGTCCCGTCCCATCCCGTCCCCACCAATATCCTCTGCCCCTTCCTCTGACCAGCTCCCCTTCCTCCAAAGTGCCCTTCCCCTTCCCTCCCCTTCTCCTTCAAAATACCCTCCCCTCCCTTACCCCACTCCCTCCCCCACCCCTCCCCCTGCTCCTTCCCCCTGCTCCCTCCCCCTGCCCCTTCCCCTTCCCCTCCTCCAAAATACCTTCTCTACCTTTCGCTTCCCCTCCTTAAAAATATCCCCCCATTCCCCCTTCATTCCCCTCCCCTTCATTCCCCTCCCCTCTCATCCCCCCTCATCCCCCCTCACCCTCCTCATATCCCCCCCACCCCACCCCCATGGAATGTGCTGCCAGGGGTGCTGGTGGAGGCAGATACAATAGTGGCATTAAAGAGGCTCTTTGATGGGCACATGGATGTGCAGAGACTGGAGAGATATGGACCATGTGCAGGCAGAAGGGATTAGCTGAAGTAGACATCATTAGCTTGATTAGTTCGGTACAACATTGTGGGCCGAAGGGCCTGTTCCTGTGCTGTACTGTTCTGTGTTCTAAGAACACCGAGATCCCTCTGTCGGTCGCTCATTTATAATTTCACGCTCATTAGTAAATTGTAGAACTTAAATTCAGTTAATTGAAGAACTAGTCAATCTTCACGAGACAGAATTAGAGTGCAAAACTTGGGGCGTAATGTTTCAACTGTAGAAAACACAGGTTAGGCTGCACTTGGAGCACTGTGTGCAGTTCTGGTCATCACACCGTGGGAAGGATGTGATTACACTGGAGAGAGTGCAGAGGAGATTCACCAGGACGTTGCCTGGAATGGAAGACTTTGTTTATGGGGAGAGATTGGATGGACTGGGCTTGTGTTCCCTGGAGCGAAGGAGGCTGAGGGGGGACCTGAGAGAAGTCCATAAAATTATGAGAGGCATAGATAGAATCTTTCTCCCAAGGTGGGTATCAAAAACAAGAGGACGTAGGTTTAAGGTGAGAGGTAGGAGATTTAAAGGGGATCTGAGTTTTTACGCAGAGAGGGGTTGATATGAGATAAGATAGATCGAAACACAGAGTGAAATGCACCTTTTGCGTAAAGTGTTCTGGGGGCAGCCCACAAGTGTCGCCACGCTTCCCGCGCCAACATAGCATGTCCACAACTTCCTAACCCGTACGTCTTTGGAATGTGGGAGGAAACCCACGCAGACACGGGGAGAATGTACAAACTCCTTACAGACAGTGGTCGGAATTGAACCCGGGTTGCTAGCGCTGTAATAGCGTTATGCTAACTGCTACACTACCAAGCCGCCATCGTCATGTACTGTGAGTATCTGGAACTCGCTGCCAGAGGTGGTAGAATCAGATACAGTCACTGTGTTTGAGAGGCATTTAGACAGACACTTAACTAGACAAGGTATAGAAGGATATGGTCCTAATGTGGGCAAATGGGATTAGTGTAGGTGGCAAATGGGTTGGCATGGGTGGGGTGGGCCAAAGGGCCTCTTTCTGTGCTGTACAACTCCATGACGGCCAGATTGTTGTAAATACCCATCTGTTTTCACAAATGACCTTCAGAGGAGGAGACCTATCTGACCTATATGTGACTCCAGACCCACCAGAGTGGTTGGCTCTCTCCATTGCCCTCTGATAGGGCCTAGCAAGGGCAGTAAAGTGCCTCTAGCCAGGGCTGTCCAGTACTCACTGGAAGGGAATCCAGGTGACTGGGGTCCACAGCTCAACACCAGCCTGCCTTGTTAAAGGTCCCTGCCCAACGTTCCATTCAGTCGATGCCTGGTATCCCTCGACAAAGCTCCTGCCTGTCCTGCACATTGACCATTGGCGTGCAGGGATTAGAGAAGCTTGTGGTCTATGCAGCGCTTGAGCAGCTGGATAGGGGAGGATGTTTCCGCTGGCTGAGGAGTCTTGCATTGGGGAGAACAGCCTCAGAACAGATATAGATGAGGAGAACTTTCTTCACCCTGAGGTTGGTGAATCTTTGGAATTCTCTCTCCCAGAGGGTGAATGTAGAGTCATACAGCATGGAAACAGGCCCTTTGGCCCAACTGGTCCATGCTGACTGTGATGTCCAGTGAGCTAGTCCCAACTGCCTGCGTTTAGAACATAGCCCTCTAAGCCTCTCCTATCCGTGGACTTATCTAGATGGCTTTAAATAGTAGAACAATACAGCACAGGAACAGGCCCTTTGGTCCAAAATGTCTGTGCTGAACACGATGCCAAATTAAACTAAATTCCTTCTGCCTGCACCTGATCCATCTCCCTCCATTCCCTGCATGTTCATGCGTCTGTCTAAGATCCTCTTAAATACCCCTATTTGCCTCCACTAGCACCCCTGGCAACGCATTCCAGGTACCCACCACTCTCTGTGTAATAAACTTGCCCCGCACATCTCCTTTGAACTTCCCCCTCTTACCTTAAATGCATGCCCTCTAATATTAGACATTTCGAGCCTGGGAAAAAGATACAGGTTGTCTACTCTATCTCTGCCTCTCATAATCTTATAAACTTCTATCCGGTTTCCCCTCAGCCTCCGACACTCCAGAGGAAACAACCCAAGTTTGTCCAACCTCTCCTTGTAGCTCATGCCCTCTAACCCAGGCAGCATCCTGGTGAATCTCTTCTGCACCCTCTCCAAAGCCTCCACATCCTTCCTGTAATGGGGTGAACAGAACTGCACACAATTGTGGCCTGACTGAAGTTTTATACAGCTGCAATGTGACTTCCTTACTCTTATACTCAATGTCCCAACCAATGAAGGCAAGTGTGCCGTACACTTTCTTTAACACCCTGTCTGCATAAGCTGGAAAGAGTGCAGAGGTGATTTACGAGGATGTTGCTGGGACTCAGGGGACTGAGTTATGGAGAGAGGTTGAGCAGGCTGGGACTTTATTCACTGTGGGAGAATGAGGGGTGATCTTCTAGAGGTGTATAAAGTCATGAGGGGCATAAATAAGGTCAATGTGTGCAGTCTTTTTCCCAGGGTTGGGGAATCAAGAACCAGAGGCCACAGGTTTCAGGTCAGAGGGGAAAGATTTAAAAGGAACCGAAGGGGCAACTTTTTCACCCAGAGGGTGGTGAGTATATGGAACGAGCTGCCAGAGGAAGTGGTTGAGGCAGGTACATTAACAACATTTAAAAGGCACTTGGACAGGTACATGGATAGGAAAGGTTTAGAGGGATATGGGCCAAACGCAGGCAAATGGGACGACCTTAGATGAGAATCTTGGTCAGCATGGACCAGTTGGGCCAAAGGGCCTGTTTCCTTGCTATATTACTCTATCTGGACTGATACTTAAGCAGATAGACTCAATGGTGAGCATCGACTTGGTGGGCTGAAGGGCCTGTTCCTTTGCCGTAAAACTCTGTGACTCTATTCTGACAGTGACTGGCCTTTGAAGCAAACAGCGTTAAATAGCCGGGAAAACAGAGCAGGAAACACTGAGGTGGGGAAGGCACAAGTTAACGTGAGCTCCTCCTTCTCCATTGTTTTGCAGAGACCCCCCGCTTGGAGTTAAGCAACATAGACAAGCAATACTACGTGGCCCCCCAGTCCATCACTCACAATGGCTTCCTCTACAAGACCGCCTCGGTGGGAAAGCCAATCACAGAGAGGAAGTCCAAAGAAGGTAGGCTTCTGATTGGGTGGGTGAAATTCCTTCATTAACAGAAGGATTTGAGAGGAGACTGCGAGAAGTCTCAGGTGGAGGGGTGTGAGGCAGTCTCTCTTTAAAACGGGTCTGTGTTAGGAATGATACCCTCTTTTAAAGAGGTCTTAATGGGGAGTTGCTCCCTTTGTAAAAGGGGTCATCTCGTGGAGACAGAGTCCCTCTTTGCACTGGGTCTCCTGTAGGTGAGAAAGTCCCTTTTGGTATGAGTATTGGCTTATTGTTGTCACCTGTTCCCTCAATGTCGGCAAAACAAAAGAGCTGGTCAATGACTTCAGGAAAGTAGGCTGTGACCATGCTACTGTCTGCATCAATGGTGCTGAGGTCGAGAGGGTTGAGAGTTTCAAGTTCCTAGGAGCGAACATCACCAATAGCCTGTCCTAGTCCAACCACGTAGACGCCACGGACAAGAAAGTTCACCAGCACCTCCACTTCCTCAGGAGGCGAAAGAAATTTGGCATGTCCCCTTTGACCCACACCAACTTTTATCGATGCACCATAGAAAGCATCCTATCTGGATGCATCACGGCTTGGTACGGCAACTGCTCTGTCTGGGACCGCAAGAAACTGCAGAGAGTTGTAGACACAGCTCAGCACATCACAGAAACCAGCCTCCCCTCCATGGACTCTGTCTATACCTCATGTTGCCTTGGTGAAGCAGCCAGCATAATCAAAGACCCCACCAACCTGGGTAATTCTCTCTTCTCCCCTCTCCCATCAGGCCGAAGGTACAGGAGCCTGAGGGCACATACCACCAGGCTTAAGGACAGCTTCTACCCCACTGTGATAAGACTATTGAACGGTTCCCTCATATGATGAGATGCACTCTTGACCTCGCAATCTACCTTGTTATGACCTTGCATCTTATTGTCTGCCTGCACTGCACTTCCCTGTAGCTGTGACACTTCACTTTGTACTCTGTTGTTTTTTACCCTGTATGACCTCAATGCACTGTGTAATGAATTGATCTGTATGATTGGTATGCAAAACAAAGTTTTTCACTGTACCTCAGTACCAATACAGTGAAACGATTTTGTTTTGTATGTTATTCAGACAGAACATTCTATACATAAGTACCTTGAGGTAGTGAAAAGAAACCAATGCAGAATTTAGTGTTGCAGTTACAGAGAAAATGTGGTGCAGGTAGACAGATAAAGTGCAAGAGCCATAACGAGGTCGATTGGGAGATCAAGAGTTCACTTTTGTTGTGTGAGACGTCTGTTCAAAAGTCTGATAACAGCATGATAGAAGCTGTCCTTGAGCCTGGTGGTAGGTGCTCTCAAACTTTTGTATCTTCTGCCCGATGGGAGGGGGGAGAAGAGAGAATGTCTGGGGTGGGTGGGGTCTTTGATTATTCTGGCTGCTTTACTGAGGCAGCAAGAAGTGTAGACAGAGTCCATGGAGGGGAAATTGGTTTGCATTAGGAGTGATTTCCTCTGTTAAAGGTGTCCCAATGGGGAATTGCTCCCTTTGTAAAAGGGGTCACCTAATGGACATAAGAGCCCCTCTTTAAATGGGGTCCCTGAAGATGGGAAAGACCGTTTTAAAGTGGGGTTCTCGATGGGGAGAGAGACTCCTTTAAAAGGGGTCCCTGAAGGGGAGAGAGTCCCCTCGTTATCAGGGTTCTCTGATGGTGATTCTCTGTGAAAGAAGACATTCTTTGCCTTGCCCCACAACTGAGTTTATTTTCCCGATGCCTTGGCAGAGTTCAGCAAGCGGTGGTGCGTTTTGGACAATGGCGTGCTCAGTTACTACGAAAGTGACAGGAACTCCACACCCAATGGAACGATCGACATGCGTGAGGTGGTGTGCCTGGCCCTCAGCAGCCCTGCTGCCCACGGGTAGGTGAGAGGTCGGGGGTCCCGTTCAGCACCTGCCGGTCTGCGGGAAGTTCTGATCAAATCCCCGGGAATGGTGCTATCCGGACTGGTGTGTGTGTGTGTGTGTCACCCATGTCAATCTGATCAGTGTTGGTGCTCCCGGTGTGGAGAGGGGCATCTAACAGCAGTATTTCATGATGGTCAAATTGGGATTTAAATAGGTTGCAGGAGGGACGATGAGCAAAGACTTGGAAGGGGCATTGTGTATAAGAGTCAGGAAGTCACGTTGCAGATATATAAAACTTTGGTTAGGCAACACTTAGGAGTATTGTGTGTAGTTCTGGTTGCCCCATTACGGGAAGGATGTGGAGGCTTTGGAGAGGGTGCAGAAGAGGTTCACCAGGATGCCGCCTGGATTAGAGCGTATGAGCTATAAGGAGAGCTTGGACAAACTTGGATTATTTTCTCTGTAGCATCGAAGGCTGGGGGGAGACCTGACGTTATGAGAAGCACAGGATAGAGTAGACAGAATCTTTCTCTCAGGGTAGAAATGTTGAACACTAGAGGACACATATTTAATGTGAAAAAGGGAAAGTTTAAAGAGATTATGGGGCAAGTTTTTTTTTTACACAGAGAGTGGTGGGTGCCTGGAACAGGCTGCCAGGGATAGTGGTGGAAGCAGAGATGATAGTGGCGTTCAAAAGGCTTTTAGATAGAGGGATATGGATCGTGTGCAGGCAGAAGGGATTTAGTTTATTTTGGCATCATGCTCAGCACAGACATCGTGGGCCGAAGGGCCCATTCCTGTGCTGTCCTGTTCTATGTTGTATGTTTCACCTGATGTTTTACACCCATCACTTGGAATATTACCAGGAGTAACGTTGATACCACCAGACACCATCAACTCTACTTTCAACACTCCAAAGGGTCCATTCCCTCGAAGACTCCTTAGTCCGTTCTTCCACCTCCATCATGTGGTTGCTCTGGAGAGGGTGCAGAGGAGATTCATCAGGATGTTGCCTTGAGAGAGATTGGACAGGCTGGGCTTGTTTTCCCTGGGGTGGAGGAGGCTGAGGGGGGACCTGAGAGCGGTGGATAACATTATGAGAGGCACAGTTAGGGTAGATGATCAGATTCTTTTCCCCAGGGAAAGATTGAACAGGTTAGGACTTTATTCCTTGGAGCGCAGAAGAATGAGGGGGGATTTGATAGAGGTTTACAAAATTATGAGGGGTACAGACAGAGTTAATGTGAGTAGGCTCTTTCCACCTAGATTAGGAGAGATAAGTACGAGAGGACATGGCTTTAGGGTGAAAGGGGAAAGGTTTAGGGGGAACTTCTTCACTCAGAGAGTGGTGGAACGGGCTGACATCTGATGTGGTAAATGCGGGCTCACTCTTAAGTTTTAAGAATAAATTGGATAGATACATGGACGGGAGAGGTCTGGAGGGTTATGGACTGGATGCAGGTCAATGGGACTAGCGGAATAAAGTTTCAGCACAGACTGGAAGGGCCGAATGTTTGAGATTGCCCTACTTGTGGAAACGTTCAAATATCGGCCCTGTTAAGCCACCTCAATTAAAATCACCCCTCATTCTTCCAACCTCCAAAGGATACAGGTCTAATTTCTATTGCCGCTTGTGATGGTACAACCCTCTTATTCCAGGAGTTAGCTAATGCACCTCTCCCAGACTGATCCAGTGCCAGTCTATCCTTTGTTAACGAAGGGGAGGGAAACCGTGTCCTGTGCCCCAGGCGAAGTTTCCCATCAGATTCCCCTTAAATATTTCACCTTTCACCCTAAACCCATGACCTCTAGTTCTAGTCTCACCCAACCTGAGGGGAAAAAGCCTGCACATATTCTGCCTTGGGAGTCTCCAACCTGATGGCCTCAACATCGATTTCCCTAACTTCCGGTAACTCCATCCCTTCCTTTTCTAACCAACCCCAACCACCCCCCCCCCCCCACTCCTTTGTCTTCCCTTATTCCTGTGGCTCCCTTCCCCCACCTTGATGACCTGCCCATCTCCTCTCCTCCCCTCCCCCATCCTCTATTCCATGGTCCACTTCCCTATTTCCAAGCTCCAAACCTCCTGAAATAAAGGTCAATTTGCCTTCCTAACCTCTTGTTCAACTTGCCCGCTAATCTTGTGTGATCTATGCACGAGATTCAACCTTCCTGTTGAAGGGTCTCGGCCTGAAACATCATTTCTCTCCATAGACCTGCTGAGTTCTTCCAGCATTTTGTGTGTGTTGATCCCTCTGCACTTTGCTCCGTTGCTGTCCCCCTCCATTCAGATAACAATCCGCCTTCTGATTGCTCTTATCGAAGTGTGTGACCTCACACTTCCCCACCTTCAACTCCACTTGCCAAGTTTTAACCCACTCGCTCAACCTGTCCATGTCCTGTTATAGTCACAATACCCTCATCACAACACGTCCTCTCACCTCTCTTTGTTTTGCTATCAAACCTTGCACTCTGCCCCCTCCTCTAGGTGAGTAATTGTAAGTAGCTGAGGGTCAAGAAATGATCCTTGGGGACACCATTCGTTTCATCTTTCTGGCTTGCTAATAACTAATGAGTGATCCTCAGGAGGTGAGTAATCAGTGGGCGGTGTTGTCCGAGTTTCCGAGTTGACCTGTTGCTTGGAATCTTTTGTTTCCTGTAGGTTTGAACACACGTTTGAGGTTTTCACGGACTCGGAGCGCCTGTTTATGTTTGGGACGGACAGTGCAGAGTCCATTAAAGAGTGGGTCAAATCCATCGCCAAGGTAACACTATGAGAGGCTTTCTACCTGCCTGTCCTCACACATCTGCACATATGACGACACTATCACCGTTTGTGTTGCTGTGTCTCATACATTCGTCTGCTCTCAAATATTTACACGCTCATACCCATCAGCACACTGACGCAGGTGCACACACGTGCCCATGTGAAGCTCAGAGGCACTCTGGCACACATGGAATTCAGTGAGGCCTTTGATAAGGTTCCGCAAGGTAGGCTGCTATTGAAAGTTAGATTACCTGGGATCCAGGGAGAGCTGGTAATTAGTAATTGGTTTATTATTGTCACATGTACCGAGGTACAGTGAAAAACTTTGTTTTGCATGCCATCCATACAGATCATTTCATCACATCAGTGCATTGAGGTAGTACAGGGGAAAACAATAACAGAATGCACAATAAAGTGTTACAGTTACAGAGAAAGTGCAGTGCAGGCAGACAATAAGGTGCAAGGGTCATAACGAGGTAGATAGTGAAAAGAGTCCATTTTATCGTACTAGGGGACTGTTCAATAGTCTTATAGCAGTGGGGTAGAAGCTGTCCTTGAGCCTGGTGGTACGTGCTTTCAGGCTTTTGTATCTTCTGCCTGATGCGAGGGGGGAGAAGAGAGAATGTCGGGTGTGGGTGGGGTCTTTGAATATGCTGGCTGCTTTACCGAGGCAGCGAGAAGTGTAGACAGAGTCCATGGAGGGGAGGCTGGTTTCCGTGATGTGCTGAGCTGTGTCCACAACTCTCTGCAGTTTCTTGCGGTCTCAGGCAGAGCAGTTGCCATACCATAGATAGCTAATTGGGCATACAATTGGCTTGGTGGTAGGAAACAGGGTAATGGTGGAAGGTTGTATTTCGGACTGGATTCCCGTGACTAGTGGTGGTCCCCAGGGGTCGGTGCTGGACACATTGCTGTCTGTCATCTATATCAATGATTTGAATGAGATTGTACAAGGCATGGTTAGTAAGGTTGCAGCTGACACTAAAATTGGTGGTGTGCAAATGGTGAAGATGGTCATCAGGATCACAGCTGTGTAAGTGGGCCAAGGAATGGCAAATGGAGTTAAATTTGGATAAGTGCAAGGTGTTGTGTTTTGGAAAGTCAAATCCAGATAGGACTTTCACAGTGAACAGTAGGGCCCAGGGGAGTGTGATAGAACAGAGGAACCCAGGAGTCCAGGTACATGGTTCCCTGAAAGTGGCGTTACAGATAGACAGGGTGGTGAAGAAGGCTTTTGGCAGGCTGGCCTTCATCAGTCAGGGCATTGAGTATAGGAGTTGGGATGTTATGTTGCAGTTGTACAAGGCGTTGGTGAGGCTGCATTTGGAATATTGTGTTCAGTTTTGGTCACCCTGCTATAGGAAAGATGCTATTGAACTGGAAAGAGTGCAGAGGAGATTTATGAGGATGTTGCCAGGATTCGAGGGACTGAGATATGGAGAGGTTGAGCAGGCTAGGACTTTATTCGTTGGAGCGTAGGAAAATGAGGGGTGATCTTATAGAGTTTGTAAAATCGTGAGGGGCATAGGCAGGGTGAATGCACCAAGTCTTTTTCCCAGGGTTGGGGAATCAAGAACTAGAGGGCACAGGTTTAAGGTGAGAGGAGAAAGATTTAATAGGAACCTGAGGGTTAACTTTTTCACCCACAGGGTGGTCAGTGTGTGGAATGACCTGCCAGAGGAAGTGGTTGAGGTGGGTAGATTAACATTTAAAAGACAGTTAGACAGGTCCGTGGACAGGAAAGGTTTAGAGGGATATGGGCCAAACGCAGGCAAATGGGACTAACTTAGATGGGCATCTTGGTCAACATGGATGTGTTGGGCCGAAGGGCCTGTTTCTGTGCTGTATGACTATGCCATGTAGCACACTGATGCAAGTGCATGTCACACACGTGCCCATGCTAAGCCCAGGTGCTCTTGTGCACACATAGTAGCCTGCATGTTTCTGCAAGCACACATGACACCCAGCACAGTTGTTCACTGTCTGGGGCGTGTTCCTGGCAGTGAGTGGGGGCAACACCTCAGCTTTTCCTGCTGCCGCTTCGAGACCACCTCGCGCTTTAGTCGGTGTTGGTTCTGGTCGTCGTGGCTGACGACCCTCTAACTGGGGCCCTCCTCCGTCTCCCACAGTCCTTCCTCCCTCCGGCCGTTGACCTGATGGACCACGACTTTGAGAGGATCGGCCGGCTGCTCTACAAGGACGGTCTGAGCCTGGAGCAGGCCAAGCTGGGCTGGTTCGCGCTGGAGAAGTCCACGCTCTACGTCTGGTTCAAGGACTCAGACAAGGAGGAGGTCATCAACCTCCGCAAGCTGCAGGAGTTGTGTAAGGATTGGTCTCGTTGGCGTTCCCGGCATTCTGTGCCCTCTGTGTTCACCTCTCCCTCTCACACGGCACCAACTACACCAGCACCCAGATACCCCACCCCCTCATCTCCCCACCACCCACCCCCACATCTCCCCGCCCCCCACATCTCCCCACCCACCCTCTAGTATTTGACATTCCTACCCTGGGAGAACGACTCTGGCTGTCTATCTACGCCTCTCATAATTTTATAAGCTTCTATCAGGTCTCCCCTCAGCATCCGACGCTCCAGAGAAAACAACCCAAGTTTGTCCAACCTCTCCTTGTAGCTCATACCCTCTAATCCAGGCAGCATCCTGGTGAAACTCCTCTGCACCCTCTCCAAAGCCTCCACATCCTTCCTGTAACGGGGGGGGGGGGGGGGGGGGGGGGGGCGGGGAGGTGACCAGAACTTGCCTGCAAGCCACCTTCCCCGTCCCAGGCTTGTCCTTGGTTCTCCACTTCCCAACTCCTGCTCCCCAGCCCCCTGCTCTTTGAGCCTTGCACCCCATTTTGAGAGTAAGAGAAGCTCCCTGCATTTGTCCGGCACCGGTCACCTCCCATGATGCAATGTGGTTGACGTGTCTGCTTCCTCGCACTTCCCTCTGTGTACCTGACACTGAAGTGTCTTCTCCCTACAACGTGGGGTACATACATTGTAACAGAGGTGCCTCTTCTGGGCTCTACTGTGCACAGGAAGATCCCACGTGCAGCATTGGGAAGTATTGGCAGGCTGTCGGGAACAGTTGTTTGGTGATTAATCCTGCCCGGGACTCTACATCCGATCGAGGAGAGCTTTCCTGTTTCTCTTCCAGTCGGGACCCTATCTCCTCCTCCTCCTCTCCCCTGGTCCAGCTAAGGCAAGCGTTTGTCTTCCTGGGTTCTGGGAACCATCGACGGTTCACCTTGTCCTTGTTTTACAGCGGAGCAGTCCGACCACGAGGTCCTGGTGTTGGTGGAGAAGAGGCGGTGAGTGTGGCTAAACCCCCCCTCCCTCGCTTCCCATCCTCTCCCCCCTCCTTCCACCTCCCCTCCCCTTCCCCCCCCTCCACTTTCTCCCTCGCTTCTTACTCCTTCCCCCTCCTGCTCTTCTCCTCCTGTCTCTTTACCTCTCCTCCCTCCCCTTCCCTTCCCTCTCTCCTCCTCCTTCTTCCTCCTCCCGTCCTCCTCCCTCCCTCCCTCCTCTGATATGCCCTCCCCTTCTCTTTCCCACTGTCCCCTCTCTCTAAAACTTCACTGGTGTTTGTCCTCACCTGATCTTCCCACTTTCCCCCCAACCTCCTCCAATCCCATTCTTGGCTCCCGTCTCCCCCCCACCCTGGCATTGCTCCCCCACTCTCTCTCTCCCCCCTCTCTCTCCCCCCTCTCTCTCCCCCACTCTCTCCCTCCCCCATTCTCTCTCCCCCACTCTCTCCCTCCCCCATTCTCTCTCTCCCCACTCTCTCCCCCCCCACTCTCTCTCCCACAGCTCTCTGCCCCTCTCTCCCCGCACTCTCTCTCCCCCTCTCTCCCCCCACTCTCTCTCTCCCCCACTCTCTCTTCCCCCTCTCTCTCCCCCCTCTCTCTTCCCCCTCTCCCCTCTCTCCCCTTACTCTCCGCTCCTCTCTCTCTCCCCCACTCTCTCTCTCCCCCCTCCTCCCCCTCTCCCCCCCTCTCCCTCTCCCCCCCTCCCCCCCCTCTCTCCCCCCCTCTCTCCCCCCTTCACTCCCCCCTCTCTCTCCCCCCTCTCTCTCTCCCCCCTCCCCCTCTCTCCCCCTTCTCTCTTCCACCTCTCACCTCTCTCCCCCTCTCCCCCATCTCTCTCTCTCCCCCTCTCTCTCTCCCCCCCTCTCTCTCCCCCCTCCTCCCCTCTCTCCCCCCCTCTCCCCCCTCTCTCCCCCTCTCTCCCCCTCTCTCCCCCTGTCTCCCCCCTCCTCCCCCCTCTCCCCCCTCTCTCCCCCTCTCTCCCCCCCTCTCTCCCCCCACTCCCCCCTCTCTCTCCCCCCTCTCTCTCTCCCCCCTCCCCCTCTCTCCCCCCTCTCTCTTCCCCCTCTCCCCTCTCTCCCCCTCTCTCCCTCTCTCTCTCCCCCCTCTCTCTCTCCCCCCTCTCTCTCTCCCCCCCTCTCTCTCCCCCCTCCTCCCCTCTCTCCCCTCTCTCTCCCCCCTCTCTCTCTCCCCCCTCCCCCTCTCTCCCCCCTCTCTCTTCCCCCTCTCCCCTCTCTCCCCCTCTCTCCCCCTCTCTCCCCTCTCTCCCCCTCTCTCCCCCTCTCCCCTCTCTCCCCCTCTCTCTCTCCCCCTCTCTCTCTCCCCCCTCTCTCCCCCCTCTCTCCCCCCTCTCTCCCCCCTCTCCCCCCTCTCCCCCCTCTCCCCCCTCTCTCCCCTCTCTCCCCCTCTCTCCCCCCTCCCCCCTCTCTCTCCCCCATCACTCCCCCCTCTCTCTCCCCATCACTCCCCCCTCTCTCCCCCATCACTCCCCCCTCTCTCTCCCCCCTCTCTCCCCCCTCTCTCTCCCCCACTCTCTCTCCCCCCTCTCTCTCCCCCCTCTCCCCCACTCTCTCTCTCCCCCCACTCTCTCTCTCCCCCCACACTCTCTCCCCCCTCTCTCTCCCCCTCTCTCTCCCCCACTCTCTCTCCCCCCTCTCTCCCCCCTCTCTCCCCCCCCCCTTCCCCCCGTCCCCCCAGCGCGAGACTCAGAGACGCCTTGGGTCTGGTGGCGGGTTTAAGCCTGCAGTGACGTTTCCCTGCCTCCTCCCCCCCGCCCAGGACTCTGTACATCCAGTCGGAGAGGAAGCTGGACTTCCTTGGATGGGCAGCAGCTATCCAGAAGGCAGCGGACAGCACTGGCAACACCTTGTCTGAGCAGCAGTTGACGGATGAGGACATTCCTGTTCTGGTGGAACGTTGCGTGGCGTACATCACGCAGTACGGTGAGCTGGCAGACACGGTGGCCCCCACCCATCTTGCCTCCTTTAAAGCACAGTCTAACACTCACTGTCCCATTGAGCTTTGGCCACCAGGCTCCCGTATCAAGCTTTGAAAACGTAAAGTGGTGGAGACACAGGTTTATTGCCACGTGCCCCGGTACGGTGAGGTACAGGTACAATGAGAAACTTGCTTGCAGCAGCATCACAGGCACAGGGGTACAGACAACACACAGAACATAAATTGTACAAGACAGTATGTTGCAGTTATATATTATGTCGCAGTTATACGAGGTGTCGGTGAGGCTGCACTAGGAGCACTGTGTACAGTTCTGTCACCCTGTTATAGGAAAGATGTTATTAAACTAGAAAGAGTGCAGTAAAAATTTACCAGGACGTTGCCTGGACTTGGGGGACTGAGTTACAAGGAGAGGTTGTGTAGACTAGGACTTTATTCCCTGGGACGTAGGAGATTGAGGGGTGACCTGATAGAGGTGTATAAGATCATGAGGGGCACAGACAGGGTGAAAGCACACGGTCTTTTTCCCAGGGAGGGGGAGCTAAAAACAAGAGGGCATCGGTTTAAGATCAGAGGCGAGAGATTTAAAAGGGACATCAGGGACAGCTTCTTCACACAAAGGGTGGTGCGTATTTGGAATGAGCTGCCAGAAATAGTGGTTGAAGCGGGTACATCAGCAATGTTTAAAAGCCATCTAGGTAAGTCCATGGGTAGGAGAGGTTTAGAGGGCTATGGGCCAAACGTGGGTAGATGGGACAAGCTCGCTGGGCAACACAGTCGGCATGGATGAATTGGGCCGAAGGGCCTGTTTCTATGCTGTAAGACTCTATGACAGTAAAGAGAGAGAGAGAGAACAAAGTGTGCAAAATCTAAACAGTGTAAAAAAAATCACTCAGCAGGTCGGGCAGCATCTGTGGAGAAACAATTAACGTTTCAGCTCAGGACCCTTTATTTCATATTCATTGAAGGGATGAGGGCTCCGCAGGCTGAGTCAGCATTTCACTGCCCATCCCTAGTTGCCCTTGAGAAGGTGGTGGTGAGCTGCCTTTTTGAACCGCTGCAGTCCCTGCGGTGTGGGTATACCCCCAGTGCTGTTAAGGAGGGAGTTCCAGGACTTTAACCCAGTGACGGTGAAGGAACGGTGAGATATTTCCAAGTCAGGACGGTGTGTGGCTTGGAGGGCAACTTCCAGGGGGTGGTGTTACCCGTGCTTTTGCCGCCCTTTGTCCTTCTAGCTGGTAGAGGTGGTGGGTTTGGTGGGTTCTTTGTCAAGGATTCTTGGTGAGTTGCTGCAGTGCCTCCTGTAGATGGTACAAACTGCTGCCCCTGTGCGTCGGTGGTGGAGTGGGTGAATGGTTGTGGATGGGGTGCCTGTCGAGCGGGCTGATATGTCCTGGATGGTGTCGAGCTTCTTGAGTGTTGTTGAAGCTGCACTCACCTAGACCCTTCATTAGAACTGAGAAACAGTTAAAACAAATGAGTCTAGGTAGGAGAGAAGGTGGAAGCAGATATGATAGGGTCTTTTAATAGACTTTTGGATAGGCACATGGAGCTTAGAAAAACAGAGGGCTATGGGTAAGCCTAGTAATTTCTAAGGTAGGGGACATGTTCGGCACAAATTGTGAGCCGAAGGGCCTGTATGTGCTGTAGGTTTTCTATGTTTCTATGTTAAGGTGGGGGAGAAACATTGGGTGGAACAGAGAATTTCTTTAATCAAGCAAAGTAATCTTGGAGTACTATGTACATCTGGTCATCACGCTGCAGGAAGGATGTGGCAGCAATAGAGAGAGTGCAGAACAGATTCACCGGGATGTTGCCCGGAATGGAGGGCTGGAGTTATAAGGAGAGGCCGGGCTTCTCCTCAGTGGAACATGGGAGGCTGAAGGGGGACCTTCTGGAGGTTCATAAAATTATGAGGGCCGTAGACAGGGTAGATAGTTACAACCTTTTACCCAGGGTAAAGGAGTCTAAAATTAGAGGGCACAGGTTCAAAGTGAGAGGGCAGAGATTTAGAGAGGCATAGATAGGATAGATAGCCAGCATCGTTTTCCCAAGGAAAGGGAGTCTAGAACTAGAGGGCACAGGTTTAAGGTGAGAGGGGAGAACATTTAAAGCAGACCTGAGGGGTAGGTTTTTCACACAGAGGGTGGTGAACATCAGGAACAAGCTGTTAGAGGAGGTGATGGAGGCAGACACAGTTACAACGTTTAAAAGACGTTTGGATAGGTACTTGGATAGGAACAGAGCAGGGGGCATGGGGCTAATGCAGGCAAGTTGAATTAGTGTGGATAACGTGGGCTAGAGGGGCTGTTTCTCTGCCGTACGATCCAATGATTTTACGAATCTGGCCATGAGGGAGCAGGTAAGCTCCTTTGACTGTGTAAGGTGTCATGAGTGTTGTGAAGTCTAGATGGTGTTGTATAGTCTGGCTGACTGAATTTGTTGAGCAGGTCAGGACATGAAAATGAAAGAGAGGATTGGGAAGCACAAGCGACAAGTATTGGTATTGGTTTATTATTGTCACTTGTACCGAGGTACAGTGAAAAACTTGTCTTGCATACTGATCGTACAGGTCAATTCATTACACAGTGCAGTTACATTGAGTTAGTACAGAGTGCATTGAGGTAGTACAGGTAAAAACAATAACAGTACAGAGTAAAGTGTCACAGCTACAGAGAAAGTGCAGTGCAATAAGGTGCAAGGTCACAACAAGGTAGATCGTGAGATCAGAGTCACGGTCGCTAGTTCTGGTCGCCTCATTATAGGAAGGATGTGGAAGCGTTGGAAAGGGTGCAGAGGAGATTTACCAGGATGCTGCCTGGTTTAGAGAGTATGCATTATGAGGAGAGACTAAAGGAGCTGGGGCTTTACTCTTTGGAGAGAAGCAGGATGAGAGGAGACATGATAGAGGTACACAAAATATTAAGAGGAATAGATAGAGTGGACAGCCAGCACCTCTTTCCCAGGGCACCAATGTTCAATACAAGAGGGCATGGCTTTAAAGTAATGGGTGGGAAGTTCAAGGGAGATATCAGAGGAAGGTTTTTTACTCAGATATTCCTCGTGCTTGCCCTGGGTCTCATTGTAACAGTGGAGGGGGTCCCAGACAGGGAGGGCAGAGTGGGAGGGAGAATTAAAGTGTCAGGCTGAAGAACACTCCTGTGAAGTGAAGGTTTATATTAAGTTAAAGGTGCTATTTAAATGCAAGTTATGGTTGGAGGATGCAGGCTGGAAGATGTGGGCATGGGCCTCGTCCACAGAAAGAGGCCATTTGGCCCACTGAATCAATGCTAGCTCACAGGGCAATCCCTTTCCTCCATATAAGGGGAAAGATAGGGTGGAGTCTTTTTCCAGGTTGGAAGTGTAAAATACTAGCGGGCGTAGCTTTAGGGTGAGGGGGGGAAAGTTTAAAGGAGATTTACGAGGTGTGTTTTTTCACAGGGAGAGGTGGGTGTCTGGAACGGGCTGCCAGGGGAGGTGGTGGGCCGAAGGGCCTGGTCCTGTGCTGTACTGTGTGCACTAATTTTCCCTGTAGCCCATTCTCCCCCCATTCCCATCAACTTCCCCCCCAGCTTCTACCCCTCACCGACTACTTGCTGCACCGTTGTGCTGCCCACGTCAATGGTTCTGTGTCCCTGGTGGGAAGATGTGCTTCCTAACAGAGTGGACAGCCGGTACCTTTATCCACGGTCGAAGTGTCTCGGACGAGAGGGCATACATTTGAGGTGGGGGGGGGGGGAGTTTAAAGGAGATGTGCAGGGCAAGTTTTTGTTACACAGAGTGGTGGGTGCCTGGAATGCGCTGCCTGGGGTGGTGGTGGAGGCAGATACGATAGTGGTGTTTAAGAGGCTCTTAGTCAGGCACAAGGATGTGTGGAGAATGGAGGGAGATGGACATCGTGTAGGCAGAAGGGATTAGTTTAGTTAGGTGTTTAATTACTAGTTTAATTAGTTTGGCATAATATTGTGGGCCAAAAGGCCTGTTCCTGTGCTGTACTGTTCTATCTCTCCCCCCCTCCCCCTCAACCTCCCTCCCTCCCTCCCTCTCTCTCTCCCTCCCCCTCTCTCTCCCCATTGCTCCATTGAGTGGTCAAAGTCGAGTTTATTGTCATCTGCACAAGTCCGTGTGCACAGGTGCAATGAAAAACTTACTTGCAGCAGCATCACAGGCACAGAGCATCAGATAAGCAACATTCACAAGAAAAATGTAAACATAAATTATACACAATTTTTACAAGAAAGATAAGATTTGTTTATTAGTCACATGTACATCGAAACACACAGTGAAATGCATCTTTTGCATAGAGTGTTCTGGGAGCAGCCCGCAAGTGTCGCCACGCTTCCGGCGCCAACATAGCACGCCCACAACTTCCTAACCCGTACGTCTTTGGAATGTGGGAGGAAAACGGAGCACCCGGAGGAAACCCACGCAGACACGGGGAGAATGTACAGACTCCATACAGTCAGTGGTGGGAATTGAACCCGGGTCGTCAGCACTGTAATAGCATTACGCTAACTGCTGAACACAATTAGAACAAAGAAAACGTCCATTGTAGTGCAAAGTGGTCCCAGTGTTGCTGTACTGAGGCAGTGATTAGGGTTGTGCCCGTTGGCTCAAGATCCAAATGCTTGAAGGGAAGTAGCTGTTCCAGAACCTGGTGGTGTGGGACTTCAGCCTTCTGTACCTCCTGCCCGATGGGAGCTGCGAGAAGAAGGCACGGCCTGGATGGTGGGGATCTTTGATGATGGATGTTGCCTTCTTGAGGCAGTGCCTCCTGTAGATACCCCCGATGGTGGGGAGGGATGTGCCCGTGATGTATTGGGCAGAGTCCACTACTCTCTGCAGCTTCTTACGTTCCTGCGCATTCGAATTGCCACACCAGACCATGGTGCAACCTGTCAGGATACTTTCAACAGTACATCTGTAGGAGTCTATGAGTGTTTGGTGACAAGCTGAACCTCCTTAACCTCCTAAGAAAGTAAAGACACTGGCGCACCTTCCTTGTGATTCCATCTATGTGCTGGGCCCAGGACAGGCCATCCGATAGGTTAACGTCCAGGAACTTAAAGCTACCGACCCTCTCCACCGTCGATCCCCCAATGTAGACTGGTGCACGTTCACCCTCCTTCCCCTTCCTGAAGTCAACAATCAGCTCTTTAGGAGGAGATGGTGCAATGGATTGGGGCTGGATGGAATTATTCTGCCTTTAATCCTCTGGTGTTGTCCATCCCTCAGGCTTAACTTCCGAAGGCATCTACAGGAAGAGCGGGCAGAAATCAAAGACCACCAGCCTGCTGGAGATGTTCCTGAAGAATGCTCGCAGTGTCCGGTTGAGGGAAGGGGAGCATCAAGTCGACGACGTGTCCAACACTTTGAAACGGTTCTTCAGGGAGAGTATTGGAGAGAGTATCTTCACGGACAACGCATACCAAGACTGGCTCCACACATCAAGTACGAGCGTGCTCTCTTGACCAATGGTCATGGGTGTCCAGGGCACCGCTGCTTTCCCTCTGCAGGGCAGGTTCAGCTGGGATTTGTTGGGAGTTACCAGGAGTTTGGATAGAACCCCTTCCCACTGGCGGGAATATGTGTGTGTGTGTGTGTGTGCGTGTGTGTGTGCGTGTGCGTGCGCGTGCGCGCAGAGGTTGTGGAGGGAAGGGGATACGTCTTGAACCAGGGGGAGAGGGGGAGAATGTATTCCCAGTGATCTGGGATGTGCAACTTGAGAAGGGAGACGGAGCAGATTCCACAGGAGTCCTTGGAAGAAAACTGGAAGGGGAAAGGTTTCTGGAGTTCCAGTCCTCCCTGGTGACTGAAGATCCAAACTCCAGTGGGAACTCGGGGTGGACATAAGACCATAAGATATAGGAGCAAAATTAGGCCATTCGGCCCATTGAGTCTGCCCCATCATTCAATCATGGATTTTTTTTCTTCATCCTGGTCTCCCACCTTCTCCCCGTGACCCTTGACCTCCTTACCAATCAAGAACCTATCAACCCCTGCCTTAAACACACCCAATGACTTGGCCTCCACAGCCGTCTGAGGCAATGAATTCCACAGATTCACCACCCTCTGGCTGAAGAAATTCCTCCTCATTTCAGTTCTAAAGGGACGTCCTTTAATTCTGAGGCTGTGCCCTCAGATCCTGGACTCTCCCACTGATGGAAACATCCTCTCCACGTCCACGCTATCCAGGCCTTTCAGTATCCGGCAGGTTTCAATGAGATCCCCCCTTATCCTTCTGAACTCCATCGAGTACAGGCCCAGAGACGTCAAACATCACTTGTACGCTCCTCATGTAGGATATCGGATCCAATGGG
The DNA here is from genome assembly GCF_009764475.1 of Pristis pectinata. NCBI lineage: Eukaryota > Metazoa > Chordata > Chondrichthyes > Rhinopristiformes > Pristidae > Pristis > Pristis pectinata. Next base: position 2,965,663 of record NC_067415.1, read on the forward strand.
TTCAGGGCACTCAACCCCCCCGGCGCACTGGAGTTGACAACTGCCCTCCCCCAGTGCATTGAGGCCAAAAACATCCCTCCCCCAAAGTTCTGACCCAACAAGCTCCCCTTGCCCAGAGCTCTGACCCTATTGGCTGACGACAGCCATTGGAGTTCCATCACATTATTGCTTGTGGATCCGCCCACTGATTCCCACAGCTCGATAATCCCTGTTGGTGTTGGTTTATTATTGTCACTTATACTGAGGTACTGTGAAAAACTTGTCTTGCATACCGATCGTACAGGCCAATTCATTACACAGTGCAGTTCCATTGACTTAGTACAGAGTTTATTGATGTAGTACAGGTAAAAACAATAACAGTACAGAGTAAAGTGTCACAGCTACAGAGAAAGTGCAGTGCAATAAGGTGCAAGGTCACAACAAGGTAGATCGTGAGGTCAGAGTCCATCTCATTATATAAGGGAATTGTTCAATAGTCTTATCACAGTGGGGTAGAAGCTGTCCTTAAGTCTGGTGGTACGTGCCCTCAGGCTCCTGTATCTTCTACCTGATGGAAGAGGAGAGAAGAGTGAATGACCCGGGTGGGTGGGGTCTTTGATTATGCTGGCTGCTTCACCGAGACAACGAGAGGTGAAGACAGATTCCAAGGAGGGGAGGCTGGTTTCCGTGATGCGCTGGGCTGTGTCCACAACTCTCTGCAGTTTCTTGTGGTCCTTGGCAGAGCAGTTGCCGTACCAAGCCGTGATACATCCTGATAGGATGCTTTCTATGGTGCATCGGTAAAAGTTGGTGAGTGTCAAAGGGGACAGACCAAATTTCTTTAGTCTCCTGAGGAAGAAGAGGCGCTGGTGAGCTTTCTTGGCCGTGGCATCTACATGATTTGACCAAGACAGGCTGTTGGTGATCACTCCCAGGAACTTGAATCTCTCAACCATGTCGACCTCAGCACCATTGATGTAGACAGGTACATGTGCACCGCCCCCTTTCCTGAAGTCAATGACCAGCTCTTTTGTTGACATTGAGGGCAAGGTTGTTGTCATGACACCATTCCACTAAGGTCTCTGTCTCCTTCCTGTACTCCGACTCATCGCTGTTTGAGATATGGCCTACAACGGTGGGATCACCTGCAAACTTGTAGATGGAGTTAGAAGTTAGGAGTTAGACTTGTAGATGTTGTGTGAAGTTCATTGGCCATTTGTGCTTTCTGTCCATCCCAGTGATTCCCGAAGAGTGGTTGAAGATTCAGCAGTATCAGCAACTCTTCTCCAACCTGCCTAGAGTCAACCGTGCCACGCTCAAAGCCCTGATCAACCATCTCTACTGGTAAGCACCAACTCCGGGCCAGTCTTGGCCAGGGGACCTCCAAACCCCATTGGGGTGGGGGCGGTTAATCCGTATTTGTCCACAACCCACAGACTGACTTGGGGGTGGGGGGGTGCGGGGGGCACACTCTGGTCTTCAAGTTCACAAAAAGTTCTGGGAGGGGAGATGTATCCACTTGTGGGGCAGACCTTAACTACAGATCACCAAGGTAAGATGGTCACCAGGAAATCCAGTTAAGGGCTCAGCAGAAGGTTCTTTATCCACAGAGTGGTAGGGTGTGGAGTGGTTGGGATGTTGATGTCTTTAAGGGGAGGCTGGACAGATGACAGAGGGGGAAGAGAATGCAGGGTTATGCTGATGGATTTAGCAGAGGAAAGAGGGGAGGAGGCTCAAAAATGCCACCATGGTTGGGCCAAATGGGTCAGACACCCCGTGTCATTCAAACCCCACTTCAGAGACCTGAACATTGTCACCAAAGTCAAAGTTGAATTTACTGTCAGATGCACAAGTCCATGTGTGCACAGGTGCAATGAAAAACTGACTTGTAACAGCGTCACAGGCACAGAGCATCAGGTACACAACATTCCCAAGAAAAATATAAATTCAACATCTATTATGCAAAATTATACAAGAAAGAACACAATTAGAACAAAAACAAAGTCCATTGTAGTGCAAAGTGGTCCCGGTGTTGCTGTACTGAGGCAGTGATTAGGGTTGTGCCCGTTGGTTCAAGAACTGAATGGTTGAAGGGAAGTAGCTGTTCCTGAACCTGGTGGTGTGGGACTTCAGGCTTCTGTACCTCCTGCCCGATGGGAGCTGCGAGAAGATGGCACGGCCCGGATGGTGGGGATCTTCGATGATGGATGTTGCCTTCTTGAGGCAGCACCTCCTGTAGATACTCCCGATGGTGGGGAGGGATGTGCCCGTGATGTATTGGGCAGAGTCCACTACTCTCTGCAACTTCTTACGTTCCTGCACATTCGAACTGCCGTCCCAGACCGTGATGCAACCAGTCAGGATACTTTCAACAGCACATCTGTAGAAGTTTGTTAGAAGAGTTAGGTTAGCAGTGAGGGAGTGCTGCCCTGTCAGAAGTACTGCCCTTGGAATAAACCAGCCCCAACTGTGCTCTTAGATGGGCATTTAAATCCACTGGGGTGGGTCAAAGGTAAGGAGAGGGTGAAAAAGGGGGCTAGAAAAAAGAGGGAGAAGCTAGGAAAGGGAAGAAAAGAAGAGGCATGCTTGGGGGGTGGGGGGGTGTGGTGTGGGGGGGGCGGCGGTGGATTACTTAAAGTTCGGCTGCAAGGTTCCAAGACGGAAAATGAGGTGCTGTTCCTCCAGTTTGCGCTTGGAATTCTCCTGGCAGTGGAGGAGGCCGAGGACTGACATGTCAGTGATAGTGTGGGAGGGGGAGTTGAAGTGACCGGCAACGGGGAGACGCAGATTGCCCCGTTGTAAGAAACAAGACAGGTTTAAGGTGAGAGGTAGGAGATTTGAAGGGGATCTGAGGGGTAATTTTGCTTTACATAGAGAGTAGTTAAGATAAGTTAAGATTTCTTTATTAGTCACATGTACATTGAAACACACAGTGAAATGCATCTTTTGCGTTGTGTGTTCTGGGGGCAGCCCGCAAGTGTCGCCACACTTCTGGCGCCAACATAGCACGCCCACAACTTCCTAACCTGTACGTCTTTGGAACGTGGGAGGAAACCGGAGCACCCGGAGGAAACCCACACAGACACGGGGAGAATGTACAAACTCCTTACAGACAGCGGCTGGAATTGAACCCGGGTCACTGGCGCTGTAATAGCGTTACGCTCACTACTAACACTCTGCCAGAGCAGGAATCAGATACAGTGACTGTGTTTAAGAAGCATTTAGACAGGCACAGTTAGATACGTATGGTATAGAAGGATACGGTCTTAACGTGGGCAAATGGGATTAGTGTAGACAGGCAAACAAGTCGGCATGGACATGGGGGCCTGAAGGAAATTGGTAATCTGTTTATTATTGTCACGTACTGAAATACAATGAAAAGCTGTTTGCGTGCCATCCAGACGGATCATTCCGTACATCAGCACATTGAGGTAGTACAATAGGAAAACAGAATGCAGAATATAGTGTTTCAGTTACAGAGAAAGTGCAGTGCAGGCAGACAATAAGGTGCAAGGGCCATGACGAGGTTGACCGGGAGATCATCTGTTAGTGAATGAGAGGTCCTGTTCCTTTGGTGTACAACCCCAATGACTGTGAAGGTCTTCAGGTTCCTGGCTAAGGGTTGGGGATGGTGGATATTGGACACCAAGGGAAGGAGCCACATCGGGCATCCGGGGTCACTTTCCAGCTTTCGGTGGGCAGGAGCGCTGGCGGGATGAGGTGAGGAGGGGTCCCTGGAGAAGCCTCTGCGCAGCAGTTGAGCGATGAGTTGGTTTCCGTTGCAGTGTACAGAAGGTGTCCGACAAGAACCAGATGACCACGCACAACCTGGCCATTGTCTTTGGGCCCACGCTGTTCCAGACCGACGGCCAGGACAACAAGGCCGGCCGGGTGGTCGAGGACCTTGTCAACAACTTCATCCACCTCTTCAACGTGAGTGACCCTCCGGTGGGGGCTTCATCGTCTCCTCCCTTCTGCCCCCTCCCCCCCACCCGCTCCGGGTTCCCCTGTGTCTGAGCCCAACACCCCAAACAGTCATCCTGTCCCTATACCACCCATACCTTCCCCACACCACCCCCTCCCTCCCCACACCCCACCCAGCGCTCCCCCCCCCTCAGTGAGCATTAACCTTTCCCCTCCCCCCAGGTGGACGAGCAACAACTGAAGCGACAGCTGGACGAGATCGTCAGCATCATCCGACTGCGGGACACCTGCGTGATGCAGTCCGGCCAGGTAGGGTGTCCCCCCGGGGGCAGCCCCTCCACTAACCCCCCTCCCCCCTCCCGCCTCGCCCGTCCCCTGTCCCCCCTCCCTCCCCCTCCCCACCATCCCCCCTCCCCCTGTCCCCCTCCCCGTCCCCCCTCCCCACCATCCCCCTCCCCCTGTACCCCCTCCCCCTGTCCCCCTCCCCGTCTCCCTCCCCCGTCCCTCCTCTCTCCCTCCCCCTGCCCTTCGGCCCCAGACTGCCCCTCTGGGAGGGGGTGTGGGTCCGAGCAGCCCCTGGTGGTCCGGTGCGGTCGGACCCCGGCGCTGAAGCTGAACCGTCCACTGCAGTGACCGTGGCTTGGCCTCAGGACCAGCGAGGGGGGGCCTGGTGGTCACCCCCGGGTCACCCCCGACCCAGGGGGACACCGGCCCACCCGGGTTGTAGTCGAGAGAGAGCGCGAGGGGTCTGGCCGACGATATCAGGGGGCATCGGGGGTGCTAAAATCCAGCTGTAAACCAGACAGGTCGGCATCCAGGTGGGCTGGAGTCAGACGGGGGTCAGTGACTGGGGTTTGGCAGGGTCAGTGACCAGGAGTCTGGGCAGGGTCAGCGATCAGAGGTCAGGCCGGGGTCTAGAGGTGCTGGGGTCAGACCCCGCCAAACCCCAGTCACTGAGCCCCGTCGGGGTAAGGGACCAGGGGTCAGTGAGCAGAGGTCAGGCCAAGGTCAGATAGGGGGGGTCAGTGACTGGGGTCAAGACTGACCATGGGATGGACTGGGGTCAGACGGGGGTCAATAACCAGGGCTCAGATTAGGGTCCAGACGGACCGCGTCCCAGGATCCCAGGCACAGAGCCAACCTCGTACCGTGACCTGTCTCCTCCACAGAATGCCGGGGACTTTATCTGCACCGTGTACCTGGAGGAGAAGAAAGCCGACTGCGAGCTGAGTCTGAAGGTGCGTCTGGCGTGTATCGGTTTATTGGTTTATTATTGTCACGTGTACCAAGATGTCATGTGCCATCCAGACAGATCATTCCATATGTAGTACATCGAGGTAGAACAAAAACAGAATGCAGAATATATTGAGACCCAAGAGATTCTGCAGTTGCTGGAATCTGGAGCAACACACCTGATGAAGGGTCTTGGCCTGAAATCTCGACTGTTTATTTCCCTCCATGGATGCTGCCTGACCTGCTGAGTTCCTCCAGCACGTTTTGTGTGTTGGTCCAGATTATATTGTTACAGTCACAGAGAAAGTACAGTGCAGGCAGACAATAAGGTGCAAGGCCGTGACGAGGTAGATTGTGAGGTCAAGAGTCCGTCTTTATTATACAAGAGGTCCGTTCAAGAGTCTGATAACAGTGGGATAGAAGCTGTCCTTGAGCCTGGTGGTATGTGCTTTCAGGCTTTTGTATCTTCTGAGGATGTCCGGGGTGGGTGGGGTCTTTGATTATGTTGGCTGCTTTCCCGAGGCAGCGGGAAGTGTAGACAGAGTCCATGGAGGGGAGGCTGGTTTCTGTGATGTGCTGAGCTGTGTCCACAACTCTCTGCAGTGTCTTGCAGTCCCGGGCAGAGCAGTTGCTGTACCAAGCCGTGATGCATCCGGATAGGATGCTTTCTATGGTGCATCGATAAAAATAGGTGAGGATCAAAGGGGGCACATCAAATTTCCTTAGCCTGCTGAGGAAGTAGAGCTCAAAGATACTCCATACTGACCCAAAAATATTCCAGCAATATATAGAATTCCCATTAGATAAATAACTTATCAATCTTACATGTGGATTTCAGAATAACTCACCAGTAACCCACTTTTCTTCGTAGTATTTGATCTTTGTTTTGTCTTTGCAGGAGTTGCCTCAAGGTAAATCATACGTTAATCTATTTACATTTGACACCAATCCCATTTTATTCTCCTCGCATTCCCATCAACTCCCCCCAGATTCCGCCACTCATCCGCACACTAGGGGCAATTTACAGTGGGCAATTAGCACACCGGCCCTGCACACCTTTGAGATGTGGGAGGAAACTGGAGCACCCGGGGGAAACCACACGGTCGTAGGGAGAACGTGCAAACTCCATACAGGGAGCGCCGGAGGTTGGGATCGAACCTATCTGTGAGGCAGAGGCTCGACCAGCTGTGCTGCTCTTCCGACCGATCTCTGTCTTGAATATATTCAGTGCCTTTGTCTCCACAGCCCTCTTGGGTAGAGAATTCCAAACATTTCCAACCCTCTGGATGAAGAACTGATCTGTGTTCTGAATGGTCCATCCCTTGTTCTTATTCCCCTGGAGAAACATCAACTCCACATCCATCCTGTCAACCCCCTTAAGAGTTTCAATGAGACCACCTCTCATTCTCTCTCTGTCTCTCTGCCCTCAGGTCCCAGCCACCATGACTGCCCAGGAGTTGACCAACGACGTTTTGTATCTCCGCAAGCTAATTACCAAGGAGAAGGACAACTGGTGTTGCTTTGAGGTGATCGACAGGGAGGAAATGGGTCAGTTCAGTTGCTTTATTCCACGTTTTCGACCCCCTGTCCGCTGGGGGGAACCTACACTGTAATCGGAAATAAAACAACAGGAGGTGCTGGAAACACTCAGCAGGTCAGGCAGCATCTGTGGAGAGAGAAACTGAGTTAACTTGCTCTGAATTCATCTGGTGACCAATCCAGTTCTCTACTTCTGAAAGCTCAGTGGATATTATTGGATTAGAGGTATAAGTCTGTATAAAACCTTGGTTAGGCTGCACTTGGAGTATTGTGTGCAGTTCTGGTCTCCTCTTTAAGTTGGTAAATTGTTTATTATTGTCGCATGTACCGAGGTACAGTGGAAAACTTTGTTTTGCATGCCATCCGTACAGATAATTCATCACATCAGTGCATTGAGGTAGTACAAGGGAAAACAATAACAGAATGCAGAATAAAGTATTACAGTTACAGAGAAAGTGCAGTGCAGGCAGACAATAAGGTGCAAGGCCATAATGAGGTAGATTGTGAGGTCAGGAGTCCATCGTATCATACAAGAGGTCCGTTCAATAGTGAGTGGGATAGAAGCTGTCCTTGAGCCTGGTGGTACGCGCTTTTAGGATTTTGTATCTTCTGCCTGATGGGAGGGGGGAGAAGAGAGAATGTCCGGAGTGGGTGGGGGTCTTTGATTATGTTGGCTGCTTTATCGAGACAGCGGGAAGTGTAGGTGGTGAAGGATGCAGAGGCTTTAGGAAGGGTACAGAAGAGGTTCACCAGGATGTTGCCTGGATTAGAGGGTGTGAGCTATAAGGAGACGTTGGACAGACTTGGGTTGTTTTCTCTGGAGCGGTGGAGGCTGAGGGGAGACCTGATAGAGGTTTATAAAATTCTGAGAGGCACAGATAGAGTAGTCAGTCAGAGTCTGTTTCCCAGGGTGGAAATGTCAAATACTAGAGGGCATGGGTGGGGGAAAGTTTAAAGGAGATGAGCGGGGCAAGTTTTTTTACACAGAGTGGTGGGTGCCTGGAACAGGCTGCCGGGAGTGGTGGGGAGGCAGATAGGATAGTGGGGTTTTGGATGTTTTTAGATAGATGTTTGAATTTGGAGGGATATGGATCATGTGCAGGCAGAAGAGATTTAGTTTAATCGGACATTGTGGGATCTCCTGCATTGAGGATGTAGAAAACTTGAGCACAGCAGTATTCCACACACAGCAATGAGATGGTAATTGGTTTATTATTGTCACATGTACCGAGATACAGTGAAAAGCTTTTGTTCACATGCCATCTAGACCGATCATTCCATGCATAATTAGAAAGAATGTATTGGTATTGGTTTATTATTGTCACTTGTACCAAGGTACAGTGAAAAACTTGTCTTACAAACCGATCGTACAGGTCAATTCATTACACAGTGCAGTTACATTGAGTTAGCACAGAGTGCATTGAAGTAGTACAGGTAAAAACGATAACAGTACAGAGTAAAGTGTCACAGCTACAGAGAAAGTGTAGTGCAATAAGGTGCAAGGTCACAACAAGGTAGATCGTGAGGTCATAGTCCATCTCATTGTATAAGGGAACCGTTCAATTGTCTTATCACAGTGGGGTAGAAGCTGTCCTTAAGTCTGGTGGTACGTGCCCTCAGGCTCCTGTATCTTCTACCTGATGGAAGAGGAGAGAAGAGAGAATGTCCCGGGTGGGTGGGGTCTTTGATTATGCTGGCCGCTACACCGAGACAACGAGAGGTAAAGACAGAGTCCAAGGAGAGGAGGCTGGTGTCCGTGACGCACTGGGCTGTGTCCACAACTCTCTGCAGCTTCTTGCAGTCCTGGGCAGAGCAGTTGCCGTACCAAGCCGTGATACATCCAGATAGGATGCTTTCTATGGTGCTGTAGCCACCTGGACTCACAGAACTCGAACCGCCATTGGCGGCCACGGGCACAAGCGCGGCGTAGACTAACTGTGGGGCGGGCCTCCCGGCAGGGACCTTACATCACGTCCGCCGGAGAGGCTCTCGGGTACTTTTGCGAGTGCACGCGTTTTGCTTCTCTCACTAAAGTGTGCTCCGGTCCAGCCTCCACGTCTCTGCGTTTTCTACCACGCGCCGCGTTCGGCTACATTTGGTGACCCCGACGCTCCCAGACGGCATCTGGAACCCGCGACATGAATCCCAACGACTCGCACAACGCAGTCTCGCTCAAGCTGCCGATTCTCTGGGCCACTCAGCCCCACGTTTGGTTGGAGCAGGCTGAGGCCCAGTTCAGTATCAGAGGCGTTACAGCCGACACCATGAGGTACTACTACATGGTCAGCGCACTTGACCAGGACGTGGCAGGCCAGATCATTGACTTCCTGCACCGTCCACCTACGGAGCACAGGTACACTAAGATCAAGGCGCTCCTCCTCCGCTCTTTCGGACTCTCCCGCCGCGAACGAGCTGCGCGGCTTCTGTGCATGGACGGCCTGGGCGACCGCAAGCCATCCGAGCTGATGGACGACATGCTGGCGCTCATGGATGGCCATAAGACCTGCCTTCTATTCGAGCAGCTGTTCCTTGAGCAACTGCCAGAGGACATTCGCCTCCTCCTCGCGGGTGAAGATTTCAGTGACCCGCGCAGCCTCGCGGCCAAGTTGGACATTTTGTGGCAGAGTAAGCAGCGGGGAGCGGCTTCCATCTGCCTAACCACAACTGCGCAGCCTAAGGCCAAGACCCCACAACTGAAACCGCCGAGACCCACAGGGGACAAGGATGAGAGTTCGGATCAATGGTGCTTTTACCATCAGAGGTGGGGGCCAAACGCGTGCCGCTGCTGTCCACCGTGTGCCTTTCCGGGAAATGCCGGGGCCGACCGTCGCTAATGGCTTCGACGGCTGGCCATTGCGACAGCCTCCCGTTCCTCTGGGACCGACACTCCGGGCGACGTTTCCTGGTGGACACTGGGGCTGAGATCAGCGTCCTTCCCCCCTCAAACATGGACACCTGTACCGTGGCCCCAGGCCCCGACTTCACCGCCGCGAACGGCACCACCATCTGGATGTATGGCTTGCGTACCATCCAGCTGCTTTTCGGCCCCAGCTGATTTACCTGGACCTTCACGGTAGCAGCGGTGTCACGGCCATTACTAGGGGCTGATTTCCTACGGACCAACCGTCTTCTGGTCGACCTGAAGGGCTGGCGTTTGGTCCACGCTGAGACGTTGCAGATCTTTCAGCTCGGAGAAGCCCAGTTCCCGGCCCTCCACCTGGACTCCGTCACACTCTCGGGTGACGAGTTCGCCAGGGTGCTGGCGGATTTCCCCTCCATCATCACCCCACAGTTCTCCACTACCGCCCCCAAGCACGGCGTGCAGCACCACATTCCCACGCAAGGACCACTGCTGCACGCCCCGGCCCGTAGGCTTCCACCTGACAAGCTCTGCCTCGCCAAGGAGGAGTTCCGGAAGATGGAGGAGATGGGGATCACCTGCCGCTCGGACAGCCCTTGGGCATCTCCGCTGCACATAGTGCCCAAGTCCACAGGAGGTTGGAGGCTCTGCGGGGACTACAGGAGACTTAATGACGCCACAACTGCTGACCGATACCTGGTGCCTCACATCAAGGATTTCACAGCCAACCTCCACAGGGTGACCATCTTTTCAAAAATCGATCTGGTCCGGGGGTACCATCAGATCCCTGTGCACCCCGACGATGTGCCCAAGACAGCCCTCATCACCCCCTTCGTGTTGTTTGAATTCCTAAGGATGCCCTTTGGCCTCAAGAACTTTCCACTCAGACTTTCCAGAGGCTTATGGACTCGGTGGGGTGAGGCCTGGATTTCGTCTTCATCTACCTAGACGATATCCTGGTAGCCAGCAAGTCACGCAAAGAGCACGTGGCACATTTGCGCCAACTCTGCCAGCGCCTGAGCGACCACGGACTGGCAATCAACCCGGCGAAGTGCCAGTTCAGGCTGCTGGAAATCGACTTCTTGGGCCACAGGGTCAACCAGCAAAGAGCCATCCCTCTGCCGGACAAGGTCCAGGCCATCCGCCAGTTTCCCAAACCCAGCACGGTCAAGGGCCTGCAAGAGTTTGTGGGGATGGTAAATTTCTACCATCGGTTCGTGCCGGCGGCGGCGCGTATCATGAGACCCTTGTTCGGTCTGATGGCCGGCAAGGCCAAGGAGGTGGCATGGGACGCGGAGTCCATGGAAGCTTTTGAGCAGACCAAAGAGGCATTGGCGAAGGCGGCCCTTCTAGTACACCCTAGAGTCGATGTACCCACGGCGCTCACAGTCGACACTTCCAACACGGCGGTCGGCGGAGTCCTGGAGCAGCTCGTTGAGGGCCACTGGCGACTGCTCGCCTTTTTCAGCCGACACCTGCGACCGCCGGAGGTGAAGTACAGCGCTTTCGATAGGGAGTTGCTAGTGCTCTACCTAGCTATCCGGCACTTCCGGTATTTCCTTGAAGGATGGGATTTCACCGCGTATACGGACCACAAGCCCCTCATCTTCGCCCTTGCAAAGGTATCAGACCCATGGTCGGCTCGGCAGCACAGGCACCTCTCGTTTATTTCAGAGTTCACCACAGACATCCGCCACATCGCGGGGAAGAACAACGTGGTCGCCGACACGCTGTCTCGTCCCCACATCCACTCAGTGACCACCTCAGCCACAGGGGTTGACTACACGGCGCTGGCGCAGGCACAACAAGCAGACACTGAGATCCCGGCCTATCGCACTGCCGTTTTAGGACTCCAGTTGGAGGACATCCCCGTCGGCCCAACAGCGGTTCGGCTCATGTGCGACACGTCTACTGGCCGACCTCGGCCTGTGGTACCAGCAGCGTGGAGGTGGCGGGTGTTCGACATGCTACACGGCCTGGCCCACCTGTCCATCCGGGTGTCTATCAAATTGGTAGTGGACAAATTTGTTTGGCACGGTCTGCACAAGCAGGTTGGACACTGGGCCAGGACCTGCGTACAACTGCCATACCGCCAAAATCCAGCGGCATGTGAAGGCTCCCCTCCAGCAGTTCCAACCGACGCTCAGCAGGTTTCAGCACATCCACGTAGACATCGTCGGCCCCCTGCCCGTCTCCTGGGGCGCCAGGTATATCTTCACCATGGTCGACAGGTTCACCAGATGGCCGGAGGCCTTGCTGCTAGCGGACACGTCCACTGAGTCCTGCGCCAGGACGCTCATCGCTAACTGGATCGCCAGGTTCGGACTCCCAGCAGACATCACCTCCGACAGAGGGGCACAGTTCACGTCAGGGTTGTGGACAGCATTGGCGCAGCTTCTGGGCAACCCGGTTACACCACACCACGGTGTACCATCCACAGGCCAATGGCTTGGTTGAGCGGTTCCACAGGCACCTCAAGTCAGCCCTGATGGGGCGCCTCAGAGGGCCCAACTGGACAGATGAGCTTCTCTGGGTTCTACTGGGCATCCACACGGCCTCCAAGGAGGACCTGGGCACCTCCTCGGCAGAGTTGGTTTACGGCACCCCCCTGACGGTCCCAGGCGAGTTCGTGCCAGAGGCCCAAGGTCTAGCAGGGACGCCGGCGGAAGTGCTGACGAAGCTGCGGGACAAGGCGGGGAGCCTGGCACCGGTTCTGACCTCCAGACATGGCACTACACCGTCCTTTATCCCCAAGGATCTCCGTTTTCATTTGCAGGGGCATGCGCAAGTCACCTCTGCAGAGGCCGTATGAAGGACCCTTTAAGGTGATCCGGCACAACGGATCTACGTGTGTCATGGAGGTGGGTGGCCGCGAGGAGACCTTCACAGTGAACTGCCTCAAACCGGCACATTCGGACATTGGGCAGCCCGTGAAGGTGCCCTCACCGCGCCGGCGGGGCAGGCCACCCAAGAAGGACACATAGACTGAGGGTCCCACGCCCCTGATGGACATTTCTGGGGGGGTGGTGTAGCAGCCCGGACTTGCAGAACTCGAACTGCCATCGGCGGCCGCGGGTGCATGCGTGGGAGCATGGCGTAGACTAACTGCGGGGTGGGCGTCCCAGCAGGGACCTTACATCACGTCCGCTGGAGAGGCTCTTGGGTAGTTTTGCGAGTGCGCGCATTTTGCTTCTCTCAGTAAAGTGTGCTCCGGTCCAGCCTCCACGTCTCTGCAGTTTCTTTTCTGCCATGCTCCGCGTTCGGCTACAGTGCATTGATAAAAGTTGGTGAGAGTCAAAGGGGACAAACCAAATTTCCTTAGCCTCTTGGGGAAGTAGAGGAGCTGGTGAGCTTTCTTGGCCGTGGCATCTATGTGATTTGACCAGGACAGGCTGTTGGTGATGTTCACACCCAGGAACTTGAAGCTCTCAAATCTCTCGACCTCAGCACCATTGATGTAGACAGGTGCATGTACACCGCCCCCTTTCCTGAAGTCAATGACCAGCTCTTTTGTTTTGTTGACATTGAGGGAAAGGTTGTCGTCATGACACCACTGGGGTGGGAGGGGTCCTGGATTATGTTGGCTGCTTTCCTGAGGCAGTGGGAGTGGGTGATGGTCTACAAATGTTGGTCGAGGCTTGAACATTGGCCTGAGGTCCAGTCTTTCTCCAGACAGTTGCTGTGGGATCTCCTGCATCCCACTGGGATAGATGGCACTGGCTAGACTTCATGCTTGAGGCAGCATCTCCAACAGTGAGGCACTGTCTGTACCACAGTGGAGGGACAACCTGGAATTTCATGCAACACACAATCTGCTGGAGGAACTCGGCGGGTCGAGCAGCATCCGTGGGGGGGAAAGGGATTGTCGACGTTTCTAGACCTGAAACGTTGACTGTCCTTTCCCCCTCCGCAGATGCTGCTCGACCCGCCGAGTTCCTCCAGCAGATTGTGTGTTGCTCCAGATTGCAGTGTCTGCAGTCTCCTGTGTCTCATGGAATTATTTGCTGTGAAATGAGGCTTAAATCCATTGGGATCCAGGCAAGAGAGGACTGTGGAGCCCACCCGTTTTGTTGGGGTGTGGGTGGAACTCTCTCGCAGAGGGAAGAGCTGAGATGGGTTTGCGGAGGAGTTGATCAAACAGTGGAGGGAAGAGAGGGGCGTGGGGAGGTAGGAATGGGGGAGAGGGGAGTGGGAGGGTGGGAATGGGGGAGAGGGGGGTGGGTGGGAATGGGGGAGCGGGAGGGTGGGAATGGGGGAGAGGGGAGTGGGAGGGTGGGAATGGGGGAGAGGGGAGTGGGAGGGTGGGAATGGGGGAGAGGGGAGTGGGAGGGTAGGAATTGGGGAGAGGGGAGTGGGAGGGTGGGAATTGGGGAGAGGGGAGTGGGAGGGTGGGAATGGGGGAGAGGGGAGTGGGAGGGTAGGAATTGGGGAGAGGGGAGTGGGAGGGTGGGAATGGGGGAGAGGGGAGTGGGAGGGTAGGAATTGGGGAGAGGGGAGTGGGAGGGTGGGAATGGGGGAGAGGGGGGTGGGTGGGAATGGGGGAGTGGGAGGGTGGGAATTGGGGAGAGGGGAGTGGGAGGGTGGGAATGGGGGAGAGGGGAGTGGGAGGGAGATGGGGAGGTTGGGGAGATTGAAATGGGTGGGGATGGGGAGGTGGGAATGGGGTGGTGGTGGTGGGAAGGCGGGGGCTGAGGAGGAGGAATTGGAGAGATAGGGATTGGAGAAAGGAGTGGGAGAAGGACGTTCCCGGGACCGGAGGCCTTGAGTTATAAGGAGATGCTGGACAGGCTGGGGCTGTTCTCCCTGGGGTGACGGAGGCTGAGGGGTGACCTTATAGAGGTTTATAAAATCTTAAGGTGGGTGGTCACGGTCTTTTCCCCAGCGTAGGGGAGTCCAAAACTAGAGGGCGTAGGTTTGTGAGAGGTGAGAGATTTAAAGGGGGCGTGAAGGGCAACTTTTTCACCCAGAGGGTGGTGGGTGTGTGGAACGAGCTGCCAGAGGAAGAGGTGGGTACAATTACACTGATTAAAAGTCACTTGGACAGGTACACAGAGAGGAAAGGTGTAGAGGGATATGGGCCAAACACAGGCAAATGGAACTAGTGTAGATCGGCAACTTGGTCAGCATGGACGAGTTGGGCCAAAGGGTCTGTTTCTGTGCTGTATGACTCGTACTAACCTCTCATTCCACACCCTGTGTTAAGGACGTCGTTTGGTCTGCCCCTCTCACAGTGTCCCCATCTCTTCCAGAGCGCCCCCTCCATCATACGGAGAAGGTGTTACCCATCCTGCACTCGCTGGGTGCCGACAGCTACATGGTGGTGAAGAAAAACACGGCCATAGAAACCATGCTCATGTACCTGGGTAGGTCTGGCCTTGGTTACTGAGCCCCGGGTTACAGAAGGACGCAGGGTCTCTCAACACCGGGTTGGAAGCCCCTATAGGGGAGACCGGAGGAGGTCCTGAACTGGTTTGACTAAAGGGAGAAAAAATGAAATCGGAGCAGGAAAAACCATTCGGCCCCTTGTTCTGCTTCTGCATCCCTACAGGATGCCTCACTACAGGAAGGATGTAGAAGCCATAGAAAGGGTGCAGAGGAGATTTACAGGGATGTTGCCTAGATTGGGGAGCATACCTTATGAAAACAGGTTGAGTGAACAGCCTTTTCTCCTTGGAGCGACGGAGGATGAAGGGGGACCTGATAGAGGTGTATAAGATGATCGTGTGGATAGTCAGAGGCTTTTCCCCAGGGCTGAAATGGTGGCCACAAGAGGACACAGGTTTAAGGTGCTGGGGAGTAGGTACAGAGGAGATGTCAGGGGTAAGTTGTTTACTCAGAGAGTGGTGAGTGCATGGAATGGGCTGCCGGCAACGGTGGTGGAGGCGGATACAATAGGGTCTTTTAAGAGTCTTTTGGATAGGTACATGGAGCTTAGAAAAATAGAGGGCTATGGGTAAGCCTAGTAATTTCTAAGGTAGGGACATGTTTGGCACAGCTTTGTGGGCCGAAGGGCCTGAACTGTGCTGTAGGTTTTCTATGTTTCTATGCATCCAATAAGATCATGGGCAAGAGGGTGCAGAAGAGATTCACCTGGATGTTGCCTGGATTAGAGGGTATTAACGATAAGTTGGACAAACTTGGGTTGTTTTCTCTGGAGCATCAGAGGCTGAGGGCAGACCTGGTAGAAGTTCATAAATTTACGAGAGGCGTAGATAGGGTAGGCAGTCAGAGTATTTTTTTCCCAGGGTGGAAATGTCAAATGCTAGCGGGCACAGGTTTAGGGTGGGAGGGGGAAAGTTTAAAGGAGATGTGTGGGGCAAGTTATTTACACAGAGAGCAGTGGGTGCCTGGAACGGGCTGCCAGGGGTGGGGGTGGAGGCAGATACGATAGGAGTGTTTAAGAAGAGTTTAGACAGACACATGAATGTGCAGGGAATGGACCATGTGCAGGAAGAAGTTTAATTGGCATCATGGTTGGCACAGACATGGTAGGCCGAAGGGCCTGTTCCTGTGCTGTACTGTTCTGCGGATGATCTCTGACCTCAGCACCACTTTCCCACGCTATCCCCAGTCCCTTGATTCCCTTAACATCCAAAATCATTGATCCCTGTCTTCAACATCCTCAGTGATCGAGACTCCACAACCTCTGGGGGAGGCAGATTCACCCCCTCTGGGTGAAGACGCTTCTCCTTACTTCAGTCCTGAACAGCCGACCCCTCATTCTGAGACTGAGCCCGGTGTTGAGACTCTCAGCCAGGGGACACACTATCCCCACATCCAGCTTAAGCCCTGTGAAAGTTCTGTATGCTTCAATGAGATCACCTCACATTCTTCTCAACCGTGGAGAGCACAGCCACAATCACAAGGTCTGAAGCTCGACACCATTTAGGACAAAGCAACCCACTCGATCGGCACCCCATCCACCCCCCTAAACACCCCCTCCCTCCACCACCGGCGCACAGGGGCTGCAGTGTGCACCGTCTACACAACGCACTGCAATTACTCACCCAGGCTACTCCGACAGCACCTCCCAAACCCACCTCCTCTCCCACCCACAAGGACAAGGGCAGTGGGTGCAGGGCAACACCACCACCTGCAGGTTCCCCTCCCAGTCACACACCGTCCCGACTTGGAAATATCTCGCCGTTCCTTCACCGTCACTGGATCTGAATCCTGGAACTCCCTCCCCAACAGCACCGTGGGAGCCCCTTCACCAGAAGGACTGCAGCGGGTCAAGGAGCAGCTCATGGGGGCAGTTACGGATGGGCAATAAATGCTGGTCCAGAGCCAATAAATTAAGGGGAAATAAATATTCCCTGACTGGGAGTTTCTACTTCCTGGGACAGGGAGGTGTTCCTTTGGTGGGGTGGTTTCATTGATGGGCGGGTTGCTGAGGTGAGGTGGAAGTGAGTCCTGGAAGGAGAGGTGGTTCTTTGACCAGAGGGTATCCTGGGGTGGGAAAGGGGTCCTGGGGCAGGAAGGAATCCTGGAGAGGCTGAGTCGGGGCAGAGGATGGGGCGTGAGCTGATAACCGTGGAGGTTGGAGGAAGAAAGTTAAGAGGAGACACAAGGAGGGTGCCGTTGAGGAGGGTGTGATTGGCTGGGGTGGGGGGGAATGGTGAATTCAGGTCCACCCCAGGTTGTTCCTTCTCTGGTGAGGTGGTGATGTCCATGCCGTCCTGCACAGAAACCCTGCTTTACACACTGGGCACTTCAGGGTCATTTGCGATGGAGGATGTCTAGTCCTCAGGAGGTGGGTAGGTTTCCAACCTTGGTGGGATCCATGGTAGGACGGAACTGTCCCCCTCTTCCCTTAGTGAAGGGACTGTGATACCTGGAGGTACCTTCTCTGGCCGAGGGGGTGAGGCACTTCTGCCCCAGGGTCACTGATCTGCACAGGCTCCTGGTCGTCAGTTCCCCTGCAGTCTCACCCCTCCCTCTCTCTGTGACCTCCTCTGTCTCTACACCCACTGAGGTCTCAGTGCTCCTCCACCTCCTGACCCTTGCTTGTTCCACCCACATGTAATCACCCCTCCCGCCCCCACTACCGACTGTGTGACAGCTACCTGGGGCCTGAGCTCTTGACAACCCCCCCTCCCTTCCCTCTCCCCCTTCCCTCCCCTCCCCTCTCCCCTCTCCCTTCCCTTCCCTCCCCTCCCCTCTCCTTTCCCTCCCCTGTCCCCCCTGCCTCCATCCCTCTCTGACTCCCTCTCTCACTCCCCCCACTCCCCCTGCTTCCCTCTCTCACTCCCCCTCCCTCTCTCGCTCTCCCCCACTACCTCTCCCTCCCTCCCTCCCTCTCACACTCCCCTGCTCACTCCCCTCTCGCTCCCCCTCCCCCCATGATCCCTCTCACACTCCTCTGCTCGCTCCCCCTGCCTCCCCCACTTCCCCAACCCCTCTCCCCCTGCCTCCCCCCCTGCTCCCCCCACCCCCCCCACAACGATCCCTCTCTCACTCCCTCCCTCGCTCCCCACAGGCAGTAAGGTTGCGGATCAGAAGCACGGGATGGTGAGGTTCCGGGAGGAACGGAAGCTGGGCCTGGGCACCGGGAGCTTCAGCGACCGTTACTTCATGCTGACCGACGGCATCCTCCGACTCTTCAAGGAAGTGAGGGTGAGTGATGGTGGGGCGGGCTGGAGGGAGGGAGGGAGGGAGGCAGTTCTCTCACTCCAGAGGAACATCGCAACCCGGGGAGGAAGGGAAAGCTCACCTCCGTCTGGGATCGACGCACATCGTTCCAGTCAAAGCCAGGGGCAGGAGGGAGGAGTCAATATGGTGGGCCAGCCATTGACTGAGCAGCAGACCGGAAGGGGCTGAATGGCCTCCTCTGGTTCCTCTTCCTCGTATCCTATAGCTGAGCTTTGTCTTGCCTTGCAGAGTAACAAGCCGGACAAGGAGTGGCCCGTCAAGAGTCTAAAGGTCTACCTTGGCGTGAAGAAGAAGCTGAAACCACCGACATGGTAAAGGGGGATCCAGTCAGTAACACCCAACACTGGCCACTCGGCCCCACTTCTCCCCTCTGACTCCCATTCTCCTTCCCCCTCCACGTCCCCCTCCACCCTCCCCATCTCTTGACATACGTGGGTGGGAGTGGTTTCAATCGTAGCATGATGTTCCCGGGGAGACTGGGGAGAGTGGGCTTGTGGCATTCTGGAGGAAGGGAATGAAGGCGGCGAGCTGGCGGAAACGCTCAGCGGGTCGGGTGGTATCTGCGGGGAGAGGGGCAGTCGCCTCTGTTTTCCCTCGGCTTTCCAGCATCTGATGGTTTTTGCCTTTTGGCTGATCAGGGGGTAGTGGGAGGTGGTCCTGAGGTGGGGGGAGTGGGAGTGGTCCCGGGGTGGGGGGGGAAGAGAATGGGAGGTGGTCCCAGGGGGAATTGGGAAGTGGTCTCGGGAATGGGAGGTGGTCCCAGGGAGAATTGGGAAGTGGTCTCGGGAATGAGAGGTGGTCCTAGGAGGGATGCAGAGAATGCCTGGGTCTTGGTGGAAGACTCTGAGGTCTCTGTCGTCACGCTGGAGAGAGCAGAAGCTGAGGGCACCATTGTGGGACAAGGGGCTGCCCACCCAGGACTGAGGTGGGCGGCACCATTGTGGGACAAGGGGCTGCCCACCCAGGACTGAGGTGGGGAGGAATTTCAGCAGAAGGCTGCTGAACCTCTGGAACTCTCCACCCCCGGGAGCCGTGGAGGTTCAGTCGCTGAGGATCTTCAACCTGCCTTGAAAGAAGGGACAGATGAGCAAGGAATCGTTCTACATCAGGCAGTCTGGGTCCCGGGCTCCGGAAATCCCTTCCTGGACTGCCTCGCTCTCCTCCCTTAATGTGCTGTGTGAGGGGTGAGCAGTGAGTCTCTCTTCCCTCCCTCTGGCTCAGTATCGACCCTTTAAAAAGTGTCACTGGTGCTGAATTAATCCAGTTATTGTCATTGAGAGATGGGGTTATAGAACACAGAACAGTACAGAACAGGAACAGGCCCTTCGGCCCAAAATGTCTGTGCCGACCATGATGCCAATTTAAACTAATCCCATCTGCCTGAACATGGTCCGTATCCCTCCACTCCCTGCCTGTTCATCTCTGTCTAAATGCTTCTTAAATGTCACTATCATATCTGTTTCCAACACTGCCCCTGGCAGCCAGTTCCAGGCACCCACCCACTCTGTGTATTGGAATCATGCCCCATACATCTCCTTTAAACTTTCCCCTCTCACAAATCTGGAAAAGATTCACCAGGATGTTGCCTGGACTTGGGGGCCTGAGTTACAAGGGGAGGTTGCATAGACGAGGACTTTATTCCCTAGAACGTAGGAGATTGAGGGGTGACCTGATTGAGGTGTGTGAGATCGTGAGGGGCATTGACAGGGTGAAAGCACACGGTCTTTTTCCCAGGGAGGGGAAGCTAAAAACAAGGGGGCATAGGTTTAAGATCAGAGGTGAGAGATTTAAAAGGGACGTCAGGGGCAGCTTCTTCACGCAAAGGGTGGTGCGTATTTGGAACGAGCTGCCAGAAATACTGGTCGAGGCAGGCACATTAGCAACATTTAAAAGCCATCTAGATAAGTAATGGTTAGCATAAAACCATTACAGCACCAGCGACCCGGGTTCAATTCCGGCCGCTGTCTATAAGGAGCTTGTACGTTCTCCCCATGTCTGCGTGGGTTTCCTCCGGGTGCTCCGGTTTCCTCCCACATTCCAAAAATGTACGGGTTAGGAAGTTGTGGGCATGCTATGTTGGCGCCAGAAGCGTGGCGACACTTGCGGGCTGCCCCCAGAACACTCTACGCAAAAGATGCATTTCACTGTGTGTTTCAATGTACATGTGACTAATAAAGCAATCTTACCTCACATGGATAGGACAGTCAAACAAAGAGAGAAGAAGTCTGCAAGAACTAAACCCGAGTGCAAAAAAGAACTCATGCGGTCAGGCAGCATCTGTGGAGAGGGAAGCAGTTAATGCTTCAGCTCAGGACCTTTTTTTTCGTATTCATTAAAGGGATTTGGGCCAAATGCAGGCAGATGGGACCAGCTCGCTGGCCAACATGGTCGGCACGGGCTGAAGGGCCTGTTTCCGTTCTATGTGACTCTATCCCCACCACCATCTGAGATTTCCACCCTGGGGAAAAGACTCTGTCTACCCTATCCATGCCTCTCATCATTTTATAAACTTTGTAGGTCACGCCTCAGCCTCCACCGCTCCAGAGAAGACAATCCAAATTTAGAACATGGAACAGCACAGCACAGGAACGGGCCCTTCGGCCCACCGTGTCTGTGCTGACCGTGATGCCAAATGAAACTAAACCCATCTGCCATCAGATTTCTGAACGTCCATGAACACTACCTCGTTACTCCTCTTTTGCACTTATAAATAGTAATTTTTACGCCTTGCACTGTACTGCTGCCGCAAAACAACAAACTTCACGACATATATCAGTGATAATAAACCTGATTCTGGTTCAGCCTGTACATGTCCACATCCTTCCACTCCCTGCCTGTTCATGTGTCTGTCTAAATGCCTCTTAAATGCCACTATTGTATCAGCTCCCACCATCTCCCCTATCCACGCCCCTGTTGATTTTGTACACCTCTATAAGGTCACGCCCAGTTTCCTACGCCCCAGGAATAAATCACAGCTTGCCCAACCTCTCTCTATAATTCACGCTCTGGAGTGGGAGGGGAAAGTTTTAAAGGGGACATGGGGGCACATTTTTCACACAGAGGGTGGTGGGTATATAGAATGAGCTGCCAGAGGAAGTGGTAGAGGTGGGTACGATTAAAAGACATTTGGACAGGTCCATGGATAGGAAAGGTTTAGAGGGATATGGGCCAAACGCAGGCAAATGGGACTAGCTTAGATGGGCACTTTGGTCAGCATAGACCAGTTGGGCTGAAGGGCCTGCTTCCGTGCTGTATAATTCTATGACGCTATACCTACTTGACCTGGCACATACCGGTTTAATCGTACGACAGACCTGTGACAGTGTAGCACTCCATCAGAACTGGCAGCTGGGGAATCAGCAGGAGGCAGAGATAGATTCGACAGCCAGTCTCTTTTTCCCAGGTTGAAGTGTCTGATACCAGAGGGCACGCAATTAAGGTGAGAGGGGGAAAGTTCAAAGGGGGTAAGTTTTTCACACAGAGAGCGGTGGGTGTCTGGAATGTGCTGCCAGGGATGGTAGTGGAGGCAGATACAATAGAGGTGTTTAAGAGGCTCTTAGATACGTACATGGATGTGCAGAGAATGGAGGGGTCTGGACATTGTGTAGGCAGAAGGGATTAGTTTAGTTAGGTGTTTAATTACTAGTTTAATGAGTTTGTCACAACATGGTGGGCTGAAGGGCCTGTTCCTGTGCTGTACTGTTCGATGTTATGGGATTAGGTCTTCAAGGTGAAACACAATTCCCTGACCCGCTGAGTTGGTCGAGGGTGTGACTCACCGAGAGTTGACGGTGAGGGACAGGAGTGGTACCTGGCAGCCTGTGAGCTGGCTGCATTAACCCAGGGTGAGGGGGCAGTGTCCGACAGTGACGTGTCTCTTGTCTTCCTTCAGTTGGGGATTCACCGTCATATATGAAAACAAAGAGAAGCACGAGAGGCAGCAGTGGTGAGTGACCATCAATGCCCAGAGCAGTGGCGTCTCGGAGAATCCCCCAGACCCCGCGGACAGGCTCTGATAGATCCCACCCTGTAACTCACTCCCTACACTGGCACTGTGTGGCGGGGCGGTGTGGAGGGACCTTCACTCTGTGTCTGAGCCCGGGAGTGTGTGGCGGGACGGTGCGGAGGGACCTTCTCTCCGCGTCTGAGCCCGGGCGCGTGTGGCGGGACGGTGCGGAGGGACCTTCTCTCCGCGTCTGAGCCCGGGCGCGTGTGGCGGGACGGTGCGGAGGGACCTTCACTCCGCGTCTGAGCCCGGGCGCGTGTGGCGGGACGGTGCGGAGGGACCCTCACTCCGCGTCTGAGCCCGGGCGCGTGTGGCGGGACGGTGCGGAGGGACCCTCACTCCGCGTCTGAGCCCGGGCGCGTGTGGCGGGACGGTGCGGAGGGACCCTCACTCCGCGTCTGAGCCCGGGCGCGTGTGGCGGGACGGTGCGGAGGGACCCTCACTCCGCGTCTGAGCCCGGGCGCGTGTGGCGGGACGGTGCGGAGGGACCCTCACTCCGCGTCTGAGCCCGGGCGCGTGTGGCGGGACGGTGCGGAGGGCACGGACTCCCTGAGTGTGGTTACTGACGGGCACCGTGCTGTGTTGCAGGTATCTGTGCTGTGACACACAGATGGAGCAGAGGGAGTGGATGGCAACCTTCCTGTATGTCCAGGTAACAATTCTACTTCTGTTGACCAGTTGAAACACTAACACCACCCCCCGCCCCACAAAACCCCCAACCCCTCCCTCACCCTACAATCCGACCACTTGATAGTAATTTCAGACTCCATCACCCACACACCCCGCCCCCCCCCACTTTTCCCATCTGCCGTCCCCACCTCTCTTGCTTGGTTCCATGCTCCACCTATCAGACTTCACCATCTGCAGCCCTCTGTTACCTCCACCTCGCACCTCCCAGCCTCTGTCCCTATCTCCACTCCCCCCTCCTCACCTGGATCCACCTATCACCTGCCAGCTCTTGCTCCACCCCTTCCCCTCACCTCTTTGTACCGGCTATCTCCCCTCTACTCTCCCAGTCTAGATGAAGGGTCTCGACCCAAAATGCTGACCGTCCATTTCCCCCCACAGATGCTGCTCGACCCGTTGAGTTCCTCCTGCATTTTGATTAAGGTTCCTGTGATGCGACGGCCTGGTCAGTTACCCGCAGGGTTTGGTGGTTCTCAGGACCCTGTCCAGTGGCAGTGCAGTGGGCAGGTGGTGGGGAGGGTCAGCAGCTTTACATTCCTGGGCGTTAACATCTCAGATGACCTGTCCTGGGCCCAGCACACAGATGCAATCACAGGGAAGGCGCACCAGCATTCTTACTTTCTTAGGAGGTTAAGGAGATTCAGCTTGTCACCGAACACACTAACAAACTTCTACAGATAAACTGTTGAAAGTATCCTGACTGGTTGCATCACGGTCTGGGACGGCAATTCGAACGCGCAGGAATGTAAGAAGCTGCAGAGAGTAGCGGACTCTGCCCAATACATCACAGGCACATCCCTCCCCACCATCGGGAGTATCTACAGGAGGCGCTACCTCAAGAAGGCAACATCCACCATCAAAGACCCCCACCATCCGGGCCGTGCCACCTTCTCGCAGCTCCCATTAGGCAGGAGGTACAGGAGCCTGAAGTCCCACACCACCAGGTTCAGGAACAGCTACTTCAACTGGCAAAAACCCTAATCACTACCTCAGTGTAGCAACACTGGGACCACTTTGCACTACAATGGACTTTTCTAATTGTGTTCTTTCTTGTACATGTATAATTTATGTTTTTCTTGTGAATGTCAGAATTTCAGACTTAGATGACATGGATTTTTTTGTTTTGCGGCAGCAGTACAGTGCAAAGATATAAAATCACAAAAATAAATAGTGCAAAAAAACAGGAATAACGAGGTAGTGTTCACAGACTGTTCAGAAATCCGATGGCGGAGGGGAAGAAGCTGTTCCTGAATCATTGAGAGTGGGTCTTCAGGCTCCTGTACCTCCTCCCCGATGGTAGTAACGAGAAGAGGGCATGTCCCTGGTGGTGAGGGTCCTTAGTGATGGATCCCTTGATGCTATGTGCCTGTGATGTTGCTGCGGGTAAGTTTTTCATTGCACCTGTGCACATATATCCTTGTGCGTATGGGACAATAAGCTTGACCTTGATAGTGACTTGACTTGGTCAGGTGTTGGGCTCCGCTCCCTGTTGCTGAAAGCCGTAACATTCTCTGCCTGTTCCTCTCCTCAGCACGACGGCATCATCTGGCCCTCGAATTCCGTGTGCTCCCGGAGCTCCCGCCAACCCTCGGAATCCAGGCTAGGAAACGTCTCCCTGATCCCGTTACGGGGCAGTGCCAATGAAATGAGGAACAGCGTGGCTGCTTTCGCTTCTGACCCACTCTCCGTGAGTTTTTTTTCACTTATTCCTTCCCCAGGATCCAAGCGTCACCAGTAAGGCCAACATTTATTCCCCATTCCTACTTGCCCTCGACAGAGCAGAACTCCTGCACTTTGTGGACTTAATTGCCCCACCACTGGTGACTGTACCTCCAGCTGCAGGAGAGATCTGAGTTCTGGATTCCACTCCATCGCTCCACCTTCCCCTTGAACTGACCTTTCGATCATCTTATGTTTATTCCTAATGATTCATCTTTTGGGATCTAGCCATCTGTTGCAAGACCAGCATTTATTGCCCTTTCTTCATTGCCCTTGGGTAGGTGGAACTGTTTCACTGCAAACCTCGTGGGTAGGTCTGGACTCACACACAGGCCAGACCCAGTGAGATTCCAACCACTCTGCTGAAGGGAATTGGAATTGGTTTATTATTGTCACACGTACAGAGATACAGTGAAAAACTTTTTTTTGCATGCCATCCAGACAGATCATTCCATCGAGGTAGTCAAAGGAAAACAGAGTGCAGAATATAGTGTTATAGTTACAGAGAAAGTGCAGTGCAGGCAGACAATAAGGTGCAAGCATCACGATGAGGTAGATTGGGAGATCAAGAGTTCACCTTTCAGCGTGAGAGAGGTCTATTCAAGAGTCTGATAACAGCAGGATAGAAGCTGTCCTTGAGCCTGGTGGTACGTGCTCTCGGCTTTTGTATCTTCTGCCCACCGGGAGGGGGAGAAGAGAGAACGTCTGGGGTGGGAGGGGTCCTTGGTTATGTTGGCAGCTTTCCCAAGGGTGTTCATGAACTGGATGAGGTTTCATAACCATCTGTAGTTTTAGAACATAGAACAGTACAGCACAGGAACAGGCCCTTCCGCCCACCACGTCTGTGCTGAACATGATGCTGAAGTCTCTTCAGATTTAGGATCTCTCCCTTCCCTGCATCTTCATGTTTTGTTGTTATTACTACTAGTGAACAGAGTTTTAAAACAATAATTCCAATTTATTAACTAAAATTAAATTCCACAGTGGCTGTGGTGGGATTTGAACTTGGGGCTGTAGATTGAGCATAATAAGTAGAAATGTGAAGGCTATTTGTTCCCTCGCTCCTGCTCTCCCATTCAATAAGATCACAGCTGATCGACTACATCAGCACCACTTTCTTGCACCAAAGTTGTATCCCTCAATTCCCTTGACATCTAGAAATCTGGTGATCAATTGTTTGTCCAGGTGTCTGGCAAGTGGTTTATTCTTGTCACCTGTACTGAGATACAGTGAGAAGCTTTGTTTAAAGATAAGGTATCTTTACTAGTCACATGTACATCGAAACACACAGTGAAATGCATCTTTTGCGTAGAGTGTTCTGGGGGCAGCCCACAAGTGTCGCCACACTTCCGGCGCCAACATAGCATGTCCACAACTTCCTAACCCGTACGTCTTTGGAATGTGGGAGGAAACCTCTGTTCACTAGTAATGATAACAAAACGTGAAGATGCAGGGAAAGGAGGGATCATAAACCTGAAGAGACTTCAGCATCGTGTGGCCACCTCTACATTAGTGAGACCAAACGCAGACTAGGTGACCGTTTCACAGAACACCTGCGTTCCGTCCGTAACCGCGATCTGCATCTCCCCGTTGCCAGTCACTTCAACTCCCCCTCCCACACTATCACTGATATGTCAGTCCTCGGCCTCCTCCACTGCCAGGAGAATTTCAAGCGCAAACTGGAGGAACAGCACCTCATCTTCTGTCTTGGAACCTTGCAGCCTAACGGCATGAACATTGAATTCTCCCACTTTAAGTAATTCCCCCACCCCCCCAACCATGCCTCTTTTTTTCTTCCCTTTCCTAGCCTCTCTTTTTTCTACCCCCCCCCTTTCTCTCTTCTTACCTTTGACCCATCCCCTGGTGGATCTGCTCTCCCCTCCTCCCCCACACCTGCCCATCACTATCTCTTACCTGCATCTACCTACCACCACCCTGTGCCCACCCCACCTCCCCTCTTTTGTCCACCTATCACTGCTGTTTTTCCCTCCTATATATTGGACTCCCCCTTTTCCTATCTACAGTCCTGAAGAAGGGTCCTGACCTGAACCGTTGACCGCCTGCTTTTCTCCACGGATGCTGCCTGGCCTGCTGAGTTCCTCCAGCATCATCGTGCTTTTCATCAGGGTAGATGTTGAGATGTTTTCACCAGTGGGAGAGTCTGAACAATGGGACATAGTTACAAAATAAGTAGCCATTCATTTAAAACTGGGGTATATTGAAATTTCTCCTCAGAGGCTGGTGAACCTCGGGAATTCTTGGCCCCCGAGGGTGTTGGAGGCCAGATCATTGGATACATTAAAGGTGGAGATAGATAAAAATTTGAAAGATCGGGGAATTGAGGGTTATGGGGAACTGCTGTAGACGAGGAGTTGGGGCCAGTGTAGATCAGACATGATCACATTGAACAGTGGAGCAGGCTTGAGGGGCCGAGTGGCCTGTTTTTCCTATTTTCTGACCCCTGGCACTTTTCCCTGCAACTGCAGGAGATGAAACATTTGTCCTTTCACCTCCTCCCTCACCACCATCCAGGGACCTAACAGCCCCTCCAGCGGAGGCAAAGTTCGCATGTACCTCCTCCAACCTCAGCTACAGCATTCAGTTTGTAGATGGCACTCAGCAAGATCAGCTGTATCGAGAGACCCGACCACACCAATGTGGCTACTGCCACATACATTGCCCCATGAGGGGTCTTTATGGGTGTTGGAGGCAGAATGGTTGAGGGTGGGTTCTGGAGACAGAGGTCCCAAGAACAGTCCCTTTGAGATTCTTGAGGCAGGTCTCCCAAGAGATGTAGAATATCTTGTCAAGAGGAAGAAAGAAGCTTATCCAAGGTTTAGGAAGCAAGTATCAGACAGAGCTCTGGAGAGTTACAAGGTAGCCAGGAGGGAGCTTAGGAATGGACTTAGGAGAGCTAGAAGAGCGCATGAGAAGGCCTTGGCGAGTAGGAATCAAGGAAATCCCCAAGGCGTTCTACACGTATGTGGAGAATAGGAGGATGACTAGAGTGAGGGTAGGACCGATCAGGGATAAAAGAGGAAACGTGCCTGGAGTCGGAAGAGGTAGGGGAGGTCCTTAATGAATACTTTGCTTCAGTATTCACCAGAGAGAGAGACCTTGACATTTGTGAGGATGCCGTACAACAGGCTGATACACTAGGGCATGTTGACATGAGGAAAGAGGGTGTGCTGGAACTTTTGTGAAACATTAGGATAGATAAGTCACCAGGGCCAGACAGGATATATCCAAGGTTATTAAGGGAAGCTAGAGAAGAGCTTGTTGCACCTTTGGCAATGAGCTTTGCGTCCTCACTGGCCACAGGAGTAGTGTCAGATGATTGGAGGGTGGCAAATGTTGTTCCTATGTTTAAGAAAAGGAGTAGGGATAACCCTGGGAATTACAGACCAGAGGTCTTACTTCAGTGGTGGGCAAATTACTGGAGAAGATCTTAGACAGGATTTATGGGCATTTGGAGAAGCATAGGCTGATTAGGGAAGTCAGCATGGCTTTGTGAGGGGCAGGTCGTGCCTCACGAGCCTGAATGAATTGGCAAAGCACATTGATGAAGGTAGAGCAGTGGATGTGGTGTACATGGATTTTAGTAAGGTGTTTGATGAGGCTCATTCAGAAGGCTCATTCAGAAAGTCAGGAGGCATGGGATCCAGGGAAGCTTGGCTGTGTGGATTCAGAATTGGCTCGCCCATAGAGGGCTGTTGTAGATAGAGTGTATTCTGCCTGGAGGTCGGTGAGCAGTGGTGTTTCGCAGGGATCTGTTCTGGGACCACTGCTTTTTATGATTTTTATAAATGACTTGGACGAGGATGTGGAAGGGTGGGTTAGTAAGTTTGCTGATGATACAAAGATTGGTGGTGTTGTGGATAGTGTAGAAGGTTACTGTAGGTTACAACAGGACATTGATAGGATGCAAAGCTTGGGCTGAGAAGTGGCAGATGGAGTTCAACCCGGATAAGTGTGAAAGGATACACTTCAGAAGATTGAATCTGAAGGCAGAATACAAGGTTAATGGCAGGACTCTTAGCAGTGTGGAGGAACAGAGGGATCTTGGGGTCCATGTCCATAGATCCCTCAAGGTTGTCACGCAGGTTGATAGGGTTGTTAGGAAGGCCTATGGTGTGTTGGCTTTCATGAGTCACGGGATTGTGTTCAAGAGCTGCGAGGTAATGTTAGAACTCTAGTCAGACCACACTTGGAGTATTGTGTTCAGTTCATGTCACCTCATTATAGGAAGGATGTGGAAGCATTAGAGAGGGTACAGAGGAGATTTACTAGGATGTTGCCTGGATTGGAGAGCATGTCTTATGAGGATAGGTTGAGCGAGCTAGGGCTTTTCTCTCTGGATGAGAGGTGAGTTGATAGAGTTGTACAAGACAAGAGGCATAGATTGAGTGGACAGTCAGACTTTTTCCCCAGGGTGACAATGGCTAACCTGAGGTGGCATAATTTTAAGGTGATTGGAGGAAGGTATAAGGGGGATGTCAGAGATAAGTTTTTTTTAAAATTACACAGAGTGATGGGTGTGTGGAACACACTGCCAGCAGAGGTTGTGGGGGGCAGATACATTAGGGACCTTTAGGACTCTTAGATAGACACATGAATGATAGAGAAATGGAGGGCTATGTGGGAGGGAAGGGTTAGATGGATCTTAGATCAGGATAAAATGTCAGCACAACATTGTGGGCTGAAGGGCCTGTACTGTGCTGTAATGCCCTATGTTAAGGGTCTCCTTGAGGTTCAAGGCAGGGGTCCAAAGTAGTGTCTCCTAGATCACACAAAGCCACATCCCAAAGGGGAGGGATCAGCCCATTGCCACTCCTTCCTCTAT
Organism: Pristis pectinata; assembly: GCF_009764475.1. Lineage (NCBI taxonomy): Eukaryota > Metazoa > Chordata > Chondrichthyes > Rhinopristiformes > Pristidae > Pristis > Pristis pectinata. Next base: position 2,995,105 of record NC_067415.1, read on the forward strand.
GCCAGGGGCTGTTGTGACTCCCTAGCATGGGAAGGGGAGCGGTCAAGAGACTACAGAGGTTGGGTGGGGTGCTAATTCCACAGAGGGGTGCAGGTGATAGTGACAAACTGTTCCCAGGTGATTTGTGACCAATTGTCTTCCAGATCTTTAAGAAGGTATGAAATCTCGGCCTCAGCTCAAGGTGAGGACAGAAAATGGCCTATCACTGACCCCTGACCCAATGCACTGCTTCTTTTAACTTGATTTGCTAATGCTTGATTCAAATAACCGACCACTACCCAACTTGAACGTAGTCGGTGACTGAGTCTCAATAACCCTTTGGGATGGAGAGTTCAGAAGACAAGAGATTCTGCAGATGCTGGAATCTGGAGCAACACACAAACGGCTGGAGGAACTCAGCAGGTCAGGCAACATCTGTGGATGGAATTGGACAGTCAATGTTTCAGGTTGGGACCCTTCATCTCATCAGTCCAATCTGGGAAAAGAAATTCCTCCTCTTCTCCATCTTAAATGGGCAAGCCCTGGTTCTGTAACCACCCCCCCGCCCCCCAGTACTAGATCCCCCTACTGGGGGGAACATCCACTCTGCATCCACCCTGTCGATCTCCTTCAGAATCTGAGATGTTTCAATCAGATCACCTCTCGTTCTTCAGTGAGTGTAGACACAACCTGCTCAACCTTCCTTCGTATGTCAACCCCTTTGTCCCAGAAGTCAATCCAGTGGACCTTCCCTGCACCGACTCCAATACAAATACATCCTTCCTCAAACACAGAGTCCTGATCTGTATGTAGTGCTCCAAATATGGTCTCCGCAGCACTCTGCATCAAAGCTTTGCTGCCTTTGTACTCCATATCCCTTCTGATAAAGGCCAACATTCCACCGGAAATTCCAACTTCATGTAACCCCCACCCTGAGCTCCTTTCTCTCCTCTTGATCCACCCAGGTTCTCACCCCTCTTTTCCCAACCCCAAGTCTCAGCCCCCCTGTCCCATCTGCCTATCACTCACACACTTATCCTACTGGGTTCTCTATCTCCTCCCCCAACCGTTCCCACCTGCCCACCCTCTCCCTTAGCTCGGTCCACTCATCACCTTCCCTACCGATCAGATCCGCAGCCTCGTGTCTCCACCTATCATCTTCCAGCCTCTGTCGTTACCTCCACCCTCCCTCTCCCAACTTTGATCTCTCTCCATCTGTCTCTACCTCTCACCCACCAGCCACTGTCTCCCAACTCCATCTCCCCAACCTGCCCAGAGTCACACAGCAGGGAAACAGGCCCTTCAGCTCAACTGGTCCATGCCAACCAAGATTCCCATCTAAGCTAGTCCCATTTCCTCTAAACCTTTCCCATCCATGTACATGTTAATGGACCTGCCTCAGCCACTTCCTCTGGCAGCTCACGCCATGTACTGACCATCATCTGGGTGAGAAAGTTGCCCCTCAGGTTCCTATTAATCTCTCCCCTCTCACCTTAAACCTGTGCCCTCTAGTTCTTGATTCTCCAACCCTGGGAAAAAGACTGTATGCATTCACCCTATCTATGCCCCTCATGATTTTATACACCCAAGATCAACTCAGTCTCCCACGCTTCAATGAATAAAGTCCCAGCCTGCCCAATCTCTCTCCATAACTCAGTCCCTCGAGTCCCAGCAACATCCTCGAAAATCTCCTCTGCACTCTTTCCACTTCATGGCACCTTTCTGATAGCAGGGCAACCAAAACCTGAACACAATATTCCAAATGCGGCCTCATCTTCCACATATCTGGTTCCACCCGTCTCAGCCCTCCTTATACTGACCATCTCCTCTCTACACCCTCAGCCCTGATGCAGAAACATTGACCATCCATGGATGCTGCTCGACCCACTGTGTTCCTCCAGCAGTTTGTTTCTGGAAACGTTCCACTGGCCTTCCTCATCATGTGCCTTTACTTGTACGCTAACCCATTGTGCACTTCAGATACCCTGCAGCTTGGCTCAGTTTCTTGCTCCTTAGGATTTCCAGTGTCCTCTGCTTTCAGGCAAGAAGCAAGAACTGCAGATGCTGGGAATCCAAAATGAAAGCAGGCATTCAGAAATGAAACGGGGAGAGTTCAGGTTCAGTAATGGTGAAAGGGAAAGGCCAACAGGTCCAAGGAACCCTGGACATCATGAGTTGGCAAAAGGAGAGAAAGGAAGCACAGGAAAGGCACAGAAAACAAGGGAGGCCCTGGAAGTGTAGGGGAGGGAGTTACTTAAAGCCTGAAGGCAAAGAGGGGGTACTAAATGGCACCTGGTGGATACAATAAAGGAAAATCCAAAAGCATTTGAGAAGTACGTTATGGGCAAGAGGCTAACAGGGAAAGACTTATTGGGGAACAGAGTGACAGTGTGAATGGAACTAGAGGACATTGATCAGTCTTCAATGAAGGCAAGGCTATACTAATGGAGAGTCTCTCAGCCCTATTAGTCTCAACAAATAGACAAAGCAGCATAGCCTGTCTCAATGCCACAATAACCCATTTGGTCTCACCCTATCGAAGATATTTTTTGTTCTACCCATCCTCCCCCCACCCCCTTTGAAACTAACTCATTCTCTTTCCCAGTTCTGAAGAAGAGTCTCAGACCTGAAACGTTCACCGTTTCTCTTTCCACAGACGCTGCCTGACCGGCTGAGTGTTCCCAGCATCCTCTGTTTTTATTTCAGATTTCCAGCATTTATCTGAAGAGCTATCAAGGCAGGTGACCAAATCCTAGCTCCAAGCAAGGGAGGCAAAGAGGTTTAGGAAGGGAATTCCAGAGCTGAGAGACCCATCACCTGGAGAGACAGCCAGTAGTAATGGAGTGATTAAATTTGGGGATAGTTGAGAAAATGGATTGGGAGAGGACAGACACCTTGAAGGCTTGCAGAAGCTCTAACTTGTTGCTCTAACCCCAAACCCCAGCTCTTGATCTTGGAGAATGCTTCTGTTGCTGCCTTGAACCTTGGCAAGATCGATCTGGGAGCTTCCCCCAGTCCTCCCTCGCAGTGAAAGAAATCTATCAAACAAATTGGTTGACTGGACTCTAATGACACAAGTTACCTGTGTGTTACAGGGGGCTCAGGAATCTGCAACCAGAGCAGCTGAACCGAAAGAAGTGGGTTGTCTGCTGAGAAGAGAGCACGAATAAATGGATGTCGGAGATTAGAGACCCCTGAGCTTGGGAACACCATAGAACTGACACTAGAGGCGAGGGAGACTCTGGATTGTGCAGGCTGTCAACAAGGAGAAAGAACCTTATTTAAAAGATTTGAATACATTATGTAAAACTGTTGTAGCATAGATAACGTTAAATGTGATCTGTACATATTTTTCATTCTCCATCCTCTTGGGACAAGCTGAGAATCGGTTTATTTAATTCATTCCTGATTTCCTTTGTGCCATTGTCTAGTCTGTGAAGCGGTCGGCCAAATGTGAATAGATTGGGAAGAAACCAAGCTGGTCTCGTCTCGTGTCCAGTGTGCGTTGATGGGCACTTGCAGAGTCCTGCAAGTTGGATGCTGGACTGGTCACAGCAGAAGAAAGGGGCTCTGCTTATGATAAGAGTGCCAGCAAAGGCAGGGAGGGTTTCTGTAGTTAGCAGAGGGTAGTCATGCACTGTCCTGCAACCCATTTTACACGTACAAGGATGGGCAGACTGGATCTCTTTACTCCAGACCTTCTAGAGATCTACACAGGGATAGGATGAGGCCACTCACCCCTCAAGTCTGATCTGGCATTAAATGAGTTCTGGTTGACCTGTGATTCAATCTATAGGAACAGGCCCTTTAGCCCGTAATGTCTGCACTGACCATGATACCAAGTGAAACTAATCCCATCTGCCTGCATATGATCCACATCCCTCTATATTCCTGTGTATCTAAAAGCCTCTTAAATGCCACTGTGGTATCTGCCTCCACTGGCAGCCTGTTCCAGGCACCCACCACTCTAAAAGAAAACTTGCCCTGCACATCTCCTTTAAGCTTTCCCTCTCTCATTTTAAATTTATGTCCTCTAGTATTTGATGTTTTTACTCTAGCAAAGACTGTTGACCCTATCTGTGCCTCAATTTTTTTTTATATATATAAACTTCCATCAGGTATCCCCTCAGCCTCTGATGCTCCACAGAAAACAACCCATCTTTGCCTTTTTGCTTATAAACAAAAATTTCAGACTTAATGTTAACCATTGTCCTGCTGTCAATTGATTTTTGGGGAAAAGTGCCAAATATCTCCTGCTCTGTGCAGTGAAGTTTTTCTGAACTGCAATCCTGAATCCCTGACTCTGACGCACTGATCCCAGGATCCTCAACCAGTAGGAACAGTTTCACCTTCCTGCCCAATCAGTTCTCCTGAAGATTTGAAACTCCAATGAACTTGATCTTTTAAAATTGGTAATTGGTATATTGTCACATGTACTGAGGTACAGTGAAAAACTTTGTTTTGCATGCCATCCATACAGATCATTTCATCACATCAGTGCATGGCGGTAGTACAGGGGAAAACAATAACAGAATGCAGAATAAAGTGTTACAGTTACAGAGAAAGTGCCGTGCAGGCAGACTAAGGTGCAAGGTTACAATGAGGTAGATTGTGAGGTAAAGTTCATCTTATCATATCAGGGGACCATTCAATAATCTTATAGTAGCAGGATAGAAGCTGTCCTTGAGCTTGGTGGTACGTGCTTTCAGGCTTTTCTATCTTCTGCCCAAAGTGGTGGTGGTGGTGGTGGGGGGGGGGGGGTGAGGTGAAGAGAATGTCCAGGGTGGGAGGGGTCTTTGGCTGCTTTCCCAAGGCAGTGAGAAGTGTAGACAGAGTCCACGGAGTGGAGGCTGGTTTCTGTGATGTGCTGAGCTGTCCACAACTCTGCAGTTTCTTCTTGTCTGGGGCAGAGCAGTTGCTGTACCAAGCCGTGACGCATCCAGATAGGGTTCTTTCTATGGTGCATCTATAAAAACTGGTGAGGGTCAAAGCAACATGCCAAATTTCTTTAGCCTTCTGAGGAAGTAGAGGTGCTGGTGAGCTTTCTTGGCCATAGGGTCTACATAGAACTTGAAGCTGTCAACCATCTCCACCTCAGCACCATTGATACAAACAGGAGTGTGTGCACCACCCTGCTTCCTGTAGGGAATGGCCAGCTCTTGTTGAGCTGACAACTTGTTTGTGAAATCCCTTCCCTTCAATCGCATGGCCTTTTAAAACCAGAGGGTTTCAATGGAGAAGATGCAGAGAAACATTTCCCCCCATGTGGCTTGACCAGAACTTGGGGAGATCAAGAAACAGATGTCCCTGAATAATTCCAGAAGGGAATTCCTTAGCCTAAAAAAAAGGGGTGGAGGGGGAAAACAGATGGGTTTAAGGGTGTAAAGGGCTGGGGAAGTGGAGATTGGGGGGGGGGGGGGGGGGTGGGAGATGGAGCGAGTTGGGAGGAGGTTATGTGGGATAGAAGGGCTGGAAGGCCTGGTTCTGTGCCAAGTAATGAACAACCTTAATGTTGTGCAAGCTTAAAACCTCTCCCAGCCTCAGGAGACGAGAAGTGGTGGACTTGAGATTGCTACCTTGGACTGTTGTTATGGTGATATCTGACAGACAGACTGACTTTAAGTGAGCAGGCAAATTATAATGTTTTTGACCTGTGTCTCCTCTGGCAAGTTGTTGCCATGACTACCTGCAGCTGTTGCCATGGACACCAAAGCTGGATGCTACACTGAAGGAAAAAGATCAGGAATGTGATTAAGAGATGCAGAACTCTGACAGTTTGTGGCTCAGTTGTGGAAAGATCAACTTACTTGAAACCCCATGGCCTGAAGGCTTTGAGGTGGAGGGGAGGCCCATCCCGGGTGGGGAGCAGACTCTCCAGAGGACTACCAGCTCCTTGGGAACTAGCCCAGGTTGCCCATGTCACCACCAGGAGGGAGTCATACAGCATGGAAACAGGCCCTTCAGCCCAACTTGTCCATTGCCAACCATGTGCTGTCCTGAGCTAGTCTCATCTGGTAAATTTACCAGATTGGTTTATTATTGTCACATGTACTGAGGTACAGTGAAAAACTTCTTACATACAGTTCATACAGATCAATTCATTGCAGCAGTGCATTGAGGTAGTACAGGGTAAAGCAATAACAGAATGCAGAATAAAATGTTATAGTACAGAGAAAATCCCTGCATTTGGCACATATCCCTCTAAACCTCTCTTGTCCATGAACTTGTCCAAATGGCTTAAACATTTTAATTGTACCCACCTCTGCCACTTCCTCTGGCAACTCATTCCATATACCCACCACCCCATGTGAAAAAGTTGTCTCAGGTTCACTTTAAATCTTTCCCCTCTCACCTTAAACCTGTTGGTCACCTAGATAGCGAAGAGCTTTTTTGTTTGGGTGCCACCTATACAGGTCATTGAGGCAGTACAAAAGGAAAATAGAGGTAGTACCAAAAGAAATACAAACACTTACAGTTAGAGAAAGTGCAGCACAGGCAGACAGCAAGGGACACGATGCAGTAGATTAGGAGATCAAGAGTTCATTCTTTAGTATATGAGAGGTCTGTACAAGAGTCTGATAACAGTGGGATAGAAGCTGTGAGCCTGGTGGTTTGTGCTCTCAAGCTTTTGTATCTTCTGCCCAATTGAAGGGGCAGTGGTGGGGAAGAAGAGTATGACCAGGGTCATTGGCCAGGATGGGTCCTTACGTTGGCCACTTTCCCAAGGCAGCAAGTGTAGACAGAGTCCATGGAGGGGAGGCTGGTTTCTGATGCACTGGGCTGTGTCCACAACTCTGAAAATTCTTGTGGTCCTGGGCAGAGCAGTTGCTGTACCAAGCTGTGATGCATCCAGATAGGATGCTTTCTGTGGTGCATCTGTAAAAATTGGTGGATCATCAGGGATATGCTGAATTTCCTTAGCCTTCTGAGGAAGTAGAGGTGCTGGTGTCCTCTAGCTTTAGACTCCCCTACCCTGCGGAAAGGACTGTGACCTTATCTACACCCCTCGTGATTTTATAAACCTCCACAATGTCACCCCTAAGAAAAACCACCCAGGTCTTTAAAGGAGAAATTGTCTGTGACCTTTCCTCCTTATTTGTTGAATTAATTAAAAAACTGGCAAAGGATTTAAATTACTAATAAAAAGCTAATCTTTTGGTGTAGAGGTGGGCCTACCAGGGGTATGGCAAACCATGGATGGACAGGTGGAAAAGGTGAGCTAGGTTTACAATGTCCCAAAATATAGGGTGGGTAGTGAAAGTCAGCCATACCCAGGGTCAGGAGGGGAAAAGGTTGTCAGAGAGGGTGGGTACCTGTGGATGACAAAAGTTGCTTCCCCCTTCCTAGGGGTGAGGGGGAGCTACCCCTCCTGATCTTTTCTGGAGGTTCAGATGTTCCAAGTCCTGTTCAGAATCCACCAGCCTTCTGAAATCTCTCCAACCCTTTGTCCTCAAATGTAACTGCCCTCCAATGGCATCTGGGCCATATTTCCTTATTACATAGAGGAAGGCCATTTGGCCCATTAAGTCAATGCCAGCTCTCAGAACATTCCCTCTAATTTTCCTTGTAACCTTCATTTCTGTCAACTCCCCCCCCCCCCCCCCCCACACACACAGGGGGCAATTTACAGCAGCCAATTAACCTACCAACCTGCATGTCTTTGGGATGGGGGAAGGAACCCCACACACTCACAGGGAGAATGTGCAAACTCTTCCTGGGAAGTCGGTTTAAACCTGGGTCACTGGAGCTGAGGCAGCAGCTCTGCCCATTTGCTGACTTTTAGGTGTGGCCTTTTAACCTCCTCCACCCCATCCTCCCTCACCATGTCATTGGGACCAGGTGGTGCTGACTGTTCACTGAACCCTCTCAGATGGGTCCACAGTTGCTCCCAAAGATCCTGGACCTTGCTACCTGGGAAGCAATGTTCCATCCTGGGATCATGTATTTGGGCTTGCTCCATCATCATGGCTAACCTGTCTCAGCACTAACCCTGTGTCCATTGATTCCCTTTGCAGACGACACCAAGATTGGAGGAGTTGTGAATAGTGTAGAAGCCTGGCGACGGATACAGTGTGATATAGATCAGCCACAGATGTGGGCAGAGAAATGGCAGATGGAGTTTAACCTGGATAAATGTGAGATGTTGTACCTTGGTGGGACTAATGTCAAGAGGCTGTACACTCAAGGCCAAGACCCTTAACAGTGTTGAAGAGCAGAGAGACCTTGGGGTGCATTCATGACTCACTGAAAGTAGCTACACAGGTAGATAGGGTGGTTAAGGCAGCTTAATAAATACAAGCATTCTATAATCAGGGTATTGAGTACAGGAGTCAAGTTATGATGCATCTCTGTAGAACTCTGGTAAGGCTGCAGTTAGAGTATTGTGTGCAATTCTGGTCACCTCACTACAAGGAGGATGTCGAGGCTTTAGAGGGTACAGGAGGTTTACCAGGATGCTGTCTGGATTAGAGGGCATGAGCTATCAGGAGAGGCTGGACAAACTTGGGCTCTTCTTTCTGGAGCAGCAGAGGCTGAGGGGTGATCTGTTAGAAGTGTATAAAATCATGAGGAGCGTAGATAGGGTGGACAAGCAATATCTTTTTCCCATTGAGTGATCCAATACCAGAGGGCATGCTTTTAAGGTGAGGGGGTAGGTTCAGAATGGATGTGAGGGGTATGTGTTTTTTTTTTACTGAGAGAGTGGTGGATGCCTGGAATGTGTTGCCTGATAGGGTGGTGGAGGCAAATTTATTGGGGACTTAAGAGGGGCTTGGATGGGCACATGAGGGGAAAAGGGGGATATGGGCATTCTGTAGGTAGGAGGGATTAGCTATGTCAGCACATTGTGGGCTGAAGGGCCTGTTCTGTGCTGTATGGTTCTATATCCAAACATCTATTGATCTTAGCTTGAACATCCTCAATGACTGAACCTCTACAGCCTCAGAGATTCACTCTGCTCTTGGTGAAGAACTTTCTCCTCATCCATTTCCTTTTTAATTAGAAGCCATGAAATCTAACTCCTGATTAACATTGGAAAAGCTCAAGTGAAAGAACCAGCAGGAAATGAAAAGCTATATGCTGGAAATCTGAACTAAAATTAGAAAGTAATAGAAACACTCAGCAGGTCAGGCAGCATCTGTGGAGGGAGAAACAGTTAATGTTTCAGGTCAGTGGACCCTGATTGACAGCCATTGACTGTCCTCCTCTTCACAGATGCTGCCTGACCTGCTGAGTGTTTCCAATACTGTCTGTGGTAGTAACACAAGTAGGAGTTCAGGTTATGTAGGTCTGGCAGGTGTTAGCACAGATATCTTGCTGAGCAGAGGCCTGAATGTTTACTTCAGACATGTTGAACATAAAACACTAAAGATGGATACTGCAATCACTCAGTGCTTCATACCCTCATATCTATTGATACACTATCTGGAGTCAGAGTCACAGAAACAGGCCCTTCAGCCCAACAAGTCCATGTCAAGTGTTGCCCAGTGAGCTAGTCCCATCTGCCCCATAGCCCTCTAAACTTCTTATCCATGCATGTATTGAGATGCTTAAATATTCCTAACATGCCCTCCTCAACCACTTTCTGGCAGCTCATTCCAAATACACACCACCCTTTGTGTGAAGAAGCTGCCCCTAATGTCCCTTTTAAATCTCTCACCTCTGATCCTAAACCTATGCCATCTTTTGAAGCTCCCCCTCCCTGGGGGAAAGGCTACTTCACCTTGTCTGTGCCCCTCATGATCTTATACACCTGTCAGGTCACCCCTCAATCTCCTATGTTCCAGGGAATAAAGTCCTCGTCTACACAACCTCTCCTTGTAACTCAGGCCCCCAAGTCTAGGCAGCATCCTGGTAAAGATGGTCCTTGTGGTGTGTGGCACCATTAACATGGAGGATGGACTCAGCACTGAGTTAGAACTGGGTATCCACCATGTACTATGGACCATCAGCAGAAGTGTACCCACATCATAATGTGTGACATTGTGGCCCAGAACATCCCTCCCTGTACTGTTACTATCAAACCAGGGATTCAACACTGGTTCCAATGAGTGCAGAGGATATGCTGGGAGTGCATCCAGGTTTACCTAAACATATCAGTGAAGCCACATCACAGGACTACATGTGGGGTAAACAGCAAAAACAGGACACTAGGCAGAGCTGAGCATTCTCACAACCAACAGATCAGTTGAAAGTTCTGTAACCCTACCACAGTTGTGAATGGTGCTGCACGGTGAAACGACTGATAGGGAGGTTGGCCGGGTTCAGTCTATTGCTTGGAATGTAGGAGAATGAGGAGCAACCTTACTGAAGTGTTTAAAATTATACATGCACAGACAAGGTGGACAGTAACAGTCTTTTCTCCAGGGTAGGGGAGTCCAAAACTAGAGGGCATAGGTTTAGGGTGAGATGAGAAAGATTTAAAAGTGAACCGAGGAGCAACTCCCCCCCCACCCCCCGAGGGTGGTGAGTACATGGAACAAGCTGCAGGAGGAAGTGGGTGGGGCAGGTACAACTATCATTTAAGCAGCACTGATCAGTACATGGAGGGGTGGGGCTTGGAGGGATATGGGCTGAACATAGGAAATTGGGACAGCTGGGTGGGCACAGCAGTCAGCATGGACTGCTTGGGCTGAAGGGGCTGAAGGGCCTGTATCTGGGCTGTATTGCTCTATGACCATAAAGAGGAGTTTCTCAGTACATAGAACACAACAGCACAGTACAGGCCCTTCAGCCCACAATGTTGTGCTGACATTTTATCCTGTTCTAAGATTATCTAACCCTTCCTCCCACAGCCACATGAATGATGGAGAACTAAGTCACTTAAGTGTCCTTAATGTATCTGCCCCCCAAACCTCTGCCAGCAGTGCATTCTACAAACCCACCACTGTTAAAAAAACTTACCTCTGACATTTCCCCCCCCCCCCCCCATATGTTCCTCCAATCACCTTAAAATTATCCCCTCTCGTGTTAGCCATTTTCACCCTGGGAAAGTCAGTCTGTCTACTCAACCTATGCCTCTTATCATCTTGTACACCTCTATCAAGTCACCTCCCATCATCCTCCTCTCCAAAGAGAAGAGCCCTAGCTCGCTCAACCTATCCTCATAAGATATTCTCCAATCCAGGCAGCATCCTGGTAAATCTCCTCTGCACCCTCTCCAAAGCTTCCACATCCTTTCTATAAATGAGGTGACCAGAACTGAACACAATACTCCAAGTGTGGTCTGACCAGAGTTCCATAGAACCATACAGCACAAAACAGGCCCTTCAGCCCACCATGTTGTGCCAGCCATCAAACCACCCTCATAGTACCTAACCCCTTCCTCCTGCATATCCCCCCATCCCACACTCCTCCAAATGCCTATCCAACAAGCTCTTGAACCTTTCCAATATATCTGCCTCCACCACCACCCCAGGCAGTGCATTCCATGCACCAACCACTCTGGGTGGAAAACCTTCCCCGACATCTCCCCTGAACCTCCCACCCATAACCTTAAAGCCATGCCCTCTCATCTTGAGCATTGGTGCCCTGGGAAGGAGGCGCTAACTGTCTACCCTATCTATTCCTCTCAATATTTTATATACCTCTATCATGTCTCCTCTCATCCTCCTCCTTTCCAGTGAAAAAAGCCCCAGCACCTTAAGCCTCTCCTCATTCAATACTCTCCAATCCAGGCAGCATCCTGGTAAATCTCCTCTGCACCTTCTCCAACACCTCCTCATCCTTCCTATGAGGCGACCAGAACTGAACACGGTACTCCAAGTGTGGCCTAACTAGAGTTTTGTAAAGCTGCATCATCACCTCATGGCTCTTAAACTCAATCCCACGAGTTATGAAAGCCAACATCCCATTGGCCTTCTTAACTGCTCTTTCCACCTGAGGCAACTTTCAAGGAACTGTGAATATGAACCCCCAGATCCCTCTGCTCCTCCACACTGCCAAGTACCTTGCCGTTTACCCTGTACTCTGCCCTGGAGTTTGTCCTTCCAAAGTGTACCACCTCACACTTCTCCGGCTTGAACTCCATCTGCCACTTGTCAGCCCAGCTTTGCATCCTATCAATATCCCTCTGTAAGCTCCGACAGCCCTCCACACTATCCACAACACCCCGATCTTAGTGTCATCTGCAAACTTACTAACCCAGCCCTCCACCCCCTCATCCAAGTCATCTATAAATATCACAAAAAGTAGAGGTCCCAGAACCAATCCCTGCAGGACACCAGTAGTCACAGCCCTCCAATCCAAGGGCACTCCTTCCAGCATGACCCTCTGCTTTCTACATGCAAGCCAATTCCTAATCCACACAGCCAAGCTTCCTTGGATCCCTTGGCCTCTGACCTTCTGAAGCCTACCATGAGGAACCTTATCAAACACCTTACTAAAATCCATATAATGCAACATTACCTCAGCTCTTGAACTCAATACCCCAAGTAATGAAGGTCAACACACCATACACCTTCTATCCTCACAACCCTATCAACCTGCACAGCAATCTTGAGGGATCTATGGATCTAGACCCCAAGATTCCCCCTGTTCCTCCACACTGCTAAGAGTCCTGCCATTAACCTTGTATTCTGCCTTCAAATTCAATCTTCCAAAGTGTATCACTTCACACTTATCTGGGTTGAACTCCATCTGCCACTTCAGCCCAGCTCTGCATCCTATCAATGTCCTATTGTAACTTACAGCAACCTCCTACACTATCCCCAACACCAACCTTTGTGCCATCTGCAAACTTACTAACCCACTCTTACACATCCTCATCCAAGTCAGTTATTTTAAAAAAGTAAAGAGCAGGGATCCCAGAACAAATCCCTGCAGAACACCACTGGTCACTGACCTCCAGGCAGAATATGCTCCACCTACAACCACTGTCTTCCATGGGCAAGCCAATTCTGAATCCACACTGCCAAGTTTCCCTGCATCCTGACTTTCTGAATGAGCCTTCAATGAGGAACCTTATCAAACACCTTACTAAAATCCATGTATACACATACACTGCTCTACTTTCAATGTGCTTTGTCACATCCTCAGAATTCAATCAGGCTCGTGAACCACAACCTGCCCCTCACAAAGCTATGCTGACTGTCTCTAATCAGCCTACGCTTCTCCAAATGCCCATAAATCCTGTCTAAGATCTTCTCCAGTACTTTGCCCACCACTGAAGTAAGACTCACTGGACTGTAATTCCCAGGGTTATCCCTACTCCTTTTCTTAAAGATAGGAACAGGATTTGCCACCCTCCAATCATCTGGCATTACTCCTGTGGCCAGTGAGGATACAAAGATCATTGCTAAAGGTGCAGCAATCTCTTACCTCACTTCCCATAATAACCTTGGGGATATCCCATCTGGCCCTGGTTAATTTCCTAATGATTTCCAGAAGTTCCAGCACATCCTCCTTCCTCACATCGACATGTCCGAGCACATCAGCCTGTTGAACACCATCCTCAAACGTTGAGGTGTCTCTGGTGAATGCCAAAGAGAAGTATTCATTAAGGACCTCCCCTACCTGACTCCAGGCACATTTCCTCCTCTATCCCTGATTGGTCCTACCTTCACTCTAGTCATCCTCCTATTCTTCCATGTGTAGAATGCCTTGGGGTTTCCCTTAATCCGACTCTCATGCCCCCTTCCAGCTCTCCTAAATCCATTCTTGAACTCCCTCCTGGCTACTTTGTAACTCTTCAGAGCCCTGTCTGATCCAGGTTTTCTAAACCTCAGGTAAGCTTCTTTCTTCCTCATTAAGGAATGTTCTGCACATCTTGTCAACTACGGTTCCTTCACTCTACCATCCTTACCCTGCCTCAATGAGATAAACCTACCCAGAACCCCATGCAAGTATTCCCTAAACAACCTCCACATTTGTTGTGTACTGCCCCAAGAACATGTGTTCCAAATTTACACTCCCAAGTTCCTGCTTAATAGCAGGATAATTCCCCCTCCCACAATTAAACACTTCCCCATATCACCTACTCCCATCCCTCTAAGGCTACGGCAGAGGTCAAGGAATTATGGTCACCGTCTGCAAAATACTCTCCCACAGATATGAAGCCTGATCAGGCTTATTGCCTAGTACCAGGCCCAGTATGGTCTCTCCCCTAGTTGGCCTGTCCACATACTGTGTCAGGAATCCTTTCTGGACACACTTAGCAAACTGCCTCATCTATCCCCCTCACACTGAGGAGCTAATCAATATTAGGGAAGTTGAAATCACCCATGACAACAACCCTGTTATTTTTGCACCTCTGCAAAATCTGCCTCCCAATCTGCTCCTCAGCAACTCTGCTACTATTGGGGGTGGGGGGGGGGGGTGGTTCTGTCTATGGAATACTCTCAATAGTGATCGTTCCCTTCCTGTGACTTCCACCTACACTGACTCAGTGGACGATCCCTCCAGGACATCCTCCCTTTCGACAGCAGTGATACTGTCCCTGATCAACAAAGCCACTCCCCCACTTCTTACTTCCATCCTTGTCCTCTTCAAAACATCTAAACCCTGGAATATCCAGCAACCATTCCTGCCCTTGTGACAGCTGCATCTCTAATGGCCACCACGTCATAGTTCCATGTACTGACCCATGCTCCAAGTTCATCAGCCTTGTTCCTATACTTCTCACATTAAAGTAGACACTTCAGCCCATCCAACTGACTGCAATTTTGCCCTTTCAACTGCCTATCCTTCCTCACAGTCTCTCTACATCTACTTGTACAGTAAATGCACCAACCTCTGACCTATCACACTAGTTCCCATCCCTTTGGGAAACTAGTTTAAACCCTCCCCAACAGCACCAGCAAATCTGCCTGCAAGAATATTAGTCCCCCTCCAGTTCAGGTGTAACCTGTCCCTTTTGTACAGGTCATACCTTCCCCAGAAGAGATCCCAATGATCCAAAAATCTGAAACCCTGCCCCCTGCACTAACTCCTCAGGCACACATTCATCTGCCAAATCATCCTATTCTTACCCTCACTGGCACATGGCACAGGCAGCACTTCAGAGATTACTACCCTCAAGGTCCTACTTTTCAGCTTCCTACCTAGCTCCCTATATTCCCTCTTCAGGACCTCATCTCTTTTCATACTATGTCATTGGTACCAATATGTCCAACAACCTCTCACTGTTCACCCTCCCCCTTCAGAATGCATGGGCTCAATCTGAGATGTCCCTGACCCTGGCACCAGGGAGGCAACATACCATCTAGGAGTCTCTTTCACATCCACAGAATCTCCTGTCTGCCCCCCCTACTACAGAATCACCTGTCACTACCACTCTCCTCTTCTCCACCACACAACCAGGCTCAGAGACCTGGTCACTGCAGCTTTTCCCTGGAAGGTCATCCCTCCCCCACAGTATCCAAAGCAGTATACCTGTTATTTAGGGGGTATGGCCACAGGGGTACTCTGCACTATCTGCCTATTCTCTATCCTTCTCCTAGCACCCAGCTACCTGCCTCCTTGTAGCTCTTATCTATGAGCTCCTCAGTATCCCATAGGAGGGGAAGGTCATCCAGCTGCAGGTCCAGTTCCCTAACACAGTCTGTAAGGAGTTGCAGCTGGAGACACCTTGTGCAAGTGCAGTTATCAGGGAGACTGGATGTCTCCCAGAACCCCCACATCTCACAAGCTGAACACACCACTGACCCTGGAGACATTCTCACTACTCTGTCCTGGCACTGAAGGAAAAATCAAAGCAAGAAAGAAACTTACCTTCAGTCTTCACTCACCCCTCTCTTACAATAGTTGCTTCACTTAAACCTACCTTCCTTTTATTTGCTGCTTTAATTAGCCAATCAGCTATTAACAATTTGCAAATGTGCCTCATTTAGACTTCTGCAAGGTGAAACTCACAGCAGAGGCACAGAGACTTGCCTTTTTTCAAAGCTCCTGCTCCAACTCCTGACTCTGCAAGGTGAAACTCCCAACCTCAACAACGATGGGGGCCACCAGCAAAAGTGATGACGGTGTTGTCAACAATGCTTGAAAGTGGTACCTGATCACCGATAACCCGCTCACAGATGCCCAGTCTGGGTTTCACCAGGACCACTGGGCTCTAGTCCTCATCACGCCCTTGGTCCAAATGTGGTCTCAAGAGCTGAATCCTGGAGGTGAGGTGAGAGTGACTGGTCTCCACGCTGAGGCAGAATTTGTCCGAATGTGGCATCAAGGAGCAGTGGGAAACCTGGTCAACAAGCATCAAAGGGAAGCCACTCCGGTGGTTGGAGTCGAACCTCACGCAAGGGAAGATGGTTGTGGTTGTTGGCGGTCAACAACAGATCACTGGAACCAGCTGCCAGAGGAAGTGGTTGAGGTAGGTACAATGACAACATTTAAAAGACATTTGGACAGCTCCGTGGACAGGAAAGGTAGGGAGGGTAATGGGCAGAACGGGAGCACCTGGAGGGTGGGAGAGGGGAGCCCACGCGTTCACAGGGAGAACGTGCAAACTCCACACAGACAGCACCCAAGGTCAGAATCGAACTTGGGTCTCTGGAACTGTGAGGCAATGGCACTACCTGCTGCACCGGTTGAGCGTTGTCATCTGAAGAGCGCCTCGAGTCACAGAGCTGTACAGCACAGAAACAGGCCCTTCGGCCCAACTCATCCATGCCGACCGTGATGCCTACCTACTCTAATCCCACCTGCCTGCATTAGGCCCGTATCCCTCTGCTCCTTTCCTTTCCAAGGACTTCTCCAAATGCTTTTTAAACATTGTAATTGTGTCGGCATCCACCGTCTCATCTGGCAGCTCATTCTAGATACCCGCCACCCCCCGTTTGAGAAACCTACCCCTCAGATCTCCTTAACATTTCTCCCCTCTCACCTTAAACCTGTGTCCTCTGGTGAAAAGACTCTAACCATCTATCCTATCTCTGGCCCTCAATCTTATAAACCTCCATAAGGACACCCCTCAGCCTTGTACGTTCCAATGAGAACAATCCCAACCTATCCAATCTCTCCTTATAACTCCAGCCCTCCATTCCAGGCAACATCCTGGTGAATCTCCTCTGCACTCTCTCAATTCCTACCTCATCCTTCCTGTAATGTGGTGACCAGAACTGTGCACAGTGCTCCAAGTGCAGTCTATTCACTGGAGACACCAGAGAATGCAGATGCTGGAATTTGGAGCAACAAGCAATCTCAAGTCAAGTTTATTGTCAGATGCACAAGTCCATGTGTGCACAGGTGAAATGAAAAAACTTACTTGCAGCAGCATCACAGGCACACATCATCACGTAAGCAGCATTCACAAGAAAAACATAAATTATACACAATATTTACAAGAAAGAACACAATTAGAGAAAAAAAAGAGTCCATTTTAGTGCAAAGTGATCAAAGTGGTCCCAGTGTTACTAAACTGTAGTGATTAGGGTTTTGCTGGTTGATTCAAGAACCGAATGGTTGAAGGGAAGTAGCTGTTCCTGAACCTGGTGGTGTGGGACTTCAGGCTTCTGTACCTCCTGCCCGATGGGAGCTGTGAGAAGATGGCATGGCCCGGATGGTGGGGATATTTGAAGATGGATGTTGTCTTCTTGAGGCAGCGCCTCCTGTAGATAATCCCGATGGTGGGGAGGGATGTGCCTGAGATGTATTGGGCAGAGTCCACTACTCTCTGCAGCTTCTTACGTTCCTGTGCATTCGAATTGCCGTCCCAGACCGTGATGCAACCAGTCAGGATACTTTCAACAGTACATCTGAACATCTGTGGTACTCAGCGGGTCAGGCGGGGAAAGGAACTGTCAAGATTTCAGATTGAAACCCATCCTTATTGTTTTGTAGAGCTAAAACGTGACATCCCAACTTTCATACTCAATGCCTCAGCCTTTGAAGAAAAAAGTGCCGAATGCTTCCTTCACTGCCCTGTGCAGCTGTGTGTCCTTTGTCAGGGAGCTGTGGACTTGCACCCAAGGTCCCTCTGTACGTCAGCGCTCCTCAGCTCCCTGCCATTTGCTGCATAAACCGGACAGAATTTGATGTTCCAAAAATGCATTAACTCACACTTGTTTCCATTAAATTACATTTGCCACAGGCAGTGGTCTTGGTAAATTGGTTTATTATTGTCACATGTACCAAGGTACAGTGAAAAACTTTGTTTTGCATGCCATCTATACAGATCATTTCATCACATCAGTGCATTGAGGTAGTACAAGGGAAAACAATAACAGAGTGCAGAATAAAGTGTTACAGTTATTGAGAAAGTGCAATGCAGACAGACAATAAGGTGCAAGGTCATAACAAGGTAAGATATAAGATATTTATTTGTCACATGTACATCGAAACACACAGTGAAATACGTCTTTTTGCATTGCTAAGAATGTGCTGGGGGCAGCCCGCAGTTGTCGCCGTGCTTCTGGTGTGAAAGATAGCTGGGAACGCAAGGGTTAACGACTGGCAGTGTAAGTGTTAATAGTATGCTTCAGTATGGTTCTCACTGTGAAAGGATTCTCAAGGTAAAGAATGATCTCATTATGATGTGATTTAGTTAAGTCTAGTTTTACTAGCAGGTGCAAGTGGGAAGAAGTTTTTTTTAACTTATATCTTGTTATGTTCAAAACTTTATGTAAACAATTGCCTGTGTAAGAGTAGTTTCTCACCTAGCTTTCCCACGAAAAAGGGTATAAAAATACGCTGTAGCCAAGCCGCCTTTGAGTGGGTTTTGGTTTAGAGTTAGAGTTACATGGTTTACTCTGTCTCTTTGTTTTCCCACTCCCGCTAGCGAAAGCTAATAAAGCATTTATCGTAAGTTCTCTGGTTCTGCTGTTGTCTGATTCTTTCCAGAAGCGCGCGTCGGCTTTGACACTGGCGCCAATATAGCCTGCCCACAACTCCTAACCTGTACGTCTTTGGAATGTGGGAGGAAACCGGAGCACCCGGAGGAAAACCACGCAGACTCGGGGAGAATGTACAAACTCCTTACAGACAGCGGCCGGAATTGAACCGGGGTCGCAGAGAAAGTGCAGTGCAGGCAGGCAATAAGGTGCAAGGGCCATAATGAGGTAGATTGTGAGAGTCCGTCTTATTGTACCAGGGAACCATTCAATAGTCATATAACAGCGGGATAGAAGCTGTCCGTGAGCCTGGTGGTACGTGCTTTCAGGCTTTTGTATCTTCTGTCCGATGGGAGGGGGGAGAAGAGAGAATGGGGTGGGTGGGGTCTTTGATTATGCTGGCTGCTTTACCAAGGCAGTGAGAAGTGTAGACAGAGTCCATGGAGGGGAGGCTGGTTTCTGTGATGTGCTGAGCTGTGTCCACAACTCTCTGCAGTTTCTTGCCGTCATGGGTAGAGCAGTTACCATACCAAGCCGTGATGTATCCAGATAGGATGCTTTCTATGGTGTATCCAGAAAAATTGGTGAGGGTCCAAGGGGACGTGCCAAATTTCTTTAGGCTCCTGAGGAAGTAGCCCGCACTTGGCATCTGCTTTGGCGAACAAGCCTACAAAGGAATCTTTCAAGTCCTTTTCAGCACCCCTCAAGGGTACTGCAGAGAATTGAATGCTTCTCTAGAGCAGGGTCACTGTAATAATGCAGGAATTGTGGCAGCAAATGTGTGCACAGCAAGATCCCACCAGCAGTGAGGTGAGTTTTGATGTAATCGGTTTGGAGGTAACGTAGATTGAGGAAATGGCCATGATGCTGTGGAGCCGATCGCTGCGGGACATTTCCATAAGACCATAGGAGCAGAATTAGGCCATTCGGCCCATCAAGTCTTCTCCGCCATTCAATCATGGCTGATTTTTTTTCAACCCCATTCTCTCACCTTCTCCCCGTAACCCTTAACCCCCTTACCAATGAAGAACTTATCAATCTCTGTCTTAAATACATCCAGTGACACGGCCTTCACAGCCCTCTGTGGCAACAATTCCACAGATTCACCACCGTCTGGCTGGAGAAATTCCTCCTCATCTCAGTTCTAAAGGGACGTCCCTTTATTCTGAGGCTGTGACCTCGGATCCTGGACTCTCCCACTGATGGAAACATCCTCTCCACGTCCGCTCTGAAATCGGTTGAGTGGGGACCCGAACCGCCAACCTTTGGTGCCGCCTTGTGGGATGGAACCCCAGGGGCAGAAACCTCAGCAGGCCCACATGCCTTTGTGAGGAGTGGGTCACAGAATTCCAAAGACCCTGCACTGTCACATGTACACAAACACACGTACAAAACCTCACGTGCACATGTATGAACACACGCTTTCTCGCATGTAGAAAAACACAGACACCTGCTCAGAGACATGTTTGTAGCAGCTCTCTCTCACACACACACACACACACACACACACACACACACACACACACACACACACACACACACACACATATGTGTGTATACTTACATGCATGTGCATACACATGATAAAAACCACAGGCATAGTATACACATGCATAAGTATACACACACATTACACATATTGTACACACATCACACACACCATACACCTGATGGCTGGTCCCAGACCAGCCGTTGGTTCTGGCAGGGTTTACACGTTATAACGGGCTACAGAATGAAGTCGGACAGCATCACCAACAACAGCACATCCCTTCCTGATGAGCTCAACGCATCTATTCACGTTTAGAGTGGAAGGGAAGTGGTTTGTCACCACCCACCCAGACAGCATCCAATGCATCTGAACCCGTGGTCACCATTGAGGACATAAGATCAGTCTTCCGGAGATTGAACCTGAGGAAAGAATCTGGCCTGGATGGTGTCCTTGGCCGTGTCCTCAGATATTGTGCTGATCAGCTGGCGGAGGTATTTGCAGACATATTTAGCCTCTTTGTCCTTCAATCTGAGGTTCCCACCTGCTTTAAGAAGACCACTGTCATCCCGGTACCAAAGATAAACAAGGTAACGTGCCTTAAGGACTACCGACCGGTGACTCTGACATCCACCATCATGAAGTGCTTCGAGAGGCTGGTCATGGCACACATCAACTCCAGCCTCCCGGAAAACCTCGACCCGCTGCAATTTGCCGACTGCCAGAACAGATCTACAGTGGATGCCACCTCCCTGGCCCTGCACTCATCTCTGGAGCACCTGGACAGTAAAGACGCCTATGTTAGTATTGTTTATTGACTGCAGCTCCACCTTCGATACGATAATTCCAAGCAAACTCATCTCCGAGACCTGGGATTCAACACCTCCCTCTGCAACTGGATCCTTGACTTTCTGACCAACAGACCGCAATCAGTGAGGACAGGTAGCAACACCTCCAGCACGATTATTCTCAGCACTGGTGCCGCACAAGGTTGCGTCCTAGGCCCCCAACTCTTCTCCCTGTACACTTATGACTGTGTGCCCAGGTTCTGCTCTAACTCCATCTACAAGTTTGCAGATGATACCACTGTAGTGGGCCGTATCTCAAATAACGATGAGTCAGAGTACAGGAAGGAGATAGAGAGCTTAGTGGAATGGCGTCATGAGAACAACCTTTCCCTCAATGTCAGCAAAACAAGAGCTGGTCATTGACTTCAGGAAAGGGGGTGGTGTACATGCACCTGTCTACATCGATGGTGCTGAGGTCGAGAGGGTTGAGACCTTCAAGTTTTCTGGAGTGAACATCACCAATAGCCTGTCCTGGTCCAACCACGTAGACCCCACGGCCATGAAAGCTCACCAGCGCCTCTACTTTCTTAGGAGGCTAAAGAAATTTGGCATTTCCCCTTTGACACTCACCAACTTTTATCAATGCGCCATAGAAAGTATCGTATGGCTTGGTACGGCAACTGCTCTGCCCAGGACTGCAAGAAACTGCAGAGAGTTGTGGACACAGCCCAGCACATCAAGGACACCAGCCTCCCCTCCATGGACTCTGTCTATTACCTCTCGCTGCCTTGGTGAAGCAGCCAACATAATCAAAGACCCCACCCACCCAGGTCATTCTCTCTTCTCTCCTCTTCCATCAGGCAGAAGCTACAGAAGCCTGAGGGCACGTACCACCAGGCTCAAGGACAGCTTCTATCCCACGGTGATAGGACCATTGAACGCTTCCCTTATACAATGAGATGGACCCTCGACCTCACAATCTACCTTGTTTGACCTTGCACCTTATTGTCCACCTGCAATGCACTTCCCTGTAGCTGTGACACTTTACTCTGTATTCTGTTATTGTTTTTACCCTGTACTACCTCAATGCACTGTGTAATGAACTGATTTGTATGAACAGTATGCAAGACAAGTTTTTCACTGTACCTCGGTACAAGTGACAATAATAAACCAATTCCAATACATTTCACACACCACAGCCATGGTACACATACATGCACAATTATACACTCATGGAACATACACATGTACAAAAACATATTACACACACCTGTACCACACACACACACACACACACACACAATTACATACATAAACACACATCACAGACACTTACGTAGACATGCACATGCATACACAAACACACACAGAGACACACACAGACATACACAAACACATATATACACACACAAATGCACAACCACACACACCACACACACATACACAGACAGACAGACAGACAGACACACACACACACACACACACACACACACACACACAGGCAAACACACACAAACACCACAGACACAGAGAGAGACAGGCAGACATACACACGTATACACATACACACACCAACATCAGCCCTCCCCACCCCCCTGCCCCTGCGTGATCTCACTGATCTGAGTCTCTGAGGCAGCGTTGGGATTGATTGTTAATTGGAGCTGGAGGTGCCCAGCAGGGGTGGCTTCTTTCAGCGTTCACCAGCGAGGAGCAGACCTGCCTCTAACTCTGCCTGTTCCTCCCCCGAGCCGTGAATCGTCGAAGGAGCATGCCTCCTGGTAAGGTTCACACCCTCGGAGCCTACTGAAAGCATGATCCCCATCGGACCGGGATGGGGCAGGTAATCCGACACTCTCGCCTGTGCCGAGATTCTCAGATCCACCTTCTCCACAACGGGTAAGGCTTCCTCGTCCTCCCTTTACAGCCATGTTAACAATGCGGTCAAGAGGCAGAGTGGTTTAAAACTCAGAGTCGCAGAGATGGGCTCAGCAGTCCACGGGAGGAATTGAAAAGCATGCTCGAAATTAATCCTCTGGCTCCCATTAACGGGCTCTTTATTTAACCTGGGCAAACTTCTGATTTGTCCACAGATTAAATATCAGTTGTGCCAAGCACTGGAAGGACTGAGGGAGTCAGAGGAGATTTACGCTGCTTTGTAGCAGATTTCTTCACAACCAGAACCTGCCTCTTCTTAATTATTTCAAAGAAAATCCACCATTAATCACATTCCTGACTGTGTTTCATTGGACGTGCCGGTGAATGGGACACATTATAATCGTGAAATCTCCATTTCTGTACTAAATATCCTGTCTCTCAAGGGTCAAATCCACACGATGGGATTTCTCTGAGGGATAATCAGACCCTAGGAATGGTTCTGATGGAAGGTGTCACAACAGGAGCCCTGTCACAGTGGATGCACTTGGCAAAGAGAACAGCTGTTGTCAAACTCTTTTGTTTCTGAAATATTGATTTTATTTTCTGCCATGGATATTTCTGTTAATCTGTCTGAGAAATAGGACAGGCAGAGGCAGCATGGGTTAGATTAAATCTCCCTCCGTACTCACCCTTCACGAACTGCCAGGGTAGAAACTGTGGGTTAGAGGCAGAGCAAGTCTACCTCCGCACTGCCCCAACTCCCACTCTCAGGGTAGGGACAGCATGAATTAGTACAGAGTAAAGCTCCTACTAAACTGTCCTGTCACACACTCCCGAGATTAGACACAGAGTGAAGCTCCCTCTACACTGTCCTGTCACACACTCTCGGGGTCAGACCCAGAGTGAAACTCCCTCCACACTGTCCCATCACACACTCCCGGGGTCAGACACAGGGTGAAGCTCCCTCCACACTGTCCCATCACACACTCCCGGGGTCAGACACAGAGTGAAGCTCCCTCCGCACCGTCCCATCACACACTCCCGGGGTCAGACACAGAGTGAAGCTCCCTCCACACCGTCCCATCACACACTCCTGGGGTCGGACACAGGGTGAAGCTCCCTCCACACCGTCCCATCACACACTCCCGGGGTCAGACACAGAGTGAAGCTCCCTCTGCACCGTCCCGTCACACACTCCCAGAGTTAGTCACGGAGTTAAGTAACTCTCGCAAGTTGTAATATAAAGGGGCTAAGCTGTGAAGGGCAAGTCAGACTTTCTACGTTGGGCTGAGAT
Organism: Pristis pectinata; assembly: GCF_009764475.1. Lineage (NCBI taxonomy): Eukaryota > Metazoa > Chordata > Chondrichthyes > Rhinopristiformes > Pristidae > Pristis > Pristis pectinata. Next base: position 3,019,294 of record NC_067415.1, read on the forward strand.
CAGTTACAGGACGTGAGCAGGGTGGACTCTGGTGTTGTGAAACAGATTCTACGTCTCGAAGGACAAGGACTCTGAACACAGTCTCAGGAATAAATGATTTATTTACAAAGCTGAACGCAGGGAAAGGGTAATGGGAATGACATACACTCGCGCACCAGTTATAGCGAGCGTGGGTAAATCACAATAAGGGTAAAATACACACACCATAGAACCATAGAACCATACAGCACAAAACAGGCCCTTCAGCCCACCATGTTGTGCCGTCCATCAAACCACCCTCACACTATCTAACCCTTTCCTCCCACATGTCCCTCTATCTCACATTCTGCCATGTGCCTATCCAACAAGCTCTTGAACCTGTCCAATGTATCTGCCTCCACCACCACCCCAGGCAGTGCATTCCATGCACCAACCACTCTCTGGGTGAAAAACCTCCGTCTGACATCTCCCCTGAACCTCCCACCCATAACCTTAAAACCATGCCCTCTCGTCTTGAGCATTGGTGCCCTGGGAAGGAGGCGCTGACTGTCTACTCTATTCCTCTCAATATTTTATATACCTCTATCATGTCTCCCCTCATCCTCCTCCTTTCCAGTGAATAAAGCCCTAGCACCTTAAGCCTCTCCTCATATTCAATACTCTCCAATCCAGGCAGCATCCTGGTAAATCTCCTCTGCACCCTCTCCAACGCCTCCACATCCTTCCTATAATGAGGTGACCAGAACTGAACACAGTACTCTAAGTGTGGCCTAACTAGAGTTTTGTAAAGCTGCATCATAACCTCGCGGCTCTTAAACTCAATCCCGCGACTTATGAAAGCCAACATCCCATTGGCCTTCTTAACTGCTCTTTCCACCTGTGAGGCAACTTTCAGTGAACTGTGAATATGAACCCTCAGATCCCTCTGCTCCTCCACACTGCCAAGTACCTTGCCATTCACCCAGTACTCTGCCCTGGAGTTTGTCCTTCCAAAGTGTACCACCTCACACTTCTCCGGATTGAACTCCATCTGCCACTTGTCAGCCCAGATCTGCATCCTATCAATATCCCTCTGTAAGCTCCGACAGCCCCCCACACTATCCACAACACTGCCTATCTTAGTGTCATCCGCAAACTTACTAACCCAGCCCTCCACCCCCTCATCTAAGTCATCTATAAATATCACAAAAAGTAGAGGTCCCAGAACCGATCCCTGCGGGACACCACTAGTCACTGCCTTCCAATCCGAGGGCACACCTTCCACCACAACCCTCTGCTTTCTACATGCAAGCCAATTCCTAATCCTCACAGTCAAGCTTCCATGGATTCCTTGGCCTCTGACCTTCTGAAGAAGCCTACCATGAGGAACCTTATCAAATGCCTTACTAAAATCCATATAGACCACATCCACCGCACTACCCTCATCAATCTTCCTGGTCACCTCCTCAAAGAACTCTATCAGGCTTGTGAGGCAAGATCTTCCCTTCACAAAGCCATGCTGGCTGTCCCTAATCAGTCCATGATTCTCTAGGTGTTCATAGATCCTATCCCTTAGAATCCTTTCTAACAGCTTACCCACCACAGATGTAAGGCTCACCGGTCTGTAATTCCCTGGACTATCCCTACTACCTTTTTTGAACAAGGGGACAACATTCGCCACCCTCCAATCCTCCGGCACCATCCCTGTGGACAACGAGGACTCAAAGATCCTTATCAGCGGTTCAACAATCTCCTCTCTCACCTCTCGAAGCAGCCTGGGGAAAATCCCGTCAGGCCCCGGAGATTTATCTGTCTTGATATTATTTAACAACTTCAACACATCCTCTCTCTTGATATCAACAACCTCAAGAACATTACCCCTACCAGCACTCCCTTCCGCGTCATCAAGTCCCCTCTCCCTGGTGAATACCGAAGAGAAGTACTCATTGAGAACTTCTCCCACTTCCGCCGCCTCCAGGCACATTCTCCCACCTTTGTCTTTAATTGGCCCTACCTTTACCCTAGCCATCCTCCTACCCTTCATGTAGGTGAAAAAGGCCTTGGGATTTTCCTGAACCCTACTAGCCAAAGCCTTTTCATGTCCCCTTCTAGCTCTCCTCAGCCCTTTCTTCAGTTCCTTCCTCGCTACTCTATTCCTCACGGGCCCTGTCTGAACCTTGTTGCTTGTACCTTATGTATGCTACCTTCTTCTCCCTAACTAGTTGTTCCACCTCTCTCGTCACCCACGGTTCCTTCACCCTGCCATTCCTTCTCTGCCTCCCCGGGACATATTTATCCCTAACATCCTGCATAAGATCCCTGAATCACATCTCCATGGTACATTTCCTTTCAAAAAGGACATCCCACTTTACCCTCCCAAGTTCTCTCATAGTTCGCCCTTCCCCAATTAAATATCTTCTTGTCCTCTCTGCACCTGTCCCTGTCCATGACAATTTTAAAGGTTATGGAGCAATGGTCACTGTTCCCCAAATGCTCACCCACCAATAGATCCTTCACCTGTCCCGGTTCATTTCCTAAAACTAGATCTAACATGACATTCCCTCTAGTCGGCCTGTCGACATAACTGCGTCAGGAATCCCTCCTGGACACATTTAACAAATTCTGTCCCACCTAAACCTTTGGCACTAAGCAGGTTCCAGTCTATATTTGGGAAGTTAAAGTCTCCCATTATAACAACCCTGTTATTTCTGCTTCTCTCCAAACACTGCCTGCCAATCTGCTCCTCTCCATCTCTACTGCTACCGGGGGGCCTATAGATACTCCTAGTAGAGTAACTGCTCCTTTCTTGTTCCTTAATTCCACCCATACGGACTCTAGAGATGATCCTTCTACAACATCCATCCTCTCCACAGCCGTAACAGTGTCCCTGACCAGTATCGCCACCCCTCCTCCCCCCTTCCCAATCCCTCTTAAAAAAACGAAAACCAGGAATATTCAATATCCACTGCTCTCCTGACGTCAGCCACATCTCAGTAATAGCCACAATATCATAGTCCCCCATACTTATCCAAGCCCTCAGTTCATCTCCCTTATTCCTGACACTTCTTGCATTTAAGTAAACACACTTCAGTCCATCTACCTTACTACTTTTATAGCCTGTATTCTGCTTCTCCTTCCCCAAAGACTCTCTACCTGTTTGATCTAACTTTTCCCCATCCCCTTCTTCCTCTGACCTACTCCTCCGGTTCCCTTCCCCCTCACAAACTAGTTTAAACCCTCCCGAACCAGCCTAGCAAATCTCGCCGCAAGGATATTGGCCCCCTTCTGGTTCGGGTGTAACGTCCTCTCTGTACGCGTCCCACCTTCCCGAGAAGAGATCCCAATGATCCAGAAATCTAAAACCCTCCCTCCTGCACCGGCTTCTCAGCAACGCATTTATCTGCCACCTCCTCCTATTCCTACCTTCACTATCACGTGGCATCGGCAGCAATCCCGAGATTGCTACCCTTGAGGTCCTGTTCCTCAGTCTTCCGCCTAGCTCCCTGAACTCGCTCTTCAGGACCTCATCCCCCTTCCTACCTATGTCGTTGGTGCCAACATGGACCACAACTTCTGCCTGCTCTCCCTCCCGCTCGAGAATCCTGTGGACCCGATCAGTGACATCCCGGACCCTGGCACCTGGGAGGCAACATACCATCCGGGATTCATGCTCACTGCCACAGAACCTCCTGTCTGTTTCCCTGACTATCGAGTCCCCTATCACTACCGCATGTCTCTTTCCCACACTTCCCTTCTGAGCAGCAGTACCAGTCCCAGTGCCAGAGGCCTGGTAACTGCAGCTAGGCCCCTGCAGGTCATCCCCCTCAACAGCTTCCAAGGCAGAAAACCTGTTACTGAGGGGAACAGCCTCCGGGGCTCTCTGTCCTGTCTGCCTGCCTGACTTCTTCTTCCTCTTCCCTCCCCTGACAGTCACCATTCTATCTGCATCATGAACCTCAGATGTACCTGCTGTAAGGGGGGTGACTGTCACCTGATGGACCGTGTCTACATATCTCTCTCCCTCCCTTATGCTGCACAGTGTTTGTAGCTGCGACTCCAGTTCATCAACTCTGAGCTGAAGTTCGTCCAGCCTCAAGCACTTACTGCAGATGTGGCCATCGTGGACCGCAGCAAGGTCCACGAGTTCCCACATCAAACAGCTGCAGCACACCACCATGTCCTCCATCTGACTACCTTGTTTTTTTTTCTCCCCTGGTTAAACCCACCTACAAATCTACTATAGACAACAGGTAAACCTTACCTTTACCTACTTACCAGCTGCTTACCCTCCTTGCCCCTTCACGCCGAAGCCCCTTGAGCCAAAGCCTGACAACTCTGTTGCCTCTTACTCAGCTGCCCGCTCTATAGGCTGTTTGCTTTTTTAAGCTGCCCACGCCGAACCTGCACAGTCCAGCCCCCACTCGACTAGTTAGAAAAAACTTTTAAAACACTTGCTAAAGAAAGTTATAAAAATCTAACCCTTACACTTAAAACCCTAACAAAAACTAAACCTTACACTTAAAACCCTAATAAAAGTGATAAACAGAAAAAATTTAGCTGCTCCGAAGTCCTCCAAACTGAAGCCCTCAAGTCCTCCGAAGGGAACTACGCACACACAATGAACTGCGTACAGTCAATGAAGGAAAAGCAATACGATACCCGCCACCCCTTGACTCAGTGCAGGCATGGCTCTACGCTACCGGGAATACCAACTAGAACGCTCCTAAGCCTATTGACGGTGCACACCTTACCGATGATCTCCCCAGCGCCTTTCCACAGTTCCTTGGCCTGGGACAAAGCAGGGTGAATCCCTCGGAGCAATCAAAGAGAACCAACCAGGCACATGTGGCACTTTTTATAGTGTTGGAGGGCTGGGGGGTCCAGCCCAGTTAGTTCAAAAACGCCAATGGCCTGGCGCCAGCAGGGGCTGACTGATCACAAAGGCCAATGGCCCGAAGCTTAAAGGGACCAATGGTCAGGTGTGCACTGATGGGTGGAGTGGAGCCAAACCTTGATTGACAGTAGTGTGTCTTTCGACCAGGTAGTGCGCAGTGCTATCACGTGACAGCCGCAGCCCTCCACAATACACCTGGGAGTGTGGGACTGGGGAGCTGAGCCAGGATTGTGCAAGTTAATCTTTACTTCAGCTGTGTCAGTGACACTTACAAGGGACTTTGTACTGCACCAGGGGAGCTGTTCAGTCACTGCCCCAGAACTGAAGCCCTGCCCTGTCCCGTACACGTATCCAGCTTCGCCGCTATGTGCACCAGCTCAGTGCGGGCTACTTTCAAATTGTTCCCCTCCTCCCCATCCCTGGGGTAGATAAGTTCTCTTGTGATTTAGCTGACGGCGGGGTTCCTTCTATCAGCTTATTGTGTGCCCTCTGACGTGGAGGGGTGATGCACAATGGAAACTATCAGAAACCCGCCAGGAGCAAATATGATTCTCAAAGGTACTTGCGGTGATAGAACGGGCACAGAGAGACCCGGGTTCGATCCCGACCTCCCGGCGCTGTCCGCGTGTGGAGTTTGCACGTTCTCCCTGTGACCGCGTGGGTTTCCCCCAGGTGCTCCAGTTTCCTCCCACGTCCCAGAGACGTGCGGGGTTGGTGGTTTAATTGTCCGCTGTAAATTGCCCCCTAGTGTGTGGGTGAGGGGTAGAATCCGGTGGCAGTTGATGGGAAAGTGGGGAGAATAAAATGGGATTGGAGTAAATGGGGGTTGATGGACTCGATGGGCCAGTTTCTGTGTTCTATGGCTCTGACTCTCGAATATTGAACAGTACAGCACAGGAACAGGCCCTTCGGCCCACCATGTCTGTGCTGACCATGATGCCAATTTAAACTAATCCCATCTGCCTGCACATTGTCCATATCGCTCCACTCCCTGCCTGTTCATGTGTCTGTCTAACAGCCTCTTAAACACCTCTATCGTATCTGTTTCCTCCACCTCCCCCTCCATGGCAGGCTGTTCCAGGCACCCGCCACTCTCTGTGTAAAAAGACCTGACTCAAAGATCTCCTTTAAACTTTCCCCCTTCACCTTACATGCATGTCCTCTAGTACTTGACACTTCTACCCTGGGGAAAAGATTCTGTCTGCCCTATCTATGCCCCTCGTAATTTTATAAACTTCTATCAGGTCTCCCCTCAGCCTCCAACACTCCAGAGGAAGCAAGCCAAGTTTGTCCGACCTCTCCTCATAGCTAACAGCACCACGTTTGGGTTCGGGGGTCTCTGTGGAGGGAGGAAGTGGGTTAACCTTCCGACAAAATGTCATCGGCCAGCAATGTTAACCCTGTTTCTCTCTTCTCAGATGCTGCCTGACCTGTTGCGCAGTCTCCGTTTGTATTTCTAGACCCCGCAGGTCTTTAGGATGTGAGTGTCACCAGAATCCTCTGTTGTGACTGACCTGAATGTAGATCAGCTGTGAACTGATTGGGGGCAGGACAGGTTGGAGAGGGATAGAATCTCCTCCTGATCCTTACCTCCCCGAGAGGGGGAAAAGTTGTCACCCACGCAGAGCAGAGGCAGAAATAACCCTTGCATTTGGTTCTATTGCAGAGCTGCGCTGACAAGTGGCAGATGGAGTTCAATCCGGAGAAGTGTGAGGTGGTACACTTTGGAAGGACAAACTCCAGGGCAGAGTACAGGGTAAACGGCAAGGTACTTGGCAGTGTGGAGGAGCAGAGGGATCTGGGGGTTCATATTCGCAGTTCGTTGGAAGTTGCCTCACAGGTGGAAAGAGCAGTTAAGAAGGCCAATGGGATGTTGGCTTTCATAAGTCGCGGGATTGAGTTTAAAAGCCGCGAGGTGATGATGCAGCTTTACAAAACTCTAGTTAGGCCACACTTAGAGTACTGTGTTCAGTTCTGTTCACCTCATTATAGGAAGGATGTGGAGGCATTGGAGAGGGTGCAGAGGAGATTTTCCAGGATGCTGCCTGGATTGGAGGGTATTGAATATGAGGAGAGGCTTAAGGTGCTAGGGCTTTATTCACTGGAAAGAAGGAGGATGAGAGGAGACATGATAGAGGTATATAAAATATTGAGAGGAATAGATAGAGTAGACAGTCAGCGCCTCCTTCCCAGGGCACCAATGCTCAAGACGAGAGGTCATGGCTTTAAGGTTATGGTTGGGAGGTTCAGGGGAGATGTCAGAGGGAGGTTTTTCACCCAAAGAGTGGTTGGTGCATGGAATGCACTGCCTGGGGTGGTGGTGGAGGCAGATACATTGAACAGGTTCAAGAGCTTGTTGGATAGGCATATGGAGGAACGTGAGATAGAGGGATATGCGGGAGGAAGGGGTTAGGTAGTGTGAGGGTGGTCTGATGGATGGCACGACACGGTGGGCCGAAGGGCCTGTTTTGTGCTGTATGGTTCTATGGTAAAAGAATCTCAAAAAACATCATTACTGTTATTTTGTGCAGTCATAGTTACAACGGGCACACGGTGCAGTGCTTAAGGACCTGGACACACAGTCAAAGTCCTGAAGCACTTAGACCAAGACTTCAGTTCCACTCCCACCGTGACAAGACTATAGTTGGAAGTTCAGGAGTCTTTTGTAAATCAGCCTGGTCTGCAACGGTGAGTGTGGAGGCAGCAGAATTGTCACCCCACTACAGGAAGGATGTGGAGGCTTTGGAGAGGGTGCAGAAGAGATTCACCAAGACACTGCCTGGATCAGAGGGCATGAGCTATAAGGAGAGGTCGGACAAACTTGGGTTGTTTTAGATTAGATTTCTTTATGAGTCACATGTACATCGAAACACACAGTGAAATGCATCTTTTGCGTAGAGTGTTCTGGGGGCAGCCCGCAAGTGTCGCCACGCTTCCGGCGCCAACATAGCATGCCCACAACTTCCTTGGAATGTGGGAGGAAACCAGAGTACCCAGAGGAAACCCATGCGGGCACAGGGAGAGCGTACAAACGCAATACAGACAGTGGTTGGAATTGAACCCGGGTCGCTGGCACTGTAATAGTGTTACACGAACCGCTACACTATGACGGAGGCTGAGGGAAGACCTGATAGAGGTTTATAAAATTATGAGGGGCACAGGTAGGGTAGACATTCAGAGCCTTTTTCCCAGAGTAGAAATGTTAAGTACTAGAAGGCATGGATTTAAGGTGAGAGGGGGAAAGTTTTTTACACAGAGAGCGGTCAGTGCCTGGAACGGGCTGCCAGGGGTGGGGGTGGAGGCAGATATGATAAAGGGGTTTAAGAGGCTCTTAGATTAGCACATGGATGTGCAGATACTGGAGGGATATGGACATCGGGTGGGTAGAAGGGATTAGTTGAGTTAGGCATTCAATTACTAGTTTAATTAGTTTGGTACAACATCACTCCTGTGCGGTACTGTTCTATGTTCTTGGTTCTATATTCTATGTTGTTGGAATGCATCCATACCACGGAGGGAGATCCACTGTCCTTACCTGGCCTGTCCCTGACTCCAGACAAACACCAATGCAGTTTCCTCTTCCTCAGCCCAGGGGCAACTAAGCACAGGCAACAGATTGCCACCTCCCCGCAAACAAGTGGATTTTCCAAAAAGCAGCCAGCCTGCACACAGCAAGATCCCATAGTGTGATAGTGACCAGATATTCCAATGATATTGCTCTTTGAGCTGATTTCGCGGGACGTCAGAGAACTGGTGGTTTTACCCCACACCCTGTGAGCGGCATGTTCTGCCTTTCCCTCAGCACCGCAGGGGGGAGCTGGCTTCGAACTTTTGTGCTTGGGCCATGACGTGCTGGCTGGAAGGCCACAGAGTTGCAGAATGTTCCATATGGTGGCAGAGGTTATCCGGAATTGTGATTCTGGCTCAGTTTCCAGCATTGGAAACTGTCCACTTCCCTCCACAGATGCTGCCTGACCCGTTGAGTTCCTCCAGCACCTTTGTGTGTGGAGCAGTCTTCAGTTGAGCGTGTGGACGAGAATCCCTGGACAAGATAAACCTTTCCTGGAGCGACTGACTTTCCACATGTCTCATCTCCCTTTCCTTTAGCCGGAGAGCCCTTTATCTCCGGGCACTGGGACTGTTGAGGAATTGTATCCCAGAGTAAAAGAGGTGAGGTTAACTTCTCCCTCTCCCTCTCCCTCCTGACTGTGTCCTGCCCAATCCTGGGCAACCGTTCCAAAAGCTCAGAGCCTCCATTTCCAAGAGAGCTGGGGGTGGGGGGAATCCAAGGAAAATCCAGAGCCTTGGTGAACCTCGGAACGTTTGCGTTGGAAGTAGGAGAGGATGTGTGGGCCGGGCTGGGTGGTGGGTGACGCGGCTGTCTCACCGAGGTGGCTGGGCCTTGTTGTGACCTAATTGTGATGTCACACGGTGTCGTCTCAACCACCTGTTACTCTGTGCAGAAGATAGACAACCAGTGGAAGACGGCTGTGCCTGCTATGGCCAGGTAGGGCCTGATGCTTCTCCTTCCTATCCCGTCCTGTGCTCAAGGCCAGAGGTTCAATCCCCGGACCCAGAGCTTTGAGACAAGGGTTAGCCAGGAGGGGATGGGTTTTGTGGACCGACCCTCACCCCTCACGTCAGCTCCAGACCAAACCGACTGAGCCTTCTCTGCCTGTTGTCTGTTCTCTGCCTGTTGTCTGTTCTCTGCCTGTTGTCTGTTCTCTGCCTGTTGTCTGTTCTCTGCCTGTTGCTTGAAAGAATGGTGGTGGATTCGGATTTGGATTCGGATTTGAATTTGGATTCACATTCAGATTCTGAATCAGTTTCAGATTCAGATTATTGTCACATATACCAAAGTTCAATGCAATTCCTTGCTCGCGTGAAACCCACAAAGTAAACATAATAAGTGCTATCCATGGCAGTAATAATTACGTCTGTACTGGATCAGATAGACGAACCACCTTGCTGACAGCTGACAACAGAATCCTGAGAATCCAAAGATATCGCAGATGCGGGAAATCTGAAAAAAAACAGAACATGCTGGTAACACTCGGCAGGTCAGGTAGTGTCTGTAGGGAGAGAAGCAGTCAATGTGTCAGGTCCTGGGCCATTCATCCAGGACCTGACATGTGAATGGTTTCTCTTTCCACACATGTGGTCTGATCTGCTGTGTGTGACCACAGAGCCCGAACATGTTGTTGAGTACAGTGTGTTTGGTCCACTCTCTGATTCAGTAATTGGTTTATTATTGTTACATGTACCGAGATATTGTGGGGCAAAGGGTCTGTTCCTGTGCTTTACTGGTCTATGTGTCTGTATGTATCTCTGTAACCAACCCTCTCCTGCCCCTACACCCCTCCCTGTCTCTGTAACCCCCTCTGGCCCCTACACCCCTCCCTGTCTCTGTAAACCCCTCCAGCCCCTACACCCCTCCCTGTCTCTAACCCCCTCCGGCTCCTACACCCCTCCCTATCTCTGTAACCTCCTCTGGTGCCTGTGATCCTACAATTGGTATTGGTAATTGGTTTATTGTTGTCACATGTACCAAAGTACAGTGAAAAACTTTGTTCTGCATACCAGCCATACAGATTATTTCATCACATCAGTACATTGAGGTAGTACAAGGGTAAACAATAACAGAATGCAGAATAAAGTGTTACAGCTACAGAGGAAGTGCAGTGCAGGCAGACAATAAGGTGCAAGGTCATATCAAGGTAGATTGTGAGGTCAAGAGTCCATCCTATCGTACTAGGGACCCATTTAATAGTCTTATAACAGTGGGATAGAAGCTGTCCTTGAGCCTGGTGGTACATGCTTTCAGGCTTTTGTATCTTCTGCCTGATGGGAAGGGGGAGAAGAGAGAATGTCCAGGGTGGGTGGGGTCTTTGGTTACGTTGGCTGCTTTACCGAGGCAGTGAGAAGTGTAGACAGAGTTCATGGAGGGGAGGCTGGTTTCCGTAATGCGCTGAGCTGTGTCCACAACTCTCTGCAGTTTCTTGTGGCCTCGAGCAGAGCAGTTGCCATACCAAGCTGTGGTGCATCCGGATAGGATGATTTCTATGGTGCATCGATAAAAGTTGGTGGTACTGAGGGATCACTGCACTGTAAGGCATAACCTTTTCCAAGTCTTTACACAAGTCACCACCTCCCCACTGAGCTGGAAGTGAATCCAGATGCCCTCAGTCTTAAAGACTCATCTGAAAAACAGCACCTCTGGTTCTTGATTCCCCAACCCTGGGAAAAAGACTGCGCATTTACACTATCGAAGCCCCTCATGATTTTATACACCTCTGTAAGATCACCCCTCAGTCTCCAACGCTTCAGTGAATAAAGACCTAGCCCGATAACGCAGTCCCTCAAGTCCTGGCAACATCCTGGTAGATTTTTTCTGCACTCGTTGCAGCTCAATGGCATCTTTCCTATAGCCGGGCGACCAGAATTGAACACGATATTCCAAATGCAGTCTTGCAAACTGTCAGATAACATCCTAACTTCTGTACTTAGTGCCCTGACTGATGAAGGCCAGTGCGCCAAACATCTTCTCCTATCTGTCTGCTATCTTCACACTCCCCCCCCACATTCACCACACTCCATACGTTATTTTCCTTTTCGTCTCTGTCTGCCTCCATCTATCATCCATCTGCCACTGTCTCCCAACTCCACCCCTGCTCCCCTCCCCTCCCTGGCACTCCCTGCCTGTCACACTACAGCCCTCCTCAGTCCACCGAACACCTCCGAGTCCTTTCTCGCCTCTCTCTCTCTCCTCTTTATACCAGCCACCTCCCCTCTCCGCTCTCTGTCCTGACGCGGGATCTCGACCCGAAACGTCGACAATTCCTTCCCACCCCCCCCCCCCCCCCCGACCCCACAGATGCTGCTCGACCCACTGAGTTCCTCCAGCAGATGGTTTGTTGTGCAACTGTCATGCCGATTGTTTGGAGAAATCCATGAAAGGGTTCTGGAATAAGAGGTAATATCCAATGGGAGAATGGGGACTTGGTTGAAACATGTCAGACCCTGAGAGGTCTCGGTAGCCGGATGTGGAAGGGGTGGAAGAGTCTACAACGTGGTGCTCACTGTTGTCATGGTGTTGAAAGGTGCCTCCACCACCACCCCAGGCAGTGCTCTCTGGGTGAAAAACCTCCCTCTGACATCTCCCCTGAACCTCCCACCCATAACCTTAAAGCCATGACCTCTCGTCTTAAGCATTGGTGCCCTGGGAAGGAGGCGCTGACTGTCTACTCTATCTATTCATCTCAATATTTTATATACCTCTATCATGTCTCCTCTCATCCTCCTCCTTTCCAGTGAATAAAGCCCTAGCACCTTAAGCCTCTCCTCATATTCAATACCCTCCAATCCAGGCAGCATCCTGGTAAATCTCCTCTGCACCCTCTCCAATGCCTCCACATCCTTCCTATAATGAGGCGAACAGAACTGAACACAGTACTCTAAGTGTGGCCTAACTAGAGTTTTGTAAAGCTGCATCATAACCTCGCGGCTCTTAAACTCAATCCCGCGACTTATGAAAGCCAACATCCCATTGGCCTTCTTAACTGCTCTTTCCACCTGTGAGGCAACTTTCAATGAACTGTGAATATGAACCCCCAGATCCCTCTGCTCCTCCACACTGCCAAGTACCTTGCCGTTTACCCAGTACTCTGCCCTGGAGTTTGTCCTTCCAAAGTGTACCACCTCACACTTCTCCGGATTGAACTCCATCTGCCACTTGTCAGCCCAGCTCTGCATCCTCTCAATATCCCTCTGTAAGCTCCGACAGCCCTCCACACTATCCACAACACCGCCTATCTTAGTGTCGTCCGCAAACTTACTAACCCAGCCCTCCACCCCCTCATCTAAGTCATCTATAAATATCACAAAAAGTAGAGGTTCCAGAACCGATCCCTGCGGGACACCACTAGTCACTGCCCTCCAATCCGAGGGCACTCCTTCCACCACAACCCTCTGCTTTCTACATGCACGCCAATTCCTAATCCACACAGCCAAGCTTCCTTGGATCCCTCGGCCTCTGACCTTCTGAAGAAGCCTACCATGAGGAACCTTATCAAATGCCTTACTAAAATCCATGTAAACCACATCCACCACACTGCCCTCATCAATCTTCCTGGTCACCTCCTCAAAGAACTCTATCAGGCTTGTGAGGCAAGATCTTCCCTTCACAAAGCCATGCTGGCTGTCCCTAATCAGTCCATGATTCTCTAGGTGTTCATAAATCCTATCCCTTAGAATCCTTTCTAACAGCTTACCCACCACAGACGTGAGACTCACCGGTCTATAATTCCCTGGCCTATCCCTATTACCTTTTTTGAACAAGGGCACCACATTCGCAATCCTCCAATCCTCCGGCACCACCCCCGTAGACAACGAGGACTCAAAGATCCTTACCAGCGGTTCAGCAATCTCCTCCCTAGCCTCTCGAAGCAGCCTGGGGAAAATCCCGTCAGGCCCCGGAGATTTTTCTGTCTTAATATTATTTAACAACTTCAACACATCCTCTCTCTTGATATCAACAACCTCGAGAACATTACCCCTACCAGCACTCCCTTCCGCATCATCAAGACCCCTCTCCCTGGTGAATACCGAAGAGAAGTACTCATTGAGAACTTCTCCCACTTCCGCCGCCTCCAGGCAAATTCTCCCACCTTTGTCCTTAATCGGACCTACCTTCACCCTAGCCATCCTCCTACCCTTCACGTACTTGAAAAAGGCCTTGGGATTTTCCTGAACCCTACTTGCCAAAGCCTTTTCATGTCCCCTTCTAGCTCTCCTCAGCCCTTTCTTAAGTTCCTTCCTCGCTACCCTATATTCCTCACGGGCCCTGTCTGAACCTTGCTGCTTATACCTCACGTATGCTACCTTCTTCTCCCTAACAAGTCGTTCCACCTCTCTCGTCACCCACGGTTCCTTCACCCTGCCATTCCTTCTCTGCCTCACCAGCACATATTTATCCCTAACATCCTGCATAAGATCCCTGAACATCGACCACATCCCCATGGTACATTTTCCTTCAAAAAGGACATCCCAATTTACACTCCCAAGTTCTCTCCTTATAGCCTCGTAGTTAGCCCTTCCCCAATTGAAAAACCTCTTGTCCTCTCTGCACCTGTCCCTGTCCATGACAATTTTAAAGGTTATGGAGCAATGGTCACTGTCCCCCAAATGCTCACCCACTGATAGATCCTTCACCTGTCCCGGTTCAGTTCCTAAAACTAGATCTAACATGGCATTCCCTCTAGTTGGCCCATCAACATACTGCGTCAGGAATCCCTCCTGGACACATTTAACAAATTCTGTCCCATCTAAACCTTTGGCACTAAGCAGGTTCCAGTCTATATTTGGGAAGTTAAAGTCTCCCATTATAACAACCCTGTTATTTCTGCTTCTCTCCAAACACTGCCTGCCAATCTGCTCCTCTCCATCTCTACTGCTACCGGGGGGCCTATAGAATACTCCTAGTAGAGTAACTGCTCCTTTCTTGTTCCTTAATTCCACCCATACGGACTCTAGAGATGATCCTTCTACAACATCCATCTTTTCCACAGCCGTAACAGTGTCCCTGACCAGTATCGCCACCCCTCCTCCTCTTCTCCCCCCTTCCCAATCCCTCTTAAAACACCGAAAACCAGGAATATTCAATATCCACTCCTCTCCTGACGTCAGCCACATCTCAGTAATAGCCACGATATCAGAGTCCCCCATACTTATCCAAGCCCTCAGTTCATCTCCCTTATTCCTGACACTTCTTGCATTTAAGTAAACACACTTCAGTCCATCTACCTTACTACTTTTACAGCCTGTATTCTGCTTCTCCTTCCCCAAAGCCTCTCTACCTGTTTGATCTAACTTTTCCCCATCCCCTTCTTCCTCTGACCTACTCCTCCGGTTCCCTTCCCCCTCACAAACTAGTTTAAACCCTCCTGTACCACTCTAGCAAATCTCGCCGCAAGGATATTGGCCCCCTTCTGGTTCGGGTGTAACCCATCCTCTCTGTACAGGTCCCACCTTCCTGAGAAGAGATCCCAATGATCCAGAAATCTAAAACCCTCCCTCCTGCACCGGCTTCTCAGCAACGCATTTATCTGCCACCTCCTCCTATTCCTACCTTCACTATCACGTGGCACCGGCAGCAATCCCGAGATTGCTACCCTTGAGGTCCTGTTCCTCAATTTTCTGCCTAGCTCCCTGAACTCACTCTTCAGGACCTCATCCCCCTTCCTACCTATGTCGTTGGTGCCAACATGGACCACAACTTCTGGCTGCTCTCCCTCCCACTCAAGAATTCTGTGGACCCGATCAGTGACATCCCGGACCCTGGCACCTGGGAGGCAACATACCATCCGGGATTCATGCTCACTGCCACAGAACCTCCTGTCTGTTTCCCTGACTATCGAGTCCCCTATCACTACCGCATGTCTCTTTCCCACCCTTCCCTTCTGAGCAGCAGTACCAGTCCCAGTGCCAGAGACCTGGTAACTGCAGCTAGGCCCCTGCAGGTCATCCCCCTCAACAGCTTCCAAGGCAGAAAACTTGTTACTGAGGGGAACAGCCTCCGGGGCTCTCTGTCCTGTCTGCCTGCCTGACTTCTTCTTCCTCTTCCCTCCCCTGACAGTCACCATTATATCTGCCTCCTGAACCTCAGATGTACCTACCCTAAGGGGGGTGACTGTCACCTGATGCACCGTGTCTACATATCTCTCTCCCTCCCTTATGCTGCGCAGTGTTTGTAGCTGCGACTCCAGCTCATCAACTCTGAGCCGAAGTTCGTCCAGCCTCAAGCACTTACTGCAGATGTGGCCATCGTGGACCACAGCAAGGTCCACGAGTTCCCACATCAAACAGCTGCAGCACACCACCATGTCCTCCGTCTGACTACCTTTCTTTTTTCCCTAGTTAGTCCCACCTACAAATCTATAATGAACAAAAGATAAACCTTGCCTTTACCTACTTACCAGCTACTTACCCTCCTTGCCCCTTCACGCTGAAGCCCCTTGAGCCAAAGCCCAGAACACTCTGCTGCCACTCACTCCGCTGTCCGCTCCGACGCTGCCCGCTCTCTGGGCTGTTTCCTTTTTAAGCTGCCCGCGCCACGCCTGCGCAGTCCAGCCCCCACTCGACTACTTAAAAAACTTATTAAAAAATCTAAACCTTACACTAAAAACCCTAACAAAAACTAACCCTTACACCCAAAAACCCTAATAAAAGTGATAAACAGAGAAAACACTTAGCTGCTCCGAAGCCCTCCGAACCGAAGCCCGAGTCCTCCGAAGTTTTTTTTCTCTCCTTTTTAAGCTGCCCGCGCCGCGCCTGCGCAGTCCAGCCCCCGCTCGACTACTTAAAAAACTTATTAAAAAATCTAAACCTTATCCTGAGCCCTGAGTTATTTGGTCACTGGTGTGGGTCAAGGCTTGAGTTCGTGTCCCTCTGCATTCAAGTTAGTGCTGGCTCCCACCAAGCGGCCTCATTACTGAACACTGCCTTCCTGCAGCGTCACCTCTCGAAATGCGCGGCTAATCTCGAAAACCAACCGTTGTGAGGGTAAAGTTTGTTACCAGTGGAAAACTTGTGTCCCCCTTGCTGCAACGCTGGGACTTGGCATTCATCATTAACCCCAGCTATAGATGACTGGATGTTAACTGCCTCGCTTTGTTCGATATACTGAAGGTTGCGTTTGTATAATTAATGAGGAACTATGGGTATTCAGAGAATTAAATGTTGCCCGTAGCGCTGATCTTTAAACCCTCTCCCTCTGTGCTGTGACTGGGATATTTCACTCACCCCGCCGTACAGGGAGGGCATGAGTATCAGTTCTTGCTTCACACCGTTACTCAGGCACTTACTGCCGGTGGGGGACTGTAGGGGTGTCACACTCCCAGAGGTGCTGCTTTTCAGATGAGGCTTTAAGACTGAGGGCATCTGGGTTCACTTCCAGCTCAGTGGGGAGGTGGTGACTTGGTTAAAGACATGAAAAAGGTTATGTCTTATAGTGCAGTTCTCCTTCAGTACCACCCCTCCCACAGTGTGACCCCCCCTCAGTACTGCCCCCCACAGTGTGACCCTCCCTCAGTACTGCCCCTCCCACCCCCCACAGTGTGACCCTCCCTCAGTACCACCCTTCCCACAGTGTGGCCCTCCCTCAGCACCGTCCCTCCCACGTGTGACCTTCCCTCAGTACGACCCCTCCCACAGTGTGACCCTCCCTCAGTACTGCCCCTCCCACCCCCCACAGTGTGACCCTCCCTCAGTACCACCCTTCCCACAGTGTGGCCCTCCCTCAGCACCGTCCCTCCCACGTGTGACCTTCCCTCAGTACGACCCCTCCCACAGTGTGACCCTCCCTCAGTACTGCCCCTCCCACCCCCCACGGTGTGACCCTCCCTCAGTACCACCCTTCCCACAGTGTGGCCCTCCCTCAGCACCGTCCCTCCCACGTGTGACCTTCCCTCAGTACGACCCCTCCCACAGTGCAGCATTTAAGGTGAGAGGGGAAGAGTCCAAAGGAGATGCATGGGGCAAGTATTTCACACAGAGGGTGGTGGGTGCCTGGAACAGGCTGCCAGGGGTGGGGGTGGGGGCAGATACGAAGATATGCAGGGAATGGAGGAATGTGGATCACGTGCAGACAGAAGAGATTCGGCATCATGTACGGCACAGACACTGTGGGCTGAAGGGCCTGTTCCTGTGCTGTACTTGTGGAGGGAGAAACAGAATCTTGAGTCTGGGACCCTTTGGTCAAAACTGGGAAAGGGAGAAAATCAGTTAGTTTCCCCAGCAGAGAACGTTGGGGAGGGCTGGGCAGAAGAACGGGAATATCTGCGATAGGGTGAGACTAAGTGGGCTGATGAGGGAATTTAGAGACAGGTTATGCTTCTTTGAATATCTGTTGTTCCTGTTTGTTTTGTTTGTCACTCAGAATTCTCTCCTTCAGCCTCTCTGCTGCTCCATCACTCTTCCCACACGCCGCTCCTTCTAACCTCCCACTGGTCCCTTTCCTGAGCCCTGCAGTCTGAGATTAGTTGGTCTCGCTCCTGAGGTGGGCTTGTTCTGGTGAAGGAGGGAGTTTTGTGCTGCAGTATGCTGTCAGACCACAGGAGGGCAGCAAGACTCCAACCCCGGTCCCCAGGAATGACACTGGTGAAATAAACCTTCATTGTCAGACCCAGCTCTGTGTGTGTGCGTGTGCGCGTGTGTGTGTGCGTGCATTTGCGTGTGCGTGTGTGCGTGTGTGTGCATGCGTGTGTGCGTGTGTGTGTGTGCGTGTGTGTGTGTGCGTGCGTGTGTGTGTGTGCGTGTGTGTGTGCGTGCGCGTGTGTGTGCGTGTGTGTGTGCGTGTGTGTGTGTGCGTGCGTGTGTGTGTGTGCGTGTGTGTGTGCATGCGTGTGTGCGTGTGCGTGTGTGTGCGTGCGCGTGTGTGTGCGTGTGTGTGTGCGTGTGTGTGTGTGCGTGTGTGTGTTTTCATGTATGTGTGTATTTGTGCACGTTTATGTTTGTCTGAATGTCTGAATGTGTGAGTGTTTGTGTGTGTGTTGGTATGTATGTGTGTGTTTGTATGTGTGTGTGTGTTGTGTGTGTGTGTTTGTTTGCGTGCATGTCTGTGTCATGTGTGTGTTTGTATGTGTGTGTTTGTGTGTGTGTGTCTGTGTCATGTGTGTGTGTTTGTATGTGTGTATTTGTATGTGTGTGTGTGTGTGTGTGTGTGTGTGTGTTGTGTGTGTGTGTGTATCTGAGCTGTGAGTTAATCACCTTTGTCCATGCCCCTACACCCCGGGGTGTAAGAACTGAGCCAATTATTGACCAGTTCACACTCCCCTTGAACATCACTGATGAACCAACAGTGAGGCTTCACACTGAGACCAAGGTCCCAGTCGATGAACTTCTCGAGCCCACCTCTCTGTCTGTCTCCACCTATCACCTACAGCCTCTATCCCTCCCTGACCTACACACTACTATACACTGGCAATCTCTCCCCTCCCCTCTCAGTCCTGATGCAGAGTCTCAACCTGAAAAGTCAGCACACCTTTTGTCTCCACAGATGCTGCTTGCCCTGCTGAGTTCTTCCAGTGTTCTGTTTTTCTAGTTTTAGACTCCCCTACCCTGGGGAAAAGACCGTGACCATCCACCTTATCGATGCCCCTTGTGATTTTATAAACCTCTATAAGGTCACCCCTCAGCCTCCTTCACCGCAGGGAAAACAGTCCCAGCCTATCCAGCCTCTCCTTATAATTCAAGCCCTCCAGTCCCGGCAACATCCTTGTGAATCGTTTCTGCGCCTTCTCCAGCTTAATCACATCCTTCCTATCGCTGGGCGACCAGAACTTCACACGATATTCCACCGAGGTCTCACCAACGTCTTGTACAGTTGTAACATGACATTCCCAACTCCTGCACTCAATGCCCCATGTGATGAAGGTAAACTTCTCAAACATCTTCACCACCCTGTCTAATGTGCTGCCACTTTCAGGGAATCATGTACAAGAGCCTGGAAGCACGTACCACCAGGCTCAAGGACAGCTTCTAACCCACTGTTATAAGACTATTGAATGGTTCTCTAGTACGATAAGATGGACTCTTGACCTCACAATCTACCTCATCGTGGCCTTGCACCTTATTGTCTGCCTGCACTGCACTTTCTCTGTAACTGTAACACTTTATTCTGCATTCTGTTATTGTTTTCCCCTGTACTACCTCAATGCACTGATGTGATGAAATGATCTGTATGGATGGCGTGCAAAACAAAGTTTTTCACTGTTCCTGGGTACATGTGACAATAATAAACCAATTTACCATTTCGCACGCACAAAACC
Source organism: Pristis pectinata (assembly GCF_009764475.1). Taxonomy (NCBI): domain Eukaryota; kingdom Metazoa; phylum Chordata; class Chondrichthyes; order Rhinopristiformes; family Pristidae; genus Pristis; species Pristis pectinata. The sequence goes on from NC_067415.1 coordinate 3,038,971, forward strand.
ATGCTAACTACCAGCTTCTGACATCATTCCCACACTCCTCCTCTCTCCCGACCCATCGCCCCTCCTCACCTGGATCCACCTATCATCTGCCAGCTCTTGCTCCACCCCTTCCCCTCGGCCGCCTCCCCTCCACTCTTTCAGTCCTGATGAAGGGTCTCGACCCAAAATGTCGACTGTCCGTTTCCCTCCACAGATGCTGCCCGACCCGCTGAGTTCCTCCAGCATCTTGTGTGTGTGGCTCCAGATTTCCAACGTCTGCAGTCTCCTGTGTCTCCACGTCGCTGACCAGTCCTTGCCTGTCCATTAGTGCTGCTGGCATTTGTCAGCCCGTTGTCTGAATGTTGCTTTGCTTTTGCTGTGTGCTGAGCAGGTGCACTGTATCCAAGTGCGCCTGTTCCTCCCCAGCACATAGAACATAGAACAGTACAGCACAGAACAGGCCCTTCGGCCCACAATGTTGTGCCAACATAGCTAATCCCTCCTACCTACAGAATGCCCATGTCCCTCCATTTTCTTCTTATTCATGTGCCCATCCAAGCCCCCATTAAAAGCCCCCAATGAATTTGCCTCCACCACCCTGTCAGGCGATGCATTCCAGGCATCCACCATAGAACCATAGAACACTACAGCACAGAAAACAGGCCATTCGGCCTGTCTAGTCTGTGCCGAAACTTTATTCCGCTAGTCCCACTGACCTGCACCCAGTCCATAACCCTCCAGACCTCTCCCGTCCATGTACCTATCCAATTTATTCTTAGAACTTAAGAGTGAGCCCGCATTTACCACATCAGATGCAGCTTGTTCCACACTCCCACCACTCTTTGAGTAAAGAAGTTCCCCCTAATGTTCTCCCTAAACCTTTCCCTTTTCACCATAAAGCCATGTCCTCTCGTACTTATCTCTCCTAGGTGGAAAGAGCCTACTTGCGTTTGCTCTGTCTGTACCCCTCATAATTCTGTAAACCTCTATCAAATCTCCCCTCATTCTTCTACGCTCCAAGGAATAAAGTCCTAACCTGTTCAATCTTTCCCTGTAACTCAACTCCTGAAGACCCGGCAACATTCTAGTAAATCTCCTCTACACTCTTTCAATCTTACTGATATCCTTCCTATAGTTAGGTGACCAGAACTGCACACAATACTCCAAATCTGGCCTCACTGTTGTCTTATACAACCTCACCATAACATCCCAACTCCTATACTCAATACTTTGATTTAGGAATGCCAGGATGCCAAAAGCCTTCTTTACAACCCTGTCTACCTGTGACGCCACTTTCAGGGAATTTTGTATCTGAACTCCCAGATCCCTTTGTTCCTCTGCACTCCTCAGTGCCCTACCATTTACTGTGTATGTCCTACTTTGATTTGTCTCTGACCACTCTCTGAGCAAAAAACGTGCCCCTCTGTTCTGAACCTACCCCCTCTCACCTTAAATGCATGCCCTCTGGTATTGGATCTTTCAATACTGGGAAAAAGATATTGCTTGTCCACCCTATCTATGCCCCTCATCATTTTGTACACCTCCAACAGATCTCCCCTCAGCACATCCGTTATTGGCCATTCACCCTGTCCACCCAGGATATGTCCTCTTCTCGTTACTACTATCAGGGAGGTATTGGTATTGATCTTTATTTTCACTTGTACCAAAGTATAGTGAAAAACTTGTCTTGCATACCGATCGTACAGGTCAATTCATTACACAGTGCAGTTACATTGAGTTAGTACAGAGTGCATTGATGTAGTACAGGTAAAACAATAACAGTACAGAGTAAAGTGTCACAGCTACAGAGAAAGTGCAGTGCAATAAGGTGCAAGGTCACAACAAGGTAGATCGTGAGGTCAGAGTCCATCTCATCGTATAAGGGAACCATTCAATAGTCTTATCACAGTGGGGTAGAAGCTGTCCTTAAGTCTGGTGGTACGTGCCCTCAGGCTCCTGTATCTTCTACCTGATGGAAGAGGAGAGAAGAGAGGATGTCCCGGGTGGGTGGGGTCTTTGATTATGCTGGCTGCCTCACCAAGACAACGAGAGGTAAAGACAGAGTCCAAGGAGGGGAGACTGGTGTCTGTGATGCACTGGGGTGTGTCCACAACTCTCTGCAGTTTCTTGCGGTCCTGGGCAGAGCAGTTGCCGTACCAAGCCGTGATACATCCAAATAGGATGCTTTCTATGGTGCATCGGTAAAAGTTGGTGAGTGTCAAAGGGGACAAACCGAATTTCTTTAGCCTCCTGAGGAAGTAGAGGCGCTGGTGAGCTGGAGGCTGAAGACCCACACTCAACGATTCAGGAACAGCTTCTTCCCCTCCGCCATCAGATTTCTGAATGGTCCGTGAACCCATGGACACTCCCTCGTTATTCCTCTTTTGCACTATTTATTTATCTTTGTAGCTTAGAGTAATTTTATGTCCTGCACGGTACTGCTGCCACAAAACAACACACTTCACGACATGTCAATGATAATAAACCTGACTGATTTGTCATCACAAGGCCCTGCCTCTGCACTACTGTGATTGGTCACTTGTCACATCTTCAGCAGCAGCCTTTGGTAAACTGAAAGCTGATTGGATGATTCAAACACCCATTTTTCCCCCATTTCTGACAAATTTTCTAAGATTTAGGGAAACCTTTCATGGATCCTGTAACATTTTTCTCTTTTATTTTCTTTGCCTTATTAGTTGGTGGTAGCAGTTTCTAGGGTCAAGTGTTTATCTCCCTGGGACCAGACTGGAGAGGCGATGACCCTCCAGAGGCAGCAACGTCCAACACTGTGACTTTACACCTCATTCACACTTCCTCTTCCCTCTTCTTTAAGTAAAAACAATGATTTACACGCAGGTAAATTTATCAAATCAGTTCTACATAGAACACAGAACAGTACAGCACAGGAATAGGTCCCTCTGCCCACAATGTCTGTGCCAAACTCATTACACTAGTAATAAGATCTTTATCAGTCACATGTACATCGAAACACACAGTGAAATGCATCTTTTTGCGTAGAGTGTTCTGGGGGCAGCCCACAAGTGTCGCCACGCTTCCGGCACCAACATAGCATGCCCACAACTTCTTAACCTGTACATCTTTGGAATGTGGGAGGAAACCAGAGCACCCGGAGGAAACCCACGCAGACACGGGGAGAACGTACAACCTCCTTACAGACAGCGGCCGGAATTGAACCTGGGTCGCTGGTGCTGTAATAGCGTTATGCTAACCACTACACTACCGTGCCTGTTAAACACCTAACTAAGCTAATCCATTCTGCCTGCACAAGGTCCATACCCCTCTGTTCTCCGCACATTCATGTGCCTATTAAGAGCCTCCTAAACACCTCTATTGTATCTGCCTCCACCACCACCCCTGGCAGCGCATTCCAGGCACCCACCACTCTCTGTGTAAAAAAAAACTTGCCTCGCACATCTCCTTTGAACTTTCCGCCTCTCACCTTAACTGCATGCCCTCTGGTATTTGACATTTCAACCCTGGGAAAAAGATACCGACTGTCTACTCTATCTATGTCCCCCATAAACCTCTATCAGGTCTCCCCTCAGCCTCTGCCGCTCCAGAGAAAACAACCCAAGTTTATCCAACCTCTCCTTTTAGCTCATGCCCTCTAATGTCGATAAAATGTGGATGTCACAGAAAATGCCAGCGTTTATTGATCATCACTAATAACTTCTGAGCTGAGGAGGCAGTGAGGGATCAACCACATTAGTGGGTCTGGAGTCACGTACAGGTCAGACCATGTAAGGAGGGCAGATATCCTCCCTGTATAGGTCCTGTAATTAGTCATCACTGGGTAGACTGTTAAGAAAAGTTTGATACTTAATTATTAAGCGAAGGGTTAGCACAGTGGTGCAGCAGGTAGTGCTGCTGCCTCGCTGCTTCAGAGACCCAGGTTCGATCCTGACCTCGGGCACTGCCTGTGTGTGGAGCTTGCACGTTCTCCCTGTGACTGCGTGGATTTCCCCCGGGGTGCTACTGATTCCTCCCACATCCCAACGACGTGCAGGGTCGGTTGGTTAACTGTGCACTGTAAATTGCCCCCGGTGTGTGGGTGAGGGGTAGAATCAGGGGGGAGCTGATGGGAATCTGGGGAGAATAAGTTGCAGGGGAGTGTGAGTGGGACAGAGCGGATTGCTCTCGATCTTACAGAGGTGTATGAAATCCTGAGGGGCATCGATAGGGTTGGGGAATCAAGAACTAGAGGGCACAGGTTTAAGGTGAGAGGGAAGAGATTTAGTAGGAAGCTGAGGGGCAAATTTTTTACATAAAGTGTGGTATGTTTGTGGAACGAGCTGCCAGAGGAAGTGGTTGAGGCAGGTGCATTAACAACATTTAAAACACAGTTGGACAGGTCCATGGATAGGAAAGGTTTAGAGGGCATATGGGCCAAACGCAGGCAAATGGGACTAGCTTAGATGGGCATCTTGGTCGGCATGGACCAGTTGGGCCCTAGGGCCTGTTTCCGTGCTGTATGACTCTATGACTCTAACTATGACTGTGTCAGTATTTACAGGGGGTCCCGGGGAGTGTGTCAGTATTTACAGGCGGGTCCCAAGGAGCGTATCAGTATTTACAGGGGGATCCGGGGAGTGTGTCAGTATTTACAGGGGGTCCCGGGGAGTGTGTCAGTATTTACAGGGGGTCCTGGGGAGTGTGTCAGTATTTACAGGGGGTCCCGGGGAGTGTGTCAGTATTTACAGGGGGTCCCGGGGAGTGTGTCAGTATTTACAGGGGGTCCCGGGGAGTGTGTCAGTATTTACAGGGGTCCCGGGGAGTGTGTCAGTATTTACAGGGGGTCCCGGGGAGTGTGTCAGTATTTACAGGGGGTCCTGGGGAGTGTGTCGGTATTTACAGGAGGTCCCAGGGAGTGTGTCAGTGTTTCTGTCCGGGGAGTGTGTTTACCAGCAGTGTGACAACATTCACAGTAATATTGCACCAGATCCAACTTCCCCAAAGCCTGTCCCGACAGCTGCTGAGGCGTTTGGTGGAGGTGGGTCTGGTGTCCGTGCCACTAACGTTGCCCAACCACTTCCCTGTCACTGCAGCCTCAACGTCCACACTGACAGCCCCCCCACTCCTGGGAAAGAGCTGCCAGTTTTGTCTGGGTACAGCACTGAAGGACCCCTGTCACCTCCCATCCCTTGGGCAGGTTGGAGGGAGAGAGAACACTCGGGGTGCTCCGGTTTCCTCCCACATCCCAAGGATGCGCAAGGGTTAATTGGCTGGTGTAAATTGCCCCCGGTGTGTGGGTGAGGGATTTGGTGGGAATGTGGGGAGGATAAGTTGCAGGGGAGTGTGAGAGGGACAGAGGGGATTGCTCTTGATCTTACAGAGGGGTACGAAATCAGGAGGGGCATAGACTGCTATTGGGATTGGTTTATTATTGTCACTTGTACCGAGGAACAGTGAAAAACTTGTCTTACAAACCGATCGTACAGGTCAATTCATTACACAGTGCAGTTACGTTGAGTTAGTACAGAGTGTATTGAGGTAGTACAGGTAAAAACAATAACAGTACAGAGTAAAGTGTCACAGCTGCAGAGAAAGTGCAGTGCAATAAGGTGCAAGGTCACAACAAGGTAGATCGTGAGGTCAGAGTCCATCTCATCGTATAAGGGAACCGTTCAGTAGGCACGGTAGCGTAGCGGTTAGCGCGATGCTATTACAGCGCCAGTGATCGGGGTTCGATTCCCGTCGCTGTCTGTAAAGAGTTTGTATGTTCTCCCGTGTCTGCGTGGGTTTCCTCCGGGTGCTCCAGTTTCGTCCCACATTGCAAAGACGTCTGGGTAGGTTAATATAGGTTTAAAATGGGCAGCGCGGGCTCGTTGGGCCGGAAGGGCCTGTTACCACACTGTAAATAAAATTTTTTTTAAAATTTAATTTATTACAGTGGGGTAGAAGCTGTCCTTAAGTCTGGTGGTACATGCCCTCAGGCTCCTGTATCTCCTACCCCATGGGAGAGGAGAGAAAAGAGAATGTCCCGGGTGGGTGGGGTCTTTGATTATGCTGGCTGCTTCACCAAGACAACGAAAGGTAAAGACAAAGAGTCCAAGGAGGGGAGGCTGGTGTCTGTGATGCGCTGGGCTGTGTCCACAACTCTCTGCAGCTTCTTGCGGTCCTGGGCAGAGCAGTTGCCGTACCAAGCCGTGATGCATCCAGATAGGATAGGGTGAATGCACACAGTCTTTTTCCCAGGGTTGGGGAATCAAGAACTGGAGGGCACAGGTTTAAGGTGAGAGGGGAGAGATTTAATAGGAACCTGAGGGGTAGCATTTTTACACAAAGTGTGGTATGTATGCGGAGTGAGCTGGAAGTGGTTGAGGCAGGTACAGCAACAACTTTTTAAAAGACAGTTGGACAGGTGTGTGGATAGGGTCACACCAAACCTGGATAGTTTGGCAAGGAGCTTCTTGACAAATGTTCTGCTAACGTTGGTCACACAGGTGAGACTTGATCTCTGTATTTGCTTTTAAGGGAGGACAGACTGAGTCACTGTACAGGGGTTAATTGGGGTCAGATGGGCAAAGGTGAAAGGTCGTGCCCTGGGGTGTTTACCCCTGAGTTCACAATATCAGAGGGAACTGACCCGCACAGAGCAGATGTGGAGAGGATGTTTCCATCAGTGGGAGAGTCCAGGACCCAAGGGCACAGCCTCAGAATAAAGGGACGTCCCTTTAGAACTGAGGTGAGGAGGAATTTCTTCAGCCAGAGGGTGGTGAATCTGTGGAACTCGTTGCCTCAGAGAGCCGTGGAGGCCAAGTCATTGGGTGTATTTAAGGCAAAGATTGATAGGCTCTTGATTGGTAAGGGGATCAAGGGTTAATGGGGGAATGGGGTTGAAATAAGTAGCCATCACTGAATGGCAGAGCAGACTCGATGGGCCAACTGTCCTGCTCCTATATCTTATGGTCTTATGGAACCATAGAAAGCATCCTATCTGGATGCATCACGGCTTGGGATGGCAACTGCTCTGCCCAGGACCGCAAGGAACTGCAGAGAGTTGTGGCCACAACCCAGCACATCACGGACACCAGCCTCCTCTCCATGGACTCTGTCTACAGTTCCCACTACCTTGGTGAAGCATCAAAGACCCCACCCACCCTGGACATTCTCTCTTCTCCCCCCTCCCATTGGGCAGAAGATACAAAAGCTTGAAAGCACGTACCACCAGGCTCAAGGACAGCTTCTATCCCACTGTTGTAAGACACTTGAACAGACCTCTCCTACGCTAAAGATGAACTCTTGATCTCTCAATCAACTTCGTCGTGGCCCTTGCACCTTATTGTCTGCCTGCACTGCACTTTCTCTGTAACTGGAACACTCTATTCTGCATTCTGTTTTTATTTCCTTTTGTACGACCTCGATGTACTGATGTGTGGAATGATCTGTCTGGATGGCGCGCAGACAAAAGCTCTTCACCGTATCTCGGTACGTGTGACATTAATAAATCAGTTTCCAATTACCACCCTTACAGTCCTGCCCCATTCTACAAAATCACAGCTGGTCCTCAAACTGGACCCTACTCTCCTGACATCCCTCCATTCCCCAGAATACCAGGACACAGCCCCTTGACAGGAGAACATTCAAAGAAGTGTCTGGAAGCATGGTTTCATTGCTGGAGCGGTCAGTCTGTGGACAGGCCCCAACAGGGGTCAAGGAGGACTGGGAGTGTGGTGTTTAAATGGAAATTCAGAAAACAGAGCGAAGGCAATAATATTTTCAATCCTGTATGCAGATAATTTGAGGTGTGATGTCGGTTATGTGTAGTATCCTTCTACAGAGAGTAGGAGACATCCCAGAGCTCTGCCCATTGGTAGAACGCCTTGCCCTAGATTGGTAGAGACTTGTCAACAGTAACTGAGCAGTGGGAATCAACAACAATGCTCACTTCACTTAAGTTCATTTTCTGAACCTGGGTACCACTGGTAGGATCAGCATTTATTGCCCATCCCCAACTGCCCCTTGAGAAGATGGTGGTGAGCTGCCTGCTGGTACTACCACTGTTGCTCTGGTGGTTTCCCCATAAGAATTATTGTGTCGCCCCATTATAGGAAGGATGTGGAGGCTTTGGAGAGGGTGCAGAAGAGGTTCACCAGGATGCTGCCTGGATTAGAGGGCATGAGCTATAAGGAGAGGTTGGGCAAACTTGGGTTGTTTTCTCTGGAGCGTCGGAGGCTGAGGGGAGACTGGATAGAAGTTTACAAAATTATGAGAGGTAGCGATAGGGTAGACCGTCTGAGTCTGTTTCCCAGGGCAGAAAAGTCAATTACCAGAGGACGTTCTTTTAAGGTGAGAGGGGGAAAGTTTAAGAGATGCGTGGGGCAAGTTTTCACACAGAGAGTGGTGGGTGCCTGGAACGGGCTGCCAGGGGTGGTGGTGGAGGCAGATACAATAGTGGCATTTAAAAGGCTGTTAGACACATGAATATGCGGGGAATGGAAGCATGTGGATCTTGTGCAGGCAGAAGGGATTTAGTTTACACTGTCCACACTTTTCACTGCCTCGTTAAAGCAGCCAATATAATCAAAGACCCCTCCCACCCCGGTCATTCTCTCTTCTCCCCCCTCCCATCGGGCAGAAGATACAAAAGCCTGAAAGCACGTACCACCAGGCTCAAGGGCAGCTTCTATCCTGCTATTGTAAGACTCTTGAACAGTTCCCTGGTACGATAAGATGGACTCTTGACCTCACAATCTACCTTGTCATGGCCTTGCACCTTATTGTCTGCCTGCACTGCACTTTCTCTGTAACTGTAACACTTTATTCTGTATTCTGTTATAGTTTTCCCTTGTACTACCTCAATGCACTGATGTGCTGAAATGATCTGTCTGGATGGCATGCAAAACAAAGTTTTTCACTGTTCCTCGGTACATGTGACAATAATAAACCAATTACCAATTTGTGTTGGAGAGGGTCCAGAGGAGGTTTACAAGAATGATCCTGGGGGTGAAAGGGTTAATGTATGAGGAGTGTTTGATGGTTCTGGGCCTGTACTCACTGGAGTTTAGAAGGATGAGGCGGGGATCTCATTGAAACCTACAGAATATTGAAAGGCCTGGATAGAGTGGATGTGGAGAGGATGTTTCCAGTAGTGGGAGAGTCTAGGACCAGAGGGCACAGCCTCAGAATAAAAGGACGTCCCTTTAGAACAGAGATGAGGAGGAATTTCTTTAGCCAGAGGGTGGTGAATCTGTGGAATGTGTTGCCACAGACGGCTGTGGAGGCCAAGTCACTGGGTGCATTTAAAGTGCAGGTTGATAGGTTCTTGATTAGTGAGGGTGTCAAAGGTTACGGGGAGAAGGCAGGAGAATGAGGTTGAGAAGGAAAAATAAATCAGCCATGATCGAATGGCAGAGCAGACTCAAAGGGCCGAATGGCCTAATTCTGCTCCTATGCCTTATGGTCTTATGATCTTAGTTTAATTTGGCATCGTGTTCGGCACACACATGGTGGGTTGAAGGGCCTGTTCCTGTACTGTACTGTTCCATGTTCTACATTCTGATGATGTTGGTCCAACAATTTAATAACATCACATAACTCCACATGCCTGTCTACCTGCGGTAACCTTTCACCTTGTTGCTTAATAAGAATCTATCTGTCTGCTTCCAATGCTCTTCGAGGGAGTTCTGAAGACTCACCTCACTCTGGGAGAAAACATTTCACACATCCCTGTCTGAAATGAACAACCCTCTATCTTTGAACAGACTCCTTAGTTTGAGATTTTCCCATGAAGAGATACATCCTCAAAGTCAAAGTCGTTTATTGTCAGATGCACAAGTCCATGTGTGCACAGGTGCAATGAAAAACTTACTTGCAGCAGCATCACAGGCACAGAGCATCAGATAAGCAGCATTCACAGGGAAAGCATAAATTAAGCGCAAGTCCCTTTTAGTGCAAAGTGGTCATAGTGTTGTTAAACTGTTGTGATCAGGGTTGTGCCGGTTGGTTCAAGAACCGAATGGTTGAAGGGAAGTAGCTGTTCCTGAACTTGGTGGTGTGGGGACTTCAGGCTTCTGTACCTCCTGCCCGATGGGAGCTGCGAGAAGATGGCATGGCCCGGATGGTGGGGAATCTTTGCTGATAGATGTTGCCTTCTTGAGGCAGCACCTCCTGTAGATACTCCCGATGGTGGGGAGGGATGTGCCTGTGATGTATTGGGCAGAGTCCACTACTCTCTGCAGTTTCTTGCGTTCCTGCACATTTGAATTGCCGTACCAGACCGTGATGCAACCAGTCAGGTTACTTGCAACAGTACATCTGTAGAAGTTTGTTAGAGTGTTCGGTGAAAAGCTGAACCTCCTTAACCTTCTAAGAAAGTAAAGACGCTGGCACGCCTTCCTTGTGATTGCATCTGTGTGCTGGGATCAGGTCATCCCCCCGCAACGAACGTGTAAAGACCCCTTCACATCTTGTACTTTCTCAATCAAGTCCTATCTCCTATCTAGTGGATACAAGCCCAGTCTGTCTAACATTCTCTCAAACTCCCCTCATGGAAAGCTTGGGGAGAAATTGCTGTGGCCCTGACAGAGATTTTTGTATCTTTCTTCGCCACAGTTGTGGTGCTGGAAGACTGGAGGGTGGCTGATGTTGTGTCTTTATTTGGAAAGGGCTACAAGGACAAGCCAGGGAACTAGAGGCCAAAGAACCTGGCAGTGGTGGGAAAGCTGCTGGAGTGGATTCTGAGAGACAGGATCTATTTGCATTTTGAATGTACGAGGCTGAGGGGTGACCTTTTACTGGTTTGTAAAACCATGAGGGGCACAGATAAGGTGGATGGTCTCAGTTTTTTTCCCAGGGTAGGAGAGTCTAAGAGTAGAGGGCATGCATTTTAGATGAGAGGGGGTGAGTTCAAAGGAGATGTGTAGGGCAGGTTTCTTTACACAGAGGGTGGTGGGTGCCAGGAATGTGCTGCCAGGGGTGGGGGTGGAGGCAGATACGATAGAGGCAGTTATGAGACTCTTAGGCACGTGAATGTGCAGAGGATGGAGGGATATGGACATTGGGTGGGCAGAAGGGATTAGTTTAGTTGGCCACTTAATTACTAGTTTAATTAGTTCGGCACAACATTGTGGGCCGAAGGGCCTGTTCCTGTGCTGTTCTATGCTTTAAGTTCTCAATGGGACAAGCTCAAGTAGACAACTTGGCCGGCACAGATAAGTTGGGCTGAAGGGCCTGTTGCTGTGCTGTATAAGCTCCATGACTCTGAAAGACAACCCACCCATTCCAGATGTTTGTCTGGTGAACCTTCTCTGAACTGCTTCAGGCACACAGTGACCTGGCATCTGCGGCTTTGTCCACGATGTGTTGGAGCCACTCTCCTGTTTGGAATCTGGGTCTTTATTTACAAAGGACTTCCCGTCCTGGCTGAGTCTTTCCGTTCTCGAAGCTGGGGTGGAATCAGTGGGCATTAGGACCTATCAGACTCCCAGACACTCTGGAGCTGGCTTTTAGAATATTTATTCCATTTTTGTGGCTTTTTATAAATTTCCTTGACAGCCAAAAGCTGGTGGCTGCTTCCTCACACCCGCCCCACACCATCGCTGGGGGCCGAGCAGGTGTGGACTGATAGTTCTGCCCCCTCCCCCTGTCCTCACCCCTCCATCCTCCCATTAATATGTAAAGTGCAGTCTCACTGGGGAGCTGGGAAACTGTGTGTGTGTGTGTGTGTGTGTGTGTGTGTGAGTGTGTGTGTGTGTGTGTGTGTGTGTGTGTGTGCGTGCGCGTGTGTGTGTGAGAGAGAGAGGAAGAGAGAGAGAGAGGGAGAGAGAGGGAGAGAGAGAGCGCGGGTGTGTGTGTGTGTTGAGTTGCAGAACAAGGGGCAGGCAGAGGCTGAAGCAGTGCAGAGCAGCAGCAGTATGCAAGCATGGTTCTAATACTGCATCACATCCTCATTGCACTCTTTCAATCTTTCAGGCGAGGACAGCAAGGCACGGTGAAACCAGAGAGTGAGCCAGCTCAGTCTGTTGCTGTCCAGGTAAGCAGTGCGGTGGCTTCCAGTCTTATTGTGTACAGCCAGGATGGTTTCGAATTGGGTGTGTGTTTGAGTTGTGTGTGTGTTTTCAGGTCTGTGTGTGTGTGTGTGTGTGTTCGTGTGTGTGTGTGTTCGTGTGTGTGTGTGTTCGTGTGTGTGTGTGTGTGTGTTCAGGTCTGTGTGTGTGCGTGTGCCTGTCTGAGTGTCTCTGTGTATATGTCTTTGTGTGTGTGTGTCGATCTATTTATGTGTGTGTCATTATATTTGTGTGTGTGTGTCTGTATATGTATGTGTGTGTGTATGTACACATGTGTATGTGTAAATCTGTGTGTGTGTGTACGTGTGCCTGTGTGTGTGTCTCTGTGTGCCTGTGCGTGTATATCTGTGTGTGTGTGTGAGTCTCTGTGTGTGTGTGTGTCTATGATTATGTGTGTGTGTTTGTATGTCTGTGCATTCCTGTGTGTGTGTGTATGTATGTGTGTATCTGTTTCTGTGAGTGTATCTGTCTGTGTGCCTGTGTGTGTGTATCTGTGTCTGTGTGTGTATCTGTGTATGTGTGTATGTATCTGTGTGTGTCTGTGTGTGGGGGTTGTGTGTGTGCCTGTGTTTGTGGGGTGTGTGTGTCTGCTTCTGTGTGTGTGTCTATGTGTGTATATGTGTGTGTGTCTGTGTGTGTGTGTCTATGTGTGTTTGTACCTATGTGTATGCATGTGGGTGTCTGTGCCTATGTGTGTGTGTATGCACGTGTGTGTGTGTCTGTATGTGTGTGTATGCATGTGTGTGTATATCTGCGCTCGTGTGTGTGTCTATGTATGTGTGTGTTTGCGTCTGTGTGTGTGGATGTCTGTGTGTGAGTGAGTGTGTGTGTGTGTGTGTGTGTGAGAGTGTGTGTGTGTGTGAGTGAGTGTGTGTGTGTGTGTGTGTGTGTGTGTGTGTGTGTGTGTGTGTGCGTGCTGCACAGGGGAAGGCAGCAGGGGCCAGTGAAGCCCGGTTAGCGGTGTGGGAGACTCCCACCCACCCCTGTGTCTGCAGTCCTGGGGTGTGGGCTTTGGGACAGGAGACAACAGAGGGTAATTGAGGTTGAGGCAGTGCACACGGGGTTAACCCTTCGCTGGCCCAGAGTGCTGCCACTGCTGGCCTTGTATACCCTGCCCCTGCCACCCCCTCTCCCCTCGCCACAGCCCTCTGTTTATGGGGTCACTGTCTGTAACAATCCTTCAACCAACACCCCCCCCGTAGCCCCCCAGCCTCTCTCTCCCTCCCACCCTCACTCCCCATGCTCCTCTCACCCCTCCTCCACCTCATTTTCCACCTCCTTCCTCCCTCCTCTTCGTTCCCCCCCCCCCCCACCTCTCCTGACCCCTGTCCTCCCCGCTGGGTACGATCCCGTGAATCCGAGCTGGCTCCTGGGAATGCAGCCAGTTGGAATAAATTGGGTTGGGGGGGCGGTGGGGGTGTGGATGAGAGTTTGGAAGGGGGGGGTGAAGTCCCCCCACACCCCCATGACCCTCCCCACTCTGCAGCCAAGAGAGTGGTGAAGCCAGTGTTGGTGAGTCTCACACAGTCGATTGGCTGTCTCCTTGCTCTGTCTCTGTGGACGCTCCCTAACATGTAATGGCTCCCCTCCCCCCAAATGTTCCCATGGGGGTTTGGGTCACCAGTTTCCCCCAGAGTTGGAGGAGGCCAGGAAGTTCAGGTGTCTATTTGCCTCCAGTGGACATGTCCACCCCTGAGCCCGGACTTGGCAGGGCAGCTGATTGGACCAACTAACGAGAAGCCCCAGAGGCCTGTTTACCAAACTCAAACCACCTCCTCCCCCTCACTGTGGTTCCCCCGCTCTTGTGCCTCTGGGGCACATTGGGTCATAGAGTCATACAGCACGGAAACTGGCCCTTCGGCCCGACTGGTCCGTGCCGACCAAGATGCCCATCTAGGCCAGTCCCATTTGCCCACATTTGGCCCATAAACCTTTCCTGTCCATGTACCTGTCCAAGTACCTTTCATATGTTGTTAGTGTACCTGCCTCAACCACTTCCTCTGACAGCTCGTTCCATGCACTGACCACCCTCTGGGTGAAAAGTTGCCCCTCAGGTTCCTCTCCCCTCTCATCTTAAACCCGTGCCCTCTAGTTCGTGATTCCCCAACCCTGGGGAAAAACACTGTGCAGACTGACCCTGCCGATGCCCCTCATGATTTTATACACTGACAGACTGATCATAGTGTAACCTCACCCCAGCCCAGCTCTCTGGAGCTCCACACACTCCCTGACCTTCCCTAACAGCTCTGCAAGAGGATTGGAGAGTGAGTGCGTGGGTCAATTTCCCACCAGATGGAAGGGGTTAAAGTGAAGGGAGGGGGTCAGGTTAGTCAAGGGGCAAGAACCTAGATAGAATGAAGAAGCAGTGAAGCCTCCATCCAGTACAGATGGAGGCCAGAGCCCAGAGGTGGATGGAGAGGGATGGTGCCTTGGCCATGATGAACATATCCTACTGCCAAATGCTGCTGCACACTACTGTATTTAACTGTAGCTGCCACAGATTGGCCCACATCTGGGAGATATCTTCTGCTTTGGGAATCTGCCATAACCCTCTGTTCAATCTATGCGCTGTCCGTACCTACGTGTCTGTGATGCTGCTGCAAGCAAGTTTTTCATTGTACCTGCACCTCGCCATACTTGTGCATTTGACAATAAACTCATTTTGAAGCTCTCAGGGTTTCCTCTTCCTCTTCTTCCAGTTCAAGTGCCCTCAGCTCCATCTGCCGATCCCCCCTCCTCACCTGGATCCACCTATCACCTGCCAGCTCTTGCCCCAAACCTTCCCCCTCACCTCTTTATACCAGCTATCTCCCCTCTACCCTTTCGGTCCAGTTGAAGGGTCTCGACCCAAAACATCGACTGTCCATTTCGCCCGACCCGCTGAGTTCCTCCAGTAGTTTGGTTTTTGTTTTGCTTCAGGTTCCAGCATCTGCATTCTCTGATGCATCTGCCTTCATCAGAAATGGTTCTCTTGCACAGAGAGGCAGCTATAGGGAGGTCTCACTACCACTGTGCAGGCTTCTGGCGAGGTCTCAGCTGGAGAACTGCAGACAGTTTTGGCAAGGTTTCCACGGGAACGCTTGGGGATAATTCCATGCCCAGATGTGGACAGCCATAGCAGCTCCAGTTCGACTCTTGGGGAGCCTCCAGAGGCTCTTGGGGAACGGAGAGGAGGTCACAGTGTGAGGGACCCCGATGTGGGGAGACTGAATGACTAGAGTTCTTGCCTCTTGGCCACAGAGTAATCAAAGTCTGCTGAACTTACAGATGGGATATGAGTGGAAATTGTTTGCACTGTGTCTGTGTGAGGAGGAAGAGTAAGGATTGCTTGCTGATTGTTCAGTGGGGTAAGGGTTACTGTGTAATTCTATGCTATTGCTGTTTATTCAGGGTATGGATTACTTAATGTGTCATTGTACAGATTCACTGTCTATTCAGGATGAGGGTTACGCACTGTGTGACTGTGCAGTCACTGTTTAATCAGCAGGGTAAAAACTGCTTGCTGTGTAATTGTACAGAGTCACTGCTTATTCAAGCTATGAGTTATTGTGTAACAAAACAGAGCTGGTGCTTGGTTCAGTGGGGTAAGGGTTAACAGAGGATTGACAGCTTTATTGCAAGTTTTATCCATATCCACTAGCATACCATTGGCTCTGCGAAGACCATGTTACTGCGATCAGCAGTAAACGGATCGATTGCACATAGATTAAGGCCGTGATAAAGCAGAGATTGCATTGGATTCTGGGGAGATTTTATTCCTCTGAAGAAAATTATTTCTTGCTGATTGCTGCTGTTTGCTGCTATTTATTCTGTAATCATCCGATCCCATGCTAAAGAGATCAACTCCAACCAGCCAGCTTTGATTAATGTTCCATTTTGTTGTTTGACTGGGCCCTGACTGCTCCCTGTGCATCCTCTGCTGGGAAGACACGGTCTCCTGAATCACCAGTTAATCTGTCTCAGGATCTCATGCTCTGGAATATCAGAGTCATCAGAGTCATAC
Organism: Pristis pectinata; assembly: GCF_009764475.1. NCBI lineage: Eukaryota > Metazoa > Chordata > Chondrichthyes > Rhinopristiformes > Pristidae > Pristis > Pristis pectinata. Next base: position 3,054,982 of record NC_067415.1, read on the forward strand.
AGCAAGAAAACAGGCCCTTCAGCCCAACTAGTCCATGCCGACCAAGGTTCTCACCTAAGCTAGTCCCATTTGCCCGCATTTGGCTCATATCCTGTTAAACCTTTCCTATCCATGTACCTGTCCAAGTGCCTTTTAAATGTTGTTAATGTACCTGCCTCAACCACTTCCTCTGGCAGCTCGTTCCATATACTGACCACTCTCAGGGTGAAAAAGTTACTCCTCAGTTTCCTACTAAATCTCTCCCCTCTCACCTGAAACCTGTGCCCTCTAGTTCTTGATTCCCCAACCCTGGGAAAAAGGCTGTGTGCATTCACCCTACCTATGCCCTACCCTATTCCGGCCACTGTCTGTAAGGAGTTTGTACGTTCTCCCCGTGTCTGTGTGGGTTTCCTCCGGGTGCTCCGGTTTCCTCCCACATTCCAAAGACGTACGGGTTAGGAAGTTGTGGGCACGCTATGTTGGCGTCGGAGGTGTGGCGACACTTGCGGGCTGCCCCCAGAACACTCTACGCAAAAGATGCATTTCACTGTGTGTTTCGATGTACATGTGACTAATAAAGAAATCTTATCTTATCTTATGCCCCTCATGATTTTATACACCTCTATAAGATCACCCCTCGTTCTCCCATGCTCCAACGGAAAAAGTCCCAACCTGCTCAACTTCTCTCCATAACTCAGTCCCTCGAGTCCCGGCAACATCCTCGTAAATCTCCTCTGCACTCTTTCCAGCTCAATGGCATCTTTCCTATAGCAACGCCTTGTACAACTACAACAGAACATTCCAACTTAGAAACTCAATGCCCTGACTGATGAAGGCCAGCGTGCCAAAATCCTTCTTCACCACAGTGTCTACCTGTGACGCCACTTTCAGGGAACGATGTACTTGTACTCCTAGGTCCCTCCGTTCTACAACACTCCCCAGTGCAGTATTCCACTCAGCCTGAAGTAGTTGGTAATCTGAGTCTTAACTGCCTCCTTAGTTCAGGGGCAGTTATGGATGGGCAATAAATGCTGTCATTGCTCATGACATCTATTTCTGGTGAAGGACTAAACTAAATATCTTGTGCCCAGGGTTTTGGTTTAGATCACAAGATCACAAGACAAAGGAGCAGAAGTAGGTCATTCGGCCTGTCGAGTCTGCTCTGCTACCTCACCATGAGCTAAACAATTCTCCCATCTAGCCCCAGTTCCCGGCCTTTTCCCCATATCCCTTGATACCTTGACTAATTAGGTACCTATCAATCCCCTCCTTAAACACCCCCAATGATCGGACCTCCACAGCTGTATGTGGCAACAAATTCCATAAATCCACGACCCTCTGGCTAAAGAAATTTCTCCTCATTTCTGTTCTAAACAGGTACCCTCTAATTCTAAGACTGTGCCCTCTAGTCCTGGACTCACCCACCAAGGGAAACAACTTAGCCACATCTACTCTGTCCAGTCCTTTCAATATTTGAAATGTTTCTATGAGGTCCCCTCTCATTCTTCTGTACTCCAATGAATACAATCTAATCGCGCATCGTACGTAAGCCCTTTCATTCTGGCAAATTAGATATTTGGTGGCAAATGTCAGAAAACATCCAATGACCCACACTGTCAGGGATGTGTTGTCCTATTAGTCCTGTTGGTTTTACAGCCCTGGAGTCTAAACATGTTCACAGTTAAGGGCTTGTGTCCAAGTGATGTTATACAAGGATCCTTAGGCAATGATTCCTGCTGATTTTTATAGATGCACCATAAAAAGCATCCAACCCAGCTGCATCATGGCTTGGTACTGCAACTGCTCTGCCCAAGAATGGAAGAAATTACAGAATTGTGAACACAGCCCAGTCCGTCACACAAACCAGCCTCCCCTCCATGGACTCTGTCTACGTTTCCCGTTGCCTCGGGAAAGTAGCCGACATAATCAAGGACCCCTCCCACCCCAGTCATTCTCTCTTCTCCCCCCTCCCATCGGGCAGAAGGCACAAAAGCTTGAGAGCACGTACCACCAGGCTCAAGGACAGCTTCTGTCCCGCTGTTATCAGACTCTTGAACGGACCTCTCATATGCTAGAAGATGAACTCTTGATCTCCCAATGGCCCTTGCACTTTATCTGTTAACCTGCACTGCACTTTCTCTGTAACTGTAACACTCTATTCTGCATTCTGTTTCCTTTCTACTACCTTGATGTAGTTATGTATGGCATGATCAGTCTGGATGCACACAAAAGCTTTTTACTGTACCTCAGTACATGTGACAATAATAAACCAAGACCAATACCAAGACCAAGTGGAAGAGTAGGCTGTGAGGAGGACACTACATTGGGGTATTGATGGATTAATTTAGTGGACAGGTGGAGTATAATTAAGGGAAATGTGGACTTCTCTACTCCGGCAGGAAGCAAAGGAAAACAGTATGTTGTTCAAGTGGCAAGAGACTGTGGAATGTACTGTACCTGGGGAAATGTGTGTCACGTACGTGGAGCACAGAGAGAGCTGGTATGAAGGTGTGGTACATAATTGGGAAGGCAGATGATATGTTGGCCCCAGCTGCAAGAGGGTGAAGTATGGACATAGGGAAGTCTTGCCAGAAATATACAGGGTACTGGGGAGACCATATCTAGATAGTGTGAGCATGTGGAGGGGAATACCTGTAGTGGGGGCAGTTGAGAGAAGGTTCACTGGATAGATTCCAGGATGGAGGGGCTTATATATGAGGAGCAAGTGAGGCTTATGATCATTGGAATTTAGAATGAAATGTGATCGTTGAAACGTATCAAAAAGCAAAGGATGCAATTGTAGAGCGTGGGGATGCAGAAGGGATTGATCAGAACGGAGACACAAGAGACTGCAGATGCTGGAATCTGGAGCAACACGCAATCTGCCGGGGGAGCTCAGCGGGTCAGGCAGCGTCTGTGGTGGGGAAAGGAATTATCGGCGTTTCCTTTCCTCCCACAGATGTTGCTCGACCCGCTGAGTTCCTCCAGCAGATGGTTTGTCACTTCATCAGAATGTTGCCTGGGATGTAACATATAAGTTATAAGGAAAGATTGTTTTCCTTGGAGCAGAGGAGGCTGAGTGGGGAACCAGATGGAGGTGTACGGAAGTACAAGAGGCCCAGATAGGGTAGATCGTGGGAAACGTTTCCCCCTGGCAGAGGTGTCTAAGACTAGACGGTACGACTTGAGGAGTAAGAGGGGTTCCGAGGAGGAATTTTTTCTCCCAGAGGGGGGGTTGGAATCTGGAAGGCACTCCCTGAGGGGGTGGTGGAGGCAGAGACTCCCACAACATTTAAGAAGCCTCAAGACAAACACTTGAATCACCAAGGCAGAGAAGTCTACGGACCAAATGCGGGTCACTAGGATTAGTATAGATGGGTACATGATGGCTGGCATGGACGTGGTGGGCCAAAGGGCCTGTTTCTGCGCTATGTGGCTCTATGACTATATATTGGTATTGGTTTATTATTGTCACTTGTACCGAGGTCCAGTGAAAAACTTGTCTTGCATACCGATCGTACAGGTCAATTCATTACACAGTGCAGTTACATTGAGTCAGTATAGAGTGCATTGAGGTAGTACAGGTAAAAACAATACGGTACAGAGTAAAGTGTCACAGCTACAGAGAAAGTGCAGTGCAATAAGATGCAAGGTCACAGCAAGGTAGGTCGTGAGGTCATAGTCCATCTCATTGTATAAGGAAACCGTTCAATAGTCTTATCACAGTGGGGTAGAAGCTGTCTGGTGGTACGTGCCCTCAGGCTCCTGTATCTTCTACCCGATGGAAGAGGAGGGGTTCTAAGGGGGGTTGATGAGAGAATGACTCCCCAGGGAGTATCTGGAACTAGGGGGCATAGTCTCAGAACGAGGAGATATTCATTTAAGATGGGGATGAGGAGGAATCTTTTCTCGGAGAAAAATAAATCTTTGGAATTATTCACCCTCGAGGAGGCTTTTGGCAGGCTGGCCTTCACCAGTCAGGGCATTGAATATAAATGTTTGGAGGTCATGGTGCAGTTGTACGGGACGCTGGTGAGGCCACACTTGGAGTACTGTGTTCAGTTTTGGTCGCCCTGCCGTAGAGAAGACGTGATTAAACTGGAAAGAGTGCAGAAAAGATTTATGAGGACGTTGCCAGGACGTGAGGGACTAAGTTACAGAGAGAGGTTGGACAGATTAGCACTTTACTCCTTGGAGTGTAGGAGACTGAGGGGTGACCTTATAGAGGTGTATAACATCATGAGGGGCATCGATAGGGTGAATGCAGAGTCTCTTTCCCAGAGCTGGGGAATCAAGAACTAGAGGGCATAGGTTTAAGGTGAGGGGGAAAGATTTAATAGGAACTTGAGGGGCAACATTTTTACACAAACGGTGGTATGTATGTGGAACGAGCTGCCAGAGGAAGTGGTTGAGGCAGGTATTATAACAACATTTACGACACTTGGACAGTTACATGGATAGGAAAGGTTCAGAGGGTTATGGGCCAAACACGGGAAAATGGGACTAGCTTGGATGGGGCATCTTGGTCAGCATGGACCACTTGGGCCGAAGGGCCTGTTTCCGTGCTGTATGACTCTATGAGAGCAGTTGGTGATTGATGATGCCAGCGATGGAGACTGAGAGGTGTTTGGTCTGAGAGGGAGCCGAGGGTCATGGGGAACAGGCAGGAAAGTGGACCTGAGGTCGAGATCGAATCACTCATGATCTGGTTGAATGGTGCTGCTATAAATTGCAAAATAAATAAACAATGCAAAAAAAAATGAATAATGAGATAGTGTTCATGGGTTCATGGGCAGTTCAGAAATCTGATGGCGGCAGGGAAGAAGTTGTTCCTGAATCATTGAGTGTGGGTCTTCAGGCTCCTGTATCTCGTCCCTGAGTAGTAACGAGAAGAGGACATGTCCCGGGTGGTGAGGGTCCTTAGTGACGGATGCCGCCTTCTTGAGGCACTGCCTCTTGAAGGCGTCCTCGATGGTGGGGAGGGTTGTGCCTGTGATGGAGCTGGCTGAGTCTACAACCCTCCGCAGCATCTTGCGATCCTGTGCATTGGAGCCTCCACATCAGGCGGTGATGCAACCAGTCAGAATGCTCTCCACTGTACATCTGTAGAAATTTGCAAAAGTCTTTGGCGACACACCGAATCTCCTCAAACTCCTAACGAAGTAGAGTTGCTGGCGTGTCTTCTTTGTGATTGCGTCAATGTGTGAGGTAGATTGGGAAATCAAGAATTCACCTTTTAGTGTATGAGAGGTCCGTTCAAGAGTCTGATAACAGTGGGATAGAAGCTGTCCTTGAGCCTGGTGGTACGTGCTCTCAAGCTTTTGTATCTTCTGCCTGATGGGAGGGGGGAGAAGAGAGAATGTCCAGGGTGGGTGGGGTCTTGATTATGTTAACTGCTTTACTGAGGCAGTGGGAAGTGAAGACAGAGTCCATGGAGGGGAGGCTGGTTTCCGTGATGGAGGCTGAGAGGCGATATGATGGAGATTATATATCAGAAGAGGTGTAGATGTAGTAGATAGCCAGAGTCTGTTTTCCATGGTGGGGGTGTCTAAAACTAGAGGTCATAGGTTTAAGGTGAGAGGGAGGAGGTTTAAAGAGGAGCTGAGGGGAAAATGTTTCACACACAGTAGCTGGTGTCTGGAATGAGCTGCCAGAGGAGATGGTGGAGGCAGGAACAGGAAAAACATTTAAGATGCATCTGGGATGAGCAGGGCACAGAGGGAGACGGAATTACTGTAGGCTTTGGATTTGTATGGATCGGCATGATAGTCAGCATAGATGCAGTGGGCCGAAGGGCCTGTTCCTGTGCTGTACAACTCTATGACTCTATATCGTCTCTCTCTTGCCTGAGACAGGAGGAATGTATGTTTGTCCCATTCCGGGAATTGGGACCAACAAATCCAGGATCAGGACGTCCTGTTCTGTTGGAGGAGCTGTATTGCAAGAACAATTAAACTAATGTGGTTGAAATCTCATGACCGCTCTTTTGATGTAAAGCAGATAAATTCACTCTGGTGAATTCTCTCAGTCAACGTCACCAACTCTGCTGTTTCCCACATTGCAGAATATGTGGCTGTGTTTCCTACATTACAACAGTGTCTATGGTTTAGAAAACACATCATGGAATTGTGAAAGGGGTGCTGTGCTCAGGAAGGGGCTCTGATCTGTGTCTAACCAACTTTCCCTGTTCTGGAAGTGTGTGTAACAGGAGTTCTTGATGGGACAGTGTAGAGGGAGCTTCACCCTGTGTCTGACGCCAGGAGTGTGTGATGGGATGGTGTAGAGGGAGCTTCACCCTGTGTCTGACGCCAGGAGTGTGTGATGGGATGGTGTAGAGGGAGCTTCACCCTGTGTCTGACGCCAGGAGTGTGTGATGGGACGGTGTAGAGGGAGCTTCACCCTGTGTCTGAAGCCAGGAGTGTGTGATGGGATGGTGTAGAGGGATCTTCACCCTGTGTCTGACGCCAGGAGTGTGTGATGGGATGGTGTAGAGGGAGCTTCACTCTGTGTCTGACCCCGGGAGTGTGTGATGGGATGGTGTAGAGGGATCTTCACCCTGTGTCTGACCTCGGGAGTGTGTGATGGGATAGTGTAGAGGGAGCTTCACCCTGTGTCTGACGCCAGGAGTGTGTGATGGGACGGTGTAGAGGGAGCTTCACCCTGTGTCTGACGCCAGGAGTGTGTGATGGGACGGTGTAGAGGGAGCTTCATCCTGTGTCTGACCCTGGGAGTGTGTGATGGGATGGTGTAGAGGGAGCTTTACCCTGTGTCTGACCCCGGGAGTGTGTGATGGGATGGTGTAGAGGGAGCTTCATCCTGTGTCTGACCCTGGGAGTGTGTGATGGGATGGTGTAGAGGGAGCTTTACCCTGTGTCTGACCCCGGGAGTGTGTGATGGGATGGTGTAGAGGGAGCTTCACCCTGTGTCTGACCCCGGGAGTGTGTGATGGGATGGTGTAGAGGGAGCTTCACCCTGTGTCTGACCCCGGGAGTGTGTGATGGGATGGTGTAGAGGGAGCTTTACCCTGTGTCTGACCCCGGGAGTGTGTGATGGGATGGTGTAGAGGGAGCTTCACCCTGTGTCTGACCCCGGGAGTGTGTGATGGGATGGTGTAGAGGGAGCTTCACCCTGTGTCTGACCTGTGCTGTCCCCAGCCTGGGAGAATCTGAGTATTTTGAAATGACTGGGTTGATGCGAATCCCCCTGGAAGCTGAGGGGGATGGGGAACAGCCGACAGTGTCCTACCGGTGACAGCACGTCTTGACGGGGTGTGACCTCTCTGCTGTGAGCAATTTGGAAAGTGCTGGTTTGGACAAGGACCTTGTTATTAACAACAGGTAACAAGTGCAATATTTACACATCCAAATGACAGGAAACAAAACATGCAATAAGGATATGAGAACAAACAGTGGTGTGGAGTGAAGTGTCTCTTCAAACTGCTTGAGTGAGATAAGGACACAAGGCTGTTCATTTCATCAAACTATCTGCAAGGCGTGTGTGCATCATGTTCAATGCTTCCTTACCCATTCACTCCCAGTGTCACCCATCTCCAATTGTCCTTGAGAAGGTGGGGGTGAGCCCCCTTCTTGACCCGCTGCAGTCCTTCTGGTGAAGGGGCTCCCACGGTGCTGTTGGGGAGGGAGTTCCAGGATTTAGACCCAGTGACGGTGAAGGAACGGCGAGATATTTCCAAGTCGGGACGGTGTGTGACTGGGAGGGGAACCTGCAGGTGGTGGTGTTCCCCTGTACCCACTGCCCTTGTCCTTCTGGGTGGGAGAGGAGGTGGGTTTGGGAGGTGCTGTCGGAGTAGCCTGGGTGAGTAACCGCAGTGCGTTGTGTAGACGGTGCACACTGCAGCCCCTGTGCGCCGGTGGTGGAGGGAGGGGGTGTTTAGGATGGTGGGTGGGGTGCTGATCGGGCGGGCTGCTTTGTCCTGGGTGGTGTCGATCTTCCTGGGACTTGTTGGATCCGCACTCACCCAGGCAGCTGACTTGTGCCTTCCAGATGGCGGAGAGGCTTCGAACGTCAGGAGATGAGTCACTGCTCTTTGTAATCAGGCCCAGAAATTGTCCATCTGGATCCAGATGTGCACCCTGAACCCACTGACCTCACTTCCTCCTGGTCAGGTGGTCCAGTTCCATCTTCATCTGAAAATTCCACCGTTGTATTGCCTCTCCCCGTCTCTGTAACCCCCTCAAGCCCCTACACCCCTCCCCGTCTCTGTAACCCCCTCAAGCCCCTACACCCCTCCCTGACTCTGTAACCTCCTCTGGCCCCTACACCCCTCCCTGACTCTGTAACCCCCTCTGGCCCCTACACCCCTCCCTGACTCTGTAACCCCCTCTGGCCCCTACACCCCTCCCCGTCTCTGTAACCCCCTCTGGCCCATACACCCCTCCCTGACTCTGTAACCCCCTCCGGCCCCTACACCCCTCCCCGTCTCTGTAACCCCCTCTGACCCCAACACCCCTCCCTGACTCTGTAACCCCCTCTGACCCCTACACCCCTCCCTGACTCTGTAACCCCCTCCGGCCCTTACACCCCTCCCTGACTCTGTAACCCCCTCAAGCCCCTACACCCCTCCCTGACTCTGTAACCCCCTCAAGCCCCTACACCCCTCCCTGACTCTGTAACCCCCTCCAGCCCCTGCACCCCACCCTATCTGTAACCCCTTCCAGCCACTACACCCCTCCCTATTTCTGTAACCCCCTCCGGCCCCTACACCCCTCCCTGTCTCTGTAACCCCCTCCGGCCCTTACACCCCTCCCTGTCTCTGTAACCCCCTCCGGCCCCTACACCCCTCCCTGTCTCTGTAACCCCCTCTGACCCCAACACCCCTCCCTGTCTCTGTAACCCCCTCTGGCCCCTACACCCCTCCCTGTCTCTGTAACCCCCTCCGGCCCGTACACCCCTCCCCATCTCTGTAACCCCCTCCGGCCCCTACACCCCTCCCCGTCTCTGTAACCCCCTCCGGCCCTTACACCCCTCCCTGTCTCTGTAACCCCCTCCGGCCCCTACACCCCTCCCTGTCTCTGTAACCCCCTCTGGCCCTTACACCCCTCCCTGACTCTGTAACCCCCTCCAGCCCCTGCACCCCACCCTATCTGTAACCCCTTCCAGCCACTACACCCCTCCCTATTTCTGTAACCCCCTCCGGCCTCTACACCCCTCCCTGTCTCTGTAACCCCCTCCGGCCCCTACACCCCTCCCCGTCTCTGTAACCCCCTCCGGCCCCTACATCCTTTCCCTACTGTGTATTCTCCCAGTCCCTACATCCCACGATCCCACTTTAACCTTCCCTGGACCCTACAGCCTTCACAACCACTGGAGAATTTTGAAGATTCACCACACTCATGGTGAAGAAATTTCTCCTCATCTCCGTCCTGACTGGCCTTCCCCTCAGTTTGAGACACCAGAGACTACAGAGGCTGGAATCTGGAGCAACACACAAAGCGCTGGATGAAGGCAGTGGGTCGAACAACATGTGTGGAGGTCGGCTATGCATTTCCCTCCACGGATGCTGACTGACCCGCTAAATTCCTCCAGCAGTTTGTGTGTTGCATCATTTTGAGATGCTGATCCCTGGTTCAGAGCACTCCAGTCAGGGGAAACGTCATCTCCACATCTCCCCAGTCAAGCCCCATAAGAAATTTGTACGTTTCAACAAAATCACCTCTGATTCTTCTGAACTTTGGAGAGTGCAGGTGCAGTCTGCATAATCTCTCTTCATAAGACAAACCCCCCAACCCAAGAATCCATCTGGTGAACCTTCACTGCACTTGCTTCACCACAAGTACGTGCTTCCTTCTGTAGGGTGACCAGACCTGTACACCTCCCCAGGGGTCGATAGAATTTCAGCAAAATGTCTCTTACACTCAAATCCTCTCACAATAGAACATAGATCAGTACAGGAACAGACCTTCCGGCCCACAGTCTCTATGTAAACCCAGATGATGCCAATTTAAACCGAACCTATCTGCCTACACATGGTCCACATCCCTCCATTTCCTGCCTGTTCATGTGCCTGACTAAAAGCCTCTCAAACGCCACTATCGTACCTGCCTCCACCCCCACTCCAGCCACCCATCACGCTCTGTGTAAAAAAACCTGCCCTGCACATCTCCTTTAAACTTCCTCTCTCTCACAAACCTACACCCTCTAGTATTTGACATTTCCACCTTTGGAAAAAGACTCTATCTACCCTGTCTATGCCTCAGTAGAGATTAATGTGTGGTTTCCCTTCTGAAACTGCCTGCAACATGTTAATTTTCAATGATTCATTTGGAAAGGACTCTCAGTTCCTCTGATCACCAACACTTTGCAAATTCCCAACTTCGCAATTACTCCACTTTTCTATCCTTCCGTCACAGTGGCTGACCGTTCCACATTGGTTTGGTCTTCCAAGTCGTCTTTCACTCGTTCAGTCTGAAGCCTCTCTGCATCTAATCACAGCCCCACAGCCACCCAGCATGTGTCTTCAGCAGACTTGGCTATATTACACTTGGTTCCCCCATCTGAATAATCAGAACAGAACTGATCTCCGTCACACCCCAGTGGTCACATCCAATGAGGGTGGCCCGTTTATTCCCACTCTCTATCTTCTGTCTGTTAATCAGTCCCATTGGTCCCTCCATAATTATTTCCTCAATAATCTGATCCCTTTCAACTTCTCACCCACCCCCACACCTGTTCTCCATTTCTGGAGGCTTTCTGCATCCTCTTCCATGAAGAGAAATGCAAAATACTTGTTTAATTTCTCTGCCATTTTTTGGGACTGGAGGGCTTGAGTTAAGAGGAGAGACTGGACAGGCCGGGACTGTTTCCCCTGGAGCGAAGGAGGCTGAGGGGTGACTAGAGGTTTATAAAATCATGAATGGTGTAGATAGTGGATGGTCACGGTCTTTTCCCCCAGGGTAGGGGAGTCCAAGACTAGAGGGCATGGATAAGGTGAATGGTCACTGCCTTTTCCCCAGGGTAGGGGACTCTAAAACTGGAGGGCATAGATGAGAGGGGAAAGACTTAAAGGGCATCTGAGGCGGAATGTTTCCCACCCAGAGGGTGGTGGGTACATGGAATGAGCTGCCAGAGGATGTGTCAGATGATTACAATGTTTAAAAGACAGGTACATGGATAGGAGAGGTTGAGGGGGATATGGGCCAAATGCAGGCAAATGGGACTGGCTCAGTTCGGCAACTTGGTCAGCATGGACGAGTTGGGCCGAAGGGCCTGTTTCTGTGCTGTATAACTCTATTTCCTCATCAGTGGGGCAAATCATGATACTCTACAGAATAAATAAGAGGTAACTGGAGATCGTTTACACATACATGGATATGGATCAGGTGCAGGCAGAAGGGATTATTTTAATTTGGCATCGTGCTCGGCACAGACATGGTGGGCCGAAAGGCCTGTGCTGTGCTGTGCTGTGCTGTTCTGTGTTCTATGTTCTATACAGCCGCTAATCTGGGACGTACTGTCCAAACAGGGTGGTGGAAACAGGAACTTCCCAAAGGGAACCAGAGGAATATTTGGAGGGGAAATTTGGCAGTGCCCTGGGACAGGAGCAGCAAGATTGGTATTGGTGTCGGTATTGGTTTATTATTGTCACTTGTACCGAGGTACAGTGAAAAACTTGTCTTGCGTACCGATTGTACAGGTCAATTCATTACATAGTGCAGTTACGGGACTAATGCAGTCCCTGTGTCAAATCTGGCCAAATTGTGTCGTATGTTCTGTGTGAGAACTTTACATTGGTAAATTGGTTTGTTATTGTCACATGTACCAAGGTATAGTGAAAAACTTAGTTTTGCATGCCATCCATACAGATCATTTCATCACATCAGTACATTGAGGTAGTACAAGGGAAAACAATGACAGAATGCAGAATAAAGTGTTACAGTTACAGAGAAAGTGCAGTGCAGGCAGACAATAAGGTGTAAGGTCATAATGAGGTAGATTGTGAGGTCAAGAGTCCATCTTATCGTACTGGGGAACTGTTCAATGCTCTTATAACAGCAGGATAGAAGCTGTCCTTGAGCCTGGTGGTACGTGCTCTCAGGCTTTTGTATCTTCTGCACAATGGGAGAGGGGAGAAGAGAGAATGTTCGATAATTAAAGGCATAGATAGGGTAGACAGTTAGAATCTTTTTCCCAGGGTAGAAATGTCAAGGACATGCATTTAAGGTGAGAGGGGGAAAGTTTAAAGGAGGTGTGTGGGGCAAGTTTCTACAGAGAGTGCCTGGAACAGGGTTGGTGGCATCTTTGATTATGTTGGGTGCTTTACCGAGGCAGCGGGACGTGGAGACAGAGTCCATGGAGCGGATGCTGGTTTTCGTGACGTGCAGAGCTGTGATGTGAAGGTTGCTTCACCTTGTAGTCAAGGAGTGTTCAGAGCTGTAGGCAGCGAGGAGGGTTACATATTCTCCAGCTGACTTCCCTGTTACTGTGGGGTGCCTACACTCAGGATTTCTCAGTAAAAACAGCCACTGCTACTGTTCGCCTCTCAGTCTCCCTCTCTCTTTACAGCACACTCTGCGCTGCTCCCTAATTAATAGCTTCCTCCTCCACATGCTTGTTGCAATGAATAAGTATCAGATAAAACAAGGCAATGTGCTGTAATTCAATCTCTCACCTACCATTGCAAGCACACACTGTGCTGGCACATTCGGTTTTCTTTCTCAGTAACAGGGAGGGAAAACTGAGGTTAATTCTCTTCCAAACCGCTAGCACATGCATAGTGGGCTGAAGGGCCTTCAGGGCTGGAATGCTGCACCCCTGTAAATCCTTCCCCTCTCATCTTAAACCCATGCCCTCTAGTTTCAGATGCCACTACCCTCGGGAAAAGATTGTGACCATCCACCTTATCGATGCTCCTCATGATTTAATAAGCCTCATAGCATCACCCCTCACCCTCTTACACTCCAGGGACAAACGTCTTAGCCTACGGAATATAAGAGCTGGGACATCATGCTGCCATTTTGCAAAACGCTGGTTGGACCACACATGGAGCACTGCGTGCAGTTCTGGTCACCACACTGTAGGAAGGTTGTGATTCCACTGGAGAAAGTGCAGAGGGGATTCACGAGGACGTTGCCTGGATTGGAGCGTTTGTCAGGAGAAATTGGGCAGCCTGGGCTTGTTTTCCCTGGAGCGAAGGAGGCTGAGGGGTGACCCGATAGAGGGGCACAAAATTATGAGGTGGTTAGAACCGTGACATGCCCTCTTCTCGTTCCTACCATTGGGGAGGAGGTACAGGAGCCTGAAGACCCACACTCAACGATTTAGGAACAGCTTCTTTCCTTCTGCCCTCTGAACAGTCCATGAACCCATGAACACTACCTCGTTATTCCTTTTTTATTGCACTATTTATTTATTTTTGTAATTTATGGTGATTTATGTCTTTGCACTGTACTGCTGCCACAAAACAAATTTCACGTCATCTAAGCCAGTGATAATAAATCTGATTCTGATAGGGTAGACGGTCAGAATCCTTTTCCTCTGGTGGAATCTAAAACCAGAGGACATTGGTAAAAGAGGCAAGAGATTTAGAAGTGATCTGAGGGGGGATTTTTCCCCCAGAGGGTGGTTAGTATCTAGAACACACTGCCTGAGGGGGTGGTGGAGGTAGAGAATCTCACAGCATGTAAGAAGTAACTAGACAAGTACTTGAATCACCAAGATATAGAAGACTACAGACCTAATACGGGTAAATGGGGCTAGTATAGATAATTACAACAGCTGGCATGAATAGTGTTGTGAAAGGTTGTTCTTGTAACAACATGGGGCTGAGTTCACTCCGGTTACACCACATTGTGGGGGTGGATTACAAATGAACAGGGTGTGAGGCTTGAGTATTTGCAGAGCTTGCCTGAACTTGAGTTCTCCTTCATGTTAAGACAAGTTATTGCAAGCTCCTTGAGTTAATGGCATCTTGTTTTGAATCCTTGAGAAGGTGGGGAAGGAGCCACCTTCTTGAACTGCTGCAGTCCTTCTGATGAAGGTGCTGTTGGGGAGGGAGTTCCAGGATTTTGACCCAGTGATGGTGAAGGAATGGCGAGATATTTCCAAGTCAGGGTGGTGTGGGGCTTGGAGGGCAACTTCCAGGGCGTGGTGATCCCTGTGCTTTTGCTGCCGCTGGCCCTGTAGCTTAACCACAAGGCTGCCATACCCCATGCAGCCTGAACATAGCAGAACATCTTCATGGGCTTCTCAGGATCTCCCAGGGACATAGCTCAGGTAACAAACACTTAGTCAGAGTAGTCGGTTTTAAGGATCATCTCAGAGGTGGGAATTCTCAGTTTAGGGACAGAATTCTGAACCTCGGGGTCCAGGCAGCTAAAGACATGGCGGCCAGGGGTGCAGGGATGATTGGGAGACCGGAATTGGAAGAGATCCGGGAAGGTTTTGTTGCCCATTAAACGACAGCACTGAGGTTTGGGTGAGGGAACCGTGTTTGGGGGAAGACGTTGTTGAAAGCCAATGTCTGTAAGGAGTCGTGAAGTTTTCTGTATAAGGTGCATCCTGCCCCCACCCAACCTTGGGAAGGAGGTGCACGGAATATTCGGCGAGATATGGTAATTGTATTTGCTGGCAGCTGCAATGAGTCATACTGCGGATCGCAGTGGTTTTATGTTTGAAGGAGCTGGAATGATGCACCAGGCAGCTGTCGAACAGGAGTAAATTATGTACAATAAACACCTTGTAAAGCAAATACAGAGATTGAGTCTCACGTGTGTGACCAACGTTATCGAAACATTTGTTGAGAAACTCTTTGCTTGAGGCAGCAAAATGCAGAGTTGGGGAGACAAGGAGGAGTGGGACATTCAGCTCCTTGAGGACCTTTTCCTATCCCATGGAGGGCAGATTTAACCGAGGAGTGTAAATCTGCAATCGGAATTGGAATTGGTTTATTATTGTCACTTGTACCGAGGTACAGTGAAAAACTTGTCTTGCACACCAATTGTATATTCATTACACAGTGCATTGAGGTAGTACAAGGTAAAACAAGAATGTAGAATATAGTGTCACAGCTACAGAGAAAGTGCAGTGCAGGCAGTCAATAAGGTGCAAGGTCATAACAAGGTAGATTGTGAGGTCAAGAGTCCATCTTATCGGACTAGGGGACCGTTCAATAGTCTTATAACAGCAGGATAGAAGCTGTCCTTGAGCCTGGTGGTACGTGCTTTCAGGCTTTTGTATCTTCTGCCCGATGGGAGGGGGGAGAAGAGAGAATGTCCGGGTTGGGTGGGGTCTTTGATTATGTTGGCTGCTGAGGCTGAAACAGGTGGTATTGCCCTAAGCAAGATCAACATGCAGAGGTCACTGACTTGGAGGGGGAGATGAGGAGGACCTTTGCTCCCAGGGTTGGTGTGACCCTGCTCCAGTTCTCTCTCCCTCCAACCTGCCCAAGGGATGGGAGGCGACGGGGGCCCCTCAGTGTGGTGCCCAGACAAAACTGGCAGCTCTTTCCCAGGACTGGGGCGGCTGTCAGTATGGACACTGAGGCTGCGGTAACAGGGAAGTGGTTGGGCAACGTTAGTGGCATGGACACCAGACCCACCTCCACCGAACGCCTCGGCAGCTGTCGGGACAGGCTTTGGGGAAGTTGGATCTGGTGCAATATTACTGGGAATGTTGTCACACTGCTGGTAAACACACTCCCCGGACAGAAACACTGACACACTCCCTGGGACCCCCTGTAAATACTGACACACTCCTTGGGACCCCTGTAAATACTGACACACTCCCTGGGACCGCCTTTATATACTGACACACTCCCCGGGACCCGCTGTAAATACTGACACACTCCCTGGGACCCCCTGTAAATACTGACACACTCCCTGGGACCCCCTGTAAATACTGACACACTCCCTGGGACCCCCTGTAAATACTGACACACTCCCCGGGACCCCCTGTAAACACTGACACACTCCCAGGGACCCCCTTTAAGTACTGACACCCTCCCTGCAGACTCTGACACACTTGCAGTGGGCTCTGGGAGTGCATGTCCACAGTTTCCTGTCTGCACAGGGTGTGTGGATAAGGTGGTGAAGGCAGCACGGGCAGACTTACCTTTATCAATCAAGACACGGAGCGCAGGGGCCAGGAGGCTGTGTGGGGACAGTGGAAGCCAGTTTCCAGACCACAGCTGGAGCACCAGGGATGGTTCTGTTCACCACACTGCAGGAGGGGAGTGACTGCACGGGAGGGAGAGTGAGGGTTACTTGTCAGGCCTACTTATCATGAGGAGGGACTGTCTGGGCTGCAGTTGTGTCCTGTGGAACAGAGAGACTGAGGGGGGATTTAATTTGTCCACATTTTGGGTCGATACCCTCGAGATTTGGGAGTTCCTTCAGAACACGGTCTGCAGCAACTGGGGCCCCGCTGGGTTTAAAGAGAGTGCAGGAACCAGGGCTAGAACATCAAAGCAAGGCAGCTTCTTCACACAAAGGGTGGTGCGTATTTGGAATGAGCTGCCAGAAATAGTGGTTGAGGTGGACACGTTAGCTACATCTAGATAAGTCCATGAGTTGGAGAGGTTTAAAGGGGAATAGGCCAAATGTAGGCGGATGGGACTAGCTCGCTGGGCAACAGTCGGTATGGATTAGTTGGGCTGAATGGCCTGTTTCCATGCTGTATGACCCTGACTCTACGTAAGGCTGAGGATTTATAAGGCATTGGTCAGACCACATTTGGAATATTGTGAGCGATTTTGGGCTCCGTATCTAAGGAAGGATGTGCTGGCCCTGGAGAGGGTCCAGAGGAGGTTCACAAGAACGATCCCAGGAATGAAAGGGTTAACGTATGAGGAGTGTTTGATGTCTCTGGGCCTGTACTTGATGTTCGGAAGGATGAGGGGGGATCTCATTGAAAGGCCTAGATAGAGTGGACATGGAGAGGATGTTTCCATCAGTGGGAGAGTCCAGGATCCGAGGGCACAGCCTTGGAATAAAGGAACATCTCTTTAGAACTGAGATGAGGAGGAATTTCTTCAGCCAGAGGGTGGTGAATCTGTGGAATTCATTACCACAGACGCCTGTGGAGGCCAAGTCATTGGGTGTATTTAAGGCAGAGATTAATAGATTCTTGATTGGTGAGGAGGTAAAGGGTTACGGGGAGAAGGCAGGAGAATGTGGTTAAAAATGATCAGCCAAGATCGATGGGCTGAATGGCCTAATTCTGCTCCTATATCTTATTGCCTTATGGCCCTGATAAGTCGAATAGGAGTGCCATCAGATTGCAGATGATTGGAGATTTAATCTGTACCTTCCCTAAAACATGGAGACCAAAATTGAACCCAGTGGTCCAAGTGCGGTCTCACCAGCGCCCTGTAAACTTGCATCAACACCTCCCTACTGTTATATGCATATCTTCCACTCACGTTCCTCGTTACCCATGGTATCTACAGGCCAACCCTTTGCATTTTATCTATGCTACAGTGGACCTCCTACGTTAGCTGTGTTCTAGAGTGTTTCACCATTCCTTTTCCAATACTTCTTGATTCCAGATCAACCTTCACTGATGTTTGTGAGGCGAGGCCACACTTCCCCAATTACAAATTCCTGCTCCCACTTGCAGCTCTGCTTCAGTCGGTCAGGGGTTCAGATCCCACCCCAGGCGCTGTAGGGTGGTACTGAGGCCGAATGCCCTCGGGTGGTGGGAGAGATCCCCACGGCCCCTGGTGCCCTGGCCACTATTTGTTCCCCACCCTGGTGTTAATAGAAAGCAGATCTCGTGGACGTGCATGCTTGCGGGATCTTGCCGTGCGAAAATTGGCTGCTGTGTTTCCTCCATCACAAGCCCCACAGCCACCCAGCAAGTGTCATCAGCAGACTTGGATATATTACACTTGGTTCCCACTATCTGAATAATCAATGGGGTGCGATATCGCCAGGGCGTTCCCTTGGTGGGATCTTGCTGTGCGCCATAGAGCTACGACGTCAGCAGATGTGGCCCACTGGGAGGGGCTGCAAGAGGTGAGGTAGAAGGTAAAGTCCCCACCACCCTCCTCAACCCCACCGCCCCCCATCATATTTGACTGCCATTCCTTCCTGGGGCAACTCAAACACCCATCCATGGGACCCCTTCATCCACCCTTGTAACACTGCAGGTGGGGAGGGGAAGGGAGAGGGACCAGACATGATTAGCTGTTGAAGGAGATGTAGAATGCAGTGTTTAACCAGAGGAGTGTGGCTGAAGCACAGTGTGACCAAGTGTTTAATCATGTCATTGGAGTGTTGCCATGGAAACTTTGGTCTCCTTCCAATAGCTTCACCGTCGCTCTTGCCTTCCTTTCCCAGAGGAACATGGAACAGCCCAGGAACAGGCCCTTCGGCCCACCATGCCTGTGCTGACCATGCTGCCAAATTAAACTAAACCCCACCTGCCTGCACGTGATCCACGTTCCTCCGTTCCCTGCCTGTTCATGTGCCTGCCCAGGGTGTGGTGGAGACCATCTATCTGCCTCCACCACCACCCCTGGCAGCCTGTTCCAGGCACCCACCACTCTCTGTGTAAACATTGCCACAAATCTCCTTTAAACGTCCCCCCTCTCACTTTAAAGCTATGCCCTCTAGTATTTGACATTTCTTCCCTGGGTAAAAGACACTGACGGTCTACCCTATCTATGCCGCTCATAATTTTATAGACTTCTATCAGGTCTCCCCTCAGCCTCCGATGCTCCAGAGGAAACAACCCAAGTTTGTCCAACCTCTCCTTATAGCTCATATCCTCTAATCCAGGCAGCATCCTGGTGAACCTCCTCTGCACCCTCTCCAAAGCCTCCACACCCTTCCTGTAATGGGGTGACCAGAACAGCGCACAATACTCCAGGTGCGGCTGAACCAAAGTTTTGTACAGAGACACAAGAGATTTTGCAGACGCTGGAATCTGGAGCAACGCACACAAAATACTGGAGGAACTCAGCAGGTCAGGCAGCATCTATGGAGGGAAATAAACAGACGACTGTCCTGAAACATCGACTGTTAATTTCCCTCCATAGATGCTGCCTGTCCTGATGAGTTCCTCCAGCATTTTACGTGTTGCGCCAAAGTTTTGTACAGACTTGCAGTTATATACTTCATGTCACTGCCACAGGACTTTCCAAAGCTAGTGAGGTGTTTCTTTCATTGAGCTGTCACTAATGCATTGAATGTGAAGCTGTGAACTTCCACACAGCAACAAGCCACAAGCAGCACCATGGGAGACACCAGATCATCTGTCTCAGGGAATGCTGGCTGGAGTATGTTATCACCCAGTTCCTCAAGGTAGTGCTGTGGGGTCTCTGAGAGACAAGTGGATTAGTGTCTCATCTGAAGGGCACCACTTCTGACAATGAGCACTCCTTCTGTCTGCTTCTTCCAGCACCCCAGGGTGACTTAAAGAGTCATACAGCACAGAAACAGGCCCTTCAGCCCAACTCGTCCATGCCGACCGTGTCGCCCAGCGAGCTAGTCCCGACCGCCTGCGTCTGGCCCAAAGACCTCGAAACCTCTCCTATCCAGATGGCTTTTAAATATGCCCACCTCAACCACAATTTCTGGCAGCTCATTCCAAATACGCACCACCCTTTGTGTGAAGAAGCTGCCCCTGATGTCCCTTTTAAATCTCTCGCCTCTGATCTTAAACCTATGCCCTCTTGTTTTTAACAGCCCCTCCCTGGGAAAAAGACTGTGTGCTTTCACCCTGTCTGTGCCCCTCATGATCTTATACACCTCTATCAGGTCACCCCTCAATCTCCTACGTCCCAGGGAATAAAGTCCTAGTCTACACAACCTCTCCTTGTAACTCAGGCCCCCAAGTCCAGGCAACATCCTGATAAATCTTTTCTGCACTTTTTCTAGTTTAATAACATCTTTCCTATAACAGGGTGACCAGAACTGTACACAATCCTCCAAGTTATATAACTGCAACATAACTTCTCCAACTCCTAGACTCAGTGCCCTGACTGATGAAGGCCAGTGTGCCAAATGCCTTCTTCACCACCTTATCTACTTGTGCCGCTTTCAGCGAACTGTGCACTTGCACTCCTAGGTCTCTCTGTTCCCTCTTGACTTGTTTCCTCTCTTGTTCAGTGGGGCTTTGATAAGTTCTGAGGTAGGTGGGACTGGCAGGTACCACAGATGGGGCAGGATGTCAAGTCAAGTCGAGTTTATTGTCACATGCACAAGTCCATGTGTGCACAGGTGCAGTGAAGGACTGGAACCATGTCTAGGACTCCCCCATTCCTTTGCAAGAGGGTTGGAGGTCTCCGTCATTGAGGATATTCAAGCGTGAAACTGAATGGGAATCAAGGAACTGGGGGATTGGACGGAAAGTGCTGATGTATCATCCGAACCTATTATTGGGGTAGGTCTGAGGGGCTGAATGGCCTACTAGAGGGTTGGAGAGTCAAGGGTATAGGTTTAAAGTGAGAGGGGAGAGATTTAATAGGGACCTGAGGGGTAATTTCTTCACCCGGGGGTGGTCCGTAAATGGAACGAGCTGCCAGAGGAAGTGGTTGAGGCAGGTACATTAACAACATTTAAAAGGCACTTGGACAGGTCCGTGGACAGGAAAGGTTTAGAGGGATATGGGCCAAACGTGGGCAAATGGGACTGGCTTGGATGGGAATCTTGGTCAACATGAATGAGTTGGGCTGAAGGGCCTGTTTCCATGCTGTATGACTCCATGACTTAAGATCCTGATGGGACATGACACAGTATATGTTGAGCTGTCTCCACCGGCAGGAGAGTCACGAATGAAGGGACGTAGTTACAAAATATTGAGAAGTGCACAGGAACAGCTTCTCGCAGAGGGTGTGAATCTCTGAAATTCTCTAACCCCGAGGGTGGTGGAGGTTAGGTCACTGGGGGGAGAAAAAAAGGAGGTAGAAAGGTTTTTGAAAGATCAGGAATTGAGGGAGGTAGGAGCAGGCACAAAAGGGGAGACAAGGCCTGGGGTCGATCAGCCATGATCATATTGAATGACAGGGCAGGCTTGAGGTGTGAGTGGCCTACTCCTGCTCCTACTGTCTTGTGTTCCTTATATTCTAAGAAGACCAGAGCAGAGAGAATTGAGGAAGATTTCAAATACACCCAGATAAAGTGGCAAAGGGAGTCAAATAAAGTTACGACTTTATAAACCACTGGTGAGACTGCACCTGGAGAACTGTATGCGGTTCTGGTCACCACACTACAGGAAGGAGGTGACTGCACTGGAGAGGGTGCAGAGGAGATTCCCCAGGAGGTTGCCTGGGGTAGAGTGTTTCAGTGACGAGGAGAGGCCAGAGAGGCTGGGTCTGTTCTCCCTGGAGCTGAGGAGGCTGAGGTGGCACCTGAGAGAGGTGTGCAAAGTTATGAGGGGGTTAGATAAGGTGGAAAGCAAGGTACTTCTCCCCATGACAAGAGACATATAAAATCAAAGGACATAAATGTAAGGTGGGGGGTGAAAGATTTAAAAGGGATCTGAGGAAGAGTTTTTTAACTGGGGGGGGGGGGGAGGAGGGGAGGGGTTGGACTCTGGATCGCACTGCCTGAGGGGATGGTGGAGGCAGAGACTCTCACAGCGTTTAAGAAGTATCTGGATGAGCACTTGAATCACCAGGGCAGGGAAGGCCACAGACCAAGTAAGTGCCGGCAAATGGGTTGAGTGTAGTTGATGTACCTTGATGCTCAGCATGGACATAGTGGGCTGAGGGGCCTGTTTCTGGGCTGCATGACCCTATAATTCTGTGAAGAGCAGTGACGGGGGTTCGAGGAATGGATATTTTACAGCAGTTGATTTTTGACCCATTTGTGCATGGCTCAGTGGTAGGGGAAAAGCTGCTGATTTACAAATGGAAGTTTCTTGGTAAATTGGTTTATTGTTGTCAGATGTACCGAGGTACAGTGAAAAACTTTGTTTTGCATGCCGTCCATACAGATCATTTCATCACATCAGTGCATTGAGGTAGTACAAGGGAAAATAATACAGGATGCAAAATAAAGTGTTACAGTTACAGAGAAAGTGCAGGCAGACAATAAGGTGCAAGGTCATATAATGAGGTAGTTTGTGAGGTCAAGAGTCCATCTTATCATACTAGGGGACTGTTCAATAGTCTTATAACAGCAGGATAGAAGCTGTCCTTGAGCCTGGTGGTACGTGCCTTCAGGCTTTTGTATCTTCTGCCCGATGGGAGGGGGGAGAAGAGAGAATGTCCGGGGTGGGTGGGGTCTTTGATTATGTTGGCTGCTTTACCGAGGCAGCGAGAAAAATAGACAGAGTCCATGGAGGGAAGGCTGGCTTCTGTGATGTGCTGAGCTGTCTCCACAACTCTCTGCAGTTTCTTGCACTCTCAGGCAGAGCAGTTGCTGTACCAAGCCGTGATGCATCCGGATAGGATGCTTTCTATGGTGCGTCTACAAAAGTTGGTGAGGGTCAAAATTGCTTTAGCCTCCTGAAAAAGTAGAGGCACTGGTGAGCTTTCTTGGCCATAAGGGGAACATCTGCACAATAGTGATCGCAACATAATGAGGCATGAGTTAGGTGACGAACCAAGTAAAAATTTGGGGATAAAATGGTTAATAGGAGCTTGGGAAAATAAAGCAGAAAACTCTGCTGATCTTTAAACTGATAATTACAACAGAAATCAATACAATCCTGAGGAGATTTATTCTACTGAAGAGTTTGAATAAAGTGGCCAGTAATGACACATCATGAATGAAAAGAGAAATAAGGGGCAAGCTGAAATTGGAAAAAAGCCAAAATCCTGGCACAGAGCCAGTTCTGAGGGTGCAGGAAGAATATGGAAAGATTAGGAAAGGTTTAAAAAAATTAACATAGCAAAAGAACTAAAAATTCAAGGAATCATTGAGCCATAGTGCGGTATAGCATGGAGTCAGGCTGTTCAGCCCATCAAGTCAGCACCAGCCATCAACCACCCATTTATACTAATCCTTCATAAAACCTAATTTTCATTCTCCCCACATTCTCATCGACTCCCCCCAGATTCCACCCCTCACCCACACACTTGGGGGTAATTTACAGCGGTCAATTAACCCACCGACCCTGCACGTCCTTGGGACGTGGAAGAAAAATGGAGCACCCTGGGGGGAAACCCACGCGGTCACAGGGAGAACATGCAAACTCCACACAGACAGCACCGGAGGTCGGGATCGAACCCAGGTCGCTGCAGCTGTGAGGCAGTGGGTCTAATAAATAACAAAATTAGAAAAAGAGGGCAGAGGTCACAAGTAATAAACTCGGTGCAATGACAGAAATCCATTTGGAATATTAAATGATGACTCTCCCTCATTATTTTTGAAGGAGATGAGCTTATTGCAGACTGGATCGCAAGAGGTGAAAGCAGACATAAAGAAGCAGTTATTTAAGGTAGAAAGAGGAGGGGTTAATTCAAAAATTAATTAAATTTGAGAAGAATGAAAGTGTTTCCAGCACAGTGAGTGATTGAGGTGCATTGTACACATATCATCAAGGGGAAGTTGGATTAATGCTCCAAGGAGATAGGAATGGAAGGTTTTCTTTAATTCATTCACTGCAGGCATCACGGTTTAGCATTTATTGCCCATCCCTAACCATCCCCCTGAGAAGGTGGGGGTGAGCCCCCTTCTTGACCCGCTGCAGTCCTTCTGGTGAAGGGGCTCCCACGGTGCTGTTGGAGAGGGAGTTCCAGGATTTAGACCCAGTGACGGTGAAGGAACGGCGAGATATTTCCAAGTCGGGATGGTGTGTGACTGGGAGGGGAACCTGCAGGTGGTGGTGTTCCCCTGCACCCGCTGCCCTTGTCCTTGTGGGTGGGAGAGGAGGTGGGTTTGGGAGGTGCTGTCGGAGTAGCCTGGGTGAGTAACCGCAGTGCGTTGTGTAGACGGTGCACACTGCAGCCCCTTTGCATCGGTGGTGGAGGGAGGGGGTGTTTGGGGGGGGGGGGGTGGATGGGGTGCCGATCGAGCGGGCTGCTTTGTCCTGGATGGGGTTGAGCTTCTTGGGACTTGTTGTAGCCGCACTCACCCAGGAAAGTGGGGCGTGTTCTGTCACACTCCTGACTTGTAGATGGGGGAAAGACCTTGGGGTGTCAGGAGGTGAGTTGCTCACGCAGGAACCCCAGCCTCTGACCTGTTCCTATAGCCACAGGATTTATGTGATTGGTCAAGTTGATGTTCGGATCAATGCTGACCCCCTGAATGTTGTGGGGTTTCAGCGGTTACAAGACTTTTGAGTATCATGGCGCTGTGGATGGACTCTCATTGGAGGTGGTCATTGCCTGGTACTTTGGTGGTACAACTGTTACTTGCCACCTCTCAGCCCATGCCCGAATGTTGCCCAGGTCTATGCTGCTACAGACAGGGGCTGCTTCACTTGCAGAAGGAGTCATGAATGGAGTTGAATGTCTTGTCATCATCGGTGAACATCCCCACCTCCTACCTTCTGACGAAGAGGGAGAAAGAGAGAGAGAGAGAGAGAAAGAGCAATAGACAGAGAGAGCTCAAGTGGTCCACAGGTACATGCTGCAACACTCTGGAAGGTTCCAGAAGGAGGCCCAGGCATCCAAAGGCAGACAGAGGGTGAAGCAGATAATGGAACCAGTGCAGTGGGGAGTAACACCTCTGTAACACCTCTCACTGCTTCAGGGTATCCCAAAGCTCCTCATACCCAATGACCTGGTTCTGAGGTGTGGTCTCGTTGTGGTGTTGACAATGCAGAAGACAATTTTACCAAGTATTACATTGCAGTGACAGCCAATGCACCTCCCTCTCACTCTCTCTATCTCTCCTACTCTCTCAACCAGTTTTATCAGCATCAATGTCTCCCAATCATTATTTCTCTTATCTCCAACTCTTTCTCTCTCTGTCTGTCTCTCTTTCTCTCTGTCTCTCACTTTCTATCTTTCTCTATATCTCTCTATCTCCCACCTTCTCTCTCTTTCTCTCTCTGTCTCTATCTCTCGGTCTTTCTCCCTCTGTCTGTCACGGCCTCGGTTTCTCACTGTCCATCTCTCCATACCTCTCACTCTCTATCCTCGTCCCTTCTCAATCTGCCTGCCTTGTAGCCTCTCTGTCTCTCACCTGCTGTCTGGCTGACTCTCTGTCTGCCCATCTTTCTGTCTGTCTACTTCCCTCTTTCGATGTTTCTCGGCACCACCTTCCCCCCCCCCCCCACTTTCTCACTCTCTCTTTTCCCTCTCTCTCTGTCACTCCCTCCATCTTCCCTCACTCCCCCCTCTCCCTGCCTCACCCTCTCTCTCTCAACTCTCCCTCCCTCCCTCCTTCTCTTCCTGCCCTCTCTGTCTCTGTCACAATCACGGCCCCAACCACCGACTCCCCCTTCTTCCCTACACCCCCATGTTAACGTATGTGGAACAAACATCTATAATTATGGACTATTGTAGGAGATATTGCAGATGTTGTTGCCAAGGGCAACGGCGTCTCCCACTGATCCAATGTGCGTGGGGAGGGGTCAGCCAAACCAGTCCATAGTTGCCGTCCCACAACGCCAACCCAGGCAGCAAGGTCTGGAATAAGGCTCTCTCCTCAGTTCCATCAGACCTACACAGGAAGGACAGGACCACAAAAGGTCAGGATACATGAAGCAGCGCAGTGGCACAGCAGGTCGAGCCGCTGCCTCACAGCTCCAGAGACCTGGGTTCGATCCCGACCTCCGGCGCTGTCTGTGTGAGGAGTCTGCACGCTCTCCCTGTGACCGCGTGGGTTTCCCCCGGGTGCTCCGGTTCCCTCCTGCGTCCCAAAGACGTGCGGGGTCGGTGGGTTAATTGGCCGCTGTAAATTGCCCCCTAGTGTGTGGGTGAGGGGTAGAATCTGGAGGGAGGGGGAGTTGCTGGGAACGTAGGGAGAATAAAATGGGATTAGCGTAAATGGGAGGTTAATAGTTGCCACTGGAGTATCTGAAGAGAGACACAAGAGACTGCAGACGCTGGAATCTGGAGCAACACACAAACAGCTGGAGGAACTTAGCGGGTCGGGCAGCATCTGGAGAGGGGGAAATGAACAGTCGACATTTCGGGTCGGGACCCTTTATCTGGACTGAAAGATAGAGGGGAGAGAGCCGGTATTCAAAGGTGAGGGAAGGGGTAGGGCAAGAGCTGGCAGGTGATGGGTGGATCCAGGTGAGGAGGGGTGACGGGCAGATGGAGGATGGGGGAGCGGGAGTAGCGACAGAGGCTGGGAGGTGAGGGGTGGAGGTGACGGAGGGCTGCAGATGGTGGGATCTGATAGGAGAGGAAGGTGGAGCTTGGAGCCAAATAAGGGAGGTGGGGAGGGCAGATGGGAACAGTGGGGGGGGGGGGACCCAGTGGGAGGGGTGTGTGGGTGGGGGAGGGGAAAAATCAGGGTGATGGGGCTGGGGTGGGTGTGGGAGGAACTGGGTAGATCAGGAGGAGAGAGAAAAGGGACAGAGGGGGAGCAGGTGACCTGAAATTGGAAATCTGTAAAGCTCTGAGAAAAGAGTGGGGAAGGGGACTGGTTGGAGACTCTTTCAAGGAGCTTGCATGAATACTATGGGCTGAATGGCCTGCCCTTGCTCCTGTCACATTGTCCTACTGCTAGAGCCGTGGACCAATGATAATGGGACTGAGCAAAGCAAGCTGGACATGGACAATGGACGTGGGCGGGGGGTGGGACTGGGTGGGGGTGGGCGAAGGGGTGGAACTGGGTGGGGGTGGGCAGGGATGAGTGGGGGTGGTGAAGAGGATTTCCCTGAAGGAGACAACTTTCTACTCCGGGAAAGGACATTGCCCTCACCTGCACCCAAGGGTGCCCCGACCTCCCACCACCTCCAACCCAGGCCATGTCTCATTGGCCAGAAACCACCTCAAGGCAGCCAGTAATGAGCCACTTATTGGAAATGGCAGACAATGTTTGCACAGCAAGATCCAACATTTAGGCTTGTGGCAAAAGTAAAGAGAAAACAGACTCTACTTAGGGAGGTTAGAAGAAGGAGATATGATCCTATTGAACCAAAATTCTGACAGAGTGGATGCAGGGAGATGTTACCCCTGGCCGGGCTGTCCAGAACCAGAGGTCACTGTCTCAGAATAAGGGGTTAGCTGTTCAACACTGAGATGAGGAAAAGTGTCTTCCCTCAGTGGGCGGTGGACCTCTGGAATTCTCTCCCCTGGAGGCTGTTGGGGTTCAGTCACTGAGGATGTTGAAGACAGGTTGATAGGGAATTGGATATGAAAGCAATCGAGAGATATGTTGTGAGGCAGAAAGGTGGCATGAGGGAGGGGATTTCATTGAACAAGCATTGAGGGCCAAATGGCCTACTTCTGCTCCCCTTTCCGATGTTCTTGTTGTCTGTTCTGATAAGGACCAAATCTGCTGGTGGAGGGAAAAGTTTCCCAGGATTCTGGAGAGAACTCTCCATCAGCCCATCACAATGGTGGCCAAGAGATCTTCAGCGCCCATTGTAGAGGTCAAAGGAGTCCTGAATGTAATATTTCATCGAAAGGTGGACCCTCCCGCAGTGCGGCGCTCCCTCACTACTGCCCCTCTCACAGTACGGTGCTTTCTCAGTATTACCCCTCCCACAGTGTGACCCTCCCTCAGTACTGACCCTCTCACAGTTCAGTGTTCTATCATACTGTATTAGCCAAGATTATCAGATTTTTTTTTTGCTTTTTGTTTTTTTTGTTTAATTTCACATTGAATATGCTGAATGTAATCATTTCTGGAGTCTCTGGAGCTGAAGTCAAACTTGGAGCAAATCTGATTGTTGACATTCAGACACAATGTTGGTGATATTTCACTGAACAAGCGGCTCCTCGGTTCACACCCTGTCCTGAGGCAGGACTGCAGTTGTCAGTCAGGACCTGCAGCTGAAGCCCTGGAGAGGGTCACATCAGCCCAGGACTGATCAGACCCACAAGTTCCGTGGCTGGATCACACTGTGCACAACAGACGAATGTACCCAGACCAGTGGCTCCGGAGCTGGGAGTGTCAGTGAGAGAGGGAGCGAGGGAGAGAGGGAAGAGAGGAAACGAGGACAATAGAGAGAGGGTGGGGTTGGAGGGGGTTACAGAGGCAGGAAGGAGTGTAGGGGCCGGAGGGGGTTACAGAGATGGGGAGGGGTGTAGGGGCCAGAGGGGGTTACAGAGATGGGGAGGGGTGTAGGGGCCGGAGGGGGTTACAGAGACGGGGAGGGGTGTAGGGGCCAGAGGGGGTTACAGAGACGGGGAGGGGTTTAGGGGCCAGAGGGGGTTACAGAGACGGGGAGGGGTGTAGGGGCCAGAGGAGGTTACACAAGGGTGTAGGGACTGGATGGGACACTTGTCCGATGGCTACCATTATCTCTGGATCGGGAATGACCTGTGTAATTTAGAATGCGCTAACCTTCAGCAGAGTTTGCCTCTGATCGGTGACATTTTCTCGATAATGCACAAGGAGAAAGTGATGGGTTTTGCCGTCTGCTTTCTCATCCCCTCTCTTCCTGTCATCTTCGATTGCTGGGCTCCGGCTTCAGCCAGACTGACGGACTGGACAGGTTGACAGAGCCCGCCAGGTTGTGCGAATAATCAAACTCATTTCCAGCAAGTATAAAATGTGTTGTTAAAAAAAACAAGTGCAAAAATAACCTTGATGACCAATCAGGGAGAAACTGTCTCAATTCTTACTTGTTCATTTTTGGGATAGAGTTGTCCAGCATGGAGACAGGCCCTTCGGCCCAACCGGTCCATGCTGACCAAGATTCCCATCTAAGCCAGTCCCATTTGCCTGTGTTTGGCCCATATCCCTCTAATCCGTTCCTATCCATGGACCTGTCCAAGTGTCTTTTAAAAGATGTTAATATACCTGCCTCACCCACTTCCTCTGGTATATGCACCACCCACTGGGTGAAGAAGTTGCCCCTCAGGTTCCCATTAATCCTCTCCCCTCGCAACTTAAACCTGTGCCCTCTTGATTGCCCAAGCCTGTGAAAAGGACTGGGGGCGTTCACCCCATCTGCGTTTCTCATGATTTTATACATTGTGTGGGACGTGGGCAATACTGGCTTCTGTGGCCCATCCCTGATTCTGGTGATCCCCGGTTCCAGAGACCCCCTCCTGATGCAGGGTCCTGACCTGAAACATTGAGCATCCCTTTCCCTCCACAGGTGCTGAGTTCTTCCAGCATTTTATGTTTTGTTCCATCCCAGTTTATTGGTCCTTGTCAATTGGAATTGAAAATTGCTCCAGCAAGTGTTTGCACTGTTAGTTGCTGGGGAGAGTTGGCAGCTGGGGCATCTTCATGGCTTCCAGAGGTCCAATGGCTGCAGTGGACTGGCTAACAGCAAGCCCTGGTGTCAATCACTGTCACCATGGTGACAGTTCTCCATTAACTGGAGAAACCGCCTACTCCGATACAAATTTCATCCAAAATGGTGATGGTCATTGGATCTTCCTTTGCAAGGTATTCAAGAGGCTGTTAGATAGGCACATGAATATGCAGGGAATGGAGGGATATGAGACAGTGTAGAGGGAGCTTCACTCTGTGTCTGACCCTGGGAGAGTGTGATGGGACAGTGTAGAGGGAGCTTCACTCTGTATTTGACCCCGGGAGTGTGTGACGGGACGGTGTAGAGGGAGCTTCACTGTGTCTGACCCTGGGAGTGTGTGATGGGACAGTGTAGAGGGAACTTCACCCTGTGTCTGACCCCGGGAGTGTGTGATGGGACGGTGTAGAGGGAGCTTCACTGTGTCTGACCCCGGGAGTGTGTGTTGGGACGGTGTAGAGGGAGCTTCACCCTGTGTCTGACCCCAGGAGTGTGTGATGGGACGGTGTAGAGGGAGCTTCACTGTGTCTGACCCCGGGAGTGTGTGTTGGGACGGTGTAAAGGGAGCTTCACTCTGTGTCTGACCCCGGAAGTGTGTGATGGGACAGTGTAGAGGGAGCTTCACCCTGTGTCTGCCCCCATGGTAAGTGCCCACAGACCCCACAGATCCCCTCCCTC
Source organism: Pristis pectinata (assembly GCF_009764475.1). Classification (NCBI taxonomy): domain Eukaryota; kingdom Metazoa; phylum Chordata; class Chondrichthyes; order Rhinopristiformes; family Pristidae; genus Pristis; species Pristis pectinata. The sequence goes on from NC_067415.1 coordinate 3,084,877, forward strand.
TCACTCACCGCTGCATGAAGTGCTGCATTGGGATCCGGGACTGGAAGCTTTCAGTTTCGATTTGCTTTTATGGGTTGAAGAAAATTGAAATAAGATGTTTATTTGTGAAATTCAATGCTGTTTCCAAGGCAACAGACCAGCTGTTACTCAGTGCTCTCTTCAATGTTCAGTGGGTTCTGACTCGGTAGCTGAGTTGGAGGTCTTTGTCGATGCTGGGTAGGGAAAGAGCCTTGTGTCCCTCTGGTTCCCAGTACCTCGGCTTGTGGGTCTGGGTCATCTGTCATCACCGACTCCCCCCACCCACTGAATCCCCTCCCACAGCCCACAGACACTCTCCCCCATCACCGACTCCCCCCACCCACTGAATCCCCTCCCACAGCCCACGGACACTCTCCCCCATCACCGACTCCCCCCACCCACTGAATCCCCTCCCACAGCCCACAGACATTCTTCCCCCATCACTGACTCCCCCCACCCCCTGAATCTCCTCCCACAGCCCACGGAACACTCTCCCCCATCACCGACTCTACAACAACAGTCTTGGGAAATGTAACCAAACTCACAATGTATTGATAATTGGTTTATTATTGTCACAAGTACCAAGACACAGTGAAAGACTATTGTCTGCGTGCCATCCAGACAGATCATTCCATACATCAGTACACTGAGATAGTATAAAAGGAAAAAGAAAACAGAATGCAGAATATAGTGTGACCGTTACAGAGAAAGTGCAGTGCAGGCAGACAATAAGGTGGAAGGTCATAACAAGGTAGATTGTGAGGTCAAGAGTCCATTGTATCGTACTAGGGAACCATTCAATTGTCTTATAACAGCGGGATAGAAGCTGTCCTTGAGCCTGGTGGTACGTGCTTTCAGGCTTTTGTATCTTCTGCCCAATGGGAGGGGGAAGAAGAGAGAATGTCCGGGGTGGGCGGGGTCTTCGGTTACGTTGGCTACTTTCCCAAGGCAACGGGAAGTGTAGACAGAGTCCATGGAGGGGAGGCTGGTTTCCGTGATGTGCTGAGCTGTGTCCACAACTCTCTGTAATTTCTTGTGGTCCCGGGCAGAGCAGTTGCCGTACCAAACCGTGATGCATCCGGACAGGATTCTTTCTCTGGTGCATTGATAAAAACTGGGAAGAATCATTGGGGAGGTAGAGAGGTTAGTGTGCTTCCTTGGCCATAGTGCCCACGTGGCAGTTCCTCCTTCAAGAGTTATTGGAGGTCTTTTAGAGGCTGTTAGTTGCCCAGTGCAGGGAGAGTCTGTGGGCAATTAATGCTTCAGTGTCAGTGGCCACAGGAAAGGAGGATGGGTGTCAGGCACATGGAGCCCAATATCCCCAGGACATGGCTCACCTAACTGCTGAAATGCCTCCCCTCTACCATGCCTTCGGGCAGCTCCTTGCGGAGCACCCTCTTGTCTCAACATCTCTGGCCAGCTGGAGAGTGACTTCCAGAGACAGTTGTGTGGCAGAGAGGTAGTTGATAGAGGCTGGTATCTAGAAGGTGTCCCTTGGACTGCTGGTGTCTAGCACAAGTCCATTGGAATGCTGGAATCTAGAACGTGTTTCTTGGAATGATGTTATCTAGAATCTGTCCCTTGGCATACTAGTAGCCAGAACATGTCTCCTGGAATGTTGGTATCTGGAACATGTCTCTTGGAATGCTGGTATCTAAAACGTGTCTCTTGGAATGCTGGTATCTAGAACCTGCCCCTTAGAATTATGTTGTCTAGAACCCGTTCCTTGGAATGCTGATATCTGGAACCTGTCACTTGGAATGCTGGTACCTTGAACATATCCCATGGAATGCTGGTATCTAGAATGTGTCCTTTGGAATGCTGATATCTAAGATAAGATCAGATATTTATTTATTAGTCACATGTACATCGAAACACAGTGAAATGCGTCTTTTTGCGTCACTGAGAATGTGCTGGGGGGCAGCCTGCAAGTGTCGCCACACTTCCGGCGCCAACACAGCATGCCTGCAGCTCCTAACCCATACGTCTTTGGAATGTGGGAGGAAACTGGAGCACCCGGAGGAAACCCACGCAGACACGGGGAGAACATACAAACTTCTTACAGACAGCAGCGGCAATTGAACCCCGGTTGCTGGCACTGTCATCGCGTTATGCTAACCGCTACACTACCGTGTCCCCTAGAATGCTGGTATCTAGAATGTGTCCTATGGAATGTTGGTGCCTGGAACGTGTCCCTTGGAATGTTTTATTGAGCAAATAGTGATCAGATATCCACAGGAATAAAACGGGTTCAGGTTTAGGTTTGGGTTGTGGTAACCATTGCCCTGTGTATTCTGGGAATCAGTCCGGAACACTGTCACACATTTCCCTCCCTTGTCTCCAAAGAGTGCAGGAGACAGCCACTCAACCTCTCCTGCATTCATTAAACCCACAGCTGTCCACTTCCCTCACAATCCCACATCCTTCGGTTTCTATAGTGCAACCTTCCATCAGTCTCACCCCTGAGTACTCTTCATGGCTGTGCTATCCCAAGGGAGAATATTCCAAGGATTCACTCTCCTTCCTAAACGGCCAAACCTTATCCTAAATCCATACCCCTTTGTTCTACACCTCTGGTCTGGCCTCTGAATTTTATAGGCTGTGAGCCTTTGATTCTGTTCTAAGGAAGCAGCGTTGTCCAGCTGGGTTAATTATGAATCTGAGGATGAGTACCTTCCACTGGAAGTCGTCCTGCGATTTTGCTCTTACATAATCTCCAATTCGCACCACAACTGCCTCCAAAGGGTTAACCCAAGAGATTAAATAAGGGGAGACAGATTGTTCCCGGGGTATTGGCTCACAGGCAAGTTGAAAGGCAGCGTCAAATTAAAATGTCAGAACGCATTAAATGCTGGTTGTGTGGAGTGTCAGAGGCTGTGTCTCCTGGTGGGGACCAGCAGGGGATAGGACAGATTTTATGCAAAATCTCAGCTCATTAACACTCTTGATATTAACTTCCTGCGTAAAATCAGGGACGCTCCTGCCTAATCACTGACGAGATGCGATTGCTCCATACCCAGCCCCTCTTGTGGTTTCCTTCACCTGTGAGGTAATGTGCGGAGACCTCCATTGCCAAGAGACCACCTTGCATTTCTCTGACACCTGTCTCCTCCAACAAGCCTGACAGGCTTCACTGTCGGGACAGCAAGACCCAAATAAAACAGTGACCAAATAATCGGATTTAGTGAACTTTTCTTCAGAGTGACAGGTTCATACAGCATGGAAACAGGCCCTTCGGCCCAACTGGTCCATGCCGACCAAGATGCCCATCTAAGCTAGACCCATTTGCCCGCATTTGGCCCATATCCCTCTAAACCTGTCCTATCCATTAACCTATCCAAGTGTCTTTTAAATGTTGTTAATGTACCTGCCTCAACCACTTCCTCTGGCAGCTCGTTCCATATACCCACCACCCTCTGTGTAAAAACAAAGTTACCCCTCAGGTTCCGATTAAATCTCTCCCCTCTCACCTTAATCCTGTGCCCTCTAGTTCTTGATTCCCCAACCCTGGGGATAAGGTGAAGGGATTTCCCATTTGTCAGGACACTGGGGAGGATCCCTCTTCCTCTCCTTCCAGAAATACGTGCATGGGATTTTTCCCTGAGAGGGAAGTGTTGGTTTAATGTCTGTTCCCCAAAGACAAGGAACGTTTTGCAACCGCTGCCTCAGGACTGCAAGGCCAGTTTGGGTTGAGGCTCAACAGTGGGATTGGAACACACGGAGTAACGACACAGAGACTGGTGCCACCCACCCTAGCTCCTGATCACACAGCACCTTCCTTTCAAAATTCCTTTACTTGCTTCCTCATCCCTCGATAACGCTGGTGCTGGAGGAGTGCATCTCAATATTTACATAGATCCACGGCAGAGTGTTGGTATTTACAGAAGGCCCCAGGAGTGTGTCAGTATTTACAGGGGGTCCTGGGGAGTGTGTCAGTATTTACAGGGGGTCCTGGGGAATGTGTCAGTGTTTACAGGGGGTCCGAAGAGTGTGTCATATTTACAGAAGGTCGTGGGGAATGTGTCAGTGTTTACATGGGGTCCTGGGGAGTGTGTCAGTATTTACAGGCAGTTCTGGGGAGTGTGTCAGTATTTACAGGGGTCCCAGGGAGTGTGTCAGGATTTACAGGGGGTCCCAGGGAGTGTGTCAGGATTTACAGGGGTCCCAGGGAGTGTGTCAGGATTTACAGGGGTCCCAGGGAGTGTGTCAGGATTTACAGGGGGTCCTGGGGAATGTGTCAGTATTTACAGGGGGTCCTGGGGAGTGTGTCGGTATGTTCAAGTATCCAGGGCAGATGGTGAAGATGAGGGGGTGGAGGCTGGGAGCAGAATCTACTGCACAGAGCAGAGTGGACAAATGACCTTTTACTGGAGTCACAGAGTTGTACAGCACAGAAACAGGCTCTTCAGCCCTTCACACTCTGCTGACCTTTTTGCCCATCTACACTGAACACATTTGCCCTCATTAGGTCTGTGTGCTTCTATGCCTTGTCTATTTAAGTGTCTGTCTAAATGTCTCATAAACACTCCTTGGACTCTGTCTTTATCCCCTCGCTGTCTTGGTGAAGCAGCCAGCATAATCAAAGACCCCACCCACCCAGGTCATTCTCTCTTCTCTCCTCTTCCATCAGGTAGGAGATACAGGAGCCTGAGGGCACGTACCGCCAGATTTAAGGACAGCTTCTACCCCACTGTGATAAGACTATTGAACGGTTCCCTTATACAATGAGATGGACTCTGACCTCACGATCTACCTTGTTGTGACCTTGCACCTTATTGCACTGCACTTTCTCTGTAGCTGTGACACTTTACTCTGTACTGTTACTGTTTTTACCTGTACTACATCAATGCACTCTGTACTAACTCAATGTAACTGCACTGTGTAATGAATTGACCTGTACGATTGGTATGTAAGACAAGTTTTTCACTGTACCTCGGTACAATTGACAATAATAAACCAATACCAATACCAACATTGCGATTGTATTTGATTCCACCAGCTCCTCTGGCAGCAAGTTCCAGATATCAACCACTCGTTGTGGTAAATTGGTAAATTAAATTGGTAAATTGGTTTATTATTGTCACATGTACCGAGGTACAGTGAAAAACTTGTCTTGCATACTGATCGTACGGGTCAATTCATTACACAGTGCATTGAGGTAGTACAGGGTAAAGCAATAACAGAATGCAGAATAAAATGTTACAGAGAAAGTGCGGTGCAGACAGACTATAAGGTGCAAGGTCATAATGAGGTAGATTATAAAGCCAAGATCTATCTTATCGTACTAGGGGACTGTTCAATAGTCTTATAACAGCAGGATAGAAGCTGTCCTTGAGCCTGGTGGTACGTGCTTTCAAGCTTTTGTATCTTCTGCCCGATGGGAGGGGGGAGAAGAGAGAATGTCCGGGGTAGGTGGGGTCTTTGATTATTTTGGCTGCTTTACCGAGGCAGCAAGAAGTGTAGACTGTGTCCATGGAGGGGAGGCTGGTTTCCGTGATGTGCTGAGCTGTGTCCACAACTCTCTGCAGTTTCTTGCTGTCTTGGGCAGAGCAGTTGCCGTCCCAAGCCGTGATGCATCCGGATAGGATGCTTTCTATCAATAAAAATTGTTGAGTGTCAAAGGGGACATGTTAAATTTCTTTAGCCTCCTGAGGAAGTAGAGATGCTGGTGAGCTTTCTTGGCTGTGGCGCCTACGTGGTTGGGCCAGGACAGGCTATTAGTGTTTATAATTGGCTATTGTGTAAAAGGCTAACCCTTCAGATCCCCTTTAAAACTCCTTTCTCTCATCTTAAACATCTGCAATTGGAGATTTGAGGGGATAAAGTGCACCAGCAGTTTTGGAATTGGCTGGGGTTTTAACCCCTACAATGGGAAGGGGTTAACAAAGTGGAAGGTCCTGCGTTCCCTCCTGGGGGAGCCACAGGGCTAGCGTTCCCCCGGTGGGGACATGCTTTCTGATAGTGTGTGTTAATATTCTAGAACATTGAACAACATGCAGACTCAAGTGCAGGGAGAGAGGCAGAGATCACCACTGTAAAGAACGCGAAGACCTGCCCCAGCAAAGGGAAAGCGAGGAGAGGCAACAAGGACAGGCAGAGAGGCAAGCAGAGCTTCATGGAGAGCCAGTGCAGTTGTGAGCAGGGAAGAGGCCAGGAAGTACAGAAACAAGTGAAGAGCAAGAAGCAGCAGAACTTGCAAAGTACCTGTGCAATTTCCACACACTCCTATAATGCTCAAGAGGTGAGGTTCGAGGGTGGTTGGGTTGGGAGGGCAGGGGACTGGTGGGAGCTTTGGAGTAATTGAATGGACTAGCCACACAGGGAGTGATGAGTGGGACTGAGTCTGGTGACTTGTGGCATTGTTACAGTCCAGAAGCAGGCAATTCAGCCCATGCTGGCTCCTGATAGAACAATCCCTATCAGTCCTGTTCCCAGCTCTTTTGCCACAGCCTTGTAGGGAATTTTCCTTTCAGTTTAAGTGCTGATCCAAACCCTTACAGATGATATTCCCATCCTTAAACCCTACAGCAAATCCCTGCATAGGATTGTATCTTTTTCAAAAAATTTAACTGCAAGTCCTCTGGTCCTTGAACCACCCATGTTATGGGAACAGGTTCCTTTTTTGGTAAATTGGTAATTGGTTTATTATTGTCACATGTACTGAGGTACAGTGAACAACTTTGTTTTGCATGCCATCCACACAGATCATTTCATCACAACAGTGCGTTGAGGTAGTACAAGGTTAAACAATAAGTGAATCCTGATGCAAGTTTTTGACTCAAATTGTCGACAGTTCCTTACCTCCCCACAGATACTGCTCGACCCTCTGAGTTCCTCCAGCAGATTGTTTGTTGCCACACATTCCTCCCACCAGTTCCCCTCCCCACCTCCCTCCCTTTATTCCAGGCCCCACCTTCCTCTCCTATCAGATTGCATCATCTTCAGCCCTTTGTCACCTCCACCTGTCGCCTGGTCACCTCCCAGCTTCTGATGTCATTCTCACTCCCTCCCTCCCTCATCTGCCTTTCACCACCCCCCCCCCATCTGCTTATCACCCCCCCCTCACCTGGATCCACCTATCGCTTGCTCACTCTTATAGAGTCATAGAGTTGTACAGCACAGAAAAAGGCCCTTTGGCCCATACATGTCCATGCCGACGAAGTGTTCTTGTCTCACCCCTTCCCCTCTCCTCTTCATCCCGGCTATCTCCCCTCCATCTCATCCACATGAAGGGTCTCGACCCAAAATGTTGACTGTCCATTTCCATCCTAGATGCTGCCTGACCCGCTGAGTTCCTCCAGCGTTTTGTACGTTACTCCAAATTCCAGAACTGCAGTCTCTTGTGTCTCTGTCATTTGTTTTAGCTCAGTTACGTTTTTTAAAATTCCAACTGAAAACTTGCCTGGAGCAAAACCCGTCTCAGAGAAAACGTTCTGGAAAAAAAGATGCAAAAGGACAATACACAAAGGTGATCAGGGATCTGGGAGATTTAGTCAGCTCCGGCTGAAAAGCAATTTAAAGGAAAGCTTCGAAATTACAGAATGAGTTGATTTGGTAAAAAAAAGTTCTTTCATCCCTGGGGGGTGGAAGCCCTCAGTGTATGGTCGTCACAAGAAATCCGCTCTGGAATTCAGGAGAAGCTTATCCAAAGGGAATAAGTGTTCTTCCCACATGGGAGTTGAAGAAGTCGGAGGGAAGCTTAAATTACACAGGGTGGAGGTTGGGAGAGCAAGATATAGTGAAATACTTGACTGAAAATGAGCAAGAGGACTCTGCTTCTACATTACATATAATTCACTGGAACACAAGGCTTAACGTATAAGGAACATTTGATGTCTCTGGGCCTGTACTTGATGGAGTTCAAAAGAATGAGAGACTATCTCATTGTAACCTACCAGATACTGAAAGGTGTGGATGTGGAGAGGCTTGGTAAAATAGTAAATTTAAATTGGTGAATTGGTTTATTATTGTCACATGTACCGAGGTACAGTGAAAAACTTTGTTTTGCATGCCATCCATATAGATCATTTCATCGCATCAGTGCATTGAGGCAGTACAAGGGAAAACAATAACAGTGCAGAATGAAGTGTTGCAGTTACAGAGAAAGTGCAGTGCAGGCAGACAATAAGGTACAAGGTCATAATGAAGTAGTTTGTGAGGTCAAGAGTCCATTTTATCATACAAGGGAACCATTCAATCGTCTTATAACAGTGGGATAGAAGCTGTCCCTGACCCTGGTGGTACATCCTTTCAGGCTTTTGTATCTTCTGCCCGATGGGAGGGGGGAGAAGAGAGAATGTCCAGGGTGGGTGGGGTCTTTGATTATGTTGGCTGCTTTACCGAGGCAGTGAGAAGTGTAGACAGAGTCCATGGAGGGGAGGCTGGTTTCTGTGATGTGCTGAGCTGTGTCACAACTCTCTGCAGTTTCTTGTGGTCCAGGCGGAGCAGTTGCCATGCCAAGCCGTGATGCATCCAGATAGGATGCTTTCTATGGTGCATCGATAAAAATTGGTGAGTGTCAAAGGGGACATGCGAAATTTCTTTTACCTCCTGAGGAAGTAGAGGCACTGGTGAGCTTTCTTGGCTGTGGTGTCTACATGGTTGGACCAGGACAGGTTATCCATCTAATGGATATTTCCATCAGTAGGAAGGTCTGGGATCCAAGGGCACAGCCTCAGAATAAAGGGATGTCCCTTTAGAACTGAGATGAGGAGGAATTTCTTCAGCCAGAGAGTGGTGAATCTGTAGAATTCATTGCCACAGAGGGCTGTGGAGGCCAAGTCATTGGGCGTATTTAAAGCAGAGATTGACAGGTTTTGGATTGGTAAGGGGGATAAAGGTTACAGGGAGAGGGCAGGAGAATGGGGTTGAAAAAAATCAACCATGATTGAATGGTGGAGCAGACTCAATGGGCCGAATGGCCTAATTCTGCTCCTATATCTTATGGTCTTATAATAGGATCACTTGATCCCTTCAACCTGCCCCAGTCAACATTCAATGGTTGATCTGCCCCAGGCCTCATCTCTTCTGGGCCTGGTCAAAGTCAAAGTTGAGTTTATTGCCATATACACAAGTCCATGTGTGCACAGGTGCAATGAAAAACTTACTTGCAGCAGCATCACAGGCACAGAGCATCAGATAAGCAGCATGCACAAGTAAAACATAAATTACCATGAATTATACACAATTTTACAAGAAAGAACAAAAAATGACGTCCATTATATTGCAAAGTGGTTGAAGTGGTCATGGTGTTGCTGTACTGAGGCAGTGATTAGGGTTGTGCAGGTTGGTTCAAGAACCGAATGGTTGAAGGGAAGTAGCTGTTCCCGAACCTGGTGGTGTGGGACTTCAGGCTTCTGTACCTCCTGCCCGATGGGAGCTGCGAGAAGAGGACAAGGCCCGGTTGGATGGCATGGTCTGAACAAGGATCATTGACCCGAACTGTTTACTCTGTTTCTCTCTCCCCAGACACTGTCTGACCTGCTGTTCCCAGTGTTCCCAGCATTTTCTGTTTTTATTTCAGATTTCCAGTATCTGCGGTTTTGGTTTTTTATTTCCAGCAATCGGTCATTGTCGAAAATATTCAAACCCAGAAAAGTGTGAAGTGATACACTTTGGAAGATCGAATTTGAAGGCAGAATACAAGGTTAATGGCAGGACTCTTAGCAGTGTGGAGGAACAGAGGGATTTTGGGGTCCACATCCATAGATCCCTCAAAGTTGCCACACAGGTTGATAGGGTTGTTAAAAAGGCGTATGGAGTGTTGGCCTTCATTAGTTGGGGTATTGAGTTCAAGAGCTGTGATGTGATGTTGCAACTCTATAGAACTCTGGTTAGACCACACTTGGAATATTGTGTTCAGTTCTGGTCGCCTCATTATAGGAAGGATGTGGAAGCTTTAGAGAGGGTGCAGAGGAGATTTACCAGGATGCTGCCTGGATTGGAGAGCATGTCTTATGAGGATAGGTTGAGCAAGCTGGGGCTTTTCTCTTTGGAGAGGAGGATGAGAGGTGACTTGATAGAGGTGTACAAGATAGTAACAGACATAGATTGGGTGGACAGTCAGAGACTTTTTCCCAGGGTGAAAATGGCTAACAAGAGGGGACATAATTTAAGGTGTTTGGAGGAAGATATCAAGGGGATGTCAGGGGTAACTTTTTTACACAGAGAGTGGTGGGTGTGTGGAACGCACTGCCTGCAAAGGTTGTGGGGGCAGATACATTAGGGACATTTAAGAGACTCTTAGATAGACACATGAATGATAGAGAAATGGAGGGCTATGTGGGAGGGAAGGGCCTGTACTGTGCTGTAATTTTCTATGATCTATGTTCTATGTTGTTTTTTAATGGTGATAGGGTGATAATTGGAGCAGATGTCACTCAGTGTTGGAATGTTGTGTGTGAGGAAGGAAGGGTGGGGATTGGCCTTCAGACAAGGGTACCCAGTGTGGGATCAATGGGACATTGACATTTGTGGAGCCGATCGTTGGTTGACAGATAGAGTGCTCTCAGCAACATTGGCAGGCAGCCAGACTAACTCACAACACACACTGTGGATTGATTCCATCAGAGAGATGCTCAGTGCTCTGAAGCTGAGTGCACACATTAATGAAGGAGAGATCAGAGTTGCTTGGCAACCGTGAGGGTAGACTGCACCAGCCCAGGGCTAGAACCTCAGTGGAGAGCAAGGAAATATCCACCACGGTAAGGTCCTGGTTTGTGTTGCAGAACAGGGGGACCTAGGAGTACATGGTTCCCTGAAAGTGGCATCGCAGGTAGACAGGGTGGTGAAGACGGCTTTTGGCATGCTGGCCTTCAGCAGTCAGGGCACTCAGTATAGAAGTTGGGACGTTATGTTGCAGTTGTTCCAGACATTGGCAAGGCCTCATTTGGAATACTGTGTTCAGTTTTGGTCGTCCTGATGAGTGCAGAGGAGATTTATGAGGATGTTGCTGGAACTCGAAGGACTGAGTTATGGAGAGGTTGAGCAGGTTGGGACTTCACTCATTGGAACGTAGGAGAATGAGGGTTGAGCTTACAGAGGTGTATAAAATCATGAGGGGCATAGATAGGGTGGATTCGCACAGTCTTTTTCCCAGGGTTGGGGAATCAGGAATTAGAAGGCATAGATTTAAGGTGAGAGGGGAGAGATTTAATAGGAACCTGAGGGGCAACATTTTCACGCAGAGGGTGGTCCGTACATGGAACGAGCTGCCACAGGAAGTGGTTGAGGCAGGTACTTTAACATTTAAAAGGCACTTGGACAGGTACATGGATAGAAAAGGTTTAGAGGGACATGGGCCAAATGCAGACAAATGTGATGAGCTTGGATGGGAATCTTGGTTGGCATGGACCATTTGGGACGAAGGGCCTGTTTCCATGCTGTATGACTCTATGACACTCGGAATGAGTTTGGGACATGGTTGCTTGCAGTTGAGGAGCGGGGAATGGTGTAAGGAGGGTGAGGTCTCAAGAACGAGCACCAAAGATTGGCCAAACCCCTTCCACCATCTACAAGGCACAAGTCAGGAGTGTGACGGAACACGCCCCACCTGCCTGGGTGAGTACAGGTTCAACAACCCTCAAGGAGTTCAACACCATCCAGGACAAAGTATTGGGACTCTAACCACTACTACAGGGGCTGCAGTGTGCACCGTCTACACAACGCACTGCAGTTACTCACCCAGGCTACTCTGACAGCACCTCCCAAACCCACTTCCTCTCCCACCCAGAAGGACAAGGGCAGCGGGTGCAGGGGAACACCACCACCTGCAGGTTCCCCTCCCAGTCACACACCGTCCCGACTTGGAAATATCTCGCCGTTCCTTCACCGTCACTGGGTCTGAATCCTGGAACTACCTCCCCAACAGCACCGTGGGAGCCCCTTCACCAGAAGGACTGCAGTGGGTCAAGAAGGGGGCTCACCCCCACCTTCTTGGGGGTGGTTAGGGATGGGCAATAAATGCTGGTCTTGCCTGTGATGCCAAGATCTCATATGTCACCACATGACTATCAACCTTCAGCACCTGACCTTAAACCTGCAGCTGCTGTCTTGCTGATGCCCCAGATGTTGAGTAGTGCTACGTTCAGTGATGCTCCAGCATTGGGTGGAGCTGGGGCCTTGTGGCCTGTCCCACCTCCTGGGTGAAACGAATTGATTGGAGATCTCCCATAAAAGCATAAGACATAGGAGCAGGATAAGGCCATTCAGCCCATCTGGTCTGCTCTGCCATTTAATCATGGCTGATTTTTTTCAACCCACATTCTCCTGCTTTCACCTGTAACCTTTAACCCCCTTACCAATCAAGGACCTATCAATCTCTGCCTTAAATACACCAATGACTTGGCCTCCACAGCCGTCTGTGGCAACGAATTCCACAGATTCACCACCCTCTGTCTGAAGAAATTCCTCCTCATCTCGGCTGTAAAGTGACATCCCTTTATTCTGAGGCTGTGCCCTCAGATCCCAGACTCTCCCACTGATGGAAACATCGTCTCCACAACCACTCTATCCAGGCCTTTCAATATTCGGTAGGTTTCAATGAGATCCCCCCTCATCCTTCTGAACTCCATCGAGTCCAGGCCCAGAACCATCAAATGCTCCTCATACGTTAACCCTTTCATTCCCGGATCATTCTTGAGAACCTCCTCTGGACCTCTCCAGGGCCAGCACATCCTTCCTTAGATACGGGGCCCAAAATTCCTCACAATATTCCAAATGTGGTCTGACTACCACCTTATAAAGCCTCAGCATGACATCCTTCCTTTTATATTCTAGTCCTCTCGAAATGAATGCTAACATTGCATTTGCCTTCCTTACCACCGACTACTCCCACCTGCTGTTGCCACCCATCGGATAGGCTACTGCCTCACCCAACTCCAAGGCCATCTCCCTGTTGCCTGACATTAGCGAGCTTGGCACAGGACCAGATACTCTGGGACCTCTCACTCACCAGCTGCTCGCTGTAGACAACTCTACTCATTGACCCGATCACCGCATCAAACAGAATCATATAGTCATAGAGAGGAATATAACACGTAGAACAGTGCAGCACAGGAACAGGCCCTTCGGCCCACAATCTCTGTGCCAACCACGATGCCAATTAAACTAGGCCTTTGCTGCACATGATCCATGTCCTTCCATTCCCTGCATGTTCATGTGTCTATTGAAATGTGTCTTAAACACCACTATCATGTCTGCATCTACCACCTGTGTTCCAGGCACCAACCACCGACGGCACAGAAACAGGACCTTCGGCCCATTGAGTCTGTGCCAACCCTCCACCATCCATTTATACCAATCCTACAATAATCCCATTTCATTCTCCCCATGTTCCCATCAACTCCCCCCAGGTTCTACACTCACCCACATACCGGGGGCAATTTACTGTGGACAATTAACCCACCGACCCGCAAGTCTTTGGGAGGTGGGAGGAAACCGGAGCATCCAGGGGGAAACCCATGCGGTTACAGGGAGAACTTGCAAACTCCACACAGACAGCGCCGGAGGTCGGGATCGAACCAGGGTCTCTGGAGCCGTGAGGCAGCGGCTCTGCCCGCTGCGCCACTGTGACAACAGTGGGAGCCTATTGATCAGCAGTCATATGGCTAACTGTCACCATTAGAAGTATCGATGTTACTAAGCACACTCCTGACGCCAGAACAACATTGTGTTGAAAATCCTTTGGATAATGGGAGATGAGACATCTTGTTAACGCTTCTCTCGCAGATGACCTGGACTGGCCTGGGTGTATTCTACAGTGCATGTGTCTCCAGTGTTACTTGGGAAACTGGGGATACAGCTCTGTTGGAATAACAACCAGTGCCAAAACCTACAGCTCACTCAACCTTGGAGTCCCTTGGCATGAAATCTGAAGGAAGGACTCGTCATTGGTGACCTTTGTCCACTGGGGAAATGGAGAGACAGGAAGCAGGAGTGTGTTTCTCACTACTTCAGGGTGTTCGAAAGGCATCACATGTTCTGATGTGTCCATTGTGCCTGTAAGGTTGATGGGAACAGGATCAATTATGGACCTTCAACAGGGATCTGCTCCTGAGGGAGTATGATTTACAGGGCTATGAGGACGGCGTGGGCATTGGGACCGATAGGATCTGTCTAGTAGGAGTTGGTGTTGACTTCATGGGTCAAACCTCCTCATGTACGGCAACCCTTTGATTCTGTGAAATTCAGTAAATTGATAGTGCAGTTCTGGTTGCCCCGTTACAGGAAGTATTGGAATTGATTTATTATTGTCACATGTACCGAGGTACAGTGAAAAACTTGTCTTGCAAACTGTTCATTCAGACCAATTTATCACGTCAATGCATTGAGGTAGCACAAGGTCAAACAATAACAGAATACAGAATAAAGTGTTACAGTTACAGAGAAAGTGCAGTGCAGGCAGACAATAAGGTGCAAGGTCATAACGAGGTAGATTGTGAGGTCAAGAGTCCATCTTATCATACTTGGGAACCGTTCAATAGTCTTATAACAGAAGCTGTGGAGGCTTTGGAGAGGGTGCAGAAGAGGTTTATCAGGATGTCATCTGGATTGGAGAGATTTAGCTATAAGGAGAAGTTGGACAAACTTGGGTTGCTTTCTCTGGAGCATCAGAGGCTGAGGGGAGACCTGATAGAGGTTTATAAAATTATGAGAGGCAGAGATAGGGTAGACAGAGTGTTTTTCCCAGGGTAGAAATGTCAAACACTAGCGGGCATAGATTAAGGTGAGAAGGGGAAAGTTTAAAGGAGATATACGAGATAAGTTTTGCGTGTCATCCAGACAGAGCATTCCGTAACATTAGTACATTGAGGTAGGAAAAAGAAAAACAGAATATAGTGTTACAGTTACAGAGAAAGTACAGTGCAGGCAGACAAATAAAGGTCAAGGGCCACGACAATGTATGTTGGGAGATCAAGAGTTAATCTTTTAGTGTACAAGATGTCCATTCAAGAGTCTAATAACAGTGGGATAGAAGTTGTCCTTGAGCCTGGCGGTACGATTTCTCAGGCTTTTGTATCTTCTGCCCGGTGGGAGAGGGGAGAAGAGAGAATGTCCAGGGTGGGTGGGGTCTTTGATTAGATTACGATAGTAGAACCCTACAAAATTCTAAGAGGGGTGGACAGACGATGCAGGAAAGATGTTCCCCTTAGCCCGGAAGTCCAGGA
Source organism: Pristis pectinata (assembly GCF_009764475.1). Classification (NCBI taxonomy): domain Eukaryota; kingdom Metazoa; phylum Chordata; class Chondrichthyes; order Rhinopristiformes; family Pristidae; genus Pristis; species Pristis pectinata. The sequence goes on from NC_067415.1 coordinate 3,100,062, forward strand.
TCAGGGGTCACACTCTAAGGATAAGATATGGGCCATTTGGCGTAGGGTAGATCGGAAGAAACGTTTCCCAGTGGCAGAGACTGTAAGCCTATAGAGCGTGGGTTCAAGGTAAGAGGCTCAGAGGGGATCTGAGGAAGAATTCTATCACCCAGAGGGCAGTTGGAATCTGGAACGCACTGCCTGAGAGGGTGGTGGAGGCAGAGATTTTCATAAGAAGCATCAGGCTGAGGACTGAAGATATGGCAGGCTATGGGCAAAGAGCTGGTAAGTGGGAATAGTACAGGTATTTGATGATCAGCATGGATATAATGGGTGTATGACTGTACACCACAAGTCTAAAACTGAGATGAGAAGAAATTTCTTCTCCCAGATGATAACCTGTGGAATTCTATACCACAGAATGATTACAAATATTCAGAAAGGACATTCTTCTCAGGACTAGAGGGATCAAGGGATATGGGGACTGGGAACCGAATTGGTATTGGTATTGGTTTATTATTGTCACGTACTGAGGTACAGTGAAAAACTTGTCTTGCATACCGTTCGTACAGATCAATTCATTACACAGTGCATCGAGGTAGTAAATTTAAAAGAGTAGAACAACTATAGGAAAGGTAATGAGTAGATCTGCAGAGAGCAGCTTGCAACGAGTTGCCACGCTCCGGAATTGGATGGTCACCCATGATCTTATTGAATGGCCTTCTCCTGCTCCTATTTTCCATGCTTCTATCTTTCGCCACATGTGCATGGCAAGGTCCCACCGACAGCGATGTGACAATGCTGTGGTGATGCAGTTAGTTGAGGGGTAAACATTGTCCCTGGGACAAGGGATTGAAGAATCAGCAGTGAGATGAGGGAGCAGAGAGGGGGCCCCCCAAACCTCAGAGGGGAGAATGTCGTCTATGGGACGGTCTGAGGCAGCTGTGCTCTGGTGGCCTGGCTGAGGAGGCGATGGCTGTGATTTACTCTGCAAGTGAAGCTATTATGCTTAATGAAGCCTGATTAACGCAAGCAAATAGCTTCACTCATCACAGCTCTGTGCACAGGCACGGTGGGCAGGCAGGCTATCAGTGATTGCGAAAGGTTAACGAGGTCTCTAAATGCTGCAATTTGTCACGCACAAGGCTGGTACATTGCAGTCTCACACTGAGTTAGCCGGGGCTGCATTAGTAAAGGTAGGCATGGTAACCGCTAGCTACTGTCCCAAGGGGAGGGATATTGCAGAGGGTTTTGTTTGACGGAAAAGAAGGAAGATTACTTATCTTGCTCTGTACAGAACCACAGAGTGGTTCAGGCAGTTCAGCCCTTCAATCCATGCTAGGTCTTTGGAAAAGCTCTCTTCTCCCCTGCACACTTCCCTTCCAAGAATTTATTTCGTTTTGTTGGTTCTCCGAGGCATCCTGGATCGCAGCCCAGTGAAACGTTCTCCTCCTCACCCCTCTGGGAGATCCTCTTCACTCCGTGTTCTCGGGGCAGCCTGCCTACTCCCACTGGGAACCACTCTCCACGGATTTACTCCCTCAAGACCCTCCACTTTAAACACCTCTTTTTTTCCTTGGAGCGACAGAGGATGAGGGGTGACCATAAGATGATGAGAGGCATTGATCGTGTGGATAGTCAGGGGCTTTTTCCCAGGGCTGAAATGGTTGCCACAAGAGGACACAGGTTTAAGGTGCTGGGGAGTAGGTACAGAGGAGATGTCTGGGGTAAGTTTTTTACTCAGAGAGTGGTGAGTGTGTGGAATGGGCTGCCGGCAACGGTGGTGGAGGAGGATACGATAGGGTCTTTTAAGAAACTTTTGGACAGGTACATGGAGCTGAGAAAATTAGAGGGCTATGGGTAAGCCTAGTAATTTCTAAGGTAGGGACATGTTCGTGACAACTTTGTGGGCCGAAGGGTCTGTATTGTGCTGTAGGTTTTCTATGTTTCTATGTCTCCCCTCAACCGTCTTAGTCCAGCACCTCCCACAAATGGCACCCTTCTTCCCTGGGACGCTCTCTTGTAGACACACCCCTTCCATGCTTGGACCTCTGATGTTGTGTCAGAGAGTTGTACAGCTGAGAAACAGGCCCTCCAGCCCAACTCGTCCATGCCGACCAAGATGTCAATCTGAGTTCATCCCATATGTCCATGTTTGACCAATATCCCTCTGAACTTCTCCTATCCATAAGACCATAAAATATAGAAGCAGAATTAGGCCATTCAGCCCATCGAGTCTGCTCCATCATTCAATCATGGCTGATTTTTTTTCAACCCCATTCTCCTGCCTTCTCCCTGTAATCCTTAACCTCCTTACTGATCAAGAGCCCATCAATCTCTGCCTTAAACACACCCAGTGACTTGGCCTCCACAGCCGTCTGTGGCAATGAATTCCACAGATTCACCGCCCTCTGGCTGAAGAAATTCCTCCTCATCTCAGTTCTAAAGGGACGTCCCTTTATTCTGAGGCTGTGCCCTCGGATCCCGGACTCTCCCACTGATGGAAACATACTCTCCATGTCCACTCTATGCAGGTCTTTCAGTATCCTGCAGGTTTCAATGAGATCCCCCCTCATCCTTCTGAACTCCATCGAGTACAGGCCCAGAGGTATCAAACGCTCCTCGTATGTTAATCCTTTCATTCCCGGGATCATTCTTGTGAACCTCCTCTGGACCCTCTCCAGGGCCAGCACATCCTTCCTTAGATACAGGGCCCAAAATTGCTCACAATATTCCAAATGCGGTCTGACCAACGTCTTATGAAGCCGATCCATGTACCTGTCTAAATATCTTTCAAACGTTGTAATTGTACCCGCCTCTACCACTTCCTCTGGCAGCTCATTCCACACACCCACCACCCCCTGTGCGAAGACTTGCCCCTCAGATCCCTTTTAAATCTGTCTGCTTTCACCTAAAACCTGTGCCCTCTAGTTTTGGACTCAGGGTAGTGACTGTTAGGTGGGAAGGGAGAGACCCCGGTTACCAACCCCTCCACCACACCCCCTCCCCTCTCCCTCTCCCTGCATCCTCTTACAAACCATCCCCAAATTTCTCTGCCATTGGCTGTGTTTCCTAGTCTCACTCTCCAAGCCTCTCTTTTCTTTGGAGACCCAGGAGACTGCAGATGCTGGAATCTGGAGCAACACACAATCTGCAGGAGGAACTCAGCGGGTCGAGCAGCATCTGTGGGGGGGAAAGTAATTGTCGACGTTTCGGGTTGAAACCCTGCATCAGGGCAGCGTTTCCCTTCTGCCTTCAGGTGGTTCACATCCCTCCATTCCCTGCATGTCACGTGTCTTGATGCAGGGTCTCGACCTGAAATGTCGACAGTTCCTCTCCCCCCACAGACGCTGCTCGACCCGCTGAGTTCCTCCAGCAGATTGTTTGTTTGCTGCAGCTTCCAACATCCTGCGTCTCCAGGTCTCCCCACACCTCTTCGCCTGTCTCTCTTCCCCTTTGATCTCCTCCTCTAATATGTCCCAGCGAGGCTTAAGTCTCGGATTTTGTTTGAAAACCCACTGTGAAATGCCTTGGGCTGATTTCAGGTACCAATTGACATTACAGTAATTTACAGTGCTTTCTCCGCACTCTGATTCCCTGGACAATTATTAGAGAAGTTTAACGTGGTAATGTTGCTGTGGCAACGGCCTCGTGATTGCTGTAGCTTTAATATATTTTTATCTGCACAGCATGCATCACCCGCTCTGCTGCTTCTCCCTCGTGTTTATCCCTGCTTCCACTGAAAGCAACCTCAGCTGCTTGCTTGAACCTAGAACGTAGAACATAGAACAGTACAGCACGGGAACAGGGCCTTCGGCCCACAATGTCTGCACTGAACACAATGCCGAATTAAACTAAATCCCTTCTGCCTGCACATGATCCATATCCCTCCAATCCCTGCATATTCATGTGTCTGTCTAAAAGCCACGATCGTATCTGCCTCCACCACCACCCCCAGCAGCCCTTCCAGGCACCCACCGCGCTCTGTGTAAAAAAACTTGCCCCGCACATCTCCTTTAAACTTTCTCCTCTCTGACCTTAAATGCATGCCCTCCAGTATTTGATATTTCTACCCTGGGGACATGATTCTGACTGTCTATATATATGCCTCTAATAAGCAGACATTCTCTCTTCTCCCCCCCTCCCATCGGACAGAAGATACAAAAGGCCTAAAAGCACGTACCACCAGGCTCAAGGACAGCTTCTATCCCGCTGCTATAAGACTATTGAACGGTCCTCTAGTACGATAAGATGGAGTCTTGACTTCACAATCTACCTCGTTATGATCTTGCACCTTATTGTCTGCCTGCACTGCACTTTCTCTGTAACTGTGACACTACATTCTACATTCCGTTACTGTTTTCCCTTGTACTACCTCGATGTGCCAATGTGGTGAAATGATTTTGTATGGATTGGCATGCAGAACAAAGTTTTTCACTGTACCTCGGTACATGTGAAAAAATAATAAACCAATTTACCAATTTTATAGCCTCCCCCTGAATCCTGGTTCTCCCCACCTTACTCCATGAGTATAAATCCCTGTTGGATTTCTTGCAGAAATCCCACAACACTCCCACAACTGCTCCCACAACAGCAATGTGCATTGATGTAGCACCATATATCTCATGAAATATCCCAGTAAAATTTACAGGGATGTTACCAAACCCTCCTTGTTAAGTAGCTCAGTGGCAAAGCTCCGAGAAACACTGCCTCACAGCTCCAGTGACTCAAGTTTGATGCCAACCTCGAGTGCTGTCTGTGTGGAGTTTGCACGTTCCCACTGTGATCACGTGGGTTCTCTCTGGGTGCTCCCACATCCTAACGAGGTGCTGTTTGGTTGGGGAATTGATCCTAATGTTGGCATGTGTTGGAAGGGTTGGGGGTAGAGGGAAGGGAGTTGATGATATAAATCTTTTATTAGTCACATGTACATTGAAACACAGTGAAATGCACCTTTTGCGTAGTGTTCTAGGGGCAGCCTGCTAGTGTCGCCACACTTCCGGTGCCAACATAGCATGCCCACAACTTCCTAACCTGTATGTCTTTGGAATGTGGGGGGAAACCGGAGCACCCGGAGGAAACCCACACAGACACGGGAGAATGTACAAAACTCCTTACAGACAGCAGCGGGAATTGAAGGCGGGTTGCTGGGCGCTGTAATAGCGTTACGCTAACCACTACACTACCATGCCTGCCCTAGCATGTGAGAGAGAATGAGTTGCAGAGAAATGTAGGGGGATGGGATTAATGAGAGCTGGAAAAGATGGGCTGAAGGGCCTCATTCTACATTCAATGAGAATTTAAGTTTTGAGAAGTTAAATCAGGGCAGGACTTACACAGTAAATGTTAGGGCCCTGGGGAGTGTTGTAGAACAGAGAGACCTCGGGGTGCAGATACATAGTTCCCTGAAAGTGGCGACACAGGTAGACAGGGTGGTGAAGAAGGCGTTCGGCACACTGGCCTTCATCGGTCAGGGCACTGAGTACAGGAGTTGGGACGTCATGTCACAGCTGTACAAGATGTTGGTGAGACCACACTTGGAGTACTGCATGCAGTTCTGGTCACCCAGCTATAGGGAGGGTATCAATGAGCTGGAAAGGGTGAAAAAGCATTCACAGTGACATTGCCAGGACTGGAGGGTTTGAGTTATAAGGAGAGACTGGACAGGCTGGGAATGTTTTCCCTGGAGCGAAGGAGGCTGAGGGGTGACCTTACAGAGGTTTATAAAACCATGAGGGGCATTGATAAGGTGGATGGTCAAGGTCTTTTCCCCAGGGTAGGGGAGTCTAAAACTAGAGGGTATAGGTTTAAGGTGAGAGGGGAAAGATTTGAAGGGAACACGAGGGGCAACCTTTTCATACAAGAGGGTGGTCAGTATAAGGAACGAGCTGCCAGAGGAAGTGGCAGAAGTGGGTACAATTACAGTAAAAAGATATTTGGACAGGTACATGGATAGGAAACCATGTTTAGAACCAAATGTACGCAAATCTCGGGTAGGCAACTTGCTCAGCATGCTCAAGTTGGGCTGAAGGGCCTGTTTCCATGCTGTCTAACTCTCTAAGTGTCAGGGGAACAGGGAAGCAATGAGCTGGGAATGGGACTCATAGGATGGCAGGCTGAAAGCCAGTATGTGCCCCTTCTGCATGGTTTCCTTCTGCATCATAAATTCCCAGTGGAGAAGAGAGATTACGTCAGAGTGGACGGGCTGTGGACTGTTTCACTTGTCATGGAAAGCCCCAGAGTGCTTAGTTCTTGATGTTAATCTCTCCCGGTGGAGGTGAGTGGTAGCACCTGCTGAAATGAGCTCAGGTATCATCAGCTTCGAAGTAGTTCTTGGAAGAGGGAGAGGCAAAAACTGGTTCCTCAGGTTCCTCTGAATGGTTGGGGACTAATCAAACCTGAACTGTTGTTCTCTCTGTCATTTAGTGACACACTAATCCTTTTAGCAAGAACTCAGAGGTGTTTCCTGTGTCACTTTTCTGGGCTCCTGGCACCAGACAGCAGCCAAAACCTTTCACAGCGAGTGCGCATTGATGTAACGTGGGAACCTGGGGAGCCATTTTAAGCACAGCAAGATCCCAAAAGTAGCCATAAGACCATAAGATAGAGCAGCAGAATTAGGCCAGTCTGCCCACCATTCAATCATGGCTGATTTTTTTCTCAACCCCATTCTCCTGCTTCCTCCCCATAACCCTTGGCTCCATTACCAATGAAGAACCTATCAATCTCTTCCTTAATGACTTGGGGTCCACAGCCCTCCGTGGAAACAAATTCCACAGATCTACCACCCTCTGGTTGAAGAAATTCCTCCTCATCTCTGTTTTAATGGGACGTCCCTTTATTCTGAGCCTGTGCCTTCTGATCCTGGACTCTCCCACTGATGGAAACATCCTCTCCACGTCCACTCTATTCAGATCTTTCAGTATTCGGTAGGTTTCAATAAGATCCCCCCTCATCTTGCTGAACTCCAGTGAGTACAGACCCAGAGACACCAAATGCTCCTCATCTGTTAACCCTTTCATTCCCGGGATCCCTCTCAGCTGAGCCAGACACCAATGATGAAATATCTGGTGTGTTGGAGCAGAAATCTCTGGTGTGTTGGGCCAACCTTCAGCTGCCTGGCTGTTTAAAAACCGAGGCCTCCTGCACATTATGGAGGTATGGACTGCTTACAGTCGCCACTCAACGCACCCAGCCACAAACATCCCCCAAATCCACTGGTAGGATGAACAAAGCAAAGCCAGTGCACTTTCCCAGCCCAATGTCATGGAGTTATACAGCACAGAAACAGGCCCTTCGGCCCATCTCATTCATGCCGACCAAGGTGCTAGGCCCGTTTGTCTGCGTTTGGCCCAAATCACTGGAAATCTTTCCTATCCATCTACCTGTCCAAATGTCTTTTCATCACTGTAATTGTCCCCACCTCTACCACTTCCTCTGGCAGCTCGTTCCATGTACCCACCACCCTCTGCGTGAAAAAATTGCCCCTCAGGTCTCCTTTAAAAGTTCCCCTCTCACCTTAAAGCTGTGCCCTCCAGTTTTAGACTCCCTACCCTGGGAAAAAGTCTGTGACCATCCACGTCATCTATGCCCCTCATGATTTTATAAACCCCTATAAGGTCACCCCTCAGCCTCCTTCGCTCCAGGGAAAACATTCCCAGCCTGTCCAGTCTCTCCTTATAACTCGAGCACTCCAGTCCTGGTAAACATCCGCGTGAATCTGTTCTGCACCCTCTCCAGCTTAATGACACCCTTCTATAGCTGGGCGACCAGAACCGCATGCAGTACTCCAGGTGTGGTCTAACCAATGTCTTGTACAGCTGCAACTTCACGTCCCAACTCTTGGACTCAGTGTCGCAGTATTTGTGGCCCTAATAACACTCAGGGGCTACCCTGGGTGGGCCACATCAACCCCAAGCTCTCTCACAGCAAGCAATAATTACCAGAGGAAAAAATTATCATTTTTACCTGTACTACCTCAATTCACTCTGTACTAACCCAATGTAACTGCACTGTGTAATGAATTGACCTGTACGATCGGTATGCAAGACAACTTTTTCACTGTACCTCGGTACAAGTGACAATAATGAGCCAATATCAATACCAATATCTCCTGCAGCCTCATAGAGATACAGCACGGACACTTTGGCCCATCAAGTCCATGCTGACCATCAACCACCTATTTGCTCTAATACTATTCAAATCCCATTTTACTTTCATCAACCCCCCCTCCCCTCAGATTCTACCCCTCACCCACTCACTAGGGGGGCTATATACAACAGCCAATTAACCCACTGACCCTGCACATCTTTGGAATGTGGGAGGAAACTGGAGCACCTGGGGGAAACCCACATGGTCACAGGGAGAACATGCAAACTCCACACACACACACACACACACACACACACCACACACACACACCACACACACACACACACACAGAGACAGCGCCCGAGGTCGGGATCGAACCCGGGTCACTGGAGCTGGGAGGCAGCAGCTCTACAAGCTGCTGCGCTGACTCCTTGGAAGATATGTGATATCTCCACTGATTTGTTGAAACCCCTGGCCTGTGAATGCTCAAAGAGGCGCAGAGGCTGCTGGAAGGCGCTGAGCTCCTCGGGAGCTTGTGGAGACCAACCATTCACTGTGGGAGGAGCTCACAGCAATGTGGTCAATTTGGGAAACAAGCAAACTGCTGGAGCAACTCGGCAGGTCGAGCAGCGTCTGTGGGGAGAGAAGAATTGTCGACGTTTCAGGTCGAGACCCTGCATCAGGATTGAGAGTGGATAGAGGAGATGGCAGTGGATAGTGGGCAGGCACAGTAGTGTAGCGGTTAGCGTAACGCTGCTACAGCGCCAGCGACCTGGATTCAATTCTGGTCTGTAAGGAGTTTGTATGTTCTCCCCGTGTCTGTGTGGGTTTCCTCTGGGTGCTCCGGTTTCCTCCCACAGTCCAAAGACGTACGGGTTAGGAAGTTGTGGGCATGCTATGTTGGTGCTGGAAGCGTGGCGACACTTGCGGGCTGCCCCCAGAACACTCTACGCAAAAGATGCATTTCACTGTGTGTTTCGATATACATGTGACTAATAAAGATATCTTATCTTGGAGGAGAGGGGAGCGGTGAGACAGGGGACGGAGAAAGGGTGAAGGATTATGGGCAGATCGAGCCAAGTAATTGGTAATTGGTTTATTATTGTCACAAGTACCGAGATACAGTGAGAAGCTTTTGTTTTGCATGCCATCCAGACTGATCCTTCCCTACAGAAATACATGGAGGTAGTACAAAAGGAAATATAGTGTTGCAGTTACAGAGAAAGTACAGTACAGGCAGACAAATAAAGTGCAAGGGCCATGACGAGGTAGATTGGGAGATCAAGAGTTCATCTTTATCATGATATCTCTGATAATCTCTGATGTCTCTGATCAGGTCCACAGGATTCTTGGGCAGGAGGGAGAATAGCCAGAAGTCGTGGTTCATGTTGGTAGCAATGACATAGGTTGAAAGAGGAATGAGGTCCTGAAAAGTGAGTTTAGGGAGCTAGGCAGAAGGCTGAAGAAAAGGACCTCAAGGGTAGCAATCTCGGGATTGCTGCCAGTGTCACGCGATAGGGTCTTAGATTTTTGGATCATTAGGATCTCTTGTGGGGAAGGTGGGACCTGTACAGAGAGGACGGGTTACACCCGAACCTGAGGGGGGCCAATATCCTTGCAGCCAGGTTTGCTGGGGTGGTTCAGGAGGGTTTAAATTAGTTTGCGAGGGGGATGGGAACTGGAGGAGTAGGTCAGAGGAAGAAGGGGATGGGGAAAAGTCAGATCTGACAGGTAGAGAGGCTTTGAGGAAGAGAAGCTGAGTACAGGCTATAAAAGTAGGAAGGCAGATGGGCTAAAGTGCATTTACTTAAATGCAAGAAGCATCAGGAATAAGGGAGATGAACTGAGAGCTTGGATAAATACTTGGGGCTACAATATTGTGGCTATCACAGAGACATGGCTGACATCAGGGCAGGAATGGATATTGAATATTCCCAGTTTTCAGTGTTTTAAAAGGGATAGGGAGGGGGGAGAAGAGGAGGAGGGGTGGTGATACTGGTCAGGGACACTGTTACAGCTGCAGAAAGGGTGGATAATGTAGAAGGATCCTCTCTAGAGTCAATATGGGTGGAAGTTAGGAACAAGAAAGGAGTAGTTACTCTACTAGCAGTATTCTATAGGCCCCCTGGTAGCAGTAGGGATACTGAGAAGAAGATTGGGAGGCAGAATTTGGAAAGATGTGAAAGTAACAGGGTTCAACTTCCAAATATTGGGAAATAGTGGGAGACTTCAACTTCCCAAATATTGATTGGCACCTGCTTAGTGCCAAAGGTTAGATGGGGCGGAGTTTGTTAAGTGTGTCCAGGACGGATTCCTGACACAGTATGTTGACAGGCCAACTAGAGGGAATGCCATATTAGATCTAGTTTTAGGTAATGAACTGAGTCAGGTGACAGATCTATCGGTGGGTGAGCATTTAGGGGACAGTGACCACTGCTCCATAACCTTTAGCATTGTCATGGACAGGGATAGGAGCAAAGAGGACGGGAAGATATTTAATTGGGGAAAGGCGAATTATGAGGCTATAAGGAGAGAACTTAGGAGTGTAAATTGGGGTGACATTTTTGAGCGGAAATGTACTATAGAGATGTGGTCGATGATCAGGGATCTCTTGCAGGATGTTAGAGATAAATTTGTCCCAGTGAGGCAGAGAAGGAATGGCAGGGTGAAGGAACCGTGGGTGACGAGAGAGGTGGAACAACTAGTTAGGAAGAAGGCAGCATACATAAGGTGTAAGCAGCAAGGATCAGACAGGGCTTGTGAGGAATATAAAGGAGGGAACTTAAGAAGGGGCTGAGGAGAGAGCGAGAAGGGGACATGAAAAGGCTTTGGCAAGTAGGGTTAAGGAGAATCCAAAGGCTCTTTACTCTTATGTGAAGGGCAGAAGGATGGCTAGAGTAAAGGTAGGTCCGATTAAAGACAAAGGTGGGAGGATGTGCCTGGAAGCTGTGGAAGTGGGTGAGGTTCTCAATGAATACTTCTCTTCAGTATTCACCAAGGAGAGGGGTCTTGATGGCGCTGAGGACAGTGTAGGTGAGGGTAATGTTCTAGAGTATGTAGATATTAAGAGAGAGGATGTGTTGGAGCTGTTAGAAAATATTAGGACAGATATGTCCCCGGGGCCTGACGGAATATTCCCCAGGCTGCTTCGTGAGGCGAGGGAAGAGGTTGCTGAACCATTGGTTAGGATCTTTGAGTCCTCGTTGTCCACGGGGATGGTATCAGAAGATTGAAGGGTGGCGAATGTTGTCCCCTTACTCAAAAAAGGTAGTAGGGATAGTCCAGGGAATTACAGACCAGTGAGACTTACGTCTGTGGTGGTCAAGCTGTTGGAAAGGATTCTTAGAGATAGGATCTATGATCATTTAGAGAATCATGGACTAATCAGGGACAGCCAGTGCGGATTTGTGAAGGGAAGATCTTGCCTCACAAGCCTGATAGGGTCCTTTGAGGAGGTGACCAGGAAGATTGATGAGGGTAGTGCAGTAGATGTGGTCTACATGGATTTTAGTAAGGCGTTTGACAATGTTCCGCATGGTAGGCTTTTCAGAAGGTCAGAGGCCAATGGATCCAGGGAGGCTTGGCTGTGTGGATTCAGAATTGGCTTGCCTGTAGAAAGCAGAGGGTTGTGGTGGAGGGAGTGCATTCGGATTGGAGGGCTGTGACTAGTGGTGTCCCACAGGGATCAGTTCTGGGACCTCTACTTTTTGTGATATTTATTAATGACTTAGAGGGGGTGGAAGGGTGGGTTAGCAAGTTTGCAGATGACACAAAGATTGGTGGTGCTGTGGATAGTGTGGAGGGCTGTCAAAACTTGCAGAGGGATATTGATAGGATGCAGAGCTGGGCTGAGAAGTGGCAGATGGAGTTCAATCCGGAGAAGTGTGAGGTGGTACACTTTGGAAGGATAAACTCCAAGGCAGAGTACAAGGTAAATGGCAGGATTCTGGGCACTGTAGAGGAGCAGAGGGATCGGGGGGTTCAGCTCCACAGATCACTGAAAGTTGCCACACAAGTGGATAGGGTAGTTAGGAAAGCTTATGGGATGTTAGCTTTCATAAGTCGTGGGATCGAGTTTAAGAGCTACGAAGTAATGATGTAGCTTTACAAAACTCTGGTTAGGCCACACTTAGAGTACCGTGTCCAGTTCTGGTCGCCTCATTATAGGAAGGATGTGGAGGTGTTGGAAAGGGTGCAGAGGAGATTTACCAGGATGCTGCCTGGATTAGAGAGTATGGATTATGAGGAGAGACTAAAGGAGCCAGGGCTTTACTCATTGGAGAGGAGGATGAGGGGAGACATGATAGAGGTGTACAAAATATTGAGAGGAATAGATAGAGTGGACAGCCAGCGCCTCTTTCCCAGGGCGCCAATGCTCAATACAAGAGGACACAGCTTTAAGGTAATGGGTGGGAAGTTCAAGGGAGACATCAGAGGGAGGTTTTTCACCAACCCAGAGAGTGGTTGGTGCATGGAATGTGCTGCCTGGGGTGGTGGTGGAGGCTGATACGTTGGGCAAGTTCAAGAGATTGTTAGATAAGCATATGGAGGAATTTAAGATAGAGGGATATGTGGGAGGAAGGGGTTAGATAGTCTTAGGAGTGGTTTGAAGGTCGGCACAACATGGTGGGCCGAAGGGCCTGTATTGTGCCGTATTGTTCTATGGTTCTATGGTTCCATACAAAAGATCGGTTCAAGAGTCTTATAACAGCGGGATAGAAGCTGTCCTTGAGCCTGGTGGTACGTGTTCTCAAGCTTTTGTAAATTAAATTGATAAATTGGTTTATTATTGTCACATGTACCGAGGTACAGTGAAAAACTTTGTTTTGCATGCCATCCATACAGATCATTTCATCACATCTGTGCATTGAGGTAGTGCAAGGGAAAACAATAACAGAATGCAGAATAAAGTGTTACAGTTACAGAGAAAGTGCAGTGCAGGCAGACAATAAGGTGCAAGGTCATAATGAGGTAGATTGTGAGGTCAAGGGTCCATTTTATCGTACCAGGGGACTGTTCGGTACACGGTAGTGTAGCGGTTAGCATAACACTATTACAGCGCCAGCGACCCCGGTTCAATTCCGGCCGCTGTCTGTAAGGAGTCTGTACGTTCTCCCCGAGTCTGCGTGGTTTTCCTCCGGGTGCTCTGGTTTCCTCCCACATTCCAAAGACGTACGGGTTAGGAAGTTGTGGGCGTGCTATGTTGGTGCCGGAAGCGTGGCGACACTTGCGGGCTGCCCCCAGAACACTCTACGCAAAAAGATGCATTTCACTGTGTGTTTCGATGTACATGTGACTAATAAAGAAATCTTATCTTATCAATAGTCTTATAACAGCGGGATGGAAGCTGTGCTTGATCTTCTGCCTGATGTTGTTGGGGTGGAGTTGGGGGACAGAGGCAGGTGGGAGATGGGTCGAAGGAAAAGAAAAGGTGAATGGGGTCAGATGGAGGGGCGGAGGTGAGGGTGGAGACAGAGGGTGGAGGGAGATGAGCAGGAACACAAAGGCTGCCTGTGCTGGCACCTGATGTGGAAGGAAGGAAACAATGTGAAGCAGGAGGAAGAGGTGAAGGGCAGGTGGGGGCAGGGATACAGCGGGTGAAGTGTGTGGGGTAGGTGAATGGAACGGGGGGAGGGTGGGGGGAGTGGGTGATGGGGGGAGTTGGAGGAGCTTTCGGGGAAATGGAAGGACTGGAACTGAATCAGAAGGTGAGAGAGAGAGAGGGAGACACAGGACCTAAGTGTTGACTGGAAGCGGAAAATTCAATGTAAACAACTTACCTGCCCAGTCAAGCTCTTCCTGGCCCAGTGGAGGCCAGCCGTCCCCCGTCCCCACGGGCTACTGAGAAGACAATAACACTTTAATGATCATTGAGTTAAGGCAACATTTCAGCTCCAAGACTCCAGCAAAAAAACTCCTGCTATTAAAAGTCCCGCTCCACAGTTCCAGTCCTGACCTCCGGCGCTGTCTGTGTGGAGTTTGCACGTTCTCCCTGTGACCGCGTGGGCTTCCCCCAGGTCCTCCAGTTTCAGACAACATAGAACATAGAACATTACAGCACAGTACAGGCCCTTCGGCCCACTATGTTGTGCCGACATTTTATCCTGCTCGAAGATCTATCTAACCCTTCCCTCCCACATAGCCCTCCATTTCTCTATCATTCATGTGTCTATCTAAGAGTCTCTTAAATGTCCCTAATGTATCTGCCCCCACAACCTCTGCCGGCAGTGTGTTCCACGCACCCACCACTCTCTGTGTAAAAAAAACTTACCCCTGATATCCCCCTTATACCTTCCTCCAATCACCTTAAAAATATGCCCTCTCGTGTTAGTCATTGTTGCCCCAGGAAAAAGTCTCTGACTGTCCACTCGATCTATGCCTCTTATCATCTTGTACACCTCTATCAGGTCACCTCTCATCCTCCTCCTCTCCAAAGAGAAAAGCCCCAGCTCGCTCAACCTATCCTCATAAGACACGGTCTCCAATCCAGGCAGCATCCTGGTAAATCTCCTCTGCACCCTCTCTAAAGCTTCGACATCCTTCCTATAATGAGGTGACCAGAACTGAACACAATACTCCAAGTGTGGTCTGACCAGAGTTGTATAGAGCTGCAACATTGCCTCGTGGCTCTTGAACTCAATACCCTGACTAATGAAGGCCAACACACCACAGGCCTTCTTAACAACCGTATCGACCTGCGCAGCAACCTTGAGGGATCTATGGACGTGGGCTCCAAGGTCCCTCTGTTCCTCCACACTGCTAAGAGTCCTGCCATTAACCTTGTATTCTGCCTTCAAATTCGATCTTCCAAAGTGTATCACTTCACACTATTCCGGGGTGAAATCCATCTGCCACTTCTCCGCCCAGGTGTGCATCCTATCAATCACGTGAGGGGTGGGTGGGTTAATTGGCTGCTGTAAATTGCCCCCAGGTGTGTGGGTGAGGGGTAGAATCTGGGGTGACTTGAAGGGAATATAGGTTACAGGGAAAGTAGTGGGTGAGAGGGATAGGATTGTAAGTCAGGCTGAATGGTCTCCTTTGTGATGAAATTCGTTCTACAGGGCAGGCAAGAGCAAATGACATAGAACATAGAACAGTACAGCACAGTACAGGCCCTTCGGCCCACAATGTTATGCTGACCCATGTAAACCTACTCCATGATCAGTCTAACCCTTCCCTCCTACACAGCCCATAACCCTCCATTTTTCTTGCATCCATATACCTATCTAAGAGTTTTTAAATGTCCCTGTTGTATCAGCCTCCACCAGCACCCCTGGCAGTGTGTTCCAGACACCCACCACTTGTTCCAGATTGCAGGGACCCACCACTGACAATGTGGCACACCCTCATCACTGTCTGGTTATTGTTGTCACGTTCAGGCGCAGTCGATCTCAGCCTTATAGGGTGAGACTGTCCTGGAATATTGTGCACAACACCAGTACAGCACACCATGGAGACACAAGGAGGTGCAGATGCTGGAATCTGGAGCAACAAACAATCTGCTGGAGATGCACAAGATGTAACATATTCCCCCTGGGTCCACAACCCAACGGCATAAACGTTGAATTCTCCAACTCCCCGTAACCTGCTCTCCCTCTATTCCTTATCTCTCTCCTCCTGATCTGCCCAGTTCCTCCTACACTCACCCCAGCCCCCATCACCCACACACCCCTCCCACTGGGTCTCCTCCCCCCCCCCACTGCTCCCACCTGCCCTCCCCACCTCCTTTGTTTGGTTCCAAGCTCTACCCTCCTCCCCTTTCAGATCCCACCATCTGCAGCCCTGTGTCACCTCCACCTCTCACCTCCCAGCCTCTGTCACTACCTCCACTCCCCCCCTCCTCCAGCTACCACCCCTCTCACCTGAATCCATCTATCACCTACCACCCCTTCCCCTCACCTCCTTATACTGGCTACCTCCCCTGTATCTTTCAGTTCAGATGAAGGGCCTCGACCCGAAATGTCGACAGTCCATTTCTCTCCACTGACCTGCTGAGTTCTTCCAGCATCTTGTGTGTTGCTACAACAAAGAAGGAGGCCATTCAGCCCACTAAATCTGTGCCAGCTCTGAGTATTCCCATCAATCCCATTTCCCTGTGACCTACTCTCTCTTACGTGCCCACCAACTTCCCTCTCATTCTCCTCCCACTGGCTTATGCTGGGTTTAACATATGGTAACTAATTAACCTATCGACCTGCACGTCTTTGGGATGTGGGAGGAAACCGGAGCACCCGGGGGGAACCCACGCGGTCACAGGGAGAAGGTGCAAACTGAGGATTGGACATGACTCCTTGCACAATGTGCCCAGAGGGAGTGTGACAGATGTCCTGCAGACTGATTCCTAGCTTGGGACGTTTACTCCATGGGGAGAGGTTAAGCAGACAGGACCTGTACCCTTCATAGTTTAGAAGAATGAGAGGTGACCTCACTAAACCATACAAAATTCTTCCATCCCTCGTCAGGGTGGATGCAGAGATAGTGTTTCCCCTAGCTGTGGTGTCAGTCTCAAACTGAAGGGGCTGTCTGTTCAGGACAGAGGTGAGAAAAAGTGTCTTCAACCCAGAGGGTGGTGGATTTCTGGATCTCTCCACTCCAGAGACTGTGGAGACTCGGCCACTGAGTACATTCAAGACAGAAGTCAAGAGATTTTTGGACATTAAGAGAAGCTAGAAATGTGGGGTTAGTGCAGGGAAGTGTTACTGAGGGAGAACAGCAAACATAGAACATAAAACAGTACAGTACAGGAACAGGCCCTTCGGCCCACCATGTCTGTGCCGACCATGATGCTGAATTAAACTTAATCCCTTCTGCCTGCACATGATCCATCTCCCTCCATTCCCTGGATGTTCGTGTGTCTATCAAACAGCTTCTTAAACACCCCTATCATATCTGCCTTCACCACCACCCCTGGCAGCGCATTCCAGGCACCCACCACTCTGTAAAAACTTGCCCCGCACATCTCCTTTAAACTTTCCCCCTCTCACCTTAAATGCATGCCCTCTAGTATTTGACGTTTCGACCCTGGGTAAAAGACTAACTGTCCACCCTATTGATGCCTCTCATAATTTTATAAACTTCTATCAGGTCTCCCTTCAGCCTCTGATGCAAGTTTGTCCAACCTCTCCTTGTAGCTCATGCCCTCTAATCCAGGCAGCATCCTGGTGAACCTCTTCTGCACCCTCTCCGAAGCATCCACATCCTTCCTGTAATGGGGACGACCAGGACCATACACAGTACTCCAAGTGCGGTCTAACCAAAGTTTTATACAAGCTGCAACATGGCTTCCTGACTCTTATACTCAATGCCCCAACCAATGAAGGCAAGCATGCTATACGCCTTTTTTACCAACCGATCTACTTGCGTTGCTACTTTCAGGGAGCTATGGACTTGGACCCCCAGATCCCTCTGTACGATAAATGCTGTGAAGGGTCCTGCCATTACCTGTATACTTTCCCCTTACATTTGACCTCCCAAAGTGCAACACCTCACATTCGTCCGGACTATACTCCGTCTGCCACTTCTCCTCCCATATCTATAACTGATCTATATCCTGCTGTATCCTCCGACAGCCCTCTACACTGTCCACAGCTCCACCAACCTTTGTGTCGTCTGCAAAATTACTAACCCAGCCAAGGGTCAGCCATGATCTTATTGAACGGTACAGCAGACAAGAGGGGCCAAATGGCCTACTCCTTCTTATGTTGTGACTGGGATTTGAATCAATCACCTTTTTGGTTTAGTGGGAAGTGTTTGGCCAAAAGATAACTCCGAGATGAAAATGATGACGATCCTTGGCAGTTTTGGCAGTTTCCCGCAGGAAGTCACAGCCCTGAAACACTAAATCCAGATTCCTCTCCACTTCAGAGGCTACCTGACCTGCTGATCGTTTCCAGAAACCCCTGACTTTATTCTGGATTCCCAACATCTGCAATATTTTGCCTTCGGAAGCTTAACAGGTGATTGTGTCGTCTGCAGAATTGGCAATAACGACCTCGACTTACGTGGTGTCTTCAACGTAAAAAAGACGTTTCGCAGGAGTGCTGCCAAACTGCGCGTGATTGGAGCCATACACCTGGGCAGGGGGATGGGCAGTGGATACAGCAGTCTGCTTTAAGGAGGTTTTGACGGGAAGGGAGGGAGGTTTGTGGAGGGAATTCTGGAGCTCGGGACCCAGGCATGGCCGCCAGTGTAGGAACAATGGAAATCAAGGAACATCCAGGGGCCGGAATTGGAGGTTCCTAAATCCCACTAGGATTGTAGCCAGCATTTGAGGCTGATGAAACTGGGAAATTGGGTGCACAGTGTGGGAAGGTGTAGGGATGGTCAGGAGCGGTCGGTGAGTTAATTGGTCAGGGTGTGAACACAGAGATAGAGCTACAGAATCATGCAGCATGGGAACAGGCCATTCGGCCCACCATATCCATGCTGATCAGTGGGCACCCATTCCCATTCATCCCATCATCCGGCATTTGGCCTGACGCCTTCTGTGCCTGGGCGATTCAAGTTCTCGTCCAGACACCTCTTGAACAATGCGAAGGTGTGTGATTCAGGAGGGATTTGAGGATGAGGAAGAGAAATTCAAAGGCTGGTAGTGTTTGATGAGAACAGGGTGTAGTTGGTGACTTGTTATATCTTCCTACAACATGGAAGGTGGACATTCAGCTCATCGAGTCCATGCTATTTGTCGGAGGAACCCCATCACTCACATTCCCCCACTTATTTCCCTCTAGATTATTCTCCCCACATGCTCATCAACTCCCCCCAGATTCAACCCCTCACCCACACACACTAGGGGGCAACTTACAGCGGCCAATTAACCCTCCGAGCCCGCACGCCGTTGGGATGTGGGACGAAACTGGAGCATCCGGGGGAAACGCATGCGGTCACGGGGAGAACGTGCAAACTCCATTTACATCCAAAGCCTCATGGAAATCTGGGATCGTTCTCCCAGATGCTTTACACTCCTGACTTGCGCTCACACTGACAGAGATCTCAGCTATTGTTCCAGTGATGGGAGTTCAAATCCCACCAGCGTATCTGGGAATTTAAATTTAAACAATTAAATAATAATATCATGAACCGTGACCATGAAAGGATTGTCATTAGAAGCTCATCTGGCTCATTAATGTCTTCAGGGAAGGCAATCTCTCATCCTTACCCTGTCTGGTGTGTCTGTGATTCCAAACCTGCTTGTCACAGAGAGGTACAGCATGGAAACAGGCCCTTCAGCCCACTGAGTCTATTCCGACCATCCACCACACACTTACACCAATCCTACACCAATCCCACTTTACTCTCCCCACAATCCCATCAACACCCCCAGATTCTATACCTCACCCATACACTGGGGGCAATTTACAGCAGCCAATTAACCCACCAACCCCATGCGTCGTTGGGATGTGATAGGAAACCGGAGCACCCAGGGGAAACCCATGCAGACACGGGGAGAACGTGCAAACTCCACACACGGACAGCGCCGGATGTCGGGCTCGAACCCGGGTCTTTGGACCTGTGAGGCAGTGTCACTACCTGCTGTACCACTGCGTCCTCTGAAATTTTCTCGCATACCAGCTGGATAAAGGAACCATCAGGGGTGAACAATAAATCTGGGCTCTGCCAGTGACAGTCCGTCTCAAATAGACTGATTACCAAACCTCAGCATCATTGGGAACTCCAATTTCCACTTCTATAAGGTTGGTAGACCCCAACCCTACCTCAGCAGTCTGGATAAAATTGTCTCCCTCATTGAAAGAGGTCCCCGATGTCGAGATGGAGTCCCTCATTCAGATAAGTCCACGATGAAGAGAAATCTGATGGTGGAGGGGAAGAAGCTGTTCCTGAATCGTTGAGTGTGGGTCTTCAGGCTCCTGTACCTCCTCCCCGATGGTAGTAACGAGAAGAGGGCATGTCCCAGGTGGTGAGGGTCCTCAGTGATAGATGTCGCCTTCTTGATAAGCTAAGGTAACATAAGATTTCTTTATTAGTCACATGTACATCGAAACACACAGTGAAATAGGTCTTTTTGCGTAGTGTTCTGGGGGCAGCCCACAAGTGTCGCCACGCTTCCAGCGCCAACATAGCACGCCCACAACTTCCTAACCTACACGTCTTTGGAATGTGGGTGGAAACCAGAGCACCTGGAGGAAACCCACGCAGACACGGGGAGAACGTACAAACTCCTTACAGACAGTGGCCGGATTTGAACCCAGGTCACTGGCGCTGTAAAGCGTTACGCTAACCACTACACTACCATGCCTGCCTCTTGAAGGTGTCCTTGACAGTGGGGAGGGTTGTGCCCCTGCTGGAGCTGGCTGAGTCTACAACCCTCTGCAGCCTCTTGCGATCCTGTGCATTGGAGCCTCCATACCAGGTGGTGATGCAACCAGTCAGAATGGTCTCCACCGTACATCTGTAGAAATTTGTAAGATTCACCAAGATATTGCCTGGGATGGAGCAATTTAGTGATGAGGAGAGACTGGAGAGTCTGGGTCTGTTCTCCCTGGAGCGGAGGGGGTTAAGAGGGGACATGACTAAGGTGTATAAGATTATGAGAGCTACAGATAGGGTACACTGCAGGAAACTTTTTCCCATAGCTGAGGTAGAACATAGAACATAGAACAGCACAGGAACAGGCCCTTCAGCCCACAATGTTGTGCTAAACTAAACTAATATTGGTATTGGTTTATTATTGTCACTTGTACCGAGGTACAGTGAAAAACTTGTCTTGCATACCGATCGTACAGGTCAATTCATTACACAGTGCGGTTACATTGGGTTAGGAGAGAGTGCATTGAGGTAGTACAAGTAAAAACAATAACAGTACAGAATAAAGTGTCACAGCTACAGAGAAAGTGCAGTGCCTAACACCTATTAAACCCCTAACTAAACTAATCCTTTCTGCCTACACAATGTCCATAACCCTCCATTCTCTGCACATCTACGTGCCTATCTAAGAGCCTCTCAAACGCCTCCGTTGTATCTGCCTCCACCACCACCCCTGGCAGCACACTCCAGGCGCCCACCGCTCTCTGTAATTGATGCCCCTAGCAGTGCTTTTAGTTGAAGAGGGAGTTCATCAAGGTGAATGAGAGTCAGTCAGATGGGAAGTACAGGACTACAGGACAGGTGGATAAAACCAGAGGACACAGATTTAGGGTCAGGGGTAAGAGGTTTAGAGGGGAACTGAGGGGGACCTTTTCCACCCAGAGTGATGAGGACCTGGAACGCGCTGGCGGAGAGACCGGTGGAAGCAGAGTCACTGACAGCATTTAAGAAATGTCTCGATGCGCACTTGAACCGTCCAGGTATGGAAGGCCACGGGCCGAGTGCAGGAAGAGAGGATGAATACGGATGGGTGCCCACTGGTCAGCATGGATATAGTGGGCCAAATGGCCTGTGTAGATGGACTCTTGACCTCACTCGTCGTGGCCCTTTGCACCTTATTGTCTGCCGGCACTGCACTTTCTCTGAAACTGTGACACTTTATTCTGCATTCTGTTATTGTTTTTCCTTGTACTACCACGATGCACTGATGTGATGAAATGATCTGTATGGATGGCATGCAAAACAAAGTTTTTCACTGTACCTTGGTACATGTGACAAGAATAAACCAATTTACCAATTTACCAGGCTGTATGACTTGACGACTTGCTCTGCGGGGAGACTTGTCTTCATCAATCCACTCACTGCTGACAACTTCTCTCTGTCACTGAAGCAATCTCGAGAGTTATTCTCATCCTCCCGACCTCCAGCTCACTGATTTACTTCCCGCAGTGTAATTGGTTTTCGTGACCCTCCGACAGGGCATCCTGGGTGGAGACTGCAATGGCCAGAGACGTCGCTCACCATCGATTTCTCAGGGAAAATAATGGTCTGGCTTTAATCAACGGGAACGTTAAGGAAGGTCACCCCAGAGGCATGTGAAGGACACATTCCCTGATTAAAACCACATCACTGTTGAACCAGCTGTCCCAATCCAACAACACAACTCGTGTATTTATATAACACCGGTAGCAGGGTGAAGATTTGTACAGGGGGTTGGCCATTCAACCTGACACCAATACAGTTAAGAACGGCTGGATTTATTGTTCCACACAGAGTTAGTACACACTACTATTAGAGCTGGAGTTATCAACAGTGATATTTAGCCAGTCAAGTCCAGGCAGCCGAGATCGCTGAAGGCACAACTGTCAGTGGTAGACCGATGGCAATCAGCTATGCAGCAGAGACCAGAGTTACTGGCTGTAGGGGATTAGCGGGGATAGGCGGAGAATGACCGAGGAACTCCGTGTCTACGCCCTGTCCCTGCCCTGGGATGAGACAATGTAGAAGGAGGTTTACCCTGCGTCTAACATGCGCTCTCCCTGCTGTGGAGTGGTTAATGAGACCGTGTAGAGAGAGCTTTATCTTGTATCTAGCCCATTTTTTAATTTCAATATATATTCATAAAATGATCTATGAAGATAAAAAGTTCAGTTCAATATTTTCAAAACAAGTCATGTCATTTCATTACATCAACACATCATCAGTTATCACCCATTTACAATGTTAAGGCAAGTAGTCCATAGTTTTAACTATAACTAAGTTATCAAGCTCCATCATGGGCAAAACTCTCCCCGCCATCGAGGACATCTTCAAGAAGGAGGCATCCATCACTGAGGACCCTCACCATCCAGGACATGCCCTCTTCTCGTTCTTATGATCGGGGAGGGGGTACAGGAGCCTGTTTTGTCACTTAACATTCTGGCTAGTTGTATCTTCAAAGAATCATCCCTCAACACTGTAACAAAAGAAGTACTGTATATTTTGGGTGTCAGGAGTTTAGGCTCAGAATTCCTCTGACCAGCCCCCAGTATACGAATATTCAAAGTGGTTCTGCTAGCTGGGATGTGCCCCCATTGTAAATATATAATTCTGCAAGTCACCTGTCTACATTCAAAAAGTTAAAGTTAGGTAGGTAATTATACCCATTGAAACTGTAGTTAATGGTTTATTGCAGGGTCGACCAGAAACATTCATCATTTCTTTCCCCCCACAGATGCTGCCTGATTCGCTGAGTCCTTCCAGCACCTTGTTTTTTGCTCCTGATTCCAGCGTCTGCAATGTCTCATCTAGATTCTCCAGAATAGCTGCTGTGTTGCCCTTTTATATCTCCCAGCTACAGCTGCCGTGTGACTCAGTTCATCAGTCACAACAGACTGTTTCTCTCTCCACAGATGCTGCCTGACCTGATGAGTGTTTTCAGCATTTTCTTACTTTTATTGATGATTTTAACTAATTTGTCTGGCGGGACAGTGCAGAAGGAGCTTTAAGGTCAAAGTCGAGTTTATTGTCACATGCACAAGTACGTGTGTGCACAGGTGCAGTGAAAAACTTACTTGCAGCAGCAGACACACTGTTTCCTCTGGGTGCTTCGGTTTCCTCTCACATTCCAAAGACGTACGGGTTAGGAAGTTGTGGGCATGCTATGTTGGCGCCGGAAGCGTGGCAACACTTGCGGGCTGCCCCCAGAACAGTCTACGCAAAAGACGCATTTCACTGTGTGTTTCGATGTACACGTGACTAATAAAGATATCTTATCTTATCTCATCTCATCACAGGCACAGAGCATCAGATAAGCAGCATTCACAAGAAAAACATAAATTAAACATAAATTATACACAATGTTTACAAGTACAATTAGAACAAAAAAACAAAGTCCATTTTAGAGCAAAGTGATCAAAGTGGTCCCAGTGTTGCTGTCCTGAGGCAGTGATTAGGGTTGTGCAGGTTGGTTCAAGAACCAAATGGTTGAAGGGAAGTAGCTGTTCCTGAACCTGGTGGTGTGGGACTTCAGGCTCCTGTACCTCCTGCCTGATGGGAGCTGCGAAAAGATGGCACGGCCCGGGTGGTGGGGATCTTTGATGATGGATGTTGCCTTCTTGAGGCAGCACCTCCTGTAGATACTCCCGATGGTGGGGAGAGCATTTCTCAGTTTCTCGGTTGCTTGTGTGAACCATGAACACGCACACAACTTTCTCCTGTGCCATGACGTTAGTGTAAAATGTTGATTTATCTTCTCTTTCATTTTCCAGGAATCACTTCTCCATCTCGCCTCTGTTATCGATACTATCTCCCTACGAGCTGTCATCAGCGATGCGCTATCAACGGTCATCCCAAAAGTGGTAGGTTCCAAAGACGTTTCTCCCTCTGAACCCCACCTCTCTGTTATTCCCCACACCAACGTACATCACCGTTCTCTCACCGTCACTGGGTCTAAACCCTGGAACTCCCTCCCCAACAGCACCATGGGAGCACCTTCACCAGAAGGACTGCAGCGGGTCAAGAAGGGGGCTCACCCCCACCTTCTCAAGGGGGTAATTAAGGATGGGTGATAAATGCAGGTTTGCCAGTGACAGAACTTATAGACGAATAAGCTCGATCAAAGATTCTGTTTGGTTTCCTAAACTACTTCATGTAAGCAAAGAAAGCAGATAATATCCCTTGGCCATAGAACTTCTATGGACATCTGAAATCCATGAACTTCTAGATCTTGGTGACAAAAGCAATGGGCAGGACCAAAGTGACCAACCAATGCCTCACATGGAGGTCACTGGCAGTTTGTGAAGGGGAACTCTTAAAAATAGAGAAATTGTAGGATGGCATGGTGCAGGGTTGGAGAGCACTTTTGAATGGGCAGCACAGATGGGCTGAAAGGCCTCCTTCTGCACTGACAGGACCTAGAAAGCAATAAAATCTCTGGTGATGTTGGTGTGACGTCGGTGACCTCTTTTATTCTCTCCCTCCCTCGCAGGAGAGTATCTACATCTACCTTCTGGATGTCAAGTCGAGCAAGCTGCTGTGTGACAACCCCCCGCACGAGATGTCCAAGGAGGGGAGGCTGAGGTACATGCCCGTGGGGCAGAGGGGGATCCCAGAGCCTGCTGTCAGGGGACGGTGACGGTGTCAGGCTCAAGGTGTGTCGTTGGAGAGCAGGTTATGGGGAAATTCATTGGACACACTCAGAGGAGGAGATTCAGAGGGAATACGTGAGAAGTGGTTGCAGTGGTGGTAGGTCAGTAAGGGGCACACATTGAAAACACATGATAAAAAGACCAGAGGCACACACAGAGATACACACTCGTGTGCAGGCAGACACATGCATGTAAATGTGCACGCACACACACACACACACACACACGCACAAACACACACATGTATACACACAGGTGCACACAGAAATACGCACACAGCTGCATGCATACACGTGCAAATGCACAGGCAGACAAATGTACACACACAAACACAAACGCACAGAGATGCACACAGATGAAGGGTGGAAATGTCGACTGTCCATTTCCCTCACAGATGCTGCCCGACCCGCTGAGTTCCTCCAGCAGATTGTGTGTTGCTCCAGGTTCCAGCATCTGCCGTCTCTGGTGTCTCCAGATGCACACACAGACACACGTACACACACAGATGCACACATGCACTCAACACACCAATGCACACACAAACACATGTACACACAGACACAGACACACAGACACAGACACACAGACACACACAAACATACGCATACAGACACACACATACACACACACAGACACACACACATATATATACACACACAGACACACACAGACATAGAGACACAGACACACACACAGACACACACATACAGACATACACAGACACACACACACACTTACACACAGAGACACAAACAGACACACACACAGATTCACACACATACACACACATACACACAGACACACACATACACACGCAGACACACACACATACACACAGAGACACACACAGGCACACACACACACACATACACACGCAGGCACACACACATACACACA
Source organism: Pristis pectinata (assembly GCF_009764475.1). NCBI lineage: Eukaryota > Metazoa > Chordata > Chondrichthyes > Rhinopristiformes > Pristidae > Pristis > Pristis pectinata. The sequence continues at coordinate 3,125,981 of NC_067415.1, forward strand.
CACAGACACACACAGATTCACACACAGACACATGCAGAGACACACACACACAAACACACAGACACAGACACACACATACAGACACACACAGTCACAGACACACACTTACACACAGAGACACACTTACACACAGAGACACACGCAGACACACACACAGATTCACACACAGACATACAGACAGACAGACAGACACACACACACACACACACACACACAGACTTGCAGACCCACAAACATGTCCGAATGCACACACATTGATATGTCACTTTTCACAAGGTGCAGGTCCAGCTATGGCTGGTGATTGCAGAGACGGGTTGAGGTGTCACTGAAATTTGCCTGTGATGAACTGGTGGTTCTGAAGCAGTGGAGTGGTGAGGGAGGGGAGAGGGAGAGGAGAGGTGAGGGAGGGGAGAGGTGAGGAACATTGTTGACAGATCTACAACGCCTGACATTTTACATCCAGCCTGTTCCGGTCTGTCCTCTCATACAGGTTCAATGCAATAAGCAACAACTTGTGGGAAGGGAGATTAGATCCTTCCTTTTAATTAAACAGAGACCTGCTCTTGTGATATATCTGCACCCAGCGATCTGTCTCAGCGAGAGACAGAGCAGGATGCCATTAAATTAAATAACTTTCCCAGCACTTTACGAGTTGGGGAAGTTGGCAACAATTTAACCTTCATTTTCAGTGAGTATGACATGAATTGATAAGCATCTCCTCCCCTTTGCTGGGAGAGAGGCGGCCATCCATCTTCCCCGACTTACTGCCTCCAGCTGGCTCCTGTCTCTTTCTCATTAACACTTGCCTCTGTCCTGGGGCTGAGATTGCCTCTCAGTGTCAAAGTGGACACCAGAGTTTCGCACTTTCACACCCACCAACGTACCCAACATTAACCTGAGGAGTGACCTAGTAAATTGGTAAATCGGTTTATTGTTGCCACGTGTTCTGAGGTACAGTGAAAAGCTTGTCTTGCATACTGTTCATACAGAAAACAATAACAGAATGTGGAATAAATTGTTGCAGTTACAGAGAAAGTGCAGCGCAGGCAGACAATAAGGTGCAAGGTCATAACGAGGTAGATTGTGAGGTCAAGAGTCCATTTTATTGTACTAGGGGACCGTTCAGTAGTCGTAGAAGCTTGTAAAATTATGCCAGGCATTGACAGTCTTTTTCCCAGGGTATAAACAAAATTTAAAAAGTACTTGGACAGGTACATGGATAGGAAAGGTCTAGAGGGATATGGGCCAAACACGGGCAAATGGGACTAGCTGAGATGGGCGTCTTGGTCGGCATGGACCAGCTGGGCCGAAGGGCCTGTTTCCGTGCTGTATGACACTATGGACCAGTAATTCAGACATCCTTGAGACATCTCACCACCAAAGCTGGGGCAATGTCAATAATTCCGAGCCACTTAAGTGTTGGAGGCACTGCCTGTTGTTGTTCAGGGAAGGAGATCTGCCTGGTCTGGAGTCCATGTGAGCTGACCCCAGTGTGAAGAGTTCTAACCAGAGGGACACAACTCAGTCCTGGGGCAGTGAACGCTGGCCTGGCCCCAGAGCTTGTGAAGCAACTAAGGACCTCTGTTGTTTGCAATGCAGAAGGAGGCCAATCAGCCCGTGGGGTCCATGCCAGCTCCTAACTCCACAGTCTTGTTGGATCCATTCTCCCTTACTTGCTTCCCTGTAGCGCTGAACCTTATATTCTGTTGGGATGGCTCAGCAAAAGGCCGAGGACTGATCTGAGTATAAAATGATGAGAGGCATAGAAAGGGTAGATAGAGTTGTTTTTTCCCACGGTAGGAGTATCAAAATGAAAAGGCCACAGGTTTAAGGTGAGAGAAAGGAGTTTCAAAGGCAGACACAGGAGACTGCAGATGTTGGAATCTGGAGCAACACGCAAAATGCTGGAGGAACTCAGCGGGTCGGGCAGCATCTGTGGAGGGAAATGGACAGTCGACGTTTCAAGTCGAGACCTTTCTTCAGGACTGAAAGAGTAGAGGGGAGGTAGCCGGTATAAAAAGACGAGGGGAAGGGGTAGGGCAAGAGCTGGCAGGTGATGGGTGGATCCAGGTGAGGAGGGGTGACGGGCAGATGGAGGAGGGGGGAGTGGAGATAGTGACAGAGGCTGGGAGGTGAGGGGTGGAGGTGACAGAGGGCTGCAGATGGTGGGATCTGATAGGAGAAGAAGGTGGAGCTTGGAACCAAATAAGGGAGGTGGGGTGGATCATCTGCACCCCTCCTCAACTGGATCCACCTACTGAGTGCCAGTTTTGAAGGGGATCTAAGGGGTACGTTTTTTACACAGAGAGTAGTTGTTATCTGGAACGCACTGCCAGAGGAATCAAGTACAATCACTGTATTTATGAGGCTTTTAGACAGCCACTTAAACAGGCAAGGCATAGAATTGGTAAATTGGTTTATTATTGTCACTTGTACTGAGGGACAGTGAAAAACTTGTCTTACATACTGATTGTACAGATCAATTCATTACGCAGTGCATTGAGGTAGTACAGGGTAAAGCAATAACAGAATGCAGAATAAAGTGTTACAGTTACAGAGAAAGTGCAGTGCAGGTAGACAATAAGGTGTAAGGTCATAACGAGGTAGATTGTGAGGTCAAGACTCCATCTTATCGTACTAGGGAACCATTCAATAGTTTTATAACAGCGGGATAGAAGCTGTCCTTGAGCCTGGTGGTACGTGCTTTCAGGCTTTTGTATCTTCTGCCCGATGGGAGGGGGGAGAAAAGAGAATGTCTGGGGTGGGTGGGGTCTTTGATTATGTTGGCTGTTTTACTGAGGCAGTGAGAAGTGTAGACAGAGTCCATGGAGGGGAGTCTGGTTTCTGTGATGTGCTGGGCTGTGTCCACAACTCTCTGCAGTTTCTTGCAGTCACAGGCAGAGCAGTTGCCGTGCCAAGCCGTGATGCATCCGGAGAGGATGCTTTCTATGATGCATCGGTAAAAATTGGTGAGTGTCAAAGGGGGCATGCCAAAGGACATAGAAGGATACGGTTGTAATGTGGGCAAATGAGATTAAGTGCAGATAGGCAAAATAGCGGGCATGGACATGGTGGGCCGAAGGGCCTGTTTCTGTGCTGTACAATTCTATGATATAAAATGAGGCCATTCAGCCCATCAAATCTATGCGGGATGTCAGAGCAACGCCATCCATCGTATTCCCCTACATATCCCTGTGAATGCCCTCTCACTCACACCCAGCAAACTTTCATTCTTTCCTGTCATTAGCTGACACTGAAGGGTAATCTTCAGTGGCTGCTGTGAATGGGGGTCACCGGGAGAACGTGCAAACTCCATGCAGACAGCACCGGAGGCCGGGATCGAACCCGGACCTTCGGTGCTGCCAGGCAGCAGCTCTACCTACCGTCAAGTCAAGTTTATTGTCATGTGCCCCAGTACGGTGAGGTACAAGTACAGTGAGAAACTTGCAGCAGCATCACAGGCACGTGGGTACAGACAGCACAGAATATAAACTGTACGTAGATTATACAAGACAGTGAAGAGAGAGAGTGTGTTAAAAACAAGACCTTAGTACAAATAAAAAGACACATTCAGAGGCAAGTCCATGGTAGAGCAAGAGGTAGTCTGTAGTGTTCCATTGCTGAGGTAGGGTTAGGGTTGTGCAGGTCGGTTCAAGAACCTGATGGTTGTAGGAAAGTAGCTGTTCCCGAACCTGGTGGTGTGGGAATTCAGGCTTCTGTACCTCCTGCTCAATGGTAGCAGCGAGAAGAAGGCATGACCGGGATGATGGGGGTCCTTGATGATAGATGCCACCTTCTCGAGGCAGCGCCTCCCGTAGATGCTGTCAATGCTGTACAGGTCTACAGTTCGCAGGGGAACGCAGTGAAGTGGAGTGAGTTAAAATGCAGCTGCAGCCAACCCCCATCGCTGGCGCAACTGAGACAGTGAAGATATCCGTGTTAAATGGAGTGTTAAATTGAGTTTATTTCTGATACAGAAGCTGATTCATTCTAGGCAAATACTTTTGTGTTCCAGCTGGACTAACTTACAAAGTCAATGTTTTAAGAATATAAATCTCCTTCCTTCCTACCAGCCAAGCCACAGAGACACAGCTTCCTGCTCACTGCTCCGCATCCAGACTCCTCTCAACTGGGTGGCTTCTGAGTTCCTCCAGCAGATCATGTGTTACTCCAGATTCCGGCGTCTGCAGTCTCTGGTGTCTCTCTGCAACAAAAAACAAGAGGCCCCTCACCGGGACTGGACCTACCTGATGCAGGGTCTCAACCTGAAACGTCAACTGTACGTTTCCTCCCACAGATGCTGCCTGACCCGCTGAGTTCCTCCAGTATCTTGTTTCTGCTCCAGGTTCCAGCATCTGCAGTCTCCTGTGTCTCTCTGGCTGCCTTACAGTTCAGTCCCCAATGGTGACCCTGAACTTCCAGTTGCCTGTCACTTTGTTGTACAGAGGGATCTTGCGTTCCAAGTCCATAGCTCACGGAAAGTGGCCGCACAAGTTGACAGGGTGGTAAAGAAGGCGTACGGCATGCTTGCCTTTATTAGTCGAGGCACTGAGTTCAAGAGTCAAGGAGTTATGTTGCAGCTTTATAAAACCCTGGTTAGGCCGTATCTGGAGTATTGCATTCACTTCTGGTCGCCCCATTATAGAAAGGATGTAGGGGCTTTGGAGAGGGTGCAGAAGAGGTTCACCAGGATGCTGCCTGGATTAAGAGGGCATAAGCTATAAGCAGAGGTTGGACAAACTTGGGTTGTTTTCTCTGGAGCGTCGGAGGCTGAGGGGAGACCTGATAGAAGTTTATAAGATTATGAGAGGCAGCGATAGACAGCTGGTAACTTTTTCCTAGGGTCGAAATGTCTAATACTAGGTTCTATGTTCTACGATAGGACATGAATTTAAGGTGAGAGGGGGTAAGTTCAAAGGAGATATGTGGGGCAAGTTTTAGTGGGTGCCTGGAATGTGCTGCCAGGGGTGGGGGTGGAGGCAGATACAATAGTGGCATTTGAGAGGCTCTTAGATAGGCACATGAATGTGCAGAGACTGGAGGGATATGGATGTGTAGGCAGAAGGGACTTAGGCTTTTAATTACTAGTTTATTTTATTTCAGCACAGCATCATAGGCTGAAGGGCCTGTTCCTGTCCTGTACTGTTCTGTATTCTATGTTCCATTTTAATGTTCTGTTCCCCATCCCTCTCTGACCCCACCCTGCAGAAGTGTTCTTGTGAGGTTCAGTGGAAGGGAATAGTACTGCAGATGCTGCAAAGCTGAAATAAAATCAGAGACCATTGGAAGGAGCACCAGGTCAAGCAGCGTCTGTGGAGAGGGAAACAGATTTCATGTTTCAGGTCCTTCATCAGAACTGCTCAATTCAGGGACATTCGGAGTAGGATGAGGCCATTCAGCCCTTCGAGCCTGCTCTATCACTCATCAAGATCTTGTACCTTAGTACCAGTTTCCTGCACATAACTCAGCTCCCTCGATCCCCTTCACTGGTTTTCTATTCAATCAAGGGGTGTGGGCTTCACAGGCTGAACCGGCATTTAATTGCCCATCCCTAGTTGCCCCTGAGAAAGTGGGGGTGAGCTGCCTTCTCGAACCACTGCAGTCCTTGAGGTGTGGGTGTACCCCCAGTGCTCTTGGGGAGGGAGTTCCAGGACTTTAACCCAGTGACGGTGAAGGAACAGTGAGATACTTCCAAGTCAGGATGGTGTGTGACTTGGGGGCAACTCCCAGGGGGTAGTGTTCCCCGTGCATTTGCCGCCCTTGTCCTTCTAGCCGGTAGAGGTGGTGGGTTTGGAAGGTGCTGTCTGAGGAGTCTTGGTGAGTTGCTGCAGTGCCTCCTGTAGATGGTACACACTGCTGGCCCTGTGTGTCGGTGGTGGAGTGAGTGAATGGTGTTGGATGGGGTGTTTATCGAGCGGGCTGCTATGTCCTGTATAGTGTCGAGCTTCTTGAGTGTTGTTGAAGCTGTGCTCACCCAGGCAAGTGGAGGGTGATCCACCACACTCCTGACTTGAGTCCTGTAGATGGTGGACAGGCTTTTGGGAGTGAGGAGGTGAGTTACTCATTGCAGGGTTCCCAGCCTCTGATCTGCCCTTGTGGCCACATTGTGTGTGTGGCTACTGCAGTTCAGTTTCTGGTCAATGGGAACCTCCAGGATATTGGTGGTGGGGGAGTCTGTGATGATAATGTTGTTGAATGTCAGGGGGTGAGGGCTGGATTTTCCCTTGTTGAATGTCATCATCGCCTAGCACGTGTGGCGTGAACGTTACTTACCAGCTATCAGCCCAGGCCCGGCTATTGTCTAAGTCTTGCTGCATTTGGATGTGGACTGCTTCATTATCTGAGGAGTCACGAATGGTGCTGAACATTGTGTGATCATCAGTGACCATCCCCACTTCTGACCTTATGGTCAAAGGCAGGTCATTGATGAAGCAGTCCAGAATCTATTGATTGCTGATTTGAATGATCTCAGTGACTGAGACTCCATAATTTTCCAGGATAAAGAATTCCAACACTGGATGGAGGAACTTCTCCCCATCTCAGTCCTAAATGGCCCACCACTGATGCTGAGACGATCACTCAGTTAGCCCCCACTCCCTATAGACACATGAGAAGGCACAGGGTCAATACTGCTTAATAATGTTTCCTGGATAATCTTGTAAACCAAGACTGAAGAGAATCTAAGGAAATATACAGGATGTGTTCTGCCTGTTTTGCGATCCTTTTATGATTACAGTCAGTTTTAGCTCATTAACAGCTAATAAATTATTTTTCCTGAAAGAAATTAATAAAATTATGAGAGGCATAGATAGACAGTCAGAGTCTTTTCCCAGGGTGGAAGGTGTCAAGTACTAGAGGACGTGTATTTAAGGTGAGAGGGAGAATGTTTAAAGGAGATGTGAGGGGCAAGTTTTTTTTTACACAACGCTTGTCCGTCAAATGGAGATTGACGTCAAAGGCAGATGCAGTTCAACCCAGATAAGTGTGAAGTGGTTCATTTTGGTAGGTCAAATATGATGGCAGATTATAGTATTAATGGTAAGACTCTTGGCAGTGCGGAGGATCAGAGGGATCTTGGGGTCCGAGTCCATAGGACGCTCAAAGTAGCTGCGCAGGTTGACTCTGTAGTTAAGAATGCATATGGTGTATTGTCCTTCATCAATCGGGGAATTGAATTTAGGAGCGAAGAGGTAATGTTGCAGCTATATAGGACCCTGGTCAGACCCCACTTGGAGTACTGTGCTCATTTCTGGTCACCTCATTACAGGAAGGATGTGGAAGCCATAGAGAGGGTGCAGAGGAGATTTACAAGGATGTTGCCTGGATTGGGGAGCATGCCTTATGAAAGCAGGTTGATGGAACTCGGCCTTTTCTCCTTGGAGCAACAGAGGATGAGGGGGGGACCTGATAGAGGTGTATAAGGTGATGAGAGGCATTGATCGTGTGGATAGTCAGAGGCTTTTCCCCAGGGCTGAAATGGTGGCCACAAGAGGACACAAGTTTAAGGTGCTGGGTAGTAGGTACAGAGGAGATGTCAGGGGTAAGTTTTTTACTCAGAGAGTGGTGAGTGTGTGGAACGGGCTGCCGGCAACTGTGGTGGAGGCGGATACGATAGGGTCTTTTAAGAAACTTTTGGATAGGTACATGGAGCTGAGAAAATTAGAGGGCTATGGGTAAGCCTAGTAATTTCTAAGGTAGGGACATGTTCAGCACAGCTTTGTGGGCCAAAGGGCCTGTATGTACTGTAGGTTTTCTATGTTTCTATGTCAATCAACGCATATAGAACAGTCATTGTCCTCTGAACGGTCATTACTTCACCTGAAAGTGGCAGCACAGGTCGATAGGGATGTGGCTTGCTGGTCTTCATAGGTTGGGACATAGAATGTCAAAGTTGGGACATTACGTTGCAACTTTACAAAACATTGGTTAGGCCGCACTTGGTGCACCGCGTGCTGTTCTGGTCGCCCCACTACAGGAAGAGTGTCGGTGCACTGGAGAGAGTGCAGAGGGGATTCACCAGGATGCTAAGCAACAAATAAAATGCTGGAGGAACTCAGTGGGTCAGGCAGCATCTGTGGAGGGAAATGGGCGTTTTGGGTCGAGACCCTTTATCTGGACTGAAAGGTAGAGGGGAGATAGCCGGTATAAAGAGGTGAGGAGGAGGGCTGAAGCAAGAGCTGGTAAATTGGTGAAGTAAATTGGTTTATTATTGTCACATGTACTGAGGTACAGTGAAAAACTTGTCTTGCATACCATTCATACAGATCATTTCATCACTGTGCATTGAGGAGGTACAAGGGAAAACAATAACAGAATGCAGAATAAAGTGTTACAGTTACAGAGAAAGTGCAGTGCAGGCAGACAATAAGGTGGAAGGTCATAACAAGGTAGATTGTGAGGTCAAGAGTCCATCTTATCATACCGGGGATCATTCAATAGTCTTGCAACAGCAGGATAGAAGCTGTCCTTGAGCCTGGTGGTACGTGCTTTCAGGCTTTTGTATCTTCTGCCCGATGGGAGGGGGGGAGAAGAGAGAATGTCCCGGGTGGGTGGGTGGATCCAGGTGAGGAGGGGTGATGGGCAGATGGAGGAGGGAAGAATGGAAAGGGTGACAGGGGAGGGGGGGAGATGGTTGTTGAGGCAAAGGTTGGATCAGTCATGTGACAGGGTGGAGAAGGCGTACGGCACGCTTGCCTTCATCGGTCAGGGCACTGCGTACAAGAGTTGGGACATCATGTGACAACTGTACAAGATGTTGCTGAGACCACAATTGGAGTATTGTGTGCAGTTCTGGTCGCCCAGCTATAGGAAGGATCTCGTTAAGCTAGAGGGGGTGCAGAGGAGTCACGAGGATGTTGCCGGGACTGGAGGGCTTGAGTTATCAGGAGAGACTGGACAGGCTGGGACTGTTTCTCCTGGAGTAAAGAAGGCTGAGGGGTGACCTTATAGAGGTTTATAAAATCATGAGGGGCACAGATAAGGTGGGTGTTCATAGTCTTTTTCCCAGGGTAGAGGAGTGTAAAACTAGAGGGTATAGGTTTAAGGTGAGAGGGGGAAGATTAAAAGGGGACCTGAGGGGTAAGTTTTTCACACAGAGGGTTGTGGGTGTGTGGAATGAGCTGCCAGAGGAAGTGGTAGAGGCGGGGACAGTTATAATGTTTTAAAGACACTTGGACAGGATGGATGGGAAAGGTTCAGAGGGATATGGGCCAAATGTGTTCAGTTCTGGTCGCCTCATTATAGGAAGGATGTGGAAGCTTTAGAGAGGGTGCAGAGGAGATTTACCAGGATGTTGCCTGGATTGGAGAGCATGTCTTATGAGGATAGGTTGAGTGAGCTCGGGCTTTTCTCTTTGGAGAGAAGGAGGATGAGAGGTGATTTGATAGAGGTGTACAAGATGATAAGAGGCATAGATCGAGTGGACAGTCAGTGACTTTTTCCCAGGGCGACAATGGCTAACACGAGGGGACATAATTTTAAGGTGATTGGAAGAAGGTATAAGGGGGATGTCAGGATTAAGTTTTTTACACAGAGAGTGGTGGGTGCGTGGAACGCACTGCTGGCAGAGGTTGTGGGGGCAGATACATTAGGGACATTTAAGAGACTCTTAGATAGACACATGAATGATAGAGAAATGGGGGGATCTGTGGGAGGGAAGGGTTAGATAGGTCTTAGAGCAGGATAAAATGTCAGCACAACATTGTGGGCTGAAGGGCCTGCACTGTTCTATGTTCCATGTAAGTGCAGGAAAATGGGACCAGCTCAGGTAGGCAACTTGGTCAGCATGGATGAGTTGGGCCGAAGGGCCTGTTCCGTGCTGTATGACTCTATGATCACTTTGAATGGTGGGGCAGGTTTGAGAAGTGAGTGGCACACTCCTGCCCCTGTATCTCACGTTGTTTTGTTCTGTCGATTTACTTTTGAAAAATAAGGAATAAAGTTCAATTGATTGAAGGAAATGCTTTTGACCCTTGCCTGAGAAACTCAAAGCTTTGCCTTTGTGTATCAGCGATGTGGAAGGATAATCTTGGTTTGTTTGACTGTCTCCCTCTTTAATTGCCTTTAAATTATATGGCTCAATTCACTCTGTCAACTCTTGCCCTGGATGCAATTAGCTTTCACTCCTCCGCCTTCACTTCTGTTGTTATATCTTTCAAACCCTGCTTTTATGTTGGAATATCATTGTTGTGGAACCATCAGTTTAGAGTGTCAGTTCACAGGCTTACAATGGTTTACGTTCCATTGAACTGTCTCACTGAAAGGAATACTTTCTTTCAATGGTTTTGGGAGTGAGAGTGTGTATCTGTGCAAATGTGTGTGTGCAGGAGTGCACAGGGAGTGTGCAAGTGTGTATAAAAATGTGCAAAATTTTGTGTGTGTGTGTCTGTATGCATGTTTTTAAATGTGCATTTGTATAAAATATGAGGTAAAAACAGAAAATGCTGGAAGTACTCAGCACGTCAGGCAGCGTCTGTGGAGAGAGAAACAGAATCAATGTTTCAGGTCGAAGGTCATTCATAAGAAGTGAACAAGGGAGAAATTGGTAAAGCAGCCAACATAATCAAAGACCCCATCCACCCCGGACATTCTCTCTTCTCCCCCCTCCCATCACTTTGTGTCTGACCCCGGAAGTGTGTGATGAGACGGTGCAGAGGGAGCTTCACTCTATGTCTGACCCTGGGAGTGTGTGACGGGACAGTGTAGAGGGAGCTTCATTCTGTGTCTGACCCTGGGAGTGTGTGATGATAAGATAAGATAAGATTTCTTTATTAGTCACATGTACATCGAAACACAAAGTGAAATGCATCTTTTGTGTAGAGTGTTCTGGGGGCAGCCCGCAAGTGTCGCCACGCTTCCAGCACCAACGTAGCATGCCCACAACTTCCTAACCCGTACGTCTTTGGAATGTGGGAGGAAACCAGAGCACCCGGAGGAAACCCACACAGACACAGGGAGAACACACAAACTCCAGGTGTAGAGGGAGCTTCACTCTGTGTCTGACCCTGGGAGTGTGTGATGGGACAGTGTAGAGGGAGCTTCACTCTGTGTCTGACCCTGAGAATGTGTGGTGGGACAGTGTAGAGGGAGCTTCATGTTGTCCTTAGCTGGGGACTGTTGGGGCTCAGTATGTATAATGAAAACAGTGCATTTTGAGAACTGATCTTTATGATGAACTAATTATTCCTGTCAGACAACAAACATTAGAACGGAGTTGACCTGTGACGAAGGAACTGACGACATTTTGTCAAGTTTGCAGACGATACCAAGATAGGTGGAGGGGGCAGGTAGCGTCACGGAGGCAGGGAGTCTGCAGAAGGACTTGGACAGGTTGGGAGAATGGGCAAAGTGGCAGATGGAACACAGTGTAGGGAAGTGTGGGGTGAGGCACTTTGGTAGAAAGAATAAAGGTTTAGACAATTTTTGAAATGGGGGGAGAATTCAGAAATCAGAGCTGCAAAGGGACTTGGGAGTCCTAGTGCAGGATTCCCTAAAGGTTAACTTGCAGGTTGAGTCGGTAGTAAAGAGGCAAATGCAATGTTAACATTCATTTTGAGAGGACTAGAATATAAAAGCAAGGATGTACTGCTGAAGCTTTATAAAGTGTTGGTCAGACTACACTATTATGAGCAATTATAGGCCTCGTATCCAAGGAAAGATGTGCTGGTCCTGGAGAGGGACAAGAGGAGGTTGACAATAATGATCCTGGGAATGAAAGGGTTAACGTATGAGGAGCGTTTGATGGCTCTGGGCCTGTACTCGATGGAGTTCAGAAGGATGAGGGGGGAATCTCATTGAAACCTACCGGATACCGAAAGGCCTGGATAGAGTGGATGTGGAGAGCATGTTTCCATCAGTAGGAGAGTCCGGGATCCGAGGGCACAGCCTCAGAATAAAGGGACGTCCCTTTAGAACTGAGATGAGGAGGAATTTCTTCATCCAGAGGGTGGTGAATCTGTGGAATTCCTTGTCACAGACGGCTGTGGAGGCCAAGTCATAGGGTGTATTTAAGGCAGGGATTGATAGGCTCTTGATTGGGAAGGGGGGTTAAAGGTTACAGGTGAAAGCGGGAGAATGAGGTTGAAAAAAAATCAGCCATGATTAAATGGCAAAGCAGACCAGACGGGCCAAATGGCGTAATTCTGCTGCTATATCTCACGGTCTTATAGTCAATAAGACTGTGGCGGATTCAGTCCCTGGTCTGAGCAGCCAATGAGTCAAAGTCAAAGTCGAGTTTATTGTCATATGCAGATGTACATGTGTGCACAGGCGCCATGAAAAACTTGCAGCAGCATCACAGGCACAGAGCATCAGATAAGCAGCATTCATGAGAAAAATATAAATTAAACATAAATTATACACAATTTTTACAAGAAAGAACACAATTGGAACCAAAAATTAAACAAAGTCCATTGTAGTGCAAAGTGGTCTGAGTGTTGATGCACTGAGGTAGTGATTAGGGTTGTACCGGTTAGTTCAAGAACCGAATGGTTGAAGGGAAGGAACTGTTCCTGAACCCGGTGGTGTGGGACTTCAGGCTTCTGTACCTCCTGTCTGATGGGAGCTGCGAGAAGATGGCACGGCCCGGATGGTGGGGGTCTCCGAAGATGGATGTTCAATGACCACCTGAGCAGAGAGGGTCGGAAAACGTTCACAGCCGCGACACAGAGAACCTTCTCCCTGTCTCTGTCCTGCATGGACAGACACTGTCCCAAGTTGGGATACCTCCCACCCCACACCCAGTCTGGTACTGCGGAGGTATTTCATCCTGCCTTCGTTATCTCCTGTTACCTGTGAGTGTTTGTAATGCAGTCGGTTGTCTGACCACGTCACGGGAGAAAGAACCTAGTTGTCACTACTGCACCAAAATCCATCAATGTATCGTCGCAGGTAGACAGGGTGGTGAAGAAGGCTTTTTGCATGCTGGCCTTCATCAGTCACGGCAGAGTACTGAAGTTGGGACGTTATGTTGCAGTTGGACAAGATGTTGGTGAGGCCACATTTGGAATATTGTGTTCAGTTTTGGTCGCCCCGCTATAAGAACGATGCCATTAAGCTGGAAAGAGCGCAGAGATTTACGAGGATCTACTGCCATGTTGAGGCCAGGTGCAGGTTGGAGGAACAACAACTCACATTCCGCCTTGGGGGTCTCCAACCTGACGGCCTCAACATCGATTTCTCGAACTTCCGGTAACCCCCCCCCCCTTGTTTTCCTTCTGTGCCCCCCCCCTCCTTTGTCTTCCCTTATTCCTGGGGCTCCCTTCCCCCACCTTGATGACCTGCCCATCTCCTCTCCTCCCCTCCCCCATCCTTTATTCCATGGCCCACTGCCGTCTCCTACCGGATTCCTCCTCCTTCAGCTCTTGGCCTCTTCTACCTATCACCTCTCAGCTTATTACATCTGCCCCCCCTCCCCCCCCACCCACCTACCTTCCCCCTCTCACCTGGACTCACCTGTCCCCTGCCTGCGTGCGCTCCTCCCCCTCCCCCCACCTTCTTATTCCGGCTTCTGCCCCCTTCCTCTCCAGTCCTGATGAAGGGTCTCGGCCTGAAACGTCGACTGTCTATTTCCCTCCACGGATGCTGCCCGACCTGCTGAGTCCCTCCAGCGTTCTGTGTGTGTTGCTCCGGATTCCAGCATCTGTAGAATCTCTTGTGTCTCAGATTTACGAGGATGTTGCTGGGACTCAAGGGACTGAGTCATGGGACTTGTTTCAGTGGAGCGTAGGAGAATGAGGGGTGACCTTATAGAGGTGTATAAAATCATGAGGGGCATAGAGAGGGTGAATGCACACAGTCTTTTTCCCAGGGTTGGGGAATCAAGAACTAGAGGGCACAGGTTTAAGGTGAGAGGGGAGAGATTTAATAGGAACCTGAGGGGCAACTTTTTCACCCAGAGAGAGGTCAGTATATGGAACGAGCTGCCAGAGGAAGTGGTTGAGGCAGGTACATTAACAACATTGGACAGGTACATGGATAGGAAAGTTTTAGAGGGATATGGGCCAAATGTGTGCAAATGAGACGAGCTTAGGTGGGAATCTTGGTTGGCATGAACCATCTGGGCCGAAGGGCCTGTTTCATGCTGTATGACTCTAAGACTCTAATGTCAGAGACCATAAGACCATGGAAAATAGGAGCTGGATGAGGCCATTCAGCCCCTTGAACTTGCACTGCTAGTCATCAACATCTACCTCAGAGACACAGGAGACTGCAGATGCTGGAATCTGGAGCAACAAACAATCTGCTGTAGGGACCCAGCGGGTCAGGCAGCATTGTGGGTGGGTGGGGGGGGGGCAAATGAATTGCCCACGCTTCAGGTCAAAACTCTGCATCGGGTCGATCCTGTCCTGATGCAAGGTTGTGACCTGAAACGTCAACAATTCCTTTTCCCCAACATCTGCCTCAGCACCAGTTTCCTGCATCCATACCCCTTGTATCGCTTAACATCCATCATTTGCTCAGTGACTGAGCCTCCACTGGAGCAGAGAATTCTAAAGATTCAGCACTCTCTGGAGGAGACATTCCTTCTGATCCCCGATCCTGGACACCTCAGCCAGGGGAAGCACCCAGCCTGTTGAGCCCCCTGAGAATTTTGCAAGTTCCGTTGAGATCTCTCATTTTCCGAAGCACGAGAGAGTGCAGTCGCAATCTACTCAATCTCTCTCGTACAGCCAACCCACCATCCCTGGAGCTATTCAGGTGAACGTTAGCTGCACTCTCTCTGTGGTAGGTACATCTTTATATAGAACATAGAAAACTTACAGCACAATACAGGCCCTTTGGCCCACAAAGCTGTGCTGAACATATCCCTACCTTAGGGATTACTAGGCTTACCCATAGCCCTCTATTTTTCTCAGCTCCATGTACCTATCCAAAAGTTTCTTAAAAGACCCTATCGTATCTGCCTTCACCACCGTTGCCGGCAGCCCATTCCACACACTCACCACTCTCTGAGTAAAAAACTTACCCCTGACATCTCCTCTGTACCTACTCCCCAGCACCTTAAACCTGTGTCCTCTTGTGGCAACCATTTCAGCCATGGGAAAAAGCCCCTGACTATCCACACGATCAACGCCTCTCATCATCTTATGGTCACCCCTCATCCTCTGTCGCTCCAAGGAGAAAAGGCCGAGTTCATAAGGCATGCTCCCCAATCCAGGCAACATCCTTGTAAATCTCCTCTGCACCCTCTCTATGGCTTCCACATCCTTCCTGTAGTGAGGCAACCAGAACTGAGCACAGTACTCCAAGTGGGGTCTGACCAAGGTCCTATACAGCTGCAACATTACCTCTCGGCTCCTAGATTCAATTCCACGATTGATGAAGGACGATGTACCATATGCCTTCTTAACCACAGGGTCAACCTGCGCAGCCGCTTTGAGCGTCCTGTGGACTCTGACCCCAAGATCCCTCAAGATTTCTTTAGAGAAGGAAACAAAAACTGTGAAGATACTGCAGGTGCCATCTCACCAAGATCCTAAGTAATTCCAAAAGACGTCTTGTACTTAAATCCTCTCATTAATAACAGAAATTTGCCTTCATAATTGCTTGCCACACCTGCATGTTTGCTTCTAGTGAGAGGTGTACAAGGGCTCCCAGGTCTCTGAACATTGACATCATCTGATGTCTCACCAGTTAGAAGATACTCTACCTTCTTGTTCTGTGAACTAGGGTGACCAGCTTCACGTCTTCCCACACCATATCCTATCTGCTACCGTCTTCACTCATCTGAAAGCAGTCGCAAAAAAATCCAAGAAACTTGAGGGAAAAAAAGGCATTTAGCACGCTGGCCTTCATCAGTCAGGGCACTGAGTATGGGAATTGGGACATTATGTTGCAGTTGTATAAGTCACTGGTGAGGCCACACTTGGAGAACTGTGTACAGTTTTGGTTGCCCTGTTATAGGAAAGACAAGGTTAAACTGGAAAGAGTGCAAAGAAGATTTACGAGGATGTTGCCAGGACTGGAGGGCCTGAGTTACAGGCAGAGGTTGGCCAGGCTGGGACTTTATTCCTTGGAACGTAGGAGAACGAGGGGTGATCTTGTAGAAGTGTTTAAAATTATGAGAGGCACAGATAAGGTGGACGGTAACAGTCTTTTCCCCAGGGTAGGGGAGCCCAAAACCAGGGGGCATAGGTTTAAGGTGAGAGGGGGAAGATTTAAAAGGGACCTGAGGGGCAACGTTTTCACACAGAGGGTGGTGAGTATATGGAACGGGCTGCCAGAGGAAGTGGCTGAGGCAGGTACAATGGTATCACTTAAGAAGCACTTGGATTGGTACATGCAGGGGTGGGGCCTGGACGGAAATTGGGACTAGCTAAGTGGGAACCGAGGTCGGCATGGACTGGTTGGGCCGAAGGGCCTGACTCTATGACTTCCCAGCTCTTCTTCCAACAAGGTCTGGGTCTGCACTTGACGTATCATCGGCGAGAAAGCATTTGCAGCTGTGTGGAACACCCTCAGCGCTGCTCTGGGAGTGTTCTTGTAGGCAGTTGGGTTTGAACCCGCTCTCAAAATACAGGGAGTGGGATAGAGATGGACAGAGGGAAGGAGAGAGTGAAGGAGAGGGAGAACTGAGAGAACAATAGAGAGAGAGAAGTCTAAGGGAGGGATAGGGAGAGGGTATTGGTGTTGGTTTATTATTGTCTCTAGTACTGAGGTCCAGTGAAAAACTTGACTTGCCTACCGATCGTACGGGTCAATTCATTACACAGTGCATTGAGGTAGTACAGGGTAAAACAACAACAAAATGCAGAGTAAAGTGTCACAGCTACAGGGAAGTGCAGTGCACGTAGACAATAAGGTGCGAGGTCATAACAAAGTAGATCGTTAGGTCAAGGGAAGGGAGGGACAGTGATGGAGAGAGGGAGAGACAGTGGGAGAGTCAGAGCGAGAGGGAGGAAGAGAGAGGGAGCTGAGAGACCATTAGGGGGAGAGGAGAGGAAGAGAGAGAGAAAGTGAGAGAGGGAGAGGGAGTGTGGGGAGCAATAGGGAGAAGGAGTGTGGGAGGGAGAGGGGCAGGGGGAAGGAGAGAGGGTGTCCTGCTCACGGATGGGCCTTGGGTTCAGGCTGGGAGGCTCTGGGCTGTGATCTCTGCTCCTTGCCCACACAGGGAGGCTGTCATCACCAAGCAACGCATCAAATGCAACGGGCTGCACAAGACGGACATTCAGGTGCCGAGGATGAGTCACCTGGTGGCTCCTCTACCAAACGACAAGCAAAGTGAGTGGTCGCAACATCCCAACCCCCGTCAGTGTCCCCCATCCACCCCCTTCCTACTCCCTGTCTCTGTAACCCCCTCCAGCCCCTACACCCCTCCCTGTCTCTCTAACCCCCTCCAGCCCCTACACCCCTCCCTGTCTCTGTAACCCCCTCCGGCCCCTACACCCGTCCCTGTCTCTGTAATCCCCTCCGGCCCCTACACCCCTCCCTGTCTCTCTAACCCCCTCCGGCCCCTACACCCCTCCCTATCTCTGTAACCCCCTCTGGCCCCTACACCCCTCCCTGTCTCCGTGACCCCCCTCTGGCCCCCTGCACCCTTCCCCATCTCTGCAACCCCCCCCCCGTAACTCCCTGCACCCCTCTTTCTCTCTATAACCCCTCCAGCTCTGTAACTCCTTCATTTGCAGCATCTTGATCATCCACAACTCCACACCTCCTGTCACCGGCAACCGTGTCCTCAACTGCCAGGGCTCAGGAATTCCCTCCCTAGACCTCTCCGCCCTTCGACCGAGCTTCTGTACATCTGTCCCATTGTGTCCTCATGTAGTCCATGACAACCAGTGTTCCTGTGAAACTCCTTGTGACGTGTTGCTAATTAGATGTGATGATCTATGGAAAACTTGTTGGTATTAATCAGGTATTGAGTGTGGGACCACTAAATTTCCTTTGAATTCTTCCCTTTCTTCCACAGTAATGATTCTCCCAGTTATAGACACTGACATGGGAAGAGTAATCGGCGTGATTTTGGTAAGAAAACATCTTCTTTTTCTTCTGCAGGTTCCTTGTCTCCAATAGTCTGAAAAGCCTCACAGAGAGAGAGGGAGAAGGGGGATGGAGGGAGGGGGAGAGTGGAGACTGGAAACTATTGACCAGGACGAGGGAAAATACTGGGAAATAGTAACAGAGCACTTGGAAAATACAAATGGGATTGGAAAGAGTTAACAGGGATTTCTGCAAGGCAAATCACATTTGACAAATCTGTTAGAGATTGGAGCTGGCAGAATTTGTAAGGGGGAACCGGAGGGTGTGGTGTCCTTGGACTTCAGGAAGGCCTTTGATAAGGTGCCACACAGGAGATAAGTAAACGTGGCATTGGGGGTGATATACTGGTGAGGACTGTGGGTTGTTAATGTGCAGGACACAGAGAGGAGGAATAAATGGATCATTCTCAGGTGTGGATACTGTGACTAGTGGGAGAGACGTCAATGAGTGTTGGGGGTCCAGTTGTTCATGATCCAGATCAATGAGTTGGAAGAGGGGAACAAGTGACGTGGTGATGGAGAGGGATACAAGCAGGAAAGGATGGCCCTGGGAGTCTCGGCATTGACCAGGTTTGGTCAGCACTGAGGTTTACCAAAGCACTGCCTGGATTAGAGGGCATGAGCTATAAGGAGTTACAACAGTACAAGATGTTGGTGAGACTGCACCTGGAGTACTGTGTGCAGTTCTGGTCTCATGCTATAGCAAGGATGTGATTAAGCTAGAGAGGGGGCAGGACAGATTCACAAGGATGTTGCTGGGACTGGAGGGCTGGAGTTTATCAGGGAAAGACTGGATAGGTAGGGACTGTTTCCCCTGGAGTGTAGGAATCTCCCTGGAGTGGATTAGATAGACCGACACTTGTCTTCCTTCCGCCAGGTTTACTGTGGGCTCCTGAACGATGTTGACGAACCATGCCTTCACATTCTGGAGAGACACGTGAGTGGAATGAAGGCATTTCTCAAATTCCCAAGTCTTGATTCCCGATCCAGCTCCTACTCCCCTACTTTGCAGGCTGGTTCACTGTGTTTCTTCGCTAGGGTCAACTTTAACTCTGGACTGACACAGTACTGTGGGAGGGGCAGTACTGAGGGAGTGTCTCACTGTGGGAGAGGCAGTACTGAGGGAGGGTCACACTGTGGGAGGGGCAGTACTGAGGGAGGGTCACACTGTGGGAGGGGCAGTACTGTCGGGGGGTACTGAGGGAGGGTCACACTGTGGGAGGTGGGGTACTGAGGGAGTGCCGCGCTGTAAGAGGGGTAGTACTGAAGACATCCTGAACCATCATAGATGCAGTCCTACTAGTAAAATATTAAGCTCAGTCTCTCACAGAATAAGAGACCCAACATTGATTGTTGCTGGCTAGACCAGGGGAATTCTTCCCAATGTCCCCTCAAATATTTTTCCCTTAATCCATGTCACTATAATACAGTAATTGTGACCATTTGTCATATTCCTCTTTGTGTGACCTCTCTGTGCACACATTGACTGCCATGATTCAGAAATCCAAACTGGGCCTGAAGGTCTTTGGGACGTTAGGGCCTATTGCTTCGAGGCTGTGGCGTCCACCTGGAGAGGAAGCTCGTGCCCCAGTCTGTATCCACGGTTTCCTCCCACATCCCAAATACGTGCAGGTTGGGGGGGGGGGGTTAATTAGCCGCTGTAAATTGCCCCCCTAGTGTGTGGGTGAGGGGCAGATGATGGGAATGTGGGGAGAATAATATCAGATTGGTATTAATGGGTAGTTGATAGTCAGCAGGGATTCGGTGGGCCAAAGAGCCTGTTTCAATGCTGTATGACTCGACAAGCAGACAAGACCTCAGTTCAGCATTCCCACAGTGCAGTTCTCCCACTGCCCTGCACTGGAATATCCACCAGTGTTGTCCCGACTGAAGATAATTCAACAAACGAGAGTCCCAACTACATAAGTCTTTGCATGAAGGGTTTTCAGTGGGGTTCACACCCACAGACTTGGTGTGCAGACCGGGGAGAGACACCCTGTCAGTTGTGGCTTGACACGTACCCTACAGACTGAAGGTTCTGACGGGGAGACGGGACTGTGAGAGGGGTCCCTGGTGTGTGTCGGGCTGCACACTCTGATCACTGACTTCCTCCATCTCCGTGGCAGATTTGTGCATCCTGCAAGCGAGTCCAGGCCCTCCTCAATCCCTTAAGTTGGAGTCGCTTCAATATAGACCAGGCCCCAGTGCAGAGACAGAGATCCCGGGAGTCTTCGACGAACTGGACCGTAAAGTTCTTCAGTTGTGTGTACGTTCTGTGTGGCCCAGAATCTTCTCTAGTTACCTGGTATCTGCCCTGGGACTGTAGCGGGAACTTCACCCTGTGTCTGACCCCGAGAGTGTGTGATGGGACAGTGTGGGAGGGAGCTTCATCCTGTGTCTGACCCTGGGAGTGTGTGATGGGACGGTGTAGAGCCTTGAAAGTGATTTTTTTATCTTTGCTATTCATAAGAGAAGTCCCAGAGCCCACATTGTTTCTCTATTTAAGGGGAATAGAGACAAACTAGAAAATTATTGGCCGGTGAGCCTTACATCAGATGTAGGGAAATTATTGGAGAAGATTCCTAGTGATACGATTTACTTGCATAGACTTATTAGAGATAGTCAGCATGGCTTTGTGCATGAGGTCATATCTTACAAACTCGATTGAGTTTTTTGAGGAGGTGACAAAGGTGATTGATGAGGGGAGGGCACTGGATGTCCACATGGACTTTAGTAAAGCTTTCGACAAGGTCCCGCATAGTAGGCTGATCTAGAAGATTAAGGCCCATGTGATCTACGGAGACTTGGAAATTGGATTCAGAATTGGCTTGACCATAGAAGTCAGAGGTTAGTGGTGGAAGGGTGTTATTCTGACTAGAGATCTGTGACCAGTGGTGTTACAAAGGGATTGGTTCTGGGACCTCTGTCTTTTGTGATGCATAGAGATAATTTTTAAGGAAGTGTATGTGGGCTATTTAGTAATTTGCAGGTGACAGGAGTGTTAGCAGAGTTGTGGAGGAAGGTTGTCAAAGGATACAGCAGGTTAAAGATCAGTTGGAAATATGGACCGAGAAATGGCCGATGGAGTTTAATCCGGACAAGTGTGAGAAGTTGTGATTTAGGATGTCAAATGTCAGAGGAAAATAAACAGTAAATGGCAGGACCCTGAGGAGCATTGATGTAAAGAAGGATCTTGGGGTCTTAGTCCATAGCTGCCTGAAAGTGGCAGCACAAGTAGATAGGGTGGTAAAGAAGACACATGGAATACTTGCCTTTATTGGTTGGGGCATCGAGTATAAAAGTTGGGAAGTCATGTTGCAGCAGTTTAAAACTTGGGTTGGACCACACTTGGAGTATTGCGTGCAGTTCTGGTCGCCCCATTACAGGAAGGATGTGAAGGCTTTGAAGAGGGTGCAGAAGAACTTCACCAGGATGCTGCCTAGATTAGAGGGTATGAGCTATAAGGAGAGGTTGGACAAACTTGGGCTGTTTTCTCTGGAGCGGTGGAGGCTGAGGGGAAACATGATAGAGGTTTATAAAATTATGAGAGAGTAGACAGTCAGAGTCTGTTCCCCAGGGTGGAAATGTCAAATACTAGAGGGCACAGCTTTAAAGTGAGAGGATGAAAGATTAAAGGAGATGTGCGGGGCAAGTTTTTTACACAGAGTGGTGGGTGCCTGGAACGGGCCGCCAGGGGTGGGTGGTGGAGGCAGGTGTGACGACAATGTGTAAGAAGCATTTAGACAGGCACATGGACAGGCAGGGAGTGGTGAGAAATGGACCACGTGCAGCCAGACAGAAATGGTTTAAATTGGCATCATGGTCAGCACAGACACGGTGGGCTGAAGGGCCTGTTCCTGTGCTGTCCTGTTCTACGCTGAGATTGCTAATGGGGAAACACTGTCAAACTGAAGGTGGAGTTGGATGGGGGAGAATGGAATCTTTACTCTGGTTGATGACGTATTAGCAATGAAATCTGATTCTCATGCATCTGGTCATGGCTTCACACGGCATGTCATGGTATTGGTATTGGTTTACTATTATCACTTGTACCGGGGTACAGTGAAAAACTTGTCTTGCATACTGATCATACAGGTCAATTCATTACACAGTGCAGTTACATTGGGTCAGTACAGAGTGCATTGAGGTAGTACAGGTAAAAACAATAACAGTACAGAGTAAAGTGTCACAGCTACAGAGAAAGTGCAGTGCAATAAGGTGCAAGGTCACAACGAGGTAGATCGTGAGATCAGAGTCCATCTCATCGTATAAGGGAACCATTCAATAGTCTTATCACAGTGGGGTAGAAGCTGTCCTTAAGTCTGGTGGTACGTGCCCTCAGGCTCCTGTATCTTGTACCCGATGGAAGAGGAGAGAAGAGAGAATGTCCCGGGTGGGTGGGGTCTTTGATTATGCTGGCTGCTTCACCAAGACAACCAGAGATAAAGAAAGAGTCCAAGGAGGGGAGGCTGGTTTCCGTGATGCGCTGGGCTGTGTCCACAACTCTCTGCAGTTTCTTGTGGTCCTGGGCAGAGCAGTTGCCGTACCAAGCCGTGATACATCCAGATAGGATGCTTTCTATGGTGCATCAGTAAAAGTTGGTGAGAGTCAAAGGGGACAAACTGAATTTCTTTAGCCTCCTGAGGAAGTAGAGGCGCTGGTGAGCTTTCTTGCCCGTGGCTTCTACGTGATTTGACCAGGACAGGCTGTTTGTGATCTTCACTCCCAGGAACTTGAAGCTCTCGACCCTCTCGACCTCAGCACCATTGATGTACACAGGTGCATGTACACCGCCCCCCTTTCCTGAAGTCAATGACCAGCTCTTTTGTTGACATTGAGGGAAAGGTTGTTGTCATGATACCATGTCACTAAGCTCTCTATCTCCTTCCTGTACTCCGACTCATCGCTGTTTGAGATACGGCCTACAACGGTGGGATCATCTGCAAACCTGTAGATGGAGTTAGAGCAGAATCGGCCACACAGTCCTGGGCAGGCAGCACCTTCGGTGGAAGGTTGAAGCGGAGAGGAATTAAGAACGTCCTGGAATAACTTCCTGTCATTTCACTTTCTGCAGGTGAACTGTACGATCTTGATGCCACTGCTCTTCAGCTGAAGATTGTTCAGTATGTAAGTCTTCTGTTTGCTCCTTTTGATCACAAACTATTCCATGTGGGTTTTTGTGTTTGCCGGTGATGTTACTGTTGGTGAATTGGAGGGGGGGTCCAAATTGGGGGACATGTCATATGATTCTGAACTACTTGTAGAACCCCCCCAGGGTTTGTCACACATGATGAAAAACACGACGATGCTGGAGGAACTCAGCAGGCCAGGCAGCATCCGTGGAGAAAAGCAGGCGGTCAACGTTTTGGGTCAGGACCAAAGATAGGAAAAGAGGAAGGCCATTTATAGGAGGGAAAAAACAGCAGTGATAGGTGGACAGGAGAGGGGAGGGCGGGGTGGGCACAGGGTGGTGATAGGTAGATGCAGGTAAGAGATGGTGATGGGCAGGTGCGGGGGAGGAGGGGAGAGCAGATCCACCGGGGGATGGGTCACAGGTAAGGAGAGAGGGGGAGAAAAAAGGGCTAGAAAGGGAAGAAGAGAAGAAGGATGGTGGGGGGGGGGGGGGGTGGGGATTACCCAAAGTGGGAGAATTCAGTGTTCATGCCGTTAGGCTGCAAGGTTCCCAGATGGAAAATGAGGGGCTGTTCCTCCAGTTTGTGCTTGGAATTCTCCTGGCAGTGGAGGAGGCTGAGGACTGACATATGAGTCACACTTGACTCTCTACCTCAGCACCACGTTATGCACTAAGCCGTATTCCTTGACTTCCTTAATTTCCAATATCTATCGATCTCTGTTTTGAATGGGTGACTGAGCTCCACTGCCTCTGCAGTAGAGAATTCTCGCTGCCTCGGGAAAGCAGCCGACATAATCAAAGACCCTGCACCCCCCCCCCCCCCACCCCCTTCAGGCAGAAGATACAAAAGCTTGAGAACACATACCACCAGGCTCAAGGACAGCTTCTATCTCGCTGATATCAGATTCTTGAATGGACCTCTTGTACGATAAAGATGAACTCTTGATCTCCCAATCTACCTCGTTATGACCTTGCACTTTATTGTCTGCCTGCACTGCACTTTCTCTGTAACTGTAACACTTTATTCTGAATTCTGCTACTTGCTTTTCCCTTGTACTATCTTGATGTACTTAGGTATGGAATGATCTGTCTGGATGGCACACAAACAGAAGCTTTTCACTGTATCTCGGTACATGTGACAATAATAAACCAATCACCAATGACCAGATTCAACACCCTCTGGTGAACAAATTATTCCCCATCTCCGTCCCAACCCCTTACTTTGAGACTGTGACCCCTGGTTCTAGACACCCAGCAAGGGGAAATATCATCTCCACATCCATCCCACTGTTATCAGGCTCTTGAATGGACCTCTTTTAGAATAAAGATGACCTCTTGATCTCTCAATCTACCTCGTCATGACCCTTGCACTTTATTTGTCTACCTGTACTGCAACTTTTGAGACAACTTTCAAACAACTAAGCAAAGGTACTTGGCAGTGTGGAGGAGCAGAGGGATCTGGGGGTTCATATTCACAGTTCATTGAAAGTTGCCTCACAGGTGGAAAGAGCAGTTAAGAAGGCCAATGGGATGTTGGCTTTCATAAATCGCAGGATTGAGTTTAAGAGCCGCGAGGTGATGATGCAGCTTTACAAAACTCTATTTGGGCCACACTTAGAGCACTGTGTTCAGTTCTGGTCGCCTCATTATAGGAAGGATGTGGAGGCGTTGGAGAGGGTGCAGAGGAGATTTACCAGGATGCTGCCTGGATTAGAGAGTATGGAATATGAGGAGAGGCTTAATGTGCTGGGGCTTTATTCACTGGAAAGGAGGAGGATGAGAGGAGACATGATAGAGGTATAATAAAATATTGAGAGGATAGATAAAGTAGACAGTCAGCGCCTCCTTCCCAGGGCACCAATGCTCAAGACGAGAGGTCATGGCTTTAAGGTTATGGGTGGGAGGTTCAGGGGAGATGTCAGGGGGAGGTTTTCACCCAGAGAGTAGTTGGTGCATGGAATGCACTGCCTGGGGTGGTGGTGGAGGCAGATACATTGGACAGGTTCAGAGTTTGTTGGATAGGCATATGGAGGAGTGTGGGATGGGGGGATATGCCGGAGGAAGGGGTTAGATAGTGTGAGGGTGGTTTGATGGACGGCACAACATGGTGGGCCGAAGGGCCTGTTTTGTGCTGTATGGTTCTATGGTTCTATGGTTCAAATAACAACATTTAAAAGACAGTTGTACAGGTACGTGGATTGGATAGGTTGAGAAGGTTGTGGGTCAAACATTGGCAAATGGGACTAGCTTGGATGCGGCGTCTTGGTTGGCATGGACCAGTTGGGCCGAAGGGCCTGTTTCTGTGCTGTGTGACTCTCTGACTCTATGACCTACCCTCTCAAGTTTAGTAAGACTTTTATATACTTCAATAAGATCACCTCTTAATCTTCTAAACTTCTCTGAGTCCCAGGCCCAGTCTCCTTGAACACACAAGAGACGACAGATGCTGGAAATTTGGAGCAAAACACAAGCTGCTGGAGGAACTCAGCGGGTCAGGCAGCGTCTGTGGAGGGAAATGGACAGTTGAAATTTTGGCTCAGGAACCTTCATCTTTTGGCCCGAAACGTCGATTGTCCATTTCCCTCCATAGGTGTTGCCTGACCCATTGAGTTCCTCCAGCGCTTTGTGTGTTGCTCCAGTCTGCTTGGCCTCTCGTCACTGGACAAACAACCCCCACACCCCACCTAAGAATCAGTTTGGTGAAGCTTCACTGCATTCCCTCTCTGGCCAGTCTATCCTTCCTGAGTTGGGGAGACCAGGCCTGTACACAATATTCCAGGTGCCTTCTCAACAGACCCTAAGTAACTGGTGCAAGATGTCTCCACACTTCCCAACACATCCTTCTGCATTAATGTGTTGTTCGTCCTGTAATTGCTTGTTGAATCCATGTGTTGACTTTCACGTAGAAAGGGTGTTTTCATCAGTGGGAGAGTCCAGGATCCAAGGGCACAGCCTCAGAATAAAGGGACGTCCCTTTAGAACTGAGATGAGGAGGAATTTCTTCAGCCAGAGGGTGGTGAATCTGTGGAATTCGTTGCCACAGACGGCTGTGGAGGCCAAGTCATTGGGTGTATTTAAGGCAGAGATTGATAGATTCTTGATCGGTAAGGAGGTTAAGGGTTACGGGGAGAAGGCAGGAGAATGGGGTTGAGAAAAATCAGCCATGATTGAATAGTGGAGCAGACTCGATGGGCTGAATGGCCTTAATCTGCTCCTATATCTTATGGTCTTATAGTGCAAGGAAACTCATCCCTCTGAACATCTTCGTCTTTCAATGTCTTCGAAAAACACTCCACCCGTCGATATTTTTTCCCATTTTTGAACTTCTCGGTGGTGAAAGTTCCAATAGGAATAAATAGAACATAGAACAGTACAGCACAGGAACAGGCCCTTCGGCCCACCATGTTGGTGATGAACATGATGCCAATCCAAACTATCCCCTCTGCTGCACATGGTCCACATCCTTCCACTCCCTGCCTGTTCATGTGCCTGTCTAAATGCTCTTAAATGCTGCAATTATTTCCCAAACAACACAGCGGGAGCACCTTCACCAGGAGGACTGCATAAGATAAGATAAGATATTGAATTTAGGAGCCAAGAGGTAATGTTGCAGCTGTATAGGACCCTGGTCAGACCCCACTTGGAGTACTGTGCTCAGTTCTGGTCACCTCACTACAGGAAGGATGTGGAAGCCATAGAGATGGTGCAGAGGAGATTTACAAGGATGTTGCCTGGATTGGGAGCATGTCTTATGAAAGCAGGTTGAGTGAACTCAGCCTTTTCTCCTTGGAGCGACGGAGGATGAGGGGGGACCTGATAGAGGTGTATAAGATGATGAGAGGCATTGATCGTGTGGATGGTCAGAGGCTTTTTCCCAGGGCTGAAATGGTGGCCACAAGAGGACACAGGTTTAAGGTGCTGGGGAGTAGGTACTGAGGAGATGTCAGACGTAAGTTTTTTACTCAGAGAGTGTGAGTGCGTGGAATGGGCTGGCCGGCAACGGTGGTCTTTTGGAGACTTTGAGACAGGTACATGGAGCTTAGAAAAATAGAAGGCTATGGGTAAGCCTAGTAATTTCTAAGGTAGGGACATGTTCAGCACAACTTTGTGGGCCAAAGGGCCTGTATTGTGCTGTAGGTTTTCTATGTTTCTATATCTTTATTAGTCACTACAGTGGTTTACTAGTTACTGCAGTGGGTCAAGAAGGCTGCTCACCCCCACCTTCTCAGGGGGCTGTTAGGGATGGGCAATAAATGCTGATCTTCCTAGTGATGTGCAGATCCAGGAAGTAAATTAAGGTGATTTAAGAAGGGCAGCCCAATGGCGCAGCTAGTAGAGCAGCTGCTTCACAGCTCCAGAGACCCGGGTTCGATCCCGACCTCGGGCGCGGTCTGTGTGGAGTTTGCACCTTCTCCCTGTAACTGCGTGGGTTCCCCTGGGTGCTCCGGTTTCCTCCCACATCCTAAAAACATGCGGGGTTGGTGGGTTAATCGGCCACTGTAAATTGCCCCCAGTGTGTGCGTGAGGGGTAGAATCTGGGAGGAGTTGATGGGAATGTGGGGAGAATTAAAAAAAATGGATTAACGTAGGATTAGTCTAAATGGGTGGTTGCTGGTCGGCACAGCCTTGGTGGGCCGAAGGGCCTGTTTCCTTGCTGTATCTCTCCATGGATCTATGATTTCGACGACAGGAAGCTTGAATTATTGGAGAAACAGGGGGTCTTTTCAATGGAATGAGCTGAAACCCTGTTCTGAAGCAGGGTTTAGGGAGGAAAGTTGTATCATTAAACTGGAAAGACTGCAGTAAAGGTTTACAATGTTGCCAGGACTCGAGGCCTGAACTATAGGGAGAGATTGGGCAGGCTAGGGACTTTATTTCTTGGAGTGTAGGAGACTGAGAGGTGACCTTATATAGGTGTATAAAATCATGAGGGGGCATCGATAGGGTGAATGCACTCAGTCTTTTTCCCAAGGTTGGGAAGTCAAGAACCAGAGGGCATAGGTTTAAGGTGAGAGGGAGAGACTTAATGGGAAACTTGAGTGCCAACTTTTTTACACAAAGGGTGGTCCTGTATGTGGAACGAGCTGCTAGAGGAATTGGTTGAGGCAGATTTTAGGGCAGTTGGACAGGTACATGGATAGGAAAGGTTTAGAACGTTACGGACCAAGACACTGCAAATAGGACTAGCTTGGATGGGCATCTTGGCCAGCAATGGGACCAGTTGGGCAGAAGGTCCTGTTTGCATGCTGTATGACTCTATGACCCTATGAACCAGTGGATTGCGGCACCAGGTATTAGGACACTAATCTATGACATTGCTGTGTTGGATGTTGTGTATATGGACTCACGTGTTTCTGCTTCCTTTCCAGTTACAACGGAGACCCAGTCAATGTGTTGTTGCATGCTGGTTGTAGCAGAAGGCGACACTCATCTCTTCTGCCAGGTCAGTGAGGATTTGGGAGCTCGGCATTGTCACCCAGCGCTCTCGATGGTTTCAAATCTGACGGACGTGAAAATACCGTTCACCTGTGTACCAGCTGTGCCTCAGAGGGCAGTGGGTTCTCACCTCTGGCTCAGACAGACCATCGGTTTGGATCTCACTTCAAGGGTACTGGGGACAACTTTGATTGGGCTTAAAACGGAGATGTCACTTGCTGAATGACATAAGAAAGTATTAGGACAACTGACCAAACTCTTGATCAATGATGTGTTGAGGAGCCACTGTACTGTTCTATGTTCTATGTTAAAGAACAGGTGCTCTCTGTGCAAAAAAAACTTGCCTCGTAAATCTTTCAACTTGCCCTCTCTCACCTGAAAAACTATGCCCTTAATTAAATTAAAACATGACCATCCCTGTCCAGATTAAAACATGACCATCCCTGTCCAGGACACACTTCAGCCCCTGTGGTCCCTACTGGTCCCAGAAGGTCTCCAAGGAGCCAGCGGACCATGTGCTCCCTCTCCACAGGGACACCCAGGTACGGATGTATCCTCAGAAGGGGGGCAGGCAGGCAGTTCTGTGGAGGCCCTGATGGTCCACTGCCTCGACCTGTGAATTGCCACCCTGGGCAAACTCAGGAACAAACCTAAACACAAGAAACTCTGCAGATGTTGGATGTATCTGGAACAATACGCAAAAAGTGTTGGAGGAACTCAGCAGGTCAGGCAGCATCTGTGGAGGGAAATAAACAGTCGACACTTATTGTTTACTTACAGGAGGTGCAGCCTCCTGTACATCGGTGAGAGCCGACGCAGATTGGGTGACCTCTTCGTCGAGCACCTTCGCTCCGTCCGCCGCGACAGCCGGGACTTCCCGGTGGCCACCCACTCCAATCCCACATCCCACTCCCACACTGACATGTCTATCCACGGCCTCCTCTACCGCCACGTCGAGGCCAGGCGCAGGTTGGAGGAACAACACCTCACATTCCGCCTTGGGACTCTCCAACCTGATGGTCTCAACATCGATTTCTCGAACTTCCAGTAACCCCTCCCCTTGTTTTCCTTCCCCCACCCCCTCCTTTGTCTTCCCTTATTCCTGGGGCTCCCTTCCCCTGCCTTGATGACCTGCCCATCTCCTCTCCTCCCCTCCCCCATCCTTTATTCCATGGTCCACTGCCCTCTCCAACCAGATTCCTCCTTCTTCAGCCCTTGGCCTCTTCTACCCATCACCTCTCAGCTTACTGCATCTTCTCAACCCCTCCTCCACCCACCTACCTTCCCCCTCTCACCTGGACTCACCTGTCCCCTGCCTGCGTGCGCTCCTCCCCCTCCCCCCACCTTCTTATTCTGGCTTCTGTCCTCTTCCTCTCCAGTCCTAATGAAGGGTCTCGGCCTGAAATGTCGACTGTTTATTTCCCTCCGTGGATGCTGCCTGACCTGCTGAGTTCCTCCAGCACTTTGTGTGTGTTGCTCAGGAACAAACTTAGAAGGAGGTCTCCTGACAAAGAGTGCAAAGAAGATTTATGGGAATGTTAGCAGGATTCCAGGGCCTGAGTTATAGGGAGAAGTTGGACAGGCTAGGACTTGGAGCGTAGGAGACTGAGGGGTGCCCTCTCAAAGGTGTATGAAATCAACAGGGGCATCGATAGGGTGAATGCACACAGTCTTTTCCCCAAAGAAACGGAATCAAGAAACTAGAGGGCATGAGGTGAGAGGGGAGAAATTTAAAAGGGACCTGAGGGTAACTTCTTCACACAGAGGGTGATAGGTAAATGAAACGAGCTGCCAGAGGAAGTGGTTAAGGCAGGTACAATTACAACTTTTAAGAGACAAGTTGGACAGGTACATGGATAGGAAGGGTTGACAGGGATATGAGCCAAACGCAGGCAAATGGACTAGCTTAGATGGGAATCTTGGTAAGCATGGACCAGTTGGGACCAAAGGGCCTGTTTCTGTGCTGTATGACTCTATGACTTGCTCCCTCCTCTGCATCAGGAGTGTGTGATGGGGCGGTATAGAAGGAGCTTCACTCTGTGTGTAATCTGTGTTCTCTCTGCCCTGGGAGTGTGTGATTAAATCTACAATCCTGGAAAGACCTGTTCTCCACAGCAACTGCTTCAGCTGTAGAAGTAACATGACCTCTGCTCAGTTGCTAAGGCAACGTCCATCCCAGTTACAAGGTTAATTCATAATGAATCCTTCGTGTCCTACTGAAGTACTCGTGAGGTTGATTAGAAAAAGTTCTAATCAGAGTTGACCGGAGTACTTTGTTAAATCCTTCGGAGGAAGGCACACTTCATTCACTCTGAGAGCTCTCCAGTAAATACAGTCAATAAAGCTCTTTGGATAAAGTGCTTCCTCATTCCACAGAGAGCCAATTCTTTCACTGGAAGCCATTATCTCAATGGAAACAAGCTATGTGGCGTCGAACAAGCCTTTGTTTTGTTTGAGATGAGGTCTCTGCTGTTAAGCTGCCATTGTTAACTGTACAGTAATGTAGCGGTTAGCATAATGCTATTACAGCGCCACGACCCGGGTTCAATTCCCGCCACTGTCTGTAAGGAGTTTGTACATTCTTCTCGTGTCTGCGTGGGTTTCCTCCGGTGCTCCGGTTTCCTCCCACATTCCAAAGACGTACGGGTTAGGAAGTTGTGGGCATGCTATGTTGGCACCGGAAGCGTGGCGACACTTGAGGGCTGCCCCCAGAACACCCTACGCAAAAGATGCATTTCACTGTGTGTTTTGATGTACATGTGACTATAAGATATCTTATCTTATCTTACTTAATATTACCCCTCCTGGCCTGGGTCCCACTGTCTGAAAGGACAGTGGCTGTAGATTCAAATGGCACCCTTGGTGGGAACTTGGCAAAGGGTGATCAGTGGGGGGTGGGGGAGAGACTAATTTGGGAATTCGTTCACAGAGCAAGCACAGGCATAGTCGGATGAACTGCCTCCTTCTGTGTTGTATGGTAGTGTCCTATCATAGAGTCATAAATGGCCCTTCGGCCCACTATGTCCCATGTTGTGGACACAGCCCAGCGCATCACAGACCCAGCCTCCCCTCTTTGGACTCTGTTCTTTACCTCTCGTTGTCTTGATGTAGCAGCCAGCATAATCAAGACCCCACCCACCTGGGACATTCTCTCTTCTCTCCTCTTCCATCAGGTAGAAGATAAAAGAGTCGGAGGGCACGTACCACCAGACTTAAGGACAGCTTCTACCCCACTGTGATAAGACTATTGAGACGGTTCCCTTATACAATGAGATGGACTATGACCTCACATCTACCTTGTTGTGACCTTGCACCTTATTGTACTGCACTTTCCTCTGTAGCTGTGACACTTTACTCTGTACTGTTACTGTTCTTACCTGTACTACCTCAATGCACCCTGTACTAACTCAATGTAACTGCACTGTGTAATGAATTGACCCGTACGATCGGTACACAAGACAAGTTTTTCACTGTACCTCGGTACAAGTGACAATAATAAAACCAATACCAATTCTCAATGCCAACCATTGTACTTATCAGTGCTAATCCCATTTAGCCACACTTGACCCATAACCTTCTATGCTTAACCATTCAAGTGCTCACCCGGGTACTTCCTAAACCTTGTGAGTCATATATAGAGGTTATAAAGAATGGAATCAGGCCCTTTGGCCCAACCTGTCCCTGCCAACCAAGATGTCTATCTGAGCTAGTCCCATTTGCCTGCATTTGGCCCATATCCCTCTGAACCATTCCTATCCATGGACCTGTCCAAGTGTCTTTCAAACCTTATAAGATTTCTTTATTAGTCACATGTATATCGAAACACACAGTGAAATACATCTTTTTGCGCAGTGTTCTGGGGGCAGCCCACAGTGTCCGCCACCTTCCGCTGCCACATAGCACACCCACAACTTCCCAACCCGCACATCTTTGAATGTGGGAGGAAACCAGATCACCCAGAGGAACCCACGCAGACACGGGGAAAACATACAAACTCCTTACAGACAGTGGACGTATTGAAACCGGGTCGCTGATGCTGTAAAGTGTTACGCTAACTGATACACTACCTTGCAATTGTACCCATCTCTACCACGTCCTCTGGCAGCTCGTTCCATATACACACCAGAGTCTCTGCCTCCACTACCCTCTCAGGTAGTGCATTCTAGACTCTGACTAACCACCCTCGGGGTCAAAAATTTATTCAAATCCTTTCTAAAGCCCTTACCCTAAACCTATGCCTTCTGGTTTTAGATGCATAGCTATGGGAACTTTAGAGAGGGTGCAGAGCAGATTTACCAGGATGTTGCCTGGATTGGAGAGCATGTCTTATGAGGATAGGTTGAGTGAGCTGGGGCTTTTGTCTTTGGAGACAAGGATGAGAGGTGTCTTGAAAGAGGTGTACAAGATGATAAGAGGCATAGATCGAGTGGATAGTCAGTGACTTTTTCCCAGTGCAACAATGGCTAACATGAGGGGACATAATTTTAAGGTGATTGGAAGAAGGTAAAAGGGGGATGTCAGAGATAAGTTTTTTACACAGAGAGTGGTGGGTGCGTGGAACGCACTGCCGCAGAGGTGGTGGGGGCGGATACATTAGAGACATTTAAGAGACTCTTAGATAGACAGATGAATGATAAAGAAATGGGGGGCTATGTGGGAGGGAAAGGTTGGGTAGATCTTAGAGCAGGATAAAATGCCGGTACAGCATTGTGGGCCAAAGGGCCTGTACTGTGCTGTCGTGTTCTATATTCCATGTTTCTAACAGGTTTCCAATTACCTACCCTCTCTGTCCTTCTCATAACTTCATATACCTCCATTATGTCCTCCCTCAACCTCCTCTGCTCCAGGGTAAACAGACCCAGCCCACCTCGTCTCTCCTTGAAACTGAACCCGCTCCATCCAGGCAATGTCCTGGTGAATCTCCAGTGCAACCACCTCTCTCCTATAGTGCGGTGACCAGACCTGCACACAGTGTTCCAGCTGTGGCCCGAACCAACATTTTATAAACTTCTATTTCCCTGCTCATTATATTCCGTGCCCAGCTAATGAAAGCAAGTATCCCGTACACCTCCACCTCATCTACCAGCGCTGCCACCTTCAGGGATCTCTGGAATTGTACACAGAGTTCTCTCTGTTCTTCAATATCCCAAGGCCCTACCATTCTTGTGTATGTCCTACTGTTACTAGTGCACTTAATCAGGATTAAATTCAATCTGTCATTACTTTGTCCAATTTACCAAACGATAAATGTCCCCCTGTAGTTTTCTGACACTCTCCTCACTATCAACAACACCACCCAATTTTCATATCATCTACAAACTAATCATATAACTTATGACATTTAAGATCATTGATGTTTTTTAACAACAGTAAAGGTCCCAGTGACCATTCCATGCACTGTGTAATGAATTGAATCTGTACAAACAGGTATGCAAGACAAGTTTTTCACTGTACCTCAGTACAGTGGAGCACCACTGGTCATGGGAGGCTTTCAATCACAGAAACAACCCCACCATCACCCTCTTGTCTCCTATTACCAAGCCAATTTTGGGTTCAACTCGCCCTGGATCCCATGGGCTCCAATCTTTTGGATCAGTGTCCCATGTGGGACCCTGTCAAAGGCCTTATGTAAGACTGCATGCATTATATCAACCACACTGTCCTCACCTATACGCAGTGTTATTTCTGAAAAAGTCAGTCAAGTTGGTCAGACAGGATCGCCCCAACAAAGCCATGCTATCTTTGATTGATCCCTGCCTTTCCAAATACAGATTAATCCTGTCCCTCAGAACTTTTTCCAATAACTTCCCCAGCGTTGACGTCAGACGCACGCCTGTAATTTCCACACTTATTCCTGCTGTCCTTGTTAAATAAAGGCAGCATGTTTGTTGTCCTCCAGTCATCTAGCACCTCACCTGTGGCCAGCGAAGGTTTAAATAAAATGCCCCCAGCACATTCTCAGTAACGCAAAAAGATGCATTTCACTGTGTATTTCGATGTACATGTGACCAATAAAGAAATACCTTCTCTTATATCTCAACCAGCCCTGGGGATATGTACATCTTTAGGCCCACTAAGACATCTAATATCTCCACCTTTTAATGATAACCTGTTCCAGAATTTCACCGCGCTTTCTGAATTCTCCAACAATGTCCTTTTCCTCAGTGAATACCGAAGAGAAATATTCGTTTGACACCTCACCAATGTCCTTTGACATCACACACAGATAACACTTGGTTCCTAATGGGTCATACACTTTCAAAGTCAAAGTTGAGTTTATTGTCAGATGCACAAGTCCATGTGTGCACAGGTGCAATGAAAAACTCACTTGCAGCAGCATCACAGGCACAGAGCATCAGATAAGCAGCATTCACAAGAAAAACATAAATTAAACATAAATTGTACACAATTTTTACAAGAAAGAACACAATTAGAACAAAAAAAAAGTCCATTGTAGTGCAAAGTGGTCCCAGTGTGGCTGCACTGAGGTAGTGATTAGGGTTGTGCCAGTGGGTTCAAGAACCGTATAGTTGAAGGGAAGCAGCTGTTCCTGAACCTGGTGGTGTGGGGACTTCAGGCTTCTGTACCTCCTGCTCGATGGGAGCTGTGAGAAGCTCTACAGGTCCACTCATAATCAAAGACCCCACCCACCCGGGACATTCTCTCTTCTCTCCTCTTCCATCGGGTACAAGATACAGGAGCCTGAGGGCACGTACCACCAGACATAAGGACAGCTTCTACCCCACTGTGATAAGACTATTAAATGGTTTCCTTATACGATAAGATGGACTCTGACCTCACGATCTACATTGTTGTGAGCTTGCACCTTATTGCACTGCACTTTCTCTGTAGCTGTGACACTTTATTCTGTACTGTTATTGTTTTTACCTGTACTACATCAATGCACTCTGTACTAACTCAATGTAACTGCACTGTGTAATGAATTGATCTGTACGATCGGTATGCAAGACAAGTTTTTCACTGTACCTCGGTACAAGTGACAATAATAAACCGATACCAATACTAATACCAAGATGGCATGGCCTGGATGGTGGGGATCTTTGATGATGGATGTTTGCTTTTTGAGGCAGTGCCTCATGTATGTACTACCGATGGTGAGGAGGTTACCCTGGTTACCCACCTGCCCTGAATACATTTATAAATGCATTGGTATTTTCCTTCACCCTATAAACCCGTGATATTTTGTGCCCCCTCTTTGCCCTCCTTGTTTCTTTTGTAGGTATCCCCCTACACTCTCTAGACTCCTGCAGTGTATCCAGAGGCTGACGCACAGCAGAAAAGCTGCAATTGATCCACGACTACCATTCACTTTTACAGTCTAGGTTCCCAGCATCAGTTGTGTCACTCCAGTGCCCTCACCTCTCAGTCTGAATGCCAGGAAATAGCAACAGGAGTATGCTGCTCGGCCCCTCCAACTGGCCCCACCATGCAATACGATCATGGCTGAATGGAGACCATGAGATATGGGAGAAGAATTAAGCCATTCAGTCCATCGAGTCATGACTGAACATGGAAACCCAAGAGACTGCAGATGTTGGCATCTGGAGCAACAAGCAGTCTGCTGGAGGAACTCAGTGGGTCGGGCAGCATCGGTGCGGGGAATTGGACAATTGATGTTCAGGGTTGAGGCTGATCTGTCCCAGGCCTCGGTTTGCTCTTCTGTGCCAGTTCTCCATTGCCCTCAGTTCCCTGTATCTCCCTCCTCTTTAAATACCTCCAGTGATCTAACCTCCACAACCCTCCAGGGCAGAGAATTCCAGATTCCCCACCCTCGGTGTGAAGAAATTTCGACACACCTCAGTTTGAAATGACCAGCCCCTTATCTTGCAATTATGTCCCCTCAGTCGAGAATCTCCCACTAGTGGAAACCTCTACCCTTTCAAGTTCCCTCAGGGTCTAAAACCTTTCAATAAGATCGCCCCCTCGTTCTTCTACTCTCCAAAGGCTATAGCTCCAACTACATTCACTGTCCATGATGGGACAACCTCTCAGCCTGAGAATTAGCCCAATGAATCTCTTTCAGATTGTCTCTAATGATAGTGTGTTCTTACTTAAGTAAGAGGACTGTTCTGAAGGAAAGTTTTAATTGTGCTCTGATTTGTTTTCACCCACAGGTGGTTGGAGACAAGGTCCTGGAGGAGGAGATTATCTTCCCGGTGAGTTCCCAAAGGACTAACACATGAACCATGAAATCTTCTGTTTGTGTCTCCTCTAAAACATAGATCGGCAGATCCAGGGAGGCAGGTGGTTCCATTCACACTGAGTCCAAGTGTTCTGGGATCAGTCTTGCTCCTGAGGCTTGAGTGCAAAATACAAGCTGGTGGTGCATGTTTAGTGGTGAGGGAGCACCGTACTGAGGGAGGGTCACTGTGGGGGGGGGTGGTACTGAGGGAGGGTCACACTGAGGGAGGGTCACACTGTGGGAGGGGCAGTACTGAGGGACCACGCACTGTGGGGGAGGCAGTACTGAGGGAGGGTCACACTGTGCGAAGGGTGGTACTGAATGCGGCAGCGGGCGGCCTAGGGTACTGACAGGTCGGCCTGCCTGCCCGTCTTCCGCGCTTACGTGTGCGCGCGGGTGTGTTTAGAGAGGGAGCACGCGGTTTCCGCGGGCACCCTAGCTGAGTTCCGCGCTCGGTGGGCCCCTCAGGGGATCGCGTGTGTCGTGGATGGTACGAACGCGATTCTTATTTGAAGTGTCGCGTTAACGGGTGTAGCGTCGCGTGTGTATTTCGTTAGTATTAGTTTGCATTCTCTACCGTAGTATGTCGTTGCATAGTTTCTTCTTTTCTGTATTAGATGTAGTGTATTGACACTGGTTGTCTTTTGTAGTGCTTTTAGTGAATAAATGTTTATTATTAAAAAAAAGGGGTAGTACTGAGGGAGGGTCACACTGTGGGGGGGACGGTAGTGAGGGAGAACTGCACTGTGGCAGGGGCAGTACACTGTCAGAGTTGCCTTTTTTTACCTGGGATTGTGAACCGTGGACCTGCATTCCTCCCACGTTGGAGTAAAATAACAGAGCAGGTGTACCCCAGTGCTGATGACAATGGTCTTCAGATATCATACTTATTCTGCACCTAATCTTGCAATTATTTTCACAGCCTGATATCACAGAAGTAAAGCTTCAGAGCCACATATGTACTTTGCTTGTAAAATCTGCAGATACATATCATGTAACACTTCCACAAAGTTGTCATTCACTGTACATGCTGGAACTTTCCTCTCAAGCACAAGGCTCACATTACGTCAGCATAACATCAATTTTACTTTTAAATAATCATGTACAGTTCTGGTCGCCCCATTACAGGAAGGATGTGGAGGCTTTGGAGAGGGTGCAGAAGAGGTTCACTAGGACGCTGCCTGGATTAGAGGGTATGAGCTATAAGGAGAGGTTGAACAGACTCGGGTTGTTTTCTCTGGAGCGTCGGAGGCTGAGGGGAGACCTGATAGAGGTTTATAAAATTATGAGAGGCATAGATAGGGTAGACAGTCAGAATCTGTTTCCCAGGGTAGAAATATCAAGTGGTAGAGGACATGCATTTAAGGTGAGAGGGGAAACAACACAAAACACTGGAGAACTCAATGGGTCAGGCAGCATCTGCAGAGGGAAATGGACAGTCGATGTTTCCACCACCACCCCTGTGTTGGTGGTGGAAGCAGATATGATAGTGGACTTTAAGAGGCTTTTAGATAGACACATGAATATCCAGGCAATGGAGGGATATGGATCATGTGCAGGCAGAAGGGATTTAGTTTAATTCGGCATTGTGTTCGGCATTGACACCGTGGGCCGAAGGGCCTGTTTCTGTGCTGTACTGTTCTATAACCTCTATAATTTGCAAGAAAATACAGTCCAAGACAGTCCACATGGGTCCCAGCCCTCAGTGTCCTGTAGCATGAGGACCCTACTCTCTGACCTTTCCCTATAGACCCTTTGTGGTGACCTCACTGTGTACTCCTGCACCTTGGAATGTGCCAGTCAGCAGCATTTGATGTGGACATCTTGCACCCATGAGTTCAGGCAGACCAAAGTTAGCCTTTCACTGAGTTGATGATCTTGCAGCAGCCGTCGATGTTTGTCTCAGTGTGTGTACACCCTGTGGAGTACAGAGTGCTGTGCTATGAGGACAAATCTCAATAAAGACCATTGCATCCCTTTCCAAACCTTGGCAAACACACAGTCCACAAATGGGATTGGTGACTGGTTTATTGTTGTCACATGTACTGAAATGCAGTGAAATGCTTTTGTCTGCGTGCCATCCAGACAGATCATTCCTTATGTAAGTTCATCGAGGTAGTAAAGGGGAAACAGAATGCAGAATCTAGTGTTACAGTTACAGAGAAAGTACAGTGCAGGCAGACAAATAAAATGCAAGGGCCACAACGAGGTAGATTGAGAGATCAAGAGTTCATCTTTATTGTAGAAGAGGTCCATTCGAGAGCCCGATAACAGCGGGATAGAAGCTGTCCTTCAGCCTGGTGGTACGTGTTCTCAGGGTTTTGTATCTTCTGCACGATGGGAGGAGGGAGAAGGGAGAATGACCGGGGTGGGAGGGGTGAAGAGAATTGAGAGCTTCAATTTCCTTGGAATGAACATCACCAATAGCTTGTCCTGGTTCAACCACATAGACACCAAGGGCAAGAAAGCTCACCAGCGCCTCTACTTCCTCAGGAGGCTAAAGAAATTTGGCACGTCCTCGTTGACCCTCACCAATTTTTATCAATGCACCATAGAAAGTATCCTATCCAGATACATCACAGCCAAGATCAAGGACAGCTTCTATCCCACTGTTAAAAGACTATTAAACGGTCCCCTTGAGCGATAAGATGGACTCTTGATCTCACAATCTACCTTGTCATGGCCTTGCACCTTATTGTCTGCCTGCACTGCACTTTCTCTGTAACTGTAACACTTTATTGTGCATTCTGTTATTGTTTTCCCCTGTACTACCTCAATGCACTGATGTGATGAAATGATCTGTATGGATGGCATGCGAAACAAAGGTTTTCACTGTTCCTTGGAACATGTGACAATAATAAACCAATTTACTTTACCAAGAGGTCTGTTCAAGAGGTTTTTGTATCTTCTGCCAAAGGGGAGGGGGGAGAAGAGAGAATGTCCGGGGTGGGTGGGGTCTTTGATTATACTGGCTGCTTTACCGAGGCAGCGAGAAGTGTGGACAGAGTCCATGGAGGGGAGGCTGGTGTCTGTGATGCGCTGAGCTGTGTCCACAACTCTCTGCAGTTTCTTGCAGTCCCAGGCAGAGCAGTTGCCGTACCAAGCCGTGATGCATCTGGAGAGGATGCTTTCTATGGTGCATTGATTTTATTCATATTTTAATCCTTTACTGCAACCAATCTAGACCCACCATTGATTGGCTGCATGGAACCACCCCACCCTTTATTCTTATGGCTTCTGATTTGCTGAAACAGCATTTTGATGCAGATGGTCAACCAATCAAATCTCACTTCCTCACACAAAGTGGAAGCAACAGAGCCAAAGGGGCTTGTATTTATACGGTATAGCACCCTGGTTTTGATAAACTGTCCAAAAAAAAGTGTCTCATAGAAAGCACTGTCAAATAAAATATGATCTCATGCCTCAGAAGGAGAATTTCTGACAGGCAATCAGACTCTTAGAAAAAAACCATAGATGGTGGAAATCTGAAATAAAAACAGATAATGCTGGAAACACTCAGCAAGTCAGGCAGCGTCTGTGGAGAGAGAAACTAAGGGTCAAGACCCTTCATCAGAAGTGGCAAAGAGAGCAAAGAGGTTAGTTTTCAGCAGCAGAGAAGCTGTTGGGGGTAATGGGTGGGCACAGGGAATATCTCTGGTAGGGGGAGACCAATTGACTTAATGAGGCTGCTCTGATGAAAGATCCCAGATCTGAAATGTTAATTGCGCCCGGGGGAAACCCACGCGATTGCAGGGAGAACATGCAAACTCCACATAGACAGCACCGGAGGTCTGGATCGGGCCTAGGTCGCTGGAGCTGTGAGGCAGTTGCTCTACCCATTGAGCCGCAGTGTTTGATGCTGCAGGTTCTTTAACTAACGTTGTGAAATACATCTTGCTGTTGGGGCTACAACAAACGGAATTAGACAGATAAAGAGATACAGCAGGGAAACTGGCCCTTCAGCCCGCTGAGTCTGTACTGACTATCAATTACCCATTTACACCGATCCTACATTAATCTAATTTTTTTATTCTTCCCCACATTCCTATCAACTCCCTCCAGATTCTACCCCTCACCCATGCACAAGGGACAATTTACAGCGGCCAATTAACCCACTGACCCCCGCATGTCTTTAGGATGTGGGAGGAAACCGGAGCACCCCGGGGGAAACCAAAAGGGAGATCGTGCAAACTCCATACAGACAGCACTGGAGGTCAGGTCTCATGAATTGTGAGGCAGCTGTGTCAGTCTGCCGCCAATTATTGAACTCAATGTTAAAGAGTGTCGATAAGGAGTGAGGCCCGGCACTACAGGGTGTGGGGGGAGGTCGGAGCTTCCATGGCCACTGTCTTCTCACTGTCTAATGTTGTCTCCCTCTCTTGATTCACAGCTGGAGTTTGCACATCTGGAGCAGTCTGAGGGCAACAATAAAGCCCTGACCTTGAACGACATCAGTGCGGTGAGTACTTGTCAGCCCTGCTCCCAGTAACAGTGCATCATAGGGCTCTTCAAGTTTATTGTCATCTGCACAAGTCCATGTGTGCACAGCTGCAATGAAAAACTTACTTGCAGCAGCATCACAGGCACAGAGCATCAGATACACAAGAAAAACACAGATTATACAAGAAAGAACACAATTGGGACAAAAAAAAATGTCCATTACAGTGCAAAGTGGTCCCGGTGTTGCTGTACTGAGGCAGTGATTAGGGTTGTGCCCGTTGGTTCAAGAACCGAATCGTTGAAGGGAATTAGCTGTTCCTGAACCTGGTGGTGTGGGAACTTCAGGCTTCTGTACCTCCTGCCCGACGGGAGCTGCAAGAAGATGGCACGGCCCGGATGGTGGGGATCTTTGATGATGGATGTTGCCTTCTTGAGGCAGCGCCTGCTGTGGATGCTCCCAATGGTGGGGAGGGATGTGCCCGTGATGTATTGGCCAGAGTCCACTACTCTCTGCAGCTTCTTGCGTTCTGGAGCATTTGAATTGCCGTCCCAGTTTGTGACGCAACGTTGAGTTTATTGCCACGTGCTCAAGTACGGTGAGGTACAGGTACAATGAGAAACTTGCTTGCAGCAGCATCACAGGCACAGGGGTACAGACAACACACAGAGTATAAATTATACATAAATCATACAAGACAGCGAAGAGAGAGAGAAAAAAAGACTGCAAATACAAGACATTACTGCAAAAACACAATCAGAGACAAGTCCACTGCAGTGCAAGAGGTGGTCAGTAGTGCTCTGTTGCTGAGGTAGGGTTAGAGGTGTGCAGGTCAGTTCAAGAACCTGATGGTTGTAGGAAATTAGCTGCTCCTGAACCAGGTTTCAAGCTTCTGTACCTCCTGCTCGATGGTAGCTGCGAGAAGAGGCATGACTTGGATGGTGGGGATCCTTGATGACAGATGCCGCCTTCTTGAGGCAGTCCCTCCAGTAGATGCCTTGGGCAGGTATTGTTCTTAAAATCTGTTCAGTCCTGGAAATTAGACATCACTGTCAAGACCAGCATTTATTGCCGATCTCTAACTGCCCTCTTGAGAAGGTGGGGTGAGCTGACTTCTTGACCCACTGCTGTCCTTCTGGTGAAGGGGCTCCCACGGTGCTGTTGGGGAGGGAGTTTCAGGATTTAGACCCAGTGATGGTGAAGGAATGATGATATTTTTCCAAGTCGGGATGGTGTGTGATTGGGAGGGGATCCTGCAGGTGGTGGTGTTCCCCTTGACCTTCTTGGTGGTAGATGCTGCAGGTTCAGGAAGTGTTCTTGGATGATTCTTTCCTATTAAAGGTTTGGGGATCAGAGCTGGCAAATGAAGTTAAGGTTCAAATCTGCAATGATCCAACTGAATGGCAAAACCAATTCTTAATGAGGCTAAATGACTTTCCCTATTTTGGCAAAGATGAAGGGACTTCTTACCCCTCCCTCGTGTCCTTGGCTCAATATTTATCCTGATAATGAATAACAAAACTAATTAAAAATTAGATCATCTGGGCTTTGCTTAATTTTTGTGGGATCTTGCTGTAGGCAACTTGGCTGTCCAACTTCCTTCAGTAGTTGCAACAAGCAAGATGCTGGAGGAACTCAACGGGTTAGGCAGCATCTGTGGAGGCAAATAGCCAGTCGAGACCCTTTATCTGATCTGGAAGAGTAGAGGGGAGATAGCTGGGATATAGAGGTGAACGAAGGGGGGGGGCAAGAACTGGCCAGCAATAGGTGGATCCAGGTGAGGGGGGTGATAGGGAGAGTGGGAGTAGCGACAGAGGCCGGGACGTGAGGGGCGGAGGTGACACAGGGCTGCAGATGGTGGGATCTGATAAGAGAGGAAGGTGGATCATGGAACCAAATTAAGGCTGGTCGGCCTCCAGCAGGTTAGGAGATGCCTCACTGGTTGAGAAAGGCACCAATTCTTTTTCTCACTGCAGCTACAGGTTTTGGGCTCCTTATCTAAGAAGGGAATCACTTGGGCATGAGGGAGTGTGGTGAATGTTCACCAGGCCGGTTCCTGAGATGGTGGGTTTACCGTATGATGAGGCACTGGGAAGACGAGACCTGTATTCTGTAGAGTTGAGAGAAATGAAAAGCTATCTCATTGAAACTTGCAAAATTCCTGCAGAGCTTGACAGGCCGGATGCTGGGAAGAATCTTCCCCTGGCTGAGGAATCTTGAGCCAGGGATCACAGTCTCAGACTTAGGGGTTGGACATGATGGCAAAGTTGAGGAGAAATATTTTCACTTGGAGGGGGATGATCCTTTAGATTCCTTTGGATTCAGTCACTGACTGAGTTTGATAAATTATTCAACGTTGAGGGGATCAGGGGTATGGTGATAGTGTTACAAAGTGGTGCTGAGGCGGCAGACCAGTCATTGGTCATTGGTTTATTATTGTCACATGTACCGAGATACAGTAAAAAGCTTTTGTGTGCGTGCCTTACAGACAGATTATTCCATACATAAGTACATCAAGGTAGTAAAAAGAAAATAGAGTGCAGAATAAAGTGTTACAGTTACAGAGAAAGTGCAGGGCAGGCAGACAATAAGGTGCAAGGTCATAACGAGGTAGACTGAGAGATCAAGAGTTCATCGTTTAGTGTATAAGAGGTCTGTTCAGAGTCTGATAACAACAGGATAGAAGCTGTCCTTGAGCCTGGTAGTACGTGCTTTCAGGCTTTTGTATCTTCCGTCTGATAGGAGGGGGAGAAGAGAGAATGTCTGGGTGGGTGGGGTCTTTGATTATGTCGGCTGCTTTACTGAGGCAGTGGGAAGTGTAGACAGAGTCCATGGTGGGGGGGGTGGGGCTGGTTTGCATGATGGACTGAGCTGCGTTGTGATCTTGCTGAGTGTTGGAGCAGGTTCGAGGGGCCGAATGGCCTGCTCCTGTCCCTTACGTTCTCATATTTGTTTCCTGTCGTGTTTCAGGAACAACACACGAAGCTGAACAGCATCCTGGGGTTTGAGGTTCGCACCATGTTATGTGTTCCTGTCATCTGTCGGGCCACAGATCAAGTCGTCGCCTTAGGATGTGCGTTTAACAAGCGAGCCGGCAACTAGTGAGTGCAGCATTGCAAACCGTACACATTG
Source organism: Pristis pectinata (assembly GCF_009764475.1). Lineage (NCBI taxonomy): Eukaryota > Metazoa > Chordata > Chondrichthyes > Rhinopristiformes > Pristidae > Pristis > Pristis pectinata. The sequence continues at coordinate 3,170,305 of NC_067415.1, forward strand.
AATCGTTTATCAGGGCAGTGACCAATCAAAGTGCAGCGGTTGCTCTCTCAGGCAGTAGAGCTTAGAGTACGGAGATTATGTTCAAACCTTGGTGCATTCAATTGGGGCAATGAGCCTTGTGGTCTTCCAATCAGGCACTCAGAATCAGAATCAGAACCAGGTTTATTATCATTGACTTATATGTCGTGAAATTTATTGTTTTGCGGCAATAGTACAGTGCAAGACATAAAATTACTAAAATTACAAAATAAATAAATAGTGCGAAAAAAAAGGAACAATGAGGTAGTGTTCATGGGTTCATGGACCGTTCAGAAATCTGATGGCAGGGGGGAAGAAGCTGTTCCTGAATCATTGAGTGTGGGTCTTCAGGCTCCTGTACCACCCCCGATGGTAGTAACGAGAAGAGGGTATGTCCCGGATGGTGAGGGTCCTCAGTGATGGATGCTGTCTTCTTGAGATTGCCAAAAGGAGTTACTTAAGACTGTCCAAGAACTCACTCTCTGGCTGAGATTTTGGGCAGGGCGTTTTAAGGCGCTGTGTAGAGTTGAACTTTAGGTCACTGCCAGTCCCAGCCCTGCAGTCACTCGCTCCTCAGCCCTGAAGGTTGTTCCTAGTCCCAGCCAGGGTCATCAGTTCTCTGTGTCACTCCCCTGCCCAACCCTTGGTTATAGCACCATTGATTGCTCCCACTGGCCAGCCCTTCTTCCCTTGGCCAGAGATCTCTCATTTCCCAGCCCACAGTCAGTAGCTCTACAGAGTGAACTGGGGGTACAAGTCCATCGTTCTTTGAAAGTGGTGACACAAGTAGACAGGGTGGTGAAGAAGGCATTTGGCGCACAGGCCTTCATCGGTCAGGGCACTGAGAACAATAGTTGGGACTTCAAGTTACAGCTGTACGAGTCATTGGTAAGGCCACACTTGGAGTACTATGCGCAGTTCTGGTCACCCAGCTACAGGAAGGATCTCATTAAGCTAGAGAGGATGCAGGAAAGATTCACACGGATGTTACTGGGACTGGAGGGCTTGAATTATAAGGAGAGGCTAGATAGGCTGGGAGCACTTCTCCTGGAGTGAGGGAGGCTGAGGGGTGACCTTATAGAGGTTTATAAAATCATGAGGAGCATCGATAACGTGGATGGTCACAGTCTTTTTCCAGGAGTAGGGGAGTCTAAAACTGGAGGGCGTAGATTTAAGGTGAGAGGGGAAAAATATAAAGGGAGCTGTGGGGCAACATTTTCACACAGAGGATGGTGGGTGTGTGGAACAAGCTGCCAGAGGAAGTGGTTGAGGCAGGTACAATTACAGTGTTTAAAGGACACCTGGACAGGTACATGGATGGGAAAGGTTTAGAGGGATATGGGCCAAACGCGGGCAAATGGGACACGCCCAGGTAGGCAACTTGGTTGGCATGGATGAGTTGGGCTGAAGGGCCTGTTCCTCTGCTGTGTAACTCTGTGAGTCGATGACTTTTGGTCAGTTGTACTTAGTCTGTGGCTCTGCAGCTCACTCTTTCTCGAAGGGACATTGTGCTCCAGGTGGAGGAGGGGTTCTGCCTCCGCTCCCTCAGCATTCCTACCTCTCCCTCCCCCCACTCCTCCCCCATTCTTGGGGTGAAAGTCCTTCCCCTCAGCCCCCCCTTCTAATCTCCCCGGGTGTTTCAGATGTCCGACTCCTCTCACATGGAATTTGTCTGAGAGTAACAGAGGGACCCAGCTGGGAATGGGATGGTCAAGTTGTTCTCCAACCTTCCCTGCTCTGGTCAGCAGCTGGGGGTTAGTACTGGGAGGAAAGGACTGGGTGAAAGCTCACTGAAGGAGTTAAGGAAATACCCAATGTGAATTTGTTTCGGTGAGGGTCATATAGATAAATTGGTAAATTGATTTATTGTTGTCACATGTACCGAGGTACAGTGAAAAACTTGTTTTGCATGCCATCCATACAGATCATCACATCAGTGCATTGAGGTAGTTCAAGGGAAAACAATACAGGATGCAGAATAAAGTGTTACAGTTACAGAGGAAGTGCAGTGCAGGCAGACAATAAGGTGCAAGGTCATAACGAGGTAGATTGTGAGGTCAAGAGTCCATCATATCGTACAAGGGGACCGTTCAATAGTCTTATAACAGCAGGATAGAAGCTGTCCTTGAGCCTGGTGGTATGTGCTTTCAGGCTTTTCTATCTTCTGCCTGATGGGAGGGGAGAGAAGAGAGAATGTCAGGGGTGGGTGGGGTCTTTGATTATGTTGGCTGCTTTACCAAGGCAGGGGGAAGTGTAGACAGAGGGGAGGTTGGTTTCCGTGATGCGCTGAGCTGTGTCCACAACTCTCTGCAGTTTCTTGCAGTCACGGGCAGAGCAGTTGCCGTACCAAGCCGGGCTTGCTGTAGTACATGAATAAAAATTGGTGAGGGTGAAAGGGGACATAGAGGCTCTTTAACAGTCAAGAATCAACCAATCAGGTAATTAAGAGTCTTCTCCAATTGAAATTAGCCATTATAAGGATGAATGTGTTGGCATCCAATGGTGTGGGATTAGGGGCGGGATATTGTGTGGATGGATGGATTGACATCCAATGATGGGAGCTAAAGGTGGGAAATTTTGAGGACAAATGTGTTGGCATCCAATGTTGGGGTGTGTGGATGGGATATTATGAAGATAGATTTGTTGGCATCCAATGGTGGGAAAATAGGGTTGGGATATTCTGAGGATAGATGTGTTAGTATCCAATGGTGGGAGGATGGGGGCGGGATATTGTGAAGATGGATGTGTTGGCATCCAATGGTGGGAGAGTAGGGGCAGGGCTGTTCTTGGCTTTATCTGCTATCTATTGTATGTTTATTGGCGGGGCAGTTATCTTGTGATTACAACCTCTGGGGATCTCAGCTTCCATGGCAACAAGGAAACTGATTTATTTTTAAAAGGTTGGTTGAATTCCTGATGGCAATATTATTTCACATGGACTTTGAGTGGAATGTAATTGATTGAACTAAATGTCCCTGGGCTTTGCTGTATCGTTTCGCTGTACATAACCCACTCCCACTTCTACTGTGCAGTCTGTCTCACCGTGCAACACACAGGCATATACATACCTGCACACACATCACATACTGACATACACACACACAAGCACAGTCATGCGTGTGTGCACAGACACACACACACAAACACAAGCACAGTCACACGTGTGTGCACAGACACACACAAACAAAAATACAAGCACAGTCTCTCTCTCTCTCTCTCACACACACACCACACACACACACACCCACACCCACACCCACACCCACACCCATACACCAGACCATATTCCAACAATCCGTGGAGCTCTATCACCGTCGCCAATCGCCCGATCTGACACTGTAACTGAGTCGACTTTGGGAGGTTTCTGACGAGGCGTTTACCTTGCTGACTTCCCCCTGTGAGTTTAAGTGCTGGGCATATGGGGGGGTGTATGTGGGGGTTTGTTGGGTGAGGGCACAGCGTCACCAGCGACGAGTGTGGGGGAGGATGAGGCAGGTCCAATGTACGCCTTCCCTTACTCAGACTCTGATATTCACTCCATTCTGCTTGCTGCACAAGTCGAAAGATTTTCTTTTCTGAGTTTTCTCGGGATCAGGTGTGAACATTGAAAGTAAAAAAAAGACCTTGATTCCAGACAGCCGAGGCACATGGGAGGAGACGGGAAGGTCGTCAATCCGGTTTGTTTGGGCATCTCACTTTCACTTTTGTTTTTATTTGTTTTTATCCCAGAATCTGGGTATTGCTGGCAAGACCAGCATTTATGGCCCCTCCTTAATTACCCCCTGAGGAGGTGGGGGTGAGCCCCCTTCTTGACCTGCTGCAGTCCTTCTGGTGAAGGTGCTCCTGCGGTGCTGTTGGTATTGGTATTGGTTTATTATTGTCACTTGTACTGAGGTACAGTGAAAGACTTGTCTTGCATACTGATCGTACAGGTCAATTGATTACACAGTGCAGTTACATTGAGTTAGTACAGAGTGCATTGAGGTAGTACAGGTAAAAACAATAACAGTACAGAGTAAAGTGTCACAGCTACAGAAAAAGTGCAGTGCAATAAGGTGCAAGGTCACAACAAGGTAGATCGTGAGGTCATAGTCCATCTCCTTGTATAAGGGAACCGTTCAATAGTCTTATCACAGTGGGGTAGGAGCTGTCCTTAAGCCTGGTGGTACGTGCCCTCTTCTACCCGATGGAAGAGGAGAGAAGAGAGAATGTCCCAGGTGGGTGAAGTCTTTGATTATGCTGGCTGCTTCACCAAGACAGTGAGAGGTAAAGACAGAGTCCAAGGAGGGGAGGCTGGTGTCTGCGATGCGCCGGGCTGTGTCCACAACTCTCTGCAGTTTCTTGCGGTCCTTGGGGAGGGAATTCCAGGATTTAGACCCAGTGACGGTGAAGGAACGGCGAGATGTTTCCAAGTCAGGACAGTGTGTGACCGGGAGGGGAACCTGCAGGTGGTGGTGTTCCCCAAATCCCAAATCACATCCCAAAGACGTGCGGGTTGGTGGGTTAATTGGCCGCTGTGAATTTCTCCCATTGTGTAGGTGAGGGGTAGAATCTGGGGGAAGTTGATGGGAATGTGGGGAGACACAAAAAGTTCTGCAGATGCTGGAATCTGGAGCAATACACAAAAAGTGCTGGAGGAACTCAGCAGGTCAGGCAGCATCCGTGGAGGGAAGTAAACAGTCGACGTCTTGGGCCGAGACCCTTCATCAGGACTGGAAAGGAAGAGGGCAGAAGCCAGAATAAGAAGGGGGGGGAAGGGGAGGAGCACACGCAGGCAGGGGACAGGTGAGTCCAGGTGGGGGGGGAAGGTAGGTGGGGGGGGGGGGGAGAAGATGTAATAAGCTGAGAGGTGATGGGTAGATGAGGCCAAGGGCTGAAGGAGGAGGAATCTGGTTGGAGAGGGCAGTGGGCCATGCAATAAAGGATGGGGGAGGGGAGGAGAGGAGATGGGCAGGTCATCAAGGTGGGGGAAGGGAGCCACAGGAATAAGGGAAGACAGAGGGGGGAGAGACAAAGGGGAGGGGTTACCAGAAGTTAGAGAAATCAATGTTGAGGCCATCAGGTTGGAGACTCCCAAGGCGGAATATGAGGTGTTGTTCCTCCAACCTGTGTCGGGCCTCGATGTGGCAGCAGAGGAGGCCACGGATAGACATGTCAGTGTGGGAGGGGGATGTGGTGGCCACTGGGAGGTCCTGGCTGTCGTAGTTTACAGGGATAAGCTGTAAGCCAGCCTAGTCTGTGAGCCAGCATACACTCAATGGGTTGAATGGCCTCCATCTATGTTGCAAGGATGTGTGGATCTCTCCTTCTTACCCTTTTACCATTGACGCTCTTTTTGCTTACGTCTTGCTGCTGCTCAGGTTACCCTTAGAACTGGGGGCAGGTAGTCGAGGCAAGTCAAGTTTACTGTTATGTGCCCCAGTACGGTGAGGTACAGGGACAATGAAACACTTGCTTGCAGCAGCATCACAGACATGTAGGTACAGACAACACACAGAACATAAATTATACATAAGCTGTAGAAGACAGGGAAGAGAAAAAAGAGACTGTGTAAAACAAGATATTAGTTCAAAAGACACAATCAGAGACAGGTCATCCTGTTTTAGGAAAGACATGGTTACGCTGGAAAGGGTGCAGAGAAGGTTTACGAGGATGTTGCCAGGACTCGAGGGCCTGAGTTATAGGGAGAGGTTGAACAGGCTGGGTCTTTATTCCTTGGAATGTAGGAGACTGAGGGGCGACCTTATAGATGTGTTTAAAATTATGAGAAGCACAGATAAGGTGGATGGTAACAGTCTTTTCCCCAGGGTAGGGGAGTCCAAAACTAGAGGGCATAGGTTTAAGGTGAGAGCGGAAAGATTTAAAAGGGACCTGAGGGGCATCTTTTTCACACAGAGGGTGGTGAGTATATGGAATGAGCTGCCAGACGATGTGGTTGAGGCAGGTATAATATTGGTATTGGTTTATTATTGTCACTTGTACTGAGGTACAATGAAAACCTTGTCTTGCATACCGATCGTACAGGTCAATTCATTACACAGTGCATTGAGGTAGTACAGGGTAAAAACAATAGCAGAATATAGAGTGAAGTGTCACAGCTACAGGGAAGTGCAGTTAAGGTAGACAATAAGGTACAAGGTCACAACAAAGTAGATTGTGATGTCAAGAGTCCATCTCATCGTATAAGGGAACCGTTCAATAGTCTTATCACAGTGTGATAGAAGCTGTCCTTGAGCCTGGTGGTATATGCCCTCAGGCTCCCGTATCTTCTGCCTGATGGGAAAGAAGAGAGAATGACCCGGGTGGGTGGGGTCTTTGATTATGCTGGCTGCTTCACCAAGGCAGCAAGACGTAAAGACAGAGTCCATGAGAGAAGGCTGATTTCCATGATGTACTGGGCTGCGTCCACAACTCTTTGCAGTTTCTTGCGGTCCTGGGCAGAGCAGTTGCCATACCAAGCCGTGATGCATCCAGATAGGATGCTTTCTATGGTGCATTGATAAAAGTTGGTGAGTGTCAAAGGGGACATGCCAAATTTCTTTATCCTCCTGAGGAAGTAATGGCACTGGTGAGCTTTCTCGGCCATGGTGTCTACGTGGTTGAACCAGGACAGGCTATCGGTGATGTTCACTCCAGTAGTATCATTCAAGAAGCACTTGGATAGGTACATGCCGGGGAGGGGCTTTGAGGGATATGGGCCAAACGCAGGAAATTGGGGCTAGCTGGGTGGGCACCGTGGTCGGCTTGGACTAGTTGGGCCGAAGGGCCTGTATCCGTGTTGTATTGCTCTATGATCCTATGACTCTAGGTCCATGGTAGTGCAAGAGGTGGTCCGTAGTGTTCCATTGCTGAAGTAGGGTTAGGGTTGTTCAAGGACCTGATGGTTGTAGGAAAGTAGCTGTTCCTGAACCTGGTGGTGTGGGACTTCAGGCTTCTGTGCCTCCTGCCTGACAGTAGCAGCAAGAAGAGGGCACGGCCCAGATGGTGGGCATCCTTGATGGTAGATGCCACCTTCTTGAGGCAGCACCTCTGTGGACGCTGTTGCGTTCGTGGTGGGGAGGGCTGTTCCCGTGAGGGACTGGGCTGTGCGTACAGGGTTTAGCCAAGAATTAAATCCCATTGCAGAGGAACAGTCTCTCAGTGAAGGACGCGCTTGCTTTGTGACCACGATCTGGTGGCTGTCAACAGCTGATTGCTCAGAGGTGCTGTCTGTCGGGGGTGTTGTTTAATGAAGGCCCCGTCTGCTCTCACAGGTGGAGGTAAAAATTCCCTCATCATCCTTCCAAATTGGCAGAGGGGAACTGATGATGAAGTTCTCACACCGACATTCACACCTTACCATGCTGACGTCATCAATCCTACGCTGCAGTGCACCAGAGAGAGTGCAGGGGGATTCAGCAGGATGTTTCCTGGATCAGCGGATTTTAGTTACAGGGAGAGATTGGACAGGCTGGGCTTGTTTTCCCTGGAGCAAAGAGGGTTGAGGGGGTGACCTGATGGAGGTGTATAAAATTAAAAGAGGCATAGATGGGGTAGGTAATCAATTTTTTTCCCCATGATAGGGGTATCAAAAACAAGAGGGCATAGAGGTAAAAGTTCTAAGGGGATCTGAGGGGTAAGTTTTTTTACACAGAGAGGGGTTGATATCTGGAACGAGCTGCCGGAGGAAGCAATGGAATCAGATACAGTCACCGTGTTTGAGAGATGTTTAGACAAACACTTAAATAGGCAGGGCATAGAAGGTTATCGACCTAATATGGGTAAATGGGATTAGTAGATGGGCAAAAAGGTTGGCATGGACAAGGTGGGCCAAAGGGCCTGTTTCTGTGCTGTACAACTCTGTGACTCTACAGCACGGACTACTCTCCAGTAAGGGTGTCAGGGGCTTTGAGACGTTCAAAAAGGGATGTGGAAGACGCTATATAAAGGCAAGTCTTCCATTAACCCTTCCCGAACTCTGGATTCTGCACCATTAGATAAGATTTCTTTATTAGTCATACGTACATCAAAACACACAGTGAAATGCATCTTTTGCGTAGAGTGTTCTGGGGGCAGCCCGCAAGTGTCGCCGCGCTTCCAGTGCCAACATAGCACGCCCACAACTTCCTAACCCGTACGTCTTTGGAATGTGGGAGGAAACCGGGGCACCCAGAGGAAACCCACGCAGACACGGGGAGAACGTACAAACTCCTTACAGACAGTGGCTGGAATTGAACCCGGGTCGCTGGCGCTGTAATAGCGTTACGCTAACTGCTACACTACTCTGCCAGCCTTAGTTAACATGTTAACCAGCTGAACCAGTCAGTAATCATCACTGTGTGGTGGGAGTACTGAGGCCTGTTCCTGTTTGATCCCCTGAGTCCAGGATCAGTCAGGGGTGGGGAGGAGGGGTAAGGTGTTCTGGGACAATCAGTAGATGGTCTCACAGAGATGGAGGCTCATTGTTGCATGGCTGCTGGCTGGATGGGAGTTGGATGGGGGTGTGGTGTTCAAGGCCACCACGGGTGTGTGAAGATCACCGTAACCAGCACAGGACCGTGTTCTCTCTCTGCCCACAGTTACACGGAGGTGGACGAGCAGACGATTCGGCACTGCTTCCGTTACACGGCTACTGTCCTCACCAGCACCATGTCGGTGCAGAAGAGCAGAAGCTGAAGATCGAATGTCAGGTGATGTGTGGCGCATCTGGCTAAATCCAGACGATGCACCTCCCCTCGCCCAGAACGCCGCCAATTGCCCCAACACCCCAATCCAATCCACCCAACACTTCCCAATCCAATCCACCCAACCCTCCCCAATCCAATCCACCCAACCCTCCCCAATCCAATCCACCCAACACTCCCCAATTCCAATCACCCAACCCTCCCCAATCCAAACCAACCAAACCCAACCCTCCCCAATCCAATCCACCCCAACCCTCCCCAATCCAAACCAACCAAACCCAACCCTCCCCAATCCAAACCAACCAAACCCAACCCTCCCCAATCCAAACCAACCAAACCCAACCCTCCCCAATCCAGTCGCCCTGACATTCCCAATCCAATCATCCATCAACACCCCCAATCTCACATCCTATGACCCCCAACCCCCTCTCACCACTCCTAATCCCCCACCACCCCAATCCTCCATCTCACCACCCCAATCCCCATCCCATCACTCCCAACCACCCTTTCCACCACCCCAACCCCCTATCCCACCAACCCCAATCTTCATCCCACCACTCCCGATCCCCCGTTCCAATACCCCAGTCTCCCATCCCAACCAGCCCCAATCCCTCTCCCCAAACACACCAATCCCCATCTCTAACCCCTCCCTCCTTCACCCAAAACCATCCCAATGGCCCAATCCCAACACCGAACTCACAATCCCCATGCCTCAACATCCTTTACACCCGTCCCAATACCCCAAATCCCGTGCCCCAACACTCCCAATATCCCCCTCCCAACACCTGATCTCCCTCCTCCAACACCCCCATTCGAATACCCTCCCCTTCCTATACTCTGACATCCCAGAATCCTCCACACAAACAAACACCCAATCCCCTGTCACGGTGCGAAACTCCTTCAGCACCGTCCTGTCTCAGTAACCCACCCACCCACTCCTGACTGGGAGGGGGAGTGGGCAATGGGACAGGGGTAAACTGAGGGAGGGTTGGGAGGTGGGATTGGCTGGGGTGGTGTTGGGGGAGGTTATTGGGACAGGCATTGGCCATTGGGGGTAACTGGATGGGAGGTGGGTTGTGGAGGAGTTTGTTGGTGGGGGGATTGGCAGAGTGGGGTATGTTGGGATGGGGGAATCAGATGGATGGTATTTCAGTGAGGGGCTTGTGGTTGTGGGTTTAGGACTGGGATTTGCCTGAGGCAAAGTGAGGGGTGTTGGGATAGAGGATGGGGAGGGGTGTTGGGATGGTGGGACTGGGGAGTGTTGGGATGGTGGAGTGGGGAGCGTTGGCATTGGGAGACTGGAGGTGTTGGGATGGTGGGATTGGGGAACGTTGGGATGGTGGGAGTGGGGAGTGTTGGCACTGGGAGACTGGAGGTGTTGGGATGGTGGGATTGGGGAACATTGGGATGGTGGGACTGGGGAGTGTTGGGATGGTGGAGTGGGGACCGTTGGCATTGGGAGACTGGGGGTGTTGGGATAACAGACACAGTGTTGGTACAGGGTGATGGCACCAACATTTAAAAGTCACTCGGACAGGTACATGGACAAGAAAGGTTTAGCAGGAAATGGGCTAAACCCGTGCGAATGGGACTAGCTTAGATGGGCACTTTGGTCAGCATGGACCAGTTGGGCCGAAGGGCCTGTTTCCATGCTGTATAACTCTATGATTGGGACTCCAGTTGTTGGGATAAATGACCGGAAGTGTTGGGATAGGGAACTGGGGGTGTTGGGACAGTGTGATGGAGTGTTAGATAATGGGATTGGGAGGTGTTGGGATTGGGGATTGGGGGGCTTGTTGGGATAGGGGATGGGGATGTTGGGATAGGGGATTGAGAGGGTGTTGGGATAGGAATTTGGGGGTGTTGGAATAGACTGGGGAGTGTTGGGACAATGGGATGGAGTGTTGGTACAGTGGAGTTGGGGGGCATTTGATGGGGACTGTGGAGTGTGGCTCTCGGATAGGGGATTAGGCTGAGCCAACACCCCACCGGCTGAGGGTCACCTTTCGGACAAGAATATTCCCCATGCCCTTCATGCCCAGACAATGTTGCCGATTCTGTAGCTTGATGGTGCTGTGATCTCACTGTCCTCAGTACTGAAAACACTCCGCAGGGCAGGCAGCACCTGTGGAGAGAGGAACGTCAATGTTTCAGCTCAATGACCCTTCCCCAGAACCGTCAGAAGCTTCAGGTTCTGACGAAGGGCCTCAGATTGAAACGTTGACTGTTTGTCTCTCCACAGGCGCTGTCCGACCTGGTGAGTGTTTCCAGCATGTCCTGTTTCCATTGCCAGCAAGGCTCTGATTTTCATTGTCCTCTGTGGCTCTGGAGTAAAAATTGGGAACCTCACAGAGTTTGTAGTCACCATCCACTGTGTCCATCACTGGAATAGTTTCTGTGGGTTTGCGACGGAGTGTGTGAGAGATTCATGTCTGTGCATTGGCAGTGTGTGACTCAACTCACTCCCTATGGGCCAAACGCAGGCAAATGGGACTAGCTTGGATGGGCATCTTGGTCGGCATAGAGGGTCTGTGTCTGTGCTGTATGACTCTGTGACTCGTCCCCTATCACCCCCCTCGCAATCTCCCAAACCCACCCACCAACCCAAGCCTCCATCCCACCCACAGGCCCTTCGGCCCAACTGGTCCATACCAACCAAGATTACCATCTAAACTAGACCCATTTGCCCATGTTTATCCCTCTAAACCTTTCCTATCCATGTACCTGTCCAAGTACCTTTTAATGTACCTGCCTCAACCACTTCCTCTGGCAGCTCATTCCATATATACACCACCCTCTGTGTAAAAAGTTGCCCCTCAGGTTCCTATTAAATCTCTCCCCTCTCACCTCAAACCTGTGTCTTCTCGTTCTTGATTCCCCAACCCTGAGAAAAAGACTGTGTGCATTCACCCTATCTATGCCCCTCATGATTTTATACACCTCTATAAGGTCACCTCTCAGTCTCCTACGCTGTAAGGAATAAAGTCCCAGCCTCTCCCTATGACTCAGTCCCTGGCAGCAACCTCATAAATCTCCTCTGCACTCTTTCCAGTTTAATAACATCTTTCCCATGGCAGGGTGTCCAAAACTGAACACAGTCGTCCAAGTGCGGCCTTGTACAACTGCAACATAAATAGTTTTCTGCTTCTGAAACAGACACACTCTCTCTGAACCCCTCCTGTCCACTGCCCCCACTGCAGAATGACCTAGTGCAGACCCTTACAGTAACTTGTGTTTCCTTGGAGACGGACCCTTCCCCAGTGCCCCCTTCCTCACAGTGCAGTGTGCGGTAGGTCACCTTGAAGTCTGTGTTACGAGAGAGGGATGCACTTCCCTCTCTCACAGTTCAGAGGAGACGTCAGCAGGCGGTCTCACTGATGGAAGTGCCTCTTGCAGAACTGTCACGTCAGGGGGAGCAATTAACATCCGAGATGTCTAGGTTTTCCCCGCAGCTGTGTGCGTACAGCTGGATCCTGGACTGCTCAAATGAACCAGCATCACCGTGAATTTAAAGCCTCTTTCTCCCTTTCGAATCCATCCAGCCCTCTGCAACCACCTCCTTCCACTGCGATCTCTGCACTTCCACAATCCTGGTCTCTCTCGTTTTCCAGTATTTAATTGCCCCAGTCTTCCAACTGTCAGGGCCCCAGATGCCAGAATTCCCTACCGGAACTCCTCAGCCTTTTCCTCTGACCCTACTCCAGACCTTTGTTCAAGAGGTTTTGTTTTCTTGCTCTCATGTCACTGTCTGTAGCTCAGTCAAATTTCGGTAGCCAATGTTCCTATGAAGCAGCTTAGAATGTTTGATTACATTATGGCGCTATAGGCATAAAAGTTGTTGTGTCTATATCTAGATCTGTACCTATCTGCGCATGTCTGTGTGTGTGTCCGTGTCTGTGTGTCCGTCCCCATGTCTGTGTGTGTATGTGTGTCCCAGTGTCTGTGTCTGTGTGTGTGTCCCGTGTCTGTGTGTGTGTCCGTGTCTGTCCCCATGTCTGTGTGTGTATGTGTTGTCCCCGTGTCTGTGTGTGTGTGTCTGTGTGTGAGTGACTCTCGTGTGTGTATGTGTGTGTATGTTTGTTTGTGTGAATGCATATGGGTTTGTGTGTGCAAACAAGCATGCATTTGTGTGCATATGTGTGTGGGAGAGGAGTCTGTGTGTGTGTTTGTGCACGTCAAAGTCAAAGTCAAAGACGAGTTTATTGTCATCTGCACAAGTCCATGTGTGCACAGGTGCAAAGAAAAACTTACTTGCAGCAGCATCACAGGCACAGAGCATCAGATAAGCAGCATTCACAAGAAAAACAAATTAAACATAAATTATACACAATTTTTTTCAAGAAAGAATAGAATTAGAACAAAAAGAGTCCATTTTAGTGCAAAGTGGTCATAGTGTTGCTGTACTGTAGTGATTAGGGTTGTGCAGGTTGGTTCAAGAACCAAGTGGTTGAAGGGAAGTAGCTGTTCCTGAACCTGGTGGTGTGGGGACTTCAGGCTTTTTTGTGTGTTTATGTCTGCATATGTGTGTGAGTGCATGTATGTCTTCATGTGTGTATGGGCGCACGCACTTGTGTGTGTGCGTGTGTGTGAGTGTACGTGCCTGTGCGTTTGTGTGGAGACCACAAACAGTGATGTCACTCTGTGCCTGATCCTTGAGGAAGGGCCTTGCCTTGACCCAGGACTGGGAGAGTTGGGGGACAATGAGTGGACGTTGAGAAGAGAACTGGTGGTGACGTTACCCCATTAACTGCTGACCGATCGCCACTCCGGACACCCACCTTCAGTTACCATTTTAGGATGGAGCTAACCTCTCTCCCTCTCTCTCTCTCTCTCTCTTTCTGTCTACAGGCTCTACTTCAAGTTGCCAAGAACCTGTTCACACACTTAGGTAAGTAAATCTGTCCACTGTCCTTTCGAAGGAAACCCAAATTTGCCGCAGTGATCTCAAACAGCAGACAGAACATGCTGAGGAATGTGCTCCGCTCTGCAGAGACGGAGGCGGATTGGACGGGAGTGGGAGCTGGTTTGGAGGAGGGAGTCGTACACAGAATGGGTTGTGGCTCTGCAGTCCTTGCCCTGCTTGTGTCAAACCTGCTGCCTATATATCCATGTGGACAAACCCCCTCCCTTCAATCCCCAGCTCAGGGGGATGAATTCCACGGGTTAATTAGAGTCAAAGAGCAATACAGCACGGATACAGGCCCTTCGGCCCAACCAGTCCATGCCAACCATGGTGTCCTCCCAGCCAGTACCAATTTCCTGTGTTTGACCCATACCCCTCCATGCCCCTCCCTTCTCCCCTCCATGTACCTATCCAGGTGCTTCTTAAATGATACTATTGTACCTGCCTCACCCACATCCTCTGGCAGCTCGTTCCATATACTCACCACCCTCTGTGTGAAAAAGTTGTCCCTCAGGTCCCTTTTAAATCTTTCCCCTCTTACCCTAAACCCATGCCCCCTAGTTTTGGACTCCCCTACCCTGGGGAAAAGACTGTTACCATCCACCTTATCTGTGCCTCTCATAATTTTAAATCCTTCTCTAAGGTTGCCCCTCATTCTCCTACGTTCCAAGGAATAAAGACCTACCTGGTCCTGGCTGCAGGAGGGATTTAAGTAGACAGCACCTGTACTCCTTAGATGAGAGGTGATTTCACTGAAACACATAAAACTCTCAGGGGGCTTGGAATGGTAGATGTGGGAATGATGTTTTGCCTGATTGGGCTGTCTAAACTAGGGGTTCCAGTCTTAGAATAAGGGGCCAGCTGTTCAGAACTGAGATGGGAGAAATGTCCTCACCCAGAGGCAGGTGAATCTCTGGAATTCTCTGCCCAAGAGGCTGTGCAGGCTTGGTCACTGAGTACATTCAAGATAGAGAATCTAGATCTTTACACATCAAGGGATATAGGGTCATAGTTACAGAAATAGTTACATAGAACAGTACAGCACAGGAAAAGGCCCTTCGGCCCACAATGTCTGTGATGAACATGATGGCAAATTGAACTAGTCCCATCTGCCTGCACATGGTCCATCTCCCTCCACTCCCTGCCTGTTCATGTGTCTGTCTAAATGCCTCTTAAACGCCACAATCGTATCTGCCTCCACCACCGCCCCTGGCAGCCACCACTCTCTGTGTAAAAAAAAACTTGCTCTGCAGATCTCCTTTAAACTTTTCCCCTCTCACCGTAAAGCTGTGCCCTCTAGTATTTGACATTTCTACCCTGGGAAAAGACTCTGACGGTCTACCCTATCTATGCCTCTCATAATTTTATAAACTTCTATCCAATCTCCCCTCAGCCTCTGACACTCCAGAGAAAACAACCCAAGTTTGTCCAACCTCTCCTCATAGCTCGTACCCTCTAATCCAGGCAGCACCTTGGTGAACCTCTTCTGCACCCTCTCCAAAGCCTCCACATCCTTCCTGTAATGGGGCGACCAGAACTGCACACAATACTCCAAGCGCAGCCTAACCAAAGTTTTATACAGCTGCAACATGACTTCCTGACTTTTATACTCAATGCCCCGGCCGATGAAGGCACGCGTGCCGTACGCCTTCTTTACCACCCGATCTACTTGTGCAGGAAAAGACCAGTCGTGAACAGTAAATGATGGTGCAGGTACAAGGGGCTGAATGGTCAACTCTTGCTCCTATTTCTTATCTTCTTATTCATGACCATGTCACAGAGTCATACAGCATGGAAACAGGCCCTTCAGCCCAACTCATCCGTGCCGACCATTTGCTAGTCCCATTTGCCCGTGTTTGGCCCATATCCCTCTAAACCTTTCCTATCCATGTACCTATCCAAGTGTCTTTTAAATGTTGTTAATGTACCTGCCTCACCCACTTCCCCGGGAGCTCGTTCCATATACTCACCACCCTCTGGGTGAAAAGTTGCCCCTTGCATTCCTATTAAATATCTCCCCTCTCATCTTAAACTTGTGCCCTTTAGTTCTCGATTCCTCAACCCTGGGAAACAGACTGTGCGCATTGACCCTGTCAATGTCCCTCATGATTCCATAGACTGTCATTAGGAGATGTTCCAATATCTAGTTCAACAACAATCTGTTGGAGGAACAGCGGGTCGAGCAGCATCTATGGAGGGAAATGAACAGTCGACGTTTCAGGCCGAGACCCTTCATCAGGACTGGAAAGGAAGACGGCCGAAGCCAGAGCAGCAGAGATCACAGAGGGGGAGCAGTGACCGAGGGTTTCACAGAATTCCCATCGAAGAGGGGAGGAAAACATCTTCAGGGTAGGCATACCTCGAAGAGAACGCAGTAGAGCAGCAAAATGGAGACACAAGAGAGACTGCAGATGCTGGAAATCTGGAGCAAGGATAGAGGCTCTGAGATAGACAGATGAATGTGCAGAGAATGGACCATTTGCAGGCAGAGTGGATTAGGTGTCATTACCTTAATTAGTTTGACACAACATCTTGGGCCAAAGGGCCTGTTCCTGTGCTGTACTGTTCTGTGTTCTATGTTGTCTGCTCCTCTATTGATGGCACGCACGGCAGCCACAGAGCCCCCGTGGGGGTTTGGGCACTTGTGATCCACCCTTGGGTCCACCACCTCGCCCTCCCGGAGAGTGTGCTGGCCTCTGTTTTGGTGTCTATGGAATCGCTGGCTGCTTGTTGGTGCTGCAATGTATTGTGTTTGTCAGCTCCTTATTGTCTAGTTTGTACTGCTCCTGATATCCTGCACTGTAGCTGTCAAAAGACAGAGGAAATTGGATTTAGTATTCATGTTATGCTAATACCATACCATGCCAGCAGGAACGTTGCCTTCAACTGATTGTTATTGAATGCATTGCCTGTTCCTCGAATTACACATCAAACCAGCTGCAGGGAACCTTCCAAAGAATTGGCCTTAAAGGCACAGTCCAGGCGATCACCTGGAAGGGTATGAATCCAGAGGAGTGTTGCGGAACAGAGGGACCTAGGAGTATAAGTACATGGTACCCTGATAGTGGCGTCAGGGGTAGACAGGGTGGTGGAGAAAGTGTTTGGCATGCTGGCCTTCATCAGTCACGGCACTGAGTGTAGGAGACACAAGGGACTGCAGATGCTGGAGTCTGGATGATCACACACAAAGGCACAGGAGGAACTCAGCGGGTCAGGCAGCGTCTGTGGAGGGAGATGGACAGTTGACGTTTCGGGTCGGGACCCTTCATCTGTGTGTGCATCTCCAAAGCAGCCCAATCGATCGGCACCCCATCCACTCCCCTAAACACCCCCTCCCTCCACCACCGGCAAACAGGGGCTGCAGAATGGGTGAGTAGCTGCAGTACTACACAGGCTACTCCAACAGCACCTCCCAAACCCACCTCCTCTCCCACCCAAGCTCAGCAGTGCCTCTACTTCCTCAGAAGGCTAAAGAAATTCGGCATATTCTGAGACGTTGACCATCCATTTCCCTCCCTAGATGCTGCCTGATCCACTGGGTTCCTCCAGTGTTGCACTGGGTAAAGGAGTTGGGGTGTTGTGTTGCAGTTGTACGTTGGTGAGGCCGCACAAGGAGTAGTGTGTACAGTTTGGTCACCCCGTTGTAGGAAACACACAGTGAAATGCATCTTTTTGTGTAGAGTGTTCTGGGGGCAGCCCGCAATTGTCGCCATGTTTCTGGCGCCAATATATCGTGCCCACAACTTCCTAACCCGTACGTCTTTGGAATGTGGGATGAAACCGGAGCACCCGGAGGAAACCCACGCAGACACGGGGAGAACATACAAACTCCTTACAGACAGTGGCCGGAATTGAACCTGGGTCGCTGGCGCTGTAATAGTGTTACACTAACCGCTACACTACCGTGCCTGCCTTCTATACTACCATGCTTGAGGAAGTAGTTGAGGCAGGTACATTAACAACATTTAAAAGACACTTGGACAGGTACATGGATAGGAAAGGTTTTGAAGAATGTGGGTCAAACACGGGCAAATGGGACTAGCTTAGATGGGCATCTTGGTCAGTATGGATAAGTTGGGCCGAAGGGCCTGTTTCTATGACTCTCTGGTTCCAGCTTCAAGTATTGGATTCTGCTGGTCTCTTTGGACATGGCTGCAGAATTGTTTGTGAGATTAGCTGTGGGAGTTTTACGGGGTCACTGTCCATAGGATGTTGTCCTGGCTTACACAGGGAGGCAGGGAACCGCTTGTGGGACTGCTCAGTGCTCTGGCTGCAGGAAAAGCTCAGAGACGGTAACTACAGTGAGCGAGTTCATCTCTTCAAATCACTGCGTGGCATTGACAACTCGGTCACCTGCTCCAACCCAGCAATCTTTTCACAACTCAGGGTTGCCGCATCGATAGAGTCATAGAGGGATACACACAGCAACACCGAGTCCACACCGACCATCAACCCTCTCTCCTGATTCTCAGCAACAACCCCAGATTCTACCCCTCACCCACACACTTGGGGCAATTTACAGCATCCAATTAACCCCCCAATCCGCATGTCTTTGGGATGTGGGAGGAAACCGGAGCACCCGGGGGGAACCCACACGGTCACCGGTAGAACGTGCACAGAGAGTGCCGGAGGTCGGGATTGAATCTGGGTCACTGGAGCTGTGAGGTAGTGGCTCTACTAGTTTATAACCCTGGTCCACTTTGTGACTCTCAGCTCACTGCAGTCCTTTCCAACTTCAAGTCAGGAGTATAACGGAACACTCCCTACTTGCCTGGGTGAGTGTGGCTCCAAAACTCTCGAGACGTTCAACACCATCCAGGACAAAGCAGCCCGCTCGATCGGCACCCCATCCACCCCCCTAAACACACCCTCCCTCCACCACTGGCGCACAGGGGCTGCAGTGTGCACCGTTTACACAACGCACTGCAGTTACTCACCCAGGCTACTCCGACAGCACCTCCCAAACCCACCTCCTCTCCCACCCAGAAGGACAAGGGCAGTGGGTACAGGGGAACACCACCACCTGCAGGTTCCCCTCCCGGTCACACACCGTCCCGACTGGGAAATATCTCGCCGTTCCTTCACTGTCACTGGGTCTAAATCCTGGAACTCCCTCCCCAACAGCACTGTGGGAGCCCCTTCACCAGAAGGACTGCAGCGGGTCAATATATATCTAATACTAGAGGACATGCACTTAAGGTGAGAGGGGGGATGTTTAAAGGAGATGTGTGGGGCAAGTTTTTTTACACATAGAGCAGTGGGTGCCCGGAACAGGCTGCCAGGGGTGGGGGTGGAGGCAGATACAATAGTGGGGTTTAAGAGGCTGTTAGATCGGCAAATGAATATGCAGAAAATGGACAGATTGCAGGCAGAAGGGAATAGTTGAGTTTGTTGTCATGTGCACAAGTACACGTATGGACAAATGCAGTGAAAAACTTACTTGCAGCAGCATCACAGGCACAGAGCATCAGATAAGCAGCATTCACAAGAAAAACATAAGCATAATTTTTACAAGAAAGAACACAATTAGAACAAAAAAACATGTCTATTTTTCTGCAAAGTGATCAAAGTGGTCCCAGTGTTGCTGTCCTGAGGCAGTGATTAGGGTTGTGCCCGTTGGTTCAAGAACCGAATGGTTGAAGGGAAGTAGCTGTTCCTGAACCTGGTGGTGTGGGACTTCAGGCTTCTGTACCTCCTGCCCGATGGGAGCTGCGAGAAGATGGCATGGCCCGGGTGATGGGACCTTTGATGTTTCCGCAACTTGTTCCTGTGCTGTACTGTTCTATGTTCTATATTAAGAAGCCAGCTGACCTGCACCTTCTCAGGGGCAATGAAGGATGGGCAATAAATGCAGGTCTTTCCAATAATGCCCAGATTTTGTAAAATAGAAATTAACGTCTTCTGCATGTGGAGCTGCTTCTCCACATTCAAGTGGATTGGCAACACGGAGTGAATTGAGAACCATTGCAGTTTCCAAGTGACCAGCTGTTTTGACTTTTGCAGATAACGTTACAGTGCTCCTTCAAGAAATCATTCAGGAAGCACGGAACCTTACCAATGCGGAGAGGTGAGTCTCATGGATGTGTGGGTACTGGGGGGTTTGTGTGGTTCAGTGACACCTCTCTTGTCTCAGCAAGAAGACTTGGCAGCTTCAAGCTCCAATCCAGAGATCAGAGCACAGTCGTACAGAGGGAGTGCCACACTGTCAGAGGTGCCGTGTCTCAGGTCGGACATTAACAGACACAGATGTAAAGAAGTACAGGGGAGTCTCCCAGAGTCTCCACAATACAACATCACTGACAAAGGCTACTGAGAATTGGAATTGGAATCGGTTTATAATTGTCACATGCACTGAGGTACAGTGAAAAACTTATCTTGAATACCATTCATACAGATCAATTCATTGCATAGTACATCGAGGTAGTACAAGGTAAAACAAAACAGAATGCAGAATAAAGTGTCACAGCTACAGAGAAAGTGCAGTGCAGACAGACAATAAGGCCATGACAAGGTAGATTATGAGGTCGAGTCCATCTTATTGTACTAGGGGACCGTTCAATAGTCTTATAACAGCAGGATAGAAGCTGTCCTTGACCCTGGTGGTATGTGCTTTCAGGCTTTTGTATCTTCTGCCCAATGGGAGGAGGGAGAAGAGAGAATATCCGGGGTGGGTGGGGTCTTTGATTATGCTGGCTGCTTTACCGAGGCAGCAAGAAGTGTAGACAGAGTCCATGGAGGGGAGGCTGGTTTCCGTGACGTGCTGAGCTGTGTCCACAACTCTCTGCAGTTTCCTGCGGTCTTGGGCAAATCAGTTGCCGTACCAAGCCGTGATGCATCCGGATAGGATGCTTTCTATGGTGCATCAATAAAAATTGGTGAGTATCAAAGGGGGCATGCCAAATTTCTTTAGCCTCCTGAGGAAATAAGGTTTATGATGTTTGCTCTGTGCCACACACGGTGTCTTACAAACATTCCATTGGCTGTGAAGCAGTTGGGGATGTTAAAGGTGCTATAGAAATGCAGACTTTCTTTGGATACTGAAAGGCTTAACCCCTCATCTTGGGTCAAGTTTGATGTTAAAAGTTCTAATTTCTTAAACTTGTGTCCCGACTCTGCAACTTCTGAGTCTAACACGGGGTAGGATCTGGAGGCAGGCAGCCAATCCAAGCCCAGGAGGCAGGTTGGCAATTTCAATCTGTCAATGAGGCTGAGAGCCATTGGAAACCTCTGAGCCGAAGGGAAGCCACATCACCTTCGGGGTGAAGGTAAATGCCTTCACGATGCTGCTGTTGGGGAAGAGGAGCTAGAGTGCATCTCCACACCCCTCCCTCCACCCCAAACTCCCACCTGAGACCCCGACCCTTCCCACCTTTGAAAGGTTCCCGGGTTTGATGATTGGACCAGCCCAGGATGAGAGCTCTCTCTCTACCCCAGGTCGGGGATTTTATGGCCGGTAGGGATTGCAGTGCCTCTTCTTCTGAGCTTCAAGGTGCTTTGCATTCCAATGAAAAGTCAAAGTCAAAGTCAAGTTTATTGTCATGAGCACAAGTCCATGTGTGCACAGGTGCAATGAAAAACTTACTTGCAGCAGCATCACAGGCACACAGCATCAGATAAGCAGCCTGCACAAGAAAAACATTAATTAAACATAAATTATACACAATTTTACAAGAAAGAACACAATTAGAACAAAAAAAAGTTTGTTTTAGTGCAAAGACAGCTTCTACCCCACTGTGATAAGACTATTGAACGGTTCCCTTATAC
Organism: Pristis pectinata; assembly: GCF_009764475.1. Taxonomy (NCBI): domain Eukaryota; kingdom Metazoa; phylum Chordata; class Chondrichthyes; order Rhinopristiformes; family Pristidae; genus Pristis; species Pristis pectinata. Next base: position 3,191,653 of record NC_067415.1, read on the forward strand.
AATGAGATGGACTCTGACCTCACGATCTATCTTGTTTTGACCTCGCACCTTATTGCACTGCACTTTCTCTGTAGCTGTGACACTTTACTCTGTACTGTTACTGTTTTTACCTGCATTACCTCAATGCACTCTGTACTAACTCAATGTAACTGCACTGTGTAATGAATTGACCTGTACAATCGGTTTGTAAGACAAGCTTTTCACTGTACCTCGGTACAAGTGACAATAACAGACCAATACCAATACCAAGTGGTCATAGTGCTGCTAAACTGTAGTGATGAGTGTTGTGCCGGTTGGTTCAAGAGCAGAATGGTTGAAGGGGAAGCAGATGTCTCCCTCAGGCTTGCAGAACAGGGACCACCTCTGAGGATCTAAAACTCCATGGCAAGATCATGCTGTTGGTATTGGTATTGGTTTATTATTGTCACTTGTACCGAGGTACAGTGAAAAACTTGTCTTGCGTACCAATCGTACAGATCAATTCATTACACAGTGCAGTTACATTGAGTTAGTACAGAGTGCATTGAGGTAGTACAGGTAAAAACAATAACAGCCAGGAAAGAATTTAGCTTGTCTTTCTGTTACAACAGCTTCATCAAGCCCTTTTTCACAAGGGAGTCTGTTAGGAACCCCAAGTAGCGTAAAATCATCAGGCAATTCAGTCCAATTGCCACAAGAGTTTCAAAGTTTCACCGAACCGGATGTGATGAATGACGGTTACAGGCATTCCCAGCAGCCCGTGACCAGAGAAGCAAATAAGGGAGAAACAATTGACCAAGAAAGGACTATAATTAATGTTAGTCCTATTGTGGGGCTCCCACCTGCATCATCTGGACCTCCCCAAACAATAAATATTGAAAACTCAAAGCACTCTGAGGACGCTTGTGATTACGGGACCCCTGATACTACTGTCAGGACGTCAAATGGATTGCCAGGATATAAAAGGGTTCAAGCTTCAGTTATGGAGGAAGAGACAATAAAAGAAAACAAAATGAAAAGGAACTAAAAGATATAAACGTGGACCTGGCAGACCAAAAGGAAATAAAAACAACAGTACAGAGTAAAGTGTCACAGCTACAGAGAATGTATTGGGTTATCGAGCACTGCAGGCGAAGGGTGGACTTGTCTTGGTGTGGGTTACGACATCAGCATGTGGAGACTGTTGGGAAAACTTTCTTTGACAACATGAAGCTGAGAATATGGCGGAAGTTCTGGAGAGGAATTAGGGACAGAAGCTCAGACCACAGAAAATTCAAAAACTCCCGCCAGCCCACTCCCCCCCTCCAACCTACACAATCCACCCCATCAGCATCAGGTTCTGGGGTCTCTCCTCATGCAGTAAATCTTGTAACACCCCTAACCCCAGCCTACAAGGCTAAGAACTCACCCACCCAATTGAGGGAGCCCCTGGCGCACCCTTCGTTTCTTGACTTCTGCTTCCCTCCGTTCCTTGCTCACGTTGGTAAGATGGTTCGCTCTCTGACCTCGGGCCGAGTTTCTCAACCCCCACCAAGACACATCCACCCTTCGCCTGCAGTGCTTGTTAACTCTTTACTAGATCCCCCAACGCCACATCTGGAATCCCAGTCTTGCCTTCAGAGCAGTCTGTGGTTTGAGGTCTGGGTAACTTCCTCCAGCCACATAATCCCCCAACATCTCAAGGTCACCATAATTCCAGTTGCTTTGACTGGTGGCCGTACCTTCAGCGGTTGGCTCCAAGTTCAGGATGCACCCCCCAAACCTCTCTACCCCTCTCTCTCCTCCTTTACAATGCTCATTGAAGCCACCCCTTTGCTCACCTGTCCGGATAACTCCAAACATCTTACGGTCTCAGATTTAATTTGATAACAGCCACGAGAGGCAAATTGGGATGGTTTTACTCATATTGTAGGCATAAAATGGGTAAAACTTGTGATTCAAGGCGCCCATATGAAGACAAGTTGTGGTTACTGCAGTGTCCTCAACAGGGATCTTTTCTAAAGAGGGAGCCTCTCACCATACAGGACCTCTCTTAAAGAGAGGTGCTTCCCATCGTCTTATTAAAGAGGGAGACTTTCCCTGTACTCAAACCCTGTAAAGGAAGACTCTCTTTCCCCATCATGGACGTCTCCATCAGACCCCCTTTTTAAAAAGATCTCTTCCCTTAAAGAGGGAATCTCTCCCGATCAAATTATATTATAGGGAGTCTCTGCCCATCAGGGACCCATTTCAAAGGGAGTCTCTCCCCATGGCTACACCTTTTAAAAAGGCTCTCTCCCCATTGGTTACACCTTTTGAGTGAGTCTTTCCCCATTGGCTTATACCTTTCAAAGAGAGTCTCATCCCATTGGCTATACCTTTCAAAGAGACTTTTTTCTCATTGGCTACACCTTTTAAAGAGGGTTTCCCATTGGGTAGACATTTTAAAGAGAGTTTCTTCCCATTGGTTACACCTTTTAAAGAGGGTTTCCCATTGGGTAGACATTTTAAAGAGAGTTTCTTCCCATTGGCTACACCTTTTAAAGCGGGTTTCCCATTGGGTAGACATTTTAAAGAGAGTTTCTTCCCATTGGCTACACCTTTTAAAGCGGGTTTCCCATTGGGTAGACATTTTAAAGAGAGTTTCTTCCCATTGGCTACACCTTTTAAAGAGGGTTTCCCATTGGGTAGACATTTTAAAGAGAGTTTCTTCCCATTGGCTACACCTTTTAAAGCGGGTTTCCCATTGGGTAGACATTTCAAAGAGAGTTTCTTCCCATTGGCTACACCTTTTAAAGAAGGTTTCCCATTGGGTAGACATTTTAAAGAGAGTTTCTTCCCATTGGCTACACCTTTTAAAGCGGGTTTCCCATTGGGTAGACATTTTAAAGAGAGTTTCTTCCCATTGGCTACACCTTTTAAAGCGGGTTTCCCATTGGGTAGACATTTTAAAGAGAGTTTCTTCCCATTGGCTACACCTTTTAAAGAGGGTTTCCCATTGGGTAGACATTTTAAAGAGAGTTTCTTCCCATTGGCTACACCTTTTAAAGCGGGTTTCCCATTGGGTAGACATTTCAAAGAGAGTTTCTTCCCATTGGCTACACCTTTTAAAGAAGGTTTCCCATTGGGTAGACATTTTAAAGAGAGTTTCTTCCCATTGGCTACACCTTTTAAAGCGGGTTTCCCATTGGGTAGACATTTCAAAGAGAGTTTCTTCCCATTGGCTACACCTTTTAAAGAGGGTTTCCCATTGGATAGACATTTTAAAGAGAGTTTCTTCCCATTGGCTACACCTTTTAAAGAGGGTTTCCCATTGGGTAGACATTTTAAAGAGAGTTTCTTCCCATTGGCTACACCTTTTAAAGCGGGTTTCCCATTGGGTAGACATTTTAAAGAGAGTTTCTTCCCATTGCCTCCACCTGTTACATCAGGGAATCACTCCTCTGCATCTGTCAGTGATGGTAAGCTTGTTATCTCTTTCTCTCTGCTGCTCTCCCACAGCTGTTCTGTGTTTCTGTTGGAGCAGAACAACAAAGAACTGGTTGCAAAGGTGTTCGATGGAGGATTTGTAACTGATGAGGTGAGGGGTTTCTCTGCTGAAACTGATGATGTCTGTGCGGTGTGTGTAACTGGGGCTGGGGACACCGAGGCTGTGGGGGGGAGAGTCTGTCCACACCACGTGGTGCAGTTCCACGGTAATGAGGAGGGATGATGTAAATTGAATAGCACAGGAAGAGGGAGACCTCGGGGGTTAGTTGATGCCGCAATAGGTTAGTAAATTAAATTGGTTTATTGTTGTCACATGTACCGAGGTACAGTGAAAGACTTTGTTTTGCACGCCACCCATACATTTCACTACAACAGTGCATTGAGGCAGTACAAGGGAAAACGATAACAGAATGCAGAATAAAGTGTTACAGTTACAGAGAAAATGCAGTGCAGGCAGACAATAAGGTGCAAAGCCATAACGAGGTAGATTGTGAGGTCAAGAGTCCATCTTATTGTACTAGAGGACCATTCAATAGTCTTATAACAGCGGGGTAGAAGCTGTCCTTGAGCCTGGTGGTACGTGCTTTCAGGCTTTTGTATCTTCTGCCTGATGGGAGGGGGGAGAAGAGAGAATGTCCGGGGTGGGAGGGGTCTTTGCTTATGCTGGCTGCTTTACCGAGGCAGCGAGAAGTGTAGACAGAGTCCATGGAGGGGAGTCTGGTTTCCGTGACGTGCTGAGCTGTGTCCACAACTCTCTGCAGTTTCTTGCGTCACGGGTAGAGCAGTTGCCGTACCAAGCCAGGATGCATCCGGATCGGATACTTTCTATGGTACATCTGTAAAAATTGGTGAGGATCAAAGGGGACATGCCAAATTTCTTTAGCCAAATTAGTTGGGATCCTTACAATATTCACAGAGTTATACAGTACAGCAACAGGCCCTTCAGCCCAACTCATCCATGCCGACTAAGTTGCCCATCCAAGCTGGTCCCATTTGTCTGCGTTTGTCCCATATCCACCCTCTTTGTGAACCCGGGTCACTGGCGCTGTAGTAGCGTTACGCTAACCGCTACACTACCGTGCCTGCCTGCTATCCCTGCCATCTCTTCTATCCACACTCAATCCTGATGCAGGGTCTCGACTTGAAACGTCGACAATTCTTCTCCCCCCACAGATGCTGCCCGACCCGCTGAGTTGCTGCAGCAGTTTGCCTGTTTCCCCAAGTTGACCACATTACTGTGATCTCCTCCCACAGTGAATGGTCGGTCTCCACAAGCTCCAGAGGAGCTCAGCGCCTTCCAGTAGCTTCTGCGCCCCAGCTCCTGTGCTCAATATTCTGACTGATGAAGGCAAGTGATTCAAAAGCCTTCTTCACCATCACTTTGTCCATAGACTTCTCCACCTTGACAATTCAAGTGCTCATCCAGATACTTCTCTGCCTCCACCACCCCCTCAGGCACTGTGTTCCCTCCGGGGGGAAAATATTCCTCCTAAGATTCTATCCAAACCTTATCCTAAATCTAAGGCCTCTAGTGTTGGACATTTACGTTAAGGGAAGATAATGTATTTTTGGCCTCCAGTATCTCCGAATGAATGAGAGGAGACACTAAGTCACGGTTTCAGAGGTGGTGGCTGATGAAACATAGAACATTACAGCACAGTACAGGCCCTTCGGCCCACAGTGTTGTGCTGACATTTTATCCTGCTCTAATATCTTTTTAACTCTTCCCTCCCATACAGCCCTCCATTTCTCTATCATTCATGTGTCTATCTAAGCGTCTCTTAAATGTCCCTGATGTATCTGCCTCCACAACCTCTGCCGGCAGTGCGTTCCACGCACCCACTACTCTCTGTGTGTAAAACAAAAACAACTTACCTCTGACATCCCCCTTGTACCTTCCTCCAATCACCTTAAAATTATGTCCCCTCGTTTTAGCCATTGTCGCCCTGGGGAAAATGTCCCTGACTGTCCACTTGATCTATGTCTCTTATCATCTTGTACACCTCTATCCAGTCACCTCTCGTCCTCCTTGTCTCCAAAGAGAAAAGCCCTAGTTCACTCAACCTCTCCTCCTAAGACATGCTGTCCAATCCAGGCAGCATCCTGGTAAATCTCCTCTGCACCTTCTCTAAAGCTTCCACATCCTTCCTATAATGAGGCAACCTGAACTGAACACAATACTCCAAGTGTGGTCTGACCAGAGTTCTATAGAGCTGCAACATTACCTCACGGCTCTTGAACTCAATACCCCGACAAATGAAGGCCAACACACCATACACCTTCTTAACAACCCTATTGACCTGTGCGGCAACCTTGAGGGATCTATGGACGTGGACACCAAGATCCCTCTGTTCCTCCACACTGCTAAGAGTCCTGCCATTAACCTTGTATTCTGCCTTCAAATTCGATCTTCCATAATGAATCACTTCACACTTATCTGGGTTGAAATCCATTTGCCACTTCTCAGCCCAGCTCTGCATCCTATCAATGTCCTATTGTAATCTACATCAACCTTCTACACTATCCACAACACCACCGACCTTCGTGTCATCAGCAAACTTACTATGAAAGTTTCCGACTAACTAATCTCAGGTTGATGTAGGTGGACAGGATCAGTGAGGACTTTAGACAGGGTAAGCAGAGGGACTGATCCCACTAGCGAACGGTTCTGGGACAAGGAGTCATGGATTCAAAGTGAATGGGAAGAAAATCCGTTTGTGCAGAGAGGGTGGTTATCTGGGACTTGCTGTCTCTAGGGGTGGGAAAACAGTCAATCAGGGGTTACTGAATGGACACGTGAGGGAAAAATAACTTGCAGAGCTACGGGGAACGAGAGATGGAATGGGACTGTTCAATGAGGAGGCAGCAGGAATTCAATGAACAGAACGTTCTCCCTCTGCGCTGAAACAAGCGATAACTAACGATGTATCTATGAATATTGATATCAATGGTATGCTTGCCTTCATTGGCTGAGGCGTTGAGTATACAGGTTGTGGTGGTCGTGTTGCAGTTGTACAAAATGTTGGTGAGACCGCACTTGAAGCATTGTGTGCAAATCTGGTCACCACACTGTAGGAAGGATGTGATTAAGCTGGAGAGAGTACAGGAAAGATTCACCAGGATGTTGCCGGGACTGGAGGGCTGGGGTTATAGGGAGTGATTGGACAGGCTGCGTCTGTTTTGGGGAAGGGTCATTGGGGCTTCTGATTTACCTTGGGTTAGGGCCTTGCAGAGCATTTTCTGAGATGGCAGTACCCCCAATCTCATTGAAGGGTGGAACAGGCTCGAGGGGCTGAATGTACTCCCCCTGACTGAGTAATCTCTAAATTGATCAAGCTGGTAAGTTGAAGAAAAGTGATCACTAAATTCTGCCTGATACCAATAAAATCCAAGCGGTTGGCACGGGGCAGTGGGTTAGGTAGGTGTGGAAGATTATCCATCTCCCTCTCTCTCACCCTCCCCTTCCACCCCTGTTGTTCTCCCCCCCTTCCCTCTTGCCTCTGTCTGTCTGCCCTCCTTCCCGTCAGTTCTCCCATTTTGTCTCTCCCTCCTTGGACTCCCACGCGTCCCTCTTCTCTCTCCCTTCCTCTCCCCTCCCTCCCTATCTCTCCCTGCTACCGTCCCCTCTCTCTCTCCTTCTCCCTCCTGCCCCTTCCCTCACCCTCACCCTACTCCTTCCTATCCTCTTCTGTCTCTCCTCCCCCCTCCATCGCACATACCCTCCACTTTCTCACTCTTCCCCTTTCCCTCCTACCCTCCCTCGCTCTCTCTCCACCTCCCTCTGTCCCTCACCTCACCCTTCCTCTCTACCCTTCATCCTACTCACACCATCTCCCCCTGCCCTCCTCTCCCTCCAGCCCTCGCCCTCCTCTTCCCCCCTCCCTCCAGCCCTCCCCCCTCTGCCCTTCCATCTCATCCACCCCAGACTGACGCTGCTCTGTCCGTGCCACCACAGTCCGCAGAGTTCCGGATGCCGGCCGACCAAGGTATCGCTGGTCACGTGGCAACCACCGGCGAGATCCTCAACATCAAGGATGCCTACTCCCACCCGCTGTTCTACCGGGGCGTCGACGACACCACCGGCTTCCGCACCAGGAACATCCTTTGCTTCCCCATCATCGATGAGAACAACCGTGAGTATCGGCCGCGGACAATCCCCGGGCGTCATGTGGCGCGGTGGTCAGGGTACCAGACTGGTAATCCGGAGACCTGAGTTCCAATCCCACCACAGCAGATGTCGAATTAATTCATGGAGCTATACAGGGTAGAAACAGGCCCCTTTGGCCTATCGTGTCCATGCCGACCCTGATGCCTATCTACGCTAATCGTCACTCCCTTGATGAAGAAGGATCTCCTGATCTTAAGTGGCAAACCCCGTATCCCCAGGCCGTGAGTGGTGGTTCCGGACTCTCCAGCCATCGGGGATGTAGAGCCACACAGAACGGAAACAGGTCCTTTGGCCCAACTCGTCCATGCTGACCATTGAGCCCACGAAGCTAGTCCCATTTTCCCATGTTTGGCCCATATCTCTAAACCTTTCCTATTCATGTACCTGTTCAAATATCTTTTAAATGTTGTTAATGTACCTGCCTCAACCACTTTCTCTGGCAGCTCGTTCCATACACAGATCACCGTCTGGGTGAAGAAGGTGCCCCTCAGGTCCCCTTTTAAATCTTTTCCCTCTCACCGTAGACCTATGCCCTCTCGTTCTTGATTCCCAAGCTTGGGAAAGAGACTGTGTGCATTTACCCTGTCTATGCCCCTCATGATCTCACATACCTCTATAAGGTCACCCCTCGGTCTCCTACACTCTGAGGAATAAAGTCCTAGCCTGCCCAACCTCTCTCTGTAACTCAGGCTCTTGAGTCCTGGCAGAATCCTTGCATTTGCCTGAATTTGGCCCATATACCTTGAACCTTAGATGGTCATTTTCCCAGGGTGGAAATGTCAAATGCTGGAGGGCATAGATTTACGGCGGAAGTTGGGGGGGGATTTGCAAGGAAATCTATGAGGCAAGTTTTTCCACAGAGAGCGGTGGGTGCCTGGAACGGGCTGCTGGGGGTGGTGGTGGGGGCAGATACAACACCAATGTTTAAGAGGCATTTCAACGGGCACACAAACAGGTTGGAAGTGGAGGGATCATGTGCAGGCAGATGTGCAGTTTAAATTGGTATCATGGTCGGCACAGAGATTGTGGGCCAATGGGCCTGTCCCTGTGCTGTACTGTTCTGTGTTCTATGTTGTCCTGTTGTTGTTACCTAGGGTTCCCTCAGGAAAGGCATGTGGAGTCCAGATGAAGGGTCTCAGCCCAAAACATCAGCTGTCCATTCCCCCCCACAGATGCTGCCTGAACCTGCTGAGTTCCTCCAGCAGATTGTGTGTTGCTCCAGATTCCAGCATCTGTCGTCTCTGGGGTCTCCATAGGGTGGATACTGAGATCAGGAAGTTGACGTCTTAATGGAAGAGCTTTGAGGTTTCTCTGCCCCAGGGGCTCTCATCCGTTCAAAATAGAGATGGATAGATTTTTGGACATTAAGGGAATCAAAGGATTAAAGTCAAAGTTGAGTTTATTGTCATCTGCACGTCCATATGTGCACAGGTGCAGTGAAAAACTTACTTGCAGCAGCATCACAGGCACAAAGGATTAGAGACACAACATTCACAAGAAAAACATAAAATAAACATTAATTATACAAGAAAGAATACAATTAGAACAAAAGAAAAGTCCATTGTAGTGCAAAGTGGTCCTAGTGTTGCTGTACTGAGGTAGTGATTAGGGTTGTGCTGGTCGGTTCAAGAACCGAATGGTTGAAGGGAAGTAGCTGTTCCTGAACCTGGTGGTGTGGGACTTCAGGCTTCTGTACCTCCTGCCCGACGGTAGCTGCGAGAAGATGGCATGGCCCAGATACTCCTGGTGGTGGGGAGGGCTGTGCCTGCGAAGTATCGGGCAGAGTCCACTACTCTCGGCAGCTTCCTGTGCATTCGAATTGCCATCCCAGACTGTGATGCAACCAGTTGGGACACTTTCAACAGTACATCTGTAGAAGATGTTTAGAGTGTTTGGTGACAAGCCGAACCTCCTCAACCTCCTAAGCAAGTAGTGGGTACAGCAAGAAATGGGGCTGTGGTAGAAGATCCGTCATGATCTTGGTGAATGGTGGAGCAGGACTGAGGGGCCGAATGTCCTCCTTCCTGCAACCTCATTGTTTCCTCCCTTCGTCCTCCTCTCAGTCTGATTCTGCTCCCTCTCCCGCAGAGATCGTGGGTGTGGCCGAACTGTGTAACAAGGTGAACGGGCCGTGGTTCACCAAGTTCGACGAGGACTTGGCTCTGGCCTTCTCCATCTACTGCGGCATCAGTATTGCTCATGTGAGTACGTGGGGAGGGGTGTGGATGAGGGGAGGGGTGCGGTGGGCTCTTCCTACAGCCCCACCCCAGGTCAGCACTGAAGGACAGTTGGGCAGACAGTACTGGGAGGGGGAGGTCAGGCAGGGGTGTGTGGGATTCGGTTGGGGGGGGGGGTGGGGGGTGATGGGAAGAGTGGGGAGGAAGAGGGTGGTACCAGCGTGAGATATTGGACCGGGGGAGGAGGGGGTGGGGGGAGCGAATTTGGGCAGGGTTGGGCAGGGAGCTTAGATGGGGAAGGGAGGGAGTTGACGGGGGAGAGATGTTGGGGAAGGGGAGGGCTGTGGGGGGGGAGGTCAATGTTGTGCAGGGGAGGAGAGGGAGGGGGAGAGATTTGGATGCTGGAGGAGGAGGGAGAATGTGGGTGAGAGATGTTTGGTAGGGAAGGGAGTAGGTATGGGAGAGGAGGAGAGAGCGTTGGGGAGGGACTTTGGACGGAGGTGGGGGAAGAGAGTGTTGGGGAGAGCTGTTGTACCATCATAAGGACACACCGGATCAAACACTGCCCATGAAATGCCCCCAAGCTTACCCAGCTGTCAAACACTTAGAACTTGGAATGCTTCCAGAACATAGAACAGTACGGCACAAGAACAGGCCCCTCGGCCCATCACGTCTGTGTCGAACACGATGCCAAATGAAACTAATCCCATCTGCCCGCACATGGTCCATCTCCCTCCATTCCCTGCCTGTCCATGTGTCTGTCTAAATGCCTCTTAAACATTGCTATCGTATCTGCCTCCACCACCACCCCTGGCAGCCCGTTCCAGGCACCCACCACTCTCTGTGTTTCAAAAAAAAACCTTTGCCTTACAATTTCCTTTAGACTTTCCCCCGTCACCTTAAATGCATGTCCTCCAGTATTTGACATTTCCACCCTGGGAGAAATGATTCTATCTATGCCTAGGTTTTACAAACTTCTATCAGGTCTCCCATCAGCCTCTGCCGCTCCAGAGAAAACAACCCAAGTTTGTCCAACATAGCTCATGCCCTCTAATCCAGGCAGCATCCTGGCGAACCTCTTCTACACCCTCTCCAAAGCCTCCACATCCTTCCTGTAATGGGGCGACCAGAACTACACACAATACTTCAAATCCAGCCTAACCAAAGTTTTATACACCTGCAACATGACTTCCTGACTTTTATACTCGATGTCTGATTCATCAAAACCCAAATTTCAGGGGATGAACTCTGGTGACTACACTCGGTCTGGCCAGTATTTGACTCCAGACCCGCCCCGTGTGGTTAACTCCTAACTGCCTCCTCTGTTCAGGGGCAATTAGGGATGGGCCATAAATGCTGGCATTGCAGTGATGTCTGCTCCCATGAAGGAATGGAGGGAGCAGGACAGAGGGATCCATTGGAAAACGTTTCCAAAGAGCCGGCACAAGCGCTTCTTCTCGTGTATTAGAGTTGGGCATCACTGGTAAGGTCAGCATTTATTACCCATCCGCAAATGCCCCTTGAGAGCATAGAACCATAGAACCATAGAGCACAAGACAGGCCTTTCGGCCCACCATGTTGTGCCGTCCATCAAACCACCCTCACACTATCTAACCCTTTCCTCCCGCATGTCCCTCTATCTCACATTCTGCCATATGCCTATCCAACAAGCTCCTGAACTTGTCCAATGTATCTGCCTCCACCACCGCCCCAGGCAGCGCATTCCATGCACCAACCACTCTCTGGGTGAAAAACCTCCCCCTGACATCTCCCCTGACCCTCCCACCCATAACCTTAAAGCAATGCCCTCTTGTCTTGAGCATTGGTGCCCTGGGAAGGAGGCGCTGACTGTCTACTCTATCTATTCCTCTCAATATTTTATATACCTCTATCATGTCTCCTCTCGTCCTCCTCCTTTCCAGTGAATAAAGCCCTAGCACATTAAGCCTCTCCTCATATTCCATACTCTCTAATCCAGGCAGCATCCTGGTAAATCTCCTCTGCACCCTCTCCAACGCCTCCACATCCTTCCTATAATGAGGCGAACAGAACTGAACACAGTACTCTAAGTGTGGTCTAACTAGAGTTTTGTAAAGCTGCATTATCACTTCGCGGCTCTTAAACTCAATCCCATGATTTATGAAAGCTAACATCCCATAGGCCTTCTTAACTGCTCTTTCCACCTGTGAGGCAACTTTCAGTGAACTGTGAATATGAACCCCCAGATCCCTCTGCTCCTCTACACTGCCAAGTACCTTGCCACTTACTCTGTACTCTGCCCTGAAGTTTGTCCTTCACACTTCTCCGGATTGAACTCCATCTGCCACTTGTCAGCCCAGATCTGCATCCTATCAATATCCCTCTGTAAGCTCCGACAGCCCTCTACACTATCCACAACACTGCCAATCTTAGTGTCGTCCGCAAACTTACTAACCCAGCCCTCCACCCCCTCATCTAAGTCATCTATAAATATCACAAAAAGTAGAGGTCCCAGAACCGATCCCTGCGGAACACCACTAGTCACTGCCTTCCAATCCGAGGGCACTCCTTCCACCACAACCCTCTGCTTTCTACAGACAAGTGAATTCCTAATCCACACAGCCAAGCTTCCCTGGATCCCTTGGCCTCTGACCTTCTGAAGAAGCCTACCATGAGGAACCTTATCAAACGCCTTACTAAAATCCATGTAAACCACATCCACCGCACTACCCTCATCAATCTTCCTGGTCACCTCCTCAAAGAACTGTATCAGGCTTGTGAGGCAAGATCTTCCCTTCACAAAGCCATGCTGGCTGTCCCTAATCAGTCCATGATTCTCTAGGTGTTCATAGATCCTATCCCTTAGAATGCTTTCTAACAGCTTACCCACCACAGACTTGAGACTCATCGGTCTATAATTCCCTGGACTATCCCTCCTACCTTTTTTGAACAAGGGGACAACAGTCGCCACCCTCCAATCCTCCGGAACCACCCCCGTGGACAACGAGGACTCAAAGATCCTTATCAGCGGTTCAACAATCTCCTCCCTCGCCTCTCGAAGCAGCCTGGGGAAAATCCCGTCACGCCCTGGAGATTTATCTGTCTTGATATTATTTAGCAACTTCAACACATCCTCTCTCTTGATATCTACAACCTCAAGAACATTACCCCTACCAGCACTCCCTTCCGCGTCATCAAGACCCCTCTCCCTGGTGAATACCAAAGAGAAGTACTCATTGAGAACTTCTCCCACTTCTGCCGCCTCCAGGCAAATTCTCCCACCTTTGTCTTTAATCGGACCTACCTTGACCCTAGCCATCCTCCTACCCTTCACGTATGTGAGAAAGGCCTTGGGATTTTCCTTAACCCTACTAGCCAAAGCCTTTTCATGTCCCCTTCTAGCTCTCCTCAGCCCTTTCTTAAGTTCCTTCCTCGCTACTCAATTCCTCAAGGGCCCTGTCTGAACCTTGCTGCTTGTACCTTATGTATGCTACCTTCTTCTCCCTAACTAGTTGTTCCACCTCTCTCATCACCCATGGTTCCTTCACCCTGCCATTCCTTCTCTGCCTCACCGGGACATATTTATCCCTAACATCCTGCCTAAGATCCCTGAGCATCGACCACATCTCCATGGTACATTTCCCTTCAAAAAGGACATCCCAATTTACACTCCAAGTTCTCTCCTTATAGCCTCATAGTTCGCCCTTCCCCAATTAAATATCTTCTTGTCCTCTCTGCACCTGTCCCTGTCCATGACAATTTTAAAGGTTATGGAGCAATGGTCACTGTTCCCCAAATGCTCACCCACCAATAGATCCTTCACCTGTCCCGGTTCAGTTCCTAAAACTAGATCTAGCATGGCATTCCCTCTAGTCGGCCTGTCGACATACTGCATCAGGAAGTCCTCCTGGAATCATTTAACAAATTCCGTCCCATCTGAACCTTTGGCACTAAGCAGGTTCCAGTCTATATTTGGGAAGTTGAAGTCTCCCATTATAACAACCCTGTTATTTTTGCTTCTCTCCAAACACTGCCTGCCAATCTGCTCCTCTATATCTCTACTGCTACTGGGGGGCCTATAGAATACTCCTAGTAGAGTAACTGCTCCTTTCTTGTTCCTTAATTCCACCTATACGGACTCTAGAGATGATCCTTCTACAACATCCATCCTTTCCACAGCTGTAACAGTGTCCCTGACCAGTATCGCCACCCCTCCTCCTCTTCTCCCCCCCTTCCCAATCCCTTTTAAAACACTGAAAACCAGGAATATTCAATATCCACTCCTCTCCTGACGTCAGCCACATCTCAGTACTAGCCACGATATCAGAGTCCCCCATACTTATCCAAGCCCTCAGTTCATACCCCTTATTCCTGACACTTCTTGCATTTAAGTAAACACACTTCAGTCCATCTACCTTACTACTTTTATAGCCTGTATTCTGCTTCTCCTTCCCCAAAGCCTCTCTACCTGTTTGATCTGACTTTTCCCCATCCCCTTCTTCCTCTGACCTACTCCTCCGGTTCCCTTCCCCCTCACAAACTAGTTTAAACCCTCCCAAACCACCCTAGCAAATCTCGCCGCAAGGATATTGGCCCCCTTCTGGTTCGGGTGTAACCCATCCTCTCTGTACGGGTCCCACCTTCCCGAGAAGAGATCCCAATGATCCAGAAATCTAAAACCCTCCCTCCTGCACCAACTTCTCAGCCACACATTTATCTGCCACCACCTCCTGTTCCTACCTTCACTATCGCGTGGCACTGGCAGCAATCCCGAGATTGCTACCCTTGAGGTCCTGTTCCTCAGTCTTCTGCCTAGCTCCCTGAACTCGCTCTTCAGGACCTCATCCCCCTTCCTACCTATGTCGTTGGTGCCAACATGGACCACAACTTCTGGCTGCTCTCCCTCCCGCTCAAGAATCCCGTGGACCTGATCAGTGACATCCCGGACCTTGGCACCTGGGAGGCAACATACCATCCGGGATTCATGCTCACTGCCACAGAACCTCCTGTCTGTTTCCCTGACTATCGAGTCCCCTATCACTACAGCATGTCTCTTTCCCACCCTTCCCTTCTGAGCAGCAGTACCAGTCCCAATCTCTCATCTCATCAGGAATAGACCCTTCAGCCCACCATGTGGTGCCAAACTAATTAAGCTAATGATGCCTAATTAAACGAATCCCTTCTGCCTGCACATAAGATATCTTTATTAGTCACATGTACATCAAAACACACAGTGAAATGCATCTTTTGCGTACAGTGTTCTGGGGGCAGCCCGCAAGTGTTGCCACGCTTCCGGCGCCAACGTAGCACGCCCACAACTTCCTAACCTGTACGTCTTTGGAATATGGGAGGAAACCGGAGCACCCGGAGGAAACCCACGCAGACACGGGGAGAACGTACAAACTCCTTACAGACAGCGGCCGGAATCGAACCCGGGTCGCTGGCGCTGTAATGGCGTTACGCTAACCGCTACACCACTGTGCTGTATCCATGGTCCATATCCCTCCATTCTCTGCTTATCTCAGAGCCTCTTAGGTGCCTCTATCGTATCTGCTCCACCACCACCACACCTGGCAGCACATTCCAGGTACCCGTCACCCTGTGTAAAAAAAAACTTGCCCCGCACGTTTCCTTTTGAACTTTTCCCCCCCTCACCTTAAATTAAGGTGTGGAGAGAAGGTGGGGGTGAGCCCCCTTCTTGACCCGCTGCAGTCCTTCTGGTGAAGGGGCTCCCACGGTGCTGTTGGGGAGGGAGTTCCAGGATTTAGACCCAGTGACGGTGAAGGAACGGCGAGATATTTCCAAGTCGGGACGGTGTGTGACCAGGAGGGGAACCTGCAGGTGGTGGTGTTCCCCTGTACCCACTGCCCTTGTCCTACTGGGTGGGAGAGGAGGTGGGTTTGGGAGGTGCTGATGGAGTAGCCTGGGTGAGTAACTGCAGTGCGTTGTGTAGACGGTGAGTACAGAGGTTTGAATGGCTTCGTTGTACGTTATACGGGTCCACGCTTAGATGTGACAGAAGCTTGGTTAGTGTTGGACCATTTGGCAGTGAGTGAAGTAACAGAGGGTAAGAAATCAAAGAATAAATGGCCAACATTCAATTGCATTTAACTGGCAACCAGGACGATACTGTTGGATGTACTGACGTCTTTTTTCCTCTTCCCAGTCACTGCTGTACAAGAAGGTTCACGAAGCCCAGTACAGAAGTCACCTGGCCAATGAGATGATGATGTACCACATGAAGGTGAGACAATCAAAATCCTGCAGAAGCTGGAAATCTGAAATAAAATCAGAGAATGCCGATAATAACCCCCAGGTCAAGCAGCAGGTGTGAGGAGAGGTAGTACAAAAAGAAACAGAATGCAGAATAGAGTGTTGTAGCTACAGAGAAAGTGCAGTGCAGGTAGACAAAATAAAGTGCAAGGTCCACAACGAGGTAGACTGGGAGATCAAGAGTTCATCTTTAACGTATGAGAGGTCCGTTCAAGAGTCTGGTAACAGCGGGATAGAAGCTGTCCTTGAATCTGGTGGTATGTGCTCTCAAGCTTCTTCCCAATAGAAGGGAGAAGAGAGAATGTTCGGGGTGGGAGGGGTCTTTGATTATGCTGGCTGCTTTCCTGAGGCAGTGGGAAGTGTGGACAGTCGGTGGAGGGAAGGCTGGATTTCATGATAGACTGGGCTGTGTCCACAACTCCCTGCAGTTTCTTGCAGTCCCGGGCAAAGCAGTTGCCATACCAAGCCGTGATGCATCCAGATAGGATGCTTCCTGTGGTGCATATGTAAAAATTGGTGAGGGTCATCGAATTTCCTTAGCCTTCTGAGGAAGTAGAGGTGTCGGTGTGTTACCTTGGTTGTAACATCTATGTAGCTGGACCAGGACAAATTGTTGGTGATGTTTACACCTACAGCCATCTCCACCTCAGCACCACTGATACAGACAGGAGAGGGATGTAAAACAGCAGATGTTGCATCTCTATTGGTGAAATGGAAAGATATTGTGAGATGGGTGTGTTTGGTGGGGATGGGAGAGCGGACCAGGGAGCTGTAGATAGAAACGGTCCCTTTGGAATGGTGGAGGAAAGGAGGGGAGATGTGTTTGGCAGTGGCATCTTGTTGGAGGTGGTGGAATTTTGAGGGGTTGCCCGACATGGTGGACCACAGAGCTCAGGACGAATGGGTGAATGGGTTCCAAATAAAATCCTGCAGATGTTGGAACTCTGAAATAAAGTGTGGAAACACTCAGCAGATCAGACAGGTTCTGTGGAGAAGGTACAGTTTCAGGTCAATGACGTCTGAACAGAATGGGTTGTATAGAATTTGGGGTGGAGTTTTGGGGGTGTGATGAGACTGGCTAAGTTAGATTGGTGCTGGAGGTGGAAGGGACCCAGTAAATTGGGCAGAAAGGTTTGAGAGACTGGATGGGCTGTATAAAACTTTGGTTGGGCCACACTTGGGAGTACTGTGTGCAATTCTGGTTGCCCCATTACAGGAAGGATGTGGAGGCTTTGGAGAGGGTGCAGAAGAGGCTTACCAGATGCTGCCTGGACCATAGGGTATGAGATACAA
Source organism: Pristis pectinata (assembly GCF_009764475.1). Taxonomy (NCBI): domain Eukaryota; kingdom Metazoa; phylum Chordata; class Chondrichthyes; order Rhinopristiformes; family Pristidae; genus Pristis; species Pristis pectinata. Next base: position 3,208,990 of record NC_067415.1, read on the forward strand.
GACAAAGTTGGACAAACTTGGGTTGTTTTCTCTGGAGTGTCAGAGACTGAGGGGAGACCTGATAGAAGTTCATTAGATTATGAGAGGCATAGATAGAGTAGACAGAGCCTTTTTCTCAGGGTAGAAATGTCAAGTACTAGAGGACATGCAGGTAAAGTGATAAGGGGAAAGTTTAAAGGAGATGTGCGAGGCAGGATTTTTACAGAGAGAGTGGTGGGTGCCTGGAGCGCTCTGCTGGGGGTGGGTTGTGGAAGCGGATACGATAGTGGCCTTTAAGAGATGGTTAGACACAGAAATATGGAGGGATATGGATCATGTGCAGGCAGAAGGGATTTAGTTTAATTCAGCATTGTGTTCAGTACAGACTTGGTGGGCCGAAGGGCCTGTTCCTGTGCTGTACTGTTCTATGTAACTGGGCTTTTCCTCTTTCTGTGGTTTGAATACAGGTCACAAACGACGAGGTTATGAAACTCTTGCGGTATGGCATTCAACCGGTGGTCGAAATCAGTCCTGACTTTGCCAAGTTCACCTTCACTCCACGCTCTGTCCCTGAGGAAAACACCACCATGGTAAGTCCTCTGTAAGGGGCTGAGTCCCGCTGTGGCACAGTGATTACATTACCTTACTGGTATTCCAGAGGCCTGGTACACAGGGTGGTGAAGAAGGCATTTGGCACACTTGCCTTCATTGGTCAGGGCACTGAGTATGGGGGTTGGGACATCGTGTTGCAGCTGTATAGGATGTTGGTGAGACCACACTTGCAGTGTTGTGAGCAGTTCTGGTCACCCCACTGTAGGAAGGACGTCATTAAGCTGGAGAGGGGCAGAAAACTTTCACGAGAATGTTACCTGGACTGGAGGGCGTGTGTTATAAGGAGAGGCTGGATAGGCTGGGACTGTTTTCCCTGGAGCGAAGGAGGCTGAGGGGTGACCTTATAGAGGTTTATAAAATCATGAGGGGCATCGATAAGGTGGATGGTCACAGTCTAGGGGTAGGGGAGTCTAAAACTAGAGGGCATAGGTTTAAGGAGAGAGGGGAAAGATTAAGGGGACCCGAGGGGCAAATTTTTCACACAGGGTAGTAGGGAAATGGAACAAGCTGTCAGAGAAAGTGGTAGCCGCGGGTACAATTTCAACGTTTAAAGGCCATGTGGATAGGAAAGGTTTAGAAGGATGTGGGCCAAACATGGGCAAATGGGACTCGCTCACGTAGGCACGTTGGTCGGCACGGACGAGTTGGGCCAAAGGGCCTGTTTCTGTGCTGTATAACTCTATGACTTTGTTACTAACAATTCAGAGACGTGAGTTCAAATCTCACCACAGCAACAGTAGTAATTACAAAAAAGAACCAGTGATTTGTAAGGAATACAAAATTAAAAATCTTTCGGCTTCATTATTATCCTTCAGTGGAGGGAATCTGCCATCTTTACCTAGTCTGGTCTGCATATAACCCTCCGAAACGGCCCAGCAAACCCCTCAGTCCAGGGGCAATTGGAGATGGTATTTGGTATTGGGTTATTATTGTCACTTGTACTGCGGTACAGTGAAAAACTTGTCTTGCATACCAATCGTACAGGTCAATTCATTACACAGTGCATTGAGGTAGTACAAGGGAAAACAATAACAGAATGCAGAATAAGGTGTTACAGTTAGAGAGAAAGTGCAGTGCAGGCAGACAATAAGGTGCAATGGCCATAACAAGGTAGATTGTGAGGTCAAGAGTCCATTTTATCGTACTAGGGGACCGTTCAATAGTCTTATAACAGCAGGATAGAAGCTGTCCTTGAGCCTGGTGGTACGTGCTTTCAGGCTTTTGTATCTTCTGCCCGATGGGAGGGGGGAGAAGATAGAATATCTTGGGTGGGTGGGTAAGATCCTAAGGGGGTTTGACAGGGTCAATATTGAGATGTTTCTACCAGTGAGAGTGTCTCAAACAAGGGATATAGCTGCAAAATAAGTGGCTGGCTGTGTAAAACTGAAGTGTGCTGAAATCTCTTCTCTCAGAGGATGGTGAATCTCTGGAATTTTCTGTCCCTGAGGGAGGTGGAGGCCGGATCCTTGGATATATTTAAGGTGGAGGTCGATGAAGATGAGATCTTTATTAGTCACATGTACATCGAAACACACAGTGAAGCGCATCTTTTGCGTAGAGTGTTCTGGGGGCAGCCCGCAAGTGTCACCACGCTTCCTGCGCCAACATAGCATGCCCACAACTTCCTAACCCGTACGTCTTTGCAATGTGAGAGGAAACCGGAGCACCCAGAGGAAACCCAGAGGTGTACAAGGTGATAAGAGGCATAGATCGAGTGGACGATCAGAGACTTTTTCCCAGGGCGACAACGGCTAACACGAGGGGACATAATTTTAAGGTGACTGGAGGAAGATATAAGGGGGATGTCAGGGGTAAGTTTTTTATACAGAGAGTGGTGGGTGCGTGGAACGCACTGCCTGCAAAGGTTGTGGGGGCAGATACATTAGGGACATTTAAGAGACTCTTAGATAGACACATGAATGATAGAGAAATGGGGGGCTATGTGGGAGGGAAGGGTTAGATAGATCTTAGAGCAGGATAAAATGACGGCACAACATTGTGGGCGGAAGGGCCTGTACTGTGCTGTAATGTTCTAACGTACAAACTCCTTACAAACAGTGACGTGAATTGAACCTGGGTCGCTGGTGCTGTAATGGCGTTACGCTAACCGTTATACTACCATGCCTTTGAAAGATTGAGGAACTGAGGGCTCTGGGGAACTGGCACAGAGAGGGGTTGAGGCCAGGGTAGATCAGCCATGATCATATTAATTAGCAGGGCATGCTCGAGGGGCCGAGTGGCCTCCTCCTGCTCCTGTCCTCCTGTGTTCCTGTGTTTTGGGGCCAAAAGTGCTTCAGCAAACGGGGAGATGATTTAGCTCAAAAGACTTCAGGTGGAGAAGATACAGAATGGAACTAGTGGAGGAAAAGCTGAGGCTGGTTAGGATGCTGTATGAATAATCCTCTCCATGTTTTGTAATGGATCTGATGGACCATTGCATGTTTTGCAATAAATCCATCCCAAATTTCCCAACATACCTACACAATGTTTTGTTAAAGATTCCACTCCAGTAAATGAGAATCAAAAAAGAGCTGCAGCTATCGGAAGCCTGAAATAAAACAGAAAATGCTGGAAACGCTCAGCAGGTCGGGCAGCATCTGTGAAAAGGAAAACCGAGTTAATGTTTCAGATTATTTGTCAGTTTCCAACACCTTCTGCTATAATCCACTCCATGTTTTGCAATAAATCTACCCCACATTTTAATGGAGTCATGCTATTAATCTATTACATGTTTTGTAATTAATTCACACTAAGTTTTAGAACCGTTCGATTCCACATGAAGCGCTGTAGATGTCCTGTTCCTGTGGACAACACCTCAACTCACGGGAGTTTAGCTGTGTGAAATGTGTCATGGGTTTATAGGTGCCCCCCAGATGTTGAGAAGATGTTTTCTCCAGCTGCAGGTCCTGGAGCCAGCGGACATGATCTCCGGTGGAGATGTGGAGGAATTCCTTTGGAATTCCCTATCTCAGAGGAAGCTTGGGTCACGGATGCATTCAGAGCAGAGAGTCTGGAGACCGAGTGAATCCAGGGATTGGGCAGGGAAGTGGGATCAGCCCTGAGTGGTCAAGGAGCCAATTGCCTTCCTGTTCCCTGTCCTTAACTCAACTGGGTGGTATAGAACGTGCACGGCACGCTTGCCTTCATTAGTTGAGGCACTGAGTTCAAGAGTCAGGAAGTCACGTTGCAGCTTTATGAAACTCTGGTTAGGCCGCATCTGGAGTATTGCATTCAGTTCTGGTCGCCCCATTACAGGAAGGACTTGGAGGCTTTGGAGAGGGTGCAGAAGAGGTTCACCAGGATGCTGCCTGGATTAGAGGGTATGAGCTATAAGGAGAGGTTGGGCAAACTTGGGTTGTTTTCTCTGGAGCGTCGGAGGCTGAGGGGAGACCTGATAGAGGTTTATAAGATTATGAGATGCATAGATAGAGGAGACAGACAGTATCTTTTCCCCAGGGTTGCAATGTCCAATACTAGAGGACATGCATTTAAGGTGAGAGGGGGTAAGTTCAAAGGAGATGTAAGGGGTTAGTTTTTTTACACAGAGTGGTGGGTGCCTGGAATGTGCTGCCGGGGTGGGGGTGGAGGCAGATACGACAGACGCGTTTAAGAGGTTCTTAAATGGACACATGAATGTGCAGAGACTGGAGGGATATGGACCATGTGCAGGCAGAAGGGATTAGGTGTCTTTCGCTTAATTCCTTCAGCACATGGGTGAAGGGGCCTGTTCCTGTCTTAGATCATAAGATATAGGAGCAGAATTAGGCCATTCGGCCCATCGGGCCTACTCTGCCATTCCATCATGGCTGATTTTTATTTTAACCCCAGTCTCCCACCTTCTCCCCGTGACCCTTCACCCCTTCATCAATCAAGAACCTACCAATCTCTGCCTTAAACACACCCAGTGACTTGGCCTCCACAGCCGCCTGTGGCAACGAATTCCACAGATTCACCACCCTCTGGCTGAAGAAATTCCACCCCATCTCAGTTCTAAAGGGACGTCCCTTTATTCTGAGGCTGTGCCCTCGGATCCTGGACTCTCCCACTGATGGAAACATCCTCTCCACGTCCACTCTATCCAGGCCTTTCAGTATCCAGTAGGTTTCAATGAGATTCCCCTCCCTCATCCTTTTGAACTACAGACCCAGAGACATCAAACGCGCCTCATACGTTAACCCTTTCATTCCCGGGATCATTCTTGTGAACCTCTTCTGGACCCTCTCCAATGCCAGCACATCCTTCCTTAGATACAGGGCCCAAAATTGTTCACAATATTCCAAATGCGGTCTGACTGATGCTTTATAAAGCCTCAGTCATACATCCTTGCTTTTATAATCTAGTCCTCTCGAAATGAATGCTAACATTGCATTTGCCTTCCTTACTACCAACTCAACCTGCAAGTTAACCATGAAGGAAGTCTGCACTCAGACTCCCAAGTCCCTTTGCACCTCTGATTTCTGAATTCACTCCCCATTTGGAAAACAGTATGCACCCTTACTGTTCTAGATGTACATTTTATGATCTAATGCTCCCTCCTGCAAATGTTCACAGCTAATAATTTGGACCCTTCCCTTCTCATTCCAGGCAGTCCTGAGTATGGCTCAAGATATGGGATTCACCACCAACTATAAGATTGACTTGAAGACGCTGGCGAGGTAGGTCTCTCTCTGAGCCACGGGACGCCAGTCAGGACACGTCTGGCTACTGGTTATCCTGGCTGGATTGTTCATTTGTTCCCTCTTGATAACTTGACCATCGCCAGCAGGAAGACTGCAGAATTTTCCCCTGGGAGGGGAACTGCGGTGCACATTCCGGTCACTGTTTAGTTTAAGAAGGCACGTGTGAATCTCCCTCTCACTAGCTCAGAATCTGGGCACAGGGAGGTTGTCCTCAACTTGGGGTTTGTGGATCAGGCACAGGAGGAGGACACACGGGTCTCGGCTCTGTCCTAATCACCCACCGAGCTGTGTGTTCACCCTCCACGGCGCTGGGGGAGGGAAGAGAATTCTGGAGATTCACCAGCCTCAGGAAGAAGATACTCCACTTCGTCTTAGTCCCTGATTCAGTGCCTTGGTTCCAATCTCCCAGCCTCCCAGTGTACCCCCTTCCCACCCTTCTCGGAATCTATCTCATAGAACGGTATAGGAACAGGCCCTTCAGCCCACAATGTCTGTGCCAACCATGGTGCCAATTCAAACTAATCTCATCTGCCTGCACATGGCCCATATCTCTCCATTCTCTGCCTGTTCATGTGCTTGTCTAAATGCCTCTTAATCGTTGCTATTGTATCTGTTTCCATCACCCGCCCTGGCAGCTTGTTCCAGGCACCCACCATTCACGGGGTATTGAGTTCAAGAGCCAAGAGGTAATGTTGCAGCTCTATAGAACTCTGGTTAGATCACACATGGAGTATTGTGTTCAGTTCTGGTCACCTCATTATAGGAAGGATGTGGAAGCTTTAGAGAGGGTGCAGAGGAGATTTACCAGGATGCTGCCTGGATTGGAGAGCATGTCTTATGAGGATAGGTTGAGTGAGCTGGGGCTTTTCTCTTTGGAGAGGAGGAGGATGAGAGGTGACTTGATAGAGGTGTACAAGATGATAAGAGGCATAGATCGAGTGGACAGTCAGAGACTTTTTCCCAGGGCGACAATGGCTAACACGAGGGGGCATAATTTTAAGGTGATTGGAGGAAGGTATAAGGGGGATGTCAGGGGTACGTCTTTTACACAGAGAGTGGTGGGTGCTTGGAACGCACTGCCGGCAGAGATTGTGGGGGCAGATACATTAGGGACATTTAAGAGACTCTCAGATAGCCACGTGAATGATAGAGAAATGGAGGGCTATGTGGGAGGGAAGGGTTAGATAGATCTTAGAGCAGGATAAAATGTCGGCACAACATTGTGGGCTGAAGGGCCTGTACTGTGTTGTAATGTTCTATGTTCTCTGTGTTGTAAAAAAAAACTTGCCTTGTAAATCTCTTTAAACTTTCTCCAGCTCACCTTAAAGCTATGTCCCCTAGTATTTCACGTTTTCACCCTGGGGAAAAATATTCCGGCACCTGCAGTCTCTTGTGTCTCCTGGGGGAAAAGGTCCTGACTGTCTACCCTATCTATGCCTCTCATGATTTTATAAACCTCTATCAGGTCTCCCCTCAGCCTCCGACGCTCCAGAGAAAACAACCCAAGTTTGTCCAACCTCTCCTTATAGGTAATACTCTGCAATCCAGGCAACATCCTGGTAAATCTCCTCTGCACCCTGTCCAAAGCCTCCACATCCTTCCTGTAAGGGGGCGATGAGAACTGCAGACAACACTCCAAGTGTGGCCCAACCAAAGTTCTCAATGGGATCACCTCCCATTCTGTAAACACCTGTGAGTGAACTCCTAGTTTGCCGAGCCAGTCCCCGGAAGACAACTGGTTCATCTTTGGAATCCACCTGTTCTCTGCTCCATATCCAACGCAGACACAACCTTCTGTCGAAATGCAGGCCAAAACTCTGCACAGCGCTCCAGCTATAGTCCAACCAATGGTCTGCTGACTTCCTGAAGAGAGCCATTGAGACAGCTTTTCATTGACTGTAAGCCCCTAATAATGTTCAGGTTCATTGTCATGGGCACACGTACCCAGGGTAGAAGTACCATGAAAATTAGCTTCTTTCAGCGCAGTATGTTACAAACATAAATTACATAAACTTAAATTAACATAAATTATACATGATTTAACACGACAAAATAAGTAAAACTAAACATAATCACATTAATGCAAGTTGAGGGAAATACAGTCCGAGGTAGAATTGGGGTTTTTCAGGTCAGTTCAGGAACCTGACGGTAGTGGGGAAGAAGCTGTTGTTGAACCTTGAGGTGTGGGTCTTCTCCTGTATCTCCTGCCTAATGGCAGCATCGAGAAGAGGGCACGGCCCAGATGGTGGGGGGTCCCCGATGATGGATGTCACCATCCTGAGACATCATCTGATGTAGGTGTCCTCTGGTGGGGAGAGCTGTACCTGTGATGGAACTGGCTGAGTCCACCGCTCTCTGTAGCCTCTTGCGTTCCTGTGCACTGGAGTCCCCACACCAGGCAGAATGCTTTCCGCCGTACATCTGGAGAAGTTTGTCAGAGTTTTCGATGATGTGACGAATCTCCTTAAACCTCTAAGAAAGTAGAACCGATGACGTGCCTTCTTCATGATTGCACCTATGTGCTGGGCCCAGGATGAGATGTTGACGCTCAGGAACTTGAAGCTGCTCACCCTCTCCAACGCAGACCCTTCAATGACGACTGGTGCTAGTTCACCTGCCTTCTCCTTCCGAAAGTCCACAATCAGTTCAAGCCCCTGAAAGTCAGGCATAAGATACAAATCCTCCTCTCCTTATGCAATAGACCCCTCACCCCAAGGACTGAATCCAGCTACATATTCCTTGACACCCACCTCCAACAAAGACCAGTCAACTCCAGTGTTGACTGTTTTAATTGATAACCCCTGTTCCTCGGCCAGCAATTCCAAATTTCCCCTGTGGCTCAGTGGGTTATGCTCTTGCCTCACAATCAGAAGATTGTGGGTTCACGACTTGCCCTGGAGATTTGGGTGTGATGCTTCAGTGCAGTCTGTGGACGCTGCCTCAAACCTGGGCCTTGTCTGGACATTGGCATGGTGTGGAGTCTGCACGCTCTCCCTGGGGGTTCACCCCACGTGCTCTCTGGTTTCCTCCTACATAGAGTAGACAGCCAGTATCTTTTTCCCAGGGTGGAAATGTCTAATACCAGAGGGCACGCATTTAAGGTGAGAGGGAGAAAGTTCAAAGGAGATGTGTGGGGCAAGTTTTTTTACACAGAGAGTGGTGGATGCCTGGAATGTGCAGCCAGGGGTGGGGGTGGAGGCAGATACGACAGAGGTGTTTGAGAGGCTCATAAACAGGCACATGGATGTGCAGAGAACGGAGGCATATGGACCATGTCCAGGCAGAAGTGATTAATTTAATCAGGTGCCATTAGGATTGGCCCTTGGTTTCTCAGAGAATTGGTTGGTGGGGGGTGGGTGGAAAGGGGAGAGTTAATGGGCATGTGAGAGAGAAATAAGTGGGAGAAAGTGATTGCCGGTATAGACTCAATGGGCGGAATGGCCTCCTGTGTTGTAAGGGGGATATGAAATTACAATGCAGGGGCCAGTATCAGAGTGTCTTTTGTGCATCTCTGTCAGTAAGTCCAGCTGTCCGTCACAGGGTGCGGCAGCTCTTGATTGGCTGCTCTGGGACGAGGGGGAGGAGGGCATTGGTCAGGGAGGGGGGTGGGGGGAGATCCGTAGACCCTCGCTGATGGCCGTGTCTCGACAGGTTCTGCATGATGGTGCGGAGGGGTTACCGAGACCCTCCCTACCACAACTGGATGCACGCCTTCTCCGTCACCCACTTCTGTTACCTCCTCTACAAGAACCTGCCGCTGCTAGACTATCTGCTGTAAGTAGCTTGAGGTAGGGAGGGTAACAGGGTGGGGGAGGCCGCAGCTGCAGGGACACAGCGAGGAGAGCTGCGGCGAGGGTTCGATCCCGGCCTCTGGTGCTGTCTGCGTGTGGAGTCTGCACGTTCTCCCTGTGACTGCGTGGGTTTCCCCCGGGTGCTCCGGTTTCCTCCCACATTCCAACGATGTGCTGGGTCGATGGGCCAATTAGCCACTGTAATTTGCCCCCCCTACTATGTAGGTGAGGGGTAGATTTCTGGGAATATGGGGAGAATAAAATGGGATTGGTAATTGGTTTATTATTGGCACATGTACGGAGATACAGTGAGCAGCTTTTGTTTGCGTGCCGTCCAGACAGATCAGTCCCTACAAAAGCACATAGAGGTAGTTAAAAGGAAAACAGAATGCAGAATAAGGTGTTCCAGTTACCGAGGAAGTGCAGTACAGGCAGACAATAAGGTGCAAGGGCCACGACAAGGTAGATTGTGAGGTCAAGTGTTCACCTTGTTGTACAAGAGGTCCATTCAAGAGTCTGACAACAGCGGGATAGAAGCTGTCCCTGAGCCTGGTGGTACGTGCTTTCAGGCTTTTGTATCTTCTGCCCGATGGGAGGGGGGAGAAGAGAGAATGACCGGGGTGGGAGGGGTCCTTGATTATGTTGGCTGCTTTCCCGAGGCATCGAGAAGTGTAGACAGTCCATGGAGGGATTGGTGTAGGATTGATGTAAATGGTTCAGCCCCGATTCTGTGGGCCGAAGGGCCTGATTACCTGCTCCTTGCCTCCGTGAGGCAGCAGGATGGAAGGGGAGGCTGGAATTGGGAGGAATCGTGGTGGGACGGGGCAGAGGAGAGAGGGTCAACTGGGATTGGGAGGGAGGGCAGCAAAGGCAAGAGTGGCCACTGGGAGTGTGGGTGAGGCAATGGAGAGTGAGGAGGACCTCTTGGAGGAAGGAATTGGGATGTTAGTGGGATGGGCAGGAAGAGGCAGTGACAACATCTGCCAAGGGTTGGGGAAGGAAAAGTCGGTCCCAATGAGTGAACGGGAAGGGGTGGGGTCCGCTGGAATGCTGTTGAGTGAGGATGGGATGGTCTGGATCACTGGTCCGGAACCTATGGTGAGGTGCGCCTGGTACAACATCTGGGATGTCCTGACAGGGAATGTTCTGAGACCCCCTTCTGCTGGTTCCTGCCGATCACACCCGCTGTCTTTCCTTTCCGTTCTCAGTGACCTTGAGATCCTCGCTTTGTTTGTCTCCTGTATGTGCCATGACCTGGATCACCGTGGGACCAACAACTCCTTTCAAGTGGCATCGGTGAGCACTGGCACAGGGTTGGTACCACGGTGGGGCTCACCCCAGCAGGAACCCCTGTCTCCCCCCCCCCCCCAGCCCGGGGAGGCACCGTCACAGGGAGGTTGCAGCACCCAGTGTCTTGAAGACATTACCAATGGCCTGGGTCCAATGGGTTCCCCGTGGCAACCGAGTCTCCCAGTAGATGCAGAGCAAGATCCCACAAACAGCAAGTGAGACAAAGGACTAGACAATTCACCTGGTGGTGGGTAAGGTCTCCTGTTGTGCTGCAGAACCTTTAGGGTGTATCTCCTTTTTCAAAGGAGGTCTCCTCGGTGATTACAACATTGCAATATTATGTAACTTCAGTATTCTGCAATTCCTACTATTTACAGTCAACAAATTACCACATGGTCAGCCTTATCCAGAACATACTTTGTGTTCTGAACACACCCTGTGGCGCCCACCGGTCCTGGAAAGCCCCCAGTGTATCCATGGATACTGCCTGCTCTTTCTCCAGGGACACAGGGATGTGGACGTAACCCCGGAACAGGGGCGGGCACTCGGCTCGGGCAGAAACCTCGAATGTACACCATGTGCACCGTCTACACAACGCACTGCGGTTACTCACCCAGGCTACTCTGACAGCACCTCCCAAACCCACTTCCTCTCCCACCCAGAAGGACAAGGGCAGTGGGTACAGGGGAACACCACCACCTGCAGGTTCCCCTCAAAGCCACACACCGACCCGACTTGGAAATATCTCGCCGTTCCTTCACCGTCACTGGGTCAAAATCCTGGAACACCCTCCCCAACAGCACCGTGGGAGCCCCTTCACCAGAAGGACTGCAGCGGGTCAAGAAGGGGACTCACCCCTACCTTCTCAGGGGGCAGCTAGGGATGGGCAATAAATGCTGAACCTTGCCAGCGATGCCCAGATAACTAATAATTGGACTTGTTTTATTACTGTCACTTGTACCGAGGTACAGTGAAAAACTTGTCTTGCATACCGATCGTACAGATCAATTCATTACACAGTGCATTGAGGTAATAGAATAGGAAAACAGAATGCAGAATAAAGTGTTACAGTTACAGAGAAAGTGCAGTGCAGGCAGACAATAAGGTGCAAGGCCATAACAAGGTAAATTGTGAGGTCAAGAGTCCATCTTATTGCACTTGGGAACCGTTCAATAGTCTAATAATGATGATCTAGTTATTAATCTCAAATAATGAATAATTTTTTAAAAACATGCAAGGGGTTTCCCAATCGAGTTAGTAAACAGTTCTGAGGATTGAATAGTTGGGATTTGTAGGAAGCTACCTCTTTAATCTGAATGTGTCTTATCTCACTCAACAGAAGTCGGTGTTGGCTGCATTGTACAGCTCGGAAGGATCAGTGATGGAGGTAATGAAAGGTGTTCTATCTCTCTGTTTCTACTCTCTCTAACTGGGACAGAATCGCCTTCCCCAGCTGGGAAGCCCGGGATTAGGCCGGGAATGGGAGAGAACCAGGTCAAGAGGTTAAGACTGAAACCATTGTGAACCCTTGGACATGATCTCAAATTCTCCAAAAGCAAACTGCTGGAGGAACTCAGTGGGTCAGGCAGCATTGTTGGTTGGAAAGGGATGATGGACATTTCGGGGCGAGACCCTGCATCAGGGCTGAGAGGGGAGATGGTCGGTATACAGAGGTGAGGGGGAGGGGTGAGGCAGGGGCTGGCAGGTGAGAGGTGGAACCAGGTGAGGTGGGGGATGATGGGCAGGTGGGACAGGGCTGGTGGGGGGAGGGATGTAAACAATGAACAGAGAGACAAACCCTGGGCGGACAGGTGGGAGTGGGAAGGGAACATGGGGGTGGGGAGGGTAAGGGGGGGGGTTGGTGAGTGGATCACCTGAAGTTGGAGAATTCACTGTTCATGCCATTGGGTTGTAGACTCCCCAGGGGTAATATGAGATGTAAGTTGGTTTATTATTGTCACTTGTACCGAGGTACAGTGAAAAACTTGTCTTGCATACTGATCGTACAGATCAATTAATTACAATGGTGCATCGAGGTAGTACAAGGGAAAACAATGACAGAATGCAGAATAAAGTGTTACAGTCACAGAGAAAGTGCAGTGCAGGCAGACAATAAGGTGCAAGGCCATAACGAGGTAGATTGTGAGGTCAAGAGTCCGTTTTATTGTACAAGGGAACTGTTCAATAGTCTTATAACAGCGGGATAGAAGCTGTCCTTGAGCCTGGTGGTACGTGCTTTCAGGCTTTTGTATCTTCTACCCGATGGGAGGGGGGAGAAGAGAGAATGTCCAGGGTGGGTGGGGTCTTCGATTATGTTTTTAAGATAAGATTTTTAAGATATCTTTAATTGTCGCATGTACATCGAAACACACAGTGAGATGCATCTTTTGCATAGTGTTCTGGGGGCAGCCCGCAAGTGTCGCCACGCTTCCGGCGCCAGCATAGCATGCCCACAACTTCCTAACCCGTACGTCTTTGGAATGTGGGAGGAAACCGGAGCACCCGGATGAAACCCACACAGACACGGGGAGAACGTACAAACTCCTGACAGACGGCGGCAGGAATTGAACCCAGGTCACTGGCGCTGTAATAGCATTACGCTAACCGCTACACTAGGGTACCTGTTGACTGCTTTCCTGAGGCAGCAGGAAGTGTAGACAGAGTCCATGGAGGAGAGGCTGGTGTCCGTGATGCGCTGAGCTGTGTCCACAACTCTCTGCAGTTTCTTACGGTCCTGAGCAGAGCAGTTGCTGTACCAAGCCGGGGTGCATCGGGATAGGATGCTTTCTATGGTACAAGGATAAAAATTGATGAGAGTCGACAGGGACGTGACAAATATTGTTCCCCTAGCTTGCCTTGGGCCTTACCCTGGCAGTGGGGAAAGCCGAGGATGGACGGGTTGGTGTGGGAATGGGAAGGGGAGCTGAGATGGCATGTGACCGGGAGCTCAGGACGGTCACTGCAGACGGAGCATCAGTGCTCTGCGGAACGGTCGCCCAGTCTGCACTTGGTCTCGCCCATGTAGAGGAGGCCACAGACCGGGGGCACCGGGTGCAGGAGGGGAGGTCGGAGGAGGATCTGCCGCACCTGGGAAGAGCTGTTGAGGTTCCTGGATGGTGGTGAGGGGGGGGGGGGGGGTGAAGGGGCAGGTGTCGCACCTCCTGCGGTTGCAGGGGCAAGCGCCAGGGGTCAGGGAGGAGTGGGTGGGAATGGACGAGCAAGTGAGGAGTCACGGAGGGAGTGGTCCCAGCGGAAAGGGGTGGGGAGGGGATTATGTGGCTGGTGGTGGAATCCCGTTAGAGATGGTGGAGGTGACCATCCCTCTCACCTCTTTATACTGGCTATTCCACACCAACCCCCCCCCCCCCACACACACACACTCTCAGTCCTGATGCAGGGTCTCAACCCGAAACGTCAACCAACCCCCTGCCTCCACAGGACTCGAGGGACTGAGTTATGGAGAGAGGTTGAGCAGGCTGGGAATGTGGGAGACTGAGGGGTGATCTTAGAGGCGTATAAAATCATGAGGGGCATAGATAGGGTGAATGGTCACAGTATTTTTCCCAGGGTTGGGAAATCAAGAACTAGAGGGCATGGGTTTAAGGTGAGAGGGGAGAGATTTAATAGGAACCTGAGGGGCAACTTTCTCACCCAGAGGGTGGTCAGTGTATGGAACAAGCTGCCAGAGGAAGTGGTTGAGGCAGGGACATTAACAACATTTAAAAGACATTTGGACAGGTACATGGATGGGAAACACAGGTAAATGGGACTGGCTTAGATGGGCATCTTGGTTGGCATGGACCAGTTGGGCTGAAGGGCCTGTTTCCGGGCTGTAGGACTCTGTGACCCTCTGAGTTGCCCCAGCAGTTCAATTTTTGCTCCAGCTTCCATCCTCTGGAGTCTCTTGTATCTCCAGCTCAGATTCTGCACACCGGCCCCTCCCACTCCACACTGTCACTTCCAAACGTCAGCCCACAGCGGGAGCAGCAGCTTAACCGCGCGGTGGGGGGGGGGGGGGGGGGGGGGGGGGGCGGGGGTGGGGGGAGGCTGTTGTATCCTGGCCAATACTGCCATCCTGTGACCTTGTTGGGAACTGCAGGAGTCTGGGACGTGAATGCGCTCATGGGTGCATCAGGCTCTGTAGTTGGATTTTCACTGGGCTGGGAGGGGGAGTATAGGGGACCATCCCTGTGTCAACCTAGCACTACCTTATGTTTGTTCTTCATCAAGAGACAAACTTTGCGTGGGTTTAACATCTGAACATTTTATTAACCAACACGGAGTGGCTTGCGTTCCCCCTCTTTTTACAGCCACTTCCTCTTCTCTCGTGTGACCCCTTGCATTGCCTACTGGGAACTGTAGTTCTTTATTATAACACACAATAACACATCTTTCCCCCTTTAAAGAAAAACAAACACAATACTTTGTCCTTATAAACCTGCCAAGAACCCTTGTCCACTCAGCAGCTTTCAATCAGTCTCTGAGGTGGTTTAATGGTCCTTTTTGGTCTGGGACTTGCTTTCGCAGGTGTGTTGCATTTGCTGCGTTACCGTTGGTGTTTTCCTGGGAACTCTCAGCCTCTCACCTGAATCTCTCTCGGCGAATCCGGTGACTGCTGCACTTCAGGAACAATGTGCTCCCTCGCCATGCCGGCCAGCCTTTTCTCCGTCTTTTTACAGCTTTTCTTTCGTACTCACTGAGTCTCTCGATTGCACTCAGTATTCATCTGCTCTCCCTGTTCAGACCTCACACCAACTTCTGACACCACGTTATGTTTGTTCTTCATCAAGAGACAAACTTCGTGTGGGTTTAACATCTGAACATTTTATTAACCAACACCAGCCTGGCTTGCTTTCCCTCCCTTTTTACAGCCACTTCCTCTTCTCTCGTGTGACCCCTTGCATTGCCTACTGGGAACTGTAGTTCTTTATTATAACTATATAATAACACATAGGGGACCATTCCTGTGTCAACCTAACACCCTCCACCCCCCGCCAACCCATAGATAATTCAATCCTTCCATTATTTGGGAGGTAAAACATAAGGGAAAAATACACAGTTAACGGCATTAATGCTCAAGAGCGTTGATGTACAGAAGACTGTCGGGGTCCGAGTCCATAGTGTGTGGAATGGGCTGCCAGAAACGGTGGTGGAGGCTGATACGATAGGGTCTTTCAAGAGACTGTTAGATAGGTACATGGAGCTGAGTAAAATAGAGGGCTATGGGTAAGCCTAGTAATTTCTAGGGACATGTTCGGCACAGCTTTGTGGGCCGAAGGGCCTGAATTGTGCTGTAGTTTTTCTATGTTCTATGAAAGTGGCTGCTCAAGTAGATAGGGTGGCCAAGAAGGGGTATGACATGCTTGCCTTCATCGGTCAGAGCACTGAGGTGTAAGGAAGTCACGTTGCAGCTGTATAAAACTTTGGTTAGGCCGCACTTGGACAATTGTGTGCAGTTCTGGTTGCCCCATTACAGGAAGGATGTGGAGGCTTTGGAGAGGGTGCAGAAGAGGTTCACCAGGATGCTGCCTGGATTAGAGGGTATGAGCTATAAGGAGAGGTTGGACAAACTTGGGTTGTTTTCTCTGCAGTGTCAGAGGCTGAGGGGAGACCTGATAGAAGTTTATAAAATTATCAGAGGCACAGATAGGGTAGACAGTCAGTCTTTTTCCCAGGGTAGAAATGTCAAGTACAAGAGGGCATGCAGTTAAGGTGAGAGGGGGAAAGTTTAAAGGAAATGTGCGGGGCAAGTTTTTTACTCAGAGAGTGGTGGGTGCCTGGAACGGGCTGCCAGGGGTGGTGGTGGAGGCAGATACGATAGAGGGGTTTTATGGGGCTGTTGGATAGACACATGAATATGGAGGGATGTGGATCACGTGCAGGTAGAAGCGATTTAGTTTAATCCAGCATCGTGTTTAGCACAGACATGGTGGGCCGAAGGGTCTCTTCCTGTGCTGTACTGATCTGTGTTGTGTTGCTGGACCTGTGTCCAGTCCTCCAGTGACCATCCAGCTCTCCAACCCTCGTAACACAATTACAGTTGGACTCTGCAACAGGATATCGACAGGTTGGGTCAGTTGGTGAAAAGTTGTCAAGTGGAGTTTAATGTGGGGAAGTGTGAGGTCATGATCTTCGGTGAGAGGAATCCAAAGGTGGGCTGTCATCTAAATGGAGAGAGACCGGGAGAGTGAAGTTCAGAAGGATCTGGGTGTTCTGGTGCACGAATCACACAACGTGCATTAACTTGCAGGTGCAGCAGGCATTTAGGAAGGGAAGTGATACTTGACCATTATTTCAGAAGGGTTGGAGCTTGGAAATAGGGAAGTGTTGTTGCGTTTGAGACCACACCTGGGGCACAGGGCATGGTTTTACAGCAGCAACAAAAATTTCTTCTGGCCAAACAGTTTGAAGGCTGGGTAAACGTAATGGGGCCCAAATCAACCCACCCACTGATAGAATGGGTGAACAGGATCCAAGGGCCGAATGGCCTCTCTGTTCCTTGGGAGCTGGAGACATCCGGAGCAGTGTCAGCCATAGGGGAATGGGACCGAGGGCTGGCATGGACTCGGTGGGCCGAAGGGCCTCCTTCGGTGTCGGAAAGGGGGAAAGCCAGTGTGGGAAGAGGGTGCGAGTTAGGACGTTGTGTCGACCAGTGGGGAGTGGTGCGGTGGGGGAGGTGGTTTGAGGGGTCCACTGAATGGTCCAGCTCATTCACGAGGTTCACCTTCTTTCTCCCCACAGAGGCACCACTTTGCTCAGGCCATTGCCATTCTAAACAGTGAGGGCTGCAACATCTTTGAGTCGTTCTCTCGGAAGGTGAGTGTAGTCGGTAACTGGTTTATTATTGTCAAATGTACCGAGGTACAGTGAAAAACTTCGTGTTGCCTGCCATCCATACAGATCATTTCATCGCATCGAGGGAGTACAAGTGAAGAGCAATAACAGAATGCAAGATATAAAAGATTTCTTTATTAGTCACATGTACATCGAAACACACAGTGAAATGCATCTTTTGCGGAGAGTGTTCTGGGGGCAGCCCTCAAGTGTCACCGCGCTTCCGGCGCCAACATAGCACGCCCACAACTTCCTAACCCGTATGTCTTTGGAATGTGGGAGGAAACCGGAGCACCCGGAGGAAACCCACGCAGTCACAGGGAGAACGTACAAACTCCTTACAGACAGCGGCCGGAATTGAACCCGGGTCGCTGGCGCTGTAATAGCGTTATGCTAACCGCTACACTACCATGCCTGCCCTATCGTGTTACAGTTACAAAGTACAATGCAGGCAGACAATAAGGTGCAAGGGCCATGATGAGGTAGACTGAGAGATCAAGAATTCAAGGTCGTAGAGTCATACAGCACGGAAACAGGCCCTTCGGCCCAACTCATCCATGCTGACCAAGATGCCCATCTAAGCTAGTCCCATTTGGCCCATATCCCTCTAAACCTTTCCTATCCATGTACCTGTCAAAGTGTCTTTTAAATATTGTTAATGTACCTGTCTCAACCACTTCCTCTGGCAGCTTGGTCCATACACCCACCACCCTCTGTGTGAAGAAGTTGCCCCTCAGGTTCCAATTAAATCTCCCCCCCCCCCCCCCCCCCCACCCTTAAACCTGTGCCCTCTAGTTCTTGATTCCCCAACCCTGGGAAAAAGACTGTGTGCGTTCACCCTATCTCTGCCGCTCATGATTTTATACACCTCTATAAGGTCACCCCTCGTTCTCCTACACTCCAATGAATGAAGTCCTAATGTGCTCAACTTCTCTCCATAACTCAGTCCCTCGAGTCCCGGCAACATCATCGTAAATCTCCTCTGCACTCTTTCCAGCTCAATGGCATCTTTCCTATAGCAGGGTGACCAAAACTGAACACAATATTCCAAATGCTGCCTCACCAGGGTCTGTACAACTGCACCATAACGTCCCAACTCCTGTACTCGATGATCTGACCGGTAAAGGCCACCCTGCCAAAATCTGCCTTCACTGGTCCGTGCTGACCATCAGACACCCAGTTACACCAGTCCCATTTTATTCTCCCCACGTTCCCATCAACTCCCCCCAGTCTCTACCCCTCACCCACACACTGGGGGCAATTTACAGCAGCCAATTAACCCACCGACCCACACGTCATTGGGATGTGGGAGGAAACTGGAGCACCCGGGGGGAATCCAACTGTCACAGGGAGAACATGCAAACTCCACACAATCAGCACCAGAGGTCTAACTCTCCTAGTGTCTGTCCCATCCTTATCCTACCCCTGTCTGTCCCATCCCAGTGTCCGTCCCTTTGGTATTGGTTTATTATTGTCACTTGTACCGAGGTACAGTGAAAAACTTGTCTTACAAACTGATCGTACAGATCAATTCATTACACAGTGCAGTTACATTGAGTTAGTACAGAGTGCATTGAGGTAGTACAGGTTAAAAACAATAACAGTACAGAGTAAAGTGTCACAGCTACAGAGAAAGTGCAGTGCAATAAGGTGCAAGGTCACAACAAGGTAGATCATGAAGTCAGAGTCCATCTCATTGTATAAGGGAACCGTTCAATAGTCTCATCACAGTGGGGTAGAAGCTGTCCTTAAGCCTACCCCTGTCCTATCCCAGGGTCCGTCCCATCCTTATCCTACCCCTGTCCATCCCATCCCATCCCATCCCAGTGTCCGTCCTATCCCAGCGACTTCGTGCTGAGAGCTCCTAATCGCTTCTGTTCCTCTGCACAGGACTACCAGAAAATGCTGGACTTGATACGGGAGATTATCCTGGCGACCGACATGGCTCACCACATCGAGATCTTTCCCGAACTGCAGGAAATGGTTAAAGGTACTGGGCTCGTCCACCTATCGCTGTATCCATCACCTCTCAGGCTAACGGAAGCTCACCCCAAGCCTGAGGTTCAGAAGGTCCTGGTTATAACCGGCCACTTCCACCCACTGCCCGGTCCAGGGATATTTTCCAATGGCCTGGACCTGTGCCCTTCAACATTGAAGGGAAATGGGTGTCAGGGGCAGGTCTGACACTTTTTTTTGTAATATAAACATTTATTAGCTAAAAGCACTACAAAAGAACAACCAGTGTAAAAAATACTACAACCAATACAGAAAAGAGAAGAAAACAAACTAAGCACCTACATAACTACCGCAATAACGCTAACACCCGTTGAACGCACACGCAACACTTCAGAGAAGAATCGCATTCTCACCGTCTACGACAGGCGCTATCCCCTAAGGGGCCCATCGAGTGCAGAACTCACCCAGGGTGCCTGCGGATACCGCATGCTCCCTTGCAGGTCTGACACTGACACCCTGCCCTCAGTGTCCTTGAACTGTCCCAATGAACCACCGAGTGGTTTGTTGGATTATGATGTGAGGCTGACTTGGCCAGTTTAATGGTAAACACTTTACTAGTGAGTCACCAGACAGCTAAGTCAGCAAACCCGACTCCCTAAAAGGATGTCTTTCTTTGTCCAACTTTCCAAACTTTCCACCCCAAGACTAGATTTTATTGCAGATTTATTGAATTAACTGAATCTTAATTCCCCAGTTGCTTTGGTGGGATTTGAACTCCTGTCTGTGGGTTAATAGAACATGGAACATAGGACACAGCACAGGAACAGGCCCTTCGGCCCACAATGTCTGCACTGAACATGATGCCAAATTAACCTAACAGCCTCTTAACACCACTATTGTATCTGCTTCCACCACCAGCCCTGGTAGCCTGTTCTAGGCACCCACCACTCTCTGTGCAAAAACACTTGCCCCACACATCTCCTTTAAACTTTCCCTCTCACCTTAAATGCATGTCCTCTAGTTTTTGATATTTCTATCCTGGGGAGAAAATTCTGACTGTCTACCCTATCTGTGCCTCTGATAATTTTATAAACCTCTATCAGGTCTCCCCTCAGCCTCCAACACTTCAGAGAAAACAACCCAAGTTTGTCCAACCTCCCCTTATCGCTCATGCCCTCTAATCCAGGCAGCATCCTGGTGAACCTCTTCTGCACCCTCTCCAAAGGCTCCACATCCCTCCTGTAACAGGGTGACCAGAACTGAACAGAACACTCCAAGTGCAGCTGCTAGTTCAGGCCTCTGAACCACTGGCCTGGTAGAGTAGCCACCAGTATATTCTCCTCCTTTGTAGAACAGCACAGCACAGAACAGGCCCTTCGGCCCACAATGTTGTGCCGACATAGCTAATCCCTCCTACCTACAGAATGCCCACATCCCTCCATTTTCCTCTCATTCATGTGCCCATCCAAGCCTCTCTTAAAAGCCCCCAATGAACTTGCCTCCCCACCCTATCAGGCAACGCATTCCAGGCATCCACCACTCTCTGAGTAAAAAAAAAAGTACCCCTCACGTCTGTTCTGAACCTACCCCCTCTCAACTTAAATGCATGCCCTCTGGTATTGGATCGCTCAATTATGGGAAAAAGACATTGCTTGTCCACCCTATCTATGCCCCTCATAATTTGATACACTTCCAACAGATCACCCCTCAGCCTCCACCGCTCCAGAGAAAAGAGCCCAAGTTTGTCCAGCCTCTCCTGATAGCACATGCCCTCTAATCCAGGCAGCGTCCTGGTAAACCTCCTCTGCACCCTCTCTAAAGCCTCGACATCCTTCCTAAAGTGAGGTGACCAGAATTGCATGCATTACTCTATATGTGGCCTAACCAGACTTCTATAGAGATGCATCGTAACTTCTTGACTCCTGTACTCAGTACCCCGATTAATAAATGCAAGCATTCCATAAGCCGCCTTAACCACCCTGTCTACCTGTGTAGCCACTTTCAATGAGCCATGGCCACACCCCAATGTCTCTCTGCTCTTCAACACTGTTAAGGGTCTTGCCCTTCAGAATGTACTGCCTCTTGACGTTAGTCCCACCAAGGTGAAACACCTCGCATTTATCCAGGTTAAACTCCATCTGCCATTTCTCTGCCCACATCTGCAGCTGATCTATATCACACTGTATCCGTCGCCAGTCTTCTACACTATTCACAACTCCACCATTGTCGTCTGTGTGTAGCATCTGGCCTTATGAGTATGGTACTGAGGGAGTGCTGCACCGCCAGAGATACTGTCCTTTGGTTGAGGTGTTAAACCCACAAATCAGTCTCCCCACTCAGTGAGGCAGAAAAGAAATGATCCTGCTTCAAAGAAGTGGCAAGTTCTGAGAGCCATACAGCATGGAAAGAGGCCCTTCAGCTCAACTCGTCTATACCCATCACATTACCTCTCTAAACTAGTCCCATTTGTTTGCATTTGGCCCATTGCCCTCTAAACCTTTCCTGTCCAAATGTTTCTCAAGCACTGTGATTGTACCTTGGCAGCTCGTTCCATACACCCAACACCCTCTGTGTGAAAACATTGCCCCTCAGATCCCCTTTAAATCTTCCCCCTCTCACCTTAAACCTATGCCCTCTAATTTTAGACTCCCCTACCCCGGGGAAAGGACAGTGACCATCCACCTTATCTACACACTTCTCATTTTATAAACCTCCATAAGGTTCACCCCTCAGCCTCTTTTGCTCCAGGAAAACAGTCCCAGCCTATCCAGTTTCTCCGTATCACTCAAGCCCTCCAGTCCCGGCAACATCCTTGTGAAACTTTTCTGCAATCTCCCTAGCTTAATGAAATCCCATTTGACCCCACCCAGACAGGATATTGGTCTTTGGTTTGCGGGATCTTGCTTTTTTTGGCTGTGTTTTTTTTCAATCAAAAAATAGATTGGCTGTTGCTTTTTCCACAACACACCAGTGTTCACGTCTCAAGGGCTGGAAAAAAACAGGAGTCTTTTCCTTTCGATGGAAATTAATGGAATTTTGGGAATCACCCACCCAAACGCTTCCCATCCCACTGGCCTGCCTGAAGTCAAAGTCAAAGTCGAGTTTATTGTCAGATGCACAAGTCCATGTGTGCACAGGTGCAATGAAAAACTCACTTGCAGCAGCATCACAGGCACAGAGCGTCAGATAAGCAGCGTTCACAAGAAAAACATAAACATAAATTATACACAATTTTTACAAGAAAGAACACAATTAGAACAAAAAAAGTCCATTTTAGTGCAAAGTGGTCACAGTGTTGTAAACTGTAGTGATTAGGGTTGTGCCGGTTGCTTCAAGAACCGAATGGTTGAAGGGAAGTAGCTGTTCCTGAACCTGGTGGTGTGGGACTTCAGGCTTCTGTACCTCCTGCCCAATGGGGGCTGCGAGAAGATGGCACGGCCCGGATGGTGGGGATCTTTGATGATGGATGTTGCCGCCTTGAGGCAGCGCCTCCTGTAGATACTCCCGATGGTGGGGAGGGATGTGCCCGTGATGTATTGGGCAGAGTCCACTACTCTCTGCAGCTTCTTACGTTCCTGCGCATTCAAATTGCCGTCCCAGACCGTGATGCAACCAGTCAGGATACTTCCAGCAGTACATCTGTAGGTCTGCCCCATTCCCACCCACTCCCTCCTGGTTTGAAGCAGGATATTTTTACAAACCTCTTGTGTTTCGCGGCAGCTTACGATAAAGAGAACTATAACCACCACAATCTCCTCCTGTACCTGATGATGACAACCTGTGACCTCAATGACCAGACCAAAGGATGGAAGACCACTATAAAAACAGCGGTGAGTGACCTCGGAGGTGAGTCTGGGGCAACACCGTCCATTCAGCAGCAACGGCATCACTGACTTGCATTTACATAGCACCTTCCATGAAGTACTGCATGGTAGGCTTCCATTGACAAGGTCCCACATGGTAGGCTGTTCCGGAAGATTAGATCACATGGGATCCAGGGCGAGCTAGCCAATTGGATACAAAACTCCACCCCTTATTTTTCTTCCCCTCCCCCCCCCTTTGTCTTCCCATATTCCTGTGGCTCCCTCCCCCGCCTCGATGACCTGCCCATCTCCTCTCCTCCCCTCCCCCATCCTTTATTCCCCTCTCCTACCGGATTCCTGCTCCTTCAGCCCTTGGCCTCTTCTACCCATCACCTCTCAGCTTATTACATCTTCTTCCCCCCCCCCCACCCACCTACCTTCCCCCTCTCACCTGGACTCACCTGTCCCCTGCCTGCGTGTGCTCCTCCCCCTCCCCCCACCTTCTTATTCTGGCTTCTGCCCTCTTCCTCTCCAGTCCTGATGAAGGATCTCGGCCCGAAATGTCGACTGTTTATTTCCCTCCACGGATGCTGCCTGACCTGCTGAGTCCCTCCAGCACTTAAGGTTGAAGATACATATACATCGAAACACACAGTGAAATGCATCTTTCTGCGCAGTGTTCTGGGGGGCAACCCGCAAGTGTCGCCACGCTTCCGGCGCCAACATAATATGCCCACAACTTCCTAACCCGTACGTCTTTTGGAATGTGGGAGGAAACCGGAGCACCTGGAAGAAACCCACACAGACACGGGGAGAACGTACAAACTCCTTACAGACAGCGGCCGGATTTGAACCCGGGTCGCTGGCGCTGTAAAGCGTTACGCTAACCGCTACACTACCGTGCCTGTCTTTTGTGTATTGCTCCAGATTCCAGCATCTGCAGAATCTCTTGTGTCTCTGGATACAAAATTGGCTTGGTGGTAGGAGTCCAAAGAGTAGAGGGTAGTTTTTCAGACTGGAGGCCTGTGACCAGTGGTGTGCCACAGGGATCGGTGCTGGGTCCCCTGTTGCTAGTAATAATTTGGATGAAAATGTAGGTGGCAGGGTTAGTAAGTCTGCAGAAGCCACCAAGATCGGTGGTATCATGAACAGTGAGGAAGGTGATCTTAGATTACAACGGGATCTTGATGAACTGGGTCAGTGGGCAGAGGAACGGCAGATGGTGTTCAATTCATGCGAGGTGTTGCAGTTTGGTAAGACAAACCAGGGCAGGACTTGCACAGTAAATGATGGGGCCCAGGGGAGTGTTGTAGAACAGAGGGAGCCAGGGGTGCAGGGACATGTTGCCTTGAAAGTGGTGACACAGGTAGACAGGGTGGTGAAGGTTTTTGGCCGACTGGCCTTTATTGGTCAGGATATTGAGTACAGGAGTTGGGACGTCATGTTACAACTGTACAAGATGTTGGTAAGGCCACATTGGTATTGGTATTGGTTTATTATTGTCACTTGTACTGAGGTACAGTGAAAAACTTGTCTTGCATACCGATCGTACAGATCAATTCATTACACCTTGCAGTTACATTGAGTTAGTACAGAGTGCATTGATATAGTACAGGTAAAAACAATAACAGTACAGAGTAAAGTGTCACAGCTACAGAGAAAGTGCAGTGCAATAAGGTGCAAGGTCACAACAAGGTAGATCGTGAGGTCAGAGTCCATCTCATTGTATAAGGGAACTGTTCAATAGTTTTATCACAGTGGGGTAGAAGCTGTCCTTAAGTCTGGTGCCTTCAGGCTCCTGTATCTTCTACCGGACGGAGTACAGTGTACAGTTCTGGTCACCCTGCTGTAGGAAGGATGTCATTAAACTGGAAAGGGTGCAAATAAGATTTATGAAGGTGTTACTGGGACTGGAGGGCTTGAGTTGTAAGGAGAGGCCGGATAGGCTGGGACTGTTTTCCCTGAAGCATAGGAGGCTGAGGGGCTTAAATGCTGCCTTCTAGTCCTTGAGAATCTAATGAAAATATCTTCTTTCTATTTCCCCTCTCTGAACCAATTCTGATCTCCCACACCTCTCTGCTCCAAGGAGAACAACCCCAGTTTCTCTAGTCCAAACTTGGAGCTGAATTCCTTTGTTTCTTGAACTATTTCCACGAAATGTCTCAGATGATGCAATTGCACCACTTCCTCTGGCAGCTTGTTCAATATACCCACCAGCCTCTGTGTGGAAAAAGTTGTCTCTCACGTCCTGTTCTCCCCTCTCACCTGAAACCTCTGCCCTCTAGTTTTAGAACCCCCCCCCCCACCCTGGGTAAAAGGACTGTGACCATCCACCTATCTATGCCCCTCATTTTCGAAACACCTGTGAGGTCACCTCTCAGCTTCCTTCGCTCCAGTATATCCAACTAACCCAACAACCTGCACGTCTTTGGGATGTGGGAGGAAACCGGAACACCCGGGGGAAACTCACGCGGTCACAAGGAGAAGGTGCAAACTCCACACAGACAGCGCCAGAGGCCAGGATCGAACCTGGGTCTCTGGAGCTGTGAGGCAGCGGCTCTACCTGCTGTACACTGTGCTGCTCAGATATACAATACGTGAGAAATGGCTCAGTGAACATATTGTGGTGTTGCTAACGCTCCAATATATACTCCAATAATACTTGTTGTTTACCCTCCTTCCTTGGAGTCCCCTCAAATTATCCTTTTCTTTTTCCCTAGGAGCTGATTTATAAGGAATTCTTTTCACAAGGAGATTTGGTGAGTCAACATTGGAAAATGTTAATTTTTCCTCTCAGGTTGGTTAATTGGTTTATTATTGTCACTTGTACCGAGGTACAGTGAAAAATACCCTTCATACAGATCATTTCATTACCCAGTGCATCGAGGTAGTACAAAGTAAAACAATAACAGAATGCAGAATAAAGTGTTACAGTTACAGAGAAAGTGCAGAGCAGGCAGACAATAAGGTGCAAGACCATAACGAGGTAGATTGTGAGGTCAAAAGTCCATCTCAACGTATAAGGGAACCTTTCAATAGTCTTATCACCGTGGGATAGAAGCTGTCCTTGAGCCTGGTGGTACGTGCCCTCAGGCTCCCGTATCTTCTGCCCAATGGGAGAGGGGAGAATAGAGAATGTCCGGGGTGGGTGGGGTCTTTGATTATGTTGGCTGCTTTACCGAGGCAGTGAGAAGTGTAGACAGAGTCCATGGAGGGGAGGCTGGTTTCTGTGATGCGCTGGGCTGTGTCCACAACTCTCTGCAGTTTCTTGTGGTCACAGGCAGAGCAGTTGCCGTACCAAGCCGCGATGCATCCAGATAGGATGCTTTCTATGGTGCATTGATAAAAATTGGTGAGGTCAAAGGGGTAATCAAGTGTTTAGTGTTTTTTTTGTAGTCCTGATGTTCAGATTGGGAAATGCTTTGTCAAGTCAGGTTTATTGTCATGTGCACAAGTACGGTGAGGTACAGGTACAATGAAAAACTTGTAGCAGCATCACAGGCACGTAGGTACAGACATAAATTGTATATAAACCAGGCAACTATTGAGACTCGTTCGAACTACACCGGGATATGGTGAGAATTATGAATCTTGAAGCAGGAATTTTCATTAAATCCAGCACTTATATGCAATTGTGTAGTCTTGTAAAACAGACCAAGAGTTATCTGGAGGTATTAGTCGGCAGGACGCATCAGTGCGGTTAGTCCAGGCAGCCAAAGCTCGGTTCAATAGTCTGACCTCAAGAATCATCTCAAAAAAACGGGAGAGGTGGAGAGGTTTCAGGAGACCTTGAGGGACTGAGTTATAGGGAGAGGTTGGGCAGGCTAGGACTTTATTCCTTGAAGTGTAGGAGACTGAGGGGTGACCTTATAGAGGTGTATAAAGTCATGAGGGGCATGGATAGGGTGAATGCGTTCAGTCTTTTTCCCAGGGTTGGGGAATCAAAAACTAGAGGGCACAGGTTTAAGGTGAGAGGGGAGAGATTTAATAGGAACTTGAGGGGCAACTTCTTCACACAGAGGGTGGTCCGTATGTGGAACGAGCTGCCAGAGGAAGTGGTTGAGGCAGGTACAATAGCAACATTTAAAAGGCACTTGGACAGGTACATGGATAGGAAAAGTTTTGAGGGATATGGGCCAAACGCAGGCAAATGGACTGGCTTAGATGGGAATCTTATTCAGCATGGACGAGTTGGACCGAAGGGCCTGTTTCTGTGCTGTATGACTCTATGACTCCAGATCTGAGGCCTGTGCATGTGGACAGATGTGGAACTGATGTCAGCCAAGCGCCACGGTGATGGGTGAACAGTGGGAGTTAAGGAACAGGGCAGCAGAGTTCGGGATGAGCTAGGTTTGTGGAGCACGGAGTGGCGGGATGCAGTTGACAGAGGCACGGATGAAGGTCTCTGCAGTGGATAAGCCAAGGATACCTTGGGTCAAACTTGGGTTGTTTTCCCTGGAGCGTCGGAGGCTGAGGGGAGACCTGATAGAGGTTTCTAAAATTACGAGCGGCACAGATAGAGTAGACAGTCAAGAGTCTTTTTCCCAGGGTGAAAATGTCAAATACTAAAGGGCATGCATTTAATATGAGAGGGGGGAAAGTTTAAAGATGTGCGGGGCACGTTTTTTCCACACAGGTGCCTGGAACGGGCTGCTGGGGATGGTGGTGGGAGCAGGTACGATAAGAGGCTTTAGATAGACACATGAATGTGCAGGGAGTGGAGGGATGTGGATCACGTGCAGGCAGAAGAGATTTAGTTTAATTCGGCATCATGTTCGGCACAGACATGGTGGGCGGAAGGGCCTGTTCCTGTGCTGTGCTGTTCTGTTCTATGGTGTCAACGCCATGGGAGGTGAAATAGGTGGGTGTGGGAAAGGCCTGACTCTGTGGTCAGTGCTTCCTCTCGCAGTCGAATAGCAACAAGAGCAGTCGGGCCAAGACTGTGCTCCTGATTCCACATGGACCTCTGACCTCTTCCTTTCATGTCCTGTTTGCAGGAGAAGGCAATGGGGAACCATCCCCTTGAGATGATGGATCGAGAGAAGGCGTATGTTCCCGATCTCCAGATCAACTTCATGGAACATATTTGCATGCCAACTTACAAGTAAGATCATCCATCCTCTCCCGCAGCAGGTCACCATTAACCAGCGTCAGCGGTTGGTCAACAGCGAGACTTCCGTGCCCCACCCCACCACCAATGGCAGAACTGAGGTCAAATGATGGGCACATTGGCTGCTTTTGGTCACTCTCCAAAGAGGAGACAGATGGGAGTCTAAGGCACCAGAACTCCTCAACCCATGTCCCTTGACAACCACTCCCTGAACACCAGATATAATTCAGGCAGAGGGATCTTGGCTCCCTGAAAGAGGCAACACAAGTGGTAAAGAAGTCGTATGGCATACAGTGGGCCGAACGCGGGCAACTGGGACTGGCAGGGAGTATGCTGTGGTCAGCATGGACCAGTAGGGCCGAAGGGCCTGCCTCCGTGCTGTATTACTCTATGACTTTATGACTTGCCTTCATCGGTCGGGGCATTGAGTATAAAGGTCGGGAAGTCACATTGCAGCTGTGCAAAACTGGTCAGGCCGCACTTGGAGTATTGTGTGTAGTTCTGGTCGCCTCATCACAGGAAGGATGTGGAGACTTTGGAGAGGGTGCAGAAGAGGTTCACCAGGACACTGCCTGGATTGGAGGGGCATGAGCTACAAGGAGAGGTTGGACAGACGGGTTGTTTTCTCTGGAGCGTCGGAGGCTGAGGGAAGACTTGATAGAAGTTTATAAAATTATGACAGGCAGAGATAGGGTAGACAATCAGAGTCTGTTTTTCCCCAGGGTGGGAATGTCAAATACTAGAGGGCATCACTTCAAGGTGAGAGGGGGGAAAAGTTTAAAGAAGAATTGTGGGGCAGAGAGTGGTGGTGCCTGGAACAGGAGCAGGTGGAAGCAGATACAACAGCAACACTTGAGAGGCACATGAAGAGGCAGGGAGTGGAGGGGTACAGACCATGTGCAGGCAGACGGCATTGGTTTAATTTGGCATCGTTCGGCACAGACATGGTGGGCCGAAGGGCCTGTTCCTGTGCTGTACCGTGTTCTAAATAAGGACAGACTTTAAAATGAATTGGAGCCGTAAGTCTGATCCCAGCTTCCCAGTTTGGTCTTCCGAGTGTGACTGCCTCTTCCTCAGCATCTTTCAAACAAATGGATCTTTTGCCTGGATGCTCTATTCAAAGGCAAAATGGGCTTGTACTGAAGGGATTGAGGCAGTGGGCCAGGTACAGATGGCAGTTAGCAGTGAGGCAGATAAACCCAGGTGAGGTGAAGAATAAACACAATTGGCCCGCTGCCCACAAACTGACACCCTGGGGAATGGGATGCCGAGGTTGGGAGAGATGGGAGTGAGGTGGGGTGGGGGGAGTGTGGTGGGAGATGGAGTTAGCAGAGTTGGAGGAGAGGTGGAAAATAGAAATGGAAGGAATCAAAAGAGAAAATCCTGATAATACCAAACAGGTCGGGCAGTACCTGCAGGAAGAGAAACAGGGTAAACATATCAGGTTGAGGACCCTGCTCCGGAACCCAGTTCTGACGAAAGGTTTCAGATTGAAACGTTAACTCTGCTCCTCTTCCCCAGACGCTGCCTGACCCGCTGAGTATTTCCAGCATTTTTTGGTTTTTTGTTTCAGATTTCCAGCAAAGATGTGTTTTTTTTTTAATTTTTCTTTAGGGATGAGAGGAATAAAAACTGTAAATGCTAGAAACACTCAGCAGGGGTCAGTCTGCATCTGTGGGGTGAGAAGCAGGTTGGAGATGTTTCGTCAGAACAGGGAAGGAGATCAGTTAGCTGCAGGGTGGGTGGGGAGGGGGATGTCTCTGATAGGGTAAAACCAGGGTGACCATGGGGATCATGGGGACCATGGCACCAGTGACCCGGGTTCAAATCCGGCCACTGTCTGTAAGGAGTTTGTACGTTCTCCCTGTGTCTGCGTGGGTTTCCTCCGGGTGCTCCGGTTTCCTCCCACATTCCAAAGACGTACGGGTTAGGAAGTTGTGGGCATGCTATGTTGGCGCCGGAAGCGTGGCGACACATGCGGGCTGCCCCCCAAAAACCACTACGCAAAAGATGTATTTCATTGTGTGTTTCGATGTACATGTGACTAATAAAGATCTGATCTTATCTTAAATACATGATCTGGTCAGTGAGTGAATGAGAGCAGGTAGAAAGTGAGAACGTGAACGAAAGAATCTAAAAGTTGTGAAATGCAGTGCAGGAGCACCTGCCCGACAGGTTAGGCTTATTTGGAGTATTGTGTACAGTTCTGGTTCGCCCATTACAGGAAGGATGTGGGGACGGTGCAGAAAAGGTTCACCAGGATGCTGCCTGGATTAGAGATCATGAGCTACAGTATAAGGAGAAGTTGGATAGAATTGGATTGATTTCTCTGGAGAGGCGGAGGCTGAGGGGAAATCTGATAGAAGTTTATAAAATTACGAGAGGCATGGATAGGGTAGACAGTCAGAGTCCATTTCCCAGGGTGGAAATGTCAAATGCTAGAGGTCATGGCTTTAAAGTGAGAGGGGGAAAGTTTAAAGGGGATTTATGAGGCAAGTATTTTTTACACAGAGAGGGGTGGGTGCCTGGAACGGGCTGCCAGGACTGGTGGAGGCAGATACAATAGTGGCGTTTAAGAGCCAATTAGACAGGCAGGGAATGGAGGGATATGGATCATGTGCAGGCAGATGGGATTAGTTTAAATTGGTATCATGGTTGGCACAGACAATGTGGGCTGACAGAATTAGTTTGGTTTATTATTGTCACATGAACTAATGTACAGTGAAAAACTTGTCTTGCATACCGTTCGTACAGATCGATTCATTATACGGTGCACTGAGGTAGTACAGGGTAAAACAATAACAGAATGCAGAATGAAGTGTTACAGTTACAGAGAGAGTGCAGTGCAGGTAGACAATAAGGTGCAAGGTCATAACGAAGTAGATTGTGAGGTCAAAAGTCCACTTTATCATAAAAGGCAACTGTTCAATAGTCTTATAACAGCAGGATGGAAGCTGTCCTTGAACCTGGTGGTACGTTCTTTCAGGCTTTTGTATCTTCTGCTCAATGGTATTGGTTTATTATTCTCACTTGTACCGAGGTACAGTGAAAAACATGTCTTGCATACCGTTCATACAGATCAATTCATTACACAGTGCATTGAGGTAGTACAGGGTAAAAACAATAACAGAGTACAGAGTAAAGTGTCACAGCTACAGGGAAGTGCATTGCAGATAGACAATAAGGTGTAAGATCATAACAAGGTAGATCGTGAGGTCAAGAGTCCATCTCATCGTATAAGGCAACCATTCAATAGTCTTATAACAGTGGGATAGAAGCTGTCCTTGAGCCTGGTGGTACGTGCTTTCAGGCTTTTGTATCTTCTGCTTGATGGGAGAGGGGAGGAGAGACAATGACCTGGGTGGGTGGGGTCTTTGATTATGTTGGCTGCTTCAGCAAGGCAGTGAGAAGTGTAGACAGAGTCCATGGAGGGGAGGCTGTTTTCTGTAATGTGCTGAGCTGTGTCCACAACTCTCTGCAGTTTCTTACGGTCCCAGGTAGAGCAGTTGCCGTACCAAGCCATGATGCATCCAGATAGGATGCTTTCTATGGCGCATTGATAAAAATTGGTGAATGTCAAAGGGGACATGCCAAATTTCTTTAGCCTCCTGAGGAAGTAGAGGCGCTGGTGAGCTTTCTTGGCTGTGGCGTCAACGTGGTTGGACCAGTACAGGCTATTGGTGATGTTCACTCCTAGGAACCTGAAGTTCTCAACCCTCTCAACCTCGGCACTGTTGATGTAGCCAGGAGTGGGGCTGAGGTTTATGCACCGAGATACAGTGAAAAGCTTTTGTCTGCATGCCATCCAGACAGATCATTCCAAACATAAGTACATCGAGGTAGTATAATAAGAAGAAAAGATAGGGTGCAGAATCAGATAAATCACTACGTTTAGGAGACAGTTAGACCCATGCTTACATCAACAAGGCACAGAAGGATATGTGGGCAAATGTGATTGGCATAGATGGGCAACAAGGTCAGCAGGGCTGTGATGGGCTGAAGGGCCTACTGTGCAGTACATCTCTGTGACTTTCTCTTCTCTCTCTAGGCTTCTGATGGATATCCTCCCGCAGGCGGAACCTCTTTACCAGCAAGTAAAAGAGAATCGAGATCAATGGATTAAAGTGTCCCCTAAATTCACCTTCACAGGGCTTCCAAGCAACAGTACTTTGGACTTTCTCAGTGAGAATGAAGACTCCCAATTGACCTCAGCAGACACATCCTCGACGACCAAGCTCCCAGTGGTCAGAGAAACCACTTCTAATCAATAATAATTATTTTTATTGCAGTTTAAACGAACAGAACAAAAAAATACAAAAAAAATTCATTGAAGCATCTGAAATCTGCAAACATTGGTATCCTTAAATGTGATTTTTATAGGGCCTGATTATTAATTGTCACTGGCATTCTCTCTCACACATTTTCCTTTTGCCGGACTTCTTTTGACTTTCTATTCGGCATAGTTCACAAGATATATCCCAGGCAATGCAGGGTTTTATCGAACAGAATTATCAGTGAGTTAAGTTTCGGCTTGGTGAGAAGGGGGATAAATTTGGAGAAGGGAACGACAGTGAGGCTGGAAGGTTTTGGGAGGGAGTTCGGAGATCAGGGACCGGGCTGCTGGTGGAGTGACGGGAGGCAAGGATTGGAGGAGTGCGGGGATTCTGGAGGGGAGGGAGGTGGGGGGTGACACCCAAACAGGAGGCCTCATTTTAAAATCAAGGTGTTTCTGGACACAGAAAGTATGGGATCACTGGAGCAAACTGGGAAGAAGACTCGTTGTGGGGGTAGGAGCCGGGGTTTGGGATGAGCTGGCGGTTACAGAGAGCTAACCAAATTGAGTTAAAATGGTCACCCAGGGGAAATTAGCCTGACCCACCTCCCCACCTTTGCCACTTCTCCCTCTCCACTGGGTCAAGGATATTCAGGAGCAGATTCCCATTGGGAATCCTGGGATGAGAGGGTTGTTCCACCAAGAGAGACTGAATAATTTGGACCTGTATTCTTTGGAGTTTGGAAGAGAGAAATGACCTTATTCAAACATATAAGATCCTAAGGGGGGTTTGACAGAGTAGATGTTGGTAGGGGTGTTAGTATAAGAGTAAGGAAATCATGCTGTAGCTGTATAAAACTTTAGTCAGACCGCACTTGGAGTATTGTGTGCGGTTCTGGTCGCCCCATTACAGGAAGGATGCGGAGGCTTTGAAAGAGTGTAGAAGAGGTTCACCAGGATGCTGCCTGGATTATAAGGAAAGGTTGGACAAACTTGAGTTGTTCTCCATACAGCGTTCAAGGTTGAGGGGAGACCTGATAGAGGTTTTTAAAATTATGAGAGGCATAGATAGGGTAGACAGTCAGAATCTTTTCCCCAGAGTAGAAATGTCAAACACCAAAGGACATGCTTTTAAGGTTAGAGGGGGGAAAGTTTAAAGACAATGTGACAGGCAAGTTTCTTTTACACAGAGAGTAGTGGATGCCTGGAAGGCCGTGCCAGGGGTAGCGGTGGAAGCAGGCAGTTTGGTGGAGTTTAAGAGGCTTTTAGACAGACACATGAATATGAAGGGAATGGAGGGATGTGGATGATACACAGGAGGAGGACATTTAGTATAAATTGGCATCAAGATCGGTACAACATCGTGGGCCGAATGGCCTGTGCAATGCTGTACTGTTCTATGTTCTCACTGGGGAAGAGCCTTGCATAAGGGGACATAACTACAAGATAAAGGGCAGTCATTTAAAACTGACGTATGTAGAAATATCTTCTTGCAGAAGGTGATGGATCTCTGGAATTCTTTGCCCCTGGGGGTGATGGAAGCTGGATCATTAGAAGTGTTTTAAGAGGAGGGGTAGATCGAGGAATTGAGTGTTATGGAGAAATGGCATAGAAGGGAGTTGAGGCCAGCATAGATGAGCTGTGATCATATGAAATGGTAGGGCAGGCTTGAGGGACCTGGGGACCTACTCCTACTCCTACTCCTATTTTCTTGTGTTCGTTGGTGATGGACATTTGGGTTTGCATGATAATTTGACAGCTCCTAGTCACTTGTTAATCAGGTGATATCCCAACCCTGGGTAATGGTGTGTACAGTCACATCCACAGGTGGGGTAGTCAAATTCGCCACAAGAAGGATGGGCAACCAGGGTGCTGAGGTAGACCAGGGCACCATGTGGGGGCTTTGGGGGTATTTAGGTTGAGATTGCTTTACCTCTACCGAGGTTGTGGCTGCTCCTTGTCTGTGTCTCCACAATTATTTATGAGGGGCATAGACAGGGTGAAAGGGCACAGTCTTTTTCCCAGCGAGGGGCTGCTAAAAACAAGGGGGCATAGGTTTAAGATCAGAGGCGAGAGATTTAAAAGGGACATCAGGGGTAGCTTCTTCTCACAGAGGGTAGTGCGTAATTGGATGAGCTGCCAGAAGTAGTGGTTGAGGCGGGCACATTAGCAACATTTAAAATTCATCTAGATAAGTCCATGGATAGGAGGGGTTTAGAGGGCCATGGGCCAAACGCAGGCAGATGGGACTAGCTCACTGGGCAAGACAGTCGGCATGGACGAGTTGGGCCGGAGGGCCTGTTTCCATGCTGTAAGACTACTCCAGGTCCTTGCCAACCTCCTCCAGCCTCTGATTCCTTGCCCCGGGTATGTATCACTGGGCGAGATTCTCCTCTCAGCATTCCCACTGACGTTATTGTCACTGTGTGGCACACAGCCCACCTCACCCAGTTCCCAGAGAGGCGGATCGCTCCTTCCCACTGAAACGCGGCGCACAGACACAATCACAGCATTTGTGATCTCGATGGAATGGTCTGCCCATCATCCAACCCTTGGCCGTGGTTACTGTGATGACGTAGAGTGTGTGTGCATCTTTCTGATTAGGATTAAAGACATCTGCGTCCTGATAAATTTCCATCTGCTCTTGTTAAACAGGAAATAAATTCCACTGAGTTGCTTCACAGTCCTGGAGAGGAAAAGGTTTGTTTTCCATTGGGCCTGGGTGTCATTGGGAAGGCCAGCATTTATTGCCTGTCCCTAATTGCCCCTTGAAGAGGTGGAGGTGAGCTGCCTTCTTGACCTGCTGCAGTCCTTCTGGTGAAGGGGCTCCCACGGTGCTGTTGGGGAGGGAGTTCCAGGATTTAGACCCAGTGACGGTGAAGGAACGGCGAGATATTTCCAAGTCGGGACGGTGTGTGACCGGGAGGGGAACCTGCAGGTGGTGGTGTTCCCCTGCACCCGCTGCCCTTGTCCTTCTGGGTGGGAGAGGAGGTGGGTTTGGGAGGTGCTGTCGGAGTAGCCTGGGTGAGTAACTGCAGTGCGTTGTGTAGACGGTGCACACTGCAGCCCCTGTGCGCCGGTGGTGGAGGGAGGGGGTGTTTGGGGGGGTGGATGGGGTGTCAAGTCAAGTGGGTTATTTTGTTCTGAGTGGTGCAGAGCTTCTTGAAAGCTGGAGCCGCATTCACCCAGGCAAGTGGAGAGGGTCCATCACACTCCCGACTTGTGCCTTGTAGACGGTAGAGAGACCTTGGGGTGTCAGGTGGTGAGTCATTCACTGCAGAATCTCCAGCTTCTCTTGTAACCACGGTATTTTTGTGGCCAGTTTTATAGAGACGGCACCTGTTCACGTGTCACACCAGCCTTCCTTCAGTGGGCTTTTGTGCTTTAGAAAGTCCAGTCGCGGTAAGAGCTTCCCTCTTGCTTTTCCATTGTCTGTGGCTGAGTAACATTGACAGGACGCGAGAGCTGTTCCAAACAAACTCTGTTCCCGGTACAGAAACAAGTGAAGCCACTCGCCCCTCCTAACCAGCGTCACCCACGCGGTAACAAAGGCACTGAGAGACAGCAAGCAGAGTGCTGGTGGCTTCCTGCAAGACATCCTGTAGAGTGCACATCACTGTGGAATAAGAGCCATTGCCATGGGACATGTCTAAGCTTATCTACATATCACTCGGCACAATCCGGGTAGTCTGATTATTGTAAATATTAAACATTTATGTTTCTCAATAAATTATGTTTTTGTGTTCTCTATCCTCTCGTTCGTGCTTCTGTTACTGAGAACCCCCAAATTATTGAAAATCAAAACGCTGCAGACGCTGGAAGTCTGAAATAAAAACAGAGTCGGAAACACTCAGTGGGTCAGGCAGCATCTGCGGAGAGAGAAACAGGATTAACGTCTGAGTCATGAGATGCTTCATCAGATGCTGATGACCTGCTGAATGTTTCCTACCTCAATGCTCTATTCCTGCTCGAACCCCGTATCTCTCAATTCCCTTAGTATCCAAACATCTATCTACTCTTGTCTTGGATACTCACTGACTGAGTCTTCATGGGATAGAGCATTCCAAAGATTCACCCCTCTCTGAGTAAAGGAATATCTCCTCATGCAACACACAAGATGCTGGAGGAACTTGGCGGGTCAGGCAGCATCTGTGGAGGGAAATGGATAAAGACAAGGTCAAGTTTATTGCCATCTGCACAAGTCCATGTGTGTACAGGTGCAAAGAAAAACTTACTTGCAGCAGCATCACAGGCACATAGGATCAGATAAGCAGCATTCACAAGAAAAGCATAAATTAGACATAAATTATACACATTTTTTTACAAGAAAGAACACAATTAGAACAAAAAAATGTTTATTTTAGTGGATAGTGTTGCCATACTGAGGTAGTGATTAGGGTTGTGCAGGTTGGTTCAAGAACTGAATGGTTGAAGGGAAGCAGCTGTTCCTGAACCAGGTGGTGTGGGACTTCAGGCTTCTGTACCTCCTGCCCGATGGGAACTGTGAGAAGATGGCAATGCACGCAGTCAATGTTTCGGGTCGAGACCCTTCACCTGGTCCAGAAGGTTAAGACACATAGGATCCAAGGCAAGCTGACTAATTGGATCCAAAATTGGCCTTGTGACAGGCAGCAGAGGCTGGTAGTGGAAGGATGCTTTTCTGAGAGGAAGCCTGTGACCAGTGATGTACCTCAGTGATCGGTGCTGGGACCTTTGCTGTTTGTGATATATACTTATGACTTGGATTTGAGTGCAGGAGATATGATCAGTAAGTTTGCAGATGACAGGAAAATTGGTGGTTTTGTGGACAATGAGAAACGTTGCCTCAGGCTAAAGCGGGATACAGATCAGATGGAAAGTTGGGCATTTTGGGAAGTCAAATAGGGGTAGGACATACACAGAATATGGTAAGGCACTAAGGAATGTTGGTGAACAGAGGGACCTTGGGGTTCAAGTCCATGGTTCCCTGAAAGTGGCAACACAGGTAGATTGGATGGTGAAGAAGGCATGAGGCATGCTTGTCTTCATAGATTGGAGCATAGAATGTAAAAGTTGGGACATTATGTTACAACTTCACAAAATACTGGTTAGGTAACACTTGCAAGACTGTGTGCAGTTCTGATTGTTGCATTATGGGAAAGATGTGGTTGCCCTGGAGAGGTTGCGGAGGAGGTTCACCAGGATGTTGCCTGGATCGGAGGGTTCAGTCATGGGGAGAGATTGGACAGGCCAGGCTTGTTTTCCCTGGATAAGACGAGACAAGATCTTTATTAGTCACATGTACATTGAAACGCACAGTGAAATGCATCTTTTGTGTAGTGTTCTGGGGGTAGCTTGCAAGTGTCACCACGCTTCCGGCACCAACATAGCATGCCCACAACTTCCTAACCCATACGTCTTTGGAATGTGGGAGGAAACCGGAGCACCCGGAGGAAACCCACACAGACACGGGGAGAACGTACAAACTCCTTACAGTGGCCGGAATTGAACCCGGGTCGCTGGCGCTGTAATAGCGTTATGCTAACTGCTACACTACCGTGCCTGCCCGATAAGATATCTTTATTAGTCACATTTACATCGAAACTCACAGTGAAATGGAGCTTTCTCGTCGAATGTTCTGGGGCAGCCCGCAAGTGTCGCCACGTTTCCGGCGCCAATAGAGCATGAGGGGGGACCTGATAGAGGTAGATAAAGTTCTAAGAGGCACAGATAGGGGAGATAGGCAGAATCTTTTTTATCATGGTAGGGGTATCAAAAACAAGAGGGCACAGGGTTAAGGTGAGAGGAGTTTTAAAGGGGATCTGAGGGGTTAGTGTTTTACACAGAGAGAGGTTGATATCTGGAACGCACTGCCAGAGGAGGTGGTGATATCAGATACACTTACTGTGTTAAGAAGCATTTAGGCAGACACTTAAATAGACAAGGTATAGAAGGATACGGTCCTAGTGCCAGCTCATGGGATTAGTGTAGATGGGCAAAAAGGTTGTCATGGATGTGGTGGGCTGAAGGGCCTGTTTCTGGGCTGTCCCACTATGACTCTAATCAGCCTTGAGTGGCAGGTAAGATTTGAGGGTTTGAATGTCCTCTTAGTCCAATTTAACTTTCATAATAACTTTACTAGCAACCAGCATGGATGTGATGAGCCAAATGGCCTCACGGTAGTGTAGCGGTTAGCATAACACTTCACAGCGCCAGCGACCCGGGTTCAATTCCAGCCACTGTCTGTCAGGAGTTTGCACGTTCTCCCCGTGTGTCTGCGCGGGTTTCCTCCGGGTGCTCCGGTTTCCTCCCACATTCCAAAGACGTACGGGTTAGGAAGTTGTGGGCATACCATGTTGGCGCCAGAAGTGTGGTGACACTTGCGGGCTGCCCCCAGAATACTCAACGCAAAGGATGCATTTCACTGTGTGTTTCGATGTACATGTGACTAATAAAGAAATCTTATCTTATCTTTTGTAATCTAACAATTGTATGATCCTATGAAATTAACCTCTGATGGAAGCAAACACCTCCTATTGTTAGTTCTGTATTTCAATCCCTCTGAATCATTTCTGATCCAGTTTCAAAAAACGTAGCACTCGTGCTTCTGAGCCGCAGGCCGGGGGTTCAGTTCCTGCTTCCGGAACCTCCACACTAAAAGCTAGGCTGACAGTGCAGTGCTGCAGGAGTGCTGCACTGCCAACAGTGCCCACCCATCTTTCAGAGGAGACACTTACCGTAGGCAGTTGACCTGAAACATTGACTGTCTCTCCACAGATGCTGCCTCACCTTCAGAGTATTTCCGTATCCATATATTTTCTTACTGTGTAGAAAGAGACCATTCAGCCCATCGGGTCTATGCCAGCTCACAGAGCAATTCCATTCCACAACTAATTTTCCCTGTAATCTATTTTCCCCACATTTCCATCAGTGGTGGGTGCCTGGAAGACACTGTTGGGGGGGAGGGGGGGAATGTTTAAGAGCACATGAACAGGTAGGGAATGGAGGGATAGTGACTACATGCAGGCAGATGGGATTAGTTGGGATTGGTCTCATGGGTTGCACATATATCAAAATCAGAATCACCAAACACTCTTACAACTTTCTACGGATGTACAGTGAAGAGCATCCT
Organism: Pristis pectinata; assembly: GCF_009764475.1. Taxonomy (NCBI): domain Eukaryota; kingdom Metazoa; phylum Chordata; class Chondrichthyes; order Rhinopristiformes; family Pristidae; genus Pristis; species Pristis pectinata. The sequence continues at coordinate 3,248,428 of NC_067415.1, forward strand.
GACTGGTTGCATCACAGCCTGGTACGGAGGCTCCAATGCACAGGATCGCAAGAGGCTGCAGAGGGTTGTAGACTCAGCCAGCTCCATCACGGGCACAACCCTCCCCACCGTCGAGGAAATCTTCAAGAGGCGGTGCCTCAAGAAGGCGGCATCCATCACTGAGGACCCTCACCATCCGGGACATGCCCTCTTCTCATTACTACTACCAGGGAGGAGGTACAGGAGCCTGAAGACCCACACTCAACGATTCAGGAACAGCTTCTTCCCCTCCGCCATCAGATTTCTGAACGGTCCATGAACCCATGAACACTACCTTGTCATTCATTATTTATTTATTTTTGTAACTTATAGATTTTTATATCTTTGCACAGTACTGCTGCTGCAAAACAACAAACTTCATGTCATATTAAGTCAGTGATAATAAATCCGATTCTGATTCTGACAGCGCCCAAGGCCAGGATCAAACCCGTGTCGCTGGAGCTATGAGGCAGCAACTTGCAGTCCCAACCGGTTTTGATTACAACGCTCCTGCTCCTGTTTTCGGTGGTCACCCCCCCCCACCACCACCACCACCACCACCACCACCACCACCACCACCACCACCACCACCACCACCACCACCACCACCACCACCACCACCACCACCACCCCCCGCCCGCCTGCTGCTGGACAGGAGTCACTTGCAAATAAAGGGCTGGAGGAACACCAAGGGTTAACCGCCCGATTTTTTTTCAGGACGTCACTCCAGACCGAACCAACCTGCAGGTGAAGCGGGCACTCTGCAATGCAGTGTGCAGCACCTCCCCCCCACCCCGCACCACCGCCCCTCCAGACCCTGTTCATGATCTGCATTTAGCACGGTGCATGTGGTAAATTCGGTTCCTATCAGCGGTTAAGCTGCGTTGCATGGGTGCAGGGGAGAGGGGTATTCCCCCGGGCTCGGCGTGACGCGCTCGGGGATTCCCTCCCCCCCCGCGCCGTGACGTCAGCCGCACTGTAACAAACCCACTGTTGCCAATTCCGCCTGTCACTTGAAGCCATGGCGGTGGGAGCTCCCGGTTGCTGGCGAGCGAACATCTCCTGGCAGCTCCGGGAGAGGGACCGCAACCAGAAGCAGCGTTTCCAGGCCATCATCATCTCCTGTGAGGCTCTGCTCTTTGTTGACCCTGGGCGGGCGAGGGAGGGGAGAGAGTCCACACGTCAGTGTAGTTGTAGATTAAACTCATCAGACTACTTTCCACAGAGTTACCTTGGTGTGGGCAGGGCGGTGTTGTTTTTTAAACCTTTTATTCGTCTGTGCATTTTACCTTTGGCTTTGCGTTCACCAGTTGTGCAGAGCCACGAAGGGGATTTTTGCACAGACACGTCAGATGTCGTGTGCAGGGGCTGTGTGGAGTGAGTGTTGTTGGTCTTGGGTGGTTGGAAGTTTCGGTCGATGCTGCAGAGTTGTGCCGAGGGAGCGCCGCGGGGGTTGGGGAAGTGGTGGTGAGGGAGCGCCGCAGGGACAGGGAGGTCGTAGTGAGGGAGTCAAGTCAAGTTTATTGTCACAAGTACGGTGAGGTACAGGTACAATGAGAAACTTGCAGTAGCATCACAGGTAGGTACAGACAGCACACAGAATATAAATTACACAAGACAATAAAGAAAAAAGTGTGCAAAAACAAGACAATAGTGCAAAAGAAAATGACACGGGCAACACAGGTAGTGCAAGAGGTGGTCTGTAGTGTTCTGTTGCTGAGATAGGGTTGGGGTTGTGCAGGTCAGTTCAAGAACCTGATGGTTGTAGGAAAGTAGCTGTTCCTGAACCTGGTGGTGTGGGACTTCAGGCTTCTGTACCTCCTGTCCGATGGTAGCTGCGAGAAGATGGCATGGCCCGGATGGTGGGGATCTTTGCTGATAGATGCTGCCTTCTTGAGGCAGCACATCCTGTAGTTGCTGTCAGTGTCCCCAGCGAGGTGGTGCTGAGGGAGTGCCGCACTGTGGGAGGGGTGGTGCGCTGTTGACATGTTCTTTACATTGGATGTTAACCAGATCACCAGTCCCTGAACTAGCATCACTGCACCAGAAGATCCGGTCAGTGCCATGTCACTTCTGCAGGAGCTTGCTGTGCGCAAATCGGCTGCGGGTTTCGTGCAGCTGCAGCGGCAGGGTCCTGAGGTGGTGAATCGACTGGTGGAAGCTGCACAGTCCCCCGTTCAAGTCTGGAACCAGTAGAACTAATCCTGAGCAATGAGCTGTTGTACCCCAGTGCTCTGGTACTGGGTACCAGCTCAGCCCCTGCAGCCCAGGGCTGGTGCCCTGTCTGCTGTACACACGGAGAGGCCCAGCACGACTGTGGACCTGACATTCCTCACACGGAGCTGCTGATTGCAGTCACACCACGGTGGCTGCTGAGAACAGCAAGCCCGACTTTGACATGTCAAAGCTGTGTGCCAAATGCCAGAGCTGCTCTTTCAACCCCTCCTCTCCCACCGTCCAGGGTCCCACCCAGTCCAAGTGAGGCAGTCATTTATTCACGCCTCTTCCAATGTCGTGTCCCACTTGTATTCATCCTCTGTACTGGGGGCAGGTGAGGGAGAAGCAGGAGGTGGCCATTCAGCCCCTCTTTCCTGCTCTGCTATTCAATACAGTAGGACATAGAACAGTACAGCACAGGAACAGGCCCTTCGGCCCACAATGTTGTGCCAAACTAGTTAAGCTAGTAATTAAGTGCCTAACTAAACTAATCCCTTCTGCCTACACAATCTCCATATCCCTCCATTCTCTGCACATTCATGTGTCTATCTAAAAGCCTGTTAAAAGCCACTGTTGTACCTGCTTCCACTACTACCCTTGACAGCCCTTTCCAGGCACCCACCACTGTGTTTATAAATAAAAACTTGCCCTGCACATCTCCCTTAAACTTTCCCCCTCTCAACTTAAATGCACGTCCTCTAGTACTTGACATTTCTACCCTGGGAAAAAGATTCTGACTGCCTACCCATCTATGATCGAGGCTGATCTACCTCAGTACCACTTCCCTGCACAATCCCCATATTCCCAGATTCCCTTAGTGTCCAGAAATCCATGGATTCTGTCTTGAATATCCTCTCACTGAGCCTCCACAGCCCTCTTGAGACGTGGGCCAAATGCAGTCAAATGGGACCAGCTTAGATGAGCACCTTGGTCGGCATGGACCAATTGGGCTGAAGAGCTGCATGATTCCATGACTGGAATTCTAAAGGTTTACAACCCTCTGGGTAAAGAAATTTCTTCTCATCTCTGTCCCTTATACTAAGACTATGACCCCCAGGTAGGGGAATCATTCTCTCTGTCTAGTACCCAGTTAATCCTAGTGAAAATTTGTGTTTCAATGGGAATGCATTTTGCTCTTCTGAACTTTACATCAACTGCATATTGGAAGTTCTCGCTATGGGGCGTTCTGCTCCCTTTCCCAGGGTGATGCTGGGCCCTGTAGGCTCCATCTGTAATCCCTCTTGCCTTCCTCTGTTACTCAAACCTTTGTTCTTGCTTTTTCTCCCTCTGCATCTTGGCATGAAGTTCTGGAAACACCCAGCACATGGGACAGTATCCACAGAGAGGGAAGCAGTCAATGAGTCAGGCCAATGACCTTTCATTGGGACTGGGAGAAATTGGGGATAAAAGTCAATGGCCTGAAATATCGGCTTGATTGTCTCAGCACAGACACAGTATGACCTGCTGAGGATTTCCTGGAATTTCTAATTCTATTTCTCGTGTCAAATTACTTTCCAAAGAAATATCAACCTTTTTTTTTGACACTGGTAAATTGTTGGTATTTATTATTGTCACATGTACTGAGGTACAGTGAAAAAGTTTGTTTTGCATGCCATCCATACAGATCATTTCACCACGTCAGTGCATTGAGGTAGTACAAGGGAAAACAATAACAGAATGCAGAATAAAGTGTTACAGTTACAGAGAAAGTGCAGGCAGACAATAAGGTGCAAGGCCATGGCGAGGTAGATTGTGAGGTCAAGAGTCCGTCTTATCGTACTGGGGACCATTCAATACTCTTATAACAGTGGGATAGAAGCTGTCCTTGAACTGATTTTTGGAGGTTGTTGGTATTGAAGCTTGATGTGCATTACCATGGACTTGTTTCTAATTGCTGCATTAATGTCATGTTTTACACATTTTTTTTCACTCTTGTATAATTCATATTCCGTGTGTTGTCTGTACCTACGTGCCCGTGATGCTGCTGCAAGCAAGTTTTTCATTGTACCTGTACCTCACTGTACTGGGGCACATCCATCATCAAAGATCCCCACCATCCGGGCTGTGCCATCTTCTCACAGCTCCCATCGGGTAGGAGGTACAGAAGCCTGAAGTACCCACACCAGCAGGTTTAGGAACAGCTACTTCCCTTCAACCATTTGGTTCTTGAACCAATTGGCACAACCCTAATGTCACGAACCAGCAACAAAAGAAACACACTGAGCATGATTCAGTGTTAAAAACTATTTTATTAATTACTACTTATGATAATACGTAAAATAAAAGTAAAAATGTTAGTATGTTAGAATTCAAAAAATGTTAAACCTCGAACGTTAACCCCAAAACTAAACTCTTTGTGTGTGTGTGTGTGTGTGTGTGTGTGTGTGTGTGTGTGTGTGTGTGTGTGTGTGTGTGTGTGTGTGTGTGTGTGTGTGTGTGTGTGTGTGTGTGTGGCAAAGTCCAAAACTCCCAGTTCCGGAATGGTTCTTAAAGTTCAGTTCCGCAAGCCATAAGGTGAAACATGAGCAAGGGCTTCTTCAACAACCACCGTTGTCAGAAGATAAGACGTAGATGTAGAGAACATAAGAGTACATACGAAATCCAAATGTTCCACGATGGAACCCAAACGACACTCCAGTGTTTACTCGGTAGTGACTTCCTCACCCCGAAAAGCATCCGAATCGTGGTCGTCCACACACAAATACCTGTTTCCTTCTACAGGTCAGCAACAAAGTGAACTCCACCGGATTACTTCCAACTTCCATACATGGGTTTCAGTGGCAAACACAGTTATTGTTTCTCATCCATCGATAGCGAACACTAGCAGGCTGGTGTCTCTCTCCCTTCTCTCTCTCTCTCTCTCCTCCTCCTTCTTCTTCTTCTTACTTCTTCAACAACGTCATTATGTCCTTTATCTTCTATTGACGTAAGCACGCCCCACACACACATACACACACACTCTCTATCTTAAAGGGACTTTCACTGAGTCCATAACACTAACCACTAGAGTTTAGCAAAAGTCTGACCACTTTGTACTGAAATGGGCTTTTTTATTTCTTTCTTCCTTGTAAAAATTGTGTATAATTTACGTTTAATGCATGTTTTTCTTGTGAATGCTGCTTATCTGATGCTCTGTGCCTGTGATGCTGCTGCAAGTAAGTTTTTCATTGCACCTGTGCACACATGGACTTGTGCATCTGACAATAAACTCAACTTTGACTTTGACATGCCAATAAACTTGACTTCAACTTCATAATTAGTTTGACCATGTCTCCCTAATGAGAAGTACTAGGTTTGAGGACGGGGTCGGAATGAGACGGCATAAAGCAGTTTTGACTTGCCTCTCTGCTTTCGTTTCTACCCGGGTATGAAACCATATCATCTCAAACTGGTGGAATGTGGGCCAAACAAGTTAGACCGTGTTTTCTATCATTGCATCTCATCGCAAAATAGTTCAAGTGCTAAAATTCCACAACAGAAACAAAATTCAGTTAATGATCTGAGTTATTTAAGAAAACTAGTCATTATTAACAAAACTACCGGATTGTTATAAACCCATCTGATTCACCGATATGAAAAAAGAACAGGCACTGGAGGAACTCAGCGGGTCGGGCAGCACCTGCGGAGGGAAATGGACAGTTGACGTTCTGGGTTGAGACCCTTCACCTGGGCTGAAAGGTAGAGGGGAGATGGCCGGTATAAGAAGGTGAGGGGGAGCAAGAGCTGGCAGGTGACAGGTGGATCCAGGTGAGGAGGAGTGACGGGCAGATGGAGGAGGGGAGAGTGGAGATAGTGACAGAGGCCGGGAGGTGGAGGTGACACAGGGCTGCAGATGGTGGGATCTGATAGGAGAGGAGGGTGGAGTATGTAATAAAGTGAACGGGGTGGGGGGAGGGGACCCAGTGGGAGGGGTGTGTGGGCGATGGGCAGGGAGTGGGAGGAGGAGGAGGAGAAAGAAATGAGGGGACGGGGGCTGAGGTGGGTGTAGGAAGAACTGGGTAGATCAGGGGGAGAGAGGAAAAGGGGACAAACTAGATGACTGGTACCTCTTATTCCACTTGGGTTGTCTACAACCTGATGGCGTGAACACCTGGTAACCTGCTCCCCCTCTGTCCCCTTTCTCTCTCCTCCTGATCTACCCACGTTACAGGAGGGATGTGGAGGGTGCAGAAGAGGTTCACCAGGATGCTGCCTGGATCAGAGGGTATGAGCTACAATGAGAGGTTGGACAAACTTGGGTTGTTTTCTCTGGAGAGTTGGAGGTTGAGGGGAGACCTGATAGAAGTTTATAAAATTATGAGAGGCAGAGATAGGAGTCTTTTTCCCAGGATGGAAATGTCACATTCTAGGGGGGTATACATTTAAGGTGAGAGGGGTAAGCTTAAAGGGGATGTGCAGGGCAAGTTTTTTTCCCATGGATAGTGGTGGATGCCTGGAACGTTTCTGTTAGAGGTGGTAGTGGAAGCAGATACGATAGCGGCATTTACTACCACAGTGCACTGCATAATGAATTGATCTGTACAAATGGTATGCAAGACAAGTTTTTCACTGTACCTTGATAAATGTGAATAATAAACCAATTCCAATTAGTTTAAGTTGGCATAATGGTCAGCACAGACATGGTGGGCCGAAGGGCCTGTTCCTGTGCTGTACTGTTCCATGTTCTATTTTCTGCTTTGAATTTTACCACTCGCCCTGGGATGTCCTATTGGTCTCCCTGAAGCACAGCAGAACCAAATGATTCCATTAAATAGACCCACTGCATGTAATCAGACCACCTGGTCCATGTTGGAGTCTGTGCTCATTTCAACCCCCTTCCACCCCTCTCCAATTCACTCTGCTACAGTGGACCACTGTAGTGCAGTGGACAGAGCCGCTGCCTCACAGCACCAGAGACATGGGATCGATCCCGACCTCCGGCGCTGTCTGTGTGTGGAGTTTGCACGTTCTCCCTGTGACCGCGTGGCTTTTCTCCCACTTCTCAAAGGTTTGTGGGCTGGTGGGTTAATTGGCTGCTGTAAATTGCCCCCAGTGTGAGGGTGAGGGGTAGAATCTGGGGGGAGTTGATGGGAATGTGGGGAGAATGAAATGGAATTGATGACGCACGAAAATGCACACCTCCAGGATCAAGGACAGCTACGCTGCTGTTATCAGACTCTTGAACGGACCCCTTGTATGATAAGCTCTAGAACTCCCAATCTACCCCATCGTGGCCTTGCACCTTATTGTCTGCCTGCACTGGACTTTCTCTGTAACTGTAATCTGTACCGAGATAAATACAGATTACCGAGTAATGTAGGATTAGTGTAAATGGGTGGGTGTGGGCCAGCACAGACAGGGTGGGCTGAAGGGCCTGTTTCCTTGCTGTATCTATGACCAAATGCAAATTGGCCAACAGCTGAATTTCATGAGGCGACAGACTCTACAGGAGATGGTCACAAGCATGAGAAGTGCTTTGTTGTGTTGTTATTGTTTCCTGACATGTATTTTTAGATAATCTACAAATAACACTGAAAAATTGACTGATAATCAGATGGCTTCATCGACAGCTTATCTCCATGACAACCCTAGTCTTGCCCCATCAGATATATTCTCCTTGTTCCATCCGTCCTTTCCCCAATCCCTCTGCCACTTAATACTAAGTTTTTTTTTCTCTAGATCCCCAGGGCTCAAACAGTCGCAGAGCACGGAAACAGGCCCTTTGGCCCAACTAGCCCATGCTGACCAAGATGCCCATCTAAGCCAGTCCCATTTACCTGCATTTGGCCCATATCCCTCTAAACCTTTCCCATCTGTGTACCTGTCTGAGTGTTGTTGTTAATGTACCGTGGTGGGCCTCGGGGCATGTTTCTCTGCTGTATGACACTATGACTGTAACGTAGTGAAAGGAAGCTACCAGGTTTGCAATGCAAGCTCCCACGAACGCCAGGGTGATTCTGACCAGGTAATCTGTCCAGTGATTGGTAAATTGGTTTATTATTGTCACATGTACCAAGCTACATTTTAAAAAAAAACTTTGTTTTGTATGCCATCCATACAGATCATTTCATCACATCAATGCATTGAGGTAGAACAAGGGAAAACAATAACAGAATGCAGAATAAAGTGTCACAGTTACAGAGAAAGTGCAGTGCAGGCAGACAATAAGGTGCAAGGCCATAATGAGGTAGATTGTGAGGTCAAGAGTCTATCTTATTGCAATAGGGGACCGTTCAATAGTCTTATAACAGCGGGATAGAAGCTGTCCTTGAGCCTGGTGGTACGTGCTTTCAGGCTTTTGTATCTTCTGCCCGATGGGAGGGGGGAGAAGAGAGAATGTCCGGGGTGGGTGGGGTCTTTGATTGTGCTGGCTGCTTTACCGAGGCAGCAAGAAGTGCAGACAGAGTCTGTGGAGGGGAGGTTGGTTTCCGTGATGTGCTGATTCGAGGGATAAACATTGGCCCCGGAACTCGCCATAGCTGTGAGATGACTGATGTCCCAACTTCGGGGCTTTGAGCCTTGGCTGATGGTGTTTTTTTTTGTTCTATTTCATTAATAGACAACCAGCTCCTGGAGAAATCAGACTTCCTTCAACACTGGTGGGGCAAACGTAATCCCTATTTTCCCTATGTTTCCAGGTACATTGGCCGACCTATTTTTCTGTGTTGAAGATGTATGGTGACTAAAATGTAACATGAGGTGGGGTGCAGCACAGTGGTGCAGTGGGTAAAGCTGCTGCCTCACAGCTCCGGAGACCGAGGTTCAATCCTGACCTCCGGCGCTGTCTGTGTGTGGGGTTTGCACGCTCTCCCTGTGACCGTGTGGGTTTCCCCCCACATCCCAAAGATGTGTGGGGTCAGTGGGTTAATTGGCTGCTGTGAATTGCCCCCCAATGAGTGGGTGAGGGGTAGAATCTGGGGGAGTTGATAAGAATGTGGGGAGAATAAAATGGGTTTACTCTAGGATTGGTGTAAATTGCTGGTTGATGGTCAGCACGGACTCGGTGGGCCAAAGGGCCTGTTTCTGTGCTGTATCTCTCTGTGACCCTATGAGATGGTTTCACCCAGAGCCAGGTCAGTCTTGCTGACCTTGACAACAACAACTTGGATCTGTAGCAAAAAACAAACTGCTGGAGGAACTCAGCGGGTCAGGCAGCATCTGTGGAGGCAGAGGGATGGTTGGTGTTTCGGGGTCAAGACCCTGCATCAGGACTGAGAGGGGAGAGGGGCAGGTACAAAGAGGTGAGAGGGAGGGGTGAGACAAGGACTGGTACATGATGGGTGGAAGCAGGTGAGGTGGGGGATGATGGGCAGATGTAGCCAGGAGGAGATAGAGGCCGAGGTCACAGAAGGGTTTGAATTCTATAATCACGGTGTGGGTCCAGGGTTTGACAGTGAACACAAGTGTTGGAGACTTGGTTTGAGTTGGGGCATTCACAGGGGACCTTTCTCTGTGAATGGTATATTGGAGGAGAATGTGCAAGGGAAAGGACCTCCTATTTTTGTCTCTCTGCCTCTCTTTCCCAAGAAGTGTGAGGTGAAGCATATTGGGAAGTCAAGGAGGGGTAGGACGTATACACTAAAGGGAAGGGCACTAAGGAATGTTGGTGAACAGAGAGACCTTGGGATCCAAGTCCATGGTTCCCTGAAAGTTCAACACAGGTCAATAGGGTGGTGAAGAAGGCATCTGGCATTCTTTCCTTCATGGGTTAGGGCGCTGAATATAAGAGTTGGGACATTACGTTGCAACTTTTCAAAACACTGGTGAGACCACACTTGGAGGACTGTGTGCAGTTCTGGTCACCACGCTATAGGAAGGATGTGGTTGCACTGGAGAGAGTGCAGAGGAGATTCACCAGGACGTTGCCTGGATTGGAGGACCTTATTTATGGGAGAGGTTGTTTAGGCTGGGCTTGTTTTCCCTGGAGCGAAGGAGGTTGAGGGGTGACCTGATTGAAGTGTATAATTTCGTAAGAGGCATAGATAGGGTAGGTAGAATCTTCTTCCCATTGTCGGGGTGTCAAAAACAAGAGGACGCAGGTTTATGGTGAGAGGAAGGAATTGTAAAGGAGATCTGAGGGGTAAGTTTTTTTTAACACGGAGAGGGGTTGATATCTGGAATGTGCTGCCAGAGGAGGTATTGGAATTGGTTTATTATTGTCACTTGTACAGTGAAAAATTTGTCTTGCATACTGTTTGTACAGATCAATTCATTACACAGTGCATTGAGGTCGTACAGGGTAAAAACAATAACAGAATGCAGAGTAAAGTGTCACAGCTACAGGGAAGTGCATTGCAGGCAGACAATAAGGTGCAAGGTCACAATGAGGTAGGTTGTGAGGACAAGAGTCCATCTTATCGTACTAGGGGACCGTTCAACAGTCTTATAACAGCAGGATAGAAGCTGTCCTTGAGCCTGGTGGTACGTGCTTACATGCCTTGTATCTTCTGCCCGTTTGGAAGGGGGGAGAAGAGAGAATGTCCGGGGTGGGAGGGGTTTTTGATTATGTTGGCTGCTTTACCGAGGCAGCGAGAAGTATAGACAGAGGCTGGTTTCCGTGATGTGCTGGGCTGTGTCCACAACTCTGCAGTTTCTTGCGATCCCGAGCAGAGCAGTTGCCGTCCCAAGCCGTGATGTATCTGGATAGGATGCTTTCTATGGTGCATTGAGGGTCAAGGAGGACATGCTGAATTTCTTTAGCCTCCTGAGGAAGTAGAGGCTTCTTTCCCCCCATTCCTGTTATCCATGACAATGTGACTCTTGCCTTGGGTCAGAAGGTTACGGGTTTAAGACCTACACTGGAGACCGGAGCACCAAAATGCAGGCTGTTGCCTCCGGCACCCTCGGCAGGAGTGCCGCAGTGTTGGCGGTGCCAAGTGTTGATGAGGCATTACTCCAGGACCTCGTCTGCTCTGTCAGTGGGCATAAAGGATCTCGGGGCTGCTGTCTGAGTGTAGAATCGTGGAGGGGAGCGTCCTGGGGCCATGTTTATTACTGGGCCAATATCATTGAGGTTATCACCCTGATGTTTGTGGGATCTTGCTGTGCAAGTCGTCTCCTGCATTTGCTGCGTTGTGACAGACGGGCTGTCTGGGAGGAGCTCTGGGACCGCCCTGAGGTGGTGCGTGGTGCTACAGAAATGCAGGTTGGTCTCTGTTTCACTGCGGCACCATTTTGCATTGCTGCAGAGAATTGATGGGGGCAGGGGAGACGGGTGGGGGGGGGGGGGAGGGAAAACTGAGACCGGGGGGGGTAAATGTGTGGGGGGGACCTCAGATCCAGAGGGGAGGGAGCTGGAAGCTGGGAAGTGGGAGGGGAGGAGACAGGAGGGAGAGGAAGGCAGCCAGCGTTTGGTTTGTTGGGAGGTCGGATTCGGGTTGGGAATGCCTCGGATCTCATGCAGTTTCCCCGGTTTTTCTCTCAGTCCCTCTCCTGAACCCGAGACAAGAGAATCACAGCAGCAACGTTACCGGGAGGAAATCTCAAAGCTGCAGCTCATCAACGGCGAGGTGAGTCTGTGATGGAGGCTGGACCTTCCCTCATTTGTGCCCCCTCCCACTTCCCTCCTTCCTTCCTCCCCCTCATCCTTTCATTTCTCCCTCCATCCAGCTCTCTGCCGCCTCCATTTTCCCTGTTCATCCAAACTCTAATGCTCACTCGCTCTGTCAGCTTGTAATCCGATGTTCTTTATCCATTGATCCCACCATCCACACCCACCCCCCCCGTCTGCCCCCCTCCTCCTCTCCCCATCCACCTTTTCTTCGGCACCTGGAATCCTTTCCACACATGCCTACTCACCAATAGCGCACACACTCACAATTCCTGAGACCCATTCAGTGGAATCAGTTGTCACGTACAGTGTAAACCAGCCTGTCTTCAGAACGTTGCTTTGAGGAAAAGTTATTCAACACTTGCACCTTCTTTCCAGTTGCTTCTTTAAGGAGGAACTTCATGTGAAATTAAATCCAAGCTCTTAGAAACCATCAACTTATTTTAAATCCCTGGGCTTCAAGTAAATGTTTAGCTCATGGTAAAAACTATTAAAAGTTGATTAGAGCTGAAAGCTTAAATCTTTCTCAAGATTTCAATGAATCCTCTAACTGGTGGGAACAGCCTGCAGTTCCCACCTTCCAACTGAAATCCCAATTACAATAAATGAAGCTACAATTACCACCGTATTGCAGAGAGAGCAACTCCTGCATTGAAACATTGGCAGTTTGTCCAGTGACAACACAGGGTCCAAATTCTGAGATGCATTTGCAAAATAGGCTTCTGTGCACCCCTAACATTTGCTGTAATTGGTTTATTATTGTCACATATACCGAGATGCAGTGAAAAACATTGTTTTGCATGCCATCCATACAGATCATTCCATACATAAGTACATCAAGGTAGGACAAAAGGAAAACTGAATGCAGAATAAAGTGTTACAGAGAAAAGTGCAGTGCAGGTAGACAATAAGATGCAAGGGCCATGATGGAGTAGATTGACCGATCAAGAGTTCATCTTTATCGTATAAGACATCTGTTCTAGAGTCTGATTATAGCAGGAGAGGAGCTGTCCTTAAGCCTGGTGGTACGTGCTCTCAAACTTTTTCTATCTTCCTACCAATGGGAGATGGGAGAAGGGAGAATGTCTGGGGTGGGAGGGGTCTTATGTTGGCTGCTTTACCGAGACAGCGAGAAGTATAGACAGGGCGGTTTCCGTGATGGACTGAGCTGTGTATGCAGCTCTCTGCAATTCCTTGTGGTCCCGGGCAGAGCAGTTGCTGTACCAAGCCGTGATGCATTCGGATAGGATGCTTTCTATGGTGCATCTGTAAAAGTTGGTGAGGGTCATCAGGGGACATGCTGAATTTCCTTTGCCTTCTGAGGAAGTAGAGGCACTGGTGTGCTTTCTTGGCCATATCATCTACATGGTTGGACCAGGACAGGTTATTGGTGATGTTTACACCTAGGCCTCAGTTATACTGCCCCCGAATCCCTGACCCTTGCTGCCTGTCTCTCCTCTATGTCCAACTATTCCGAAGGTCTCCTAGGTTTGCCTCGCAAATTCTGAGGAGTGTGGAGAGAGTGTGAACTCTTGTGGGAGAATCTAGGACCAAGGGTCACTGTTCAAAACTAAGGGAGGTCATCTAATGCAGAGTTGAGGGGTGTGAGTCTTTGAACCTCTGAGGTCAGTGGAAGCAGAATCTGTGAATAGTTTTCAGGTGAGGGAGCTCAATTCCCGATCAGTGAGGGGTGAAAGGTCAACGGGTGGAGTTTGGCCATGAATGGTAGAACAGGTTTGAGGGGCGGAGAGGCCTACTCCTGCTCCTAATTAGTATGTTCGTATTTTTCTATCTCTGTAGACCTCAGGACATCTGGATCCCTGCTGCCAAGTCCCTCGTCCTGTGCCCTCTGACCTACACTGGTTCCTGGTCCAGAAATGTCTTGTGTTGTAAAACTCTCGTCCTGGTTTTCAAACCCCCTCCGTGTCTTGCTCTCTCTCACCGTTTGGCCCATTGAGTCAATGCAATCCCTTCAGTCCCATTCCCCCAGATTTACCAGGATGTTGCCAGGACTCGAAGGCCTGAGCTACGGGAGAGGTTGGACAGGCTGGGACTTTATTCTTTGGAATGTAGGAGACTGAGGGGTGACCATATAGAGGTGTATAAAATCATGAGAGGCATAGATAGGGTGGATGTCACGGTCTTTTTCCCCCAAGGTTGGGGAATCAAGAACTAGAGGGCATAGGTTCAATTAGATAAGTTAGATTTAGGGTGAGAGGGGAGAGATTTAACAGGGACCTGAGGGGCAACTTTTTCACCCAGAGGGTGGGCAGTGTGCGGAACGAGCTGCCAGAGGGAGTGGTTGAGGCAGGTACATTAACAACATTTGAAAGACAGTTGGGACAGGCAGATGGATGGGAAAGGTTTAGAGGGATATGGGCCAAATGCAGGTGAATGGGACTAGCTTAGATGGGCATCTTGGTCAGTATGGGTGAGTTGGGCTGAAGAGCTTGTTTCCGTGCTGTATGACACTATGGCTTCCTTCTCTGTAACCCATCAACTTTTCCCAGATTCTACCCCTCACCCACACACTAGGAGGAATTTACAGTGGCCAATTAACCCACCGACCTGCGTGTCATTGGGATGTGGGAGGAAACTGGAGCCCCTGGGGGGAAACCCACGCGGTCACAGGGAGAATGTGCAAACTCCATACAGAGAGTGCCGGAGGTCGGGATCCAACCAGGGTCTCTGGGGCTGTAAGGTAGTGGCTCTAACCACTGGATGTCCCACCACAAAGGACTTCTCTCCCCAAAGTGTTCCCGAGGCTGGGCATCATTTGGAAGGTTGGAGGTGGAGGCTGACCGATACCTGTGAATGTTGATGTCCTCTCCCAGGACACTAGCTCCCTGGTTGGCAAACATCATTAACACGTTGGACAAATTCCCATGTCTGACCTCGGACTCCCGAAACACGCTCAATTCCAAGCTTGATCATAGGAAGTACTAACTCAATGTAATTGAACTGTGTAATGAATTGACCTGTACGATCGGTTTGTAAGACGAGCTTTTCACTGTACCTCGGTACAAGTGACAATAATAAACCAATATCAATACCAATACCAAGTGATTATGAGCCAGAGAGAGAGAAGGTCTCGAGGATGGGCTGGGAACCTTGGTGGAAAATTGCAACAACCCAACTACTCCGTGGGATTTGAAGGTCCAAGGACCTGCAGATGCTGAAAAAACCTGAAATTAAAAAAAATAGGAAATGCTGGTCAGGCAGTATCCAGAGAGGGAGAGAAATGAGAGTTAGTCCTTTGGGTTGAACTGGAAATATGAAAAAACATTTGGGATGCTGGGAGAGGGATTGTTGGTGCCAAGGGAATGTTCCTGGTGGGATGAGGCCAGGATTTCCATGGAGATAAGTCATTTACAAAGCTGTTTAATGAGCACTGTTAGAGAAAGAGAAAAGAAAAAGAAATGTAAAGGCTGTGAAATGCAGGTAAATTGGTTTATTCTTGTCACATGTACCAAGGTACAGTCAAAAACTTGTCTTGCACACTATTCATACAGATCAATTCATTACATCAGTGCATTGAGGCAGTACAAGGGAAAACAATAACAGAATGCAGAATAAAGTTTTACAGTTCCAGAGAAAGTGCAGTGCAGGCAGACAGTAAGGTGCAAGGCCATAACAAGGTAGATTGTGAGGTCAAGAGTCCATCTCATCGTACTAGGGGACCATTCAATAGTCTTATAACAGCGGGATAGAAGCTGTCCTTGAGCCTGGATGAACGTGCTTTCAGGCTTTTGTATCTTCTGCCCGATGGGAGGGGAGGGAGAAGAGAGAATGTCCAGGGTGGGTGGGGTCTTTGATTATGCTGGCTGCTTTACCGAGGCAGCGAGAAGTGTAGACAGAGTCCATGGAGGGGAGGCTGGTTTCCGTGATGCGCTGAGCTGTGTCCACAACTCTCTGCAGTTGTTTGTGGTCTCGGGCAGAGCAGTTGCTATACCAATGCCCAGCAGGTCAGTCAGTGTCTGTGGAGAGAGAAACGAGTTAATATTTACAGATGCAGCAATCGACTCCTGGGAATCTCTGGCCCAGGGACTGCTCAAAGTGGAGAAGGAGCCTTGGGGCTGGGATTGAGAACCTCGAGTCCACGCATTGGGTGTCTGACGTGAATGGTGGAAGGAACACACCACCTTGCAAACTACCCAGCCACTTGTCCCATCGACTACCTTCTGGCCCATCTGCACTTCTCGCTGCCTTTGTAAAGCAGCCAGAATAATCAAAGACCCCACCCACCCCAGACATTCTCTCTTCTCCCCCCCTCCCATCGGGCAGAAGATACAAAAACCTGAAAGCAAGTATCACCAGGCTCAAGGACAGCTTCTATCCTACTGTTATAAGACTATTGAATGGTCCCCAGTTCGACAAGATGGACTCTTGACCTCACAATCTACCTTGGGAGAGTTTACCGTTATAGACTCGTAGAGCAATACAGCAATAGATACAGGCCCTTTGGCCCAACCAGTCCACGCCAACCACGGCGCCCACCCAGCTAGTCCCAATTTCCTGCGTTCGGCCCATATCCCTCCAAGCCCCGCCCCTCCATGTACCTATCCAAGTGCTTCTTCAATGATACCATTGTACCTGCCTCACCCACTTCCTCTGGCAGCTCGTTCCATATACCCACCACCCTCTGCGTGAAAAAGTTGCCCCTCAGGTCCCTTTTAAATCCTTCCCCTCTCACCCTAAACCTATGCCCCCTAGTTTTGGACTCCCCTACCCTGGGGAAAGACTGTTACTGCCCACCTTATCTGTGCCTCTCATAATTTTAAGACCATAAGACAGGGGAGCAGAATTAGGCCATTCTGCCCCTTGAGTCTGCTCCGTCATTCTATCATGGCTTATTTGTCTTTTCTCTCAACCCCATTCTCCTGCCTTCTCCCTGTAACCTTCGACACCCTTACTAATCAAGAACCTATCAATCTCTGCCTTAAATACACCCAGTGACTTGGCCTCCACAGCCGTCTGTGACAATGAATTCCACAGATTCATCGCCGTCTGGCTAAAGAAATTCCTCCTTATTTCTGTTCTAAAGGGACGCCCTTTTATTCTGAGGCCCTGCCCTCTGGTCCTAGACTCTCCCACTGATGGAAATGTCCTCTCCATGTCCACTCTATCCAGGCCTTTCAATATTCAGTAGGTTTCAATTCTTCTAAACTCCAGTGAGTACAGGCCCAGAACCATCAAACGCTCCTCGTATGTTAACCCTTTCATTCCTGGGATTGTAAACCTCCTCTGGACCCTCTGGAATTAAACATTTCTATAAGGTTGCTCTTCATTCTCCCAAGTTCCATTAGCCAATCTCCTTGCATTAGCCAGTTCCTTACCCACAAAACTATATTGGAAGAAAATCATCCTCGATCCCGAGGGACTGCCTGAGGAGGAGAATGTTGGCTGAGGGACAGCCAACAAACAAAGAACTCAGCGGGTCGGGCAACATCTGTGGAGGGAAATGGACAGTCGACGTTTTGGGTCGAGACCCTTCATCTAGACTAAAAGAATAGAAGGGAGATAACTGGGTGGGGTGGAGCAAGAGCTGGCAGGTGATGGGTGGATCCAGGTGAGGAGGGTTGATGGGCGGATGGAGGAGGGGAGGGTGGAGATAGTGACAGAGGCTGGGAGGTGAGGGGTGGAGGTGACACAGGGCTGCAGATGGTGGAGTCTGACAGGAGACGAAGGTGGGGCATGGAGCCAAATAAGGGAGACAGAGGCCATTACAGATCTGCTACATCGAACTGAAGAATAATCAAAGCTCCCCACATGTCCCCATTTAAAAACAAACCTGAGTCGCATTCCATCAGTGATATCAGGTACACAGGAACAACTTTTAAAAGACAAGTTTGGGCAGGTACATGGATAGGAAAGGTTCAGAGGGATATGGTCCAAATGCTGGCAAGTGGGACCAGCTAGGATGGGGCATCTTAGTCAGCATAGACCTGAAGGGCCTGTTTCCGTGCTGTATGACTCTCTGTCCTCTTTGTCCCATATATCCCTCCCTCACCATCTCTGCCTTTAAAAACTAATGTTTTCTTTTTTTCTCATAAATAGTCTTGGACCTGAAACATTAACTTTTTTTCTATCACCTCAGATGTTGCCTGACCTGCTGAGTATGTCCAGCATCTTCTGTTTGTTATTGTTTCAGTTTTCCATTCTTTGCAGGGATCCTCAATCTGAATTTAACAAAATCCAAATACTGCTTGGCACTTAGGAATTTGGGCCGGGTTGTCTTCAACCACATTTCATTTCCTTCCTTATTTAAGTATCTAGTTTCTCTGTAACCTCATCTCAGCTGCTTACCTTGTGACTTGCGGACAAGATCACTCATTCCCACTGAGCACCAACATCATTCCTCACCGCTAACAAAAAAAAACCCCAACATCTATTTTTTCTATCGAGATGGATGCCCTCAGCAGGCATCCAGCTATAGGAAAGATGTTATTAAACTAGAAAGAATGCAGAATGGACTTACGTGGATGTTGCCAGGACTCGAGGGACTGAGTTATAGGGAGGGGTTGGGCAGGCTAGGACTTATTTCCTTGGAGCGTAGGAGACTGAGGGGTGACCTTATAGAGGCGTATAAAATCAGGAGGGGCATAGATAGGGTGAATGCACACAGTCTTTCTCCCAGGGTTGGGGACTCCAGAACTAGAGGGCACAGGTTTAAGGTGAGAGGGGAGAGATTTAATCGGAACCTGAGGGGCAACTTTTTTTTACACACAAGTGTAGTCAGTGTATGTGGAACGAGCTGCCGGAGAAAGTGGTTGAGGCAGGTACAGTAACAACTTTCAAAAGACAGTTGGACAGGTACATGGATAGGAAAGGTTTGGAGGGATATAGGGCAAATTAGAATCAGGTTAATATGCTGTGAAATTTGCTGTTTTACAGCAGTACAGTGCAAGACATAAATTACAAAATAAATAAATAGTGCAAAAAAAATAATGAGGTAATGTTCATGGGTTCATGGACTGTTCAGAAATCTGATGGCGGAGGGGAAGAAGCTGATCCTGAATCATTGAGTGTGGGTCTTCAGGCTCCTGTACCTCCTCCCCGACGGTAGGGAATAGCTTGGATGGGCATCTTGGTCGGCATGAACCAGTTGGGCCAAAGGGCCAGTTTCCGTGCTGTATGACTCTGACACAGTTTATCCACAAAATATTTAATCTGCCTTGTCCCTTCCCATTCAACTCAAGTACATTGTCACAGGCACAAGTCTGGTGAGGCACAGGTACAATGAAAAACTCGCAGCAGCATCACAGGCACGTAGGTACAGACAACGCACAGAACGTAAATTATACAAGACAGTGAAGGAAAAAACTGCATACAGAACATCAGTGCAAAAAGCACAATTGGAAACAAAAAGGAGACACCAGAGACTGCAGATGCTGGAACCTGGAGCAACACATGAGATGCTGGAGGAACTCAGAGGGTCAGGCAGCATCTGGGGGAGGGGGGTGGAGGTGGGTGGACATTTGGGAAACAAGTCAGTGGTAGTGCAAGAGGTGGTCAGCAGTGATCTGTTGTTGATTTAGCCTAACTCTACGTCAAAAATCTTTTTGCACCCTGTGCTGTCAGTTTTGTTTCATTAGAAAACCTGGATATATTATCCTTGGTCCCTGATCCAGATCATTGATATAGACTGCACATTTCTCTGTGGCAACAGAATATGATCTGTTGCTTTTCATCCTCTCGTTTTCAGACCATTAACTGATCTTTAATCCACAGTAGTACGATGCACCCACCATGCAATGTACTCCTAGTCCTACAATATACCCTGTGCTCCAGTTTTGTTTAATAATCTCTTGTGTGACACTATATCGAAGGCCTCTGAAAGTTGACCACTTCCTCTGGTTCCCCTTCTCCATCTGCTGTTCGGAACCTCAAATGAAACCTTCATAAACCATGTCGATTCTGCCCAATCATATTACTAATTTCTAAGTTGGCACTTCCTTAATTATAGAAACATAGAAAGCCTACAGCACAATTCAGGCCCTTCAGCACACAAAGCTGTGCCGAACATGTCCCTACCCTAGAAATTACTAGGCTTACTGATAGCCCTCTATTTTCCTAAGCTCCATGTACCTATCCAAAAGTCTTTTAAAAGACCCTATCGTATCCGCCTCTACCACCGTTGCCGGCAGCCCATTCCATGCACCCACCACTCTCTGAGTAAAAAACTTATCCCTGACATCTCCTCTGTACCTACTCCCCAGCACCTTAAACCTGTGTCGTCTTGTGGTCCTTAATTATAGATTTCAGCATTTTCTGGTTTTCAGGTTAACCAGTCTGTAGTTTCCTGTTTGACTCTGTTAAGTAATTTGCTTCTTTCCAATCTGACTGTCAGAACATCCACTGCTTCCACAGCCACTTTGCTCTAATGTAGATACAAGATGTGTCTTGTAGAAGGACGGATGATGTCAGTATCTTGGTGAGCCTGGTGAGGTTTTGATCAGTCATTATCCACAATTCTCAACACTTCTGCCTGTCAAACCGGTGGAAGTAAGCGTTTGAACTTGAATGAGAAACACGATGATGCCGGAGGAACTCAGCAGGCCCGGCAGCATCCGTGGAGAAAAGCAGGCAGTCAACATTTCAGGTCAGGACCCTTGTTCAGGACTGAAGATAGGAAAAGGGGAAGCCTAATATATAGGAGGGAAAAGCAGAGCAGTGATAGGTGGACAAAAGAGGGGAGGCGGGGTGGGCACCATGTGATGATGTGATGCACCAGGTGATCTTGTGAGGTGGTGATGGGTAGATAGTGATGGGCAGGTGTGTGGGAGGAGGGGAGAGCAGATCCACTGGGGGATGGGTCAAAGGTAAGAAGAGAGGGGAAAAAAAGGGCTAGGAAAGGGAAGAAGGGAAGAAGCATGGTGGTGGGGGGGGGGTGTTCTGGGGAAGGGGGGTGGGGATTACTTAAAGTGGGAGAATTCAATGTTCATGCCGTTAGGCTGCAAGGTTCCAAGCCGGAAAATGAGGCGCTGTTCCTCCAGTTTGTGCTTGGAATTCTCCTGGCAATGGAGGAGGCCGAGGACTGACATATCAGTGTTAGTGTGGGAGGGGGAGCTGAAGTGACTGGCAATGGGGAGATGCAGGTCGCGGTTACGGACAGAGCGCAGGTGTTCTGCGAAACGGTCACCGAGTCTGCGTTTGGTCTCACCAATGTAGAGGTGGCCTTCAGTCCTGAAGAAGGGTCCTGACCCGAACCGTTGACCACCTGCTTCTCTCCATGGATGCTGCCTGGCCTGCTGAGTTCCTCCAGCATCATCGTGTTTTTCATCTTGATTCCAGCATCTGCAGTCCTTTGTTTCTCTAATCATTTGGACTTTCTCTTCCAATGTCGAGCTCTGAATTCTCCTTTGAGGCTTAAATATTAGAGTCATAAATTCATACAGCACAGAAACAGGCCCTTCGGCCCATCGAGTCTGTGCCAACCATCAACCACCCATTTACACTAATCCCACTTTATTCTCCCCACATTCCCATCAACTCTCCCCCAGATTCTACCCCTCACCCACACACGAGGGGCAATTAATCCACCAACCTGCACGTCTTTGCAGTGTGGGAGGAAACCCAGGCAATCAGAGGGCGAACATGCAAACTGTGGATCGAATCCATTCCCAGCAACTTTTCCAGGGCAAGAATTCCAGATTGCACTGAAGATGAGGAATGTGTCTGTATATTCAGCCTGAGATCCTGAACATTTGACTCCCGCTGAGAGCTCAGCAGAGGCAACGGGGTCTCAAGCCACTCATCAGATCAAAACATCACCATAGATTCACAGGATGCTTGCAGTGCAGAAGGAGGCCATTCAGCCCATTGAGTCTGTACGAGCTCTGTGCAAACTTTCCTTTCTGATACTTACCCAGCTCCTTTATGAAACCTTCCTCCTGTGTCATTTAGGTTCTTTGGCCAATGACCTTCATGCTACATCCCCTGGTCATTGACTCCTCCACCAATGGAAATATTTGAGTCACACAGCGCAAAAAAACAGGCATTTTGGCCCATTGAGTTCTGAACTGATCTTCGAACACCCATTTATGCCAATCCCATTTTGTTATCTCATTCCCATCAGCTCCCCCCTGATTCTACCCCTCACCCACACACTAGGGGCAATTTACAGTGGGCAATTAACTCCCACCGACCCTCACGTCTGTGTGGGAGGAAACTGGGGCACCGGGGGGGGAAACCCATGAGGTGACAGGGAGAACGTACAAACTCCACACAGACAGCACTGAAGGTCAGGATCGAACCTGGGTCACTGGAGCTGTGGGCAGCGGCTCTGCCAGCTGTGCTACCATCATGATCATAAATCCCTCTGTCAGCCCCCTTCACTACCTCCTTTGTTCCCAGGAGAACAACCCCCGCTTGTCAGATCCATCCACAGAACTAACGTCCCTCACCCCTGGAATCGTTTTGGGAAATCTCTACTGCACCCTCTCCAAAGTGTCACATCTTCCCCAAAGTGTGGCCCACAATGGATACGGTCCTCCCGCCGTGGTCCGCTCCGGACGCAGCCCCCCAGCCGTTGCGCAACCAGGGTTTACGAAGGTTCACCCTAACTTGTGTGCCTCTGTTGATGAAGCCCAGGGTCCTGTGTGCTGTTTAACCACAGTCTCAACCTGCCTGAGCACTTCCAACCAACTCTGCACAGATACTCCCAGATCTCCCTGTTCTCGCTCACCGTCCAGAACCACACCTCCTGGTTTACACTGCCTCCTGGTTCATCCTCCCTGCCAAAAGATACCACTTCTCTCTGCACTAAATTTCACCTGCCGCCTCTCTGCCCACTCCACCAGCCCCTCCACTTCTCCATGAAACCTGTTACAGACCACCACACCTCCAAGTTTTGGGATCACCTGCAGACGTGGAAATTGTGCCCAAGTCATTATGGTACATTAAGCAAAGTAGAGACCCCAGTACCAACCCTGGGGAGCTCCACTCTACACCTCCCTCAAGGGAAACAACCTCTCCCTGTACGTTTTGTTCCCGTCACCGAGCTCATTTTCTGTCTCTGCCCCTACAGCCCCTTTCACTGCAGGAGTTTCAGTTCTACGGCAACTTGTCAAATGCCTTCTGACACTAGGTCACCTTAAATTGGTAAGTTGGTTTATTATTGTCACATGTACTGAGGTACAGTGAAAAACTTTGTTTTACATGCCATCCATACAGATCATTTCATCACATCAATGCAATGAGGTAGTACAGGGGAAAACAATAACAGAATGCAGAATAAAGTGTTACAGTTACAGAGAAAGTGCAGTGCAGGCAGACAATATGGTGCAAGGTCATAACGAGGTAGATTGTGAGGTCAAGATTCCATCTTATCGTACTAGGGAACTGTTCAATAGTCTTATAACAGTGGGATAGAAGCTGTCCTTGAGCCTGGTGGTACGTGCTTTCCGGCTTTTGTATCTTCTGCCCGATGGGAGGGGGGGAGAAGGGAGAATGTCCGGGGTGGGTGGGGTCTTTGATTATGTTGGCTGCTTTACCGAGGCAGCAAGAAGTGTAGACAGAGTCCGTGGAGGGGAGACTGGTTTCTGTGATGTGCTGGGCTGTGTCCACAACTCTCTGTAGTTGCTTGCGGTCATGGGCAGAGCAGTTGCCGTGCCAAGCCGTGATTAGGTTAGGTTATCTAACCTCCTCCATTCCATAGGGGATCAATCAATGTTATCAATGTGTTTAATTACAAAGCTACTGAAGAGAAGTGCCCATATGCTTGGTTAAAGAAGGAGTCTTAGAGTCATGCAGCATGCAAACAGGCCCTTTGGCCCAACTTGTCCATTCCGACCACGTTGTCTACCTGAGCTAGTCCCATTTGCCTGCACTTGACCCTTATCCCTCTAAACCTTTCCTACCCATGTTCCTGTCTAAATGTCTTTTAAATATTGTAACAGTACCTGCCTTGATGACTTTCTCTGGTAGCTCGTTCCATATACCCACCATCCTCTGTGAGAAAGTTGCCCCTCAGGTTCTTTTTAAATCTTATAGATTCATACTGCACGGACACAGGCCCTTCGGCCCAACTGGTCCATGCTGATCAAGGTGCCCCGGGCAAGCTAGTCCCATTTGCCAGCGTTGGTCCCATAACCTTCTTTCTTTCTTTTTCAATCTTTTTATTATTTTCAGATTAATACAGAATAATACATACAACATCGGTAATTATACACGTGATACAGAGAGATCGGGAGGACAATCATGAGATATACAGTCATAAAGAATAAAAAAAGATATATTCTAAACCCCACGGTTTCTTAGTAAATGAATATATTACAAAAAAAATCAAAACGAGAAAGAAGAAGATTTATTATATTAAAAAAACCCAAATTGAAAAAAGTTATAAGTGATAAAACAAAACAAACTAGAAATAAATTTCAGAAGAACACAAAACTGGACTGATATTTCTCGATGGACAAAGAGCATCATTATGTCGTCAACTCCGATCCTCTACGTTCAAAGATTATTGAAAAGGGATCTATATCATATGAAAATATTGAATGAATGGACTCCAAACTTCCTCAAATTTAAGCGAGGAATCCACAGTGCCACTCCTAATTTTTTCTAAGTCTAAACATGATATAGTTTGAGAAAACCGTTGAAAAGTGGTGGGAGGCATTGGATCCTTCCATTTAAACAAAATGGATCGCTTGGCCATTAATGTAACAAAGGCAATCACACGACAAGCAGCAGCAGATAAGTGGCCAGATTCCATCATTGGTAGCACAAAGATTGCAGTGATTGGGTGAGGTTGTAAATCAGTATTCAGTACAGTTGAAATAATATTAAAAATATCTTTCCAATATTTTTCCAGAACAGGACAGGACCAAAACATATGTGTCAGGGAAGCCACCTCCGAATTACATCTATCACAGATAGGATTTATATGGTGCCCGTAACCTTCTAAACTTTTCCCATCCATGTACCTGGCCAACTGGCTTTTAAAAGCTGTTATTGTACCTGTAAAATAAAAATAAATCTTTATTTTTAACATAATTTTTAATAAACCGAGAAATAAATGGAGGGCTATGTGGGAGGGAAGGGTTAGATGGATATTAGAGCAGGATAAAATGTTGGCACAACATTGTGGGCTGAAGGGCCTGTACTGTGCTGTAATGTTCGATGTTCTGAATCTTTCCCCCTCACCTTAAATCTATGTCCTCTAGTTTTAGACTCCCCGACTGTTGGAAAAACACTGTGACCATCCATGTTATCTATGCCTCTCATTATTTTATAAACCTCTAAGGTCACTCTTCGGCCTCCTTTGCTCCAGGGATAACAGTCCCTCTCCTTATAACTCAAGCCCTCCAGTCTCGGTAACATCTGCGTGAAATCTTTTCTGCAACCCTCTCCAGCTTAATGACATCCTTCCTATAGCTGGGCGACCAGAACTGCACACAACACTCCAAGTGTGGTGTCACCAACGTCTTGTACAGTTGCTACGTGACGTCCCACATGCATGGCCAGTGATTGCAAGCACGCTGAATACCTTTATCACCAGGGAGAGAGGGGGGCCGGGGGGGGGGGTGGTGGGGTGGAGGGGAGAGAGAAGTTTTGGGAGGGAGCTCCAGAGCCTGGGGCCCAGGCAGATGAAGGCATCAGCAGTGGATCGATTAAACGTTGGGACAGGGTACACCAGAGGCCAGAGTTGGCGGAGAGAGAGATACAGGGTTAGAGGTGGTTTTGGAAGTAGGGACAGGGTCATAGAGTCATATAGCACAGGCCCTTTGGCCCACACTGTCCACCTATACTAATCACATTTACCCACATTAGGTCTGTAGCCTTCAAAGCCTTGGCAATTTATGTCCTTGTCCGGATAGTACTTGTGTTGTGAGAGTCTCTGCCTCCACCACCCCCTCAGGCAGTGCGTTCCAGATTCCAACCCCTCCACCCCATGGAAAAAAATCCCCCTCAGATCCCCTCCTCCCTCTCAACTTATACCTACCTATGCTTTTTTGTCTTAAATACCCAACCTTGGGAAGATGATTCTAACTATCTAACGAACGATCTATTCGTGACTGCAAGAAACTGCGGAGAGTTGTGGACACAGCTCAGCGCATCACGGAAACCAGCCTCCTCTCCATGGACTCTGTCTATACTTCTCGCTGCCTCGGTAAAGCAGCCAGCATAATCAAAGACCCCACCCACCCCGGGCATTCTCTCTTCTCCCCTCTCCCATCAGGCAGAAGACACACGTACCACCAGGCTCAAGGACAGCTTC
Organism: Pristis pectinata; assembly: GCF_009764475.1. Lineage (NCBI taxonomy): Eukaryota > Metazoa > Chordata > Chondrichthyes > Rhinopristiformes > Pristidae > Pristis > Pristis pectinata. The sequence goes on from NC_067415.1 coordinate 3,274,413, forward strand.
TATCCCACTGTTATAAGACAATTGAACAGTCCCCTAGTACGATAAGATGGAACCTTGACCTCACAATCTACCTTGTTATGACGTTGCACCTTATTGTCTGCCTGCACTGCACTTTCTCTGCAGTTGTAACACTTTATTCTGCATTCGGTTATTGTTTTCCCCTGTACTACCTCAATGCACTGATGTGATGAAATGATCTGTATGGATGGCATGCAAAACAAAGTTTTTCACTGTACCTCGGTACAGGTGACAATAATAAACCAATTTATCTACCCTCTCATAATTTTGCAGTTCAAATTTTGTATTATAAATTTGAAAAGGATGATGAAAATTTTAAAATGGAGTTGTTTCTTACATGGAGTCCTTGTCGGTTGGTGTGGGAGGGAAGGAAGGGAAAGAATCTGATATATTACCACTGACTTATATAATGTGAAATTTGTTGTTTTGCAGCAGCAGTACAGTGCAGACATAAAAATGACTATAAATTACAAAGATAAATAAATCGTGCAAAAAAAAAAGGAATAACGAGGTAGTGTTCATGGGTTCACGGATCGTTCAGAAATCTGATGGCGGAGGGGAAGAAGCTGTTCCTGAATCATTGAGTGTGGGTCTTCAGGCTCCTGTACCTCCTCCCTGATGGTAGTAACGAGAAGAGGGCATGTCCCGGATGGTGAGGGTCTTAGTGATGGATGCCACCTTCCTGAGGCACCGCCTCTTAAAGATGTCCTCGATGGTGGGGAGAGTTGTGCCCGTGATGGAGCTGGCTGAGTCTACAACCCTCTGCAGCCTCTTGCGATCCTGTGCATTGGAGCCTCCATACCAGGCAGTGATGCCACCAGTCAGAATGCTCTCCACCGTACATCTATAGAAATTTGTAAGGATCTTTGGTGACATACCAAACCTCTTTAAGCTCCTAACAAAGCAGAGCCACTGGTGTGCTTTCTTTGCGAGTAAAGAACCAGATATCTCATTCTAGGGGAAAGAGGGGAGGGGAGGGGGGAGGGGGAATGCAAACTGGCAAACAAACGTAGGGCAGCTCAGTTGACGGTGAGGTGATGAGGGAGGTGATAGCTGCCGTGGGGAGATGGATTGGTTGATTCTGGAGGTAGCAGAGGGATAAGCGAGACTCTCGGCCTGATTCTTCCAACCCCTCCTCCTTGCCCGAGGAGGGTTCCTCATCAATGGGTCTAGACAGAGGTGGTCACTGACTGCAATTGGCCACAGGACGAGCCCATTCAATCTACTGAGCCTACTAACCCATGGAATTTGCCCATGACCAAATTCTCTCACACAAAGTGCAGTGGATGTTGACCCTAAATCAGCGATTAATAGACTTTTGCTACTGAGATATGGAACCAACGTTCCTTCGTTGAGGGACATTGGTTCTGTGGTTGGACGAGGGTTGTTCTCCTGGCAACAGAGGAGGTTGTGAGGGGGTCTGATAATTGATTTATTATTGTCACAGAGGTACAGTGAAAAGCTTTTGTTTGCGTGCCATCCAGACAGATCATTCCATACCCAAGTACATTGAAGTAGTACAAGGAAAAACAGTAACAGAATGCAGAATAAAGTGTTACAGTTACAGAGAAAGTGCAGCGCAGGCAGACAATAAGGTGCAAGGGCCATGACGAGGTAGACAGTGTGATCAGGAGTTCTTTATCGTACAAGAGGTCTGTTCAAGAGTCTGACAACAGTGGGATAGAAGCTGTCCTTGAGCCTGGTGGTACGTGCTTTCAGGCTTTTGTATCTTCTGCCTGATGGGAGGGGGGAGAAGAGAGAATGTCCGGGGTGGCAGGGGTCCTTGATTACGTTGGCTGCTTTCCTGAGGCAGCAGGAGGTGTAAACAGAGAGTGATTTAAAATCAGGAAGGGTACAGACAATAAGAACATAAGAAATAGGAGCAAGAGTCGGCCATCTGGCCCGGCGAGCCTGCTCCGCTATTCAATAAGATCATGGCTGATCTGGCCATGGACTCAGGTCCACCTACCTGCCTTTCCCCCATAACCCTTAATTCCCCAAATATGCAAAAATCTATCTAACTGTGTCTTAAATATATTTAATGAGGTAGCCTCTACTGCTTCCCTGGGCAGAGAATTCCACAGATTCACTACTCCCTGGGAAAAGCAGTTTCTCCTGGTCACCGTCCTAAATCTATTCGCCCAAATCTTGAGGCTATGTCCCCTAGTTCTAGTCTCACCTCCCAGTGGAAACAATCTTCCTGCCTCTGTCTTATCGATCCCTTTGGATGGAGAGATTGTTCCCATCGGTGGAGAGGTCCAGGACTAGGGGACAGAGAATGACAGATCAGAAGAACCCAAAGTGACAGGAGGAGAAGGGTCGGGGTGTGGAGTCCACAGCCAGGGGAGAAGAGGGTGCAGATTTAATTGTAGCATTCAAAAGAAACTTCAGTTGAAATTGGTTTATTATTGCCCACTTGGCCTCATCTGGTAATTGGTTTATTATTGTCACATGTACCAAGGTACAGTGAAAAACTTATCTTGCATACTGTCCATACAGATCAATTCATCACATCAGTACATCGAGGTAGTACAAGGAAAAACAATAACAGAATGCAGAATGTAGTGTTACAGTGAAAGTGCAGTACTGGGAGATAATTAGGTGCAAAGTCATAATGAGGTAGATTGAGAGGTCAAGAGTCCATTTTATCATACCAGAGAACTGTTCTTTTAACAGCGGGGTGGAAGCTGATTGAGCCTGGTGTATTGATTTATTATTGTCACTTGTACCGAGGTACAGTGAAAAACTTGTCTTGCATACTGGTCGTACAGGTCAATTCATTACACAGTGCAGTTACATTGAGTTAGTACAGAGTGCATTGATGGAGTACAGGTAAAAACAATAACAGTACAGAATAAAGTGTCACAGCTACAGAGAGAGTGCAGTGCAATAAGGTGCAAGGTCACAACAAGGTAGATTATGAGGTCAGAGTCCATCTCATTGTATAAGGGAACCGTTCAATAGTCTTACCACAGAGAGGTAGAAGCTGTCCTTGAGCCTGGTGATATGTGCCCTCAAACTCTTGTATCTTCTACCTGATGGGAGAGGAGAGAAGAGAGAATGACCCAGGTGGGTGGGGTCTTTGATTATGCTGGCGGCTTCACCAAGACAGTGAGAGGTAAAGACAGAGTCCAAGGAGGGGAGGCTGGTGTCTGTGATGTGCAGGGCTGTGTCCACAACTCTCTGCAGTTTCTTGTGGTCCTGGGCGGAGCAGTTGCCGTACCAAGCCGTGACGCATCCAGATAGTCCATGGAGGGGAGTTTGGTTTCATAGAACACTACAGCACAGTCCCTTCGGCCTACAATATTGTGCTGACATTTTATCCTGCTCCAAGATATATCTAACCCTTCCCTCCCACATAGTCCTTCATTTCTCTCTCATTCATGTGTCTATCTAAGAGTCTCTTAAATGTCCCTAATGTATCTGCCCCCACAACCTCTGCCGGCAGTGCGTTCCACACACCCACCACTCTGTGTAAAAAAACTTACCCCTGAAATCCCCCTTATACCTTCCTCCAATCAGCTTAAAATTATGTCCCCTCGTGTTAGCCATTGTCGCCCTGGGAAAAAGTCTCTGTCTGTCCACTCGATCTATGCCTCATCACCTTGTACACCTCTATCAAGTCACCTCTCATCCTCCTCCTCCTCCTCTCCAATGAGAAAAGCCCCAGCTCACTCAACCTATCCTCCTAAGACATGCTCTCTAATCCAGGCAGCATCTTGGTAAATCTCCTCTGCACCCTCGCTAAAGCTTCCACATCCTTCCTATACACATTCATCTGCCAAATCATCCTATTCTTACCCTCACTGGCACATGACACAGGCAGCAATCCAGAGATTACTACCCTTGAGGTCCTGCTTTTCAGCTTCCTACGTAGCTCCCTATATTCCCTCTTCAGGACCTCATCTCTTTTCCTACCTATGTCACTGGTACCAATGTGTACCACGACCTCTGGCTGTTCACCCTCCCCCTTCAGAATGCTGTGGACCCGATCCGAGACGTCCCTGACCCTGGCACCCGGGAGGCAACAACCCATCCGGGAGTCTCTTTCACATCCACAGAATCTCCTGTCTGCCCCCCCCCCCCCCCGATACTATGGAATCACCTGTCACTATTGCTCTCCTCTTCTCCCCCCTTCCCTTCTGCACCACCTGACCAGGCTCAGTGCCAGAGACTTGGTCACTGCAGCTTTCTCCTGGTAGGTCGTTCCCCCCAAAACAGTATCCAAAGCGGTATACCCGTTATTGAGGGGAACAGCCACAGGGGAACTCTGCACTACCTGCCTATTCTCCATCCTTCTCCTGACAGTCACGCAGCTACCTGCCTCCTGCAGCCTCGGAGTGACTGCCTCCCTCTAGCTCTTGTCTATGTATTCCTCAGTATCCCGTAGGAGCCAAAGGTCATCCAGCTGCAGCTCCAGTTCCCTAACTTGGTCTGTAAGGAGCTGCAGCTGGATGCATCTTGTGCAGATGTGGTTATCAGGGAAGACTGGAGGTCTCCCAGAACTCCCACATCTCACAGGTTGAACACACCACTGACCTGGAGCCATTCTCACTACTCTGGCCTGGCATTAAAGGGAACACCAAAGCAAAGAAGGGATCTTTCCTCCTGCCATCACACTTTCCACTCTAACACTGGCCACTCTGTTTATCCCAGCCTTCCCTTTATCTGCTGCTGTTAATAAGCCAATCAACTGGTAACAATTTGCAAATTGCAAGATAAAACTCACAAGCTCAGGCACAGAGACTCACCTCTTTTCAAAGGTCCCACTCCAAATCTGGCTCCAACTCCCGACTCTGCAAGGTGAGACTTGTGCTGGGCTGCGTCCACACCTCTCTGCAGTTTCTTGCAGTCCCGGGCAGAGCAGTTGCCGTACCAAGCCGTGACGCGTTGGGATAGGATGCTTTCTCTGGTGCAAATAAAGTGCAAGGGCCAAGAAGCCTGCCTCACTCCGTGTACTACAGGTGCCACTGTAACGTTCACTGTATTTCCCTCAGCTTGCCCAGGAGGTGTTTGAACTAAACAAAGATGACAGACGCAAGGAGGTGGAACTGCAAGCGACCCAGAACAGGTAGGCTCACATCCGGGGACACTTGGGCAATCTGGGAGCTGGCCGGAATCAGTGTACAAGGGACATAGGATAGCAGAGGTCTGGAAGCAACATGTGCTCCTAAGGTGAAATCTGGCCCCTGTGCATTTTATTTGCTTTTATTTTGGAAGACGGTCATTTACATATTGACAATATTCGCATCATTCTGAATTTATTTTTTCAGGATCAGGTTTATTATCACTGACTTAGATGACGTGAAATGTGTTGTTTTGTGGGAGCAGTACAGTGCAAAGACATAAAATTACTGTAAATTACAAAAATAGATAAATAGTGCAGAAATAAAAGCAATAAGGAGGTAGTGTTCATGGGTTCATGGACCGTTCAGACATCTGATGGTGGAGGAGAAGAAGGGTGGGTTAGTAAGTTTGCGGATGACACGAAGGTTGGGGGTGTTGTGGATAATTTGGAGGGCTGTCAGAGGTTACAGGGGGACATAGATAGGATGCAGAGTTGGGCTAAGAAGTGGCAGATGCCGTTCAACCCAGATAAGTGTGAAGTGGTTCATTTTGGTAGGTCAAATATGTTGGCGGAATATAGTCTTAATAGTAGGACTCTTGGCAGTGTGGAGGATCAGAGGGATCTTGGGGTCCGAGTCCGTAGGATGCTCAAAGAGGCTGCACAGGTTGACTCTGTGGTTAAGAAGGCATATGGTGTATTGTCCTTCATCAATCGGGGAATTGAATTTAGGAGCCGTGAGATATTGTTGCAGCTATATAGGTCCCTGGTCAGACCCCACTTAGAGTATTGTGCTCGATTCTGGTCGCCTCACTACAGGAAGGATGTGGAAGCCATAGAGAGGGTGCAGAGGAGATTTACAAGGATGCTGCCTGCGATGCGGAGCATGCCATATGAAAGCAGGTTGAGGGAACTCGGCCTTTTCTCCTGGGAGAGACGGAGGATGAGGGGGGACCTGATTGAGGTGTATAAGATGATGAGAGGTATTGATAGGGTAAGTAGTCAGAGGCTTTTCCTCAGGGCTGAATTGATGGCCACAAAATTGATGGCCACAAAATTGATGGCCACAAGAGGACATAGGTTTAAGGTGCTGGGGAGTAGGTACAGAGGAGATGTCAGGGGTAAGTTTTTTACTCAGAGAGTGGTGAGTGTGTGGAATGGGCTGCTGGCAACGGCGGTGGAGGCGGATACGTTAGGGTCTTTGAAGAGACTGTTAGATCGGTATATGGAGCTGAGTAAAATAGAGGGCTATGGGTAAGCCTAGTAATTACTAGGGTAGGGACATGTTCGGCACAGCTTTGTGGGCCGAAGGGCCTGAATTGTGCTGTACTTGTTCTAAGCTGTTCCTGAATTGTTGAGTGTGGGTCTTCAGTGCTGGGGAAGGGAGGCAGCCAGTGCAGAGGGGGTGGAGGGAAGGAGCCAGTGGCCTCTTGCGCCCCTCTGTTCTCCGGGACAGTCAGGTGCACTGGGTGGGGGTTGGGACTTGCCCAGGGTCGGTGTGGGAGTTTCAGTGGGTAGTGGGGAGCCGGTGAGCTGTCTTTGTCCCACCCCTGTCCCACCCAGGCTGGCTGAGCTGCTGGACAGACTGGGCGAGCTGGAGGCGGAGCGGCAGGAGCTGAGGACGCGAGTGGCGGACCTGGAGCAGGCGAACCGGACGGTGAAGGAGGAGTACGACGCCCTGCAGCTCCAGCACCAGGAGCAGTGGCAGCAGCTTCGCACGCGGGAGCTCGAGACGTCCGAGCTGATACACAACCTGCTGCACCTCAAGGCTCAGGAAGCCCAGGACCTGAACAACAGGATCGAGAAGCCACTGAGGTAATGATCAGCGCAACTCCCTCCACGGGTGGGTGGGGAGGGATGGGGCACAACCGGGGGAGAGGGTCTGATCCTCAAACAGCGGTCTCTGTGCTCAACTTCGAGCAGGGAATGGATGGCAGAGTGAAGCTCCCTCCGTACCGTCCCATCACACACTCCCGGGGTCAGACACAGAGTGAAGCTCCCTCTACACCGTCCCGTCACACACTCCCGGGGTCAGATGCAGAGTGAAGGTCCCTCCGTACCGTCCCATCACGCGCTCCTGGGGTCAGACACAGAGTGAAGCTCCCTCCGTACCGTCCCATCACACACTCCCGGGGTCAGACACAGGGTGAAGCTCCCTCCGTACTGTCCCATCACACACTCCCGGGGTCAGACACAGGGTGAAGCTCCCTCTACACTGTCCCATCACACACTCCCAGGGTCAGACACAGGGTGAAGCTCCCTCTACACTGTCCCATCATACAGCTGTGTTACTTTGGGGACATGTGATGGATCTTGCATTGAATCCCTGCTCCAGCGGTGAGCAGTGTTGATGACTTTGTGCATCTTCCTCCCAGGGCTGAGCAGAGGAGCCTACAGAAGGATCTGGCTATTGCTTCAAGCATGCCAATCTCGGCCAAGACGTGAGTGAGAAGTGTTTTCTGTTGGGGGGAGTGGGGATCGAGGAGCAGGGTGGGTTCTTGTGATATTGGACGAGGACATTCAGCCGAACTGGTCAACGCTGACCCTTTGTTTTAGTGTTTTCATTCAATACAGAAGGTAGTTCGGCCCATCAGTTGTATGCTCGCTCACAGAGCAATCCCATCCCCCACTAATTCTCCCTGAAAGATTCTACCTCTCTCCCACCCACCGTGAGCTTCTACAGATGTGCTACAGAAAGTACCCTGACAAGTTGCATCTCAGCCTGGTACAGCGACGGCTCTGGACCGACAGAGAGAGCGGCAAACACAGCCCAGTCCGTCACAGGCTCGTCACTTCCTTCCACCCAGTCCATCTTCACTGTGCGTTGCTTCAGGAAGGCTAACGGTATTGTCAGGGACACCTGCCCCCCCGGCTGTTCCCCTTCCTCTCTTCTACCTTCTGGGAGAAGATACAGGAGCTCGAAAGCCCGGACATCCAGAATCAAGAACAGCTTCTTCCCCGCTGCTGAACCCATCACCTCTCTCACGTCCCCTTCCCGGTGGAGCTGCCACGATCTCGGACCCTTAACTCCACCTCTTCCGTTATTGTCACTCTAGCATTTGTTTTTGCACTGCCTCAGTTTGTACGACGATACTTTGCACCATTCTGTTGTTTTGCACTTGTTGCTGTGTTCTTGTTGTACTTATAGTTTACTCTGTGGGCTTCACATGAGCAAGGAATTTTATTGCACCCTGGTGTATATGACAGTAAATTAATTTGAATCTGGGGGGCAATTCACAGCAACCAATTAACCCACTGATCCCCTGGGGTCTTTGATTATGCTGGCCGCTTCACCAAGGCAGCGAGAGGTAAAGACAGAGTCCATGAAGGGGAGGCTGGTTTCCGTGACACGCTGGGCTGTGTCCACTGCTCTCTGCGGTTTCTTGCGGTCCTGGGCAGAGCAGTTGCCGTACCAAGCCGTGATGCCATTTACTTTTCAGGAAATGTAGCACCCATTTGTGTAACCCCTTGTAGTTTAACCCTTTAAGTCCAGAGAACGTTCTTTGCGTTGTGTGGTCCTGAGTCTTCATGACATTAACTCTGAAATTCTGTTTTCAGGGAGACAGTTCACCAGGGACTTGTTGTCCCGCCGCAGGAAGTGGGGCAAAAAGGAGACAGGAGCTTCAAATTACGCTGGGGTACCAGGTAAACAACAGCCCACCGGTGTAGTTATGACAGAACTCGTTCTGGTTCCATCCTTGGGGAAGTCCTAATGGGGAATTATTCTGAAATTGCTCTGGGTTTGGGTCAGGGGACTGGAGTCGGGGGGGTGTGGTGGGGATCGAGGGGGAGCAGTTGACTTGGATGTCGTTTGGGATCGCGCATAGGTGAGATCGCCCCTGTCCCGTTGATGTCAACTGGTGTGAAAGGAGGGTCCTGCCTCAAGAAGGTTTGGGTACACCCACTGAAGGACATGGAGTCCCAGCATGAAACATTCTGCTTCTCAGACCTGCTCCTATTTGATTAGTCCTTGGCTGATCTTCCACCTCGGTGTCCCATTGCTGCACCACCCCCGTGTCCCTTGGACCCCTTATAAATCTATCGATCGCTGTCCTGAATGTACACGGTGACTGAGCCTCCTGGGCAGAGAACTCCAAAGATTCACCCCCATCTGGATGAAGAAACTTCTCCTTGTCTCTTTCCAGAACCGCTTACTGAGAGCATTCACCCTCTCTATGGCCCTCATGATCTTATACACCTCTTTAAGATCACCCTTCATTCCCCTAGGCTCCAAGGAAAGAAGTCCCAGCCTGGCCAACCTCTCCCTGTAACTCAGTCCCTCAAGTCCTGGCAACATCCTTGTGAATCATTTCTGCACTCGTTCCAGTTTAATGGCATCTTTCCTATAGCAGGGCGACCAGAACTGAACACAAGTGTGGCCTCACCAGCGTCCTGTACGACCGCGTCGTGACCTCCCAACTTTTATACTCAGTGCCCTGACTGATGAAGGCCAGTGTGCCAAAAGCCTTCTTCACCACTCTGTCTACCTTTGCCCAAGTCCTCTTTGACCAACTGACCCTTGCTCACCAAGACCACTAATATTTAGCCTCACACTTTGCCTTTAATTTCAGGTCGGGCTCCTTCGGTCTTCCAGACCAGCCCAAGTTTCTCCAGTCCTTCAAAGGCTTCTTTAGGTAAGTGATGTTTTGCCTGTAGGTTCTGGACAACACAATGGCCATTCATGGAAGTGTCTGTGTTACAGTGAGGTGGATCTGGTGGAGACCAGATCGCTCCTCTGCTGGTGGGAGGTCAAGAGGAGGTCCATTTGTGGCGTGCCTCAAGATATGATCTTGTCCAACCCGTAGGTAGCAGAGTGGCACAGTCAGCAGAGTCGCTGCCTCCCAGCTCCAGAGTCCCGTGTTCGATCTCGACCTCCTACACTGTCTGTGTGTGGAATTTGCACGTTCTCCTTGAGACCGCGTGGGTTTTCCCCTGGGTGCTCCACGTCCCAATGGCGTGCGGAGTCGGTGGGTTAATTGGCCGCTGTGAATTGCCCCTATTGTAGGTGAGGGGTGGAATCTGGGGTGGGGGGGGGGGGAACGGAGTTGATGGGGATGTGGGGAGAGTAAAATGGGATTAGAGCAAAATAAGAAGCTGCTGGAGGAACTCAGCTGGTCGAATGGCATCTGCGCAGTTGATGTTTCGGGCCGAGACCCTGCTTCAGGACTGAGGGGAGATGGCCGGTATAAAGAGGAGAGGGAGGTTTCAAGCAATAGGCGTGTCCAGGTGAGGAGGTGACGGGTAGCTGGACTGGGGAGGGAGAGGGTGGAGGTAGTGAATATAATGGGATTAGTGTAAGTGTGTGGTTGATGGCTGGCAGGAGCATGATGGGCCGAAGGGCCAATTTCTAACCTGCTGTATTTAATCTGAAAGCACCACACTTGACCCTCATCCCACCTTTCATGATTTCCCCTCCTTGGCTTTCTCCCGAAGCTTGGATTCACCTTGGGGTATTAAATGTGTTCCCCACACACCGCCAGGCCATTCTGTCCATCTGCCCTGTGCTCTTGTTTCTCCCCTGCACCATCATAATCAAAGACCCCACCCACCCGGGTCATTCTCTCTTCTCTCCTCTTCCATCGGGTAGAAGATACAGGAGCCTGAGGGCACGTACCACCAGACTTAAGGACAGCTTCTACCCCACTGTGATAAGACTATTGAATGGTTCCCCTATACAATGAGATGGACTATGACCTCACGATCTACCTTGTTGTGACCTTGTACTTTATTGCACTGCACTTTCTCTGTAGCTGTGACACTTTACTCTGTACTGTTATTGTTTTTACCTGTACTACCTCAATGCACTCTGTACTAACTCAATGTAACTGCACTGTGTAATAAATTGACCTGTACGATCAGTATGCAAGACAAGTTTTTCACTGTACCTCGGTACAAGTGACAATAATAAACCAATACCGATACCAATCCCTCTCCCACACCCCTCACTCTCCGGTAAAGGAGTTTCTCCAGAATTCCCAGCTGGATTTCTCCTGGATCTCCTGTATTTGTGAGCCAGTTAGAAATAGCTTCTGTGCCTGTCTACGAGCCAGGATTTGTGTTCTGCAGACCTCTCTTTGGTCACCCGTCAGCCTTATTGAGAGAGATCCAATCCCTTCAGTCTTTCTGACCTTTATTCTTACCTTCTTCAGCACTCAAGGACAGCTTCTTTCCTGCTGTTATCAGACCCTTGAACAGACATCTTACACGGTAAAGATGACAATCGACCTTGTCGTAACCCTTGCACCTTATTGTCTGCCTGCACTGCACTTTCTCTGTAACTGTAACACTATATTCTAGCATATCTAAGTTTGCTGATGACACTAAATTGAGTGGCAAAGCAAACTGTGCAGAGGATGCGCAGAGTCTGCAGAGAGATGTAGATCGGTTAAGTGAGTGGGCAAGGGTCTGGCAGACGGAGTACAATGTTGGTAAATGTGAGGTCATCCACTTTGGAAGGAAAAATAGAAGATCAGATTATTATTTAATGGTGAAAGATTGCAGCATGCTGTTGTGCAGAGGGACTTGGGAGTCCTTGTGCATGAATCGCAAAAGGTTGGTTTACATGTACAACAGGTTATCAAGAAGGCAAATGGAACGTTGGCCTTCATTGCTGGAGGGATTGAATTTAAGAGCAGGGAGGTTATGCTGCAACTGTACAGGGTACTGGTGAGGCCTCACCTGGAGTACTGCGTGCAGTTCTGGTCTCCTTACTTGAGGAAAGATGTACTGGCTTTGGGGGCGGTGCAGAGGAGGTTCACCAGGTTGATTGCGGAGATGAGGGGGTTAGCCTATGAGGAGAGATTGAGTTGCCTGGGACTATACTCGCTGGAGTTCAGAAGAATGAGAGGAGATCTTATAGAAATATATAAAATTATGAAAGGGATAGATAAGATAGAGGCAGGAAGGTTGTTTCCACTAGTAGGTGAGACTAGAACTAGGGGACATAGCCTCAATATTCGGGGGAATAGATTTAGGACGGAGATGAGGAGAAACTGCTTTTCCCACAGAGCAGTGAGTTTGTGGAATCCTCTGCCCAGGGAAGCAGTGGAGGCTACCCCATTAAATATATTTAAGACACAGTCAGATAGATTTTTGCATAGTAGGGGAATTAAGGGTTCTGGGGAAAAGGCAGGTAGGTGGATCTGAGTCCACGGCCAGATCAGCCATGATTTATTGAATGGCGGAGCAGGCTCGACGGGCCAGATGGCCGACTCCTGCTCCTATTTCTTATGTTCTTAGGTTCTTATTCTGCATTCGCTCTTTCTTTTTACTACCTCGATGGACTTATGTACAGAATGATCTGTCTGGATGCTATGCAAACAAAAGCTTTTCACTGCATCTCAGTACATGTGACAATAATAAACCAATACCAAGTATATCCTTCTCACCGTGATCTGGGTGTGATCTGACCAGGATTTGATACAAATTTAATTGATTTTTTTCTGCTCTTGAATTGCATCACTCCAGAAATTTAACTGCTACTTTCTCTCTTCTGACTTTGTGACTAGCTTCCTTTCCACTGGCAGGTTACGTGGTTCTACAAGGCACCGACCCACATCGTCTGTTTACTGTCTGGTAGCCTTTTGAAAATCCAAGTATATCTCTCCTTGAGTCTAAAACAAGAGAACACAGGTTCAAGGTGAGAGAGAGGAGGTTTAAGGGAGATCTGAGGGGTAAATTTTTCGCACAAAGAGTAGTTGGTGTCTGGAATGAGCTGCCAGAGGAGGTGGTGGAGGCAGGAACAGGAACAACATTTAAGAGGCACCTGGACAGGTGAGTGAGTAGGGCAGAGAGGGAGCAAGAAACCAACTACTGGACAAACTCAGCGGATCAGGCAGCATCTCTGGAGGGAAATGGACAGTTGACGTTTCGAGACAGAACCCTTCATTTGGACTAGTCCAGAGTCCTGTTATAGAGTCATACAGTCAGAGAGCAAGGAAGCAGGCCCTTCGGCTCAACTGGTCCATGCCGACCAAGGTGCCCATCAAGCTATAGTCCCATTTGCCTGTGTTTGGCCCATGTCCCTCCGAACCTTTCCTATCCATGTACCTGTCCAAATGTTGTTATTGTACCCTGCCTCAACCACTTCCTCTGGCAGCTTGCTCCATACACCCACCACCCTCTATGTGAAGAAGATGTCCCTCAGGTTCCTTTTAAATCTCTCCCCTCTCACCTTGAATCTATGCCCCCTATTTTTAGTTCCCCTTCCCTGGGGAAAAAGACTGTGTCTCCTTGACCCTCATGATTGTTTACACCTCTATAAGGTCCCCCCTCAGTCTCCTACGTTCCAAGGAATAAAGTCCTAGCCTGGCCAACCTCTCCCTATAACTCAGACCCTCGAGTCCTGGCAGCATCCTCGTAAATCTCCTCTGCGCTCTTTCCAGTTTAATGATGCCTTTCTGTGGTAGTCAGTCCACGCTGTAATAAAGTAGACAACAGCAGAACCAAGGAGCGTACAATAAGCGCTTTATTATTTAACACTAACGGGAGTGAGGGATACAGAGAAAGAGTAAACAGTGTAACCCGAGCTCTGTACTGATCCCCACTCAAAGATTTACACGTTTGTGTCCCTCCTTTTATACTTAATCTAAAGATGCCTACGTGCAGAGTTGCACGTACTTGGGCAGTTGCTTACAGCAAACTTTTAGCAAAACAAGATATGCCTTAAGCACTCCCAAGCACCTGCACATCTTGCAGTCATAACTATAGTCAGGCCATGGTTGAAGTAATAACAGCTGTACGTTATTAACCCTTACATATCCAGTTCCTATAACAGGGTGACCAAAACCATACACAATGCTCTGGGTGCGACCTCACCAATGTCTTGTACAGCTGTAACATGACATCCTAACTCCTGTACTCAATGCCCTGACTGATGAAGGCCAGCGTGCCAAATGCCTGCTTCACCACCCTGTCTACCTGTGATGCCACTTTCAGCGAACTATGTACTTGTACCCTGATGCAGCGTTTCAGCCCGAAACGTCGACCGTCCCTTTCTCCCCACAGATGCTGCCTGACCCGCTGAGTTCCTCCAGCAGTTTGTTTTTTGCTTTAGATTCCAGCATCTGCGGCCTCTTTTGTCTCCAGGACACAGAGGGTTATGGAATTAATGCAGACAAGTGGGATTAGAACAGGCAGGCATAGTGGTCGGCATAGACACGATGGGCTGAAGGGCCTGTTTCTATGCTGGATAACTCTATGACTTCGAACACATCACCTTTATCTGTTCTCTTTGTATCCTATCCAAGTTTGGTCAACCGGGACCTTCTCCTGAAAGCTGTGCTGACTAGCATTTAGAGTCATAGAATTATAGGGTCATACAGCTTGGAAGTAGGCCCTTTGACCCAACTTGTCCATGCCAACTGTGTTGCCCAGTGAGCTAGTCCCATCTGCCCGTGTTTGGCCCATGGCCCTCTAAACCTCTCCTATCCATGTACTTGTCTAGCTGGCTTTTAAACGTTGCTAATGTGCCCGCCTCAACCACTATTTCTGGCAGCTCATTCCAAATACGCACCACCCTTTGCGTGAAGAAGCTGCCCCTGATGTCCCTTTCAAATCTCTTGTCTCCGATTTTAAACCTACGCCCTCTTGTTTTCAGCTCACCCTCCCTGGGAAAAAGACTGTGTGCTTTCACCCCGTCAATGCCCCCTCATGATCTTATACACCTCTATCAGGTCACCCCTCAATCTCCTACGTTCCAGGGAATAAAGTCCTAGTCTACACAACCGCTCCTTGTAACTCAGGCCCCCAAGTCCAGGCAACATCCTGGTAACTTGTTTCTGCACTCTTTCTAGTTTAATAACATCTTTCCTTTCACAGGGTGACCAAAATTGTACACAACTTTGTGGCCTCACCAACGTCTTATATAACTGCAACATAACTTCCCGACTCCTAGACTCAGTTCCCTGACCGATTAAGGCCAGCGTGCCAAATGCCTTCTTCACCACCCTGTCTACCTGTAATGCCACTTTAAGCGAACTGTACACTTGGACTGCTACGTCCCCTTACAACACTCCACAGGGGCATACCATTCACTGTATAAGTCCTACCCTGGTTTGATCTCCCAAAATGGAGGGGAGGCTGGTTTTCATGATGTGCTGAGCTGTGTCCATAACTCTCTGCAGTTTCTTGTGGTTATGGGCAGAGCAGTTGCCGTACCAAGCTGTGATGCATCCAGATAGGATGCTTTCTATGGTGCATCAATAAAAATTGGTGAGGGTCAATAGGGACGTTCCAAATTTCTTTAACATCCTGAGGAAGTAGAAGCACTGGTGAGCTTTCTTGGCCATGGTGTCTATGTGATTGGATCAGGACAGGCTATTGGTGATGTTCACTCCTAGGAACTTGAAGCTCTCAACCATTGGTTGGAGATATTGTTCTTAAGGAGGTCGGAAAGGTGAAGGTAAGGTGGAGTGGTTTATAGATTCCCACAGAGGCTCCACACTGATCCTTCAGATTGCACTTAGGGTACAAGTCTATAGTCCCCTAAAAGTCATGACACAGATAGGGCAGTGAAGAAGATAGGGTGGTGAATTTGGCATGCTGGCCATCATTGGTCACTGTGGTCAGGGCAGTGAGTACAGGAGTTGGGACGTTATGTTACAACTGTACAAGGCATTGGTGAGGCCGCACTTAGAGTAGCGTGTGCAGTTCTGGTCGCCCAGCTATAGGAAGGATGTGATTAAGCTGGAAAGGGTGCAAAAAAGATTCACACGGATGTAACTGGGAGGGTTTTAGGAGAGCCTGGATAGGCTGGGACTGTATTCCCTGAGGCGTAGGAGGCTGAGGGGTGACCTTATGGAGGTTTATAAAATCATGAGGGGCATCGATAAGGTGGATGGTCACGGTCTTTTCCCCAGGGTAGGGGAGTCCAAAACAAGAGGCCACAGGTTTAAGGTGAGAGGGGAAAAATTTAAAAGGGACCTGAGTGGCAAGTTTTTTCACCCAGAGGGTGGTGGGTGTATGGAACGAGCTGCCAGAGGAAGTGGTAGAGGCGGGGACAATTATAACGTTTAATAGGTACTTGGACAGGTACATGGATAGGAAGGTTTAGAGGGATATGGGCCAAACGCGGGCAAACGGGACTGGTGTGGATGGGCATCTTTGTCAGCATGGACGAGTTAGGCCGAAGGGCCTGATTCCCTGCTGTGTGACCCTGTGACTCCAGGAATCAGTCAGTGTGAGAAGAATGGGTTCAGGAAGTGGCAAAGTAAGTCCACTTGCAGGGGAGCTTCAAACTGGCTGGATTTTGACTGACGCTGCCCCCTCCCAGTTCTGATTCACTGTGGGCATCTGAACCCCTCCATCCAGGTCACAGTGGGGACAGATAGACAGACAGTCTGGCCCGAGCACTGGACAGCTGGATCAGAGGCCCACCCTGTCCATAAGGGGTGCAGACTGTCGAACGGGGCTCCATCCCATGCAGACAGACCACAGGTGTCCCAGGTTTAGCCTGAGCATGGACAGACGGGCAGATGGGGCGCCGTCAGTGCTGACGACTCTCTTTCCCCACTCAGGATGCGCTCCAGTGCCTCCTGCAGTGAAATCGACTTTGGCTACTCCAGTGTCTTCTACATCTCCAGGGTTCCCGTCCGTGTCCGGCACAGTGTGGTGAGTGGGTGGGGCCAGAGGAAGGTGGGTGGGGCTAGTGGCAGGTGGGTGGGTCCATGGGGTTAGTGGGCTGGGCCAGTGTGGCGAGTAGGCGGGGCCATTGTGTGAGTGGGTGGGCGGGGCTATGGGGCGAGTGGCCGGGGCATTTGTGGCGGGTGGGTCCAGGTGAGTGGGCAGGGGTCAGTGTGGTGAGTGGCTGGGGCCAATGGGGTAAGTGGGCAGGACCAGAAGTGGGAGGAAGGGGCAGACGGTGAATGGGAGGGGCAATGGGGCGAGTGGGTGGGGCCAGGAGTGGACTGGGGTCAGTACGGCGACGGGTGATATGGTGGGAGGTACTGAGGGAAGGTCACACTGTGGGAGGTGCATTTTATTTCGTTAATTCCAAGTATTTCATTTTCTTTCTGCTCATTAAACCAGTCGGCACATGACGGGGAGGTTAACGCTGTCAAATTCTCCCCAAATTCCAAGTTCCTGGCCACGGGAGGCAGCGACACGAAGGTGAAGTTGTGGGACGTTGTCGGAGGTGAGGTTCAAGGGGTCTCTGATCACCCGGCACCCACGGCAGCTTCAAACCCACAATGGGAGAAGTAAATAAAACAGCAGGTTCCAGCAGCCCATGTCCGTGTCCGTGTGCATGCGTGCATGTTTGTGTGCGTGCATGCATTTCAGTCTGCGTGCGTGCGTGTGTGCGTGTGTGTGTGTGTGTGTGTGTGTGTGTTTGTCTGTGTGCATCTGTATGTTGTGGGCATGTCTGTGTGCATACGTTTTTGTGTGCGTGCGTGTTTGTGAGTTTTTGTCTGCATGCAGCCGTGTTTGTCCATGTGCATGTTTGTGTGCGTGTTTGTGTGTGTGTGCATGCGTGTTTGTATGCATGTGTGTGTTGTGCTTTCTGCTGGAATTAGGGAGGTTAGACGTTCTCTGATGGAGCAGCTGATGCCTGAGAGTGGGGCTGTGTTCAGGGGTCCCTCCCTGACTCCCTCTCCTCCTCCCACACTCCAAAAGCCCCGAGTCTTCGCTCCAAGGTGACCTGAAGTGGTGGTCACTGGCTGGTCTTCAGCAACCCTCCTGGGACGGGCTGTCAGGAGCTTTGGAGAGATGGCAAGTTGTGTTGGAATGGGGTCTGGTCAACACCAGAAGGGCTTTGTCTGCAGCTCATCCCACCCTCCCCTCTCCCCCATCAGGTACCCTTCAGAATAGGAAGACCCTGGAGGGAAGCAACGATGGGGTGACCAGCATCGACTTCGACTCATCGGTGAGTGAGGGGTTTCAATGGGGTGGATAAAGATCAGACTGGGGGGTAGAACTGTGGACAGGTAGCTCCCCAAGCTCCGAGCCAGCACATTGGCTCAGTTAAACGAGCAGCTTGGGTCTACAGGCAAGTACTCAAGTGAGTGTTGGGTGGGAGTTCACACAGTGACATCCCAGCACTGGACACTGCCAGGTTGTGAGGAGGAACGAGAACTGAAACTTTAAGGGGAGGACTCGGGGATGTTTTGGAGAAATGGATTACTTCTTTAGGAGGCTAAAGGAATTTGGCATTGTCCCATTAACCCTTGACAATTTTTATTGATGCACCACCTATCTGGATGCATCGCTGCTTGGTATGGTACCTGCTCTGCCCAGGACCGCAAGAAACTGCAGAGTTGTGGACACAGCCCAGCGCATCACGGAAACCAGCCTCCCCTCCATGGACTCTGTCTACACTTCTCGCTGCCTTGGGAAAGCAGCCAACCTAATCAAAGACCCCACCCACCCCGGACATTCTCCCTTCTCCCCTCTCCCATCGGGCAGAAGATACAAAAACCTGAAAGCACGTACCACCAGGCTCAAGGGCAGCTTCTATCCCGCTGTTATAAGACTATTGAATGGTCTCCTAGTACGATAAGATGGACTCTTGACCTCACAATCTACCTCATCATGGCCCTTGCACCTTATCGTCTGCCTGCGCTGCACTTTCTCTGTAACTGTAACACTTTATTCTGCATTCTGTTATTGTTTTCCCTTGTACTCCCTCAATGTACTGATGTGATGAAATGATCTGTATGGATGGCATGCAAAACAAAGCTCTTCACTGTACCTCAGTACATGTGGCAATGATAAACCAATTTACCAAGGCAAATTTACAGGATCTCTAAGGATTAAATGACCGAGGGCTCCACGGTGTGGCCCTGAGGCACAGCTGGTATAGTCGCTGCTTCACAGCTCCGGCAACCCAGGTTCAATCCTGACCTCCACTGCTGTCGCTGTGGAGTTTGCACGTTCTCCCTGTGACTGTGTGAGTTCCCCCGGGTGTTATACAGTCATACAGCATGGAAACAGGCCATTCAGCCCACTATATCCATGCCGACCAGTGGGCACCCATCCAAACTGATCCCACCTTCCAGCACTTGGTCTGTAGCCTTCTATACTGGGGCGAATCAAGTGCTTGCATAGGCACTCCTTAAATGATAATTGGTTTATCACTGTCACATGTACCAAGATACAGTGAAAAGCTTTTGTTTCCGTGCCATCCATAAAGATCATTCCATACAGAAGTAGTAAAAAGGAAAACATAATGCAGAATAAAGTGTTACAGTTACAGAAAAAGTGCAGTGCAGGCAGACAATAAGGTGCAAGGGCCACGACGAGGTAGATTGTGAGATCAAGAGTCCACCTTCATCGTACAAGAGGTCCATTCGAGAATCTTATAACAGCAGGATAGAAGCTGTCCTTGAGCCTGGTGGTACGTGCTTTCAGGCTTTTGTACCTTTTGCCTGATGGGAGGGGGGAGAAGAGAGAATGTCCCGGGTGCAAGGGGTCCTTAATTAGAACCATAGAACAATACAGCACAATACAGGCCCTTCGGCCCACCATGTTGTGCTGACCTTTAAACCTCGCTTAAGACTATCTAACCCCTTCCTCCCACATATCCCTCTATTTTAAATTCCTCCATGTGCTTATCTAACAATTTCTTGAACTTGACCAGTGTACCTGCCTCCACCACTACCTCAGGCAGCACATTCCATGCACCAACCACTCTCTGGGTAAAAAAACCTCCTTCTGACATCTCCCTTGAACTTCCCACCCATTACCTTAAAGCCATGCCCTCTTGTATTGAGCATTGGTGTCCTGGGAAAGAGGCGCTGGCTGTCCACTCTATCTATTCCTCTTAATATTTTGTATACCTCTATCATGTCTCCTCTCATCCTCCTCCTCTCCAATGAGTAAAGCCCTAGCACCCTTAGTCTCTCCTCATAATGCATACTCTCCAACCCAGGCAGCATCCTGGTAAATCTCCTCTGCACCCTTTCCAACGCCTCCATATCCTTCCTATAATGAGGTGACCAGAACTGGACACAGTACTCCAAGTGTGGTCTAACCAGAGTTTTGTAGAGCTGCATCATTACCTCGCGGCTTTTAAACTCGATCCCCCGACTTATGAAAGCTAACATCCCATAAGTTTTCTTAACTACCCTATCCACCTGTGAGGCAACTTTCAGTGATCTGTGGATATGAACCCCCAGATCCCTCTGCTCCTCCACACTGCCCAGAATCCTGCCATTAATCTTGTACTCCGCCCTGGAGTTTGTCCTTCCAAAGTGTACCACCTCACACTTCTCCGGATTGAACTCCATCTGCCATTTGTCAGCCCAGCTCTGCATCCTATCAATATCCCTCTGCAATCTCCTACAGTCCTCCACACTATCCACAACACCGCCGATCTTTGTGTCATCTCCAAAGTTGCTAACCCACCCTTCCACCCCCTCATCTATGTCATTAATAAATATCACGAAAAGTAGAGGTCCCAGAACTGATCCCTGTGGGACACCACTAGTCACAGCCCTCCAATCCGAATGCACTCCCTCCACCACAACCCTCTGCTTTCTACAGGCAAGCCAATTCTGAATCCACTCGTCCCTGGATCCCTTGGTCTCTGACCTTCTGAAGAAGCCTACCATGTGGAACCTTGTCAAATGCCTTACTAAAATCCATGTAGACCACATCCACTGCACTACCCTCATCAATCTTCCTGGTCACCTCCTCAAAGAATCCTATCAGGCTAGTGAAGCAAGATCTTCCCTTCACAAACCCATGCTGGCTGTCCCTCATCAGTCCATGATTCTCTAAATGCTCATAGATCCTATCTCTAAGAATCCTTTCCAACAGCTTGCCCACCACAGACGTAAGGCTCACTGGTCTGTAATTCCCTGGACTATCCCTACTACCTGTTTTGAATAAGGGGACAACATTTGCCACCCTCCAATCATCTGGTACCATCCCCATGGACAACGAGGACTCAAAGATCCTAACCAATGGTTCAGCAATCTCCTCCCTCACCTCGCGGAGCAGCCTGGGGAATATTCCGTCAGGCCCCGGGGACTCATCTGTCCTAATATTTTCTAACAGCTCCAACACGTCCTCGATACCTACATGCTCTAGAACATTCACCTTACCAACACTGTCCTCTGTGTCATCAAGGCCCCTCTCCTTGGTGAATACTGAAGAGAAGTATTCACTGAGAACCTCACCCACCACCACAGCTTCCAGGCACACCTTCCCACCTTTGTCTCTAATTGGTCCTACCTTCACTCTCGTCATCCTTCTGCTCTTCACGTACGTGAAAAAAGCCTTGGGATTTTCCTTAACCCTACTCGCCAAGGCCTTTTCATGTCCCCTTCCTGCTCTCCTCAGCCCCTTCTTAAGTTCCTTTCTTGCTACTCTTTATTCCTCACGAGCCCTTTCTGATCCTTGCTGCTTACACCTTATGTATGCTGCCTTCTTCCTCCTAACTAGTTGTTCCACCTCTCTCATCACCCACGGTTCCTTCACCCTGCCATTCCTTCCCTGCCTCACCGGGACAAATTTATCCCTAACATCCTGCAAGAGATCCCTGAACAACGACCATAGGACATTTCCCTTCAAAAGTGTCATCCCAATTTACACTCCCAAGTTCTAGCCTTATAGCCTCATAATTTGCCCTTTCCCAATTAAATATCTTCCCATCCTCTTTGCTCCTATCTTTGTCCATGACAATGCTAAAGGTTAGGGAGCAGTGGTCACTGTCCCCCAAATGCTCACCCACCGAGAGATCTGTCACCTGGCCCAATCAATTACCTAATACTAGATCTAATATGGCATTCCCTCTAGTCGGCCTGTCAACATACTGTGACAGGAATCCATCCTGTACACACTTAACAAACTCTGCCCTGTCCAAACCTTTGGCACTAAGCAGGTGCCAATCAATATTTGGGAAGTTGAAGTCTCCCATGATAACAACCCTGTTATTCTTGCACCTTTCCAAAATCTGCCTCCCAATCTGCTCGGTATCCCTGTTGCTACCTGCTGGTTATGTTGGCTGTTTCCCCAAGGCAGTGGGAGACGGTGTAGACGGAGTCAATGGAGGGCAGGCTGGTTTCTGTGGGGTGGACTCGGGTTTGGTTATAGTGCTGGAGGTGCTG
Source organism: Pristis pectinata (assembly GCF_009764475.1). Taxonomy (NCBI): domain Eukaryota; kingdom Metazoa; phylum Chordata; class Chondrichthyes; order Rhinopristiformes; family Pristidae; genus Pristis; species Pristis pectinata. Next base: position 3,296,544 of record NC_067415.1, read on the forward strand.
TTTGTTAATGTCCTCACGATCGTCTCCTTCCTTGTAGGGTCAGCAACTCCTGGCGGGATCGTACGATAACTCAGCACGCCTGTGGAGCCTGAGGGACTGTGAGCTAAAGGTGAGAGGGATGCAGTCCAAATGAGATGTGTGCGAGGAAAGTTTACTTACACAGAGAGTGGTGGGTGCCTGGGGCAGTGGTGGAGGCAGATACAACAGCAACGTTTAAGAGGCATTTAGACAGACACATGAACAGGCAGGGACTGGAGAGAGATGGACCATGTGCAGGCAGAGGGGATTAGTTTGGATTGGCATCATGGTTGGCACAGACATGGTGGGCCGAAGGGCCTGTTCCTGTGCTGTACTGGTTACTGTACAAGCCATTGTGTCCGTTTAGTCCATACTAGCTCTATGTCAGAACAATCCAGCCAGTCCCACTCCCCCACCCTCTCCCTACAGCCCTGCACATTCTCTACTTTTAGGTACTGATCCGGCTCCCTTTTGAACGCTACCATTGAATCTGTCCCCACTGTGCATTCCCCACCCCAACCATTCCAGGGGGTGGGGAGGAGGGGTGCAGCGGAGGGAGCTTTCCTTGTCTCGTGTTTTCTCAAATTTACCTTGGACACTTGTCCACGTTTGGCCCATATCCCTCTAAACCTTTCCGCACAGTAGTGTAGCGGTTAGTGTAACGCTTTACAGCGCCAGTGACCCGGGTTCAATTCTGGCCGCTGTTTGTATGTTCTCCCCGTGTCTGTGTGGGTTTCCTCCGGGTGCTCCGGTTTCCTCCCACATTCCAAAGACGTACGGGTTAGGAAGTTGTGGGCATGCTGTGTTGGCACTGGAAGTGTGGTGACACTTGCGGGCTGCCCCCAGAACACTCTACACAAAGGATGCATTTCACTGTGTGTTTCGATGTACATGTGACTAATAAAGATATCTTGTCCAAGTATCTTTAAATGTTGTTAAATGCCTCACCCACTTCCTCTGGCAGCTCATTCCACATACACACCACTCTCTGTGTAAAAACATTACCCCTCAATTTCCTATTAAATCTCTCCCCTCTCACAAACCTGTGCCCTCTAGTTCTTGATTCCCTAACCCTGGGAAAAAGACTGAGTGCATTCACCCTATCAGTGCCCCTCACGATTTTATACACCTCTATAAAATCACCTCTCAGTCTCCTACGCTCCAAGGAATAAAGTCCTAGCCTGTCCAACCTCTCGCTGTAGCTCAGTCCCTCAAGTCCTGGCAACATCCTTGTAAATCTCTTCTGCGCTCTTTCTAGTTTAATAACATCTTTCGTGTAGCAGGGCGACCAAAACTGAACATAGTACTCCAAGTGCGGTCTCACCAGTGTCTTGTATAATCTCACCAAAACCTCCCAACTAATATATATTCAACACCCTGACCTGTGAAGGCCAGTGTGCCAAAAGCCTTCTTCACCACCCTGTCTCCCTGTGACCCCACTGTCAGTGAACCATGTACCTGAAGGGGTTTTTTGTTAGATCAGTGAGTCAATTCTCCAGACACTCCTGTGGGACCTTCAGTCCCAGACTTTGGAGGGTTTAGTTGTATTTTGGATTTTATTCTTTTTGTGTTAACAATTTACTTTTCTCTTGTGTGTCACACTCAGCACACGCTGTCAGGTCACAGTGCAAAGGTCACAGCTGCAAAGTTCAAGTTCTATTTCCAAGAGGTGGTGACGGGAAGCCACGATAGGATGATCAAAACCTGGGACCTCAACAAACTGGCCTGTGAGTGAGTCACGGAGTCGTACAGCACGGAAACAGGCCCTTCGGCCCAACTCATTCATGCCGAACAAGGTGCCTTCTTGGGACCCCACCCACCCCGGACATTCTCTCTTCTCCCCCCTTTCCCATCGGGCAGAAGATGCAAAAGCCTGAAAGCACGTACCACCAGGCTCAAGGACAGCTTCTATCCCGTTGTTATAAGACTATTGAATGGTTTCCTAGTATGTTAAGATGGATTCCTGACCTCGTTATGGCCTTGCACCTTCTTGTCTGCCTGCACTGCACTTTCTCTGTAACTGGAACCCTTTATTCTGCATTCTGTTATTGTTTTCCCTTGTACTACCTCAGCGCACTGTGTAATGAATTGATCTGTAAAGTGGGTATGTAAGACAAGTTTTTCACTGTACCTCAGTACAAGTGACAATAATAAACCAATTCAATTCAATTCAATTCAGACCGACCCCAGCTTCCATCGATCTAATACATGTGATAATAGGAAACCAATTTACCGATTTTTAGTCCCATTCGCCTGCATTTGACCAATATCCCTCTAAACCTTTCCTGTCCATGTACCTGTCTAAATGCCTATTAAACACTGTAATTGTACCTGCCTCTACCACTTCCTCTGGCAGCTTGTTCCATATACCACCACCCTCTGTGTGGAAAAAGTTGTCCCTCAAGTTCCCATTAAATTTCTCCCCTCTCACCTTAACCCTGTGCCCTCTAGTTTTAGACTCCCCTACCCTGGGGAAAGGACTGTGATCATTCACCTTATCGATGCTCCTCATGATTTTATAAACCTCCATAAGGCCTCGTTTGCTCCAGGGAAAACAGTCCCAGCCTATCCAGTCTCCTTATAACTCAAGGCAACATCCTTGTGAATCTCTAGTGCACCCTCTCTAGATTAAGGACGTCCTTCCTATAGCTGGTCGGCCAGAACTGCACACAGTGTTTGAAGTGCATTCTCACCAACATCTTGTACACTTGTAACATGACGGCCCAACTCTTATACTTGCTGCTGTGACAATAACAGAATGCAGAATATAGTGTTACAGTTACAGATAAAGTGCAGTGCAGGTAGACAAATAAGGTGTGAGGGGCATGACAAGGTAGATGTGAGATCAAGGGTTCATCCTTATCATATGAGAGGTCCATTCAAGAGTCTGAGCACTTTGGGATAGAAGCTGTCCTTGAGCCTCGTGGTACATGTTCTCAAGCTTTTGTACCTTCTGTCCGATGGGAGGAGGGAAAAGAGAGAATGTCCAGAGTCCAGAGGGGTCCTTGATTATGTCAGCTGTTTTTCCAAGGCAGAGGGAAGTGCTGACGGAGTCAGTGGAGGAGAGGCTGGTTTCCGTGTTGGACAGCGTAGAATCCTCGGATGGGGATGGGAATCCATGCAGAAAGACAGAGGGAAGCAAAGCAGAGGTCAGAGCAAAAGTTAGACAAGGGAAAAGTAAGAGTGGAGTACAGAAAAGTCAAATGCAAAGGACACAAAGGTTACTGGATTCTAAAAGGACAATGAGTGTAAGGGCACTTTATCTGAATGCCCATAGTATTCAAAACAAGCTCAGTGAACTTGTGGCACAAATCAGTACAAAGGGGTATGATTTAGTGGCCATTACAGAAACGTGGTTGTAGGGTGGAGATAATTGGGAATTAAATATCCAAGGGTATCAGGTGATACAGAAGGATAGGCAGGGAGGTAAGGGAGGTGGGGTAGCGCTCTTAATTAAGGATGAGATCAGGGTGATAGTGACAGACGATATAAAATCTAAGGGGCAGAATGTTGAGTCCATCTGGGTACAGATTAGGAATAGTAAAGGGAAAAAAAAATCACTGGTGGGAGTTGTCTATAGGCCACCGAATAATAACTTTACAGCGGCACAGGCAATAAACCAAGAAATATCTGATGCATGGAAGAATGGAACACCAGTTGTCACGGGGGACTTTAACTCCCACATAGATTGGGTTAATCAAGTTGGTCGAGGCAGTCTGAGGAGGACTTCGTCGAATGCATCTGTGATAGCTTTCTTGAACAGCATGTTAGTGAACCTACAAAAGAAAATGCTATCTTAGATCTGGTCCTGTGCAATGAGACGGGTAAAATTAACGACCTTGTAGTTAGGGATCCTCTTGGAAAGAGTGATCATAGTATGAGTGAATTTCTCATACAAATGGAGGGTGCAATAGTTTGATCTAAAACCGGTGTGTATTATGCCTAAACAGGGGAGACTACAACGGGATGAGGGAGGAGTTGGCTAATGTAGGCTGGGAACACAGACTCTATGGTGGGACAGCTGAGGAACAGTGGAAGACTTTCAAAGAGATTTTTCACAGTGCTCAACCAAAGTATATTCCAGTTAAAAGCAAGGCCAGTAAGGGTGGGGAGAGCCAGCCCTGGATAACTAAGGAAATAAAAGAAGGCATCAAGCTAAAAGCTCATGCATACAAAGTCACCAAGAGTAGTGGGAAACTGGAAGATTGGGAAAACTTTAAAAAGCAAAAAGAACCACCAAGCAAGTAATAAGGAAAGGGAAGATATATTATGAAAGTAAACTAGCACAAAATATAAAAACAGATAGTAAAAGATTTTATAATTATATAAAGCAGAAAAGGGCAGCTAAAGTGAATATAGGTGCGTTGGAAGATGAGAAGGAGGAATTAATATTGGGTAATGTGGAAATGGCTGAGGCCTTGAATGACTATTTTGTGTCGGTCTTCACGGTTGAGGACACGTCTAACATGCCAAAGAGAGATGTTTGGATGTGATGGGAGGTGAGGACCTTGATACAATCACTGTCACTAAAGAGGTAGTGATGAGCAAACTAGTGGGCCTAAAGGTAGACAAATCCCCTGGTCCCGATAGGATGCATCCCAGGGCACTGAAAGAAATGGCGGAAGTTATGGTGGAGGCGTTAGTGATAATTTAACAAAATTCTCTGGACTCTGGGCAGGTCCCGGACGATCGGAAGAAAGTGAATGTCCTGCCACTGTTTATAAAAGGATGTAGGCAAAAGGCAGGTAACCATAGGCCAGTTAGCTTAACGTCTGTAGTCGGGAAAATGCTTGAAGCTATCATTAAGGAGGAAATAGCGAGGCGTCTGGATAGAAGTGGTTCCATCAGGCAGACACAGCATGGATTCAGGAAGGACAGGTCCGGTTTGACAAACTTACTGGAGCTCCTTGAGGATACAATGAGCGCAGTGGATAGAGGGGAACAGGTGGATGTTGTATACTTGGATTTCCAGAAGACGTTCGATAAGGTGCCGCATAAAAGGCTTGTCCATAAGATAAGGATGCATGGAGTTGGGGGTAAGGTAATAGCATGGATAGAGGATTGGTTAACCAATAGAAGGCAGATAGTTGGGATAAATGGGTGTTTCTCTGGTTGGCAATCAGTGGTGAGCGGGGTGCCACAGGGGTTCGGTGCTGGGCCCACAACTGTTCATGATATACATTATCGTTTTGGAAGAGGGAACTGAGTGCAGCGGATCTAAGTTTGCTGATGACACTAAATTGAGTGGCAAAGCAAATTGTGCAGAGGATGCGCAGAGTCTGCAGAGAGATATAGATGGGTTAAGTGAGTGGGCAAGGGTCTGGCAGATGGAGTACAATGTTGGTAAATGCAAGGTCATCCACTTTGGAAGGAAAATTAGAAGATTAGATTATTATTTAAAAGGTGAAAGATTGCAGCATGCTGTTGTGCAGAGGGACTTAGGAGTCCTTGTGCATGAATCGCAAAAGGTTGGTTTGCAGATGCAACAGGTTAACAAGAAGGCAAATGGAACGTTGGCCTTCATTGCTGGAGGGATTGAATTTAAGAGCAGGGAGGTTGTGCTGCAACTGTACAGGGTACCGGTGAGGCCACACCTGGAGTACTGCGTGCAGTTCTGGTCCCCTTACTTGAGGAAAGATATACTGGCTTTTGAGGCGGTGCAGAGGAGGTTCACCAGGTTGATTCTGGAGATGAGGGGGTTAGCCTATGAGGAGAGATTGAGTCATCTGGGACTATACTCACTGGAATTCAGAAGAATGAGGGGGGGATCTTAGAGAAACATATAAAATTATGAAAGGGATAGATAAGATAGAGTCAGGAAGGTTGTTTCCACTGGGAGGTGAGACTAGAACTAGGGGACATAGCCTCAAGATTCGGGGGAGTAGATTTAGGACAGAGATGAGGAGAAACTGCTTTTCCCAGAGGGTAGTGAATCTGTGGAACTCTCTGCCCAGGGAAGCAGTAGAGGCTGCCTCATTAAATATATTTAAGGCACAGTTAGATTTTTGCATAGTAGGAGAATTAAGGGTTCTGGGGAAAAGGCAGGGAGGTGGATCTGAATCCATGGCCAGATCAGCCATGATCTTATTGAATGGCGGAGCAGGCTCGATGGGCCAGATGGCCTCCTCCTGCTCCTATTTCTTATGTTCTGATGTTAATTATGTTATGTATAGATCATCCAATCCAATTGATATCACTGCAGTGCTAATGAGTTCCAACCCTTGAAATGAGTTGATTGATTACTTCACCAGGTTATCTGTAACTCGGGGGAGGTTATCGCCTTGACCGAGGATTATCTAATGAGTGTACCTGTTTGCCTCTTTGTACCAGGTGTGAAATCTCTGCCTGTCCCATCTCGATGTAGTGACATCGTTTGTTCTGATTACTGCATCATCAGTGGCCACTTCGACAAGAAAGTCCGACTGTGGGACAGCAGGTAGGGGTTTTGTGGGAGACCCTCGGCAGGAGGAGGGGATATTCTGCTGGGTCAACGTTTGCCAAATCCCAATGTGGTTCAACGTCCAACAATGAGACACCAGCTTGAATTCCTGCGACATCTTTCACAACCTCACTGGGCCCCCAGAACGCTTTGTAGCCAATGAACTTGGACTTTCCCGAGTCTGGTCACTCCACGGTGTGCACAGCAAGATCCCACAGACATAATGTCCAGACCAGCAGCTTTCTGTGATTGATCAAGGGATGTGGTTGCAAGGCACAGGGAGAACTTCACTGCTCTTCCTGCAAACTTTGCTGTGGGATTTGTTGACCTGTTGTCTGGGAAGGTGCTGCTCTGCCTTGGAGGTGTTGGCAATTGTCTCAGAGGCAATAGGTGTTGGTCTTGCCTAAATAAGGTGTTTGCTTGAGATAAGGTGGATGGTTGCAGGGTCGGGGAGTCTAAAACTAGAGGGCTTAGATTTAAGGTGAGGGGGTAAAACTTAAGAGGGGACCTGAGGTGCAACCTTTTCACCCAGAGAGTGGTGGGTGTGTGGAACAAGCTGCCAGAGGAAGTGGTAGAGGCGAGTACAATTACAGCCTTTACAAGAGATTTGGACAGGTACATGGATAGGAAAGGTTTAGAGGGATATGGGCCAAACACAGGCAAATGGGACGAGCTTAGGTAGACATCTTGGTCAGCATGGACAAGTTGGGTGGAAGGGCCTGTTTCCATGCTATATAATTCTATGACTCTTATCCTCCTGCATAAAGGTATTCCTTAATGCCTTGGACTGAGCTTTTGACCACCTGCCCCAACATCTCCTGATCTGGTCTGGAGTCAAGTGCTTGTAACTGGGTGGGTCGTCCTCTGAGGAACGTTTAGACAGGCTGGGCTTGTATCTGGTGGGTTTAGAAGGGAGAGGAGGGTTGAAGCAAATAAGATCCTGAGTGGTCTGTGACAGGGTGGGTCTGGTGAGGATGTTCCCTCCTGTGGGAAAATCTAGAACACAGGGTCACGCATTAAGATGGGAAGTCGTTCATTTCAGACGGAGATGTGGAGAACTTTTTTTCTGAGGGTGATGAGCCTCAAATGGTGGTGGAAGCAGAGTCCTTGAATATTTTTAAACCAGAGGGAGATGGATTCTTGATAAGAGGAACAGTTACTGCAGGCAGGTAGGACTGCTGGAGATACAGATGCAGGAATCTGGAGCAAAACACAAACTGCTGGAGGAACTCCACACACAAAATGCTGGAGGAACTCAGCAGGCTGGGCAGCATCTGTGGAAGGAAGTAAAGAGTTGACGTTTCAGGTTGAGACTCTTCATCAGGATTCTAGCATCTGCAGAATCTCTTGTGTCTTCATTTTGCTGGAGGAACTCAGCGGGTCAGGCAGCATCTGTGAGGGGGAAAGAAAGTGGAACTGGTTTTTATTGTCACTCGTACCGAGGTACAGTGAAAAGCTTGTCCTGCATACCGATCGTACAGGTCAATTCATTATGAGTGCATCGAGGTAGTACAGGGGAAAACAATAACAGAATTCAGAATAAAGTGTTATAGTTACAGAGAAAGTGCAGTGCAGGCAGACAACAAGGTGCAAAGTCACAACGAGGTAGATTATGAGGTCAAGAGTCCATCTTATCGTACTAGGGTATTGTTCAATAGTCTGATAACAGCTGTGCTTGAGCCGGGTGGTACGTGCTTTCAGGCTTTTGTATCTTCTGCCCGATGGGAGGGGGGAGAAGAGAGAATGTCTGGGGTGGGTGGGACGGTTGACGTTTCAGGTCGAGACCCTGCATCAGGACCGGGAGTGTAGAGGGGAGGTAGCCGGTATAAAGAGGTGAGGGGGCGGGGTGAGGCAGCAGATGGCAAGCGATTGGTGGGTCCAGGTGAGGAGGGGTAGATTGGCAGATGGAGTCAGGTGGGGGAGGGAAGGGTGGAGAGCGCGACAGAGGCTGGGAGGTGATAGCTGGAGGCGGAAAGGGCTGCAGATGATGGAATCTGGTAGGAAAGGAAGGTGATGAGAGTGGAACCAGATAAGAGAGGGATGGTGGGCGGGTGGGAACAGTCGGGGGGTGGGGGGGGGTGGAGGGGATTGGGGACCCAGTGGGTTGAGTGTGTGGGTGATGGGCAGTCGGATCCAGGTTGGGGAGGGGAAAGAAATTGGGTAACGGGGCTAGTGGGGGTTGTGGAAAGAGCCCGGAAGCTTAGGAGACTGAGAGGTGATGTTATAGAGGAGTATAACCTCGCCTGGGGCTAGATAGGGTGACAGTCATAGAGTTGTACAGCATGGAGAAAGGCCCTTCAGCCCATCGTGTCCATGCCGACCAAGATGTCCATTCAAGCTAATCCCGTTTCCCAGCACTTGGCCCGTATCCTGCTAAACTCTTGTCATCCATGTACCTGTCCACATACTTCTTAAGTGTATCTGATGTACCTGCCTCACCCACTTCCTCTAGCAGCTGGTTCCATATATCTACCATCCACTGTGTTCAAAAAAAAAAGTTGCCCCTCAGATACTTATTAAACTTTTCACCTCTCACCTTAAAACTATTGTCCTCTAGTTTTTGATTCCCCAACCCTGTATAAAAGACCGCTCACCCTATCTATGCCCCTCATGATTTTACACAACTCCCTGAGATCACCCCTCAGTCTCCTACTCACGCTCCAGGGAGTAAAGGCCCAGCCCATCCAACCTCTCCCTATAACTCAGTCCCTCGAGTCCTGGCAACATCCTCATAAATCACGCAGTCTTTTTCCCAGGGTTGGGGAATCAAGAACTAGAGGACAAAGGTTTAAGGTGAGAGGGGGGAGATTTAATAGGAACCTGAGGGGCAACTTTTCACCCAGAGGGTGGTCAGTATTAGCTGCCAGAGGAAGGGGATGAGGCAAATACAGTACAACATTTAAAAGACAGTTGGACAGGTACATGGATAGGAAAGGTCCAGACCTCTCCCATCCATGTATCTATCCAATTTATTCTTAAAACTTAAGATGTGGTAAATGCGTGCTCACTCTTAAGTTTTAAGAATAAATTGGATAGATACATGGACGGGAGATGTCTGGAGGGTTATGGACTGGGTGCAGGTTAATGGGACTAGTGGAATAAAGTTTCAACACAGACTAGAAGGGCCGAATGGCCTGTTTTCTGTGCTGTAGTGTTCTATGGTTCTATGGATATGGGCCAAACACGGGCAAATGGGATTAGCTTGGATGGGCATCTGGGTAGGCATGGACCAGTTGGGCCAAAGGGCCTGTTTCCATGGTGTTTGACTCTATAAGAAGTGGAATCAGATCATCCATGTTCTTATTGAATGGGACAGCGGCAGACTCGAGGGACTGAGTGGCCTACTCCTGCTGGTACTAGGTATGTTCATGTTGTTGGTTGCTTCTCCTCAGGTCAGGAAGCCAGACTGATGTGATCGCTCTGCAGGAGAAGGTGACGTCCTTGGACATCAACCAGGACCGGACGCAGTTGCTTAGCTGCTCTCGGGATGACCTGCTGAGTGTGATGGACTTGCGGATGAACAAGGTCAGGAAGGAGCTCAGGTAGGAGAGTCCTGGGACCTCCCCGTAGGATCAGGGTCAGTCTGTGTCCGTGATTGGGTTGGGAGTTGACCAGGGTCTTGGAAAACGTGCGGAGGGAGTTAGCCAGAAAGGATGACATTTTCCTTTCTTTCAGTCGGTTTGGTTCCATGGTCAGGGAGGTCTGTCTCAATCCACCTGACAAGGGCAGACTGGCCTCTACCTTGCAGAGGCTCGGCAACAGCTCTTGGACACCTCCTCGTACCTACCCCTTGGACCAGGATCCCACCAATGATCATCAGGCCACTGTCTCCTACACCACCACCGACCTCATCATGTCTGGAGATCTCCCCTCCACAGCTCCAACCTGTTCATTCCCCAACCCCCCCACTGCCCGTTTCTATCTCCTACCCAAGATCCACAAACAGGACTGCCCCGGTAGGCCGATAGTTCCTGCCTGCTCCTGCCCCACTGATCTCCTCATACCCCGACCCTACCCTGTTCCCCTCTTGTCCAGTCCCCTCTCACCTACGTCCAGGACACCTCGCGCGCTCTCCACCATTTTAAGAACTTCCAATTCCCTGGCCCCCACCACGTCACCTTCACCATGGGCATCCAGTCCCTGTACACGTCCACTCCCCATCGGGAAGTTTCTGCGGCTCTCCATTTCTTTCTAGAACATAGATCCAACCATTTCACCTCTACTAACACTTCCCTCCGTCTAGTGGAACTTGTGCTTACCCTGAAAAACTTCACTTTTGATTCCAAATCGAAGGTGTTGCCACGGGCACTAGCGATGCCTGTCTTTTCGTTGGCTGTGTGGAGCAGTTTATCTTCCAAACCTACCCTGGCACCAATCCCCAAATCTTTCTCTACTGTGTTGACGACTGCATTGGTGCTGCTTCCTGCACCCGTGCAGAACTCATCAATTTCATTAACTTCGCTAGCAACTTACACCCCACCCTCAAGTTTTTCAAGGCCTAGATGAAGGGTCTCAACCCGAAACATCAAGTGTCCGTTCCCCTCCACAGAGGCTGCCTGACCCGCTGAGTTCATCCAGCAGCTCATTTCTTGATTGGGATACCAGCATCTGCAGTCTCTTCAGAATCAGATGTATTATCACTGACTTGCGTGACGTGAAATCTGTTGAAATTTGTTGCAAGACATAAAGTTACTATAAATTACCAAAATAAATAAACAGTGCAAAAAAAGGAGTAACGAGGTGGTGTCCATGGGTTCATGGACCGTTCAGAAATCTGATGGCGGAGGGGAAGAAGCTGTTCCTGAATCATTGAGTGCGGGTCTTTAGGCTCCTGTACCTCCTCCCCGATGGTAGTAACGAGAAGAGGGCATGTCCTGGATGGTGAGGGTCCTCAGTGATGGATGCCGCCTTCTTGAGGCACCGCCTCTTGAAGATGTCCTCGATGGTGGGGAGGGTTGTGCCCGTGATGGAGCTGGCTGAGTCTACAACCCTCTGCAGCCTCTTGTGATCCTGTGTATTGGAGCCTCCATATCAGGCAGTGATGCAACCAGTCAGAATGCTCTCCACTGTACATCTGTAGAAATTTGCAAGAGTCTTTGGTGACGTACTGAATCTCCTCAAACTCCTCCTGAAGTAGCCTTCTTCGTTATTGCATCAAGTAGCATGCCTTCTTCATTATTGCATCAATGTGTTGGGCCCAGGATAGCTCCTCCGAGATGTTGACGCCCAGGAACTTGAAGATACATGTGTCTCAACCTTGTGTCTCAATCTTTCTTTCCAGGTCAGAAGGGTTCAAGTGTGGAGCTGATTGGACCAAAGCGATCTTCAGGTGAGTGAATCTTGATGGCATACCACTAACAGCACTGGGAGGGTTGAGTGTGGCTGAATTTTAGAACAACCACACTAAACTTCAGTTGGATCCCAACCAGAGATGTTCCAACCTGAAGCACAGAATTCTTGCTGTTCCAAAGGGGCAGAGAAGTAGGACTGGGATGTTCCCAAATGTTAAATTATGAGGGAGACTAAAGAAAGTTTGGAAATAAAGGTTTTGGATCCGTGGAGCTACCCCTTTGAGACATTGCAAACCATTTTCCAACCAATTAAGAAGTCTTCCAAGTGACTCCTCTGTAGTGTTGGATGTATGGCAACTAACTTCTGCATTGGTTTATTATAGAACATAGAACATTACAACACAGTACAGGCCCTTCGGCCCACAGTGTTGTGCTGACATTTTATCCTGCTCGAAGATCTATCTAACCCTTCCCTCCCACATAGCCCCCCCCCATTTCTCTATCATTCATGTGGCTATCTAAGAGTCTCTTAAATGAACCTAATGTATCAGCCCCCACCACCTCTGCCAGTCAACTATTGCAATAATAATTGGTTTATATCGTCACATGTACGGAAATAAAGTGAAAAGCTTTTGTTTGCGTGCCATCCGGACAGATCATCCCACACATAAGTACATCAAGATAGTAAAAAGGAAAACAGAATGCAGAATAAAGTGTTACAGTTATAGAGAAAGTGCAGTGCAGGTAGACAATAAGGTGCAAGGGCCATGATGAGGTAGAGAGGGAGATCAAGAGTCCATCTTATCGTACTAGGGGACCGTTCAATAGTCTTATAACAGCGGGATAGAAGCTGTCCTTGAGCCTGGTGGTACGTGCTTTCAGGCTTTTGTATCTTCTGCCCGATGGGAGAGGGGAGAAGAGAGAACGTCTGGGGTGGGGGGGGCCTTTGGTTATGTTGGCAGTGAGAAGCGTAGACAGAGTCCATGAAAGGAAGGCTGGTTTGTGTGATGTGCTGGGCTGTGTCCACAGCTCTCTGCAGTTTCTTGCGGTCTTGGGCAGAGCAGTTGCACAGCAAGATCTCACAAGCAATAACTGATGATGAGCTGTTTATCTGCATTGCTGCTGATGGTTGTCCCTGAAATACTTGCCCTCAGCATTGGAGGGGAGTCCCTTGTCTTTTGGTATTTATCCTTTAGGGAAATACTTATAAGATAAGATATCTTTATTAGTCACATGTACATCGAAACACACAGTGAAATGCATCTTTGCGTGGAATTTTCTGGGGGTAGCTGGCAAGTGTCGCCACGCTTCCAGCGCCAACATAGCATGCCCATAACTTCCTAACCTGTACATCTTTGGAATGTGGGAGGAAACCAGAGCACTGGGAGGAAACCCAGGCAGACACAGGGAGAACGTACAAACTCCTTACAGAAGTGGCCGGAATTGAACCCGGGTCGCTGGCGCTGTAAAGCTTTACGCTAACTGCTACACTACCGTGCCTGCCCATTTTGCTGCCATTTTGTTGATTCTCGGATCTGACTGTGCACAATTCTGCTGATATATTTCCCATTATATAACTAGCAACAAGTTCATTGGATGTGGAATTCCCTGATGCAACCCTGTCTTTCTCCTTGAGAATCATCCATCCATCTTTTTGGGAAGTTAAGGTATGGGGTGAGTGGGTGATTCTATCCTGCAGTGAGATTTTCCACAGTTCCGTGGCTTGATGATGCCAAGGAATGACGTTCCAGAGAAGGATGCTTCCCAATCAAGATGCTTCCAAGCCAGAGAGTTAGTGGTGTCGTTAATAGTGAGGAAGATAGTTGTGGGCTACAGGGGTACTGATCAGTTGGTAAAATGGGCAGAATGGTGGCAGATGGATGTTGGTCCTGATATGTGGAAGGTGAAGTGCTTTGGGAGGGCTAATAAGGGACAGAACACACACCATGAATGGTAGGGCCTTGGGAATAGAGGGAGCTTGGTGTAGAAGTCCAAGGATCCCTGAAGGTGGCAGCACTGGTGGATAGGGTGAAGAAGGCATACGTTATACTTGCCTTCATTAGCTGGGATATGGAATATCAGAGCACTGAGATAATGTTACAACTTTATAAAGCACTGGTCAGACCACAGCTGGAGTACTGTGTGTAGTTCTAGTCACCGCTCTGTAGGAAGGAGGTGACTGCAGGGGAGAGGGTGCAGAGGAGATTTGCCAGGATGTTGCCTGAGATGAAAGGTTTGTTTCCATCGGAGGCTGAGAAGGGACTTGACAGAGGCATAACGATATTATGAGAGGCATGTATAGAGAAGATAGTAGGAAGTGTTTCCCCATGACAGACATCTCTAACCTTGACAACAGAGGTTTAGAGTAAGGCGAAAATGGTCTAACAGGGACCAGAGGACAAATATCACCCAGAAAGTGGTTGGAATCTGGAACGCACTCTCTGAGGGGGTGGTGGAGGCAGAGACTCTCACAGCATTTAAGAAATATCTAGTCTGGAAGTTGAATCACCAAGGCAGAGATGCTGTGGACCAAGTGCTGGTGAATGGGAATGGGAACGGTGTAGATGGGTTACGGCAGTTAGATTGGTGTCGATGGTCAGAATCAGAATCAGGTTTATTATCACTGACTTGTAGGACGTGAAATTTTGTGGCAGCAGTACAGTGTGAAGACATTAAAAATCTATAAATTACAGAGATAAATAAATAGTGCAAAAAAAAGGAATAATGAGGTAGTGTTCATGGGTTCACGGACCGTTCAGAAATCTGATGGCAGAGGGGAAGAAGCTGTTCCTGAATCGTTGAGTGTGGGCATGGACAAGATGGGCCAAAGGGTTTGGCCTTGTCACATGCCAATTCTCCACCATCACACTCAGTCATCTGCATGGACATCTGGAGCTCCCGGTTGCAGCCATTTTAATTCTCCTCCCCGTTCCCACACCGACCTGTCGGTCCTCAGCCTCCACCGCTGCCAGGGTGAGGCTAAGGACAAACTAGACGAACAGCCCCTCATGTTCCCCCTGGGCTGTCTCCAACCCGACGGCATGGACATTGAATTCTCCAACTTCTGGTAACCTGCTCCCCCTCTGTCCCTTTTCTCGCTCCTCCTGATCGACCCAGTTCCTCCCACACCCACCCCAGCCCCCATCACCCTGATTTTTCCCCTCCCCCACCCACACCATCTGCCCGTCACCCACACACCCCTCCCACTGGGTCCCCTCCCCCCCACTGTTCCCATCTGCCCTCCCCACCTCCCTTATTTGGTTCCATGATCCACCTTCCTCTCCTATCAGATCCCACCATCTGCAGCCCTCCGTCACCTCCACCCCTCACCTCCCGGCCTCTGTCACTATCTCCACTCCCCCCTCCTCCATCTGCCCGTCACCCCTCCTCACCTGGATCCACCCATCACCTGCCAGATCTTGCTCTGCCCCTTCCCCTCACCTCTTTATACCGGCTATCTCCCCTCTACCCTTTCAGTCCAGATGAAGGGGCTTGACGCGAAACTTCAACTGTCCATTTCCCTCCACAGACGCTGCCCGACCCGCTGAGTTCCTCCAGCAGATTGTGTGTTGCTCCAGATTCCAGCATCTGCCGACTCCTGTGTCTCCACTTTTAATCTGGTTCATTATTAATCACAACAGGCTGATCTGGCCGAGGACTCAGATCCACCTCCCTGCCTTTTCCCCAGAACCCTTAATTCCCCTACTATGCAAAAATCTATCTGACTGTGTCTTATATGTATTTAATGAGGTAGCCTCCACTGCTTCCCTGGGCAGAGAATTCCACAGACTCACTACTCTCTGGGAAAAGTAGTTTCTCCTCATCTCCATCCTAAGTCTATTCCCCCAAATCTTGAGGCTATGTCCCCTAGTTCAACATCACCTACCAGTGGAAACAACCTTCCTACCTCTATCTTCTCTATCCCTTTCAGAATTTTATATGTTTCTATAAGATCCCCCCTCATTCTTCTGAATTCCATCGAGTATAGTCCCAAGTGACTCAATTTCTCCTCATAGGCTAACCCCCTCACCTCCGGAATCAACCTGGTGAACCTCCTCTGCACCGCCTCCAAAGCCAGTATATCTTTCCTCAAGTAAGGAGACCAGAATTGCACGCAGTACTCCAGGTGCGGCCTCACCAGTACCCTGTACAGTTGCAGCATAACCTCCCTGCTCTTAAATTCAATCCCTCCAGCAATGAAGGCCAACGTTCCATTTGCCTTCTTGATAACCTAAAAGGACACAGTTTCAAAATTAGAGGTCAGTAACTTAAAACTGAATCAGAATCAGGTTTATTATCACTGACACATGACGTGAAATGTGTTGTTTTGCAGCAGCAGTACAGTGCAAGACATAAAAATCTATAAATTACAAAAATAAGGAAATAGTGCAAAAGAGGAATAACGAGGTAGTGTTCATGGGTTCATGGACCGTTCAGAAATCAGATGGCGGAGGGGAAGAAGCTGTTCCTGAATCGTTGAGTGTGGGTCTTCAGGTTCCTGTACCTCCTCCCTGATGGTAGTAATGAGAAGAGGGCATGTCCTGGGTGGTGAGGGTCCTTAGTGATGGAAGCCGCCTTCTTGAGGCACCGCCTCTTGAAGAACTGGGTGCGCAGAGATGTCTTTTCACGGAGCATGGGCACTCTCTGGAATTCTCTGCTGCAGAGACGTGTGGAGGCTGGATCATTCAAAGTATTGAAATTGGAGGTTGATAAATGTTTAGAAGACTTGGGATTGAGGGCAATGGGGAACTGGCACAGAAGATCAGATCGGTTTAGTTTATTGTCATCTGCATGAAATTCCTTGCTCGCATAAAGCCCACAGAGTAAACAGAGTACACAGTAATAATAAAATACAATAAATACAGTGATGAGTGCAAGACAACAGAATGGTGCAAAGCATTGTCGTGCAAAGCATTGTCGTGCAAACTGAGGCAGTGCAGAAAGAAATGCAAGAGTGACAATAACAGATTAAGAGTAGACTTGAGAGTCCAAGGTCGTGGCAGCATCACCGGGAAAGGGATGTGAGAGAGGTGATTAGTTCAGGAGTCTGACAGCAGTGGGGAAAAAGCTGTTCTTGAGTCTGGATGTCCAGGCTTTCAAGCTCTCAGAAGGTAGAAGAGGGAATGGCCAGGGTGGTAGGCTTCCATGACAGTACTTTTCACCTTCCTGCAATGCACCCTGAAGATGGACTGGATGGAAGGAAGTCATGAGTTGAGCAACACACAATCTGCTGGAGGAACTCAGCGGGTCAAGCAGCATCCGTGGGGGGGGAAGGGAATTGCTGACATTTTGGGTCGAAGCCCTGTAGATGCTCGGCCCGCTGAGTTCCTCCAGCAGGTTTTCTATTGCTCCAGATTCCACCTTCTTGCAGTCTCCTGGTTCTCCAGTGATGAGTCGACCCCTGGAGCAGATCAGCCATGATCGTATTGAAGAGTGGGGCAGTTTTGAGGGGCCGAGCGGCCTTCTCCTGCTCCCCAATTCCCTGTGTTTTTGTTGGGATTTATCCAGCCGTCGGATGCTGGTCCAGGGAACTGAACTGCAGTGCCTTGGGGGTTGCCCGACCAGGATCCGCCGACATTCCTGTCCCCATTCTGCTTCCTCAGCCCTGACGGGAACTACGCCGTGGCTGGATCCTCGGATGGGACGCTCCACGTCTGGGATGTCCTCACGGGGGACGTGAAGGCTTCACTCTCCGGAGAGCACAGGTCGGTGCAGGGGGCGTGGTGGGACACAGTCACAGATTGGTAGTAATGAAGCTATTCATCCCATTGAGACTGTACCAACTCCACATGAGGACAATCCAGCCTGTCCCACTTCCCCACCTTCTCCCCACAGTCCCACAAACTCTTTCCTTTCAGATACTGATCAAGCTCCCTTTGGAACACTACCATTGAATCTGCCCCCACTCCTCTCCCCAGCTGTGGATTCCACATCCCAAACCCTCATCGGGGATAAACCTTTCCCTCCTGATGGTTCTTTTGCTGTCTCCTAATCCTTGACTCATCGCCCAATGGGGACAGTCTCTCTGCCACCACCAAAGAGATCCTACCACCGGGCACATCTCCCCCTCACCCCCTCTCTCTGCTTTCTGCAGGGACCGTGCTCTGCGCGATTCCCTTGTCCACTCGTCCCTCCCCACTGATAGCCGCCCCCGGCACTTATCCCTGCAACCGCACCAAGTGCTACACCTGTCCCTACACCTCCTCCCTCATCACCATTCAGGGTCCCAGACAATCCTTCCAGGTGAGGCAGCACTTCACCTGTGAGTCATTTATTGAGGGTGTCATTTATTGCATCCAGTGCTCCCGGTGCGGCCTCCTGTACATCGGTGAGACCTGACGCAGTTTGGGCGACCGCTTCGTCGAGCGCCTTCGCTCCATCCGCTGCAACAGCCGGGACCTCCCGGTGGCCACCCACTTCAATTCCACATCCCACTCCCACAATGACACGTCTATCCACGGCCTCCTCTACTGCCACGTTGAGGCCAGACGCAGGTTGGAAGAACAACACCTCATATTCTGCCTTGGGAGTCTCCAACCTGATGGCCTCAACATCGATTTCTCTAATTTCTGGTAACCCCTCCCCTTCTTTTTCTCCCCCCTCTGTCTTCCCTTATGGGCTCCCTTCCCCCACCTTGATGACCTGCCCATCTCCTCTCCTCCCCTCCCCCATCCATTATTCCATGGTCCACTGCCCTCTCCTACCGGATTCCTCCTTCTTCAGCCCTTTGCCTCTTTTACCTATCACCTCTCAGCTTATTACATCTTCTCCCACCCCCCCCCCCCACCCACCTACCTTCCCCCTCTCACCTGGACCCACCCATCACCTGAACTCACCTGTCCCCTGCCAGCCTGTGCTCCTTCCCCTCCCCCCACCTTCTTATTCTGGCTTCTGCCCTCTTCCTTTCCAGTCCTGATGAAGGGTCTCGGCCTGAAACATCGACTGTTTATTTACCTCCACGGATGCTGCCTGACCTGCTGAGTTCCTCCAGCGTCGTGTGTGTGTTGCTCCAGATGCCAGCATCTGCAGAATCTCTTGTGTCTCCATCTGTACCCTTCCTGATTTCAAATCCCTCTGTCAGACCGCCCCCCCTCCCCACAACAATCCCAGCTTCTCCAGTCTGTCCACAGAAAACATGTCCCTCACCCCCGGAATCGTTTTGGGAAAGCTCTTCTACACCCTCTCCAAAGTGTCACGTCTTCCCCAAGGTGTGGCCCACAACTGGATATGGTCCTCCAGCTGTGGCCCACAATTGGACACGGTCCAGCTGTGGCCTGCAACTTGACACAGTCCTCCAGCTGTGGCACATAACTGGACGTGGTCCTCCAGCTGTGCCCCGCATCTGGACACGGTCCTCCAGCTGTGCCCCGCTACTGGGCACGGTCCTCCAGCTGTGCCCCGCTACTGGGCACGGTCCTCCAGCTGTGCCCCGCAACTGGGCACGGTCCTCCAGCTGTGCCCCGCAACTGGGTACGGTCCTCCAGCTGTGGCCTACAAGTGGACACGGTCCTCCAGCTGTGGCCCAACCAGGGTTTAATAAAGGTTCATCGTGACTTCCTTTGGGATGTGGGAGGAAACTGGAGCACCCCGGGGGAAACCCACGCGGTCACAGGGAGAACATGCAAACTCCATACACAGAGAGTGCCAGAGGTCAGGATCGAACCTGGGTCTTTGCGACCTGGTGGTGGGGGTGGCTGGAAAGGGGAGGGGTCTGTGATTGGATTCACTGATCCTTGGTACCCTCGCACCCTCGAAGTCTTCCTCTCCCCCCTCAGAAACTAATGCGTTCTCTCTTTCTCCCGCTCCCCCAGATCCTCCATTAACGCCGTTTCCTGGTCCCAGTCTGGAGAATACCTGGTCAGTGTGGACAGAGGAAGGGTGGCCAACCTCTGGACTGACTACTGACACATCTGCAGGATGATGTCTGACTAACATCATCAGTTCATTACCTCTGGGCAAGAGTCTGCTCTGTGTCCCTCCTTGTAGCATTTTAACTGGGCAATGGAACATTACACGTTACAGTCAGTGTCCCACCCCTGGGAGGTGCAGGAGCAGAGACTTGGCCACGTGAGGAGACAGTGCAATGGGCGACTTTGTTACTGGTGGATCGGAGCCAAGGACATAAGGGATAAACCAAACCCAAACTTCCATCGGCTTGGCAGTAATTTGGAAGGGAAGTGAGTGGGAGGGAGTAAGTTTGGAGTGTTGAGTGTGAACAGGCAGCAGGTCACAGGAAGGTGTGCAGAACATAGAGGAATTGGCGCAACAGCTGGATCTGTTCCGAGAACAGAGATGCAGGAAACACTCAGCTGGTCAGGAAACATCTGCAGGCGGGGAGAGGACTGTTGGCGACAAGTCAATAGGTCCTCAGCTGGACTTGGAGGAAGGATTGAAGCAATCGATTGGCCGTCGGGACTGAGAGTCAGCGGAAATGCGATTGGACGCTATTCCAAGCTCCATCACCGGGAGGGATGACAAGGCAGGCAGAGAAAAAGATTCAAGGACATGCTTAAAGCTTACTTGAAGAAATACAACGTCCCCACTGAATCCTGGAATACCAAAGTGGAAGAGGAGGATTTGGGACAGGATTGAGAACCTCAACTCTCTGTGTGGGGAGCATGTAGATGGAACAGAGCAACTTACAAACGACACAGCCAAAACATCCCATGGAAGAGTTTGAGAGCCTCACAGTGGGCTGATTATCCATCTTGGAACTGACAAGACTGGAGTGGAAACAAGTCATCCTTGATCCTGAGAGACTGCCCAAGAAGGTTGGATCTGACTTCTGCAAAGTACTGCACATTATATGCACTTTAACATCATCAATTGCCGGTATAGGGTCAATTTCATTTTAAAAAGGGGTGAGATGTTGTCTTGCCCCAACACTGTGCCAAACTGTGGTCAAGTCAGGGCAGTTCTGTTCACCACACAGGAAGGATGTCCGTAAGCTAGGAAGGGTGCAGAAGAGATTCACAAAGATGTTGCTGGGACTGGAGGCTTAAGTTATAAGGAGAGACTGGATAGGGTGGGGCTGGTTTCCCTGGAGCGAAGGAGGCTGGTAGAGGTTTATAAAAGGATGAGGGGTAATAGATAGGGTGAGTGGTCACGGTCTTTTTCCCAGGGTAGGGGAGTCTAAAACTAGAGGGCAATAGGTTTGAAGGGAAAGATTTAATTGGAACTTGAGGGGCAACTTTTTCATGCAGAGGGTGGTGGGTATATGGAACGAACTGCCAGAGGAAGTGGTCAAGGTGGGTACAGTTACGACACTTAAAAGACACTTGGACAGGTCCATGGATAGGAAAGGTTTGGAGGGATTATGGGCCAAATGCAGGGAAATATGTTCAGGCAATACATCTGAACGAGACCTTGAGGAGGAACTGGAGAGGGTACAGAGGAGATTCACCATAATGCTGCCTGGGATGGACTGTGTACGAGGAGAGACTGGAGACACTGGGCTTGTTTTCCTTGGAGCGGAGAAGGCTGAGAGGCGGATCTGATGGAGGTATACAAATTTTTGAGGAGGGTAGGTAGGGTGGAAAGTCAGAATCTTTTTACCATGACAGAGACATGTAAATTCAAAGGGAATAAATTTCTGAGGAGTAAGGGGGTTAGAGGGGATCTGGGGAGCTTTTTCCATCTCACCCTGACTATGAGAAGAGTAAGGCAGGAGTCAGGGGAGAGAGAAGTCTACAAGTGCACGTTCACTCTGATACCTGGTACACTGAAACAATGATTACATGTGTCAGGCTAAAAGGCACTAAATTCATCGAGAAAATTTCTTGTTGTTGTTTCCATTAAATTTCATTATTTTGTTTTGTATTTTTGTTAAATAAATTAATTGAATTGAACTATTCTGTGACTGATGTCCCCACCTAAGTCTATGTTCACTCTATTCTTCACTTCACACTGATTTCATCCAAAATTGAGATTGTCGCTCGCCCTCTCTTCCGGAGTGACTTCTTGCTTCAGTCAGTTCCTTCCTTATTCCTTGCTGAGCACTGTTTGACCTTGGTATTGGGATTGGTATTGGTTTATTATCATCACTTGTACCGAGGTCCAGTGAAAAACTTGCCTTGCATACCGATCGTACAGGTCAATTCATTACACAGTGCAGTTACATTGAGTTAGTACAGAGTGTATTGAGGTAGTACGGGTAAAAACAATAACAGTACAGAGTAAAGTGTCACAGCAACAGAGAAAGTGCAGTGCAATAAGGTGCAAGGTCACAACAACATAAATCATGGGGTCAGAGTCCATCTCATTGTATAAGGGAACTGTTCAATAGTCTTATCACCGTGGGATAGGAGCTGTCCTTAAGCCTGGTGGTACGTGCCCTCAGGCTCCTGTATCTTGTACCCGATGGAAGAGGAGAGAAGAGAGAATGTCCCGGGTGGGTGGGGTCTTTGATTATGCTGGCTGCTTCACCAAGACAACGAAAGGTAAAGACAGAGTCCAAGGAGGGGAGGCTGGTGTCCGTGATGCACTGGGCTGCGTCCATAACTCTCTGCGGTTTCTTGCTGTCCTGGGCAGAGCAGTTGCCGTACCAAGCCGTGATACATCCGGATAGGATGCTTTCTGTGGTGCATCGGTAAAAGTTGGTTACAGTCAAAGGGGACAAACCGAATTTCTTTAGCCTCCTGTGATCAGTTTGAAGATGAGTTGGTGTGTGGAAGAGGAGCACACTGGAACACGGTGACATAAATATGTTAGTTACTCAGAAGGTGGTTGGTTGGAAGTAAGGAAAAGAACGGTGGGCCATTGTGTGGTTGACAAACACTAATGGTCTGTCTCTCCTGAAAATGGTCCCTTCTATCACCTCAATAGTTATTTCTTAGTGCTTTGGTATCTCGATATTTATTGCCCGTTGCTAATTGCCCCTGAGAAGGTGGGGGTGAGTTACCTTCTTGACCCGCTGCAGTCCTTCTGGTGAAGGGGCTCCCACAGTGCTGTTGGGGAGGGAGTTCCAGGATTTAGACCCAGTGACGGTGAAGGAACGGCGAGATATTTCCAAGTCGGGACGGTGTGTGACTGGGAGGGGAACCTGCAGGTGGTGGTGTTCCCCTGTACCCACTGCCCTTGTCCTTCTGGGTGGGAGAGGAGGTGGGTTTGGGAGGTGCTGTCGGAGTAGCCTGGGTGAGTAACTGCAGTGTGTTGTGTAGACGGTGCACACTGCAGCCCCTGTGCGCCGGTGGTGGAGGGAGGGGGTGTTTAGGGGGGTGGGTGGGGTGTGGATCGAGCGGGCTGCTTTGTCCTGGATGGTATTAAGCTTCTTGAGGGTTATTGGAGCCACACTCACCCAGGCAGGTGGGGAGGGTCCGTCACACTCCCGACTTGTGCCTTGTAGACAGTGGAGAGACCTTGGGGTGTCAGGAGGTGAGTCATTCACCGCAGGAACCCCAGCCTCTGACCTGCTCTTGTAGTCGACAGTTCCCCTGAGGCCTCCAGAACATAGTGACCCCAGTGCAAATGGCATCTCGAATCCCTTAAAGCTGGGCGGCAAGTGGAGCAGCGGGTAGTGCCGCTGCCTCTCAGATCCCGAGACCCAGGTTCAATCCCAACCTCCGGTGCTGTCTGTGTGGAGTTTGCACGTTCTCCCTGTGACCACGTGGGTTTCCCCCCGGATGCTCCAGTTTCCTCCCACATCCCAAAGGCATAAGACCATAAGATATAGGAGCAGAATTAGGCCATTCAGCCCATCGAGTCTGCTGCACCATTCAATCACGGCTGATTTTTAATTTCAACCCCATTCTCCCACCTTCTCCCTGTAACCCTTAACCCCCTCACCGATCAAGAACCCATCAATCTCTGCCTTAAACACACCCAATGACTTGGCTTCCACGGTGGCAACGAATTCCACAGATTCACCAGAAATTCCTCCTCATCTCAGCTTTAAAGGGACGTCCCTTTATTCTGAGGCTGTGCCCTTGGTTCCTGGACTCTCCCAGGTCTAGGATCCGAGGGCACAGCCTCAGAATGTGGGTCGGTGGGTTAATTGGCCACTGTAAATTGCCCCCAGTGTGTGGGTGAGGGGTAGAATCTGGGGGGAGTTGATGGGAGTGTGGAGAGAATGTAGGGTTGATTGGCCTCATTGTATGCAAATACTCCAAAAAATAACCTGCTGATCCTGCCCCACCTCCCCCAACCTCTCTAAATATCCCCACAACTTACGTAGGATGTATGGCCGAAAAAAAAGCCATTTGGTCCAACACATCCATGCTGGTTTGAAGCTCCACCTGAGCCTCCTCCCCGGTTTCACCTCAATCTTTCAGTGTGACCCTCTATTCCCTTCCCCCCTCAGACGCCTGTCCAGCCTTCCCTTAAATGCCTCAACACCGTCCATCCCCACCGCTCCCTGTGGGAGTGAGCTCGACGCGCCCATCCCTCGCTGACTCCAGAATCACTGGAGAACAAACTGCTGGAGGAACTCAGCGGTCGAGCAGCATCTGTGGAGGCAATGGGATGGTCGATGTTTATTGTCAAGACCTTTCATCAGGAATGAGAGTGTAGAAGAGAGAGAGGGATGAGAGCCAAGTTCAAGTTCCAAGTTCATCTTTATCATCACAGGTATACATACCCAGGGTATAAGTGTCAAGAAAATTAGCTTTTTGCAGCAACAGTACATGACAAACATGTCAAACATGTTAACGCAGTCTGCATTCTGTTATGGCCTTGCACCTTATTGTCTGCCTGCACTGCACTTTCTCTGTAACTGTGACACTTTATTCTGCATTCTGTTATTGTTTTCCCTTGTACTACCTCTGTGCACTGATGAATTGATCTGTACGAATGGTGTGCAAGACAAGCTTTTCACTGTACCTCGGCATACGTGACAATAATAAGCCAGTTCCAATTCCAATAAACTTAAATTACTATAGATTATACATAACTTACACAACAAAATAAACATAGAACATAGAAAACCTACAGCACAATTCAGGCCCTTTGGCCCACAAAGCTTTGCCAAACATGTCCCTACCCTAGAAATTACTATGCTTACCCATAGCCCTCTATTTTACTCAGCTCCATGTACTGATCTAACAGTCTCTTAAAAGACCCTATCGTATTTTTAAGGTGCAGCAGAATTTAACTAAAAAGGTAATTTGGGAAGAAAAAATGAGGTACGAAGGCAAGATAGCCAGGAATATTAAGGAGGATAGCAAAAGCTTTTTTAGGTATGTGAAGGGAAAGAAGTTAGTTAGGAACAACGTTGGGCCCTTGAAGACCAAATCGGGTGAAATTATTACGGGAAACAGGGAGATGGCAGTCGAATTTAAGAAGTACTTTGGATCTGTCTTCACGGGGCAAGACGTAAGAAATCTCCCAGAGGTAAGGATGGACAAAAGGCAGAGGGTGAAAGAGGAACTGAAGTGGATTGACATTAGGAAAGAAATGGTGATGGGTAGACTAATGGGTCTGAAGACTGACAAATCCCCAGGTCCAGATGGTCTGCATCCCAGGGTACTAAAGGAGGTGGTTCTAGAAATTGTGGACGCATTGGTGATCATTTTCCAATGTTCCTTAGATTCGGGGTCAGTTCCTGAGGATTGGAGAATGGCTAATGTTATCCCACTTTTTAAGAAAGGAGGGAGGGAGAAAACGAGGAACTATCATCCAGTTCGCCTAACATCTGTGGTGGGGAAGATGCTAGAGTCCATTATCAAGGATGAAATAGCGGCATATTTGGATGGCAGTGATAGGATTGGGTCGAGTTAACATGGATTTGCCAAGGGCAAATCATGCTTGACTAATCTACTGGAGCTTTTTGAGGATGTAACCAGGAAAATAGACGAGGGAGATTCAGTGGATGTTGTATACCTCGACTTTCAGAAGGCATTTGATAAAGTGCCGCACAGGAGATTGGTGGGTAAAATTAGGGCTCATGGAATTGGGGGGTGGGTATTAACATGGATAGAAAACTGGTTGGCGGATAGGAAACAAAGGGTAGGGGTGAATGGATGTTTCTCAGAATGGCAGGCCGTGACTAGTGGGGTGCCACAGGGCTCGGTGCTGGGACCACAGCTGTTTACGATTTATGTTGATGATTTAGATGAAGGCATTGTGAATAACATTAGCAAGTTTGCTGATGATACAAAGTTGGGTGGCAGTGCGACATGTGTAGAGGAAGTTAGGAGAATTCAAGGTGATTTGGATAGGTTGGGTAAGTGGGCAGATACTTGGCAGATGAAGTTTAATGTGGATAAGTGTGAGGTTCTCCACTTTGGGAGCAGGAACAGGAAGGCGGATTATTATCTGAATGGTGTGGGGTTAGGTAAGGGGGAAATACAAAGGGATCTAGGACTCCTTGTTCATCAGTCACTGAAAGTGAATGAGCAAGTGCAGCAGGCAGTGATGAAGGCTAATGGAATGTCGGCCTGTATTACAAGGGGAATTGAGTACAAAAGCAAAGAGATTCTTTTGCATTTGTACAGGGCCCTGGTGAGACCACTCCTGGAGCATTGTGTCCAGTTTTGGTCTCCAGGGTTAAGGAAGGATATCCTGGTTATAGAGGGCGTGCAGCGTAGGTTTACGAGGTTAATTCCGGGGATGTCGGGACTGTCTTATGCTGAGAGGTTGGAGAGACTGGGATTGTACACGCTGGAATTGAGAAGATTGAGAGGGGATCTGATTGAAACATACAGGATTATTAAGGGATTGGACAAGATAGAGACAGGAAATATGTTCCAGATGTTGGGGAAGTCCAGGACCAGGGGGCATGATTTAAGAATAAGGGCTAGGCCATTTAGGACAGAGGTGAGGAAAAACTTCTTCTCCCAGAGGGTTGTGAGTTTGTGGAATGCACTGCCTCAGAGGGCAGTGGAGGCCAATTCTCTGGGCACTTTCAAGAAGGAGCTAGATAGGCTTCTTATAGATAGGGGAATCAAGGGATATGGGGACAAGGCAGGAACAGGATATTGATTGTTGAGGATCAGCCATGATCTCAAAATGGCGGTGCAGACTTGAAGGGCCGAATGGTCTACTTCTGCTCCTATTGCCTATTGTCTATTGTCTATTGTATCCGCCTCCACCACCGTTGCCGGCAGCCCATTCCACGCACTCACCACTCCCTGAGTAAAAAACTTACCCCTGACATCTCCTCTGTACCTACTCCCCAGCACCTTAAACCTATGTCCTCTTGTGGCCATCAATTTAGCCCTGGGGAAAAGCCTCTATCTACCCTATCAATACCTCTCATCATCTTATACACCTCTATCAGGTCCCCCCTCATCCTCTGTCTCTCCAAGAAGAAAAGGCCGAGTTCCCTCAACTTTCTTTCATAAGGCACGCTCCGCATTCCAGGCAGCATCCTTGTAGATCTCCTCTGTACCCTCTCTATGGCTTCCACATCTTTCTTGTAGTGAGGCGACCAGAACTGAGCACAATACTCCAAGTGGGGTCTGACCAGGGACCTATATAGCTGCAACAATACCTCTCGGCTCTTAAATTCAATTCCTCGATTGATGAAGGACAATACACCATATGCCTTCTTAACCACAGAGTCAACCTGCGCAGCCGCTTTGAGCGTCCTATGGACTCGGACCCCAAGATCCCTCTGATCCTCCACACTGCCAAGAGTCCTACCATTAATACTATATTCCGCCAACATATTTGACCTACCAAAATGAACCACTTCACACTTATCTGGGTTGAACTGCATCTGCCACTTCTCAGCCCAATTCTGCATCCTATCTATGTCCCTCTGTAACCTCTGACAGCCCTCCAAACTATCCACAACACCACCAACCTTCATGTCATCCGCAAACTTACTAACCCACCCCTCCACTTCCTCATCCAGGTCATTTATAAGAATCACAAAGAGTAAGGGTCCCGGTACAGATCCCTGACGTACACCACTGGTCACCGACCTCCACTCAGAATACGACCCTTCAACAACCACTCTTTGCCTTCTGTGGGCCAGCCAGTTCTGGATCCACACTGCAATGTCCCCTTGGATCCCATGTCTCCTCACCTTCTCCGTAAGCCTCGCATGGGGTACCTTATCAAACACCTTGCTGAAATCCATATACACTACATCTACTGCTCTCCCTTCATCAATGTGCTTAGTCGCATCCTCAAAAAATTCAATCAGGCTCGTAAGGCAGGACCTGCCCTTAACAAAACCATGCTGACTATTCCTAATCATATTATACCTCTCCAAATGTTCATAAATCCTGCCTCTCAGGATCTTCTCCATCAGCTTACCAACCACTGAGGTAAGACTCACCGATCTATAATTTCCTGGGCTATCCCTACTCCCCTTCTTGAATAAGGGAACAACACCCGCAACCCTCCAACCTTCTGGAACCTCTCCCATCTCCATGGATGACACAAAGATCATCGTCAGAGGCTCCGCGATCTCCTCCCTCGCCTCCCACACAAACCTGGGGTACATCTCATCCGGTCCCGGTGATTTATCTATCTTGATGCTTTCCAAAGGTTTCAGCACCACCTCTTTTCTAATATCTACATTCTCAAGCTTTTCAGGCCGCTGCAAGTCCCCACTACAATCCCCCAGATCTTTTCCATGGTGAATACTGATGTAAAGTATTCATTAAGTACCTGTGCTATTTCTTCCAGATCCATACACACTTTCCCACTGCTGCATTTGATAGGCCCTATCCTTTCACATCTCATCCTCTTACTCTTCACATACTTGTAGAACGCCTTGGGGTTTTCCTTAATCCTGCCCGCCGAGGCCTTCTCATATCCCCTTCTGGCTCTCCTAATCTCTTTCTTAAGTTCCTTCCTTTTAGCCTTGTACTCCTCCAGATCTCTAACATTACCTGGCTCTCTGTACCTTTTGTATGCTTTTCTTTTCCTTTTGACTAGATTTATTATAGCCTTCGTACACCACGGTTCCTGTATCCTGTCATGACTCCCCTGTCTCATCGGAACATGTCTATGCAGAGCTCCACACAAATATCCCCTGAATATTTGCTGCATACCTTCTGTACTTTTCCCAGAGAACGTCAGTTCCCAATTTAATCTTCCAATTTCCTGCCTGAGAGCCTCATAATTCCCTTTACTCCAAGTAAACGCCTTTCTAGCCTGTTTGTTCCTATCCCTCTCCAGTGCTAACGTAAAGGAGATAGAATTATGATCACTATTACCAAAATGTTCACCCACTGAGAGATCTGACACCTGACCAGGTTCATTACCCAATATCAAATCAAGCACAGCCTCTCCTCTTGTAGATCTATCTACATACTGTGTCAAGAACCCTTCCTGAACACACCTAACAAACTCCACGCCATCTAAACCCTTCACTGTCTGGAGATGCCAATCGATGTTTGGGAAATTAAAATCCCCCATCACAACAACTCTGTTATTCTCACACCTTTCCAGGATCTGCTTCCCTATCTGCTCCTCAATAACCCTGTCACTATTGGGCGGCCTATAAAAAACACCCAGCACCGTTATCGACCCCTTCCAGTTCCTAACCTCCACCCATAGAGACTCCATAGACAATCCCTCCACAACGTCTACCTTTTCCGCAGCCGTGACACTATCTCTAATCAACAGTGCCGCTCCCCCACCTCTCTTGCCTCCCTCCCTGTCCTTCCTGAAACATCTAAAACCCGGCACTTGAATCAACCATTCCAGCCCTGGAGCCATCCAAGTCTCCGTAATGGCCACCACATCATAGCTCCAAGTATCGATCCAAGCTCTAAGCTCATCTGCCTTGTTCACAACACTCTTTGCATTAAAATAGACACATCTCAAGCCTGTCTGAACACATCCCTTCTCTATCAGCTGCCTATGGTACTTACTCCTGGCCTCCTCTATTTGAGAGCCAAGCACCTCTTCCCCAGTCTCTCCAGTATGGATCCCACCCCACAACAATTCTAGTTTAAACTCTCCCCTGGGAGTCAAGTGCAACACATCCTCTTTGAACAGGTCATATCTGCCCCAAAAGAGGCCCCAGTGATCTAGAAAACTGAATCCCTGCTCCTTACTCCAACATAACGACATAATCGACTACATAACGACAGTATTGCAAGTTGAGAGAGAGAAAAAGAACTGTCGTCGAAGGTCGTGTTAGGGTTCTTCAGGCCAATTCAAGTAGGGAAGGAGCTGTTGATTGCGGAGAACGGGAGAACACACACCAGTTCTCATTGAGGGGTCAGCGGTGGAAAGGGTGAGTAGCTTCAAGTTCCTGGGTGTCAACATCTCAGAGGGTCTATCCTGGGCCAAGCATGTAGATGAAACCATGAAGAAGGTGTGCCACTGTCTCTACTTTCTTCGAAGTTTAAGGAAATTCGGAGGGTCGTCGAAGACTCTGAAAAACTTCGACAGATGACTGGTTGCATCACGGCCTGATATGGGAACTCCAATGCACAGAATTGCATGAGGCTAGAGATGAATGGACTCAGCCAGTTCCATCATGGGTACAGCTCCCCCGACCACTGAGGAACATCTACAAGAGGTGATGTCTCAGGAAGGCGACGTCCGTCATCAGAGACCCCCACCATCTGGGGCATGTTCCCCTTCTCGATGCTGCCATCAGGCAAGAGGTACAGGAGCCTGAAGACCCACACCTCAAGGTTCAGATATTGATAGGTGGAACCAGGTAAGTGAGGATGATGGGTGGATGGAGGTGGGAAGGGGAGGGGTTGTTTAGAGACGAGAGGCTGGAGGGTGAGAGGTGGAACAGGAGGTGTGTCTGGTGTTGTTAACCATTTGCTCCCCTCTTTGTTCTGGTGAACAATCTCCAGCAAAGCTCAGTCAGAAGCCCACCACTGACTCAAGCGCAACAGTTAAGTACATGCAACGTGAGTTCAAAGCCTCCTGTGGCATCAGCAATAAAGACCGGTTCATGGGCAGGCGAAATGGATAGAAGCAGGGAGAGGGGGAGAGGATGGACTGAGTGGGAATTAGATGGCAGATCAAAAACAGACAGAAATGACAAAAAGAAGTGTGTTTCTCGGAAACAGTTGGCAAATGTCAGGTGAGAGACTGAGACAGTGACTCCCACCTGTGCTGTGCATTGAACGCAGTGAAGTGTCCCCATGGTTTTATAAACAGTGACCACTTAATGTTGGAGAGATGATCTAAAGTTTGGTCAGTGACAGAGTCACAGAGTAACGCAGCACGGAAACAGGCCCTCCTGCCCAATTTGTTCATGCTGACCTGTAACCCCTACTGTCCCCACACCCTCCCTGTGTCTGTAACCCTGTCCGGCCCCTACACCCCTCCCCGTCTCTGTAACCCCGTCCAGCCCCTACACCCCTCCCTGTCTCTGTAACCCCCTCCGGCCCCTATACCCCTCCCTGTCTCTGTAACCCCCTCTGGCCCCCATACCCCTCCCCCTCTCTGTAACCCCCTCTGGCCCCCACACCCCTCCCCGTCTCTGTAAACCCCCTCTGGCCCCCACACCCCTCCCCGTCTCTGTAACCCCCTCTGGCCCCCACACCCCTCCCCGTCTCTGTAACCCCCTCCGGCCCCTACACCCCTCCCTGTCCCTGTAACTCCCTCTGACCCCCACGCCCCTCCCCGTCTCTGTAACCCCCTCTGGCCCCCACACCCCTCCCCGTCTCTGTAACCCCCTCTGGCCCCTACACCCCTCCCCGTCCCTGTAACTCCCTCTGACCCCTACACCCCTCCCCGTCCCTGTAACCCCCTCTGGCCCCTACACCCCTCCCCGTCTCTGTAAACCCCCTCTGGCCCCTACACCCCTCCCCGTCTCTGTAAACCCCCTCTGGGCCCCACACCCCTCCCTGTCCCTGTAACCCCCTCGGCCGCTACATCCCTCCCCGTCTCTGTAACCCCCTCCAGCCCCTACACCCCTCCCTGTCCCTGTAACAGGTTCCCTTCTCTCCAACTCCATCTGACCGAGATTTTATCACTTGGCCTGATGTTTGTTCCCTGGGATGATTCACCGTGCGACATGCCTGTGTCACTGTCTGACTCTCCCGCATGTCTGAGTAACTCTTAACATTTTGCTTCAATCAGATGTGTGTGTGTATCACTATGCACTCTATTTTTGCTGCTAATCTCTCCCCATCAGCCTTTGTATTCAAACGCCAGGTATTTGTGACATTGTGAGCTGTGCACCCCACCTTATCAAGCTGCCCGGCTCCGAGTCAGAGGGAGGAGGAGAGGGAGTTGGGGGCGCGGCTTGAAGCAGAGCGAAGCGTGGCTCTGTGTTCAGGAGCGAGAAGGGAGCAGAGCAGAGGGGTTCAGTCTGTGTGTGTGTCTCTCTCTCTACCGACTGCCAACAATGGGGAAGGAATAGGAAACTCGTTGCAAGTAGCAGAATTTAACGTAGAGGGAGAGGGTGTGTGTCAGCAAAAAAAAAAGGAATTTGCAAAGAGGGGGTGGGCAAAATTGTGTGTGTGTGAGAGAGAGAGAGCAAAACCATCGCCCAGTGAAATATTCCGCCCAGCTCCTGGGAGCTCAGGGGGAAAATGAGCGACAGGGGGACGAGGTAAGTGAGGCTTCCATCTCTTGTGGTGTGTGTGTGTGTGTGTGTGTGTGTGGGGGGGGGGGGGCCCTGGCTGGGATTTCTTTGTGGATTGCGGTGGAGGGGGGGGGGGTGATTGAGGGTGCTGCATTGGTGCACAGTGGGCTTGGCTGGGTGCGGCGGTGGAAGGGGGGTGTCCGTCCCCTCCGGCTCCAGGGGGATGGTGCAGTAGGTGACAGGGGCGGTGGGACCCGATCCGGCGGGCGTTGGGGAGGCGAGACTGCCTCCGGCTTGCTCGGCCTCTCCTTGTCTTCAGTCGGGATGTGTGGCCGGTGGGGTGGGGAGGGTCAGCCCAGGGTGGGAGAGCCGGGCTTCGGGGAACTCGAGTCATGGAGCGGAGATGAGGGAGCGCCTGGCTGTGGGAGGGGCGTGACTGAGGGAGCGTCACTGTGGGAGGGTCAGTACTGAGGGAGGGTCACACTGTGGGAGGGTCACACTGTGGGAGGGTCAGTACTGAGGGAGGGTCAGTACTGTGGGAGGGGAGGTACTGAGGGAGGGTCACACTGTGGGAGGGGAGGTACTGAGGGAGGGTCAGTACTGAGGGAGGGTCACACTGTGGGAGGGGAGGTACTGAGGGAGGGTCAGTACTGAGGGAGGGTCACACTGTGGGAGGGGAGGTACTGAGGGAGGGTCAGTACTGAGGGAGGGTCACACTTTGGGGAGGTGGTACTGAGGGAGCACCTCGCTGTGGGGGGGGGCATAACTGAGGGAGTGTCACACTGTGGGAGGGGTGGTACTGAGGGAGCGCCTGGCTGTGGGAGGGGTGGTGAGGAGGGTGTCACACTGTGGGAAGGGCAGTACTGAGGGACCGTCACTATGGGAGGGTGGGGGTGACGGTACTGAGCGAGTGCTGTGCCGTGGGAGGGGCTGTCTCACGTGAACATGAGGAATCCTTTGACACCATTTTCTGGAGGGGGAGAGCCCTATCCATTCTCCTGGGTAGTGTCCTCCCTCAGTCAAGGTGATCAAAGCGGATTATCATTTTATCATCACCCTGCTGTTTGTGGGATCTTGCTGTGTGCTTCCTGCCTTCCAACAGTGGCTACGGTCCACTAGCAACATGATCTGTGCTGCCTGTCTCCCAGCAACTGTTGGCTGCTCCTCATCTCTCCAGCACCCCCATTGCTATTCCTATATTTCCGACTCCCAGGAGTTTTTTGTAGACCTCCAAGCCCCATGCCATCCCGAGTTGGAAATATATCGCCATTCCTTCACCGTCACTGGGTCAAGATCCTGGAACTGCTTCCCTGACAATATTGTAGACCATAAGACATAGGAGCAGAATTAGGCCGTTCGGCCCATCGAGTCTGCTCCACCAGTCGATCATGGCTGATTTATTTTTCCCTCTCAACCCCATTCTCCTGCCTTCTCCCTGTAACCTTTGACGCCCTTACTAATCGAGTTTGTGGGTGTGTCCACAGCTCTGGGATTGCAGTGGTTCAAGAAGGCAGCTCACCACCACCTTTTCAAGGGCAACTAGGGATGGGCAATTAAATGCTGGCTCAGTCTGGGAAGCCCACTTCCCTTGAATAAAACAAAACACAACTTCCTGCGGTGTCTTCTGATTGAGGCCCAGGAGGAGGTCATTTGGTATTGGTATTGGTTTATTATTGTCATTTGTACCGAGGTACAGTGAAAAACTTGTCTTACAAACCGATCGTACAGGTCAATTCATTACACAGTGCAGTTACATTGGGTTAGTACAGAGTGCATTGATGTAGTACAGGTAAAAACAATAACAGTACAGAGTAAAGTGTCACAGCTACAGAGAAAGTGCAGTGCAGTAAGGTGCGAGGTCACAACAAGGTAGATCGTGAGGTCAGAGTCCATCTCATCGTATAAGGGAACCGTTCAGTAGTCTTATCACAGTGGGGTTTAACCCTTGGACCCAGTCATAGAGATCACACCAGGTCTGTATGGTAACCCCAGGAACCCCCTGTGGCTCAGACGAACTAGGAACACCATTTAACAATGTCAGATCTTATTGTAACCCCAACTCTACGTTCCTGCCTACCACCCATAACCTTTCACCCTCTACTTATCAAGAATCAATCTCCCCCGCCTTAAAAATATTCAAGGGCATTTCTTCCACTGTCTCTGTCTGAAATGAGGACCGTTTATTTTTACAGAAGGACCCTCATTCCAGACTCTCCCACAAGGGGAGACATCCTCTCCACACCCACCCTGTCGAAACCACTCGGCATTTGACATGTTTCAGTCGGGCCCAACCTCTGGCTTTTCCGGAGGATACGAGCCCAGCTTTTCCTCGCGACCACAACCTGCCCCTCCCAGGTCCCTGAGTGTCTGCACTCCAGGTTCCACAAACTGTCATGCCCTCAGCATGAAAATCTTGACCCAGGTTCTGAAGCTGTTATGGGGGAGGGGGAGGGTGCCCATCGCTGACTGTGTTCAGTGGGTCCTCGGCACTCCCACCAGCCCTTGTAGAGGACCAGATCCCATCCACCATCTCAAAGGCCTGGCTCAGTTATCAATGAACCCCCCCATTTCCCCCCTGCTTCCACCCCTCCTCTTCCCCCATTCCCCCCGCTCTCTCTTCCCCCCCCTCCCCTTGTACATCCCCTCCCTCCCACCTCTCGCACCCCCCACCTCCTCTCCCCTCATCCCTTCCCCCTCCCCGCCCCTCTCTCACCCCTATCAATTCCTTTCAAAATCTTAACCCTCTCAGCCCAATCCACTTTCAAAGCCTCCACGTTCTGGGAATCCCTGCAAACTCCTCCCCCAGTTTTCCTCATGCATCCCAGCTGATATTCCTGATCGACCACCGGACGCAGCCGGGAACGGTGTCCGTTGGGTGGATGGTTGCAGAAGGATTTTGAACACATGGCCTTGCCCAAGGATGGAAGTGGGTTTGCAGAACAAATGCCAAGAAAGAGAATCGGATAAATTATAGGAATGTAAAAACCCAGTGGAATCCAGGAAGAATGGGGATCAAAATCCTGCAGATGTTGGATATCTGAAACAAAAACAGAAGATGCTGGAAATACTCAGCAGGTCAGGCAGCATCTCTGGAGAGAGAAACAGAGTCAACTTTTCAGGTTGGAGGCCCTTTGCCAGTTCTGAATCCACAGATGCTGCCTGACCAAAGGGCAGGAGAAGTTGGGGCTGTAGTTCTTACAACAGGGAAGGTGAAAGGGTCGTTTGGTAGGGGCGCTCGTAAGTAAAAAGAGCTTTCAAAAGGGTAAACGCAGAGAGAATGGGTGACCAGGGGACATGGATTGTAGGGGGCCAACTATCCACAGATCCAGAGGGGAGAGGAGGAGAGCAGTTATCCGCAGAGAGTCGCTCTGATTTGGGAGCAGATTCAACTGGAGACACAAGAGTCTGCAGATGCTGGGATCTGGAGCTCAGATAGACACCTTGATCAGCATGAACAAGTTGAGCGGAAGGGCCTGTTTCCATGCTGTATGACTCTCCCAAACTTGATGTTTTGGGTTGGTTAATTCGACAGTGTGAATTCGATCCAAAACATTGACCATCCCTCTGCCTCCACAGATGCTGC
Source organism: Pristis pectinata (assembly GCF_009764475.1). Lineage (NCBI taxonomy): Eukaryota > Metazoa > Chordata > Chondrichthyes > Rhinopristiformes > Pristidae > Pristis > Pristis pectinata. The sequence continues at coordinate 3,332,273 of NC_067415.1, forward strand.
CTGACCTGCTGAGCTCCTCCAGCAGTTTTTTTGTACTCCAGATTTGACAGGAATTTTCCAAAGGAAATTTGGGATATATTGGAAAGAAGTGAGTCATGGAGTTATATAGCATGGAAACAGGCCCTTCGGCCCAACTGGTCCATGCTGACCAAGACTTCCATCTAAGCTCGTCCCATTTGCCCGCGTTTGGCCCATATCCCTCTAAACCTTTCCTATCCATGGACCTGTCCAAGTGTTTTTTAAACTATGTAACTGTGCCCACCTCTACCACTTCCTCTGGCAGCTCGTTCCATATACCCACCACCCTGTGTATGGCAAAATTTGCTCCTCGGGTCCCTTTGAAATCTTTCCCCTCTCACCTTAAACCTATGCCCTCTAGTTTTAAACTCCTCTACCCTAGGGAAAAGATGTGACCTTACCTATTCTCCTCATAATTTTCTCAACCTCTATAATTACAAATCGACGCTCCAGGGAAAACAGTCCCAGCCTATCCAACCTCTCCTTATAACTCAAGCCCTCCAGTCCCGGTAGTGTCCTCGTGAATCTTTCCTGTACTCTTTCCAGCTTAATGACATCCTTGCTATAGCCGGGCAACCAGAACTGCACACAGTACTCCAAGTGTGGTCTCACCAATGTCTTGCACAACTGCAAGAATTTTCAGGGCTGTGGGCATTGTCGGTAATTCGAGATGAACAGATAAAATGGGCTGAATGGCCTTCTTGTCTTCTGGACAGTCTTTGATTCAGGCTGTTAAGTTGGTGTAGATCTTACACAACGATCAGCTGGGAAATACCTACTGAGTCCGCAGTCAATCCCGTCTGGGTGGAGTGTTGTTGATCGGACAAGAAGTTGGGTATGTTGGAGCCAAATTCTTTTTTGTTGTTTTAGTGTGACGTTTGGTGAATAACCAGCTGAGATATTCCCATCTGTGGTTTAGTCTAAGTCAAACAAGTCCGTTGTTGGCAGAGTGCCTTGTGCTGAGTACAATTGCGCAGAAACCATCTGTTCCACATAAATGGACATCTGTGCAGGGAGGATGTCTCAGTGGAAGGAGGGGGTCGCGAGGAAGGGCGGATATATCCTGCCTGTTTAACCTGAAGTTAGAATGCTCAGCAGGTCAGGCAGCGTCGCAGGAGGGAGAAACGGATAACGCTTTTCAGGTCATGGGTGGCTGGTAGACCTGGTGCCTGGCAGTGCCACAGACCCCTGACCCCCGACCCCCGGTGCTGTCTGTGTGTGGGGTTTGCACGTTCTCCTTGTGGGTTTCATAGAACACTACAGCACAGTACAGGCCCTTCGGCCCACAATGTTGTGCCGACATTTTATCCTGCTCTAAGATCTAGCTTACCCTTCCCTCCCACATAGCCCCCCATTTTCCTGTCATTCATGTGTCTGTCTAAAGGTCTCTTAAATGTCCCTAATGTATCTGCCCCCACAACCTCTGCAGGCAGTGCGTTCCACACACCCACCACTCTGTGTAAAAAAAAAACTTACCCCTGACATCCCCCTTATACCTTCCTCCAATCACCTTAAAATTATGTCCCCTCATGTTAGCCATTGTCGCCCTGGGAAAAAGTCTCTGACTGTCCACTCGATCTATGCCTCTTATCATCTTGTACACCTCTATCAAGTCACCTCTCATCCTCCTTCTCTCCAAAGAGAAAAGCCCTAGCTCGCTCAACCTATCCTCATAAGACATGCTCTCCAATCCAGGCAACATCCTGGTAAATCTCCTCTGCACCCTCTCTAAAGCTTCCACATCCTTCCTATAATGAGGCGACCTGAACTGAACACAATATTCCAAGTGTGGTCTGACCAGAGTTCTATAGAGCTGCAACATCACCTGGCGGCTCTTGAACTCAATACCCCGACTAATGAAGGCCAACACCATACGCCTTCTTAACAACCCTATCAATTTGCGCAGCAACCTTGAGGGATCTATGGACGTGAACACCAAGATCCCTCTGTTCCTCTTCACTGCTAAGAGTCCTGCCATTAACCTTGTATTCTGCCTTCAAATTCGATCTCCCAAAGTGTATCACTTCGCACTTATCCGGGTTGAACTCCATCTGCCACTTCTCAGCCCAGGTCTGCATTCTATCAATATCCTGTTGTAATCTACAGCAGCCTTTTACACTATCCACAACACCACCATCCGGTTTCCTCCCAGATCCCAACGAGGTGCAGGGTCGATGGGTTAACTGGCCACTGTAAATTACCCTCCTAGTGTGTGGGTGAGGAGTAGAATCTGGGGGGGGGGGGGGGAAGTTGATGGGAATGTGGGGAGAATAATTATGGGTTTAATGGAGGATTAACGCAAATGGGCGTTTGATGGGTCGGCACAGACATGGTGGGCCGAAGGGCCTGTTTCCCTGCTGTGTGACTCCATGACTCTTTGGTTGGATGACCTTCCCTGAGGTCAAAGGTCAAGCAGAGAAAGTGTGTGTGGGTGGTGTGTTGTAGTGGGACAGGGAGGGGGGGTACGGAAGGAAAGGGATTGTCCGAGATAGGACGGAACCAGGAGATGTTGAACGATACGTGGGTTGGTGACATAACGAAACAAAGGTTGGCTCTGGAGGAGGCATAAATGGAAAATGCCGATGTCCCAGAAACGAGAGTTGCGGGTCTGATCCAGTTGTTATTCCTTTGTTTTGTCTTGTTGGTTGGTTTAATCATTCTTTGGTCGCTCGTATTCAGTTTCACTTTGTTCTGATCCCCTCTCAAGTCTGGGGTGGACTTGACTGGCCAACCAGCTGCCTTCAATGAAACAGAGAATCGGAATTGGTTTATTATTGTCACATGTACTGAGGTACAGTGAAAAACTTGTCTTGCATACCGTTCATACAGATCAATTCATTGCACAGTGCATTGAGATGGTACAGGGTAAAACGATAACAGAATGCAGAATAAAGTGTCACAGTTACAGAGAAAGTGCAGCGCAGGCAGACAATAAGGTGCAAGGGCCATGACGAGGTAGATTGTGAGGTCAAGAGTCCATCTCGTCGTATGAGGGAATCGTACGATAGTCTTATCACAGTGGGATAGAAGCTGTCCTTGAGCCTGGTGGTACGTGCCCTCAGTCTCCTGTATCTTCTGCCCGATAGGAGGGGGGAGAAGAGAGAATGACCTGGGTGGGTGGTGTCTTTGATTACGCTGGCTGCTTCACCAAGGCAGCAAAAGATATAGGCAGAGTCCATGGAGGGGAGGCTGGTTTCCGTGATGTGCTGAGCTGTGTTCACAGCTCTCTGCAGTTTCTTGCCATCACGGGCAGAGCAGTTGCCATACCAAGCCGTGATGCATCCAGATAGGATGCTTTCTATGGTGCCTCAGTAAAAGTTAGTGAGTGTCAATGGGAATATGCCAAATTTCTTTAGCCTCCTGAGGAAGTAGAGGGGCTTTCTTGGCCGTGGCATCTACGTGCTTGGACCAGAACAGGCTATTGCTGATGTTCACTCCTAGGAACTTGAAGATCTCAACCCTCTCAACCTCAGCATCGTGTGTGCATGTACCACCCCCCCCCCCCCCTTCCTGAAGTCAATGACCAGTTTTGTTTTGCTGACATTGAGGGAAAGGTTGTCATGACACCATTCCACTAAGCTCTCTCTCCTTCCTGTACTCCTACTTCACCACCCTATTGACTTGTGTTGCCACTTTCAGGGAACTATGGAATTGAACCCTGAGGTCTCTCTGTTCATTAACCTTGCTTTGTGCCCTACCATTTACGGTATATGTCCTAGCATAATTGATGTCCCAAAGTGCATCACATCACACTTATCAGGATGAAATTCCATCTGACAACACCCTGCCTAACTTTCCATCTGATCTATATCCCACTGTAGCCTTGGACAACCTCACTATCGAGAACACTGCCAACGTTGTGTGTCATCCACACACTTAGTAATCATTACTTCCTAAAGAGGTTGTCAGACGAACTAGCTGTCTGCTGATGCTGAAAGCTGCGGTGATGTCACGGTTCCAGTATGGATCTTGTGCTCCGAATTCGGTGCTTTCGCTCATTGCTCTCGGAGTGGGGACATCAGAGAAATTTACTCCATGGAGAACTCTACTGGATACTGAAAGGCCTGGACAGAGTGGACGTGGAGAGGATGTTTCCATCAGTGGGAGAGTCCAGGATCCAAGGGCACAGCCTCAGAATAAAGGGACGTCCCTTTAGAACTGAGATGAAGAGGAATTTCTTCAGCCAGAAGCTGGTGAACCTGTGGAATTCATTGCCACAGATGGCTGTGGAGGCCAAGTCATTGGGTGTGTTTAAGGCAGAGATTGGTAGGTTCTTGATCAGTAAGGGGGTTAAGCGTTATGGGGAGAAGGCAGGAGAACGGGCTTGAGAAAGGAAAATCAGCCATGATTGAATGGTGGAGTAGACTTGATGGGCCAAATGGTCTTATATTTTATGGTCTTATGAAGAATGAAATTCCCCAGGATTGGGATTGGTTTATTATTGTCACGTGTACTGAGATACAATGAAAAACTTTGTTTATCATGTGATCCATACTGATCATTTCAAAATATAGTGCATTGAGGTAGTACAAGGGAAAACAATAACAGAATGCAGAATAAAGTGTCACAGCTACAGAGAAAGTGCAGTGCAGGCAGACAATAAGGTACAAGGTCATAACGAGGTAGATTGTGAGGTCAAGAGTTCATTTTAACGTACAAGAGGTCCATTCAATAGTCTTATAACAGCGGGATAGAAGCTGTCCTTGAGCCTGGTGGTACGTGCTTTCAGGCTTTTGTATCTTCTGCCCGATGGGAGGGGGGAGAAGAGAGAATGTCTGGGGTGGGTGGGGTCTTTGATTATGTTGGCTGCTTTACTGAGGCAGCGAGAAGTGTAGACAGAGGCCATGGAGGGGAGGCTGGTTTCTGTGATAGACTGATGTTGCCTGGGATGGAGTTTTACAGTGATGAGGAAAATCTGGAGATGTGGGATCTGTTTTCTTTGGAGCAGAGGAGGCTGAGGGAGGACCAGATGGAGCTGTACAAGATTATGAGGGGAATAGATAGGGTAGAAAGTAGGAAGGATGAACTCTAGATCTCTCAATCTACTCATTATGGCCTTGCACCTTATTGTCTGCCTGCACTGCACTTTCTCTGTAACTGTAACACTTTATTCTGCATTCTGTTTCCTTTTTACTACCTCGATGTACTTGTGTTTGGATTGATCTGTCTGGATGGCATGCAGACAAAAGCTTCTCACTGTATCTCGGTGCACATGAGAATAATATACCGAAGTCAAAGTTGAGTTTACTGTCATATGCAAAAGTCCATGTGTGCACAGGTGCAATGAAAAACTTACCTGCAGCAGCATCACAGGCACAGAGCATCAGATAAGCAGCACTCAGAAGAAAAAAACAAATTAAATATAAATTATACACAATTTCTAACAAGCGAGAATGCATTAGAACAAAAAAAACCCCAAAATCCATTGTAGTGCAGAGTGCTCAAAGTGGTCCCAGTGTTGCTGTACTGAGGCAGTCATTAGGATTGTGCTGGTTGGTTCAAGAACCAAATGGTTGAAGGGAAGTAGCTGTTCCTGAACCTGGCGGTGTGGGACTTCAGGCTTCTGTACCTCCTGCCCAATGGTAGCTGCGAGAAGATGGCATGGCCCGGATGGTGGGGATCTTTGATGATGGATGTTGCCTTCTTGAGGCAGCACCTCCTGTAGGTACTCCCGATGGTGGGGAGGGATGTGCCCGTGATGTATTGGGCAGCGTCCACTACTTTCTGCAGCTTCTCACGTTCCTGCGCATTTGAATTGCCGTCCCAGACCGTGATGCAACCAGTCAGGATGCTTTCAATTTACATCTGTAGAAGTTTGTTAGAGTGTTCGGTGACAAGCTGAACCTCCTCCACCCTGATAGCAACTGGAGAGCACGGATTTAGGGTAAGGGGTAGGTGGTTTAGAGGGGATCTGAGGAAGAACCTTTTCACGTAGGATCTGCCTGAGGGGTGGTGGAGGCAGAGACTCTCACAACGTTTAAGAAGTACCTCGACAAGCACTTGAATCAGGGCTGGTAAAGGGGATTAGTGTAGATGGGGACTTGATGGTCAACATGGACAAGGTGGGCTGGAGGGCCTGTTTCTGTGCTGAATGACTCTATGACCACTCTGCCCATCGACTCTGTACTAGGAGTGTTGTCACTGACCTTGCTTTGTCACCATTGCTGCAGCCACCGGGAGTGGATAAGAGTTCCCATAGAGTCCTACAGCACGGAAACAGGCCCTTCGGCCCAACTGGTCCATGCCGACCAAGATTCCCATCTAAGCTAGTCCCATCTGCCCACGTTAGGCCCATATCCCTCTAAACCTTTCCTATCCATGTACCTGTCCAAGTACCTTTTAAATGTTGTTAATGTACCTGCCTCAACCACTTCCCCTGGCAGCTCGTTCCATACACGCATCACCCTCTGGGTGAAAAAGTTGCCCCTCAGGTTCCTATTAAATCTCTCCCCTCTCATCTTAAACTGATGTCCAGCCCTGGGAAAGAGACTGTGTGCATTCACCCTATCTATGCCCCTTGTGATTTTATACACCTCTATAAGGTCACCCCTCAGTCTCCTACGCTCCAAGGAATAAAGTCCCAGCCTGCTCAACCTCTCTCCATAACTCAGTCCGTCGAGTCCCGGCAACATCCTCGTAAATCTCCTCTGCACTCTTTCCAGCTCAATGGCATCTTTCCTATAGCCGGGTGACCGAAACTGAACACAATGTTCCAAGTGCGGCCTCACCAACATCGTGTACATCACACCTTACTACAGTTTATCAGGGATCTTCATCTTCCCCTATTCTGCAATTTTGTAAACTAACACAACAAAAGACTTATGTCACTGTCATCTTTGTTTCCAGGGCAACCAGACAGGCTGCCTGGATATGGTTGGCAGATCTCCCTCCTTAAAGGACACTATTGAATCCATTAAACTGCTCGGCTCTACACTCACTCGTACTGAGACCAGCTCTTCATTCCCAGGGTTTTGTTGGAAATTTCAAGCAGTCATGTTGGGATCTTATATCTCCTGTTTCTCAAATTTCCTCATGATATATAAGGAGGCCATTCAGCCCCTCAAGTCTATGCTGGTTCTTGGAGCAATCCCATATAAATATAATCCCATTCCTCCACATACTTACCCACACCCTATTCTCTCTCATGCGCCCATCAACTACCCCCTGACTCTCCCACCACCTACCTACACTTGGGGGAATTTACAGTGGTTGGTCCATCCTGTTCTCTGGATCACTTGACCCACTGATGTTGAACTACCAGTAGATGAGGCCACTGTTAGTTGGTAAGAGGTTCCTCCTCGGCCAATTGATTTTTGTCCTTTGTTTTTTTTTGGGAGAGTAGATGCTGATTGTACAATCTGGGAAATTGCTAAGGAAGTTTGTGTTACTGCACATCCTTGTAATAGTTCCATCGACTGGGATAATGACCGTTAATGAGTTTGCCTTCACTCCCTGAAAGGATTGAACCTTTTCCAAGTCTTCTGCAGACTCTGTTTGACTGGAAGGATCTTGCTGTTGGCAGCAGAAGTTCATTGAGATGCAGGGGAAGGAGTTCCACAACACCGAGTTCGATTGTGTGATTGTACTCTCAGCCAATGCAGACTGAGACATTTCTCCCCGTAGTTCCTCTTTGAAGTAGCTCTCTAATCCCACGGAGCAGCTAAACCAACTGGGGTTGTCTCCCCACAGTGACATCAAGGTATTCTGGTGAACTGACAGGGTGATTGGAGAGGAATCATTTTTAAAAATTGGAGCTAATCCCTCTGTAGTCTCCGAGATCTCTGAGTCACAGTCGTAGAATCATAGAGAGATGTACAACACAGAAACAGACCCTTCGGCCCACCGAGGCCATGCCAACCATCAACCACTCATTGATGCCAAATTTACATGAATGCCATTTTGTTTATCCTCCCCACGTTCCCATTGCCCCCCCCAGATTCTACCCCTCACCCGCACACTGGGGGCAATTTACAGCAGCCAATTAGCCCTCCAACCTGCACCCCTTTGGGATGTGGGAGGAAACCGGAACACCCGGGGGAAACCCAACAGTCACAGGGAGAACACACAGAGGTCAGGATTGAACCCCTGTCGCTGGAGCTTTGAGACAGTGGTTCAACCAGCTGTGGCACTGGTAATTGGTTTGTTATTGTCACATGTGCCAAGGTACATGAAAACCATTTGTCTGCGTGCCATCCAGACAGATCGTTCCATACATAAGTACATCGAGGTAGTGAAAAGGAAAACGAAATGGAGAATGCAGTGATACAAGAGACTGCAGACGCTGGAATCTGCAGCAACACACAAAGTGCTGGAGGAACTCAGCGGATCAGGCAGCATCTGTGGAGGGAAATGAATAGTCGACGTTTCGGGCCGAGACCCTTCCTCAGGACTGGAAAGGAAGAGGGCAGAAGCCGGAATAAGAGGGGAAGGGGTGGAGCACGAGCTGGTGGGTGATAGGTGAAGGGGGGTGGTAGGTGGGTGGGTGGGGGAGGAGGGGGAACTGGGAACGACGTGAGAAGCTGGGAGGTGATGGGTGGAAGAGGCAAAGGGCTGAAGAAGAGGGAATCTAATAGGAGAGGGCAGTGGATCATGGAATAAAGGGAAGGAGGTGTGAGTGATGGGCAGGTCGTGAGAGCGGGGGTGGGGGGAAAGAGAAGGGGTAAAGGGGCCAGAGGGATAAGAGAGAACGTAAAGGGGGGGGGGTGGGGAAAGGGGGAGTTGTTACTGGAAGTTAGAGAAGAGTGTTGCAGTTACAGAGAAAGATCAGTGCAGGCAGACAATAAGGTGTGAGGGCCATAACGAGGTAGATAGGGAGATCAAGAGTTCATCTTTAGTGTGTAAGAGGTTCGTTCAAGAGTCTTATAACAGTGGGATAGAAGCTGTCCTTGAGCCTGGTGGTGCGTGCTTTCAAGCTTTTGTATCTTCTTCCGGATGGAAGGGAGCAGAAGAGAGAATGTCCGGGGTGGGAGGGGTCTTTGATTATGTTGGCTGCTTTCCCGAGGCAGCGGGAAGTGTAGACAGAGTCCATGGAGGGGAGGCTGGTGTCCGTGATGTGCTGAGCTGTGTCCACAAATCTCTGTAGTTTCTTGCAGTCTTGGGCAGAGCAGTTGCCTACCAAGCCGTGATGCATCTGGATAGGATGCTTTCTGTGCTGCATTGATAAAAATTGGTGAGGGTTATCGGGGACATGCCAAATTTCTTTAGCCATTTGAGGAAGTAGAGGTGCTGGTGAGCTTTCTTGGCCATATTGTCAACATGGTTGGACCAGGACAAATTGGTGATATTTGTATTTCTCTTCAACCCCCCCCCCCCCCACCCCCCAGATTCTACCCCTCACCCACACACTGGGGGCAATTTACAGCGGCCAATTACCTACCAACCTGCATGTCTTTGGGATGTGGGAGGAAACCGGAGCACCTGGGGGAAACCCACAGGCTCACAGGGAGAACGTGCAAAATCCATACATAGACAGCACCGGAGGTCGGGATCGAACCCGGGTCTCTATTTCTGTGAGGCAGTGGCTCTACCAGGTGCGCCACTCTGCTGCCCAGTTCTGTTCTGACCTCTGAGCTCTAACCACACTTTGCCCCTCACTTCCTCTCCCATCTTCCCACTATGTCATAGCCCCCTTTATCGCAACTGTGGACTTGCCTTCTTAATGCCTTCCCCCTCCCTCCTATTCCCTGATCAGTCACACCCACACTTGATCTTAATCAAACTTCTATTCCCCTCTACCCTGACATATCCATTTCCTTGACATGAGTAACATTTCCCACTTTTGTTGGGCAGTGTAACTGTCCGAGTAGAGGCTTATCATGGGAAGTGGGACATCTTAGGAGTCTTGCATTCCTCGTTTACTTTGCTGAATCCCAGCCTCTGGTGACTGTCAAAGTGTTGGTACCCCTGGCCTTGACTATAGATATTTTCAAGTTCCTGACATTAAGATTGTGAGCTGGCTGGTTGTATCACAGTCTGGTATGGCATCTTGAATGTGCAGGAATGTAAGAAGCTGCAGAGAGTAGTGGACTCAGCCCAATACATCATGGGTATTGGTTTATTATTATCACTTGTACCGAGGTACAGTGGAAAAACTTGTCTTGCATACCTGCTGCCTCAAGAAGGCAACATCCAACATCAAAGATCCCCACCATCTGGGCTGTGCCATCTTCTCGCAGCTACCATCGGGCAGGAGGTACAGAAGCCTGAAGTCCCACACCACCAGGTTCAGGAACAGCTACTTCCCTTCAACCATTCGGTTCTTGAACCAACCTGCACAACCCTAATCACTACCTCAGTATGGCAACACTAGGACCACTTTACACTACAATGGACTTTGTTTTGTTCTAATTGTGTTCTTTCTTGTAAACAAAAATTGTGTTTAATCTGTGTTTTTCCTGTGAATGTTGTGTATGTGATGCTCTGTGCCTGTGATGCTGCTGCAAGTAAGTTTTTCATTGCACCTGTGCACACATGGACTTGTGCAGATGACAATAAACTCGACTTTGACTTTAACTGGCAAGGAGATACTATAATGGCAAGCAGCGTTCCTGGGGTCCAAGTCCATAGCTCCCTGAAAGTGGCTGCACAGGTTGATAGGGTGGTAAAGAAGGCGTACGGCACACTTGCCTTTATTAGTCAAGGCACTGACTTCAAGAGTCAGGAGGTCAAGTTGCAGCTTCATAAAACTCTGGTTAGGCCGCATCTGGAGTATTGCATTCAGTTCTGGTCGCCCCATTACAGGAAGGACTTGGAGGCTTTGGAGAGGGTGCAGAAGAAGTTCACCAGGATGCTGCCTGGATTAGAGGGCAGGTGCTATAAAGAGAGGCTGGACAAATTAGCTCTGTTTACTCTGGAGCGGTGGAGGCTGAGGGGAGACCTGATAGAGGTTTATAAAATTCTGAGACGAACAGATAGAGTAGACAGCCGGTCTCTCTTTCCCAGGGTCAAAATGTCTAATAGTAGAGGGCAGCATTTAAGATGAGAGGGGGACAGTTCGAAGGAGATGTGTGGGGCAAGTTTTTTTGACACAGAGAATGGTGGGTGCCTGGAACGTGCTGCCAGGGGTGGTGGTGGAGGCAGATACGATTATAATGTTTAATAGGAATTTAGGCAGGTACTTGGATAGGAAAGGAGCAGAGGGATATGGGGCTAATGCAGGCACATGGGATGATCATTGATAGGTATCAGTGTCGGTATGGATAGGGTGGGCCAAAGGGACCTCTTTCTGTGCTGTAGAATTCTCTGATTCGATAATTTTAGTGCTGACATTGTCAAATTGTTCTGGGAGGATTACTTGGCTCCTGGAAATGGATTTCAATCGTCAGCAACAGAGTTGTTGCCAAGGGAAACCACGAGGCTTTCTTGACTTGAAGAGGCCGTGCTGAATACAAATCATGAAAATGGGCAGGAGCCTCAAAGATTTTTGTTGGAATATCCTTTGGCAAATGTGTTTATTTTCTTTGGGACGTGAGCTGCCTCTTCTCCAAGGAAACTCTTTCTTTTCTCTTCATTAGTGTGGGATGATCTTTTGTGCAGATTAATCTCTGGACCACTGGAAGGGGAGGAGGGACACATGTGGATTACCGTCACTTAAACTGGAGACACGATGTTTGGTTCCCTCGGCTAAATTATTGATCGAGATCGTGTATGGTTTTCGAAGTGGATGACTTTTGCTGTCACCAGTACATCCTTGCTGTGGTTGGGAGGCCAGATGTGTGTGCAGTTAATAAGGTGGGGTCTCAGCTGGGCAACATTCGGCAATTATTCAGCAATTCCCAAGACGGGATGTCCCAGGAGTACTTCACAGCCAATGACGTGATTCCCCTGTTGAAGTCAGGCTAGCTAATTCCAAGATGCTAAACCTCCTCAGTGATGACATAGAGTCATGCAGCACAGCAACAGGCCCTTCAGCCCACCACGTCCTTGCCCCCCCCCCCCCGTACCTATCTACACTAATCCCATTCTGCCCAAAGCCTTCTATACCTTGGCGATTCAAGTACTTCACAAAATGCTGGAGGAACTCAGCAGGTCAGGCAGCGTCTATGGAGGGAGATAAACAGTTGATGTTTTGGGTCGAGGCCTTTCGATGCTGCTTGAGTTGCTGAGTTTCTCCAGCATTTTGTGTGTGTTGCTCCAAATTCCAACATCTGCAGAATCTCTTGTGATTCAAGTACTTGTCTAGTTGCTTCTTAGATGTTGTCAGTGTCTCTGCCTCCTCCACCACCCCCTCGAGTAGTGTGTTCCAGATTCCAAGCACCCTCTGGCGGACAAAATTCCCCATCAGGTCCTCTGCAACCTCTCACCTTACACCTAGGCCCTCATCTTTGACATCCCCACCATGGGACAAAAGATTTTTACATGCTACTTCATCTATCCCCTGCATTATTTTATATATCTCTATCAGGTTACTCCTCTGCTCCAGGGAAAATAAACCCAGCCTATCCATCCTGTCCCTGGAGATGAAATGCTCCATCCCAGGCAACACCCTGGTGAATATCCTCTGCACACTCTCCAATGCAAACACATCCTTCCAATAGTGTGGTGACCAGAACTGTACACAGTACTTCAGCTAAGGCCTGACCAGTGTCTTATAAAGTTGTAACATGACATCTCTGCTGTTATATTCTAAGTCAGCTGGCTATGGGGCAAATATTAGCCAGGGCACGGAGTGTGGTCCTGGGGTATTCTGTACGCACCTGAGAGGGCAGACACGGGCTCGAGGTGATACAGGAGCACAGTGGCTGAGTTACTGGGCTGGTATACAGTGACTTGGACAATTGATCCAGAGATGTATGTTCGAATACCACTGTGACTACAAAGGAACTTAAATAATTGGTAAATTGGTTTATTATTGTCACATGTACTGAGGTACAGTGAAAAACTTTGTTCTGCATACCATCCATACAGATCAATTCATTACACAGTGCATTGAGGTAGTATAAGGGAAAACAATAACAGAATGCAAAATAAAGTGTTGCAGTTACAGAGAAAGTGCAGTGCAGGCAGACAATAAGGTGCAAGGTCATAACAAGGGCAAGAATCCATTTTAACATACTAGGGGACCATTTAATAGTCTTATAACAGCGGGATAGAAGCTGTCCTTGAGCCTGGTGGTACGTGCTTTCAGGCTTTTGTATCTTCTGCCCGATGGGAGGGGGGAGAAGAGAGAATGTCCGGGGTGGGTGCAGTCTTTGATTATGTTGGATGCTTCACCAAGGCAGCAGGAAGTATAGACAGAGTCCACAGAGGGGAGGCTGGTTTCTCTGATGTATTGGGCTGTGTCCATAACTCTCTACAGTTTCTTGTGGTCTTGGGCAGAGCAGTTGGAGTCATAGAGCCATACAGCATGGAAACAGGCCCTTAGGCCCAACTCGTCCATGCTGACTGTGTTCCCCAGTGAGCTTGTCCCACATGCCCTGGTATGGCAGTTGCTGTACCAAGTCGTGATGCATCCGGATAGGATGCTTCCTATGGTGCATTGATAGAAATTGGTGAAGGTCAATGAGGATATGCCAAATTTCTTTCACCTCCTAAGTAGAGATGCTGGCCGTGACGTCTGTGTGGTTGGACCAGGACAGGCTATTGGTGATGTTTACACCGAGGAACTTGAAGCTCTCAACCCTCTCCGCCTCAGCACCATTGATGTAGACAGGAGCGTGTGCACCGACCCCCTTTCCTGAAGCCAACGACCAGCTCTTTTGTTTTGCTGACATTGAGGGAAAAGTTGTTGTCATGACACCATGTCACTAAGCTCTCTATCTCCTCCCTGTATTCCCAATTAAATTAATCCCAAATAAAATATTTATGCTCAGCAATGGTGAACTTGTTGGAGAAGCCCTCGTGTTCACTGTTGTCTTCCCGAAGGGGAAATGTCTTGGCCTTACCCAGTCCAGACCGTATGTGACTCCAGACCCACCAGTGTGGTTGACTTGTGCCTCCCCAGTTTAGAGGCAGCCAGGAATGGGCAAGGATGTTACCGTTGACACAATGCTGGGAGGCACTGTGGGAGGATGCAGAGAGATTTTGGGGGAGATATAGACAGGCTAAGTGAATTAGCTATTAGTCATAGAATTGTACAGCATAGAAACAGGCCCTTCACCCACGGTGTCTATGCCTACCATCGTGCCTATCAGTACTTAACCCCTTGCCTTCATTAATTCCATCTCCCTCTGTGCCCTGCTCATTCGAATACCTGTCCAGATGCCTCTTAAATGTCGTTCCTGTTCCTGCCTCCACCACCTCCTCTGGCAGCTCATTCCAGACACCAACTACAGTGTGTGAAACATTTACCCCTCAGATCCCCTTTAAACCTCCTCAGCTTAAGCCTGTGCCATCATGTTTTAGACAGTCCCACCATGGGAAACAGACTCTGGCTATCTACCCTACCTACGCCTCTCATAATTTTATATACCTTCATCAGAATCAGGTTTATTATCACTGACGTGTGTCGTGAAATTTGTTATTTTGAAGCAGCAGTACAGTGCAAGACAGAAATTACTATAAGTTATGAAAATAAATATTGCAGATAGTGGCACAGTAGTGTAGCGGTTAGCGTAACGCTATTACAGTGGCAGCGACCCGGGTTCAATTCCAGCCGCTGTCTCTAAGGAGTCTGTACGTTCTCCCTGTGTCTGTGTGGGTTTCCTCTGGGTGCTCCGGTTTCCTCCCACATTCCAAAGACGTGCGGGTTAGGAAGTTGTGGGCGTGCTATGTTGGCGCCGGAAGCGTGGCGACACTTGCAGGCTGCCCCCAGAACACTCTACGCAAAAAGATGCATTTCACTGTGTGTTTCGATGTACATGTCACTAATAAAAATATCTTGTCTAAAAGAGGAATAATGAGGTAGTGTTCATGGGTTCATGGACCGTTCAGAAATCTGATGGTGGAGGGGAAGAAGCTGTTCCTGAATCATTGAGTGTGGGTCTTCAGGCTCCTGTACCACCTCCCCAATCATGTCACCTGTCGGCCTCCTTCACTTCAGGGAAAACAGACCCGGCCTATCTAATCTCTCCTGATAACTCAAGCCATGCAATCCAGTCAACATTCCTTGTGGATCTTTTCTGCACTCTTTCCAGCTTAATCACAGCTTCCCTATAGTGTGGTAACCAGAACTGCCCACAAAGAGATGGCTGATACAATATAATGTGGAAAGAATTCGAGAAATTGAAAAGAGCTGGTGTTCAGAGACTTAGGAGTCCTTGTACTCGAATCACTGAAGCTTAATGTGCAAGTTCAGCAGGTAATTAGGAAGCTAAATGATATGTTGGCCTTGCAAAAAGATTTGAGTGCAAGAATGAGAGATCTTATTGCAATTATATAGGGCCCCGTTGAGACTGCACTCAGAGTATTGCACACAGGTCTGGTCTCCTTCCTAAGGAAGGATATACTTGCAATAGGGGATGTGCAGTGAAGGTCTCCATTATGGTTAGCTATTCACAGTTTAGATTAATAATGTGGTTGAGGAGATCACATGTCATCCCTCCAAGAATGCCTGATGATGCTAAACTAACTGGAAATCTGGAGCAAAGAACAAACTGCTGGAGGAACTCAGTGGGTCAGGCAGCATCTGTGGAGGCAGAGGGATGGTCAATATTTCAAGTTGAAACCCTGCATCGAAGAGTCACAGGGTCATACAGCACGGAAACAGTCCCTTCTGCCCAACTGGTCCATGCTGACCAAGATTCCCATCTAAGCCAGTCCCATTTGCCTGTGTTTGGCGCATATCCCTCTAAACCTTTCCTATCCATGTACCTGTCCAAGTATCTTTTAAATGTTGTTAATGTACTTGCCTCAACCTCGTTCCACGTACTGACCACTCTCAGGGTGAAAAAGTTGCCCCTCAGGTTCCTATTAAGTCTCTCCCCTCTCACCCTAAATTGAGGGTATAGAGGATGTAAGGAGGCTTCAAGGGGGCGTGAGCTTCAGGGAGATACTCTAATTCTTGGAGTATTGTGTACAGTTTTGGTTATGCTGTTACAGTAAAGATGTCATTAAGTTGGAAAGAGCACAGAGAAGATTTACAAGAATGTTGCCAGGTCGAGGCCTGAATTATAGGGAGAGGTTGGACAGGCTGGGTCTTTATTCTTTGGAGTGTAGGACAATGAGGGGTGGGTGAATACACTCAGTCTTTTCTCCCAGGGAAAGGGAACCTAAAACTAGGGGGCAAAGGTTTAAAGTGAGAGGGGAAAGATTAAAAAGGGACCTGAGGGGCAACTTCTTCACGCAGAGGATGATGGAACGAGCTGCCAGAGGAAGTGGTTGAGGCAGGTATAGTAATGACGTTTAAAAGACATTTGGATAAGGACATGGACAGGAAAGGGTTAGAGGGATACGGGCCAAGTGTGAAAAAAATAGGACTAGCTTAAGTGGTCACCTTGGTCGGCATGGTCCAGTTGGGCCGAAGGGCCTGCTTCCATGCTGTATGACTCTATGAGTGAGTGGATGAGAAAAGTTTGTGCCAGAATATAAGGCCATCCACGTTGGAGCACGGTACTTGTTTAGTGGTGAGAGATCAGGTAGTGTTGATATTCAAAGGGACCTGCTTCACAAAGAAGGCACGCCAGTGGCTCTACTTCGTTGGGAGTTTGAGATTTGGTATGTCACCAAAGACTCCTACAAATTTCTGCAGATGTACAGTGGAGAGCATTCTGACTGGTTGCATCACAGCCTGGTATGGAGGCTCCAATGCACAGGATCACAAGAGGCTGCAGGGGGTTGTAGACTCAGCCAGCTCCATCACAGGCACAACCCTCCCCACCATCGAGGACATCTTCAAGGCACAGTGCCTCAACAAGGCGGCATCCATCACTGAGGACCTTCACCATCCAGGACATGCCCTCTTCTCGTTACTACCATCGGGGGGGAGGTATAGGAGCCTGAAGACCCACACTCAATGATTCAGGAACAGCTTCTTCCCCTCCACTGTCAGATTCCTGAATGGTCCATGAACCCGTGAACACCACCTCATTATTCCTTTTTTTTGCACTATTTATTTATCTTATAATTTATGGTAATTTATGTCTTTGCACTGTACTGCTGCCGCAAAACAACAAATTTCACATCATTTGAGTCAGTGATAATAAATCTGATTTAGATTTGTCCTTGCACACGTCTCTGAAGGCCAACATGCTTAATACAGCAGGTCAGTGGGAGTGCAAGTGCTCAGTTCGCATTTTATTACAAGGAGTTATGAGTGTAGGATGATGTTTATAGAGTCATAGAGTTGTATAGCACAGAAACAGGCCTTTCAGCCCATCTCATCCATGCCCACCTTTGGCACTACTACACTGGTCCCATTTGCCTGCATTAAGTCTCTATGCCTTGTCTATTGAAGTGGCTATAGAAATATCTCTTAAACAAAGCGATTGTATCTGACTCCACCACCTCCTCTGGCAGTGAGTTCCGGATATCAACCACTGTATAGAAAATGTTCCCCTCAGAACCCCTTTCAAACCCCTTCCTCTCACCTTAAACATTTGCCTTTGTTTTTGACACCCTAACCCTGGGAAAAAGACTCTATGCTTCTCATAACTTTATACATCTCTGTCAGATCCGGGTGCTCTGGTTTCCTCCCACGTTCTAAAGACGTACGGGTTAGGAAGTTGTGGGCATGCTATGTTGGCGCCGGAAGCGTGGCGACACTTGCCGGCTGCCCCCAGAACACTCTATGCAAAAGATGCATTTCACTGTGTGTTTCGATGTACATGTGACTAATAAAGAGATCTTATGTAAACCTGGCCTATCCAATCTCTCCCCATAACTAAAGCCCTCCCAATCACTAGAAATGTCAGAGAGCAATACAGCACGGATAGAGGCCCTTCGGCCCAACCAGTCCATGCTGACCACAGTGCCCACCCAGCTAGTCCCAATTTCCTGCGTTCAGCCCATATCCCTCCAGGCCCCGCCCCTCCATGTACCTATCCAAGTGCTTCTTAAATGATACTGTTGTACCTGCCTCACCCACTTCCTCTGGCAGCTCATTCCATATACTCACCACCCCCTGGCTGAAGAAGTTACCCCTCAGGGTCCCTTTTAAATCTTTCCTCTCTAACCTTAGCCTATGCCCCCCTAGTTTTGGACTCCCCTACCCTGGGGAAAAGACTGTTACAATCCACCATATCTACATCTTTCTACAGTTAGGAATTGGAATTGGTTTATTATTGTCAAACGTACCAAGGTACATGAAAAGCTTCTGTTTGTGTGCCATCCAGACAGATCATTCCATACACAAGTACATCGAGGTAGTAAAAGGGAAAACCAGAATGCAGAATATAGTGTCACAGTTACAGAGAAAGTGCAGAGCAGGGAGACAATAAAGTGCAAGGGCCACGATGAGGTAGGTTAGGAGATCAAGAGTTCAGAACCAGATTTATTATCACTGACTTGTATGTCATGAAATGTGTTGTTTTGCGGTAGGAGTATAGTGCAAGACATAAAAATTACTATAAATTACAAAATATATAGTGCAAAAAAAAGGAATAACGAGGTAGTGTTCATGGTTTCAAGGACCGTTCAGAAATCTGATGGTGGAGAGGTTCCTAAGTCATTGAGTGTGGGTCTTCAGGCTCCTGTACCTCCTCCCCGATGGTAGTAATGAGAAGAGGGCATGTCCTGGTGGATCCTCAGTGATGGATGCTGCCTTCTCGAGGCACCGTCTCTTGAAGATGTCCTCGACGGTGGGCAGGGTTGTGCCAGTGATGGAGCTGGCTGAGCCTACATCCCTCTGCAGCCTCTTGTGATCCTGTGCATTGGAGCCTCCATACCAGGCTGTGATGCAACCAGTCAGAATGTTCTCCACCGTACATCTGTAGAAATTTGCAAGAACCTTTGGTGACGTACTGAATCTCCTCAAGCTCCTAATGAAGAAGAGCCGCTGGTGTGCCTTCTTCATGATTGTATCTATGTTTTGGGGCCAGGATAGATCCTCACAATTGTTGACGCCCAGGAACTTGAAGCTGCTCACCCTTGTGGTGAGATATTTTGTAGATAAGGAGATGACATCAGGCAGAAGATACAGGAGCCTGAGGGCAATTGCCACCAGGCTCAAGGACAGCTTCTATCCTACTGTGATGAGACTATTGAATGGTTCCCTTATATGATGAGATGGACTCTTGGCCTCACAATCTACCATGTTATGACCTTGCACCTTATTGTTTACCTGCAATGCACTTCCCTGTAGCTGTGACACTTCACTCTGTATTCTGTTAATGTTTTTACCCTGGACTACCTCAATGCACTGTGTAATGAATTGACCTGTACGATCGGTATGCAAGTCAAGTTTTTCACTGTACCTCGGTACAAGTGACAATAATAAACCAACACCAATATCTTGTAGATAAAGAGATCAACACTCTGCATGATATTTCAGGTGCAATGTTACCAAGGCCCTGTATAATTGCAGTGAGAGGCCCAGTTTAATTGAGAGGGAATCCCTCTTAGCTATTGTTAATTTTTGCATCAAATTATGGAGAGATCCCTCTGTGTCTGTCTGTGTTTGCAGACTCTCCTGAGGATATGAGTCAATATTTTCAATGACTTCCCAGGAGTGGGTCAATAATTACAGGGACTTCATCTCAATGTTTTATCGATATCCCAGAGGTGCCCTCTCTGAGATGGTAGCTATTTTTTCAGGGATTCTACAGTTGTATTGTGTCAATATGTAGAGAGAGTTCTGGATTCCTTGTTCCATTTGCAAGGAATACCTTGATGGATCCAGTCACGGAATTGTATCGACACTCGCAGGCTCCCCAGTTCATGGAAATGCTCAGGAACTTTATCTCGGGGGTGAATACTTCCACCAGGGATTTCCATGCTGCATCCTACCCACTACTTCCAGGGATTTCCCTTCACCACTGTATCAACACTTCCTGGGATCTCCAGAGTGTCACCACTTGCAGGGAATGTCCATTTGGAGTGCAAACTCTGGGAAATCTCCCTTGGAAATGTAATCACGTTTCCATATTTGCAAGACCAGCATTTATTGGCCATCCCTAACCGCCCCTTGATAACATGGGGATGAGCTGCCTTCTTGATCTGTTGCAAACCTTGTAATAGACGTTCATAAGATTATGAGTGGCACAGATAGACAGCCGGTATCTTTTTCCTAGGGTTGAAATGTATAATGCTGGAGGGAATGCACTTGAGGTGAGAGGGAGAAAGTTTAAAGGAGATGTGCGGGGCAGGTTTTTTTACACAGAGAGTGGTGGGTGCCTGAAACAGGTTGCCGGGGTAGGGGGAGAGGTGGAAGCAGATACAATAGAGGCATTTAAGAAGCTCTTAGACAGGCACATGAATGTGCAGGGAGTGGAGGGATGTGGATCATTGTGTAGGCAGAAGGGACTAGTGCCATTAGCTTAATTATTTTGGCACAACATCGTCGACCTGTTGCCGCCCTGTATTCTCTGCTTTGTGTTCTGGTGAAGGGGCTCCCATGGTGCTGTTGGGGAGGGAGTTCCAGGATTCAGACCCAGTGACGGTGAAGGAACGGCGAGATATTTCCAAGTCGGGACGGTGTGTGACTGGGAGGGGAACCTGCAGGTGGTGGTGTTCCCCTGCACCCGCTGCCCTTGTCCTTCTGGGTGGGAGAGGAGGTGGGTTTGGGAGGTGCTGTCGGAGTAGCCTGGGTGAGTAACCGCAGTGCGTTGTGTAGACGGTGCACACTGCAGCCCCTGTGCGCCGGTGGTGGAGGGAGGGGGTGTTTAGGGTGGGTGGGTGGGGTGTGGATCGGGCGGGCTGCTTTGTCCTGGATGGAGTCGAGCTTCTCGAGAGTTGTTGGCGCCGCACTCACCCAGGCAGGTGGGGAGTGTTCTGACACACTCCTGACTTGTGCCTCGTAGACGGTGGAGAGACCTTGGGGTGTCAGGAGGTGAGTCATTCAACAGGGGCCCCAGCCTCAGACCTGCTCTTGTAGCCGTGGAGAGTTTCTGGTCAATGGTGACTCCCAGGACGTTAATATCAGGGGACTGTGACGGTATCCCACTGAATGTCAAGGGCAGGTTGCTGAACTCTCTCTTGTTGAGTAGAAACACCAGAGACTGCAGATACTAGGTTCTGGAGCAACAACCAGTCTGCTGGAGGATCTCAGAGGGCTGAGCAGCATTGGTGGGGGGGGGAAGAGAAATTCCTTTTGACCCCAGAGATGCTGCTTGACCTGCCGAGTTCCTCCAGCAGACTTTGTTGCTCTCTTTTGTTGAAGACTCCACCGTCCTGGTGATTCATAGAGACATATAGCACGGAAACAGGCCCTTCGGCCTGACTTGTCCATGCTGACTGTGTTGCCCAGCGAGCTAGTCCCATCTGCCCGCATTTGGCCCATGGCCCTCTAAACCTCTCCTATCCATGGACTTATCTAGATGGCTTTCAAACGTTGCTAATGTGCCCGCCTCAACCACTATTTCTGGCAGCTCATTCCAAATACGCACCACCCTTTGTGTGAAGAAGCTGCCCCTGATGTCCCTTTTAAATCTCTCGCCTCTGATCTTAAACCTATGCCCTCTTGTTTTTAGCAGCCCCTCCCTGGGAAAAAGACTGTGCCCTTTCACCCTGTCTGTGCCGCTCATGATCTTATACACCTCCATCAGGTCACCCCTCAATCTCCTATGTTCCAGGGAATAAAATCCTAGTCTACACAACCTCTCCTTGTAACTCAGGCCCCCAAGTCCAGGCAACATCCTGATAAATCTTTTCTGCACTTTTTCTAGTTTAATAACATCTTTCCTATAACAGGGTGACCAGAACTGTACACAGTACTCCAAGTGCGGCCTCACCAACGTCTTATATAACCACAGCATAACTTCCCAACTCCTAGACTCAGTGCCCTGACTGATGAAGGCCAGTGTGCCAAATGCCTTCTTCACCACAGTATTGGTATTGGTTTATTATTGTCACTTGTACTGAGGTACAGTGAAAAACTTGTTTTGCATACCGATCGTACAGATCAATTCATTACACAGTGCAGTTACACAGTGCAAAAGGTTTACCTTTTGTTCATTATAGATTTGTAGGTGGGACTAACTAGGGAAAAAAGAAAGGTAGTCAGACGGAGGACATGGTGGTGTGCTGCAGCTGTTTGATGTGGGAACTCGTGGACCTTGCTGCGGTCCACGATGGCCACATCTGCAGTAAGCGCTTGAGGCTGGACGAACTTCGGCTCAGAGTTGATGAGCTGGAGTCGCAGCTACAAACACTGTGCAGCATAAGGGAGGGAGAGAGATATGTAGACACGGTGCATCAGGTGACAGTCACCCCCCTTAGGGTAGGTACATCTGAGGTTCATGATGCAGATAGAATGGTGACTGTCAGGGGAGGGAAGAGGAAGAAGAAGTCAGGCAGGCAGACAGGACAGAGAGCCCCGGAGGCTGTTCCCCTCAGTAACAAGTTTTCTGCCTTGGAAGCTGTTGAGGGGGATGACCTGCAGGGGCCTAGCTGCAGTTACCAGGTCTCTGGCACTGGGACTGGTACTGCTGCTCAGAAGGGAAGGGTGGGAAAGAGACATGCTGTAGTGATAGGGGACTCGATAGTCAGGGAAACAGACAGGAGGTTCTGTGGCAGTGAGCATGAATCCTGGATGGTATGTTGCCTCCCAGGTGCCAGGGTCCGGGATGTCACTGATCGGGTCCACAGAATTCTTGAGCGGGAGGGAGAGCAGCCAGAAGTTGTGGTCCATATTGGCACCAACGACATAGGTAGGAAGGGGGATGAGGTCCTGAAGAGTGAGTTCAGGGAGCTAGGCAGAAAATTGAGGAACAGGACCTCAAGGGTAGCAATCTCGGGATTGCTGCCGGTGCCACGTGATAGTGAAGGTAGGAATAGGAGGAGGTGGCAGATAAATGCATTGCTGAGAAGCCGGTGCAGGAGGGAGGGTTTTAGATTTCTGGATCATTGGGATCTCTTCTCGGGAAGGTGGGACGCGTACAGAGAGGACGGGTTACACCCGAACCAGAAGGGGGCCAATATCCTTGCGGCGAGATTTGCTAGGGTGGTTCGGGAGGGTTTAAACTAGTTTGTGAGGGGGAAGGGAACCGGAGGAGTAGGTCAGAGGAAGAAGGGGATGGGGAAAAGGTAGAGAGGCTTTGGGGAAGGAGAAGCAGAATACAGGCTGTAAAAGTAGTAAGGTAGATGGACTGAAGTGTGTTTACTTAAATGCAAGAAGTGTCAGGAATAAGGGGGATGAACTGAGGGCTTGGATAAGTATGGGGGACTATGATATCGTGGCTATTACTGAGACGTGGCTGACGTCAGGAGAGGAGTGGATATTGAATATTCCTGGTTTTCGGTGTTTTAAGAGGGATTGGGAAGGGGGGAGAAGAGGGGGAGGGGTGGCGATACTGGTCAGGCTGTGGAAAAGATGGATGTTGTAGAAGGATCATCTCTAGAGTCCGTATGGGTGGAATTAAGGAACAAGAAAGGAGCAGTTACTCTACTAAGAGTATTCTATAGGCCCCCTGGTAGCAGTAGAGATGGAGAGGAGCAGATTGGCAGGCAGTGTTTGGAGAGAAGCAGAAATAACAGGGTTGTTATAATGGGAGACTTCAACTTCCCAAATATAGACTGGAACCTGCTTAGTGCCAAAGGTTTAGATGGGACAGAATTTGTTAAATGTGTCCAGGAGGGATTCCTGACACAGTATGTTGACAGACCGACTAGAGGGAATGCCATGTTAGATCTAGTTTTAGGAAATGAACCGGGACAGGTGAAGGATCTATTGGTGGGTGAGCATTTGGGGGACAGTGACCATTGCTCCATAACCTTTAAAATTGTCATGGACAGGGACAGGTGCAGAGAGGACAAGAGGTTTTTCAACTGGGGAAGGGCTAACTACGAGGCTATAAGGAGAGAACTTGGGAGTGTAAATTGGGATGTCCTTTTTGAAGGAAAATGTACCATGGGGATGTGGTCGATGTTCAGGGATCTTATGCAGGATGTTAGGGATAAATATGTCCCGGTGAGGCAGAGAAGGAATGGCAGGGTGAAGGAACCGTGGGTGACGAGAGAGGTGGAACGACTTGTTAGGGAGAAGAAGGTAGCATACGTGAGGTATAAGCAGCAAGGTTCAGACAGGGCCCGTGAGGAATATAGGGTAGCAAGGAAGGAACTTAAAGGGCTGAGGAGAGCTAGAAGGGGACATGAAAAGGCTTTGGCTAGTAGGGTTAAGGAAAATCCCAAGGCCTTTTTCACATACGTGAAGGGTAGGAGGATGGCTAGGGTGAAGGTAGGTCCGATTAAGGACAAAGGTGGGAGAATTTGCCTGGAGGCGGTGGAAGTGGGAGAAGTTCTCAATGAGTACTTCTCTTCAGTATTCACCAGGGAGAGGGGTCTTGATGATGCGGAAGGGAGTGCTGGTAGGGGTAATGTTCTCGAGGTTGTAGATATCAAGAGAGAGGATGTGTTGAAGTTGTTAAATAATATTAAGATAGATAAATCTCTGGGGCCTGACGGGATTTTCCCCAGGCTGCTTTGAGAGGCTAGGGAGGAGATTGCTGAACCGCTGGTAAGGATCTTAGAGTCCTCGTTGTCTACGGGGGTGGTGCCGGAGGACTGGAGGGTTGCGAATGTTGTCCCCTTGTTCAAAAAAGGCAATAGGGATAGGCCAGGGAATTATAGACCGGTGAGTCTCACGTCTGTGGTGGGTAAGCTGTTAGAAAGGATTCTAAGGGATAGGATTTATGAACACCTAGAGAATCATGGACTGATTAGGGACAGCCAGCATGGCTTTGTGAAGGGAAGATCTTGCCTCACAAGCCTGATAGAGTTCTTTGAGGAGGTGACCAGGAAGATTGATGAGGGCAGTGTGGTGGATGTGGTTTACATGGATTTTATTAAGGCATTTGATAAGATTCCTCATGGTAGGCTTCTTCAGAAGGTCAGAGGCCAAGGGATCCAAGGAAGCTTGGCTGTGAGGATTAGAAATTGGCTTGCATGTAGAAAGCAGAGGGTTGTGGTGGAAGGAGTGCCCTCGGATTGGAAGACAGTGACTAGTGGTGTCCCGCAGGGATCGGTTCTGGGACCTCTACTTTTTGTGATATTTATAGTTGAATTAGATGAGGGGGTGGAGGGCTGGGTTAGTAAGTTTGCAGACGACACAAAGATAGGTGGTGTTGTGGATAGTGTGGGGGGCTGTCGGAGCTTACAGAAGGATATTGATAGGATGCAGAGCTGCGCTGACAAGTGGCAGATGGAGTTCAATCCGGAGAAGTGTGAGGTGGTACACTTTGGAAGGACAAACTCCAGGGCAGAGTACAGGGTAAACGGCAAGGTACTTGGCAGTGTGGAGGAGCAGAGGGATCTGGGGGTTCATATTCACAGTTCACTGAAAGTTGCCTCACAGGTGGAAAGAGCAGTTACGAAGGCCAATGGGATGTTGGCTTTCATAAGTCGCGGGATTGAGTTTAAGAGCCGCGAGGTGATGATGCAGCTTTACAAAACTCTAGTTAGGCCACACTTAGAGTACTGTGTTCAGTTCTGTTCGCCTCATTATAGGAAGGAGAGGGTGCAGAGGAGATTTACCAGGATGCTGCCTGGATTAGAGAGTATTGAATATGAGGAGAGGCTTAAGGTGCTAGGGCTTTATTCACTGGAAAGGAGGAGGATGAGAGGAGACATGATAGAGGTATATAAAATATTGAGAGGGATAGATAGAGTAGACAGTCAGCGCCTCCTTCCCAGGGCACCAGTGCTCAAGACAAGAGGTCATGGCTTTAAGGTTATGGGTGGGAGGTTCAAGGGAGATGTCAGAGGGAGGTTTTTCACCCAGAGAGTGGTTGGTGCTTGGAATGCACTGCCTGGGGTGGTGGTGGAGGCAGATACATTGAACAAGTTCAAGAGCTTGTTGGATAGGCATATGGAGGAATGTGAGATAGAGGGATATGCGGGAGGAAAGGGTTAGGTAGTGTGAGGGTGGTGTGATGGACGGCACAACATGGTGGGCCGAAGGGCCTGTTTTGTGCTGTATGGTTCTATGGTTTCTATGGTTTACATTGGGTTAGTACAGAGTGCATTGACGTAGTGCAGGTAAAAACAATAACAGTACAGAGTAAAGTGTCACAGCTACAGAGAAAGTGCAGTGCAATAAGGTGCGAGGTCACAACAAGGTAGATCGTGAAGTCAGAGTCCATCTTATCATCTAAGGGAACCGTTCAGTAGTCTTATCACAGTGGGGTAGATATCTACCTGTGACACTGCTTTCAGCGAACTATGCACTTGCACTCCGAGGTCCCTCTGTTCCACAACACAACCCTAGGACCTCAGGATAAGTCTCACTCTGGTCTGATCTCCCAAAATGCAATACCTCCACATGTATCTGGATTGAAAGCCTCTTGCCAATCCTCAGCCCACATACCCAGCTGATCAATATTCCCCTGTAATTTTTCACAAACTTCTACACTGCCTACACCACCTATTTTAGTATCATTTGCAAACTTGCTAACCATGCCTTGTACATCCACAACCAAATCATTTATGTAACGGTTGTGAGAGGCTGTAGTTATTTGCTGTTCTTTCTAACGTACATATATTTCAGGCTAGGCTTTCATTTGGGAATGAGAACCGACTAACAGTTCAGCAGAGAACACTCGGGCGATGACTCTTTGGATGGATTAGAATATCAAAGTGATTTTTGTCATTAATCTCCACCTCTGTCAGTGTCAGCTGCTGACTCGAGCCAAGTGTTGGCATGACAACGGCTAATCAAAGTGGAGAACTCGGAGGGAGACTGCGCTCTCTCTCCCCACAGAATATTCCAGAGCCTTGCCTTAATTTTAATCGACAGTAACAATTACAAAAAAAAAAGGTTTGAATCGGTTTGAATTCTCACCGGAGATGAGACCACAGAATGAGGCACAACAGCCGGCAGACAAACAGAGCAACAAACAAATTGCTGGAGAAACTCAGCGGGTCAGGCAGCGACTGTGGAGGCAGAGGGATGGTCAATGTTTCGGGCTGAGACCCTGCATCAGGACTGAGAGGGAAGAGGGCCAGTATAGAACATAGAACACTACAGCACGGTACAGGCCCTTCAGCCCACAATGTTGTGCCGACATTTTATCCTGCTCTAAGATCTATCTAACCCTTCCCTCCCACATAGCTCCCCATTTCTCTATCATTCATGTCTAAGAGTCTCTTAAATGTCAAAGGGGAGTCTTAAAGTGAAGAGGTAGGGGCTGGTAGGTGATAGGTGGAATCAGGAGAGGGAGGAGATAGGAAGGGTGAACCAAGGGGGAGGAAACCCTGCGAGGTGCGTGTGTGGCTGATGGGCAGGTGTCTGCGTAACAAGGGGCGGTGGGGAGGGAGGGATATAAGCGGTGAACAGAAGGAGAGAGACACTGGGTGGATCAGTGGGAGTGGGGAAGGAACACACGGGGGGGGGAGTGGGTTACCTGAACAATTCAGTGATCACAAATTAGAGCTGTGGACACAGCCCAGCGCATCACGGACACCAGCCTCCCCTCTTTGGACTCTGCCTTTACCTCTCGCTGTCTTGGTGAAGCAGCCAGCATAATCAAAGACCCCACCCACTCGGGACATTCTCTCTTCTCTCCTCTTCCATCGGGTAGAAGATACAGGAGCCGGAGGGCACGTACCACCAGGCTTAAGGACAGCTTCTTCCCCACTGTGATAAGACTATTGAATGGTTCCCTTATACAATGAGATGGACTCTGACCTCACGATCTACCTTCTTGTGACCTCGCACCTTATTGCACTGCACTTTCTCTGTAGCTGTGACACTTTACTCTGTACTGTTATTGTTTTTACCTGTACTACATCAATGCACTCTGTACTAACTCAATGTAACTGCACTGTGTAATGAATTGACCTGTACGATCAGTTTGTAAGACAAGCTTTTCACCGTACCTTGGTACAAGTGACAATAATAAAGCAATACCAATACATTTACAGCACAAAAGGAGACAATTTAGCCCATCCTACACTAGTGAACCCCATAACCCCACCCTCTCTCCACAACCCTGCCCATCCTTTTGTTTCAGATAACCATTTAAACACCACATTTGCAGCTGTCCCAACTCCTCCCTGCTGGTCATGAGTTCCAGATCGTGCCGTGGGTAGTGCTGCTGCCTCCGACGACCCGGATTCGAACCTGACCTCGGGTGCTGCCTGTGGGCAGTTGGGGCCAAATGGGAGAGGGGATCCGGTGGGTGAAATGTGCGGGTAGTAGGTGGAGGGAACCTGAACTGGGCGGCGGACGTAAATGGGTGTAGAGGGAGCTTCACTCTGTGTCTGACCCCGGGAGTGTGTGATGGGACGGTGTAGAGGGAGCTTCACTCTGTGTCTGACCCCGGGAGTGTGTGATGGGACGGTGTGGAGGGAGCTTCACTCTGTGTCTGACCCCGGGAGTGTGTGATGGGACGGTGTAGAGGGAGCTTCACCCTGTGTCTGACCCCGGGAGTGTGTGATGGGACGGTGTGGAGGGAGCCCAGAGTCTTCCTCCCTTGGTTCACCTTTTCTGTCCCCTCTCCCCGTCTACCTGGACTCATCACCCTCCTCCACTCGGTTCCACGTGCTCATCACCCACACACCTATCTCCCTTGGCTCACCTTTCCTATCCTGGCCTCATCTGTTCATCATCTCCCTCCTCACCTGGTTCTACCTCTCACCTACCAGTCCCTGCCTCACCCCTCCCCCTCACCTATATAGCATCCTTCTCCCTGGTGCTCTCTGTCCTGATGCAGGGTCCCGACCTGAAACGTCAACCGTCTCTTTGCTACTCAACTCCTTGAGTTCCTCCAGCAGTTGGTTTATTGCCTTGTTCAACACTGGCAGCACCTTCATCTCTTGCAGGATGGAGAAGTAAATTAAGCAGGTTAATGGGAAGCAGCTTTGATGTGTTCAATAGCTGCTACGTGTGGCGCATTTCATGTGGCGAGCTGCAATTCCGACTCCGTCAGTTGTGATGAAGATTTTACAGCCTATGAGCTCTCCCCCCAACCATTAACACCCTGGCTATGATTTCCTGCGTGTGTTTAGGAAGCTATAATGAGCTCTGTGCTGAAGTGAGACTATCAGGAGAATTGAAAGGCAAGATGCAAATCTGGATAAAGCTCGGCAAAAACAATCTACTGGAGGAACTCAGTGGGTGGGGCAGCATCTGTGGGGGGAGAGGAATTGTCGATGTTTCGGGTTGAGACAATGCATCAGGACTGGGAGCAGAGAGAGGAGGTATCTCTCCCCCTCCAGCCCCCCCAGTCAGGTATCTTAAGCTCCCCCCTCCCCTCTCCTGGTTCCTCTACCAACTACCCACACACTTCACCCACCGGATCTCCTCCCCCATCTGGTGCCACCTGTCCTGCACCTCTCCCCTGATGGTTCCCGTCATCCCCTTCCTTACTGATCAGGTCCCAGCACTGATAAGCTTTGTGTTCCTGCTCATTGGAATTGGAATTGATTTATTATTGTCACATATACTGAGGTACAGTGAAAAACTTGTCTTGCATACCGTTTGTACAGATCAATTCATTACACAGAGCACTGAGGTAGTACAAAAATACAGAATAAAGTGTTACAGTTACAGAGAAAAGTGCAGCGCAGGCAGACAGTAAGGTGCAAGGGCCATGACGAGGTAGATTGTGAGGTCAAGAGTCCATCTTATCGTACATGGAGACCGTTCAATAGTCTTATAACAGCGGGATAGAAGCTGTCCTTGACCCTGGTGGTATGTGCTTTCAGGCTTTTGTACCTTCTGCTGGACGGTACGTGGGAGAAGAAAGAATGTCCGGGGTGGGTGGGGTCTTTGATTCTGCTCGACCCGCTGAGTTCCTCCAGCAGATTGTTTGTTGCTGCAGATTCAAACATCTGCAGTCCCTTGTGTGACCAGTTGTAAATTCCTGATGACTTTGGGGATCAACTCTAGGGGGCTGTGAAATTACACTGAGGGCATCGGTGCTATCTCCGCTCTAATTTTACAACCCCAATGCCATCCGGCATGTCCAAATTAAGACCAATCATCACAGTGTGCGGGGCAATGTTTATCACTGAGCGAGTATCTCTGTGGCAAGTTCATCAACCAGGAATACTCAGCAGGTGAGGGTATATCTGTGGAGAGAGAAACCGAATTAATATTTCTGAAATGGAACATGTGGCAGCTTTAAGACCATAAGATATAGGAGCAGAATGAGGCCATTCAGCCCATCGAGTCTGCTCCACCATTCAATCATGGCTGATTTTTTTCAACCCTTTTCTCTTGTCTTCTCCCCGTAACCCTTAACCCCCTTACCAATCAAGAACCCATTGATCTCTGCCTTAAATACACCCAATGACTTGGCCTCCACAGCCCTCTGTGGCAACAATTCCATAGATTCACCACCCTCTGGCTGAAAAAATTCCTCTTCATGGACCTGTCCAAGTACCTTTTAAATGTTAATGTACCTGCCTCAACCACAGAAGGTACTTGGACAGGTCCATGGATAGGAAAGGTTTAGAGGGATATTGGCCAAGCGCAGGCAAATGGGACGAGCTTAGACGGGCATCTTGGTCGGCATGGACCAGTAGGCCCGAAGGGCCTGTTTCCTTGCTGTATAACTCTATGACCTGGTGGGATCTCTGTTGTTTCCTCATTACTCTTGAACTTGGACACCAGTTCTGGTCACCTTCAGAAGGATGGGAGACCCTGGAGAGGGAGTGGCAGAGATTTATCCGAATGATTCCAGGGATGAGGGATTTCAGCTCCGCAGTTGGACCACAGGAGCCGAGATGGTTCACCTCGGGGTGGAGGAGATCTGATGGGGGTGGGCAGGATCATGGATCAGAGGGCATGGGTTTAAGGTGAAGAGTAAGAGGTTTCAAGGTCCCACACCTCTGCTCTCACCCCCTCTCCTCCGGGATGGAACAAGGATGAAGTTCCCCTGATCCTCACCTCTCGTCCCACCAGCCTCCACATTTAACAGATCAATCCTCGCTGTTCCTGCCACCTTCAGAGGGGTTCCACCACCAGACACACCTTCCCCTCTCCTCCCCTCTCACCATTTCACAGGGACCATTCCCTTCCTGACTCCTTGCTCCACTTCTGTCCCCACCCCCCCCCCACCCCCATCCTTACACCCAGTTTCCCTTGCAACTGCAGGTGATGCAGTACCCCCTTTCCCACCATCCGGGGACCCAAACAGAGTTTCCAGGCGAAGCAGATTCACTTGCACCTCTTCCAGCCTGATGCACTGTATTCAGTGTTCACACTGTGGCCTCCTCTGCACCGGAGATATCAAACACACATTGGGTGACTGTTTAGCAGAGCACCTTCGTTCAGTCTGCAGGGGTGCCCCTGAGCTTCCCGTTCCCTGCCTCTCTTCATTCCCCATCCCAGTCCCAGTCTGACCCATCAGTCCTGTACTGTTACAATGAGGCTCAATGCAAGCATGAGGAACAGCACCTCATCTTCTTTCTGGGCACTTTGCAGTCTTCTGGACTCAATATCTACAACGTCAGGCAAATTGGTGCCTTGGTCTGTATCAGTTGTCCAACTGGGATATTGGCTCAGTTTGTATTTCCTTTTTTTTTCCCTCTGGGAGTGGAGGATATCCCAGCTTGAGAACACGTACCACCAGGCTCAAGGACAGCTTCTCTCCCACTGCTATTAGACTCTTGAATGCTAAAGATGGACTCTTGACCTCACAATCTACCTCGTCGTGGCCCTTGCACCTTATTGTCTGCCTGCGCTGCACTTTCTCTGTAACTGTAACACTTTATTCTGCATTCTGTTGTTGTTTTCCCTTGTACTACCTCAATGTACTGATGTGATGAAATGATCTGTATGGATGGCATGCAAAACAAAGTTTTTCAGTACATGAGGATAGGTTGAGTGAGCTAGGGTTTTTTCTCTTTGGAGAGGAGGAGGATGAGAGGTGACTTGATAGAGGTGGACAAGATGATAAGAGGCATAGATCGAGGGGACAGTCAGAGACTTTTTCCCAGGGCGACAATGGCTAACACGAGGGGACATAATTTTAAGGTGATTGGAGGAAGGTATAAGGGGGATGTCAGGGGTAAGTTTTTTTACACAGAGTGGTGGGTGCATGGAATGCACTGCCTGCAGAGGTTGTGGGGGCAGATGTATTAGGGACATTTAAGAGACTCTTAGACAGACACATGAATGATAGAGAAATGGAGGACTATGTGGGAGGGAAGGGTTAGATAGATCATAGAGCAGGATAAAATGTCAGCACAACATTGTGGGCCGAAGGGCCTGTACTGTGCTGTAGTGTTCTATGTGACAATAATAAACCAATTACATGTAGACCAGATTGAGTAAGAACAGTAATATCCATCCTCAGTGGGAACCAGGTGAGTTTTAAGATTAAGATTTCTTTATTAGTCACATGTACATCGAAACACACAGTGAAATGCATCTTTTACGTAGAGTGTTCTGGGGGCAGCCCGCAAGTGTTGCCACGCTTCCGGTGCCAACATAGCACCCCCACAACTTCCTAACCCGTATGTCTTTGGAATATGGGAGGAAACCAGAGCACCCGGAGGAAACCCACGCAGACACGGGGAGAACGTACAAACTCCTTACAGACAGCGGCCGGAATTGAACCCAGGCACTGGCGCTGTAAAGTGTTACGCTAACCGCTACATTATGACAATTAGCTGTATATTCACCATCTCATTCCAAATTCATTTGCAAATTTAATTCTGCAGTGGGATTTGAATTTGTATCTTTGGATTGTTAGCCTGGACTGGTGGATTTTAATTCTAACAGTGCAAGCTCTGTGCAATCAGTATAGAAATGTAAAATCTTCCTGAAATGGTTTTGCTGTTTACTAACCATCATTACTTTGCCTCTCTCCCTTGTTGCTTTACAGAGTTTTTAAAAAGTCAAGCCCAAATGGAAAGGTAAGGTCACCCATTTTAACCAGTGATGCAGCGGGTAGTGCTGCTGTCTCAGCGCTCCAGAGACCTGGGTTCAACCCTGACCTCAGGTGCTGTCTGTGTGGAGTTTGCACGTTCTCCCTGTGACTGTGTGTGGGTTTCCCCCTAGTGCTTCAGCTTCCTCCCACATCCCAAAGATGTGCGGGTCAGTGGGTTATTTGGCCGCTCTAAATTGCCCCTGATGTGTAGGTGAGTGGTAGACTCTGGGCGGAGTTGATCAGAAATACAAATATCATCAACAATTTGTCCTGGTCCTGCCACTTTGCTGCTATGGCCAAGAAAGCTCACCAGTGCCTCTACTTCCTCAGAAGGTTAAAGAAATTTGACATGTCCCCGTTCACCCTCACCAACTTTTACCAATGCACCACAGAAAGCATCCCATCCAGATGTATCACGGCTTGGTACAGAAACTGCTCTGCCCAAGACCACAAGAAACTGCAGAGAGTTGTGGACACAGCCCAGTCTGTCACACAAACCAGCCTCCCCTGATTTCCTCCCAGATCCCACAGATATGCAGGTTGATAGGTTAATTGGCCGCTGTAAATTGCCCCGGTGTGTGGGTGGGGGGTAGAATCTGGGGGGAGTTGATGGGAACATGAGAGAAAGTTACAGGGAAATTAGTGGGGAATTGCTCTGTGAGCTAGCAAAGACATGATGGGTTGAATGGCCTCCTCCTATAAGGAAATATTAGATATATGACCTTACTGGTGACAATTCCTCCCAGAACACAGCAGGTAAGTGAGACTGGCTTAGATGACTAGCACCACCAAGATGGGCTGAATGGTCTCAATCTACACTTCTGAATCAAAGACTTGTGTTAATATATCACAGCCTCAACATAGAACATAGAACAGTACGGCACAGAACAGGCCCTTCGGCCCACAATGTTGTGCCGACATAGCTAATCCCTCCACCTACAGAATGCCCATATCCCTTCATTTTCCTCTCATTCATGTGCCCATCCAATAAAAGCCCCCAATGAGTTTGCCCCCACCACCCGATCAGGCAACGCAGTCCAGGCATCCACCACTCTCTCAGTAAAAAACGTACCCCTCACGTCTGTTCTCAACCGACCCCCTCTCACCTTAAGTGCATCATGTTAAGAATTTAATGGTATTTCACGGAGGTGTTACCAAAGAAAATCTGGTACTATGAACATCAGGAGATACAAGAATAGAGGTGATTGAAGCCTTGGGCAGAGGATTTCAGGAGTGTCTTAAAGGTGGGAGAGAGGTTTGGGGAGGGAATTTGAGAGCTCAGGGCCCAGGCAGCTGTAGGCAGGCCCACCAGTGTGAAAGGGGCCAGAACTGAAGGACGGCAGTGCCCTTGAGAGGGTTGTAAGGCTGAAGGAGTATGCAGAGAGAGGAAAGTTTCAGCCTATGGAAGGACTTGAGAACTCTAAACTCTTGGTGTCGCTGAACTGTAGGTCAGTGATCATCTGGCTAATGGGGAACAGGACTGGTAGAACACGTCACAGCAAGTTCACACGGAGCAGGAACAAGACCAGCCATGTACTGTATTTCCTAAAACTCTCCTTCATTTCACTCCTGGAGGGTGAGAGTGTGTTTCATTAACAAGTGCCTCGATGTGTGCCTGCACTAAGGTATTTTTATCGAACGACAACAGAATAATACTTATTCTGCAACTCTGTGGAGCACTGTATAAAAAGTGTTAATTGGATCCACGGGGAGAGATCCCTGACAGTCCAGTTCACTGATTCGAGAGACAATTAGAGTTGTTACAAGATGAAAAGCACTCTGATGCTGGAGGAACTTGGCAGGCTAGGCAGCATCCGTGGAGAAAAGCAGGCGGTCACAGGGAAAACGTGCAAACTCCACCCAGACAGCGCCGGAGATCGGGATTGAACCCGGGTGCTCCGGTCTCCTCCCAAATCCCAAAGACGTGCAGGTCGGTGGGTTAATTGGCCACTGTAAATTGCCCCTGGTGTGTGGGTGAGGGGTAGAATCTGGGGGGAGTTGATGGGAGTGTGGGGAGAATAAAATGGGATTAGTGTAAATGGGTGGTTGACGGTTGGCATGGAATCGATGGGCTGAAGGGCCAGTTTCCATCCATTTATTCCATGAATGTAATGTTTTCCCTCTCTTGCTGTTTCCCAGCTCACCGTCTACCTGGGGAAGAGGGACTTTGTTGACCATGTGGACTTTGTGGAGCCCGTGGGTGAGTCGGTCTGTGCCACACCCGGCGATCTGTGCGGTTTTACACTAACATTGTGGGAGCTGAACCTGCCCGCTGGATGATTCACCAATCACACTGACCCAAGAAGGCAGTTTGTGCTCCTTCAGGACCAACCCACCCCCCTCAACAGTGTGACCCTCCCTCAGTACTACCCCTCCCAAAGTGTGACCCTCCCTCAGTACTGCCCCTCCCAAAGTGTGACCCTCCCTCAGTACTGCCCCTTTTTTTAATAATAAACGTTTATTCACTAAAAGCACTACAAAAGACAACCAGTGTCAATACACTGCATCTAATACAGAAAAAAAGAAACTACGCAATGACATACTACGGTAGAGAATGCAAACTAATACTAACGAAACACACGCGACGCTACACCCGTTAACGTGACATGCGACACTTCAAATAAGAATCGCGTTCGTATCGTCCACCACACACGCGATCCCCTGAGGGGCCCACCGAGCGTGGAACTCGGCTAGGGTGCCCGCAGAAACCGCGTGCTCCCTCTCTAAACGCACCCGCGCGCGCATGTAAGCGTGGAAGACGGGCAGGCAGGCCGACCTGCCGGTACCCTCGGCCGCCCGCCGCCGCGTCCCGTGGATGGCCAGCTTGGCCAGGGCCAGCAGGAGACCCACCAGGAGATCCGCCGCGCGCCCCTCCCCGCGCCGCACTGGGTGCCCGTAGACCAACAGTGCCGGGCTGAAGTGCAACCAGAACTTCAGCAGCAGCTCCTGCAGATACTCGAAGAGGGGCTGCAACCTCTCGCACTCCGCATACGCGTGGTACACCGTCTCCTCCCGGCCGCAGAAGTGACAGGCGGCTCAGTACCGCCCCTCCCACAGTGTGACCCTCCCTCAGCACCCATTGTGACGAATACTCTCTCTGCTCCCACAGACGGGGTGGTGTTAGTGGATCCAGAGTACCTCAAGGAGCGGAAAGGTAAACATGTCACTGGGAGAGAAACAGGAGGGGAAACCAGTAAACGTGGATTTCCAGGAACGTGAGGCTCTTGGACCAGTCAGAGTGGGGGAGAGTGTCCGTGGGAGGGGATTCAGTGGGTGAGGGGAGAGTGGATGACGGGGGAGAGTGTCGGTGGGCTGTGGGAGGGGATTCAGTGGGTGGGGAGAGTCGGTGATGGGGGAGAGTGTCGGTGGGCTGTGGGAGGGGATTCAGTGGGTGGGGGGAGTCGGTGATGGGGGAGAGTGTCGGTGGGCTGTGGGAGGGGATTCAGTGGGTGGGGGGAGAGAGGGTGATGGGGGAGAGTGTCGGTGGGATTGGGGAAGGTCTATCGCACTGGCTGGTGAGCCCCTCTCATCGTCAGATTATCCACGTCATTTTCCTTCCTGTCTCCCAGTGTTCGTGACCTTGACCTGTGCCTTCCGATATGGCCGAGAGGATCTGGACGTGTTGGGACTGACCTTCCGGAAGGACCTCTTTGTCGCCAATGTCCAAGCCTTCCCACCAGTAGCAGAGGAGAAGAAACCCCTCACCCGCCTCCAGGACCGTCTGATGAAGAAACTGGGAGAACATGGTTACCCCTTCATATTCGAGGTTAGACCTTCCGCTCTCTCCGGCAAGGCCACAGCATTTATTGCCCATCCCTAACTGCCCCTTGAGAAGGTGGGGGTGAGCCCCCTTCTTGACCCGCTGCAGTCCTTCTGGTGAAGGGGCTCCCACGTTGCTGTTGGGGAGGGAGTTCCAGGATTTAGACCCAGTGACGGTGAAGGAACGGCGAGATATTTCCAAGTCGGGACGGTGTGTGACTGGGAGGGGAACCTGCAGGTGGTGGTGTTTCCCTGCACCCACTGCCATCGGTGGGAGAGGTGGTGGGTTTGGGAGGTGCTGGGATTGAACTATATGGAGCCATAAATACCATGGGCAGAATTTATTCATGAGATGAATCAGGAGTGATTTCTGTAGGTTATTAAAGAACAACGTGTTCCATTTCAGCTGTTCCCTTGAAGCATTATAAAATTATGTCTGACACTGAGCTACTGAAGATATTGGAGTAGGTTATCAAAGAGGTTGGTTTTAAGGAGGAGAGGGAGGTGGAGCGGTTTAGGGAAGAAATTCTGGAGTCCGGGTCGCAGGCAGTAGAAGTCACGGCCGCCAGTGGTGTAGCCATGGGAATCGACGATTGTCAGGAGGCTGGAATTGGAGATCTTGGAGGGTTGTGGAGCTGAAGTGGGTATTGAAAGTCTATACTTCCCACTGCCTGGGGAAAGCAGCCAACACAATCAAGGACTCCTCCCACCCTGGTCATTCTCTCTTCTCCCCCCTCCCATCGGGCAGAAGATACAAAAGCCTGAAAGCACGTACCACCAGGCTCAAGGACAGCTTCTATCCCGCTGTTGTAAGACTATTGAACGGTCCCATAGTACGATAAAGATAAACTTTTGACCTCACAATCTACCTCGTCATGGCTCTTGGACCTTATTGTCTGCCTGAACTGTACTCTCTGTAAATGTAACTACATTCTGCATTCCGTTTTCCTTTTGTACTACCTCAATGTACTGATGTTTGGAATGATCTGTCTGGATGGCACGCAGACAAAAGCTTTTCACTGTATATCTATGCACGTGATACCGATAATTGGTCATTGGTTTATTACTGTCATGTTTACTGAGATACAGTGAAAAGCTTCTGTCTGTGTGCCATCCAGACAGATCATTCCACATAAGTACATCGAGATACAAAAGGAAATCAGAATGCAGAATGTAGTGTTACAGTCACAGAGAAAGTGCAGTGCAGGCAGACAATAAGGTGCAAGGGCCACAACAAGGTAGAATGGGAGACCAAGAGTTCATCTTTATTGTACAAGAAGCTGTCCTTGAGCCTGGTGGTACGTGTTCTCAAACTTTTGTATCTTCTGTCTGATGGGAGGGGAGAGGACAGAGAATGACCGGGGTGGGAGGGGTCCTTGATTATGTTGGCTGCTTTCCTGAGGCAACGGGAAGTGTAGACAGAGTCCATGGAGGGGAGGCTGGTTTTTGTGATGGACTGGGCTGTGTCCACAACTCTCTGCAGTTGCATCTGATGCATCTGGATAGGATGCTTTCTGTGGTGCACTTGTAAAAATTGGTGAGGGTCATCGGGAACATGCCGAATTTCTATGTGGCTGGACCAGGACAAATTGTTGGTGATATTTACACCAAGGAGCTTGAAGCATCAACCATCTCCACCTCAGCACCACCGATACAGACAGGGGCGTGTACTCCACCATGCTTCCTGAAGTCAGTGACCAGCTCTGTTGATCTGCTGACATTGAGGGAAAGGTTGTTGTCTTGACACCATGTCACTGGGCCCTTCTGCACTCCGTCTCCTTGTAGTTTGAGATCCAGCCCACTATGGTGGTGTTGTCTGTGAGCCTGTAGATTGAGTTAGAGCAGAATCTGGTTGCGCAGTTGAGAGTTGGAGGGGGTTTTGAAAACAAGGCCAAGAAGGCATGGATTTGAGACGTGGATTGGTGAGGGTCAAGAAATATGTTGAAGGGAAATCGATTCCGCCATCTTGTCAAGACAAGACTCAGACAATTTCCCAGGTAACTGTGCACTCTGTTGCCTGTGATCAGCGGGTGGTCAGTGGGTACAACGGGAACAGACGTGCTGGCGATGTGTTGGGTGATCTCCTGGTGACCGTGGCTGTGAGTTCCGTGTTCCCAGAGGCTCGGTGAGTGTCACGATGGGTGCTACGCTGAGATAGTAACACTGCTGACCTTCTCTTACAGATCCCTCCCAACCTGCCCTGTTCAGTCACCCTGCAGCCAGGGCCCGAAGACACAGGAAAGGTATAACTTCAGTCCGTGCTGTCTTTCCTATGTCACCTTGTTGTCTGCCTGCACTTTCTCAGTAACTGTAACACTCTATTCTGCATTCTGTTATTGTTTTCCCTTGCACTACCTCAATACACTGTTGTAATGATCTGTATGGATGGCATGCAGAACAAAGTTTTTCACTGTATCTCACTACATGTGACAATAACACCTCCAATCCCCTTTCAACCTCCTCCCTCTCACCGTAAGCCTATGCCCTCTAGTTTTAGACACCTCGTAGAGTCTGTCCTTGCTTCGATGGGCGGGTATCCCTCTTCTTCATTGACACTGCTCCCATCTCACCCACAACCAGTCCAGATGAGGGGTCTCGACCCAAAACGTCGACAGTCCCTTTCCTTCCACAGATGCTGCCTGACCCTCTGAGTTTCTTGCACCGACCCATGACCGCCCTGATTAGTGTTGACTCCAGCCCTGTGCATTTTCTAAATGGTGAGTGATCGGGTGGTGTTGATGTTCAACAGGACATGGGTGTCCTTGTACATAAGGAGGGCAAATGTTATCATAGCCTTTATTACAAGAGCAGCCAGCATAATCAAAGACCCCACTCACCCCAGACATTTTCTCTTCTCCCCCCTCCCATCGGGCAGAAGATCAAAAGCCTGAAAGCACGTACCACCAGGCTCAAGGACAGCTTCTATCCTGCTGTAATAGGACTATTGCGTGGTTCCCTAGTACGATAATATGGAATTCACAATCTGCCTCATCGTGGCCCAAATAGGGAGCCAAAGTGGAGATAGAGTTACGGTGCATCTCCATCACAATCTAATTGAATAATGGAACAGGATTGAAGGGTGAAATAGCCTCCTTCTGTGTCCCAAGAATGCAAGAAAATAGAAGCAGGAACTGGCCCCTCAAGCCGAGCCCTGCTATTCAATCTGCTCATGGCTGATCTGCCCCAGGCCTCAGTTTCCCTCGGTCATTTCCACATTCTCCAACCATTCAGAAGTGTACCTTCCTCCTCTTTAAGTATCTCTGAAGATCCCTCCCCTACAACCCTCCAGAAATCCAGAAACTGCAGAGAGTTGTGGACACAGCTCAGCACGTCACGGAAACCAGCCTCCCCTCCGTGGACTCTGTCTACACTTCCCGTTGCCTTGGTAAAGCAGCCAACATAATCAAAGGCCCCACCCAACCCGGACATTCTCTCTTCTCCCCCCTCCCATTGGGCAGAAGATACAAAAACCTGAAAGCACGCATCACTAGACTCAAGGACAGCTACTACCTCGCTGTTGTAAGACTATTGAACGGTCCCCTAGTACAATAAGGTGGACTCTTGACCTCACAATCCACCTTGTTGTGACCTTGCACCTTATTGTCTGCCTGCACTGCACTTTCTCTGTAACTGTAACAGTTTACTCTGCATTCTGTTATTGCTTTTCCCTTGTACTACCTCAATGCTCTGATGTGATGAAATGATATGTATGGATGGCATGCAGAACAAAGTTTTTCACTGTACCTTCGGACATGTGACAATAATAAACCAATTTACCCAAGAGGATTTGAGTGCAGAACTAAGGCAGTCTTACCACAACTGTACAGGGCCTTGGTGAGACTGCACTTGGAGGATCGTGCACAGCTTTTACATCAGAAAGGATGTATAGAGTCAGAGTCATAGAACAAAGAGGACATAGAGCAACACAGGAACAGGCCCTTCAGCCGATCATGTTGTGCCGAACTAATTCAACTTGTAGTTAAATGCCTAACTAAACTAATCCTTTCTGCCTGCACAATGTCCATATCCCTCCATCTCTGCACATTCATGTGCCTATCTAGGAGCCTCTTAGATATCTCTTATCGTATCTGCCTCCACCACCACCTCTGGCAGCACACTCCAGGCACCCACCGCTCTCTGTGTAAACAGAATCTTGCCCCGCACATCTCCTTTAGACTTACCCCCTCTCACCTTAAGTGCACACCCTTTGGTATTAGACATTTCAACCCTGGGAAAAAGACACCAGATGTCTGCCCTACGTATGAACATAGAACACTACAGCACGGTACAGGCCCTTCGGCCCACAATGTTGTGCCGACATTTTATCCTGCTCTAAGATCTATCTAACCCTTTCCTCCCACATAGCCCTCCATTTCTCTATCATTCATGTGTCTATCTAAGAGTCTCTTAAATGTCCCTAATGTATCTTCTCCCACGACCTCTGCCGGCAGTGCGTTCCACACACCCACCACTCTCTGTGTAAAAGAAACTTACCCCTGACATCCCCCTTATACCTTCCTCCAATCACCTTAAAATTATGCCCCCTTGTGTTAGCCATTGTCGCCCTGGGAAAAAGTCTCTGACTGTCCACTCGATCTATGCCTCTTATCATCTTGTACACCTCTATCAAGTCGCCTCTCATCCTCCTTCTCTCCAAAGAGAAAAGCCCTAGCTCGCTCAACCTATCCTCATAAGACATGCTCTCCAATCCAGGCAGCATCCTGGTAAATCTCCTCTGCACCCTCTCTAAAGCTTCCACATCCTTCCTATAATGAGGCGACCAGAACTGAACACAACACTCCAAGTGTGGTCTGACCAGAGTTCTATAGAGCTGCAACATCACCTCGCAGCTCTTGAACTCAATTTCCTGACTAATGAAGACCAATATTCCATACGCCTTCGTAACAACTCTATTGACCTGCGCGGTAACCTTGAAGGATCTATAGACGTGGACCCCAAGATCCCTCTGTTCCTCCACACTGCTAAGAGTCCTGCCATTAACCTTGTAATCTGCCTTCAATATTATGTAGTCATAGAGGAATACAGCACAGAAACAGGCCCTTCAGCCCAACTGGTCCATGCTGACCAAGATGCCCATTTGCCTGTCCCATTTGCCCACATCTGTCATAAAGGGGGTGTAGTGAGGGTTCACCAGACATGATAGAACTGGGAAGGTGGACTTACTGTGTGAGGAGATGTTGAGCAGGCAGGGACTGTAACCTCTAGAGTTTAAAAGAGTGAGGAGAGACAGGATTGATACGGGGCTCAACAGACTGGACGCAGGGTGAAGAGCCTAGGACCGGGGCGGGGGGGGGGGGCTCACTCTGTCAGAGGAAATGTACCAGGATGCTGCCTGGATTAGAGAGTATGGATTATGAGGAGAGACTAAAGGAGCTAGGGCTTTACTCTTTGGAGAGAAGGAGGATGAGAGGAGACATGATAGAGGTGTACAAAATATTAAGAGGAATAGATAGAGTAGACAGCCAGTGCCTCTTTCCCAGGGCACCAATGCTCAATACAAGAGGGCATGGCTTTAAAGTAATGGGTGGGAAGTTCAAGGGAGATATCAGAGGGAGATTTTTTACCCAGAGAGTGGTTGGGGCATGGAATGCGCTGCCTGGGGTGGTGGTGGAGGCTGATACATTGGTCAAGTTCAAGAGATTGTTAGATAAGCATATGGAGGAATTTAAGATAGAGGGATTTGTGGGAGGAAGGGGTTAGATAGTCTTAGGAGTGGTTTGAAGGTCGGCACAACATGGTGGGCCGAAGGGCCTGTATTGTGCTGTATTGTTCTATGGTTCTATCATGTCGGAATAAGGTGTTGCTGTTTATGACGGAGATGAGGAGATACTTGTCCATGCAGGAGGTGATGAATCTTTGGCGGTCCCTCCCCCATGGATGCTCAGTCACTGAGTTCATTCAGAACTTATTTGAGGATGTTAAGGGAGTGGAGGTGATGGGGATAGCGCAGGGAGTGGTGCTGAGGTAGGGGATCTGCCATGGTGGAGCAGGCTCAAGGGGCAGAATGGCCTGCTCCTGCTCCCAATTCTTAATTTCATAAATTCATTGGCTCTCTCTCGCTCTCATTATCCCCTCAAGGCCTGTGGAGTCGATTTTGAGGTGAAAACCTTCTGTTCAGACAACCTGGAGGAACGAATCCACAAACGGTAGGAGTCATTTCATAGTGTCATACAGCACAGAAACAGGCCCTTTGGCCCAACTCGTCCACGCTGACCAGGATGCCCATCTAAGCTCGTCCCATTTGCCTGCATTTTTAAAATATTT
Organism: Pristis pectinata; assembly: GCF_009764475.1. NCBI lineage: Eukaryota > Metazoa > Chordata > Chondrichthyes > Rhinopristiformes > Pristidae > Pristis > Pristis pectinata. Next base: position 3,375,184 of record NC_067415.1, read on the forward strand.
ATATTTATTTATTAGTCACATGTACATCAAAACACACTGTGAAATGCGTTTTTTTTGTGTTACTGAGACTGTGCTGGGGGGCAGCCCGCAAGTGTCGCCACGCTTCCAGCGCCAGCATAGCATGCCCACAACTTCCTAACCCGTACGTCTTTGGAATGTGGGAGGAAACCGGAGCACCCGGAGGAAACCCAGGCAGACACAGGGAGAAGGAACGTACAAACTCCTTACAGACAGCGGCAGGAATTGAACCCAGGTCGCTGGCGCTGTAATAGCGTTACGCAAACCGCTACACTACCGTGCCGCCCCATATCCCTCTTAAACCTTTCCTATCTGTGTACCTGTCCCAAATGTCGTTTAACGTTGTAATTGTACCCGCCTCTACCACTTCCTCTGGCAGCTCGTTCCATACACCCACCACCCTCTGTGTGAAAACCTTGCCCCTCAGGTCCCCTTTAAATCTTTCCCCTCTCACCTTAAACCTGTGCCCTCTAGTTTTAGACTCCCCTACCCTGGGGAAAAGGACTGACTGTCCACCTGTTGACCCTTACCTTGGCCATCTAACTTAGGTTCAGATTCAAAATCAGGTTCATTATCACTGATATATGTTGTGGTTTGTTGTTTTGTGGCAGCAGTACAGTGCAAGACATAAAGACATGAAAATTGCTATAAGTTTCAAAAATAAATAAATAATGCGAGAGGAATAACGAGGTAGTGTTCACGAGTTCATGGACCGTTCAGACATCCGATGGCGGAGGGGAAGAAGCTGTTCCTGAATCGTTGAATGTGGGTCTTCAGGCTCCTGTACCTCCTCCCCAATGGTAGTAATATGAAGATTTTATGCCTCAGGGTGGTGAGGGTCCTTAATGACGGATGCTGCCTTCTTGAGGCACCGCCTGTTGAAGATGTCCTCGATGGTAGGGAGGGTGTGCCTGTGATGGAGCTGGCTGAGTCTACAATCCTCTGCAGCCTCTTGCGATCCTGTGCATTGGAGCCTCCATACCAGGCAGTGATAAACCAGTCAGAATGCTCTCCACCGTACATCCATAGAAATTTGCAAGGGTCTTTGGTGACATACCAAATCTCCTCAAACTCCTAACGAAGTAGAGCCGCTGGCATGCCTTCTTCATGATTGCATCAATGTGTTGGGCCCGGGATAGACCCTCTGAGATGTTGACGCCCAGGAACTTGAAGCTGCTCACCCTTTCCACAGCTGACCCTACATCAATGACCACACAAATCCTGATTAATTCAGACTAGCAATTTTACTGTGTCATCTTTATTATATCAAATGCAAATATCCACGTAAGTTATGTTGACCCTGGATCAACAATTCCTGAATTCTATTGTACCTTTTGGACCAGTACTCACCCAAACTACTTCTCCCACTTACAGCACCGAAATAGGGGATCTCCCATTGGCCAAACGATTGATCCTCCTCCTCCCTGCCCCGGCACGGGGGTCTTCCTTGCGATAGTTGGTCTCCCCGGAGTCCTCGCTCGTTAGTCTCCTGAGTTCTTCCTGCCCTACCTCTGAAAACCTTCATTATGATTCTTACTGCCTATCGGTTCTGCACCATTATACTTCGATTCTGTTGGTTCTGAATCTTCGGGCCATCGTGTCTCCACCCCTCATTGGCTCTGGCCCAAGGCCACAGGTGGACCCCCTCACCACTCTCCTCCCAGACAAGGACGTAGTTCAAGTCAGAAACTGGGCTCAAGCCATTCCTCTTATAAACCCATGTTGATTCTCCTGCCTTATCAAAGAGAATCCCACAAATAGCTCTTTATTTGGTAATGATCTCTGATTAGCAGGTTATCGGTAGGTCCTTCGTTATGTCCACGAGATTACTTCAATGCAGAAGGAGTTGATTCAGAAGATAAGATACAGTATCTTTATTAGTCACATGTATATCAAAACACACAGTGAAATGCACCTTTTGCGTAGAGTGTTCTGGGGGCAGCCCACAAGTGTCGCCACGCTTCCGGCGCCAACATAGCACGCCCACAACTTCCTAACCCATACGTCTTTGGAATGTGGGAGGAAACCAGAGCAGACCACGGGGAGAACGTGCAAACTCCTCACAGACAGCGACCGGAATTGAACCTGGGTTGCTGGCGCTGTAATAGCTTTACGCTAACTGCTACACCACCGTAGCCTTTAACCTTCTCCCTCTCACCTTACACCCGTGCCCTCTAGTTTTAGACACCCCTACCATGGGAAACAGACTCTGGCTATCTGCCTTATCTATGCCTCTCATATTTTTATCTACCTCTCTCAGGTCCCCCCTCAGCCTCCTTCACTCTAGGGAAAACAGTCCCAGCCTGTCCAGACTCTCCTCATAACTAAAATCTTCTAATCCAGGCAACATCTTGGTGAATCTCCTCTGCACTCTTTCCAATGCATCCACATCCTTCCTATAGTGTGGTGACCAGAACTGCAAACTCAGCCAGCATAATCAAAGACCCCTCCCATCCCGGAAATTCTCTCTGCTCCCCCACTCCCAATGGGCAGAAGATACAAAAGCCTGAAAGCACGTAGCACCAGGCTCAGGAACAGCTTCTATCCCACTGTTATAAGACTATTGAATGGTTCCCTAGTACGATAAGATGGTATCTTGACCTCTCAATCCACCTCATTGTGGCCCTTGCACCTTATTGTCTGCCTGCACTGCACTTTCTCTGTAACTGTAACAGTATACTGTACTGCTGCTGATAAACACCAAACTTCACGTCATATAAGTCAGTGACAATAAATCTGATTCTGCATTCTGTTATTGTTTTACTACTTTGATGTACTGATGTGGTGAAATGATCTGCATGGATGGCATGCAAAAGTTTTTCACTGTACGTTGGGACATGTGACAATAATAAACTAATTACCAGTGTGGTCTAACCAGTGTTATCCTGAGTATTCCTGGAAGGAGAAAGAACTCCCAATCCCACTGGATTATTGATCCTTCTTGCCCCTCTCGAGGTGAGGATCTTGTTGTTCAGGGAGCTGGGTAACTGCGGCTGAATGTATGACAAGATTGTGATGCCTTTGTGTACCTCTGTGACAGGAACTCAGTGAGGCTGGTGATACGCAAAGTACAGTACGCGCCGGAAAAGCCCGGACCCCAACCCATGGCCGAGACCACCCGCCAGTTCCTCATGTCCGACAAGCCCCTCCACCTAGAGGCATCAGCTGGACAAGGAGGTGAGGGGTGGACGGGGTGTTGGGTGTGAGATTGTCAGGATGCCTGGGGACGGTTTTTGTCCTTAGAAAACCACCAAAGCCCCCAATTAGATCCCAGCTTGTCACCCACTCCCAGGGATCTGTTATACTCTCCATAAACCCCTCGAACCCCTGGATTAGATCCCAGCCTGTAGATCAGTCCCAAGGATCTGTTATTCTGTATATAAACCCTCCCTGAACCGCTGGATTAGATCCCAGCCTGTCACCCACTCCTGGATATTTGTCATTCTATAGATATTGATATAAACCTTAATTAGATTCCATCCTGTAACTCACTCCCAAGTATCTATTATATATTTATAAACCCACAAACCCCTGGATTAGACCCCAGCCTGTAACTCACACCCGGGGATCCGTTATTCCGTATATAAACCCCATGAAACCCTTGATTAAATTCCAGCCTGTAACTCCCACCCTGGTATCCATTATTCTACACATAAACCCATGAATCTTACAACAGAACTCTGCCTGTAACTCACTTCCAGTGTCTGTTATTCTATACAGGATTCCCCGAACACCTCAATTAGATCCCAGTCTGAAACTCACTCCTGGGTGTAGGTTATTCTATATATAAACCCCCGAGCCCCTGGATTAGACTCCAACTTTCAACTTACTCCCAAGTATCTGTTATTGCAGACATAAACCCTGAAACCCCTGGGTGTATGTTCACCTCTGGGTGTATGTTATTCCATACATAATTCCTCCGAACTCCTGCTTTAGATCCAAGCCTGTAACTTGGATCTAAGAGAGAGGAAAAAAAAACTGGGAGAATTCCACTGCCAGGAGAATTCCAGGCACAAACTGGAGGAACAGCACCTCATTTTCCGTCTTGGAACCTTGCAGCCTAACGGCATGAACGTTGAATTCTCCCACTTTAAGTCATCCCCAAAACTGCCCCACAACCCCCCAACCGCGCCTCTTTTTTTCTTCCCTTTCCTAGCCTCTCTTTTTTCTACCCCCCCGCCCCCTTTTCTCTCTCCTTACCTGTGACCCATCCCCTGGTGGATCTGCTCTCCCCTCCTCCCCCACACCTGCCCATCACCATCTCTTACCTGCATCTACCTATCACCACCCTGTGCCCACCCCACCTCCCCTCTTTTGTCCACCTATCACTGCTCTGCTTTTCCCTCCTATATATCGGGCTTCCCCTTTCCCTATCTTCAGTCCTGAAGAAGGGTCCTGACCCGAAACGTTGACCGCCTGCTTTTCTCCACGGATGCTGCCTGGCCTGCTGAGTTCCTCCAGCATCGTCATGTTTTTTGTCTAGATTCCAGCATCTGCAGTCCTTTATTTCTCCTGTTGATGTGTTATTCCATAGGTAAACCCCTGAAGCTCCCTTTAACTCACTCTGGGGTTTCACTCTGCAGAATCTATTTGCTTTGAACATATCAATGCAGAATGCTGCGGAATTTCCTGGCCGTGACACTGGAGAAACAATCATTGAGTTGGTTTTGGAAACTCTTCTCCCCATTGGCTGGCAAAGCCCTCCGTCTCACCCCATTGGCTGTCAAAGCCATCTGTCTCACCCCATTGGTTGGCCAAGCCATCTGTCTCATCCCATTGGCTGTCAAAGCCATCTGTCTCACCCCATTGGTTGCCAAAGCCATCTGTCTCACCCCATTGGTTGCCAAAGCCATCTGTCCTCACCCATTGGCCGTCAACACCGTATTTCTCACCCCATTGGCCGCCAAAGCTGTCCGCCTCCAGGACTGAGACTTTTGGTAATTTTGTTCTTTCAGATTTATTATCACGGAGAGCCAATAAATGTAAATGTCCACGTGACAAACAACACAAACAAAACCGTCAAGAAACTAAAGATCGCAGGTAGGAGCCCGTGCAGGTGTTTTATCACCTTCCAGATGTTTAGGGGTGGGGTATATTGTGGGGGTCCAGATGTTTATAGTGAGGCTGGCCGCAGGAGGTGCTGTCCAGATGTTTAGGGGTGGAGCAACACACACAAAGTGCTGGAGGGACTCAGCAGGTCGGGCAGCATCCGTGGAGGGAAATAAACAGTCGACGTTTCGGGCCGAGACCCTTCGTCAGGACTGGAGAGGAAGATGGCAGAAGCCAGAATAAGGTGGGGGGAGGAGGAGAAGAAGCACAGGCTGGCAGGTGAGAGGTGAGTCCAGGTGAGAGGGGGGAAGGTAGGTGGGGGGGGGGTAGAGGGTTGAAAGGGAATGAGCTGATTAGCGGAAGAGGCAAAGGGCTGAAGAAGGAGGAATCTGGTAGGAGAGGGCAATGTACCAATGACTACCACATTGAGGCCAGGCGCAGGTTGGAGGAACAACACCTCACATTCCGCCTTGGGAGTCTCCAACCTGACGGCCTCAACATCGATTTCTCGAACTTCCGGTAACCCCACGCCTTTCCTCCCCCCCTCTTTGTTTTCCCTCATTCCTTTGGCCCCCTTCACCCCTTCCCTTTCCCCTCCCCTGCCCTCATGTCCTGCCCATCTATTCCTCACCTCCTTCCCTTTATTCCACGGTCCACTGCCCCCTCCCACTGGATTCCTCCTTCAGCCCTTTGCCTCTTCTACCGATCACCTCACTCTCTTCCCCCCCTCCCCCACCCACCTACCTTCCCCCTCTCACCTGGACTCGCCTGTCCCCTGCCTGCGTGGGCTCCTCCCTCTCCCCCACCCCCACCTTCTTATTCCGGCTTCTGCCCTCTTCCTTTCCAGTCCTGATGAAGGGTCTCGGCCCAAAACGTCGACTGTTTATTTCCCTCCACAGATGCTGCCCGACCTGCTGAGTTCCTCCAGCACTTTTTGTGTGTTGCTCCAGATGCCAGTGTCTGCAGAGTCTCTTGTGTCTCTCTTTAGGGGTGGGACCGGTTCAAAGGTTGCTGCCCAGATGGAGAGGCTTGGGGCAGAGAAGGTACCGTTGTCAGTGGGCAGAACCCAAGTGTGTGGCCCAGGTGTGGAGGGGCGGGGCCCTGGGTGTGGAGGGGATGGACCGAGGTGTGGAGGGGCGGGGTCTGTGTGTGGAGAGGCGGACCTGGAGTGTGGAGGGTGGGGCCCAGGTGTGGAGGGAAGGGACCGAGGTGTGGAGGGGTGGGGCCCGGGTGTGGAGGGGTGAGGTCTGTGTGTGGAGGGGCGGGGCCGAGGTGTGGCGGGGCGGGGCCCTGGGTGTGGAGAGGCGGGCCTGGAGTGTGGAGGGTGGGGCCCAGGTGTGGAGAGGAGGGACCGAGGTGTGGAGGGGCGGGGCCCGGGTGTGGAGGGGTGGGGTCCGGGTGTGGAGGGGTGGGGTCTGAGTGTGGAGGGTGGGGCCCAGGTGTGGAGGGGAGGGACCGAGGTGTGGAGGGGCGGGGCCCGGGTGTGGAGGGGTGGGGTATGTGTGTGGAGGGGCGGGGCCGAGGTGTGGAGGGGTGAGGTCTGTGTGTGGAGGGGCGGGGCCTGTGTGTGGAGGGGCGGGGCCTGTGTGTGGAGGGGCGGGGCTGATGTGTGGAGGGGCGGGGTCTGTGTGTGGAGGGGCGGGGTCTGTGTGTGGAGGGGCGGGGCCGAGGTGTGGAGGGGCGGGGCCTGGGTGTGGCCTGTGGTCAATCGATGGGAGGTCCACCTGTAGCTGCCAGATTTGGGTGTTTGGGGGCTAATTCTGTTTAGGGGGTGGGCTCAGTCCGGGCAGGGCAAAGGTGAAGCGCGAGGGGCGAGGGGTGAAGGGCGGGGGCGTACACCAAAGGTGAGGGGTGACAGGAGGGAGCAAGGGTAGAGGATGAGGGGGGAGAGGGGTGAGGAGAGAGGGAGAGGATGGGTGAGGGAGAAGGTAAGGGATGAGGGACAAGGGGAGAGGGTGAGGTGAGGGCAGGGCATGAGGGGCGAGGTGAGGGGTGAGGGGAGAGGGTGAGGTGAGGGGTGGGGGAGAGGGGCGAGGGGAGTGAGGGGTTGGGGGCAAGGGGTGAGGGACGAGGGCAGAGGGAGGGGTGAGGGGCGAGGGGAGAAGATGTGCCATCTCATCTTGAAGCCTCTTCAACGAGCCTCTTGTTTTGCAGTCCGTCAGTATCGCCGATATCTGCCTGCTTCACACGGCCAGTACAAGTGCCCTGTGGCCACAGCTGAAGCTGAGTGAGTAACTCTCACCCCTCACCGTCTACCCCCTCACCCTCTACCCCCTCACCCTCTACCCCCTCACCCTCTACCCCCTCACTCCTCACCCCCTCACTCCTCACCCCTTCACCCTCTACCCCCTCACCCTCTACCCCCTCACTACCCCCTCACCCCCTTACCCCCCCCACCACTCACCACCACCACACCCTCACCCCCCACCCCCACCCCTCACCCCCTCACCCCCCCCACCCCTCACCCCCTCACCCCCCCTCACTCTCTCACCCCCCTCCACCCCTGAATATGGATCATGAGCAGCAGAAGAGATTTAGCTGACAGCAACAAACAAGGTGCAGGGTTTCGACCTGAAACGCCGACAGTTCCTTCCCCCCCCCACAGATGCTGCTCGACCCGCCGAGTTCCTCCAGCACCTTCTTGTTCCAGATTCCGGCATCTGCAGTCTCCTGTGTCGCCAGAGATTTGGTATAATTTGGCACAGACATTGTGGGCTGAAGGGCCTGTTCCTGTGCTGTCCTGTTCTATGTGTCCTGAGTGTCGGCCGCCTCCTCCGATACTGCCCAGTTACAGGCGAGTTTCTCCTGGTCTACGTGAACTTGACCTTCCCTTCTCCACTTGCAGCGACATCGTAGCCCCCAGTTCCACCTTCTGCAAAGTGTACACCTTGACGCCTTACCTGGCCAACAACCGAGAGAAGCGTGGCCTTGCGCTGGATGGCAAGCTCAAACATGAAGACACCAACCTGGCCTCCAGCACCTTGTAAGCCCCTCGCAGTTCATTCATCGCGCTGCTGCGTGTTTGCACGGATAATCGGGCGAATAGGATGGTGCAGTGGGTAGAGCCATGGCCTCACAATGTCAGAGACCAGTGTTCGATCCCGACCTTGGGCGCTGTCTGTGGGCTCTCCCCGTGTCAGTGTGGGTTTCCCCCGGGTGCTCCGGTCTCCTCCCACATCGCAAAGGCGTGTGGGGTCAGTGGGTTAATTGGCCGCTGTAAATCGTATGTAGATGATTAGATATCTTTATTAGTCACATGTACATTGAAACACACAGTGAAATACATCTTTTGCGTAGAGTGTTCTGGGGGCAGCCCACAGGCGTCGCCACACTTCCGGCACCAACATAGCATGCCCACAACTTCCTAACCCGGACGTCTTTGGAATGTGGGAGAAAACCGGAGCATCCGGAGGAAACCCACACAGACACGGGGAGAATGTACAAACTCCTTACAGACAGCGGCTGGAATTGAACCCGGGTTGCTGATGCTGTAATAGCGTTACGCTAACCGCTACATGAGAGAGAATCCAGGGGAGTAGGATTTTGGGGAGAATACACATGATTAATGTTGGATGAGTGTCAAAGTCGAGTTTATTGTCAGATGCACAAGTCCATGTGTGCACAGGTGCAATGAAAAACTTACTTGCAGCAGCATCACAGGCACACAGCATCAGATAAGCAGCTTTCACAAGAAAAAAATATAAATTAAACATAATTTTTTACAAGAAAGAACCAATTAGAACAAAAGAAAAGCAAAGTCTATTGTATTGCAAAATGGTCCCAGTGTTGCTGTACTGAGTTAGTGATTAGGGTTGTGCCGGTTGGTTCAAGAACCGAATGGTTGAAGGGAAGTAGCTGTTCCTGAACCTGGTGGTGTGGGACTTCAGGCTTCTGTACCTCCTGCCCGATGGGAGCTGCGAGAAGATGGCACGGCCCGGATGGTGGGGATCCTTGATGATGGATGTTGCCTTCTTGGGTAGTTGATAGTCGGCATGGACTTAGTGGGTGAAAGGGTCTCTCTCTCTCTCTCTCTCTCTCTCTCTCTCTCTCTCTCTCTCTCTCGCTCTCTTTCTCTCTCGCGCTCTCTCTCTCTCTCTCTCTCCCAGCAAACATTTCATTGCAACCAAGAGGCTTGTCCATGCATTACATTAATTTTGAAGGCAGTCAATGTATAATTTGTTGGAGTGTTTAATGTCGAAACAGGTAATTATAGTGCAGGGAGGGTGCAGGCTGGGCCAGTGATGGAAAGCTAAAGAAATGGGTCATCTGCCAACGTCACCCCCAAAACATGATGCCAGCTGGGTCGGTGTTGGTAGTCGGTTTGGTGACTTGCTGGTTGAATGGGAATCCAGATGTGGGAATTCTGCTTCTCCTGATAAGTAAAAATGATCAAAGTCAAAGTCGAGTTTATTGTCATCTGCACAAGTCCATGTGCACACAGGTGCAATGAAAAACTTGCAGCAGCATCACAGGCACATAGCATCAGAGACACAACATTCACAAGAAAAACATTAAAAAAAAGATTATATTGTAGCAGCTAGCTACACACTACGAAATGAAGACACAGAGTCGCTGGTTTCGAGGTCAGAAGTCGAATGCCGACCGGGGCGCGGTGCGCCCTTAATAGCCGAAAACTTCCTGCGCTGACGTCACGCGCGGGTCACCTGACTTTCCCACGCGCTGGCTTTCCCAGCCCAACGCTGGGGAAGAAGGAGGGCCCCGCGCCATCTTGGATCGGGGTCTCCGACGACGTCGCGATGTCGGGAGCCGGTTCGATGCTGGTGCGGTGAGTCACTACAATATAATCATGTCATATGATGGAACACTCCCCACTTCCCTGGGTGAGTGCGGCTACAACAAATCCCAGGAAGCTCGGCACCATCCAGGACAAAGCAGCCCGCTCGATTGGCACCCCGCCAAAACACTCCCTCCCTCCACCACCGGCGCACAGGGGCTGCAGTGTGCACCGTCTACACAACGCACTGCGGTTACTCACCCAGGCTACTCCGACAGCACCTCCCAAACCCACCTCCTCTCCCACCTAGAAGGACAAGGGCAGCGAGTGCAGGGGAACACCACCACCTGCAGGTTCCCCTCCCCAGTCACACACCGTCCCGACTTGGAAATATCTAGTTGTTCCTTCACCGTCACTGGGTCTGAATCCTGGAACTCCCTCCCCAACAGCACCGTGGGAGCCCCTTCACCAGAAGGACTGCAGCGGGTCAAGGAGGGGGCTCACCCCCACCTTCTCAGGGGGGAATTAGGGATGGGCAACAAATGTGTTGAAAGTTCTGGCAATATTCACAGGGAGGGAGTGGCCCTGGTGTTGTCAGAGATCCCTCAGTATGGACCCCTCTGCTAGATTCTGCAAACACCCCATGGAAGATGCCAGTTTTCAGTAAAGTTCAGGGACTCGCTCTCTCCTGGTTCTTGTGTGAAACCATACAGGCTGTTGTGACGGAGAGCCGCCTTCAGCTACCAGTGCAAACGGTTGTTTCCACAATCCTCCTCCAAAGTACTGGATGTGTGGGAAGGATGTGGAGGCGTTGGCGAAGGTGCAGAGGAGGTTCACCAGGACCCTGCCTGGTTTGGAGGACGTGTGCTATGAGGAGAGGCTGGACAAGCAGGGGCTATTTTCTCTGGAGTGGCAGAGGCTGAGGGGAGATTTGATAGGTTTATAAAATTATGAGAGGCATAGATAGACAGGTTGTGTCTTTTTCCCAGGGTAGAGATGTCTAGGACTAGAGGGCATGCATTTAAGGTGGAGGGGGAAGTACGAAGGAGGTGTGCAGGGCAAAGTTTTTTAATATAGGGAGTGATGGGGGCTTGGAATGTGCTGCCAGAGGGTGGTATTGGTATTGGAATTGGTTATTATTGTCACATGTACCGAGGTACAGTGAAAAACTTGTCTTGCATACTGTTCATACAGATCAATTCATTACACAGTGCAGATACATTGAGTTAGTACAGAGTGCATTGAGGTAGTACAGGTAAAAACAATAACAGTACAGAGTAAAGTGTCACAGCTACAGAGAAAGTGCAGTGCAGGTAGACAATAAGGAACAAGGTCACAACAAGGTGGATCGTGAGGTCAAAAGTCCATCTCATCATATAAGGGAACCGTTCAATAGTCTTATCACCATGGGATAGAAGCTGTCCTTGAGCCTGGTGGTACGTGCCCTCAGGCTCCTGTATCATCTGCCTGATGGGAGAGGAGAGAAGAGAGAATGATCCGGGTGGGTGGGGTCTTTGATTATACTGGCTGCCTCACCAAGGCAGCGAGAGGTAAAGACAGGTGGTGGAGGCAGATATGATAGAGGAGTTTGAGACTCTGAGAGAGGCACAGGAATATGCAGAGAAGGGAGGGACATGGTGAATTTATTGGTATTGGTTTATTATTGTCACTTGTACCGAGGTACAGTGAAAAACTTGTCTTGCATACCGATCGTACAGGTCAATTCATCACACAGTGCAGTTACATTGAGTTAGTACAGAGTGCATTGAGGTAGTACAGGTAAAAACAATAACATTACAGAGTAAAGTGTCGCAGCTACAGAGAAAGTGCAGTGCAATAAGGTGCAAGGTCACAACAAGGTAGATCGTGAGGTCAGAGTTCATCTCATTGTATAAGGGAACCATTCAATAGTCTTATCACAGTGGGGTAGAAGCTGTCCTTAAGTCTGGTGGTACGTGCCCTCAGGCTCCTGTATCTTCTACCTGATGGAAGAGGAGAGAAGAGAGAATGACCTGGGTGGGTGGGGTCTTTGATTATGCTGGCTGCTTCACCGAGACAGCAAGAGGTAAAGACAGAGTCCAAGGAGGGGAGGCTGGTGTCCATGATGCACTGGGCTGTGTCCACAGCTCTCTGCAGTTTCTTGCAGTCCTGGGCAGAGCAGTTTCCGTGTGTGGGGAAGAGGGGCATAGATTAATTAGGAGTTGTTGGAATTGGTTTATTATTGTCACTTGTACCGAGGTACAGTGAAAAACTTGTCCTGCACACTGTTCATACAGATCAATTCTTTACAGAGTGCATTGAGGTAGTACAAGGGAAAACAGTAACAGAATGCAGAGTAAAGTGTCACAGCTACAGGGAAAGTGCAGTGCAGGCAAACAATTGGTTTAATTAGTTCAGCACAACATCGTGGGCCTAAGGGTCTGTCCTGTGCTGCACTGTTCTGTGTTCTATGTAATTAGCACTGGGTTTCCCAAGGTGGTGAGGCGCTATAGAAATGCTAGTCTTCCTCTTTATCTTCCAGGCTTCGGGATGGAGCCAATAAGGAGATCCTGGGCATCATTGTGTCCTATAAAGTCAAGGTGAAGCTGGTGGTTTCGCGAGGAGGGTGAGTTTGAGCTTTGTGAGGTTGGGGGCAATGGTAAACGGTAGCCATTGTCCCATTGCCCCTTGGGCAGATGGGTTGGTTACCAGAGAGTCAATGATTGCCTGATCCTGATAGAGTATGCTGAGCAGGCTCCCTCTGGGTGAGGTAGTGGGAGGTCCCCCCTCATGGAGAGGGGGGACACTGTGTCCCTCTACGGGACACTGGTACAGAGATCCCCTGTCCCATCAGTAGACAATAGCCCAAAGAACCCTTGTCCCATCACTGAACAAAGGCCCAAAGAACCCTTGACCCATCCTGGAACAGTCCTAGAGGCACACTGTCCCATCACTGAACAGTCCCAGAGAAACCCCTGTCCCAACACTGAACAAAGGCCCAGAATTTCCCTATCCCATCACTGGACACTGGTCCAGAGTTCCCCCGTCCCATCACTAGATACTGATACAGAGATCCCCTGTCCCATCAGTAGACAATGGTCCAGAAAACCATGTTCTCCCCACCAGACACTGTCCCAGAGGATTCCATGTCCCACCACTGGACATTGAGTTTTGGCAATCCTCAGTCCCATCACATCCCACTGGCCCAGAGATCCCTTGGCCACAGGCATCCACAGCTCTGTGGTGCAGGGAAGTCTACCTTAGAGTGAAATGCTTCCTGGGCGACCCCTTATCCAGAGACTCGGAGGCAGGAGCTGCTATGACTGACTGATCTTCGGTGGGAGGGGTTCCCGGAGGCAGTATCGGAGCGGTGTTTTGCACTCCCTGTCTGTATTGACCCTGATGGTGATTTGTTGATCGAATTTCTCTCTCGCTCTTTGTTTTCTCACGCCAGCATCTTGGGAGACCTTGCCACAAGGTAAACAGCGATGCTTTTAACAGTCACAGCCAAACACCATGAGACATTTCACTTCATTGTGCATGTTCCATCCCAGTGCATCCCCCTCCTTGTCAGTGCATGCAGTGCAATGTAGAGACACAGTGACCGGAGATAAAATGCCATCATCTCATTGACAGCAGATGGGTTCTACAGTGGGAGGTGTGAGGTCCATCCCGCTCACAGATATATCCCGCATCCCCAAGAGACTGCCCACAGTGGTGGTTTCACGAGCTGCTCTCCAGCACAACCCAACACTTGGAACCCCTACAGGAAAGACTTTTTCCTTAAAGTATTATTTCTTTCTTGGAATATGGGCCAGCATTTACTGTCCATCCCTAATTGCCCCTTGAGAAGGTGGGGGTGAGCCCCCTTCTTGACCCGCTGCAGTCCTTCTGGTGAAGGTGCTCCCGCGGTGCTGTTGGGGAGGGAGTTCCAGGATTTAGACCCAGTGACGGTGAAGGAACGGCGAGATATTTCCAAGTCGGGACGGTGTGTGACTGGGAGGGGAACCTGCAGGTGGTGGTGTTCCCCTGTACCCACTGCCCTTGTCCTTGTGGGTGGGAGAGGAGGTGGGTTTGGGAGGTGCTGTCGGAGTAGCCTGGGTGAGTAACTGCAGTGCGTTGTGTAGATGGTGCACACTGTAGACCCTGTGTGCTGGTGGTGGAGGGAGGGGGTGTTTAGGGGGGTGGATGGGCTGCTTTGTCCTGGATGGGGTCAAGTTCCTCAAGTGGAGAGGGTCCATCACACTCTTGACTTGTGACTTGGAAAGACCTTGAGGTGTCAGGAAGTCGATCACTCGCCACAGGATCCCCAATCTCAGACCTCCTCTTGTCGCCGTGGTATTTATCCAGTTGGGTTTCTGGTCAATGGTGACCCCCAGGATATCAATGGTGGGGGGTGCTGATGGTAATGCCACTGAATGTCAAGGGGAGGTGCTTAGACTGTCTTATTGGAGATGCTCATTGCCTGGCGCTCTTTGTTACCTTTCACCGTCTCCCACGCCTGAATGTTGTCTGGGGCTTTGCTGCATTCATCAACCATTCCATCAACTCATTTCGTTCAAAACAGGGATGGATTTTTGGACATTAAGGGAATCGAGGGATACGGGGATAGAACAGGAGAATGGCGCTGAGGTAGAAGGTCACGAGATGCCAAATGGTCTCATCTTGTTATATTACTGATGTTCCCGGGGGAGCAGTGTGCTGGTGTGGGAGGGGTAACTATTGGCCAGGACACTGTGACGTGGCCTTAGGGGAATTGGTTTATTGGTTTATTACTGTCACGCGAACCGAGATACAGTGAAAAGCTTTTGTTTTGCGTGCCATCCAGGCAGATCATTCCGTACATCTGCCTTCAAGGCAGTAAAAAAGAAAACAGATTGCAGAATATAGTGTTATAGTTGCAGTGCAGGCAGACAACTGAAGTGCAAGGGCCACAATGAAGTAGACTGGGAGATCAAGAGTTCATCTTTTAGTGTACGAGAGGTCCATTCAAGAGTCTGATACTGAAGTCAAGAGTCAAGTGGGATAGAAGCTGTCCTTGAGCCTGGTGGTACATGTTCTCAAGTTCCTACTTGAGAGACATCTCCACCTACAGTGTAGCACTCTTCCAGTACTGTACTGGACCACCAGCGGAGATATTTGTGCTCATGCCTTTGGAAGGGACTTGACTTGGAAAGCAACAGTTGCAGGCCATTCGGCCCATCAAGCATGCACTGGCCTTTAAAAGTGTCTTCATTTGTTCCCATTCCTTGCTCTTCACCTCCTTCAAGGATTTATTCCTGAACCAGGCTGACTCAGGGTTGTCACTAGACTGTGACCACCCTGGTTCCAGTTGATACCTGTTACCCAACCTAGTCCCTGATGCTGTTGATCCAGAACCCTCATGCACTCTTGGTCAGTATCTGCACAGGCAGTCGGTCGGTGTCAAGGCCAGTTCCTGCACAGACAGTTATGAGGAGCCTTTAGAAAAGAGGAGAAGCAATAGGCCGCAAGGCCTCTCACGCCTGTCGATACGATCATTTCTCTGCCTTTCTTTCTCACTGTCTCTCATTCTGTCTCTGTGTGCTATTTTCCTAAGTTGTGCTCTCTCTCGTCCCACTCTTTCTGTCTCTCTCCTTCTGTTTGCATCCCTCTCTGCCTCTTTCATTTTCTTTGTTTTCCACTCTACCCCTCTGTCTCCTGTCTTTCCGCTCTATCTTTATAGAGTCACGTGGCACGGAAGCAGGACCTTTGGCCCAACTTGTCCAATCCGACCGAGCTGCCTTCCTGAGCGTCTTCAATTGTTCCATTCCCTTTACTCTAAACCTTTCCTGTCCATGTACCTGTCCAAATGCCTTTTAAACACTGTAATTGTCCCCACCTCCACCACTTCCTCTGGCAGCTCGTTCCATATACCCACCACCCTCTGTGTGGAAAAGTTGCCCCTCAGGTCCCCTTTAAATCTTTCCCCTCTCACCTTAACCCTATTCTGTCTAATTTTAGACTCCCCTATCCTGGAAGAAAGACTGACCATTCACCCTGTCGATGCCCCTCGTGATTTTATAAACCTCCATAAGGTCACCCTTCAGCCTCCTACGATCCAGGGAATAAAGTCCCAGCCTGTCCAGTCTCTCCTTATAACTCGAGCCCTCCAGTCCTGGTAACATCCTGGTGAATCTTTTCTGTGCCCTCTAGCATGATGACATCTCCTTATAGCTGGGCGACCAGAACTGTGCACAATACTCCAAGTGCGGTATCACCATTGACTTGTACAGTGTGAAGTTTCTCTATCCTTTTTAAAATCTTTCTTTCTTTCCCCCTTTCTCTTATTTTCTCCATTTTTCTCTGTCTCTTTTCCTTTCTCGCTCTCTCTTCGGAGGGGGCACTTTGTCAGTACCACACAGAGAGACCCCCCTCCCCACCCCACCACCCATCTGGAAGGGAGGGAGGTGGAGGGTTTATAAACACAGCAGCCTAAATGATCTGCCTCTACGCCTTTCAGTGACGTGGTTGTCGAGCTCCCTTTCACCCTAATGCACGCAAAACCAGAGGAGGAGACACTTCACAGAGAAGGTAAGAGATGCGAGGACTGGAGGAGGAAACGGTTATTTGTAAATAAAAGTTGAAAAAAATTCCAGAGCATGAAGCAAAGATTGACAGAACATAAAACAGCACAGCACAGGGACAGCCCCTTTGGCCCATTATATCTGTGCTGGCCATGATAAAATTGGTAAATTGGTTTATTCTTATCACATGTACTGAGGTACCGTGAAAAACTTGTCTTGCTTACCGTTCATGTAGATCAATTCATTACACAGTACATTGAGGTAGTACAGGGTAAAACAGTAGCAGAATGCAGAGTAACATGTCACAGTTACAGAGAAAGTGCAGTGCAGACAGACAATGAGGTGCAAGGCCATAATGAGGTAGATTGTGTGGTCAAGGCTCTATCTTATCGTACTGGGGACTGTTCAATAGTTTTATAACAGTGGGATAGAAGCTGTCCTTGAGCCTGGTGGTACGTGCTTTCAGGGTTTTGTACCTTAGGAGGGGGGAGAAAGAATGTCCTGGGTGGGTGGGGTCTTTGATTATGTTGGCTGCTTTACTGAGGCAGTGAGAAGTGTAGACAGAGTCCGTGGAGGGGAGGCTGGTTTCCGTGATGTGCTGAGCTGTGTCTACAACTCTCTGCAATTTCTTGTGGTCACGGGCAGAGCAGTTGCTGTACCAAGCTGGGATGCATCCGGATAGGATACTTTCTGTTGTGCATCGATAGAAATTGGTGAGGGTCAAAGGGGACATGCCAAATTTCTTTAGCCTCCTGAGGAAGTAGAGCTGCTTGATGCCAATTGTGAGAGGCACAGATCAGGTAGATCATTAGGGTCATTTCCCCGGGGTGGAAATGTCAATCACTGGATGGCTTATCTTTAAGGTGAGGGGGGGGGGAGTTTAAAGGAGATGTGCGGGGCAAGTTTTCTTACACAGAGAGTGGTGGGTGTCTGGAACAGGCTGCCAGAGGATGTGGTGGAAACAGATACGATAATGGCTTTCAGATAAGACACATGAACAGGCAGGGAATGGAAGGATACAGACCATGTGCTGGCAGATGGGATCAGTTAGATTGGCATCGTGGTCAGCACAGACATGGTGGGCTGAAGGGCCTGTTCCTGTGCTGTTCTGTGTTCTAATTGTGGAAGTTAAAACTGATTGATTAAAGTTAAACCCAACCGGTTCCTCAACACAATCCTCTCACCACTCCCCCCCCCCCCACCCCGAGTCACTCGACTCAAAAAAAAGCAATACTAATGTTACCCGAAGTTGGGGGGGGGGGGCTAGCAGATGAGGGGAGGAGAGTGTGGAGAGGGGAGTGTGTGGGGGAAAGAGGTGGAGGGAAGGGATCTGGGGAGGAATGAAGGGGCATGTTGGGTCCATGATGATGGGAAAACTGGGTGGGAGAGGGGTGTGGAGTTGGGGAAGGGCAGATGAGTGAGGGCCATTGGTACTGATGTGAAGGGAGGGAGAGAGGGTAGGAGAGCTGATGTTTGGGGGTGGGGTGAAATGTAATGGGAAAAGACAGGGAGAGTTGGGGACGAGGGCATGAAGTGGGAGGAGAGGTCAGGCTGGCAGAGAACTGTGACTGTGTTATTCTGAAGTAATCCAATAACCGAGAATCAAGCCGAACTGGACTCCTGCCGTGGACTCTTTCTGATCTGTGACTCTTCTTTACAGCTACAGAGAGCGAGGCTCCCATCGACACCAATCTGATCGAGTTTGACACCAAGTAAGGTTCAGATCCTGTTCTTTGACCCTCTTCGCCTCTCTGAATCTGCCTTTGTCTCTGTCGTTTCCCTGACTCCTGGCTGGGTAACAGGAGACAGAGGGTGACGATGGAGGGGGCTGCTTTTGTGATTGGAAGCCTGTGACCAGTGGTGTACTACAGGGGTCAGTGTTTGGACCCCAGCTGTTTATATACATTAACAGCTCAGAGGAATAGAGTCACAGATCTGTACAGCACAGAAACAGGCCCTTCGGCCCACTTTATCCATGCCAACCATTGTGCCTATCTACACTAATCCCATTTGCCTGCGTTTGGCCCACATCCCTCTAAACCCTTCCTAACCACGTACCTGTCCAAGTGCCTTTCAAATGCTGTAATTGGACCTGCTTTTACCACCTCCTCTGGCAGCTCATTCCAGATATTCTGTGTGAAAAGTTACTCCTCAGATCTTCTTTAGTTAATGGCAGGATTCTGGGCAGTGTGGAGGAGCAGAGGGATCTGGGGATCCATATCCACAGATCCCTGAAAGTTGCCTCACAGGTGGATAGGGTAGTTAAGAAAGCTTATGGGGCATTAGCTTTCCTAAGTCGTGGGATCGAGTTTAAGAGCTGCGAGGTAATGATGCAGCTCTACAAAACTCTGGTTAGACCACACTTGGAGTACTGTGTCCAGTTCTGGTTGCCTCATTATAGGAAGGATGTGGAAGCGTTGGAAAGGGTGCAGAGGAGATTTACCAGGATGCTGCCTGGTTTAGAGAGTATGCATTATGAGGAGAGAGTAAGGGAGCTCGGGCTTTAGAGAGAAGGAGGATGAGGGGAGACATGATAGAGGTGTACAAAATATTAAGAGGAATAAGCCAGCGCCTCTTTCCCAGGGTACCAATGCTCAATACAAGAGGGCATGGCTTTAAAGTAATGGGTGGGAAGTTCAAGGGAGAAATCAGAAGAAGGTTTTTTTTACCCAGAGAGTGGTTGGGGCACGGAATGCGCTGCCTGGGGCGGTGGTGGAGGCAGGTCCATTGGTCAAATTCAAGAGATTGCTAGATAAGCATATGGAGGAATTTAAAATAGAGGGATATGCGGTAGGAAGGGGTTAGATAGTCTTAGGTGAGGTTTAAAGGTCGGCACAACATTGTGGGCCGAAGGGCCTGTATTGTGCTGTACTGTTCTGTATTCTATGTTCTAAATTTCTTCCCTCTCACTCTCTAGTTCCAGACCTCCTGCCACAGGAAAAAGACTCTGTCTAGCCTCTGCCCCTCGTTATTTTATAAACCTCTATAAGGTCACCCCTCAGGTTCCAGTAAGAATAAACCCAGTGTGTCCAATCCCTCCTTATAACCGCAGCCCTCCATTCCAGGCAATGTCCTAGTGAATCTTTTATGCACCCTCTCTAATTCTACCACATCATTCCTGCAGTGTGGCAGCCAGAACTGTGTGATTGGTAAATTTGCAGATGAGATGAAAATTGGCAGTGTTGGTGTTGCTGATAGTGAGGGGGATAATCTTTCAGGGTGTTATTGATCAGATAGAACACTGGGCAGAGAATGGCAGGAGGAATTTAATTGGTAATTGGTTTATTATTGTCACTTACAGTGAAAATCTTTTGATTTCATGGCATCCAGATAGATCATTCCATACGCAAGTGTATTGAGGTAGTACAAAGGGAAAACAGAAAGCAGAATATCATATTACAGTAACAGAAAGTGCAGTGCAGGCAGACAGTAAGGTGCAAGGGCCACAACGAGGTAGATCGGGAAAGAATTCATCTTTGAGCACATGAGCGGTCCGTCCAAGAGTCCGATAACGGCGGGATAGAAGCTGTCCTTGAGCCTGGTGGTACATGTTCTCAAGCTTTTCTATCTTCTGCCCGATGGGAAGAGGTGGGAGGGGTCTTTGATTATGTTGGCTGCTTTCCCGAGGCAATGGGAAGTGTAGATGGGGAGGCTAGTTTGCGTGACGCACTGAGCTGTATTCACAACTTGTAATCTTCGGCAGAGCAGTTTCCAAACCAAGCTGTGGTACATCCGGATAGGATGCTCTCTGTGGTGCGTCTGTAAAAATTGGTGAGGGTCATCGGGGACATGTTGAATTTCCTTATCCGATCTTTAATTCTAACAAGTTGATGCACTTTTGGGGGACATACACAGTAGAGCCCTCAGGAGTATTGAGGACAAAGTGACTTTGGGTATACAAGTCTTGGCTTGTTAATGGGAGTCAGAGAGCGGTGGTGGAGATCTTCCTTTTTGATTGGAAGCCGGTGACCAGTGGCGTATCACAGTGCACCATATATGATTGGTCAGTTTGTGGAGGTGTAGGTAGTGAGGAGGACTGCCTTAGGGTACAGTGTGAGATAGATCAAATGGAAAGTTGAGTGGAGCAAGGCAAATGGGATTTAATTCTGACAAAGTTTTTAAAATTACGAGAGGCAGTCAGAGTCTTTTTTCCAGGGTCGAAATGTCAAACACTAGAGGACATGCTTTTAAGGTTAGAGGGGGGGGATGTTTAAAGGCGATGTGAGGAGCAAGGTTTTTATGCAGAGAGTGGTAGGTGCCCAGAATGGGTTACCAGGAGTAGTAGTGGAAGCAGTTTGGCAGAGTTTAAAGAGGCTTTTAGATAGAAACGTGAATTTGAAGGGAATGGAGGGACGTGGATGATACACAGGAAGAGGTCATTTAGTATAAATTGGCATCAAGATCAGCACAACATCATGGGCCGAATTGGTATTGGTTTATTATTGTCACATGTATTGAAGTACAGTGAAAAACTTGTCTTGCATACCGTTCGTACAGGTCAGTTCATTACACAATGCATTGAGGTAGTGCACGGTAACAACAATAACAGAATACAGAGTAAAGTGTCACAGCTACAGGGAAGTGCATTCCAGGTAGACAATAAGGTGCAAGGTCACAACAAGGTAGATTGTGAGGTCAAGAGTCCATCTCATCGTATAAGGGAACCGTTCAATCGTCTTATCACCGTGGGATAGAAGCTGTCCTTGAGCCTGGTGGTACGTGCCCTCAGGCTCCTGTATCTTCTGCCAATGGGAGAGGGGAGAAGAGAGAATGACCCGGGTGGGTGGGGCTGTCCAGTGCTGTAATGTTCTATGTTCTAAGTGCAAAGTAATGCATTTTGGAAGGTCAGATACACAGGAATGGTAGGGCCCCAGAGAGTGTGGATGAATAGAGGGACCTGGAGGTACAAGTTCATAGTTCCCCAAAAGGAGGCAGCTAAGGTAGGTAGGCTGGTGAGGAAGGTGTATGGGATGCTGGCCTTTATCAGCCGTGGCACAGAATACACAAACAGTGAGCACGTCACAACTTTATAAAACACTGGTTAGATCACACTTGGAGTATTGCAAGTTCTAGTCACCACTCTATAGCAAGGATGCGACTGGGCTGGAGAGGGTGCAGAGGACATTCACCAGGGGGTTGCCTGGGATGGAGCGTTTCAGTTACAAGGACAGACTGGCAAGGCTGGGTTTTGTTCTCGCTGGAGCAGAAGATGGGTGATGAACCAGGTGAGGACGTGCAGTTCACTCTCCGAGAGGGCAGTGGAGGCATAGATAGTCATGGTCTTTTTCCCAGGGTGTGGGAGTCAGGGAGTGGAAGACATAGGTTTAAGAAAAGAGGTGAAAGATGAAAGATTTAAAGGGGACCTGAGGGGCAACTTTTTCACACAGGGGGTGGTGGGTGTGTGGAACGAGCTGCCAGAGGAAGTGGTTGAGGCGGATAGAATTACAATGTTTAAAAGACATTTGGACAGATACGTGGATAGGTAAATTTTAAAGGGATTTGGGCCAAATGCGGGCAAATGGGACTAGTTTGAATGGGACATCTTGGTCGGCATGGACCAGTTGGGCTGAAGGGCCTGTTTCCATGCTGTTTGACTCTATGACTCTATCATGGAATATACACTGTACATTGATGAAATGACCACAAAACAGTTTATTGCTATTATCATGTTCAGCACAGACATTGTGGGCTGAAGGGCCTGTTCCTGTGCTGTACTGTTCTATATTCTACATATCATTATTATCTTGGAAAATGCTTTCAAAATGTGTGGGAGAACTTGCATAAATTCAGATTTCCCTAAGTTAGGTGATCCATAACTTGGGGAGCCCTGTACTGGGAAAACTCAGAAGGTCAGGCAGCGTCTGTGGAAGGAGAAACAGTCAATGTTTCAGGTCTGGGACCCTTCATCAGAGCTGAGAGAGAAGTGAGTCTCTGTAGCAGAGGATGGGGAGGGCGATAGGTGGAGCATGGAATTTCTCTGATAGGGTGGGCAGTTCAGATATGGTTGAGCCTTGTGTAATGTGTTGCTAATGTGGATAAATTTGTATATAGTCTCACTATGTTGGCAACACAGTAGTCAGACAAAGAAGCTTAACCACATTCTCAACGCTCAATTCATTCATCCTATCAGAGACATCCCCAATGTTCTGCCCATCACACTCCACCCCTTCTAACTTCTTTCTCTCTCTGTTCTGATGAAGGGTTCCAGACCTGAAACATTGACTGTTTCTCACTCCACAGATGCTGCCTGACCTGCTGAGTGTTCCAGCATTTTCTGTTTTTACATTCAGGAAGTATTTGGAATAATATTAGAAGGATTGGAACCTGCAGGGCTGTTGACTGGGAGGTGGGATCTGTCCAAATAACTTTTCCTGGGCAGTCTGGAGAGGAAGGTCTGGGTGGTCTCGTTCTGTGCCGTGGGTGTCTGAGATTCAATGCTCACTGTTCTCTGCCATACGCAGCGACGATGATATTGTCTTCGAGGACTTTGCTCGCCAGAGGTTGAAGGGCCTGAAAGACGAGAACGATGAAAATGAAGACGGAGCGAATTCACCGCAACACAACGACCGATGAAATGCCCTGGCCTCGCATCGCAGTCGCTCCCGCTACACGAAAAGCTGCCGGTGTTTGTAGTTTCCTCTTCCTTGTAATATTAAAAAAAAGTACTCTGGATAATTTTGAGCCTAGAACTCTTGGGCTGTGAACAGAAGACTGGTGCAGGAGTGATACTGGTTCCTTCACAGCCTCTTCAGCCTTTGGTAGGTGTCAGTGCCCCCACCGGGGACACCGTTCTCCAGGTTTCCCAATCCATCCAGGAATTTCTAGGACAATGCTGGGAGCTAAACAAAAAAAAATGGAATTCCAAAACACTGCAGACGCTGGAAGCTTGATACTGCTGGAGACACTCAGTGGGCCAGGCAGTATTATTGGAGAGAGAAGCAGTTAACATTCTGTCAGACCTGTTGAGTGCTTCCTGCATTTGCTGTGGTTATTTTGTAACACCTGGGAGTGTAGGACATAATGGGCTTTGGTAAATTGCATTGTTTCTTAGATGTTAATAGGAGGTGGGGCATGGGGTGGGGGTTGGGGGGGAATCCCAAGGAGTTGGTGAAACTAGAGATCCCAACAGATCCCAATCCAACACATCTACATATTCCAAGTCATTCCAATCCAACCCATCCCAACACATTGCGACTCACTCTAATCCCATCTAACGTATTCCTATTGAGCCCAACCCAGTTCAGATAAACCAATCAATCCCAAAACTAGTCCAATTCAACCCACCCTACCCATCCCAATCAACCCCACCCAACAAATCCCATTTCAATCCAGAGAAGACACCGGAGATTGCAGATGCTGGAATCTGGAACAATAAACAAACAGCTGGAGGAATTCAGCGGGTCAAGCAGCATGTGTTGGGGGTAAAGGGATTATCGACATTTTGGGTCAAAACCCCACACCAAGACCTGATCAATCCTGATGCAGGGTTTTGACCCAAAACGTAGGCAACCCCTTTCCCCCCCACAGATGCTGCTCGACCCGCTGAGTTCCTCCAGCAGAGTGTTGCTCCCATTTCAATCCGGTTCAACTCATCCCATCCAACCTATCCCACTTCAACCCAACTCAATTCAACGTGATCTAACCCGGCTCTCATCAGTAATGCTAATTGATCTGAAAATTGTTGAAATCTTCAGCCCCTATGCACCGCAATTCAAAATCAGCTGGTGATGAACAGGGCATCTGTTAACATTGGGGAGAATGTGATAATTGAATGTAATAACAGCTTCTTCCATTACAAGCAGCCAACGTCAAATCTTTAGGAACAACACATGTCGCTGGGTTTCCACCTTGAACTGGACACATTCCTGGACGTTACCACATAATTAAAATCGCAACTTTTTTTTAAAAGAAAGCTTTATTCTGTATTTAACCATTGCAGTTCCAGGCCAGAAGTGTGTAATGAGACAGTGCAGAGGGAGCTTCACTCTGTGTCTGGCCCCGGGAGTGTGTGATGGGACAGTGTGGAGAGAGCTTCACCCTGTGTCTGACCCCGGGAGTGAGTGATGGGACGGTGTGGAGGGATCTTCACTGTGTGTCTGACCCCGGGAGCGTGTGATGGGACAGTGTAGAGGGAGCTTCACTCTGTGTATAACCCTGGGAGTGTGTGATGGGATGGTGTAGAGGAAGCTTTGCTCTGTGTTTAACCCATGCTCTCCTTACCCTGGGAGTGTTTGACGGGAGAGTGTGGAGAGTTTACGTTTGTACATTGATACTAGATGCAAAGACGTTGAAAATCTTACCATTTCCTCAGCGATCAACATTAATGAGCACAATTGCAAAACCACATTTTAACCTGGACTTTAAACCAGGGAACTTGGGACCACTCTGTACCAGTCCAATATCATCCTCAATAGAGTGCCATCTTTGTCATTTTGTGACAAGCTTCCTGTTTACTGCAGCACTGAGCTTGCTGTTCTGTACTGGCATGCCTATGCCTGTCGAGTTTCAACTGTTTAGAAGTGGCAAAAGGCTGTGCCCAGAGCGAGATTTATGCTGGTTCTACATTCCATTGCGGTGCTGGGGGGATGGGAGGGATCGTCCCCTGCGCAGAGGTACCCAACAGCTCGTGTCTCCCCTCCAAGGCCATCTTGCATGACTCGAGTTACACAAGTGACTTCCCGTACCCGAGGGGGATCTGGGGAAATCCACTCAGTGGGAGGGTCTGGGTCCATCGAACTACACGAGCTCGATTCCCTCACCCCACACTCACGGAGCACCAAAGAACGGTGCAGTGTGGGAGGCCCTTCGGCCCTTGAGTCTGTGATGGCCTCTTCTCAGACAAATCTATTTGGTTCCCATTATCCTGTTCTTTCTTCACATCCCTACAATTTCCCTTAATTATCCGATTGTCACTGGAGTCCGCTGTCGGATCTGCTTCCACCACCCAACTAGGGAGAGTGTTCCAAACCCAACCAATCCGTGCAAAGAGAAAGGGCTTTCCTCATCTCCCCCTGGCCTTGCCACCGCTGGAAGGCTTCCATTAACACTGTGTAAACACCTCTATTAAATCACATCTTCGCCTTCTCTGCTGTGAAGAGAACAAATCCAGTTCTCCGGTATCCCACCTGAAGCTGGACACCCAATGTCGGCTTGGGATCAGGAATGACTCCTGAGTGGCAAAGCAGCCAATCAGAGGTCAGTCAATGGGGAAGGGCACTCTGATTGGATAGTGCTACATTGTGCCATCTTGGTCCGTTTCCACTGTTTATAAGTGGCAAAAGGCTGTGCCAAGAGACAGATTTGTGATCAGTCTACATTCAAATGGGGTTAGCTGAGGCAGTCCACCAACGTGACGAGAGGGACTTAGAAAAAAGGGGAGATTATTCTTCCCCTCAGTTCCATCACCCGATCAGATGATGGCTAACTGTGTTAAGAGAAGGACGTGAAGAATACTGTGGAGAACTTCCAGCCCCCTGTGTACACTGCCCTGCAAGCATGCATTCCTGACTGAGCCCCTACCCAGCTGGTGATCAATGCAATCCAACAGGGACCAACTGATTGTATCAACTAAAGGATTAATGACTGTGCTTAAACGACTGTATCCATCACTAGTGTGTGAGACTCCTTTATCAGTAATTGCTATAATGACTTCCCTTTTATCAATGGAATAAAAGGCCTTGTTTTTTTAACATTTATTTTGCAGACAGAGTTTCCGTGATTCCTGTTTGACAATAGGCTCTGTATTAGTATCGACGGACTCCCAATGACAGGCGCTGTTGGTCAATGGGAAATGTACTTTGGGCATGTTGTTATTTCTGTGGACTGGATGGGATTCTGTCCTATTGTCTGATGTCTCCTCTCTGTCTCTCCGTGGTCTCAATTGAACTGTGATGTACAAAACCCACTTTGAAGTATAAATAAATGATGATAGTTTACCTTTTAAGACTATCTTCATTTGGTCTGGGAGTGCTGCTGTAACTCTGTCTCTCCCTTCACAGGATGTTTGTTAAGTGTCCCATCATAGAGGGCAAGAGTAGCACCGTAATCGTACACGTCACGCAACATGCACATGCCTTTAACATGCTTAATGTCGGAGGGTCAGTCCACATCTGTCCTGACATGTGCAGCTGAATTGTTTCAATGTTGGTGTTGATGAAGTGAAGGATCAAAAAAGACCTTTTCATCTTCATCTTGATAGTGAGGACAAATGGGAAAGATTGGGTGGAGATTTCCAGTCTGAGGAAACTAAATGACACAAAATTAACCAGCCATTTCCACGTGTACCAATATCATTGAGCACAGGAGCTGGGACGTCATGTTACAGCTGTACATTGGTAAGCCCACATTTGGAGGACTGCTTTTTGGCCCAACAAGTCCACGCCACCCACTTAAACCCGTGTTAACCTGCCCGCATGTCTTTGGAATGTGGGAGGAAACCGGAGCACCTGGAGGAAACCCACGCAGACACAGGGAGAACGTACAAACCCCTTACAGACAGTGACGGGAATTGAACCCAGGTCGCTGGTGCTGTAATAGCGTTACGTTAACTGCTACACTACCGTGCCTGCCCTGTTACAGAAAGGATGTCATTAAACTGGAGAAAGTGCAGAAAACATTTACGATGATGTTACCGAGATTGGAGGGCTTGAGGTATAAGGAGAGGCTGGATAGGCTGGGACTTTATTTCCTGTAGTGTAGGAGACTGAGGGATGACCTTATAGAGGTTTATAAAATAATGAGGGGCATAGATAGGGTGAATGCGCACAGTCTTTTTCCCAGGGTAGGGGAGTCTGAAACAGGACATAGGTTTAAGGTGAGAGGGGAAAGATTTAAAAAGGACCTGAGGGGCAACTTTTTCATACAGAGGGTGGTGAGTATATGGAACCAGCTGCCAGAGGAAGTGGTAGAGGTGGGTACAATGACAAGGTTTTACAGACATTTGGACAGGTACATGGATAGGAAAGGTTTAAAGGGATAATGCACCAAACACAGGCAAATGGGACTAGCTCAGGTATGCAACTTGGTCAGCGTGGACGAGTTGGGCCAAAGGGCCTGTTTCTGTGCTGTATAACTCTGTGACTCTAGTGAGCACAACTGTTAAATCTGGGCTGGGAGGTATAGAACATGTCACCCTCCTGAACCAGCTGAATATAACCCTCCTCCACCATTTTACAAGCCTCCCATGTAGCACAGCACTCTTCTAGAATTGGTAATCTTGAATGGCTTTTAATGATAATAAATTCAGTCACCCGTATTCAGGGAGATAAGGTGATGGATTTGTGTTCGCTCTACATTTCACGGGGTTAACAGGATGGAAAAGGCTGTCTATGGATCATGTTCTAATATGATGGCTCATTGTGACAAGGAACTGGAGTGATTACAGGACACTGACAATCAGTCTTGTCCCACGGACACTCTCTCCCATCACCGTCTTCCCCCCACCCACCTACTGAATCCCCACCCACAGCCCACCGACATTTTCTCCATCACCCACTCCCCCCACCTCCTGAATCCCCTCCCACAGCCCACGGACACTCTCCCCTGTCACTGACTCTCCCCCCACCCAATGAATCCCCTCCCACAGCCCACGGACACTCTTCCCCCATCACCGTCTCTCCCCCCCACCCACTGAATCCCCACCCACAACCTATAGACACTCTCCCCATCTCCAGTCTATGTTTTGCAATTCATTTTCTCTACATCTTGAAATCACTTCCACGTTTTGAGATTTATCTACTCTCTGTCCTTCCAGGTGTAGCAGCGATTCACTTGCATTTCTTCCAATCGAGTGTACTATATTCAGTGTCTACAATGTGGTCTCCTCTGGAGTAACCAAACCCAGATTGGGTGATTGCTCTGAGGGGTGACACCGAGCTTTGGGTTGCCACACCTTCATAGAGTTACACAGCACAGAAACAGGCCTTTCAGCCCAACTCATCCATGCCAACCAAGTAGCCCACCTGAGATAGTCCCATTGGTCCCACATCACTCTGAACCTTTCCTGGGCAGTGTGGAGGAGCAGAGGGATCTGGGGGTTCATATCCACAGATCCCTGAAAGTTGCCTCACAGGTGGATAGGGTAGTTAAGAAAGCTTATGGGATGTTAGGGACGAGTTTAAGAGCCACGAGGTAATGATGCAGCTCTACAAAACTCTGGTTGGACCACACTTAGAATACTGTGTCCAGTTCTGGTCGCCTCATTATAGGAAGGATGTGGAAGCGTTGGAAAGGGTGCAGAGGAGATTTACCAGGATGCTGCCTGGATTAGAGAGTATGCATTATGAGGAGAGACTCAGGGAGCTAGAGATTTAGAGAGAAGGAGGATGAGAGGAGACATGATAGAGGTGTACAAAATATTAAGAGGAATAGATAGACAGCCAGTGCCTCTTTCCCAGGGCACCAATGCTCAATACAAGAGGGCATGGCTTTAAAGTAATGGGTGGGAAGTTCAAGGGAGATATCAGAGGGAGGTTTTTTACCCAGAGGGTGGTTGGGGCATGGAATGTGCTGCCTGGGGTGGTGGTGGAGGCAGGTACATTGGTCAAATTCAAGAGATTACTAGATAAGCATATGGAGGAATTTAAAATAGAGGGATATGTTGGGAGGAAGGGGTTGGTCTTAGGCGAGGTTTAAAGGTCAGCACAACATTGTGGGCCGAAGGGCCTGTATTGTACTGTACTGTTCTATGTTCTATCCATGAATCCGTTCAAAACATCTTTTAACCTTTGTGTTTGTACCGCCTCTACTACTTCCATCAACCCACCACCCGCCACTTTAACTCTCCATCCCACTCCGACCTTTCGGTCTGTGGGCTCCTATGCTGTCACAATGAGGCCGAATGCAAGCTCAAAGATCAACCTATAAGAGGCATCTGGACAGGTATTTGAATGAGCAGGGCATTGACGGACATGGAATGAATGCAGGCAAGTGCGATTCCTATCGATAGACACGATGGTCAGCAGAGACGTGCTGGGCTGAAGGGCCTGTTCCTATGCTGTACATCTCTATCTCTCCTCATCTTCTGGAGGCAGCCTCCTGGACTCGATATCGAATTCTACAACTTTTGGTGACGTTTCCTCCCCCGGCTGCCTCGGTTTTACGTTTCATCCCCCTCCTCCTCTCGGACCGCCGGAGTTAAAGGACCGGTTGCCTGGACAACGTCGGTCCGCACCCTTCCGTCGGCACGGAACGGATGTGCGGGGAATGGCCGGTCACTCTCAAACCGGTCCAGCATGGATTCGATGGGCCGAATGGTCTCCCTTGCAGCTGTGATGCTGTTCACTGCCCTCGCCTTCCCCTCTGCAACCTAAAACAGGTTGAATTCCCAATTTTCCCCCGTCTGGGGAGGAGTTTTCGCCGAAAACATTGATGCTGCTTCACCCTCCACCGACGCTGCCCGACCTGCCGAGTATTCCCGGCCTGACGGGGAGGGGGCGGGTTCTGGAGGGTCACGTTGCCGGGCAACCCGGTGCCGGGCAACCCGGTGCCGGAGGCGAAGGCGGGGCTTCAGCCAGACACTGCCGCGCATGCGCCGCGTCACCCGTGCCGGAGGTAGAGGACTTTCCCCGCCGCGGCGCACTCTGGGAGATTCTACCGCCATTGGGACCCTCCGTGCGGAGAGAAAGACCCCTCGTTCCTACCGGTCAGTTTAGACCAGCAGCAGTCCGACGATTCTCAGGCGGCTGATTTTATCCGGATGCTCCTCTGATATCAATCAATGTGCTATCTTTTTGTTGTTGTTATTTCCCCGTTTCGCCCGTTCCTGGACGCGTTCTTATCGGCGGAGTGTGAAGGGTCTCGACCCGAGACGTCCATTTCCCTCCACAGATGCTGCCCGACCCGCTGAGTTCCTCCAGCGCCTTTTGTGTGTTGCCGTCTCGCCGGCCTCGCTGTTGCCGTAGTAACTGGCCATGACCCCGGACCTTTATTTCTACAGTATTTCCGCTACCGGGTGAACATTTATTTTGGGACGACAGTGGGAAGGTGGAGGTTGTCCAAGTGCCGGTGAGTGAAATGTCCGCGGGGTGGGTGGGAGCGGCAGAAACCGCCCTCTGACCTGTCCTCCCCAGCCCCTGACCTACAGGCTGTGCCTTAGCCTCGACCCACCCTTCCACTGCTAAACCAGGTGAATCTGAACCTCAGCCTGAACCCTCACCTCCACATTTACGATACATTCGGCCCATTGCGTGCATGCTAGTTCGCAGGAGAGCAGTCCTCTGGACCTCACAATCTACCTTATCATGGTAGATTGCACCTTATTGTCTGCCTGCACTGCACTTTCTCTTTAACTGTAACGCTTTATTCTTCATCCTGTTATTGTTTTCCCTTGTACTACCTCAACGTACTGATGT
Source organism: Pristis pectinata (assembly GCF_009764475.1). NCBI lineage: Eukaryota > Metazoa > Chordata > Chondrichthyes > Rhinopristiformes > Pristidae > Pristis > Pristis pectinata. The sequence continues at coordinate 3,405,861 of NC_067415.1, forward strand.
GATGAAATGATCTGTATGGATGGCATGCAAAACAAAGTTTTTCACTGTACCTCGGTACATGTGACAGTAATAAACCAATTTAATTTAATTACTTTACCATCAGTCCTACTCCCCCTCTACTTATTTCTCTGTAGCCCTGGCTATACCCACCAACTCCCCTTTTGATAATTGGTTTATTGTTGTCACATGTACCGAGATACAGTGAAAGGCTTTTATCTGTGTGCTATCCAGACGGATCATTCCAAACATAAGTACGTTGAGTTAGTAAAAAGAAAATAACAATGCAGAATAAAGTGTTACAGTTACAGAGAAAGTGCAGTGCAGGCAGACAATAAGGTGCAGGGTCAGAACGAGGGAGATCGTGAGGTCAGGAGTTCATCTTTAACGTAAGAGGTCTGTTTAATAGTCTTATAACAGTGGGATAGAAGCACTGAGGTAGTAGAAAATAATAACAATGCAGAATAAAGTGTTACAGTTACAGAGAAAGAGAAAGTGCAGTGCAGGCAGACAAATAAAGTAGTTCTGTTATTCAAGCTTATAAGGTCCTCAGCTGGATTTGACAGGGTAGACATTGCTCTCACTGCCACCCTTCGAGACCCAACAGGGACAGGGTCCCCCTGTCCTCTCATTTCATCCCACCAGCCTACGTATCCAACACATCATTCTCTGCCACTTCCGCCATCTCCAATGGGACCCCACCACCAAGCACGTCTTCCCTTCCCCACCCCTTTCTGCCCTTTGCAGGGACCACTCTCTCCACGACTCCCTAGTTCACTCCTCCCCACCTCCCACCCATCCCACTCCCACCCCGGGGACTTTCCACTGCCCCTGCCATAGGTGCAACACCTGCCCCTACACCACCTCCATCCAGGGACCCAAACAGTCCTTTCTAGTGAGACAGAGATTCACCTGCACCTCCCTTAATATCATCTACTGCGTCTGGTGCTCCAAGTGTGGCCACCTCTACATCGGTGAGACCAAACGCAGACTAGGTGACCGTTTCACAGAACACCCGCGCTCTGTCCGTAACCGCGATCTGCATCTCCCCGTTGCCAGTCACTTCAACTCCCCCTCCCACACTATCACTGATATGTCAGTCCTCGGCCTCCTCCACTGCCAGGAGAATTCCAGGCGCAAACTGGAGGAACAGCACCTCATTTTCCATCTTGGAACCTTGCAGCCTAACGGCATGAACACTGAATTCTCCCACTTTAAGTCATCCCCAAAACTGCCCCACAACCCCCCAACCGCGCCTCTTCTTTTCTTCCCTTTCTCAGCCTCTCTCTCTTTTTTCTACCCCCTTTTCTCTCTCCTTACCTGTGACCCATCCCCCGGTGGATCTGCTCTCGCCTCCTCCCCCACACCTGCCCATCACCATCTCTTACCTGCATCTACCTATCACCACCTTGTGCCCACCCCACCTCCCCTCTTTTGTCCACCTATCACTGCTCTGCTTTTCCCTCCTATATATTGGGCTTCCCCTTTTCCTATCTTCAATCCTGAAGAAGGGTCCTGACCCGAAACGTTGACCGCCTGCTTTTCTCCACGGATGCTGCCTGGCCTGCTGAGTTCCTCCAACATCATCATGCTTTTCATCTAGATGTTGAGACATTTCCATTTGTGGGAGAGTCACAAAAAGGGAGAGATAGTTGCAAAGTAAGGGGCTGATCATTGAAAACAGAGATGTGTAGAGATTTTTGGTATTGGTTTATTATTGTCACTTGTACCGAGGTACAGTGAAAAACTTGTCTTGCATACTGATCGTACAGGTCAATTCATTACACAGTGCATTGAGTTAGTACAGAGTGCATTGATGTAGTACAGGTAAAAACAATAACAGTACAGAGTAAAGTGTCACAGCTACAGAGAAAGTGCAGTGCAATGGGGTGCAAGGTCACAACAAAGTTGATCGTGAGGTCAGAGTCCATCTCGTTGTATAAGGGAACTGTTACTGGGTTCTGACTGTACAGGAACACCATCTGCTGTCTGTAGAGGCTCCCCCCACCCTTTCTACAGCAGCCAATTACCCCCACTCCCCGACCCAGAGGGGGGATTGGTGAGCTGTTGCTGACGGACGTCTCTCCATTGCAGGGCTGGGCTGGGATGTCGGCCCACGGTGGGGGCAGACGTCGGTTGGCGGGCGAGGAGGAGGAAGAGGACCCGGTGGACAGGATGATCTCGCAGACCGGCTGCACCCGCTTCCACCACGCAGTGCAGGACTGCATGGCAGAGCACCAGGACTGGCGCCGGTGCCAGGAGGCTGTGCGGGAGTTCAAGCGGTGCATGGAGGAGCACCAGAGGGAGCGGGGTTCCCCGGGGGTCCGACGTCAGCCCAACCCGGCCACCACCTGACCACCGGCAGCCCACGGAATCCACGCAGGAACCAGCCAGGACCTCGTCTGAGGCGGCTCGGAGTGAGAGGCCCTTTGGCCTATCTCAAACCACCTGCTCCTCGGCCCCACTGCCAGCTGTGTAATGGGACGCAGTTCAGAATTGGGTGGAGCTGTTGCTGGAAGACTTTCCCCGTTGCTTTCTGGAGAACGTAAAGGGAAAATAAATACACTTTTATAGCGATTTTCACGTCTCTTTCAGGATATCTCAAATGTAGTCAAGTCGAATTTATTGTACGGTGAGGTAAAGGTACCGTGAAAAACTTCTCTTGCACACCGTTCATACAGATCAATTCATTACACAGTGCAGTTACTTTGACTTAGTACAGAGTGCATTGATGTAGTACAGGTTAAAAACAATAACAGTACAGAGTAAAGTGTCACAGCTACAGAGAAAGTGCATTGCAGGTAGACAATAAGGTGCAAGGTCACAACAAGGTAGATTGTGAGGTCAAGCGTCCATCTCATTGTATTAGGGAAATGTTCATTGGTCTTATCACTGGGATAGAAGCTGTCCTTGAGCCTGGTGGTATGTGCCCTCAGCCTTCTGTATCTTCTGCCTGACGGGAGAGGAGAGAAGAGAGAATGACCCGGGTTGGTGGGGTCTTTCATTACGCTGGCTGCTTCACCAAGACAGTGAGAGGTAAAGACAGTCCATGGAGGGGAGGCTGGTTTCCGTGATGTGCTGAGCTGTTTCCACAACTCTCCACAGTTTCTTGTGGTCCCAGGCAGGGCGGTTGCCGTACCAAGCCGTGATGCATCCAGATAGGATGCTTTCTGTGGTGTATTGATAAAAGTTGGTGAGTGTCAAAGGGGACATAACTTCTGCATCACAGTGTAGAAAAAAAGCTGTGCAAAACAAGGTCTTATTGCAAAAGAAAACACAATCAGAGACAAGTCCACGGCAGTGCAAGAGGTTAGCCGTAGTGTTCCGTTGCTGAGGTAGGGTTAGGGGTGTGCAGGTTGGTTCAAGAAACTGATGACTGCAGGAAAGTAGCTGTTCCTGAACCTGGTGGTGTGGACATCGGGGCAGGAGGAGGCCATTTAGTCCCTTGGTCCTGTTCCATCTTTCAACAAGATCCCAACTGAATAAACCAGTGTTTTTTAGACTGGAGGGATGTAATGAGGCATTGCATATAAGAGTTGACAAGTCATGTCGCAGCTGTATAAAACTTTGGTTCAGCTTCATTTGGAGTATTAGACCTTAAGATATAGGAGCAGAACTCTGCCATTCGGCCCATCGATTCTGCTACACCATTCAATCATGGCTGATTTTTTTGTGTGGAGACATTGTGTTCAGTTCTGGTCGCCCTATTACAGGAAGGATGTGAAGGGTTTGGAGAGGGTGCAGAAGAGGTTCACCAGGATGCTGCCTGCATTAGAGAGTATTAGCTATATGGAAAGGTTGGACAAACTTGAGTTGTTTTCTCTGGAGCGGCAGATGCTGAGGGGAGACCTGATAGAAGTGAATAAAATTATGAGAGGGTAGACAGTCAGTCTTTTTCCCAGGGTGGAAATGTCAAATACTAGAGGGCGCAGCTTTAAGATGAGAGGGGGGATGTTTAAAGGAGATGTGTGGGGCAAGATTTTTTACACAGAGAGCGGTGGGTGCCTGGAACGGGCTGCCAGGGGTGGTGGTGGAGGCAGATACAAGAGTGGTGTTGGGGTATGGATCATGTGCAGGCAGAAGGGATTAGCTTAATTTGGCATCATGGTCAGGACAACATTGTGGGCCGAAGGGCCTGTTCCTGTGTTGTACTGTTCTATATTCTAACTAGTGGAGGACCCCAGGGATCACTTCTTGGCCGTCAATGTATTAATAACCTGGTGAAGGTGAGGTATCTAAGTCTCTCAACTAAACGAAAGGAGGAGGAAGGACATGTTGTGATGAGGGTATTGTGACTGTAACAGGACATCGGCAGGTTGAGCGAGTGGGTTAAAACTTGGCAAGTGGAGTTGAAGGTGGGGAAGTGTGAGGTCACACACTTCGATAAGGGGAATGAGAAGGCGGATTGTTATCTGAATGGAGGGAGACAACAACGGAGCAAAGTGCAGAGGGATCTTGTGTTCTCGTGCATGAATCACACAAGGTTAGCAGGCAAGTGGATAGGAAGGCAAATTGACCTTTATTTCAGGAGGGTTGGAGCTTGGAAATAGGGAAGTGTTGTTCCCGTTGTGCAGAACGTTGGTGAGACCACACCTGGGGCACAGGACACGGTTTCCTTCCCCTTTGTTAACAAAGGATAGACTGGCACTGGATCAGTCTGGGAGAGGTGCATTAGCTAACTCCTGGAATTAGAGGGTTGTCCCATCACAAGCGGCAATAGAAATTAGACCTGTATCCTTTGGAGGTTGGAAGAATGAGGGGTGATCAAAGTCAAGGTTGAGTTTATTGTCAGATGCACAAGTCCATGTGTGCTCAGGTGCAATGAAAAACTTACCTGCAGCAGCATCACAGGCACAGAGCATCAGATAAGCAGCATTCACAAGAAAAACATCAATTATACGCAATTCTTACAAGAAAGAACACAATTCGAACAAAAAAAAGTCCATTTTAGTTCAAAGTGGTCCCAGTGTTGCTAAACTGTAGTGATTAGTGTTGTGCTGGTTGGTTCAAGAACCGAATAGACAATAGACAATAGGAGCAGAAGTAGACCATTCGGCCCTTCAAGTCTGCACCGCCATTTTGAGATCATGGCTGATCCTTAACAATCAATATCCTGTTCCTGCCTTGTCCCCGTATCCCTTGATTCCCCTATCTATAAGAAACCTATCTAGCTCCTTCTTGAAAGTGCCCAGAGAATTGGCCTCCGCTGCCCTCTGAGGCAGTGCTTTCCACAAATTCACAACCCTCTGGGAGAAGAAGTTTTTCCTCACCTCTGTCCTAAATGGCCTAGCCCTTATTCTTAAATCATGCCCCCTGGTCCTGGACTTCCCCAACATCTGGAACATATTTCCTGTCTCTATCTTGTCCAATCCCTTAATAATCCTGTATGTTTCAATCAGATCCCCTCTCAATCTTCTCAATTCCAGCGTGTACAATCCCAGTCTCTCCAACCTCTCAGCATAAGACAGTCCCGACATCCCCGGAATTAACCTCGTAAACCTACGCTGCACGCCCTCTATAGCCAGGATATCCTTCCTTAACCCTGGAGACCAAAACTGGACACAATGCTCCAGGAGTGGTCTCACCAGGGACCTGTACAAATGCAAAAGAATCTCTTTGCTTTTGTACTCAATTCCCCTTGTAATACAGGCCAACATTCCATTAGCCTTCATCACTGCCTGCTGCACTTGCTCGTTCACTTTCAGTGACTGATGAACAAGGAGTCCTAGATCCCTTTGTATTTCCCCCTTACCTAACCCCACACCATTCAGATAATAATCCGCCTTCCTGTTCCTGCTCCCAAAGTGGAGAACCTCACACTTATCCACATTAAACTTCATCTGCCAAGTATCTGCCCACTTACCCAACCTATCCAAATCACCTTGAATTCTCCTAACTTCCTCTACACATGTCGCACTGCCACCATGGTTGAAGGGAAGTAGCTGTTCCTGAACCTGGTGGTGTGGGACTTCAGGCTTCTGTACCTCCTGCCCGATGGGAGCTGTGAGAAGATGGCACGGCCCGGATGGTGGGGATCTCTGATGATGGATGTTGCCTTCTTGAGGCAGCGCCTGCTGTAGATGCTCCCGATGGTGGGGATCTTTGATGATGGATGTTGCCTTCTTGAGGCAGCGCCTGCTGTAGATGCTCCCAATGGTGGGGAGGGATGTGCCCGTGATGTATTGGGCAGAGTCCACTACTCTCTGCAGCTTCTTACACTCCTGCACATTCGAATTGCCGTCCCAGACCGTGATGCAACCAGTCAGGACACTTTCAACAGTTCATCTGTAGAAGTTCGTTAAGAGTGTTCGGTGACAAGCCGAACCTCCTTAACCTCCTAAGAATGTAAAGACACTAGCGCGCCTTCCTTGTGATTGCATCTGTGTGCTGGGCCCAGGTCAGGTCGTTCGATATGTTAACGCCCAGGAATTTAAAGCTGCTGACTCTCTCCACTGCCGATTCCCCCAATGTAGACCGGCGCCTGTTCGCCCTCCTTCCCCATTGTAACTGTACCCACCTCTACCACTTCCTCTGGCAGCTCGTTCCACATTCCCACCACCATCTTTGCAACAAACCTGCCCCTCACTCTACCTCCACTCAACTTGCACTCTATGACTCTTAAACTCAGCAAGTCGGGCAGCATCTGTGGAAAGGGACACAGTATTTTCTGATCTTGTTTCAGATTTCTGGCATCTGCAGGTCTTTTTTTAATTTTCACCCTGGTTTGTCTGCCTGGATTTTGTGTTCGGCTATGGGTGGTGGGATTTGAAACCACACCCTCCTTCCTCAGAGCTGAGAGTGTGGACCCATGTGTGCTTGTTACAGGGGTTGCTTCCACCAAGAACCAAAACCAGCTCCAGTGACCCAGGTCCGATCCTGACCTCCGATGCTGTCTGCGTGTGGAGTTTGCACGTCCTCCCTGTGACTGCGTGGGTTTCCCTCGGATGCTCCGGTTTCCTCCCACATCCCAAAGACGTGTGGGTCGGTGGGTTAATTGGTTGCTGTAAATTGCCCCCGGCCATAGACTGTTATACAGCACGGAAACAGGCCCTTCAGCCCAACTTATCCATGCCGACCAAGGTGTCCACCAAGCTAGTCCCACTTGCCCATGTTTGGCCCATATACCTCTAAACCTTTCCTATCTGTGTACCTTCCAAAATGTCTCTTAGTGTTTTCATTCTGTGACTTTTCCATTCTGTGCCCTGACCTATGAAGACAAACATGCCACACGCCTTCTTCACCACCCTATCAAATGGTGTTGAACTTTCAGGGAACTATGGACTCATAAGCAAGGTCTCTTTGTTCACCAACATTCCTTAGTGCCCTACCTTTTACTGGTTATGCCCTACCTTATTTGAACTGTCAAAATACATCACTTCACACCTTGTCGAGATTAAATTCCATCCGCCATCGCTCCGCCTAACTTTCCATCTGACCTGTAATCCTGCTGTAGCCTCGGACAACCTTCCTCCCTGTCCACGACAGCACCGACATCCGTGTTACCTGCAGACTCCCTGCATTCACATCCAAGGCATTGACGTAGAGTCAGAGTCATACGGCACGGAAACAGGCCCTTCCGCCCAACTCGTCCATGCCGACCAAGATTCCCATCTAAGCCGGTCCCATTTGCCCGCGTTTGGCCCATATCCCTCAAAAACTTTCTTATACGTGTACCGGTCCAAATGACTTTTAAATGTTGATAATGTAGCTGTCTTAACCACTTCCTCTGGCAGCTCGTTCCACATACGGACCACCCTCAGGGTGAAGAAGTTGCCCCTCAAGTTCCTATTAAATCTCTCCCCTCTCACCTTAAACATATGCCCTCTAGTTCTTGATTTCCCAACCCTGGGAAAAAGACTGTGTGCATTCACCCTATCGATGCTCCTGATGATTTTGTACACCTCAGTAAGGTCACACCTCAGTCTCCTACGCTCCCAGGAATAACGTCCCAGCCTGCCCAACCTCTCCCTATAACTCATTCCCTCGAGTTCTGGCAGGATCCTTGTAATCTTTTCTGCACTCTTTCCAGTTTAATGATGCTTTTAATCAAATTTCAATGAAATTTGTCCCTGGTGTGTAGATTAATAGCACAAAGAAACAATTGGAGTTGCTGGGCATGGGAGAGAGGTTGAGTTGTAAGGGAAGAGGATTGATGGCATCGGTCCTCTGCATTGCTGGCATAGAACACTACAGCACAGTACAGGCCCTTTGGCCCACGATGTTGTGCCGTCATTTTATCCTGCTCTAAGATCTATCTATCCCTTCCCTCCCACATAGCCCTCCATTTCTCTATCATTCATGTGGCTATTTAAGAGTCTCTTAAATGTCCCTGATGTATCTGCCCCCACAACCTCTGCCGGCAGTGTGTTCCACGCACCCACACTCTCTGTGTAAAAAAACAACTTACCTCTGACATCCCCTTTATATCTTCCTCCAATCACCTTAAAATTATGTCCCCTCATGTTAGCCATTGTTGCCCTGGGCAAAAGTCTCTCACTGTCCACTCGATCTATGCCTCTTATCATCTTGTACACCTCTATCAAGTCACCTCTCATCCTCCTCCTCTCCAAAGAGAAAAGCCCCAGCTCGCTCAACCTATCCTCATAAGACATGCTCTCCAATCCAGGCAGCATCCTGGTAAATCTCCTCTGCACCCTCTCTAAAGCTTCTGCATGCTTCCTATGATGAGGCGACCAGAACAGGACACAATACTCCAAGTATGGTCTGGTCAGAGTTCTATAGAGCTGTAACATTACCTCGCAGCTCTTGAACTCAATACCCTGACTAATGAAGGCCCATACACCATACGCCTTCTTAACAACCCTATTGACCTGCATGGCAACCTTGAGGGATCTATGGACGTGGACCCCAAGATCCCTCTGTTCCTGTACTCCACCCTGATGCTCCCCCACATGGCATGGACTTGATGGGCTGAATGTCCTCCCATGTCCTGAGTTGATGCTGGGAAACGTGAAGTGTTGGTCAGGAGAATACGAAGTGATGTAAGAGAGGGCACGATTCTGAAACTGGGGTGTAAGTTTGTTCTGGTGGAGGGCTGGAATGAGTTATAGATCCCTGAGGAACAAATAGTTTGTTGTGGGGAGAGATTGCAGCAAACACACAGGCTGTGTTTGAGGACGGCCCCTCGGAGACGGGATTGAACAGAGGTGCAGTGTAAGAGAGTTGCCACCAGGTGGTGGTCACGGGCAGGGAACCCAGATGCTCGCTGACAATCGATGGGCTTCTCCACCCAAATGCAATCATTCATTGGTGCAATGTGGACAGTCGGGTTTCCAGTGAGGATCTGGCTGTTTCAAGGTCGGAGGCAGGGTGGAGCTCTGTAAATCACAGAAACTGAAACGGAAACACTTAGCTTGTCAGGCAGCACCTGTGGAGAGAGAAAAACAGTGAAAGATTTAGGTCGGAGACCCTTCCATTTACATCGGAGATTTTCACAGAGCGGTACAGCACAGATACAGGCCCTTCGGCCCATCTTGTCCATGCTGACCTTTTTGCCCATCTACACTAATCCTATTTGCCTGCATTAGGACCGTATCCTTCTATACCTTGCCTACTTAAGTGTCTGTCTAAATCTCTCTTAAATGTAGTGACTGTGTCTGATTCCACTGCCTCCTTTGGCAGCGAGTTCCAGATAACAACCCCTCTCTGTGTAAAAATACTTAACTGCCCGCTCCCCTTTAATTCTCCTACCTCTCACCTTAAACCTGTGCCCTCATGTTTCTTATACCCCTACCATGGGAAAGAGATTTGATTATTTACCCTATATACATATCTCATAATCTTATACACTTCAATCAGGTCCCCCCTCAGCCTCCTTCGCTCCAGGGAACACAAGCCCAGTCTGTCCAATCTCTCCCTACAACCAAAGTCCTCCAATCCAGGCAACATCCTGGTGAATCCCCTCTGCACCTTCTCCAGTGCAACCACATCCTTCCTATAGTGTGGTGACCAGAGGTGCACACAGTGCTCCAAGTGCGGTCTCACCAGTGTTTGGTAAAGTTGAAACATAATGTCCCAACCCAGCGCATCACGGACATTAGCCTCCCCTCTTTGGACTCTGTCTTTACCTCTCGCTGCCTTGGTGAAGCAGCCAGCATAATCAAAGATCCCACCCACCCAGGTCATTCTCTCTTCTCTCTTCCATCGGGTAGAAGATACAGGAGCCTGAGGGCACGTACCACCAGACTCAAGGACAGCTTCTACCCCACTGTGCTAGGACTATTGAATGGTTCTCTTATACGATAAGATGGACTCTGACCTCACGATCTACCTTGTTGTGACTTTGCACCTTATTGCACTGCACTTTCTCTGTAGCTGTGACACTTTATTCTGTACTGTTATTGTTTTTACCTGTACTACATCAATGCACTCTGTACTAACTCAATGTAACTGCACTGTGTAATGAATTGACCTGTACGATCGGTATGCAAGACAAGTTTTTCACTGTACCTCGGTACAAATGGCAATAATAAACCAATACCAATGCCATTCTGTGCACTGACCTATGAAGGCAAGTATGCCACACGCCTTCTTCACCACCCTATCGACCTGTGCTGCTGCTTTCAGGGAGCTATGGACTCATATCCCAAGGTCTCTCTGTTCACCAACATTCCTCAGTGCCCTACCCTACCTTACTTGACCTGCCAAAGTACACCACTTCACACCTTGTTGAGATTAAATTCCATCCGCCAACACTCCGCCTAACTTTCCATCTGATCCATATCCTGCTGGTGCCTCGGAAAACCTTCCTCTGTGTCCACAACAGCACCAACATCCATGTGATCTGCAGAGCCCCTGCATTCACATCCAAGTCACTGACATAGAGTCGGAGTCACACTGCACAGAAACAGGCCCTTCGGCCCAACTTGTCTGTGCCAACCAATATGTCTACCTAAACCAGTCCCATTTGCCTGCATTTGGCCCATATTCCTCGAAACCTTTCCTATCCAAATGTCTCTTAAAGGTTGTAATTGTACCCGCCTCTACCACTATCTCTGGCAGCTTGTTCCATATACCCACCACCCTCTGTGTGAAAAAGTTGCCCCTCAGGTCCCCTTTAAATCTTTCCCCTCTCACCTTAAACCTGTGCCCCCTAGTTTTGGACTATCCTACCCCGGGAAAAAAACTGTGACCATCTATGCCTTTCATGATTTATAAACCTCTATAACGTCACCCCCTCAGCCTCCTTCGCTCCAGGGAAAACAGTTCCAGCCTATCCAGTCTCTCCTTATAACTCACGGCCTCCAGTTGCTGGTAACATTGTGCATGTCAGCAAAACAAACAAGCTGGTCATTGACTTCAGTAAAGGGGACAGTGCACATGCACCTATCTACATCAATGGTGCTGAGGTCGAGAGGGTTGAGAGCTTCAAGTTCCTTGGAGTGAACATCACCAACAGCCTGTCCTGTTCCAACCACCTAAACGCCACGGCCAAGAAAGCTCACCAGTGCCTCTACTTCCTCAGGAGGCTAAAGAAGTTTGGCATGTCCCCTTTGACACTCACCAACTTTTATCGATGCACCATAGAAAGCGTCTGATCTGGATGCATCATGGCTTGGTGTGGCAACTGCTCTGCCCGGTTCCGTAAGAAACTGCAGAGAGTTGTGGACACAGCCCAGCACATCACAGAAACCAGCCCCCCCTTCATGGACTCTGTCTATACCTCTCGCTGCCTCAGTGAAGCAGCCAGCATAATCAAAGGCCCCACCCACCCCGGGCATTCTCTCTTCTCCCCTCTACCATCAGGCAGAAGATACAGGAGCCTAAGGGCACGTACCACCTGGCTCAAGGACAGCTTCTATCCCACTGTAATAAGACCATTGACTGGTTCCCCTAACGATGAGATGGATTCTTGACCTCACAATCTACCTTGTTATGACTTTGCACCTTATTGTCCACCTGCACTGCACTTTCTCTGTAACTGTAACACTTTATTCTGCATTCTGTTATTGTTTTCCCTTGTACTACCTCAATGCACTGTGTAATGAATTGAGCTGTACGATCGGTATGCAAGACAAGTTTTTCACTGGTACCTCGGTACGAGTGACAATAATAAACTAATACCAATACATCCTTGTGAATCTCTTTTGCACCCTTTCCAGCTTAATGGCAGCCTTCCTGTATCACAAACAACAAGGTTCCCAGCACCAATCCCTGTGGTACACCACTGGTCACAGACTTCCAATCAGAAAAGCATCCTTCTACAACCACCCTCTGCCTCCTATCACCGACCCAATTTTGGATCCAATTATCCAGCTCACCTTGGATTCCCTGTGCCTTAATCTTCTCGTCCAACCCACCCTTATCTAAGGAAGTGAAGCTAGGCAGGTGGCAGACACTTAAGTGGGGAGCACTTTGAGAACACTGATCACAATTCAGTAAATTTCAAGGTAGTTATGGAAAGTGATAAGGTTGGTCCTCATTAAGGTTCTAACGCAGGGGAAGGCTGAGTTGATTAGGAGGTGATGATTGTGGGTAAAACAACATCAGACATGTGGGAAGACCTTTAGAAGTGAGACCGTAAGAGTTCAGCTCCAGCGTGTTCTGGTGAAAGATAAAGATAGCAAGATTAGAGAACATTGCCAAAGGATATTGAAGGACCTTGTCAAAAAGCCCTACTGAAGTCCATGTAAATAACGGCTACCACCCTTCATCAATCTTCTTAGTTACGTCCTCAAAAAATTCAATCAAATTAGTAAGACAGCAAAAGGCCACGCTGACGATCCCTACTCACCCCCTGCTGTTCCAAGCGTACATAAATCATGGCCCTTGGAATTTTCTCCAATAATTTCCTGACCACTGACGTAAGGCTCACTGCCTGCAGTTACCTGGCTTATCTCTGCCATCCTTCCCAAATAAAGACTGCAAAATGCAAAAGTCTCCATCAGGGCCCCACCTATCTCCTCCCATCCATCCCATAGCATCCTGGGAGAGATCTCATCTGACCCTGGGGATTTATCCACCCTGTTGCGTTCCATTACGTCTCACTCCCCCTCCTCCTTAGCACTAACATTCTCCAGACTATCAACGTACCTCTTCCCGAACTCACTCTCTTCCATGTCCTTCTCCTTGGTGAACAGAGATGAGACGTATTCATTTAGGACCTTGCCCACGATACTCCTATGGTCCCTACAGGGACCCACTCTCTCCCCGGCCACCTTGGTTTTCCTTAATCTTGTCTGCTAAGGATATTTCACAGCCTCTTTTTACTCTCCTAATTTCTTTCTTAAGTTCTTTCCTATCACCCGATATTCCTCAAGACACTCACTCAATTGAAGTTGGTGTCATACACTTCCTTTTTTTATTGAAACCTTCAATATTCTTTGGCACTGATCTTGCCATCTTTATATTTCACCTTCACCGGAATATAGAATCATAGAACAGTACAGCACAATACAGGCCCTTCAGCCCACAATGTTGTGCTGACCATTAAACCTCGCCTAAGACTATTTAACCCCTTCCTCCCACATATCCCCCTATTTTAACTTCCTCCATATGCTTATAGAACCAAAACCATAGAACCATACAGCACAAAACAGGCCCTTCGGCCCACCGTGTCGTACCGTCCATCAGACCACCCTCACACTACCTAACCCCTTCCTCCTGCATATCCCTCTATCTCACGTTCCTCCTAGCAATCTAGCAATTGATAGCAATCTTTTGAATTTGACCAATGTACCTGCCTCCACCACCACCCCAGGCAGCGCATTCCATGCCCCAACCAGGCTCTGGGTAAAAAACCTTCCTCTGATATCTCCCTTGAACTTCCCACCCATTACTTTAAAGCCATGCCCTCTTGTATTGAGCATTGGTGCCCTGGGAAAGAGGTGCTGGCTGTCTGCTCTATCTATTCCTCTTAATATTTTGTACACCTCTATCATGTCTCCTCTCATCCTCCTTCTCTCCAAAGAGTAAAGCCTTTACTTAGTCTCTCCTCATAATGCATACTCTGTAAACCAGGCAGCATCCTGGTAAATCTCCTCTGTACCCTTTCCAACGCTTCCACATCCTTCCTATAATGAGGCGACCAGAACTGGACACAGTAAGCAGCGTTTCGCAAGGAAAACATAAATTAAACATAAATTATACATCACTTTTACAAGAAAGAACACAATTAGAACCAAGAAAACAAAGTCCATTTCAGTGCAGAGTGCTCAAAGTGGTCCCAGTGTTGCTGTACTGAGGCAGTGATTAGGGTTCTGCAGGTTGGCTCAAGAACCGAATGGTTGAAGGGAAGTAGCTGTTCCTGAACCTGGTGGTGTGGGACTTCAGGCTTCTGTACCTCCTGCCCAATGGTAGCTGCGAGAAGATGGCACGGCCCAGATGGTGGGGATCTTTGAAGATGGATGTTGCCTTCTCGAGGCAGCGCCTCCTGTAGATACTCCCGATGGTGGGGAGGGATGTGCCTGTGATGTATTGGGCAGAGTCCACTACTCTCTGCAGCTTCTTATGTTCCTGCACATTCGAATTGCCGTCCCAGACCGTGATGCAACCAGTCAGGACACTTTCAACAGTACATCTGTAGAAGTTTGTTAGAGCATTTGGTGACAAGCCGAACCTCCTTAACCTCCTAAGAAGGTAAAGATGCTGGCGCACCATCTTTCCATGATAAGGTCAGAAGTGGGGATGTTCACTGATGATTCACAATGTTCAATTCCATTCATAAATGAAGCAAGTCAGCACCTTCCAAACACACCACCTCCACCAACCAAGAAGGTCAAGGGGCAGTGGGTGCAGGGGCACACCACCACCTGCAGGTTCCCCTCCCAGTCACACACCATCCCGATTTGAAAATATCTCGCCGTTCCTTCACCGTCACTGGGTCTAAATCCTGGAACTCCCTCTCCAACAGCACCATGGGAGCCCCTTCACCAGAAGGACTGCTGCGGCAACTCGCTCCCACCTTCTGCAGGGCAATTAGGGATGGTCAATAAATGTTGGCCCTGCTAATGACACACAAAACACAATGAAAAATTGACTGTAATTTCCTTTGAAGGATCATCTCTAGAGTCCGTATGGGTGGAATTAAGGAACAAGAAAGGAGCAGTTACTCTACTAGGAGTATTCTATAGGCCCCCCGGTAGCAGTAGAGATATAGAGGAGCAGATTGGCAGGCAGTGTTTGGAGAGAAGCAGAAATAACAGGGTTGTTATAATGGGAGACTTCAACTTCCCAAATATAGACTGGAACCTGCTTAGTGCCAAAGGTTTGGATGGGACGGAATTTGTTAAGTGTGTCCAGGAGGGATTCCTGACGCAGTATGTCGACAGGCCGACTAGAGGGAATGCCATGTTAGATCTAGTTTTAGGAAATGAACCGGGACAGGTGAAGGATCTATTGGTGGGTGAGCATTTGGGGGACAGTGACCATTGCTCCATAACCTTTAAAATTGTCATGTACAGGGACAGGTGCAGAGAGGACAAGAGGTTTTTCAACTGGGGAAGGGCTAACTACGAGGCTATAAGGAGAGAACTTGGGAGTGTAAATTGGGATGTCCTTTTTGAAGGAAAATGTACCATGGGGATGTGGTCGATATTCAGGGATCTTATGCAGGATGTTAGGGATAAATATGTGCCGGTGAGGCAGAGAAGGAATGGCAGGGTGAAGGAACCGTGGGTGACGAGAGAGGTGGAACGACTTGTTAGGGAGAAGAAGGTAGCATACGTGAGGTATAAGCAGCAAGGTTCAGACAGAGCCCGTGAGGAATATAGGGTAGCGAGGAAGGAACTTAAGAAAGGGCTGAGGAGAGCTAGAAGGGGACATGAAAAGGCTTTGGCTAGTAGGGTTAAGGAAAATCCCAAGGCCTTTTTCAAGTACGTGAAGGGTAGGAGGATGGCTAGGGTGAAGGTAGGTCCAATTAAGGACAAAGGTGGGAGAATTTGCCTGGAGGCGGCGGAAGTGGGAGAAGTTCTCAATGAGTACTCCTCTTCAGTATTCACCAGGGAGAGGGGTCTTGATGACGTGGAAGGGAGTGCTGGTAGGGGTAATGTTCTCGAGGTTGTTGATATCAAGAGAGAGGATGTGTTGAAGTTGTTAAATAATATTAAGACAGAAAAATCTCCGGGGCCTGACGGGATTTTCCCCAGGCTGCTTCGAGAGGCTAGGGAGGAGATTGCTGAACCGCTGGTGAGGATCTTTGAGTCCTCGTTGTCTACGGGGGTGGTGCCGGAGGATTGGAGGGTTGCGAATGTTGTCCCCTTGTTCAAAAAAGGTAATAGGGATAGGCCAGGGAATTATAGACCGGTGAGTCTCACATCTGTGGTGGGTAAGCTGTTAGAAAGCATTCTAAGGGATAGGATTTATGAACACCTTGAGAATCATGGACTGATTAGGGACAGCCAGCATGGCTTTGTGAAGGGAAGATCTTGCCTCACAAGCCTGATAGAGTTCTTTGATGAGGTGACCAGGGAGATTGATGAGGGCAGTGTGGTGGATGTGGTTTACATGGATTTTAGTAAGGCATTTGATAGGGTTCCACATGGTAGGCTTCTTCAGAAGGTCAGAGGCCGAGGGATCCAAGGAAGCTTGGCTGTGTGGATTAGGAATTGGCTTGCATGTAGAAAGCAGAGGGTTGTGGTGGAAGGAGTGCCCTCGGATTGGAAGGCAGTGACTAGTGGTGTCCCGCAGGGATCGGTTCTGGGACCTCTACTTTTTGTGATATTTATAGATGACTTAGATGAGGGGGTGGAGGGCTGGGTTAGTAAGTTTGCGGACGACACTAAGATAGGCGGTGTTGTGGATAGTGTGGGGGGCTGTCGGAGCTTACAGAGGGATATTGATAGGATGCAGATCTGGGCTGACAAGTGGCAGATGGAGTTCAATCCAGAGAAGTGTGAGGTGGTACACTTTGGAAGGACAAACTCCAGGGCAGAGTACAGGGTAAACGGCAAGGTACTTGGCAGTGTGGAGGAGCAGAGGGATCTGGGGGTTCATATTCACAGTTCATTGAAAGTTGCCTCACAGGTGGAAAGAGCAGTTACGAAGGCCAATGGGATGTTGGCTTTCATAAGTCGCGGGATTGAGTTTAAGAGCTGCGAGGTTATGATGCAGCTTTACAAAACTCTAGTTAGGCCACACTTAGAGTACTGTGTTCGTTTCTGGTCGCCTCATTATAGGAAGGATGTGGAGGCGTTGGAGAGGGTGCAGAGGAGATTTACCAGGATGCTGCCTGGATTGGAGAGTATTGAATATGAGGAGAGACTTAAGGTGCTAGGGCTTTATTCACTGGAAAGGAGGAGGATGAGAGGAGACATGATAGAGGTATATAAAATATTGAGAGGAATAGATAGAGTAGACAGTCAGCGCTTCCTTCCCAGGGCACCAATGCTCAAGACGAGAGGTCATGGCTTTAAGGTTATGGGTGGGAGGTTCAGGGGAGATGTCAGAGGGAGGTTTTTCACCCAGAGAGTGGTTGGTGCATGGAATACACTGCCTGGGGTGGTGGTGGAGGCAGATACATTGAACAGGTTCAAGAGCTTGTTGGATAGGCATATGGAGGAACGTGAGATAGAGGGATATGCGGGAGGAAGGGGTTAGGTAGTGTGAGGGTGGTCTGATGGACGGCACAACACGGTGGGCTGAAGGGCCTGTTTTGTGCTGAATGGTTCTATGGTTCTGGAGTGGAACTTGAACTCTGATCTGTGGTTGAGTAGTCCAGAGATAAGGAAGTTCAAGTCAAGTTCAAGTTTATTGTCATATTGGCAAACAACCCAGAGTATAAACGCCATGAAAATTAGCTCTTTGCAGCACAGTACATTACAAACATAGATTAACATAAATTATACATAACTCACAACAAAACAAACAAGATAAAACATAACGACATTAGTGCAAGTTAATGGAGAGAAAAACGAAACATAGTCTAAGGTTTTGGAAAGGAAAGGTAAGTACGAGAATATTATATTGTTCCGTTGGGAGCTGGCTGCAAAAAGTTGCCACTCTCGGGCTCCCTCACGTAGATGAGGAACACTGTTGTTGCATTACAATATCCAACAGCCAATCACCTTGCTCAGTTCCGGTTAGTTCATTGGGCCCCTGGGACTGTCCAATTCTGTTGACAACAGAACCATTCACAGAGAGAGTTGTGGACACAGCTCATCAGTATCACCAATAGCCTGTCCTGGTCCAGCCACATAGATGCCATGGCCAAAAAAGCTCATCAGTGCCTCTACTTCCTCAGAAGGCTAAGAAAATTCGGCATATCCTTGTTGACCCTCACCAATTTTTATCGATGTGCCATAGAAAGCATCCTATCCAGGTGCATCACGGCTTGGTACGGCAACTGCTCTGCCCGGAACCGCAAGAAACTGCAGAAAGTTGTGGACACAGCCCAGCGCATCACAGAAACCAGACTCCCCTCCATGGACTTTGTCTACACTTCCCACTGCCTCGAGAAAGCAGCCAACGTAATCAAGGATCCCACTCACCCCGGACACTCTCTCTTCTCCCCCCTCCTATCAGGTAGGAGATACAGAAGCCTGAAAGCAGGTACCACCAGGCTCAAGGACAGCTTCTATCCTGCTGTTACAAGACTATTGAACGGTCCCCTAGTACGATAAGATGAATTCTTGACTTCACAGTCTACCTCGTCATGGCCTTGCACCTTATTGTCTGCCTGCACTGCACTTTCTCTGTAACTGTTGTTATGGACTCAGTGAAAGTCCCTTTAAGATAGAGAGTGTGTGTGTATGTGTGTGTGGGGCGTGCTTACGTCAATAGAAGATAAAGGAGGTAATGACGTTGTTGAAGAAGAAGAAGAAGGAGAGAGAGAGAGAGAGAAGGGAGAGAGACACCAGCCTGCTTGTTTTCTCTATCGATGGATGAGAAACAATAACTGTGTTTGCCACTGAAATCCATGTATGGAAGTTGGAAGTAATCCGGTGGAGTTCACTTTGTTGCTGACCTGTAGAAGGAAACAGGTATTTGTGTGTGGACGACCACGGTTCGGATGCTTTTCGGGGTGAGGAAGTCACTACCGAGTAAACACTGAAGTGTCGTTTGGGTTCCATCGTGGAACATTTGGATTTCGTATGTACTCTCTCTATGTTTCTCTACATCTACATCTTATCTTCAGACAACGGTGGTTGTTGAAGAAGCCCTTGCTCATGTTTCACCTTATGGTTTGCAGAACTGAACTTTAAGAACCATTCAGGAACTGGGAGTTTTGGACTTTGTCACACACACACACGACGAGTTTAGTTTTGGGGTTAACGTTCGAGGTTTAACATTTTTGAATTCTAACATACTAACATTTTTAACTTTTATTTTACGTATTATCATAAGTAGTGATTAATAAAATAGTTTTTAACACTGAATCATGCTCAGTGTGTTTCTTTTGTTGCTGGTTCGTGACAAAATTGGGGGCTCGTCCGGGATAGTTCCCAAGGTTAACGAGTGTCGTCTGGGATTGTACCCCAGATTGACGAGATTTGTTCGGGATTCAATCCAAAGATTTTTGAGGGAGGTCTGATAAATTCTTTTTAATTGGCTTGTGTGTGTGGAAACCAGCAGCAATGGATATTAAGGCATTTTTGGAGTCACCAACCCAAAAGGGATTGGAGGTGGCGAAAAAGGATGATTTGATAAAGATTGCTACAAGGCTAAACCTTACAGAAGTAAAGCAGTCTATGAGAAAGGCAGATATTCAGAGACTGATAGCTGGCCATTATGTGGAAAAGAAGGTGTTTGAGAAGGAAGTGTTAAAACAGTTTCCTGGCAGTGAAATAGCAATTTCTGAGGCACAGGTGCAGCTGGCAAAGATAGAGGCTGAACGACAGCAAACCCAGTTAAAGATAGAGGCTGAACGAGAACAAAAGAAATTAGAGGCCGAACAAGAGGAAAAGAGATTAGAGGCTGAACGAGAGCAAAATAAATTAGAGGCCGAACAAAAGATAACTCAGATGAAGTTAGAGGCTGAACGGGAACGAGAGATAACTCGGATGAAGTTAGAGGCTGAACGGGAACGGGAACTAATTCGGTTAAAGTTTGAGGCAGAGGAGAAGGAAAAACAGAGGCAGCATGAGTTACAAATGAAGCGTAGGAGTTCGGAATCTGATTCTGATGATGGTTTTTCAGCCAGCAGGGAGGTTCGATTAGTCCCTCCGTTTGAAGAAGATCAGGTTGATCAGTATTTCCAACATTTTGAAAAGGTTGCTGTGAGTTCAAACTGGCCAAGGAAAGGATGGGCTCTTATGGTACAGAGTGTGATTAAAGGTAAAGCTCAAAAAGCTTATTCTGCTTTGTCTGTTGAGGATGCAGCTGATTATACCAAGGTAAAACAAGCTATTTTGAAGGCCTATGAATTGGTCCCTGAGGCTTATAGACAAAAATTCAGAGACTTGAGGAAATCTGCAGATCAGACTTATATGGAATTTGCCAATGGAAAGAGAATATGTTTTGAACGATGGTGCCTGGCTAAAAATGTAGATGGGGATTACGATAAATTGACAGAATTGATACTGGTGGAAGACTTTAAAAGATGTGTTCCAGCTGAATTAACAACATATTTAAATGAAAAGGCAGTGGAAACTTTACAAGCAGATGATTATGTTTTAACCCATAAATCCAAATGGGGACAACCTAAAACCTTTCAAAAGAGTTACAAGGACAATCCAGGTAAACCGGAGATTAAATTGGGAGGTAATCAAAAAGGAAAAGATGAAAAGAAGCCAGGGCTGGAGAAACCTGTTGAGCGTACTTGTTATTACTGTAGGAAACCTGGCCACGTGATATCTAATTGTGCCCTTTTGAAGAAAAAGAAGGAAGCTGGGCCCAATGCTTGCTTTCAGGCAATTAAAAATCAAAAAGGTTTAGGAGATGCTGTTAAAGATCAGTCCTTGCAAGAGGGAAAAGCGGAAAAGTTGGAGGAGGTGAGAAAAGAATTCCGTTCGTATGTATCAGAGGGTTTTGTTTCACTGAATGATGAGTCACCCCAGGTGCCAGTGAAAATTCTTAGAGATACTGGGGCTAGTCAATCTCTCTTGCTGGACAGTGTTTTAAATTTTGGTGAAGAAAGTGACACTGGTGAAGTAAATCTAGTACGAGGCGTTACAGGTGAGACCATGTCTGTCCCTTTTCACAGGGTGATTTTAAAGTCAAAGTTCGTAGAAGGACCAGTCGAGATAGGGATAAGACCTAGTTTGCCAGTGGAAGGAGTTTCTTTGTTATTGGGAAATGACCTTGCAGATGGAGAAAGTGATCCTGTGGTACGGTTAACGACCAAACCAAGGATTGATGAGTCTGAGGATGATCCAGATGTTTACCCATCATGTGCGGTGACTCGAGCTAGAGCTAGAGAATTAGCCAAGACAGACAGTCCGGTGCAGTCTGATGTGGTTCCTTGTGACAGTCCTAAACAGGAAGAAAATTTTGATGCCTTATCTGAGACTTTTCTGTCTTCACTGGAGGATCAACATCCTTACAGTGAGCCTGAATTTAAAGATTTGTCTTTGTCGAGGAAGGAGTTTATGGTGGAACAGACAAAGGACCCTGAGTTGACAGAATTGAAAGAAAAAGCACTCTCATGTGAGGAGATTGAAAAAGTGCCAATTGGATACTATGTCAAAAATGGAGTGTTAATGAGGAAATGGAGACCTCCTCATGTTCCTGTTACTGAGGAATGGGAAGTTATTCATCAGGTTGTTGTTCCAAAAGTTTATAGGGATGAGATTTTAAACCTGGCCCATAGTATGCCTTTGGGTGGTCATTTTGGTGTGGATAAAACTGTAGGGAAGATCTTGAAACAATTCTATTGGCCTGGTTTGAGAAAAGATGTGGTGATGTTTTGTCAAACCTGCCACACATGTCAGATGGTAGGTAAACCAAATCAAAAACCCCCTGTGGCTCCTTTGAAACCAATTCCTGCTTTTGGTGAACCCTTTTCGAAGGTGATTGTGGACTGTGTTGGCCCATTACCAAAGTCTAAGACTGGAAATCAGTATTTGTTAACCATCATGTGTGCCACTTCTAGATTTCCAGAGGCAATACCCCTTAGAAATATTAAGGCCAAGACGGTGTCAAAGGCTCTTGTAAAATTTTTTACCTTGTTTGGTTTGCCAAAAGAAATCCAATCTGATCAAGATAGTAATTTTATGTCAAAAATTTTTCAACAAATAGTCTATGAGCTGGGAGCAAAGCAGATTGTATCATCTGCATATCACCCAGAATCTCAAGGAGCTCTGGAGAGATTTCATTCTACTCTCAAAAATATGCTGAAGACTTATTGCTTTGAAAACACCAAGGATTGGGACGAAGGTATCCATTTACTTTTGTTTGCCGTTAGAGAATCGATCCAGGAGTCAATAGGATTTAGTCCGTTTGAGCTTGTGTTTGGACATAGGGTGAGAGGACCTTTGGAGTTGTTAAGAGAGCAATGGGTTAATGAGGAAGTTCACTTGAGTCTGTTGGACTATGTCCAAAAATTTAAAACTCGGTTGGAGAGAGTTTGCCAGCTAGCGAGAGAGAATTTGAAAACAAGCCAGATAAGAATGAAGACATATTTTGATAGACGTGCTCGGCCTAGGACATTCGCAGTGGGGCAAAAGGTGTTGGTATTTTTCCCTAGCCAAAATAATCCCTTGCAAGCTCGTTTTTCTGGACCCTATGTTATTGAATCTCGAGTGACTGATCTAACATATATAATCAAAACACCAGATAGACGCAAGAAAACACAACTCTGTCACGTAAACATGCTAAAACCTTATTATGAGAGGGATTCAGTTGTGGCCTTGGTGGATGGTGAAAAGGTTGTTTCTAGAATGCCTGATGTTGATGTTGAGGAAGGCCAATTTAGACCAAATATTGTTCCCTCGAAACTAAAAAACCAAAATATCATGGAGAACCTTGAAACGAAGTTGGACCATTTACAAGTTTCACAAAAACAACAGATGAGAGAATTAATTTTAAAATTTAAAAATCTGTTCCCAGATGTTCCAAACAGAACATCGATAATTACCCATGATGTTGATGTTGGGGATGCAAAACCAATCAAACAACACCCATATCGAATGAATGTGGAAAAAAGTAAACTTGTTGATCAGAAAATAAAATACATGTTGGAAAATGATATTATTAGACATTCTACTTCAAATTGGAGTTCGCCCTGTGTTATTGTACCTAAACCTGATGGAACTGTTAGATTTTGCACAGATTACAGGAAAGTGAATGCTGTAACAAAGTCAGATGCTTACCCTATTCCTAGAGTGGATGATTGCATAGACAGAGTGGGAAAGGCAAAATTTCTTACAAAGATTGACCTATTAAAAGGGTACTGGTGTGTTCCATTAACAGATAGAGGAAGGGAAATTTCAGCCTTTGTAACCCCTTCTGGATTGTATGAATACAATGTTTTGCCATTTGGAATGAAAAATGCTCCGGCAACATTTCAAAGAATGATTAATTCAGTGATTCATGGGTTAAAACATACAGATGCCTACATTGACGACTTAGTGACTGGGAATGATACATGGGAGGATCACATCTCTGCGTTAGAAAGGTTGTTTGAAAGACTTTCCGAGGCTAACCTTACAGTTAACTTGGCTAAAAGTGAATTTGGCCATGCCACTGTGACGTATCTTGGTTATGTTGTAGGTCAAGGCAAGCAAGCTCCTGTTCAGGCAAAAGTTCAAGCAATATCTGAGTTCCCTATTCCCACAGGTACGAGGACTGTTAGAAGATTTTTGGGAATGGTTGGATATTATCGAAAATTTTGTAAAAATTTTGCTGATATTGCTCTTCCCCTAACTAATCTTCAGAAGAAGAGAGTAAAGTTTGTTTGGACAGATTCTTGTCAAGAAGCATTTGAGAAGCTGAAAGCCATTTTATGCTACCATCCTGTGCTCAGAACACCTGACTTTGAAAAGCCATTTTCATTAGCAGTAGATGCCAGTGATGAAGCTGCAGGAGCTGTGTTGTTGCAGAAGGGTGACCTTGATGATATTGACCATCCTGTAGCTTACTTTTCAAAGAAATTTAATGAGCATCAAAAGAATTATTCTACCATAGAGAAAGAATTACTGTCGCTTGTTTTAGCCTTGCAACATTTCAGTGTATATGTTTGCACCGCTCAGAAACCATTGACTGTGTATACAGATCATAACCCATTGGTGTTTCTGAGCCGAGTCAAAAACAAGAACAGAAGGCTGTTAAACTGGAGTTTAATTTTGCAAGAGTTTGATCTCATGATAACTCACATTAAAGGCAAAGATAATGTGATTGCTGATTGTCTTTCCCGATGTTAAATGGGAAACATGTATCTGTACTAATCTGATAGTCTGTAGTTGTGTAGCATGATAATTATTAACATTACTAACTGTATGCGCGGTTAAAATTTTCTTGGGAAAATTTTTTTTTTAGGTGGGAGGTGTTATGGACTCAGTGAAAGTCCCTTTAAGATAGAGAGTGTGTGTGTATGTGTGTGTGGGGCGTGCTTACGTCAATAGAAGATAAAGGACGTAATGACGTTGTTGAAGAAGAAGAAGAAGGAGAGAGAGAGAAGGGAGAGAGACACCAGCCTGCTTGTTTTCTCTACCGATGGATGAGAAACAATAACTGTGTTTACCACTGAAATCCATGTATGGAAGTTGGAAGTAATCCGGTGGAGTTCACTTTGTTGCTGACCTGTAGAAAGAAACAGGTATTTGTGTGTGGACGACCACGGTTCGGATGCTTTTCGGGGTGAGGAAGTCACTACCGAGTAAACACTGAAGTGTCGTTTGGGTTCCATCGTGGAACATTTGGATTTCGTATGTACTCTCTCTATGTTTTTCTACATCTACATCTTATCTTCAGACAACGGTGGTTGTTGAAGAAGCCCTTGCTCATGTTTCACCTTATGGCTTGCGGAACTGAACTTTAAGAACCATTCCGGAACTGGGAGTTTTGGACTTTGTCACACACACACACACACGAAGAGTTTAGTTTTGGGGTTAACGTTCGAGGTTTAACATTTTTGAATTCTAACATACTAACATTTTTAACTTTTATTTTACGTATTATCATAAGTAGTGATTAATAAAATAGTTTTTAACACTGAATCATGCTCAGTGTGTTTCTTTTGTTGCTGGTTCGTGACACTGTAACACTTTATTCTGCGTTCTGTTATTGTTTTCCCCTGTACTACCTCAATGCACTGTTGTGATGAAATGATCTGTATGGATGGCATGCAAAACAAGGTTTTTTCACTGTACCTCAGTACACAATAATAAACCCATTTTCCAATTTAGTTATACATTTACATTCAAACTTGTGGTCCTGATTCTGAGCTGTGGATCAGTTGAGGCAGAGGTGAGCTTTAAACAAATGGAACAAAAGCTCCTTCTGTTCCTAGAGGGAAGCAAAACAACCCAAGAGGTTTTGCAGGAAGTTCACCCAAGTGGTACATTGGCACAATGAGGTAGAGCTGCTGCAGCTCAGGGACCCGGGTTCGATCCCAACCTCTGGCACTGTCTGCGTGGAGTTTACACGTTCTCTCTTTGACCGCGCGGGTTTCCCCCCGGGTGCTCCAGTTTCCTCCCACATCCGAGGGTTGGTAGATTAATTGGCCACTGTAAATTGACCCACGAGCGTGGGTGAGGGGTAGGATCCGGGGGGTGCTAAAGGGAATGTGGGGAGAATAAAATGGGATTGGTGTCTGATTAGCTTACTGTTGACATGGACGATGGGCTATAGGTCATGTTTCTGTGCTGCATTACTCTACGATTATGAAAATCTGACACTGGAACCAAATCTTGGCCCGAGGGGATGGCTTTAAGAAAGATCTTAACAGAGGAGAGAGGGACAAAAGAGTCCAAGGCACGGCCGCTACAGGTGAGATAATTAAATGCAGGGATGGTTACGGGGCAGAACTGGAGAAATCTTGAGAGGATTACAGGTCTCTCAGGCGCTCTGGAGATAGGGAGGGGTTTAACGATGAGACATTGCTGGACTGACCCCAGTGCAGTTATGGAGGGAGTTGGTACATGAGCAGGATTTGGACATCAGACCTATGGAATAGATTAAATTCACAGAGTAACGACAGGAATTCTTGGAATGACAGGTCCCGGATATGGAAAATTGACCGTCTCCCTCTCCGCAGATGTCACCTGAACTATATCACATTCGCAGAGGCGGCAAGACTTTGTTCAATATTTACGTTTATGCTCCGGTTTCCTCCCACATCCCACAGACATGCTGGTTGGTAGGTTAATTGGCTGCTCTAAATTGCCCCTGGTGTGTTGGTGAGGGGTAGAATCTGGGGGAGTTGATGGGGATGTGGGGAGAGTAAAATGGGATTGGTGCAGGATTGGTGTAAATGGGTGGTTGATTGGTCAGCACAGACTCAGTGGGCCAAAGGGCCTGCTTTTGTGCTGTATTTGTCAATGACTGACTGGAAACAGCTTCTGGCAGCATGCCACAGAGATAGAGATAGAGCATAGAACAGTACAGCACAGGAACAGGCCCTTCGGCTCACCATGTCTGTGCCAACCACAAAACTAACTCCATCTGCCTCTACACGGTCTCTGTCCCTCCAATCCCTGCCCGTTCGTGTGCAGGTACGCAGAGAGAGAAGGGCGAATGTGCCTGTGATCCAGCTTCTCAACATACCTTCAATAAAACATGCGTCGTTTTGTTTAAGGATCGTCACACTTCTGGGATCAGCCAATCTCTTACCTACATTGCCCTCTGTGCCTTTGCCAATGCTTGTTCTGACGTAATCTTTGCCAGATTCCCACAGTCATTGTACTATAAATGTAAATATTGAACAAAGTCTTGCAGATTCTCAGCAAGTGAAACAGGTCGGCCAACATCTGCAGAGACAGAGAGAGGGAGAGAGAGAGAGTGTGGGTCAATTTCCTGTATCTGAGACCTGTCATTCCAAGAATTTCCTGTCATAACTCTGTGAATTTCATCCATTGCAAAACTCTGACGTCCAAATCCTGCTTGTGTATCACCCCCTGTGTACCTGCACTGGGGTCAGTCCAGCAATGCCTCATTGTTAAACCTCTCCCTATCTCCAGAGCCTCAGTCAGACCTGTAACCCTCTTGAGATTTCTCTGATTCTGTCCTGGCATTTAATCATCTGGCTGTCCCTCCAATTGTTTGGGATCTCTTTGCCTCTCTCTCCTCCTTTAAGATCATAGATTAATCCAGCACGGAAACAGGCCCTTCAGCCCAACTTGTCCACACCGACCAAGGTATCCACCTGATCTAGTCCCATTCACCTGCGTTTGGCCCTTATCCCTCTAAACCTTTCCTATCGATGTATATTAAATGTCTTTTAAATGTCGTTATTGTACCCACCTCAACCATTTTTTCCGGCAGCTTGTTCCATATACCCACCACACTCTGTGTGAAGAAGTTGCCCTTCAGGTCCCTTTTAAATCTTTCCCCTCTCGCCTTAAACCTATGCCCTCTAGTTTTTGGTTCCCTTTCCCTGGGAAAAAGACTGTGTGCATTCACCCTCTCTATGCTCATCACAATTTTAGACACCTCTATAAGGTCACCCGTTATTCTCCTATGCTCCAAGGAATAAAGTCCTAGCCTGCCCAACCACTCCCTATAACTCAGGCCCTCGAGTCCTGGCAACATTCTTGTAAATCTTCTCTGCACTCTTTCACATAGCCGGCCATGCTGATCTTTAAGGGTACCAAAGTGGGCAATCAGGGTGATCCCAAACCAGAAACCAGGGATGAACCGGGAGATCCACTTCCTACTAAAGTCCAGGACTGCAGCATTCAAATCAGGTGACCCTGACCTTTACAAGAAATCGAGATACAATCTCTGTGAAGCTATCAAGGATGCCAGGAGGCAGTACCAGTCCAAAATCAAGTCCCAGACCAGCTGTCGGTTCTGGCAGGGCTTACATGCTATAACAGGCTACAAAATGAAGTCAGACAGCATCGCCAACAATACCACATCCCTTCCTGATGAGCTTAATGCATCCTATGCACTTTTTGAACAGCAGGGGAGTGGTTTGTCACCACCCACCCTGACAGCCTCCAATACATCTGAACCCATGGTCACCGTCAAGGGGCGGGGGAGGTGTGGAGTTGGGAGACAGAGGTAGCTGGGTGATAGGTGGATACAGGCAAGGGATGAAAAAGGCAGATGGAGCCAGGAGGGGGTAAGGGGAGGATGAAGGTGGAGACGGGGGCAGGAGGGGGATAAACAGAAACACAAAGGGCTCCCAGTGCTGGATCTGGTAAGTGAGGAAGGTGATAGTAGGAACTGTTAGGGGAGTTTTCTTTACACACAGGGAACGAGCCTGGAATGAGCTGCCAGAGGAAGTGGTCGAGATGGGTACAATTGCAACATTTAATAGAAACATAGAAAACCTAACGGCATGAACATTGAATTCTCCCACTTTAGGTAATCCCCACCCCCCTTCCCCACACCCCCCCCCCCCACCACGCTTCTTCTCTTCTTCCCTTTCTCAGACTCTTTTTCTACCTTTTTCCCCTCCCTCCTTACCTTTGACCCATCCCCTGGTGGATCTGCTCTCCCCTCCTCCCCCGCACCTGCCCATCACCATCTCTTACCTGCATCTACCTCTCACCACCCTGTGCCCACCCCACCTCCCCTCTCCTGTCCACCTATCACTGCTCTGCTTTTCCCTCCTATATATCGGGCTTCCCCTTTTCCTATCTTCAGTCCTGAAGAAGGGTCCTGACCCAAACCGTTGACCGCCTGCTTTTCTCCACGGATGCTGCCTGGCCTGCTGAGTTCCATAGCATCGTCATGTTGTTCCTCCAGTTTGCATTGGGCCTCACGCTGGCAGTGAGGGAGGCTGAGGATGGACAGGTTGGTGTGGGAATGGGAAGGGGAGTTGAACTGTGGTGTGACAGGGAGGCTCTGGACGACCGATCTTGTGTCTCAGTGGGTCAAGCAGCATCTGTGAAGAGAAAAGGAATTAGTCGACATTCTTGTCCTGATGGGGGCTCTCGACACGAAACATTCACATGCCCTTTAGAACCCTAGAACAATACAGCACAGAAAACAGGCCATTCAGCCCTTCTAGTCTGTGCTGAAACTTTATTCCACTAGTCCCATTGACCTGCACCCAGTCCATAACCCTCCAGACCTCTCCCGTCCATGTATCTATCCAATTTATTCTTAAAACTTAAGAGTGAGCCCACATTTACCACGTCAGATGGCAGCTCGTTCCACACTCCCACCACTCTCTGAGTGAAGAAGTTCCCCCTAATGTTCCCCCTAAATCTTTCCCCTTTCACCCTAAAGCCATGTCCTCTCGTACTTATCTCTCCTAATCTAGGTGGAAAGAGCCTACTTGCATTTACTCTGTCTATGCCCCTCATAATTTTGTAAACCTCTATTAAATCTCCACTCATTCTTCTACGCTCCAAGGAATGAAGTCCTAACCTGTTCAATCTTTCCCTGTAACTCAACTCCTGAAGACCCAGCAACATTCTAGTAAATCTCCTCTGCACTTTGCGTCCGCAGATGCTGCCTGACCCGCTCAGAGCTCTTCCAGCCTCAAACTTCTTGTCCCTAATAAATCCAGCTGGGAATTCTGGAGAAACCCCTTTCCTCCAGGGGAACAGTGTGAGTGTGGGGCTCGGTCCCAGAGGGAGAGGCGGAGGGGAACAGCAGAGAGACAGGTTTAAGGGGGAGCCAGGAGAAGGAGGGAGATGGAGTGGGGGGAGATAGAGCCATCAAGTCACCGAGCACAGAAGCAGACCCTTCGGCCCAACTGGTTCATGACGACCTAGATGCTCATCCAAGCCAGTCCTATATGCCAGCGTTTGGCCCAGATCCCTTTAAACCCTTCCTATCCATGTACCTGTCGAACTGTCTTTTAAAAGTTGTTATTGTACTTGCCTCGACCACTTCCTCTGGCAGCTCATTCCACACCCACACCACCCTCTGAGCAAAAAAAGTTGCCCCTCAAGTTCCTCTTAAATCTGAGACACAAGAGATTCTGCAGATGCTGGAATCTGGAGCAACACACACAAAGTGCTGGAGGAACTCAGCAGGTCAGGCAGCATCCGTGGAGGGAAATAAACAGTTGACGTTTCGGGCCGAGACCCTTCATCAGGACTGGAAGGGAAGCCGGAATAAAAGGGTGGGGGAGGAGCACGGGATGGTGGGTGACAGGTGATTCCAGGTGAGGGGGGAAGGTAGGTCCTCCCTCAGCATTTTGTGTTTATTCCTCCTCAGTCTTTCCCCTCTCACCTTAAACCTACGCCCTCTAGTTCTTGATTCCCCAACCCTGGGAAAAAGACCGAGTGCATTCACCCTATCTATGCCCCTCATGATTTTATACACCTCTATAGGATCACCTCTCAGTCTCTACGCTCCAAGGAATGAAGTCCAACCTCTCCCTATAACTCAGTCCCTCAGTTCTGGTCGCCTCATCAGTTCTGGTCACCTCGTTATAGGAAGGATGTGGAAGCGTTGGAAAGAGTGCAGAGGAGATTTACTAGGACGCTGCCTGGTTTAGAGAGTATGCATTATGAGGAGAGAGTAAGGGAGCTAGGGCTTTACTCTTTGGAGAGGAGGAGGATGAGAGCAGACATGATAGAGGTGTACAAAATATTAAGAGGAATAGATAAGGTGAACAGCCAGTGCCTCTTTCCCAGGACACCAATGCACAATACAAGAGAGCATGGCTTTAAAGTAATGGGTGGGAAGTTCAAGGGAGATATCAGAGGAAGGTTTTTTACCCAGAGAGTGGTTGGGGCATGGAACATGCTGTCTGGGGTGGTGGTGGAGGCAGGTACATTGGTCATATTCAAGAGATTACTAGATAAGCATATGGAGGAATTTGAAATAGAGGGATATGTGGGAGGAAAGGGTTAGACAGTCTTAGGTGAGGTTTAAAAGTCGGCACAACATTGTGGGCCGAAGGGCCTGTGTTGTGCTGTACTGTTCTATGATTCTATGTTCTATGTTCAAGTCCTGCCAACATCCTTGTAAATCTTTTCTGCACCCTTTCCAGTTTAATAGCATCTTTCCTGCAGCAGGGCGACCAGAACTGAACACTGTAGAGTGGTGCAGATGGGGCAACCAGCACAGGACAGAGAGGCCGAATGGTCTGTCTCTGCGGTGTCAGATTGTGATTTACCAGCAGTCTCTCAGATGTTCCTCTGATGAAATCTGTAGGACCTGCATCAGGGGAATTGTGAATCAATTGAAAAGGAAACGGAGTAGTTCTGATGTGTGGCTCTGGGGAAGAGATGGGGACTCAGCCGCAGTCACTGTAACAGCAGCGCACTGGGGAGCCGGCAAAGGAAAGCGTCCCGTCCTTGGACACAGCAATTTGGGAACTTGGGAATCCTTTCTGTGGTGCGAGGTGAGGGGGTTTGGGGAGGGGGTTGGTTGGGGTGGGGTGTGGATCCGGATGGAAGGAGCTGGAACTGGGGAGTGAAATGGATCGATCAGGCGTTTGAGAAGCTCCGTTAGACGGCTGCAGTTGGGCTGTGAGGAGGCTCGGGTGATCTCGCCGTATTGTGAGTCGCTCCCCCGGACGTCTGGAGGATGTGTCACCCGTGGGATGGGCAGCGAGGTATCCTCGGACCCCGGAGGCTGTGTCTGACTCTCGCCCTCCTCGCTGTGGTGATGTCTTGCCCTGGAGTCTTCCCATGCCCTTCAGGGTGCCGGTGCACAGACGGGTCGGGGTGGGTGGAGTGCAGGGTCTCCAACTTGACCCAGATGCCGCGGGGGATCCCCCCTCTCACCCAGAGGTTGATCGTGGCTGGGAACACCATACCGGTGCTGGGGGAGGCAGCTGTCGTTGGAAACGGCTCAGAACTTCTTCTGCTGGACACCCTGGACCTCCAGGGTAACTGCATCCGAAGGATTGCACCCGGCGCCTTTGAAGGCTTGTCCAACCTCAAGACCTTGAACCTCAGCGAGAACGCCCTGGGCTCCATCGCCAGCGACGCTTTTCGTGATCTCTCCCTCCTACACACCTTGTGCATGAACCGCGCCCTCCACCAACTGCCCGCGGAGCAGCTCTGGACAGCTTTGGACCCCAGACACCTCCCCAACCTCACCCAGATCCAACTGGTTGGGAACCAGCTGAGAAACCTCCCTGAAGATCTGCCCACCAGCCCCAAGTGGGAGATGTTGGACCTCAGGGACAACCTGTTGGGTAGGGTTGGGGAAAGGACCACAAGCTGGCTGCAGCAACACCCCAGCCTCAAAGTTTACTTGTCCTCCAACCCGTTTGTGTGTGACTGCCAGCTGTGGCCCATGTACCTGTGGCTGAAGAACACCTCCCAGGTTGGTGACAAGAAGAAGATGACCTGCCACTGCCCACAGCCTTTGAATGGGACCCTCCTCACCCAGTTGACAGCTGAAGACTTCAAATGCCCGGAAGCCGACGCAGCCTCCTACGTCTTCCTGGGGATCGTCTTGGCTCTCATTGGAGCCACCTTCCTCATGGTCCTCTACCTCAACAGGAAAGGCATCAAGCGATGGGCCAGCAACTTCCGTGAAGCTTGCCGTGATCAGATGGAGGGCTACGAGTACAGATACGAGCACGACTCTGAGCCTGGGGTGGCCAGTGTCTCAGCTGTGGTCTAGCCCGCTGATGCCAGCGATGTTCCCCCTTGCCCTACCCAGTACGGCTTCCAAGTGCATTGCGGTCACTAAAGGAAAGTTGAATCAGAATGACAGCTACAAACTTTATGCTTGTGCTAAGGTAGAACTTTGCACCTTTCTTCTCTATAGAAGTAGGAACATCCAATGCAACCCTTCAGCTGCAGTGTCGCTGGACTATTATGCACTGTAGTCTCTCTATACCCTCTGCTTGCCCCCATGTAGACAACATCATAAGCACGTTGCACAACCTTTGTCTTGTCTTAGTCAAAATAACCATACAATCTCCTCTGTGTTCTGTTAGCACCTCCCATCATTTTAAGCATGTTGTACGATCTGTTCAGTTTGTGTTAACAACACGGTAAGAACACTGTAAGACTTGTCGGTTTGTTAGTACCACAGTAACCACACTGTAAGATCACCATTTCTTGCCTATTAAGATTGAAAGCACAATCTCAGCTGGCTTTAGCAACATCGTAAGCATGCCATAAGGTACCTATTTGG
The DNA here is from genome assembly GCF_009764475.1 of Pristis pectinata. Taxonomy (NCBI): domain Eukaryota; kingdom Metazoa; phylum Chordata; class Chondrichthyes; order Rhinopristiformes; family Pristidae; genus Pristis; species Pristis pectinata. Next base: position 3,438,921 of record NC_067415.1, read on the forward strand.
ATTTTATAAACAGTATGGCGAAAGCACAGTGAGGCAGTGTTAACAATATTGTAAAGCATGCTATAAGATCTTCATTTACATCGTAAAACACTAAAACGTTGTTCTGCATTGCATTAGCACCATCCTAAACACACTGGAATATCCCAATGTGCTTTGTGTTGGCATCATAGTTCTCTGTAAGATCAGTTTACCTTTTGTTACAACATATTCAGTGCTCTATAAGGTAAATTGTTAAATTGGTAAATTGGTTTATTATTGTCACATGTACCGAGGTCCAGTGAACAACTTTGTTTTGCATGCTGTCCATACAGATCATTTCATCACATCAGTGCATTGAGGTAGTACAAGGGAAAACAATAACAGAATGCAGAATAAAGTGTCACAGCTACAGAGAAAGTGCAGTGCAGGCAGACAATAAGGTGCAAGGTCATAACGAGGTAGATTGTGAGGTCAAGAGTCCATCTTATCTTACCAGGGGTCCGTTCAATGGTCTTATAACAGCGGGGTAGAAGCTGTCCCTGAGCCTGGTGGTACGTGCTTTCAGGCTTTTGTATCTTCTGCCCGATGGAAGGGGGGAGAAGAGAGAATGTCCTGGGTGGGTGGGATCCTTGATTATGTTGGCTGCTTTACTGGGGCAGCAGGACAGAGTCCATGGAGGGGAGGTTGATTTCCCCAATGTTCTGAGCTGTGTGTACAACCCTCAGTGCTCTGTACTAGGTACTAACAACCATTGCCAAAACATTGCACATTACCCACTTAGCTGTTGTAAAACGTCATTGTGTGCAGTGCTGGCACCCAGACTGAGTCCTCCCCAAGATCCTTAGCGTGGTATCGGATTCCCCCAGGAAAGAAGTGATGTCTTGAACGGGACAGATCCCATGGGATATGTGTGTGAGACTGACGGCTGCTATGTCATTGCTGTGTCCATCACTAGGTAGGGAGTCACACCTTGAAGGACCCTCCCTGTGTGAGACACTAGTGGACAGTTGGTAGATTGACTACCTCACAGCTCCAGAGACCCGGGTTCAATCCTGACCTCCGGCGCTGTCTGTGAGGAGTTTGCACGTTCTCCCTGTGACCATGTGGGTCTCCCCTGGGTTCACCTTTTACCTCCCACAGGTGTGCAGGTTAGTAGGTCAATTGCCCACTGCAAGTTGCTCCTCATGTATAGGCGAGAGGTAGAATCTGGGGTGGAGTGGGGGTTGGTGGGAATGTGGGGAGAATTAAATGGGATTAGTGTTAATGGATCCTTGATGTTGGCAAGAACTTGATGGGCTGAAGGGCCTGTTTCTATGCTATATGAGTCACAGTCATACAGAATGGAAACAGGCCCTTCGGCCCAACTGGTCCATGCTGACCAAGACACCCATCTAAGCTAGTCATTTGTCCACATTTGGCCCATATCCCTCTAAACCTTTCCTATCCATGTTCCTGTCCAAGTGCCTTTTAAATGTTGTAAATATACCTGCTCAACCACTTCCTCTGGCAGCTCGTTCCATGTACTGACCACCATCTGGGTGAAAAAGATGCCCCTCGGGTTCCTATTAAATCTCTCCCCTCTCACCATAAACCTGTGCCCTCTAGTTCTTGATTTCCTTTCCCTGGGAAAAAGACTGAGCGCATTCACCCTATCTATGTCCCCCATGATTTTATACGCCTTGATAAGGTTACCTCTCAGTCACCTACGCTCCAATGAATAAAGTCCTAACCTGCTCAACCTCTCTCCAATACTCAGTCCCCTGAGTCCCGGCAGCATCCTCATAAATCTTCTCTGCAGCTTAATGGCACCTTTCCTATAGCAGGGCGGCCAAAACTGAACACAATATTCCAAGTGTGGCCTCACCTGGATCTGAGGGGAGTTGATGGGAATGTGGGGAAAATAAAAGTTGGATTAGTTTAGGATTGATGTGACTGGGTGCTTGAAGGACACATGGACTTGGTGGGCTGAAGGGCCTGTATCTGTGTGCCATGGTTCTATGATTGTACCTTCCTAAATACTGCTTTGGTACTGCCAAGCTTCACAGTGAAGCTTACAAAACTATTCCAGGGCTCAACAGACTGAATGCAGGGAGGGTATCTCCTTTGGCTGAGAACCTCTTCTGCACCCTCTCCAAAGCCTCCACATCCTTCCTGTAATGGGGCAACCAGAACTGCACCCAGGACCTAACCAACCTGCCCAAGGACAAGGGGTCTGAGTCTCAGAATAGGAGATGAGGAGAAATTTCTGCACCATGCAATGAATTCTCTCCCCTGAGGGCTGTGGATGCTCAGTCACTGAGTTCATTCCAAACTGAGAACAATAGATTTCTGGATATTAAGGGAATGGGGATAATGCAGGAAAGGTGCAGATCTAGAAGATCAGCTTGATCGTATCGAGTAGTGTCACAGGCTCAAAGGGCTGGATGGCCTACTCCTGCTCCTAATTCTTATTGGTATTGGTATTGATATTGGTTTATTATTGTCACTTGTACCGAGGTACAGAGAAAAACTTGTCTTGCATACCAATCGTACAGGTCAATTCATTACACAGTGCAGTTACATTGAGTTAGTACAGGGTGCATTGATGTAGTACAGGTAAAAACAGTAACAGTCCAGAGTAAAGTGTCACAGCTACAGAGAAAGTGCAGTGCAATAAGGTGCAAGGTCACAACAAGGTAGATTGTGAGATCAGAGTCCATCTCATCATATAAGGGAACCGTTCAATAATCTTATCACAGTGGGGTAGAAGCTGTCCTTAAGTCTGGTGGTACGTGCCCTCCGGCTCCTGTATCTTGTACCCGATGGAAGAGGAGAGAAGAGAGAATGTCCCAGGTGGGTGGGGTCTTTGATTATGCTGGCTGCTTCACCAAGACAACGAGAGGTAAAGACAGTCCAAGGAGGGGAGGCTGGTATCCGTGATGCACTGGGCTGTGTCCACAACTCTCTGCAGTTTCTTGCGGTCCTGGGCAGAACAGTTGCTGTACCAAGCCGTGATACATCCAGATAGGATACTTCCTATGGTGCATTGGTAAAAGTTGGTGAGAGTCAAAGGGGACAACCCCAATTTCTTTAGCCTTCTGAGGAAGTAGAGGCGCTGGTGAGCTTTCTTGGCCGTGGCATCTATGTTCTTACTCTCAATTACGTTCTTACTCTCACATCCCGGAGGTACTGTGTCAGAGAAGGTGGACTGAGATAAAACAGAATCTTAATCAACCTCTTGGAGTTTAGAAGAGTGAGGGGTGACCTTATGCAAACCTAAAAGACTTTGAGGGGTTTGACACGGTGGATGTTGCGATGTTTCCACAAGTGGGAGTTTCACAAACAAAAGGACATAGCTTCAAAGTAAGGGGGACGGTCATTTAAAGCAGAGGTGTGTAGAAAGGGTCTCAGAGGATAGTAAATCTCTTGAACTCTCTGCCTGCAAGAGGGAAGGAGGCCAGATCATTAGGTGTAGGGCATGCTTGCCTTCATCGGTCGGGGTCTTGAGTATAAGAGTCAGGAAGGAAGTCATGTGGCAGCTGTATAAAAATTTGGTTTGACTGCACTTGGAGTATTGTGTGCAGTTCTGGTCGCCCCGTTACAGGAAGGATGTGGAGGCTTTGGAGAGGGTGCAGAAGAGGTTCACCAGGATGCTGCCTGGATTAGAGGGTATGTGCTATAAGGAGAGGTTGGACAAACTTGGGTTGTTTTCTCTGGAGCATCAGAAGCTGAGGGGAGACCTGATGGAGGTTTATAAAGTTATGAGAGGCACAGATAGGATAGACAGTCAGGGTCTTTTCCTCAGGGTAGAAATGTCAAATACTAGAGGGCACGCATTTAAGGTGAGAGGGGGAAAGTTTAAAGGAGATGTGAGGGGCAAATTTTTACACAGAGAGTGGTGGGTGCCTGGAACGGGCTGCCAGAGGATCGCAGATAAGATATCTTTATTAGTCACATGTACATCGAAATACACAGTGAAATGCGTAGAGTGTCCTGGGGGCAGCCTGCAAGTGTCGCCATGCTTCCGGCGCCAACATAGCATGCCCACAACTTCCTAACCTGTACGTCTTTGGAACGTGGGAGGAAACCGGAGCACCCAGAGGAAACCCACGCAGACACGGGGAGAATGTACAAACTCCTTACAGACAGCGGCCGGAATTGAACCTGGGTCGCTGGCGCTGTAAAGTGTTACGCTAACTGCTGCACTACCTATTGGTTTATTATTGTCACTTGTACCGAGGTACAGTGAAAAACTTTTCTTTTGATAGTGATACAATAGTGGTGTTTAAGAGGCAGTTAGACAAACACGTGAACATGCAGGGGATGGAGGGATATGGATCATGTGCAGACAGATAGGTTTAGTTTAAATTGGCATTTTGATTGGCACAGACATCATGGGCTGAAGGGCCTGTTCCTGTGCTGTACTGTTCTATGTTCTATTAGATTTACTTGAGGTAAATATTTGAAAGATCGAGGAATTGAGGATGATGGGGAACTGGCACAGAAGAGGAGTTGAGGCCATCATTAGATCATCTGTGATCATGTTGAGTGGTGGGACAGGTTTGAGGGGCCGAGTGGTCTCCTCCTGCTCCTATTTTCCTGTGTTCCTGTGTTTAGTGGCAGAACAAATTTGAGGGAATGCTTAAGTCTGGGGCCAGAAAACTAATTCAGCATTAGTCAAAATGAACTGACTGCCTCTGGCAAGAATTGAGGAACACCTACAATCAAGGCTGTCATCAATGATGCCTGATCTGCAGAAAGCAGTTATACATCAGACAGTTCTGCAGCAAGGATCAGCTATCATTCACACTGTTCTAGCAGCTAATCTAAACTTCAAGACCCTCAGAGTGCCAAAAGCAATTGCAAGATGCACTCAGCATCATTCTTCACCCCAGCCCATAAATCTTCAATGTGTATCATTGGCAGTGTGTCAGACTAATGGCAGAATATCAATTCACTCATCTTCATCTTGCTTGTGGGAGACCAAATCTCCCTCCACAACCTACACAGGACAGAATGCATTAGAGGGATCCTCACAGCTTAGAAGCAGGCCATTTGGCCCAATCAGTTCATGCTGATGTTCTAGCTCCCCTCGAGACTCCTCCCAGAGTCATAAGAGTCATTGAGTTATACAGCACAGAAAACGGCCATTTGGCCCAACTGATCCATGCCGACCAAGGTGCCTTTCTGAGGTAGTTCCATTTACCTCCACTCTGAACCTCTCCTATCCATGTACCTGTCCAAATGCTGTTACTGTACCTGCTTCAACCACTTTCTCTGGCAGGTCCTTCTTCATTTCAGTCTATAAAACGGAGAACAGTAAAGCTCAGGAACAGGCCCTTCGGCCCACAAGGGTTGTGCTGACCACGATCATTATGATAATCCCATCTGCCCCCACATCATCCGCATCCCTCCACTCCCTGCCTGTTCACGTGTCTATCTAAACCCCACTGTTCACCATCGTATCTGCTGCCAGCACCACCCTTGGCAGCCCGTTCCAGGCACCCACCAATACTTACCCCACACATCTCCTTTAAACTTTCCCCCCTCACCTTAAATGCATGCCCTCTAGTATTTGACTTTTCTATCCTGGGGAAAAGACTGACTGTCTACCCTATCAATGCCTCTCATAATTTTATAAACTTCTATCAGGTCTCCCCTCAGCCTCCGATGCCTGGGAGAAAACAACCCAAGTTTGTACAACCTCTCCTTATAGCTAATACTCTAATCCAGGCATGGTAGTGTAGCGGTTAGCGTAATGCTATTACAGTGGCAGCAACCCGGGTTCAATTCCCGCCGCTGTCTGTAAGGAGTTTGTACATTCTGCCCGTGTCTGCGTGGGTTTCCTCCGGGTGCTCCAGATTCCTCCCACATTTCAAAGACGTACGGGTTAGGAAGTTGTGGACATGCTATGTTGGCGCCAGAAGCGTGGCAACACTTGCGGGCTGACCCCAGCACACTTGACACAAAAGATATATTTCACTGAGTGTTTCGATGTACATGTGACTAATAAAGATGTCTTATCTTATCTAGGCAGCATCCTGGTGAACTGGTGAACCTCTTCTGCACCCTCTCCAAAACCTCCACATCCTTCCTGTAATGGGGCAACCAGAACAGCACACAATTCTCCAAGTGCGGTCTAACCAAAGTTTTATACAGCTACAACGTGACTTCCTGAATTTTATACTCAATGTCCAGACTGACAAAGGCAAGCATGCCATATGCCTGATGATCTAGCCTCCACCAGTCTTGGGGCCAGAGAATTCCAGAGATTCTCTGGAACTCACATTCCTACTTGGAAGCCTGTCTCCTGAAATGCATCAACCCATCCAACCCACCCACTCTCCCGTAAATGGCAAATTATTACTCATACTTACATTTCAAACTGCTGTGGTGGGAGTTAAACCTGGGTCTCTGGTTTGTGAACCTATGCTCTGGGTTACTAGTGCAGCAGTTCAACCAGTATACCTCTTGTAGGGGCAAGATAAGATAAGATTTCTTTATTACTCACATGTACATCTAAACACACAATGAAATACATCCTTTTGCGTAGAGTGTTCTGGGGGCAGCCCGCAAGTGTCGCCACGCTTCCGGCGCCAACATAGCATGCCCACAACTTCCTAACCCGTACGTCTTTAGAATGTGGGAGGAAACCCACGCAGACACGGGGAGAACGTACAAGCTCCTTACAGACAGCGGCCGGAATTAAGCCTGGGTCGCTGGCGCTGTAATAGCGTTACGCTAACCGCTACGCTGCTGTGCCTGCTTGACAGGCATCTGAGTGGGAAGGTGTGGGGGTGGGGGGGGGGGTCACACTGATAGGTTTAGATGGGGAAAGAGGGGAGGGTGGCTGGTGAGGAGCATAAACACCAGCATGGACTGGTTGGGCAGTATGGCCTGTTTCTAGGTGAGAATAGCCCCGATGGATGTTGGCCTGTGTACGTTGTTGGGGGTTTGGATGGCCTCCCATTGACGGGCTTGAGTGAATTGATATTTTGTCTTTGGATACACAAGAGACTGCAGATGCTGGAATCTGGGGAACACACAAGATGCTGGGTCTTTATTCCTTGAAACGTAGGAGAATGGTATTGGTATTGGTATTGGTATTGTTTATTATTGTCACTTGTACCGAGGTACAGTGAAAAACTTGTCTTGCATACCGATCGTACAGATCAATTCATTACACAGTGCAGTTACATTGAGTTAGTACAGAGTGCATTGAGGTAGTACAGGTAAAAACAGTAACAGTGCAGAGTAAAGTGTCACAGCTACAGAGAAAGTGCAGTGCAATAAGGTGCAAGGTCACAACAAGGTAGCTGCCAGAGGAAGTGGGTGAGGCAGGTTCAACAGTGTCATTTAAGAAGCACTTGGATGGCAGTGGAGGCCAGATTATTGGAGGCGTTTAAGGAGGAGAGAGATGTCTAATTAGTCAAGGTATCAAGGGATATGGGGATAAGGCTGGAAATTGTGGTTAGAATAATTTTTCTTTGCTCATGGAGCAGACTCCCCCCCCCATTTCTCATTTCTTTTTTCTTTTTCCCCTTTTCTTAGGAGCAGACTCGATGGGCCGAATGGCCTACTTCTGTCCCCTTGTCTTGTGATCTTGTGACCTTGTGAGGTACATGGAGGGGCGGGGCTTGGAGGGATATGGGCCGAATGCAGGAAATTGGGACTAGCTGGGTGGGAACCTTGGTCAGCATGGACTGGTTGGGCCGAAGGGCTTGTATCGCAGCTGTTTTGTGCTATGACTCTATGCTGGAGGATCTCAGTGGGTTGAACAGCATCTCTGGGGGCGGGGGGGCGGAGGGACAGTCGAGACCCTTCATCTGGACATTAGTTGGCACAATGCCAGTGGTTCCACTCCCTGTGGAAGCGAGCTTCACACTCTCAGCGCTCTCCTGAATTCCCTGGTAGGGTTCTGGGTGACCATCTTATACTTGACGGCCTCTACGTCCTCTCCTCCACATTCTCCCTCAAAACCTTCTGTCATTTTACAGACCTCCATATGTCACCTCTCACTGCCTGTTCTGAAGAGTGACCCAGTCTGTCTATTTATCCCTCACTGGTCACCCTGCTGTAGGAAAGATGCCACTAAGCTGGAAAGAGTGCGGAGGGGATTTATGTGGATATTGCCAGGACCCAAGCGACTGAGTTATGGAGAGAGGTTGGACAGGCTAGGACTGTATTCATTGGAGCGTAGGTGACTGTGGGGTAATATTATCAGGGTGTATAAAATCGTGAGGGGCATAGATAGGGTGAACGGTTGGGGAATCAAGAACTAGAAGGGCATAGGTTTAAGGTGAGAGGGGAAAGATTTAATAGTAACCTGAGGGGCAACTCCTTTACCCAGAGGGCCGTCCGTATGTGGAACGAGCTGCCAGAGGAAGTGGTTGAGGCAGGTAAATTAACAACATTTAAAAGGCACTTGGACAGGTACATGGATAGGAAAGGTTTTGAGGGATATGGGCCAAATATGGGACTAGCTTGGATGGCCATCTTGGTCAGCATGAACCGGTTGGGCCGAAGAGCCTGTTTCCGTGCTGTATGATGCTGAATAAAATGTGCCTTGGTATTTCTTGCCTCACCTCTGGAGATCTCTGCGCTCTCCCCAGAGCCACTCCTGCCTTTGGCCACTGTTAGAAGCATTGAGACACAGATTCCTTGGATTATCTGGAGGTCCCTGGAGGAGCATCTAAAATTATCTGGATTTTACTGCCTTTGAGCTCAAGATACTCACTGGCAGACATCCAAATTGTCTTAGAAAAGCGTTTGCCTTTGTGGTCAGCACATTACCGGAAAGTCGTGACGAGGAGGTCACAGAGGAGATTTACAAAGAGCTTGCCAGGATTGTAGCTACCAGGAAAAATTATTTAGGCTGCAGTTCTTTTCTCTGGAACAGGGCAGGCTGGAGGGAGATGCACAGGACTGCAAGGGGCCTTGATGGAGTAGATAGGAAAGGCTAATTTCCCTTAGCAGTGAGGTCAAAAACCAGGGGATAGAGTAATTGGTGGAAGAATTTGAGCAGGAGAAACAGTGAGTCACAGAGTCATACAGCACGGAAACAGGCCCTTCGGCCCAACTGGTCCATGCTGACCAAGACTCCCATCGAAGCTGGTCCCATTTGCCCACCTTTGGCCCATATCCCTCTAAACCTTTCCTATCCATGTACCTGTCCAAGTTGAGCATCATAATCGTACCCACCTCCACCACTTCCTTTGGCAGCTCGTTCCATATACCCACCACCCTCTGTGTGAAGAAGTTGTCCTTCTGGCTCCCTTTAAATCCTTCCCCTCTCACCTTAAACCTACCCAGTTTTGGACTCCCCTACCCTGGGAAAAAAACTTTGACTATCCATCTTATCGATGCCCCTCATGATTTTATAAACCTCTGTAGGGTCACCCCTCAGCCTCCTTCGCCCCAGGGAGAGCAGTCCCAGTCTCTCCTTATAAATCAAACCCTCCAGTCTTGGTAAAATCCTCATGAATCTTTCCTGCCTCCTTTCCAGCTTAAAGACATCCTTCCTGTAGCTGTGCAACCAGAACCAGAATGCTCAGGCCCTCGAGTCTTGGCAACATTCTCATAAACCTCTTTCCAGCTTAATGGTATCTTTCTTATAAGAGGGTGACCAACCCTGCACACAATACTCCAAGAGCAACCTCACTAACGTCTGGTACAGCTGACCTCCCAATTCCTGTACTCAGTGTCCTGACCGATGAAGGCCAGTGTGTCAAACACCTTCACCACCCTGTCTACATGTGTTGTTGCTTTCAGGGAACTATGTACCTGTATCCCTTGATTTCTCAGTTCTATGATGCTCTCCAAGGTCTTACTGCTTAGTTCATGGGCAATTAGGGATGGGTGACAAATTCTAACCTTTCAAATACCCTCTTGCGTCCTTAAAGTTAAATAAGTAGGGAAGCAAATGATCCACAGGAACAGGGTCTGGCCGCTCAGAGAGGTGCCCAATCTGTGGAATATCTTGATTATTGTATACACTGTCTACACTTCTTGCTGCCTCAGTAAAGCAGCCAGCATAATCAAAGACCCCACCCACCCCGGACATTCTCTCTTCTCCCTCCCCTCCCATCGGGCGGAAGATACAAAAGCCTGAAAGCACGTACCACCAGGCTCAAGGACAGCTTCTATCCCGCTATTATAAGACTATTGAATGGTTTCCCAGTACGATAAGATGGACTCTTGACCTCACAACCTACCTCATTATGGCCTTGCACCTTGTTGTCTGCCTGCACTGCACTTTCTCTGTAACTATAACACTTTATTCTGCATTCTGTTATTGTTTTCCCTTGTACTGCCTCGATGTACTGATGTGATGAAATGATCCGTATGGGTGGCATGCAAAACAGTTTTTCACTGTACCTCAGTACATGTGACAGTAATAAACCAATTTACCAATTTATTTATTGTTAATTGTTCAGAGGATGCGAAGCCTTCTGGTAATTTATTGCCAGACCTAATTGCCTCTGAGTGGGGAACAGTTAAGAATTCACCTCATTCACCAATTCACAGGGCTTCTAAAGATTAAACATCCTCAATGACTGAGCAACTGACATCAAGAAAGATGTTAAATTATGCAGCAAGGCAACAGGCCCTTCAGCCCACAGAGTCCGTGCTATCCATCAACCACCCATTTACACCAATCCCATATTAATCCCATTTTATTCTCCCCACAACCCCATCAGCTCCCCCCAGATTCTACCACACTGGGAACAATTTGCAGTGGCCAATTATAGAAATGTTTAAAATTATGAGAGGCATAGATAAGGTGGACGATAACTGTCTTTTCCGCAGGGGAGGGGAGTCCAAAACTAGAGGGTATAGGTTTAGGGTGAGAGGGGAAAGAGAGGCAATTTTTTCACGCAGAGGGTGGTGAGTATATGGAACGAGCTGCCAGAGGAAGTGGGTGAGGCAGGTACAACAGTATAATTTAAGAAGCACTTGGATAGGTACATGGAGGGGTGGGGCTTGGAGGGATATGGGCCGAACACAGGAAATTGGGACTAGCTGGGTGGGCACCGTGGTTGGCATGGACTGGTGGGGCCGAAGGGCCGGTATCTGTGCTGTATTGCTCTATGACTCTATAATTAACCCACTGACCTGCACATCATTGGGATGTGGGAGGAAACCGGAGCACCCAGGGGAATCCACAGCCAGGATTGTGCACACATGTGCCTGATCAGCTTGGACCAGCAGTGGGCCTTTGGCAGAGCATCAAACATCCATGATGGACATGCTTTCCGAAATGGGCTTTAGGGAGGAATCAGTTATTGGAAACAACTGCTCTACATGTACAGCATTCCCATAGTCCAAATTCCAGGGTGGGAAGCAGAACATTCCCCGGAAAATTTGGACTCAGGCAAGACACATCTCCCTCTTGTTGTGTTGTTGTGTTATAGTGTGCCTTTTTCTGAATCCATGCAAGTATCAGTGGTGGGAGCTGTTGTCAACGGTTCTACTTACTCACTGATGGAGACACGAGAGACAGAGGATGCTGGAAATCTGGAGCAACACACAAAGGCGCTGGAGGAACCCAGCAGGTCAGGCAGCATCTATGGAGGGAAGTGAAGGGTGTCGACCCGAAACGTCGACCATCCATTCCCTTCCATAGATGCTGCCTGACCCGCTGAGTTCCTCCAGCTTACTCACTGGTGCCCAGTTTGGATTTCACTGGGACCATTGAACTCCAGACCTGATCACAGACTTGATCCAAACACGGACCAGAGAGGTGAATTCCTTGAGGAGGTGAGAGTGACTACCCTCGACATCAAGGCATGTACTCCTTCAACCTTCAACCATTCGGTTCTTGAACCAACCGGCAAAACCCTAATCACCACAGTTTAGCAACACTATGATCTCTTTGATCACTTTGCACTAAAGTGAACTTTTTTTTTGTTCTAATTGTGTTCTTTAGAACATAGAACATAGAACAGTACAGCACAGAACAGGCCCTTCGGCCCACAATGTTGTGCCGACATAGCTAATCCCTCCTACCTACAGAATGCCCACATCCCTCCATTTTCTTCTCATCCAAGCCTCTCTTAAAAGCCCCCAATGAGTTTGCCTCCACCACCCTATCAGGCAACGCATTCCAGGCATCCACCACTCTCTCAGTAAAAAACTCACCCCTCACATCTCTTCTGAACCTACCCCCTCTCACCTTAAATGCATGCCCACTGGTATTGGATCGCTCAATAATGGGAAAAAGATATTGCTTGTCCACCCTATCTATGCCCCTCATCATTTTATAGACTTCCAACAGATCGCCCCTCATCATTTTATATACTTCCAACAGATCGCCCCTCAGCCTCTGCCACTCCAGAGAGAAGAGCCCAAGTTTGTCCAGCCTCTCCTGACAGCACATGCCCTCTAATCCAGGCAGCATCCTGGTAAAACTTCTCGGCGCCCTCTCTAAATCCTCGACATTCTTCCTGTAGTGAGGTGACCAGAAAGTTTTCTTGCAAAAATTGTGTGTAATTTATGTTTAATTGATGTTTTTCTTGTGAATGCTCCTTATCTGATGCTCTGTGCCTGTGATGCTGCTGCAAGTAAGATTTTCACTGCACCTGTGCACACATGGACTTGTGCATCTGACAATAAACTTGACTTTGACTTTGACCAAATGTGGCTTCAAGGAGCCCTGGGCAAGCTGAGGTCAATGGGCATCAAAGGGGAGACACTCCAGTGGTTGAAGTCAGACCTCGTTCCGTGGTTGTGCTGCTGCTCAGTTCTGCTCCAGGACACTTCTGCAGGACTTCCTCGGTGTCCTAACCCCAACCATCTTCACTGTTTCGTCAATGATCTTCCTTCCACTGTAAAGTCGGAACTGGGATGTTCGTTGATGATTGCACAATGTTCAGTTTCAAAGCTCCCCAGCAAGTGAAGCAGCCCACGCCTGCATGGAGCAAGACCTGGGGAACATTCAGACGTGGCTGATAAATGGTCAGTAACACTTGGGCCACAGAAGTGTCAGGCATTGACATCTCCAACAACAGAAAGTCTAACCACCACCGTTGGCATTCAGTAGCATCACCCAGACCCCACCATCAATATCCTTGGGTTACCATTGACGAATCATCAGTGGACCAACCACATAAACACCGTGAGCAAGTCAGAGGCTGGGGATCCTGCAGTGAATGACTCACTTCCAGATACCTCAAGGTCTCTCCACTATCTACAAGGCACAAGTCAGGAATGTGACGGACCCTCTCCACCTGCCTGGGTGAGTGTGGCTCCAATAACCCTCAAGAAGCTCTGCACCATCCAGGACAAAGCAGCCCGCTCGATCGGCACCCCATCCACCCCCCTAAACACCCCCTCCCTCCACCACCGGCACACAGGGGCTGCGGTGTGCACCGTCTACACAACGCACTGCAGTTACTCACCCAGGCTACTCTGACAGCACCTCCCAAACCCACCTCCTCTCCCACCCAGAAGGGCAAGGGCAGCGAGTGCAGGGGAACACCACCACCTGCAGGTTCCCCTCCCAGTCACACACCGTCCCGACTTGGAAATATCTCGCCGTTCCTTCACCGTCACTGGGTCTAAATCCTGGAACTCCCTCCCCAACAGCACCGTGGGAGCCCCTTCACCAGAAGGACTGCAGCGGGTCAAGGAGGGGGCTCACCCCCACCTTCTCAGGGGGGCAGTTAGGGAGGGGCAATAAATGCTGAACCTTGCCGCTGACACCCACTTCATGGCAATGAATAAGACCAGGTATAGGAGCAGAATTAGGCCATTTGGCCCATTGAGTCTGCTCTGCCATTCAATCATGGCTGATTTTTTCAACCCCATTCTCCTGCCTTCTCCCTGTAACCCTTAACCCCCTCACCAATCAAGAACCTATCAATCTCTGCCTTAAATAGGCTCAATGACTTGGCCTCCACAGCCGTCTGAGGCAATGAATTCCACAGATTCACTGCCCTCTGGCTGAAGAAATTCCTCCTCACCTCAGTTCTAAAGGGACGTCCCTTTATTCTGAGGCTGTGCCCTTGGATCCTGGACTCTCCCACTGATGGAAACATCCTCTCCACGTCCACTCTATTCAGGCCTTTCAGTATCTGGTAGATTTCATTGAGATCCCTCCCTCATCCTTCTGAGCTCCATCGAGTACAGGCCCAGAGACATCAAACACTCATACGTTAACCCTTTCATTCCTGGGATCATTCTTGTGAACCTCCTCTGGACCCTCTCCAGGGCCAGCACATCCTTCCTTAGATACGGGGCCCAAAAAGCTCACAATATTCCAAATGCGGTCTGACTGATGCTTTATAAAGTGAATAAAAAAGAGTACTGTTGATCCACTGGTCTGGTCTCACCCATAAGGTCCTTGTGGCGCTATTTAGAAGGAGATGCAACAAGAGGTGGGTAGGGACACTGAGATCAGAGCCTCCCCATGCACACAGTACATGGTGTGTCTTGCTGGGACACAGTCTGATGAGATGTGTGACCTCAGGGAGGTGGGGGGCTCGGGGAGAGTTAATCACAGCGAAGCCAGGCTGTAATCCTTGGCATCAGGGGCCTGTTGCGGTGTGATAGATATCCCCGAATGGCAGCAGTGATGAGTCTCTGCAAGGTCACACTGAACAATCAAGTAGTTTATTGATGACTGCTGCGGTCCTGGCTCGTGGTTAGCTGTCAAGAAGTAACTGGAAATATCCGGATGGCAGTAAATGTTTCATTGGGATCTATAGAAAGAGACCACAGAATCAGGAGGCAGTGAACAGGCAGTGACAGCCCCAGTGACTAGTGACAGATCCAGTGACCAGTGACTAGTAACAGCCCCAGTGACTTTACAGACCCAGTGACCAGTCACTAATGACAGACACAGTGACCAGTAACAGACACAGTGACCAGTGACTAGTGACAACCCCAGCAACTTTATAGACCCAGTGACCAGTGACAGCATGTGACTAGTGAATGACCTAATGACCAGTGACTAGTGACCAGCGACAGCCCCAGTGACCAGTGACTAGTGACAAGTGACAGCCCAGGTGACCAGTGATAAGTGACAGCCCCAATGATATTACAGACCCAGTGACCAGTGACTAGTGACCAGTGACCAATGACCAGTGACCAGTGACAGTCCCAGTGACCAGTGACTAGTGATCAGTGACAGACCTAGTGATTAGTGACAAGTCACAAGTCAGTTTAACTCATTATTCCAGGTGTGAGACTGTGGGCCTTCAGTATAGACTGCTGATAATTAACCGGTAATGGTTTAACTGTTGATGGTTTAACCAGAAACAGTTTAACTGGTAACAACTTAACTGGTGACTGTTTGACCAACGACAGTTTCACTGGTGATAGTTTAAGTGGTGACAGTTTTACCACTGATATTTTAACTGGTGAATGTTTAACCAGTAATGGTTTAACTAGAGACAGTTTATTCAGTGTCATTTTAACTAGTGATAGTGTTACTGGTAACAGTTGAAGCAATGACAGTTTAACTGTTTTTATTTTAACCAGTGACTTCTTAACCAATGACAGATCAACTGATGAAAATTTAACAGTGACAGATTAACTGTTCACAATTTAACCAGTGATAGTTTAATTGGTGATAGTTTAACCAGTGGCTGCTTAACCAGTGATGAATTAACTGGTGCTGGTTTAACCAGAGTTAGTTTAACAAGTGGCTGTTTTACCAGCGATGGATTAACTGGTGACAGGTCAAGTGATGGTAGTTTATCCAGTGATAGTTTGGGGTGGTGAAGAATCCCTGAGACAGTGAGTGTTGGTCAGGGTTCCCACTGTCGGTCACCGGGTGGCACCTGCCCTGGTTGAACGGTTGTGAGTTCAGGTCCCCACAATGGAGGCTGAGCTCAAGACTTGGTGCAGTGCTGAGGGAGGGCCACACTGCCAGAGGTTCTGCCTTCCAATAAGCTGGTAATTTTAGCTCTGAGCCCTCCTCCCTGATCAGGATGGGCTGACTGACCTAACTCTCCTCCTATGTGTTAAATTAAATTGGTGAATTGGTTTATTATTGTCACATTTACTGAGGTACAGTGACAAACTTTGTTTTGTATGCCATCCATACAGATCATCACATCAGTGCATTGAGGTAGTACAGGGTAAAACAATAACAGAATGCAGAATAAAGTGTTACAGTTACAGAGAAAGTGCAGAGCAGGCAGACAATAAGGTGCAAGGTCATAACGAGGTAGATTGTGAGGTCAAGAGTCCATTTTATCGTACCAGGGAACCGTTCAACAGTCTGATAACAGCAGGATAGAAGCTGTCCTTGAGCCTGGTGGTACGTGTTTTCAGGCTTTTGTATCTTCTGACCAATGGGAGGGGGGAGAAGAGAGAATTTCCGGGGTGGGTGAGGGCTTTGATTATGCCGGCTGCTTTACCGATGTAGCGAGATTAATCCTCATGACTTTATGGAATGTTGAAGCAGCTTGAGGAATTGAGGCCTCTGCTTCCAATTGGCACATTTGTAAGTGTGTGCTCTCTGTCACACGAGGTTCCTTGTTTTCCTGCATTAGTGATCCCGGGAATGAAAGATTTGACCTATGAGGAGAATTTGATGTCTCTGGGCCTGTACTCGATGGAGTTCAGAAGGATGAGGGGGGATCTCATTTAAACCTACTGAATACTGAAAGGCCTGGATAGCGTGGACGTGGAGAGGATGTTGCCATCAGTGGGAGAGTCCAGGATCCAAGGGCACAGCCTCAAAATAAACAGACGTCCCTTTAGAACTGAGATGAGGAGGAATTTCTTCAGCCAGAGGGTGGTGAATCTGTGGAATTCGTTGCCACAGACGGCTGTGGAGGCCAAGTCACTGGGTGTGTTTAAGGCAGAGATTGACGGGTTTTGATTGGTAAGGGGGTTAAGGGTTATGGAGAGAAGGTGGGAGTTCAGGGTTGAGAAAAAAAATCAGCCATGATGGAATGGTGGAGCAGACTCGATGGGCCGAATGGCCTAATTCTGTCCTTATGGTCTAAGTAATCCCCGTTACCTTTATGTTATGTAATTGTAAAATCAACGCCACATACTCGTGACTCCAGGTTCCCTCTTGCTAAGATCGATCTCCCTCTACCTTGAAAACATCCAGAGACTCTGCCTCCCCTGCCCTTTGAAGGGAAGATTTACGTAGAACATAGAACACTACAGCACAGTACAGGCCCTTCGGCCCACAATGTTGTGCCGACATTTTATTCTGCTCTAAGATCTAGCTAACCCTTCCCTCCCACATAGCCCCCCATTTTTCTATCATTCATGTGTCTATCTAAGAGTCTCTTAAATGTCCCTAATGTATCAGCCCCCACAACCTCTGCTGGCAGTGCGTTCCACGCACCCACCGCTCTGTGTAAAAAACTTACCCCTGACATCCCCCTTATACCTTTCTCCAATCAGCTTAAAATTATGTCCCCTCGTGTTAGCCATTGTCGCCCTGGGAAAAAGTCTCTGACTGTCCACTCGATCTATGCCTCTTATCATCTTGTATCAAGTCACCTCTCATCCTCCTCCTCTCCAAAGAGAAAAGCCCTAGCTCACTCAACCTATGGATTTTATTGATCCACTGGAACATTGGGCAGACCAATGGCAAATGGAATTTAATCATGACAAGTGCAAGTTGACGCTTTTCAAAGATTTCTTTATTAGTCACATGTACATCGAAACACACAGTGAAATGCATCTTTTGCATAGAGTGTTCTGGGGGCAGCCCGCAAGTGTCACCACGCTTCTGGCGCCAACATAGCATGCGCACAACTTCCTAACCCGTACGTCTTTGGAAAGTGGGAGGAAACCGGAGCACCCGGAGGAAACCCACGCAGACACGGGGAGAACGTACAAAATCCTTACAGACAGCGGCTGGAATTGAACCCGGGTCGCTGGTGCTGTAATAGCGTTACACGATCTGCTACACTACCATGCCTGCCTTTTACACTAACATGCCGCCCAGTTTCTGGGGATATATACGGTGAATGATAGAATCCTCGGGAGCCTTGAGCACAAAGGGACCTTGAATGTACAAGCCTTGGCCTGGTGGTAGAAGCCAGAGGGTGGTGGAGAAGGTTTGCCCTTCTGATTGGAACAACCAGAACTGTACCCTGTGCTCCAAATGCGCTCTGAGCAATATTTAGTCCAGCTGCAACGTCACGGAGCTCTGAGCAACATTTCTGTCTCGCGTTGAAGGAAAATGCCCAGCTCTTGTTACCTGTAAATCTAAGCTGCCCAGACAATTACACCCATTACTCAGACATGGTCTTCTGACAGCCCACTGGATCAATAGACACACAGTGACCTTGCAGCCTTCTGGAGAGAGACCAGAGATCCAATTTCCTTGACAGACCCGGCTGAAGTTACAAGACTAGAAGCTTCCTGTTCTGGGGAGGTTAGAGTTGGCGTCATTGAGTCATACAGCACAGGAACAGGCTCTTCGGCCCACCAGGTCCATGCTGACTGTCAAGTACCCATCTGTGCTCATCCCATTTGGTCTGTGGCCTTCTATACCTTGGTGATTGAAGTGGTCATCCAGATACTTCTTAAGTGTTGTGGGAGTCTCTGTCTCCACCACCCCCTCAGGTAATGTGTTCCAGATTCCAACCGTCCTCCCCCCACCGGTGAAAAAAAATCTTCCTCAGATCTCCTCTAAACTTCTTACCCTAACCCTAAACTTGTGCCCTCTAGTTTTAGACACCTCTGCAATGGGGAAATGTTTCCTAGTCTCTACCCTCTCTGTCCCCCTCGTAGTTTTGTACACCTCCATTTTGTCCTCCCTCAGCCCCCTCCACTCCAGGGAGAACAGACCCAGCCTCGCTGGTCTCTCCTCGTAACTAAAGCGCTCCATCTGAGGCAACATCCTGGGGAATCTCCTCTGCACCCTCTCCAGCGCAGTCACCTCCTTCCTGTAGTGTGGTGACTAGAACTGCACACAGTGCTCCAGCCATGGCCTGACTGATGTTTTATAAAAGTTGTATTATATATTCTATGCACCAGCTAAGAGAAATATCCCGAAAGACTTCTTCACCTTATCTACACTGCTGCCAACTTTAGGGATCCTTGGACACTGAGGTCCCCCTGTTCCTCCAAGATCCCAGGGCCCTACCATGGGAGAATGGATCAGCTCACGATAGAATGGAGGAGCAGACTCGATGGGCCGAACGGCCGACTTGTGCTCCGTTGTCTTATGGTCTTATGGTCTACCATCCATTGTGTAGGCCCCACCCTTATTCATCCTCCCAAAGTGCATCACCACACACTCATCAGGATTAAATTCCACCTGCAACCTCTCTCCCCATTTTACCAGCTGATCAACAACATTCTTTAGCCGATCTATCGACAGCAACACCAATTTTTGTGTCAACAGTGAAATTACTATTTAAAGTCGCAGAGTGGTACAGCACAGAAACAGGCCCTTTGGCCCACCCTGTCCATGCTGACCTTTTTACGCATCTACACCAATCCCATTTGCCTGCGTTAGGACCATATCCTTAAGTCTAAATGCCTCTTAGACACAGTGACTGTACCTGAGTCTACCACCTCCTCTTGCACTGAGTTCCAGATACCACCCACTCTCTGTGTAAAAGAACTTACCCCACAGGTACCCTTTAAACCTCCTTCCTCTCACCTTAAACCTGTGCCCTCTTGTTTTTGATACCCCTACCCTGGGAAAAAGATTCTGACTATTTACCCTATCTATGCCTTTTACATCTCTATCAGATCACCCCTCGGCCTCCTTCACTCCAGGGTACACAAGACTCCAGGGTCTCCAACACTTCTTTATAGCTCCTACGTTCAAATCCAAATTGTTATAGTATATAACAGACTGTGAAGGTCCCAACACACATCTGAGCCCCAGTCTGGAGAAGGACAGTGTGTTTTGGGATGTGCAATGGAATATCATGCTTTTGTGATTGGTCTTCTACTTTTTAAATTGGTAAATTGGTTTATTATTGACGTGTACGGTGAAAGACTTGTCTTGCATACCGTCCACACAGATCAATACATTACACAGTGCGTTGAGGTAGTACAGGGCAAAACAATAATAGAATGTGGAATAAAGTTACAGAGAAAGTGCAGTGAAGGTCGACAATAAAGTCTACTTCCCAATCTATAAAGAGATTTCAAGATCAGATGATCATATCCACAATCCCCTCAGTGCAGTCCTGAAGTGATTTAATATAAACCAACTTAAATTCAGGAGACACAAGAGACTGCAGATGCTGGAACCTGGAGCAACACACAAAGCGCTGGAGGAACTCAGCATCTGTGGAGGGAAATGGGCAGGCACAGTAGTGCAGCAGTTAGCGTTAACACTATTACAGCGCTAGCGACCTGGGTTCAATTCCCGCCGCTGTCTGTAAGGAGTTTGTACGTTCTCCCCGTGTCTGCATGGGTTTCCTCCGGGTGCTCCGGTTTCCTCCCACATTCCAAAGATGTAGGGGTTAGGAAGTTGTGGGCATGCTATGTTGGCGCCGGAAGTGTGGTGACACTTGCGGGCTACCCCCAGAACACTCTACACAAAAGATGCATTTCACTGTGTGTTTCGATGTACATGTGACTAATAAAGATATCTTAAATGGGCAATCATCTCGACCTGATAAATCGACTGTCCATTTCCCTCCACAGATGCTGCCTGACCTGCTGAGTCCCTCCAGCACTTTGTGGGTGTTGCTCCAACTTGAATTCATTCTGATCATTAGCAGATTAACTTCTTCGATTTCACGCAAACAGCGTCAAACAAAATCCATCGCCAAATCAAGGAAGATCAGGACGGCAAATCGGGGAGATTGAATTTAAGGAGAATCTTTTTAAGGAGGACAAAGATGGGAGGGAGACGTCTGGAGAGGGAATTCTAGAGTTTGGGATCCAGGCAGATGAAGGAACGGCTGCCAGCGTAAGGTGGCTACGTGTGGGATAAGCAAGGATGGACATGGATGGTTAAGGAGGATACAGAGGCAGGAACAAGGAGCAGAATGGGAAAAGCAAGACCTGTTCTGTGTTGATGTGACACGGTTGCTGTGTCATCTGCTAATCCAATCGTTATGGATTGGAGAATGAGGCAAATTCAGGTTAGTTTACTGTCATACACACCAGGGTGGAAAGAAATTCCTTGTTCGCATGAAGCTCACAGAGTAAATAGTATACACGGTGGTAACAAAACAATCAATACAGAGTCAGACAGGTTCATTATCACTGACTTATGTCGTGAGATGTGTTGTTTTGCGGCAGCAGTACATAAAATTAATATAAATTGCAAAATAAATAGTGCAAAAAAAAGGAATAATGAGGTAGTGTTCATGGGTTCATGGACCGTTCAGAAATCTGATGGCGGAGGGGAAGAAGCTGTTCCTGAATCGTTAAGTGTGGGTCTTCAGGCTCCTGTACCTCCTCCCCGATGGTAGTAACGAGAAGAGGGCATGTCCCGGATGGTGAGGGTCCTCAGTGATGGATGCCGCCTTCTTGAGGCACCGCCTCTTGAAGATGTCCTGGACGGTGGGGAGGGTTGTGCCCGTGATGGAGCTGACTGAGTCTACAACCCTCTGCAGCCTCTTGAGATCCTGTGCGTTGGAGCCTCCGTAACAGGCGGTGACGCAACCAGACAGGATGTTCTCTACCGTACATCCATAAAAACTTACAAGAGCCTTTGGTGACGTACAGAGTTTCCTCAAATGGAATGGTGAAAAGTATCGTAGTGCACACTGAGGCAGTTCAAAAAGAAACGCTGAAGTGACAATAATAGAAGGGGTGGAGTTAAGAGCCCGAGATCGCGGCAGCACCACGGGGAAGGGGATGTGACAGAGGGGATTGGGAAGCTGTTCTTGAGGCCACGTCTCAGGAGGGCAAGTGACGAGGGCATCGAGGGTGGACAACTCATCTTCTCGTTCTGCTTCCCCCTGTGCCCTGCGGAAGAGCAGCGAGAGGGCTTGAGCAGATGCTGCCTGCGGGTCTCTCTCGGTGGGGAAGCAGCTCTGTGTCCGTGTCACACCCACTGACAAAAAACAGCTCCGCAGATGAACTTGAAACACGTCTTAATTGCAGAAATAAGAAAACATTCGGAGACAGTAATTTGATCAAATGGTTTCCAAATTGACTTATGTTCAGACTCAGCTGGTGTTTGCTTCAACAAATTCTTGGTGCTCTGTGGAGTCCTGTGTCTCTGCATCACTTGCTGGTCGATTATTGTCTCTAATTCTATTCCCACTGACACTTTCTTTTGCAGCTTAATAACCTCGAACAGGATTAACCATGCGATGGACCCAGGTGATTACATTATGTCTGAATTTAAATTTTGGAACGTATTTCCTGACATTAAGGAACAACAGGACCCAGGGATTACTGCAGGAAAGTGTGGTAACAGGATATCCATGTTTTGACTGAATAACAGACAGACCCAAGGGCTGAACATCCAACCCACTGAAGTTCTGCGTTGACCCACTTACAGTGTAATCGTTCCTCGTCTGACCACACTGTGGGAGGGGTGGTACTGGGGGAGGGTCACACTGTGGGAGGGGTGGTACTGGGGGAGGGTCACACTGTGGGAGGGGTGGTACTGAGGGAGGGTCACATGTGGGAGGGGTGGTATTGAGGGAGGGTCACACTGTGGGAGGGGTGGTACTGAGGGAGGGCCACACTGTGGGAGGGGTGATACTGGGGAAGGGTCACACTGGGGAGGGGTGGTACTGGGGGAGGGTCACATGTGGGAGGGGTGGTACTGAGGGAGGGCCACACTGTGGGAGGGGTGATACTGGGGGAGGGTCACACTGTGGGAGGGGTGGTACTGAGGGAGGGTCACATGTGGGAGGGGTGGTACTGAGGGAGGGCCACACTGTGGGAGGGGTGATACTGGAGACTCGAACAGCAAATTTTGAGTGATTTTATCCTCGGTAGGTCTGCATTTGTATGCATCTGGGGATAACCTGGTGCAACCTGTTGCTGTGGGCACTGTGTGACCATGTGGTGTGACAGTCTGCCAGTGTCGGTAAGTCCAGCTCACCCTGGTGGAGACTCAACCTCGCCGCCAGCTTCTCCCTTCCAACCTCTGGCGGAGACAGTCACAGCTGGATCGCTTCACAAAGAAAAAATCCCCTGTTCCTTAAAATCCAACCTCTTGACCTGACGCATTTTGCAATCATGAACACAGAACATAGAACATTGCAGCACCGTGCAGCCCACAATGTTGTGCCAACATTTTATCCTGCTCTAAGATCAATCTAACCATTCCCTCCCACATACCCCTCCATTTTCCTATCATCCATGTACCTATCTAAAATTGCCTTCAATGTCCCTAATGTATCTGCCCCCACAACCTCTGCCGGCAGTGCGTTCCACGCACCCACCACTCTCTGTGTAAAAAACTTACCCCTGACATCCCCCTTATACCTTCTCCAATCACCTTAAAATTATGCCCCCTTGTGTTAGCCTTTGTCACCCTGGGAAAATGTCTCTGACTGTCCGCTCGATCTATGCCTCTTATCATCTTGTACACCTCTATCAAGTGTCACCTCTCATACTCCTCCTCTCCAAAGAGAAAAGCCCTAGCTCGCTCAACCTATCCTCATAAGACATGCTCTCCAATCCAGGCAGCATCCTGGTAAATCTCCTCTGCACCTTCTCTAAAGCTTCCACATCCTTCCTATAATGAGGTGCCCAGAACTGAACACAATATTCCAAGTGTGGTCTAACCAGCGTATTATAGAGTTGTAACATTACCTTGTGGCTTTTGAACTCAATCCCATAACTAATGAAGGCCAACGCACTATACACCTTTTAACAACCCTATCAACTTGTGTAACAACTTTGAAGGATCTATGGATGTGGACCCCAAGATCCCTCTGTTCCTCCACACTGCTAAGAATCCTGCCATTAACCTTGTATTCTGCCTTCAAATTCGACCTTCCAAAGTGAATCATTTAGCGCTTTTCTGGGTCGAACGCCATCTGCCACTTCTCAGCCCAGCTTTGCATCCTCTCAGTGTCCTGTTGTAACCCTCAACAATCTTCTACACTATCCACAACACCACCAACCTTCATATTATCTGCAAACTTACTAACCCACCCTTCCACTTCCTCATCCAAGTCATTTATAAAAGTCACAAAGAGCAGGGGTCCCAGAACAGATCACTGCAGAATCCCGCTGCTCACCAACCTCCAGGCAGAATACGCTCCATCTACCACCACCTCCTGCCTTCTATGGGTGAGCCAATTGTGAATCCACAAAGCCGAGTTTCCCTGGATCCCATGCCTCCAAACTCTGAATGATCCTATCATGGGGAACCTTATCAAATGCCTTACTGATGTCCATATACACCACATCCACTGCTCTACCTTCATCAATGTGCTTTTTCACATCCTCAAAGAATTCAATCAGGCTCATGAGGCATGACCTGCCCCTCACAAAGCCATGCTGACTATCCCTAATCAGCCTCTGCTTCTCCAAAAGCTCATAAATCCTGTCTCTAAGAATCTTCTCCAGTAAATTGCCCACCACTGAAGTAAGACTCACTGGTCTGTA
Source organism: Pristis pectinata (assembly GCF_009764475.1). Taxonomy (NCBI): domain Eukaryota; kingdom Metazoa; phylum Chordata; class Chondrichthyes; order Rhinopristiformes; family Pristidae; genus Pristis; species Pristis pectinata. The sequence continues at coordinate 3,463,356 of NC_067415.1, forward strand.
ATTCCCAGGGTTATCCCCACTCCCTTTCTTAAACAAACGAACAACATTTGCCACCCTCCAATCATCTGGCACTGTTCCTGTGGCCAGTGAGGACACAACGATTGTCGCCAAAGGCTCAGAAATCTCTTCCCTCACTTCCAGTAGTATCCTGGGATATATCCTGTCCGGCCAAGGGACTTCTCTATCCTAATGTTTTTGAAAAGTTCCAGCACATCTACCTTCTTAACATCGACATGTTCTAGCTTATCAGCCTGTTTTACGCTGTCCTCACAAATGTCAAGGTCTCTCTCTCTGGTGAATACTGAAGCAAAGTATTCATTGAGGACCTCCCCTACCTCTTCCGACTCCAGGCACATGTTTCCTCCTCTATCCCTGATCAGTCCTACCGTCACTCTAGTCATCCAGCTGTTCTTCACGTACGAGTAGAACGCCTTGGGTTTTCCTTAATACTACTCGCCAAGGCCTTCTCATGCCCCCTTCCAGCTCTCCTAAGTCCATTTTTAAACTCCCTTCTGGCTACCTTGTAATTCTCCAGAGCCGTCTGATCCTTGCTTTCCAAACCTTAGGTTAACTTCTTTCTTCCTCTTGACAAGATATTCCACATCTCTTGTCAACCAGTTTCTTTACTCTACTATCCTTACCCTGCCTCAATGGGACAAACCTATCCAGAACCCCATGCCAGTACTCCCTAAACAACTCCACATTTCTATTGTGCATTTCCCTGAGTACATCTGTTCCCAATTTACACTCCCAAGTTCCTGCATAATAGCATCATGATTCTCCCTCCCCCAATTAAAGACTTTCCCATATTGTCTGCTCTTATCCCTCTCCAAGGCTATGGTAAAGGTCAGGGAGTTGTGGTCACTGTCTCCAAAATGTTCACCCACTGAGAGATCTGACACCCAACCAGATTCATTGCCTACTACCAGATCCAGAATGGCCTCTTCTCTCATCGATTTGTCCACATACTGTATCAGGAATGCCTCCTGGACACACCTAACAAATTCTGCCCCATCCAAACCTTTTGCACTAAGGAGATGCCAATCAGTATTAGAATATAAAGAAATGAAAGGACTTTCACTGAAATGATCCTGACTGGTTGCATCAGGGCCTGGTACAGTGATTCCAACGCATCAGAACGCAGGAGACTGCAGAAGGTAGTGGGCACAGTCCGGTCCATCACGGGCAGAGCTCTTTCCAACACTGACAGCATCTACAGGAGGCGCTGCCTCAAGAAGGCAGCATCTATTGTCAAGGATCCTCACTATCGGGATCATGCCCTCTTCTGTTACCTCTTGTAACTTTTACCCCCTGAGTTCCTCCAGCATCTTGTTTGTTGCTCCAGTATCTGCAACTGCTAGTGTCCCCTTCGACCTACCTGTCTGAAGAATCTCGCCCATCTCCAACAAACAACCTCTTCACCTCCCTCGCTCCAAGGAAAACAACTCTGGCTTCTCCAGTTCAACCCTGATGCTGAAATCGCCTCAACCCCCGGGACCATTCCGAGAAATGTCTCTCACTCTCTCTCTTGGATTTTTTCCATTCCCTCCAACGTACAGTGACCAAACTTGGATCCGATACCACAGCTGCTGTCTGAACATTGAAAGAGATGTCAGCTGTTGAAGGTGTAATTGAGCAGCAAAAGACACCGGAACAAGTCCAATCTTTGTGGTTTAACTTGGGAGTAATTCCATTGCTGCTTATGTGAAAAACTTAACCCTGTTCTGTCAAACTGACCACACATGTTGGAAATTTGGTGGGAACATTTGGATGCATTGGCAGTGATGATGACACATTCACAATGCTGCTCATCAGCCAGGAGTGCTGACATCAATAAATCACTTGGAAATTGTCCTGTGTTCGCTGTGTCCTTAATGCACTCGTCAACTTTGTTTGAACCAAGTGTGCTCATATCAACTCAAGCATCAATTCCATCCCATTGAATCGTTTTTGGCACTTACACAACACTCCATCAGTACCACCCCTCCCACAGTGTGACACTCCCTCAGCACGACACTCCCTCAGCACTGCCCCTTTTTTTTTACAATCAGGACGTCTACATTACATATTCCATACGCACTACAAATGGACTACCATCACAGACCACAAAAAGAACAGAATTCTCCTGAACATCTAGGTTAACGCAACAGCTCTAGGTGGAAGCAGCAAAGGGCTGTAGATAGTGGAATCTCTTAGGGGAGGAAGGTGGATCACGGAACCAAATGAGGGAGGTGGGGAGGGCAGATGAGAACAGCGGGGGGGGAGGGGACTCAGTGGGAGGGGTGTGCGGGTGACGGGCAGATGGTGTGGGTGGGGGAGGGGGAAGAAACAGGGTGATGGGGAATGGGGAAGGAAGTGCTGTTGGGTTTGCTTTGGAGGGCCTGGATAAAGCGGAAGGAAAGAGAAAAAGGCTGGTTACCTGAAATGCATTGAAATGAGAAGAATTTAACGGATCACTGTTTTAAATGGGTGACCCGTTATCTTTAAACAGTGACCTCCAAGTTCTAGATTCGCCCACAAGAGGAAACATCCTCCCCACATCCAACCTGTCGAGATGCCTCACGATCTGGTGCGTCTCATTCTAGACTGCCCCCAACCCGAATCTTTTCGAACAGGACAAGCTGCCCATTTTATGCTGCAGTCTAGTGAACATTCTCCGAACCCCTTCCAACGCCTTAACGTCCTTCCTTAAATAATGACGGCTATACTGTGAACAACACTCCAGATGTGGTCTGACTGATGTTGTCTTTTCTGTTTTCAATTCCCTTCACTGTTTCAATATGTGAAGTATCGCAGGAAAGTAGAACAATGCAAGATTTCACCAACAGGAACAAGGTAATGATCAGTTCATTTTGTTTCGTTGTGATATTAGCTATTGCGATAAAGGCTCACCCTCGTTTGAAGTCAATGGAGTTCAGAAGGATGAGGGGGGGTATCTCATTGAAACCCACGGAATATGAAAGGCCTGGACAGAGTGGACGTGGAGAGGATGTTTCCGTCAGTGGGAGAGTCCAGGATCTGAGGGCACAGCCTCAGAATAAAGAGACATCCCTTTAGAACTGAGATGAGGAGGAATTTCTTCAGCCAGAGGGTGGTGAATATCAGAATCAGGTTTATTATCACTGAGGTGACGTGAAATCTGTTGTTTTGCGGCAGCAGTACAGTGCAAAGACATACAATTACAAGGAAGGATGTGGAGGTGTTGGAAAGGGTGCAGAGGAGATTTACCAGGATGCTGCCTGGATTAGAGAGTATGGATTATGAGGAGAGACTAGGGGAGCTAGGGCTTTACTCTTTGGAGAGAAGGACGATGAGGGGAGACATGATAGAGGTGTACAAAATATTAAGAGGAATAGATAGAGTGGACAGCCAGCGCCTCTTTCCCAGGGCACCAATGCTCAATACAAGAGGGCATGGCTTTAAAGTAATAGGTGGGAAGTTCAAGGGAGATATCGGAGGGAGGTTTTTCACTTGGAGAGTGGTTGGGGCGTGGAATGCGCTGCCTGGGGTGGTGGTGGAGGCAGGTACATTGGTCAAATTCAAGAGATTGCTAGATAAGCATATGGAGGAATTTAAAATAGAGGGATATGTGGGAGGAAGGGGTTAGATAGCCTTAAGCAAGGTTTAAAGGTCGGCACAACATCATGGGCCGAAGGGCCTGTATTGTGCTCTATTGTTCTGTGGTTCTATGACTATAAATTACAAAAATAAATAAATAGTGCAAAAAAGAGGAACAACGAGGCAGTGTTGATGGTACTGGTTTATTATTGTCACTTGTACCGAGGTACAGTGAAAAACTTGTCTTGCATACCGATCGTACAGGTCAATTCATTACACAATGCAGTTACATTGAGTTAGTACAGAGTGCATTGAGGTAGTGCAGGTAAAAACAATGACAGTACAGAGTAAAGTGTCACAGCTACAGAGAAAGTGCAGTGCAATAAGGTGCAAGGTCACAACAAGGTAGATCGTGAGGTCAGAGTCCATCTCATTGTATAAGGGAACCATTCAATAGTCTTATCACAGAGGGGTAGAAGCTGTCCTTAAGTCTGGTGGTACGTGCCCTCAGGGTCCCGTATCTTCTACCAGATGGGAGAGGAGAGAAGAGAGAATGACCCGGGTGGGTGGGGTCTTTGATTATGCTGGGTTCATGGACCATTCAGAAATCTGATGGCGGAGGGGAAGAAGCTGTGCCTGAATTGAATCTGTGGAATTCGTTGCCACAGAGGGCTGTGGAAGCCAAGTCATTGGGTGTATTTAAGGCAGAGATCGATAGGTTGTTGATCGGTAAGGGGTTTAAGGGTTATGGGGAGAAGGCAGCAGAATAAGATTGAAAATAAATCAGCCATGGTTGAATGTCAGAGCAGATTCGATGGGCTGAATGGCCTAATTCTGTTCCTATATCTTATGGTCTTATGAAGTAAATATTCCTGCTGGACCTGTGTTTACCAGTGAAGAGGCATTGTGAAACTGATTAGTCAGCAGCTGACTGTTCCAACTAATAGTGCCAGCTAGTCATCCCTCAACAACTCAAGGTCAATTCCTGCGAAGCATTAATCAGATTGCCTCAGGAGTGCAGAGCATTCTTGGGATTATAATAAAGATCTTGCAAAATTGTCTATGAAAATAATAATCTGCATTGACGTAGCACCTACAAGATAGAATCAGGTTACCCTGAAGCACAGGCTGACGAGGGGCCACACTGTCAGGAGATAACCAAAAGATTGGTCAGAGAGGTTTTAAGGAGGGGGTTGTGGGAGGGGTGGTGCAGACGGAGGGTCACACTGTGGGAGGGGCAGTACTGAGGGTCCTGGCCGGTCTGCCTGCCTGCCTGTCTTCTGCGCTTACGTGTGCACGTGGGTGTCTTTGGAGAGGGAGCACGCGGTCTCCGCAGGCACCCTGGCTGAGTTCCACGCTCAGTGGGCTCCTCAAGAGATAGCGTGCGCTGTGGACGATACCAATACGATTTTGATATGAAATATTGAGTGTTGCGGTACCGGGCGTAGTGACGTATGTGTGCTTTCACGGTGTCAGTTTACAATAATCTCTGAAGTTATGTAGTTGATTAGATGATCCTTTCTGTATTAGATAATACATTTGATATTTGTAGTCTTTTGTAGTGCTTTTAACTAATAAATGTTTTGTACAAAAAAAAGGGGTAGTACTGAAGGAGGGTCACACTGTGGGAGGGGCAGTACGGAGGTTTATATTAATAAGTCCAGTTCAGGTCAATATCGATCCTTCAGTCCAGCTGACCAATCCCTGTGGGAGCTTGCTCTGTGTAAATTGGCAGGAGCACTCCCTGCATTAGACACTGAATGTCTTGGAGCTTCCAAGGTAATCCTGAGGCTGGGAACGGCACTTTCAAAATGCAAGTCTGTTTGCTCCTGTTGTCCATTCTAATGACTTGCAAGTTGTGATGGTCAGTTGGTTTGTTCTGGTCACATGTGCTGAGATACGGTGAAAAGCTTTTGTTTTACATGCCATCCAGACAGATCTTGGCATGCATCGCGGTAGTAGAAATGGAAACAGTGCAGAATATAGTATTGCACTTACAGAGAAAGTACAGTGCAGGGAGACAGATAAAGTGCGAGGGCCACGACAAGGTAGGTTGGGATGTCAAGTGTTCAAGAGTTCATCTTTTAGTGTAGGAGAGGTCCATTCAAGAGTCTGTTAACAGCGGGATAGAAGCTGTCCTTGAACCTGGTGGTAGGTGTGCTCTAGCTTTTGTAACCTCTGCCTGATGCGAGAGGGAAGAAGAGAGAATGTCTAGGGTTGGAGGGGTCTTTGATTATGCTGGCTGCTTTCCCGAAGCAGCGAGAAGTGTAGACAGAGTCAGTTGATTTGTGTGATAGACTGGGCTGTGTTCACAACTCTCTGTGATTTCTTGCGGTCCCGGACAGAGCAGTTGCATACCAAGTTGTGATGCATTAGGATAGAATGCTTTCTATGACGCATCTGTAAAAATCCATAATTTTCTGCATTACTATTGTGGTGAAGATTGTAGACATGCTAATGTCAGCAGCGAATAAGTGAAAGAACCACATCAAGGAGAGAGTTGAATCAGTGTCTTCCAACCTGATTAGCCAAACATCTCAACTGAAATTAATGATGAATGACTTATTTTATTTATTTTTTATATAACATTTCACCGCAGATATTTGCCTCAGCTTAAAATAAGATGTGGCCAAGAACTCTGTCTCTTGTTACTTTTATGTTTCTGTACCCCCATCTCCAACTCTCAGATTTTTGTTTCTCTTGCCCATTAACTGGTTCTTAAAGAGTTAAATTCTCTCCCTGTGAATTGAGCAATTTAACCATTGTCTCTGGTTAGAATGCAACTCGAAGGAACCACACAGATACCCAGGATAGTCCAGTTCTCACACACCTGAGCCAATTACCCAGGTGGTTGGGCCTCAGGGCTGTGCAGAAGGAGTTGTATTAACTTGTTGTTGGGACATGGGTGTCACTGGCAAGGTTCAGCATTTATTGCCCATCCCGGACTGCACCTTGGGAAAGTGGGGGTGAGCTCCTTTCTTGACCCGCTGCAGTCCTTCTGGTGAAGGGGCTCCCACGGTGCTGTTGGGGAGGGAGTTCCAGGATTTAGACCCAGTGACGGTGAAGGAACGGCGAGATATTTCCAAGTCGGGACGGTGTGTGACTGGGAGGGGAACCTGCAGGTGGTGGTGTTCCCCTGTACCCACTGCCCTTGTCCTACTGGGTGGGAGAGGAGGTGGGTTTGGGAGGTGCTGTCGGAGTAGCCTGGGTGAGTAACTGCAGTGCGTTGTGTAGACGGTGCACACTGCAGCCCCTGTGCGCCGGTGGTGGAGGGAGGGGGTGTTTGGGGGGGTGGATGGATGCTGATTGAGCGGGCTGCTATGTCCTGGATGGTATCGAGCTTCTCGAGAGTGTCGGAGCCACACTCACCCAGGCGAGGGGACAGGGTAAGGCCATAAGACCTTAAGATATAGGAGCAGAATTAGGCCATTTGGCCCATCGAGTTTGCTCCTACATTAAATCATGGTTGATTTTTTTTTGATCCTTTTCTCCTACCTTCTCCCCGTAACCTTTAAGTCCCATACCAACCAAGAACCTAGCAAAATCTGCCTTAAATACATCCAATGACTTGGCCTCCACAGCCATCTGTGGCAACGAATTCCACAGATTCACCGCCCTCTAGCTGAAGAAATTCCTCCTCATCTCAGTTCTGAAGGGACATCCCTTTATTCTGAGGCTGTGCCCTCGGATCCTGGACTCTCCCACTGATGGAAACACCCTCTCCACAACCACTCTATCCAAGCCTTTCAGTATCCAATAGGTTTCAATGAGATTGTGTCCAGTTCTGGTCACCTCATTATAGGAAGGATGTGGAAGCTTTAGAGAGGGTGCAGAGGAGATTTACCAGGATGTTGCCTGGATTGGAGAGCATGTCTCTTGAGGATAGGTTGAGCGAGCTAGGGCTTTTCTCTTTGGAGAGAAGGAGGATGAGAGGGGACTTGATAGAGGTGAACAAGATGATAAGAGGCATAGATCGAGTGGACAGTCAGAGACTTTTTCCCAGGGTGACAATGGCTAACACGAGGGGACATAATTTTAAGGTGATTGGAGGAAGATATAAGGGGGATGTCAGGGGTAAGTTATTTTACACAGAGAGTGGTGGGTGTGTGGAACACACTGCTGGCAGAGGTTGTGGGGGCAGATATATTAGGGACAATTAAATTAGACTCTAAGATACATGAATGATAGAGAAATGGGGGTCTATGTGGGAGGGAAGGGTTAGATCGATCTTGGAGCAGGATAAAATGTCGGCACAATGTTGTGGGCCGAAGGGCCTGCACCGTGCTGCAATGTTCCATGTTCTATGTTCATCCTTCTGAACTGCATTGAGTACAGGCCCAGGGACATCAAACACTCCTCATACGTTAACCCTTTCATTCCTGTTCCCTGCTGACTTGAGGATCATGGAGAGCCTTTTCCCCCACAGACGCTGCCCGACCCGCTGAGTTCCTCCAGCAGATTGTGTGTTGCTCCAGATTCCAGCATCTGCCGTCTCTTGGGTCTCCAGTCACTGGACCCAGCTACTATCCTTTTGTGGTACATGCACTAGAACACTCATTTCCCTCTGTCCTTGGACACACGGACGACTGCAGATGCTGGAACCTGGGGCAACAAACAACCTCCTGGGAGAACTCAGAACTCAGCGAGTCACAGGTACTGATGTAGGGTTTTGACCTGGAACGTCAACAATTCCTACTCTCCCCCACCACCCCTCCCCCCCCCCCCCCCCCCACCCCCACAGATGCTGCCCGACCCGCTGAGTTCCTCCAGCAGAATGTTTACTGCTCCCTCTGCCCCCCACTCGTTTACGGTCTCTCTCCGTCTGGATCATCTTCTGCCTTTAGCTTCTGAAGTGTATGACCTCACCATCCCACATTCGGATTGTAAAACCTCTTCCAACTCCATTTGCCAAGTCTTAGCTCACTCTTTCAACCTCTTGCAGAATAACAATATCCTCATCCAAACATGCCTTCCCAATGATATCAGCAAATTTAGATCGGAATCAGAATCAGATGTATTATCACTGAGGTATGACAAGAATTTGTTGTGTTGCGGCAGCAGTACAGTGCAAAACATAAAAATTACAATAAATTACAAAATTAAATAAATAGTGCAGAAAAAAGGGATAACGAGGTGGTGTTCATGGGTTCATGGACCGTTCAGAAATCTGACGGCGGAGGGGAAGAAGCTGTTCCTGAATCGTTGAGTGCGGGTCTTCAGGCTCCTGTACCTCCTCCCCGATGGTAGTAACACAAAGGAGGGCATTTCCCTCACTTACCATTTATCACTTGCCTCAGCCCTCACTCTCACCTCTTTTTACTGGCTCTCTGCCCTCTGCTCTTTCAGACTAGATGAAGGGTCTCAACCTGAAACCTCAACCATCCCCTTCCCCCCACAGATGCTGCTCGACCCGCTGAGTTCCTCTAGTACGTTGTGTGTTGCTCCAGCTTCCAGCATCTGTATCTATTTTGTCTCCAGACGTCAGTATTTCCTTGTTTATCAAGGGGTCACATTTGCTACCTTCCAATCTACAGGAACAATCCCAGGATCCATGGAAGACTGGGAAGATGATACCACTGTCTTCACTGCCACTCCTTTTAAAATGGCAGGATGTGGATAATTGACTCCCTGGGATTTATCAATGTTCAGGCTGGCCAATGTGTCTAGTACTTTGTTGCTAATTCCAAGTTTTTCAACTACATTATTTACACTGGTTCTCCAGAGTTTCTGGAAGGTCTTTTTCAAAGAAGGAAGACACAAAATGTTAGCTTAATTCCTCTGGCATTTTCTTGCAACCCCTTATAAGTTCTGAGTTCCGATGTGCTGGAGAGAGCGCAGAGGAGAGAGTCAGTAGGTCGAGTCAGTGGACAGAGTCAGCAGCTTTAAATTCTTTATCAGATGACCTCTCCTGGACCCAGCACATAGACACAATCACAAGGAAAGCACGCCAGCGACTTCACTTTCTTAGGAGGCTAAGGAGGTTCGGTGTTTCACCGAACACTCTAACAAACTTCTACAGATGTATCGTTGAAAGTATCCTGACTAGTATCTTATGTTAGGGGACAGTTCAATAGTCTTATAAAAGTGGGATAAAAGCTGTTATTGAGGCTGGTGGTACATGCTTTCAAGCGTTTTTCTGTTCTGCTTGATAGGAGGGGGGAGAAGAGAGAATGTTCGAGGTGGGTGGGGTCTTTGATTATGTTGGCTGCTTTCCCGAAGCAGCGAGAAGTGTAGACAGAGTCCATGGAGGGGAGGCAGGTTTCTGTGATGTACTGAGCTGTGTCCACAACTCTCTGCAGTTTCTTGCAGTCCCGGGCAGAACAGTTGCCATACTGTAATGCATCCGGAAAGGATGCTTTCTATGGTGCATCGATAAAAATTGGTGAGGGTCAAAGGGTACATGCCAAAGTTCTTTAGTCTCTTGAGGAAGTAGAGACGCTGGTGAGCTTTCTTGACCGTGCTGTCTACGTGGTTGGACCAGGGCAGGCAACTGGTGATGTTCACTCCTAGGAACTTGAATCTTTCAACCCTCTTGACCTCAGCACCATTGATGTGCACAGGTGCATGTACACAGCCCCCTTTCCTGAAGTCAATGACCAGCTCTTTTGTTTTGCTGACGCTGAGGGAAAGGTTGTTGTCATGACACCATGTCACTAAGCTTGAGATACGGTCCACCGTGGCGGTATCATCTGCAAACTTGTAGCTGGAGTTAAAACAGAATCTGGCCACACTGTCATGAGTGTATAAGGAGTAGAGGGCTGAGGACACAGCCTTGTGGGGCACCAGTGTTGAGAATAATCGTGTCGGAAGTGTTGCTGGCTATCCTCACTGATTGCAGTCTGTTGGTCAGGGGGTCAAGGACCCAGTTGGTGACGGAGGCAGATACAATTATAACATTTGGAAGAATCAGAATTAGATTTGTTATCAATGACAAATGATGTGAAATTTGTTGTTTTGCGCCAGCAAAGACATAAAAATCCATAAATTACAAAAATAAATAAATAGTGCAAAAACAAAAGGAATAACGAGGTAGTGTTCATGGGTTCATGGATCGTTCAGAAATCTGATGGCAAAGGGGAAGAAGCTGTTCTGTTAAGTGTGGGTCTTCAGGTTCCTGTACCTCCTCCCCGATGGTAGTAACGAGAAAAGGACATGTCCCAGGGGGTGAGGGTCTTCAATGATGGATGCCACCTTTGGATGGGTACTCGGATACGAAAGGAGTAGAGGGATATGTGCCTGATGTAGGCAAATGGGATTACCACAGGTGGACACCAGGGTCAGTATGGACGAGTCCTAGAGGCAAGCAGCATGGAAACAGGACATTGGATCCATCACATCCGTGCCCAACTAGTGGGCACCCATCTGCACTAATCCTACCTCCCAGCCCTTAGCCCAAACCCTCGATGCCTAAACAATTCCAATGCTCAAGTAAAGACTTCCTAAATGTTGTCTGTGATCCAGTTTCAACCATTCTGTCAGGTAGGTAGGCTGCAGGGGCCCGTCTCTGTCCTGTAAGTTTGTAGGATTCTTACCCTGTCCATTCTGTGTGTGACTCCAGATATACCCATGAGCTCAACTCTCAAACCTGGATGCTGACTTTGCCAGGATGCTGCTTGGATTAGAGGGCATGTGTTATAGGGAGAGGTTGGACAGACTTAGGTTGTTCTTCCTGGAGCGGTGGAAGCTGAGCACCTGATAGAGGTTTATAGGATTATGAGAGGCACAGATAGAGGTATCTTTTCCCCAGGGTTGAAAAGTCTGAAACTAGAGGGCATGCATTTAAGGTGAGAGGGGGTAAGTCCAAGGGAGATGTGCGGGACAAGTTTTTTTATGTAGAGAGTGGTGGGTGCCTGGAACGATCGAGGATATCTTCAAGAGGAGATGCTGCTCCGGTAGGTTTAAACTAGATTTGCAGGGGGAGGGGAAGCAGAGTGTTAGAGAAGAAAGTGAGGAGGAAAATGATCGTGTGAGGTCTGCAGATATGGACAGAAATCGAAGGTTTGTACATGATAATAATGTTCTCAGGTGCATCTATTTCAATGCAAGGAGTATCGTAGGTAAGGCGGATGAGTTTAGGGTGTGGATTGGCACGTGGGATTACGATGTTGTTGTTATTAGTGAGACATGGTTGCAGGAGGGGCAGGACTGGCAGCTTAATGTTCCGGACTTCCGTTGTTTCAGACGTGATAGAGGGGAAGGGATGAAAGGGGGAGGAGTGGCATTACTGGTCAGGGAACAGATCACGGCTGTGCGTAGACAGGACAGCCCAGAGGGCTCGTCTACGGAGGCCATATGGGTGGAGCTGAGGAACAGGAAAGGTGTGGCCACACTAATAGGGTTGTATTATAGACCGCCCAACAGTCGGAGAGAATTGGAGGAACAAATCTGTAGGGAGCTAGCAGACCGATGTAAGAAACAGAAAGTTGTAATAGTAGGGGATTTTAACTTTCCACATACTGACTGGGACTCCCACACTGCGAAAGGGCTGGATGGCTTGGAATTTGTCAAATGTGTTCAGGAAAGTTTTCTAAATCAATATATAGAGGTACCAACGAGAGAGAATGCAATACTTGATCTCCTATTAGGGAACCGGGCAGGTCAGGTGACAGAAGTATGTGTAGGTGAGCATTTTGGGTCCAGTGACCATAATGCAATTAGTTTCAAGATTATTATAGATAAGGATAGGTCTGGTCCTCGAGTGGAGGTTCTAAATTGGAGAAAGGCCCATTTTGTGGAAATGAGAAAGGATCTAGGTAGGGTGGATTGGGATAAGTTATTTTCTGGCAAGGATGTGCTCAGTAAATGGAAAGCCTTCAAAGACAAAATTTTGAGAGTGTAGAGTTTGTATGTTCCTGTCAGGATTAAAGGCAAGGGTAACAAGCAAAGGAAACCTTGGTTTTCAAGGGATATTGGTGAGCTGGTTAAGAAAAAGAGAGAGGTGTATAGCAGGTATAGACAACTAGGAACGGATGAGGTACTTGAAGAGTATAGGAAATGTAAGAAAATACTAAAAAAGGAAATCAGGAAGGCAAAAAGAAGACATGAGGCTGCTTTGGCAGATAATGTGAAGGTAAACCCGAAGGGTTTCTGCAGGTATATTAAGAGCAAAAGGATAGTAAGAGACAGAATTGGTCCCCTTGAAGATCAGAGTGGTCGTATATGTGTGGAGCCTCAGGAGATGGAGGAGGTCTTAAACAGTTTTTTTGCATCAGTATTTACTCAGGAAACTGGCATCGTAGATATGGAAGGAAGGGTAACAAGCACTGGTGTCATGGAACATATAGAGATTAAAAAGGAGGTACTTGATGCTTTACAGCGAATAAAAGTAGATAAATCCCCAGGGCCTGACAAGATATTTCCTTGGACCTTGAGAGAGACTAGTGCAGAAATTGCAGGGGCCCTGGCAGATATATTAAAATGTCCCTAGCCACGGGTGCGGTGCCAGAGGACTGGAGGATAGCTCATGTTGTTCCATTGTTTAAGAAAGGCTCGAAGAGTAAACCAGGTAATTACAGGCCAGTGAGCCTGACATCAGTAGTGGGTAAATTATTGGAAGGTGTTCTGAGAGATAGGACATATAAGTATTTGGACAGCCAAGGGTTGATTAAGGATAGTCAGCATGGCTTTGTGCGTGGTAGATCATGTTTAATGAATCTTGTGGAGTTTTTTGAGGAGGTCACTAAGAAAGTAGATAAAGGTAAGGCTGTGGATGTTGTCTACATGGACTTTAGTAAGGCCTTTGACAAGGTCCCACATGGGAGATTAGTTCAGAAGGTTCAGTCAATGGGTATCCATGGAAAGGTTGTAAACTGGATTCAAAATTGGCTGAGTGGGAGAAGACAGAGAGTGGTTGTGGATGGTTGTTTCTCAGATTGGAGGCCTGTGACTAGTGGTGTGCCTCAGGGATCTGTGTTGGGGCCATTGTTGTTTGTTGTATATATCAATGATCTAGACGATAATGTGGTAAATTGGATCAGTAAGTTTGCGGATGACACTATGATCGGAGGTGTTGTGGACAGTGAGGAAGGATTTCAAAGCTTGCAGAGGGATCTGGACCCAATGGAAAAATGGTCCAGAAAATGGCAGATGGACTTTAATGCAGACAAGTGTGAGGTGTTGCATTTTGGAAGGACAAATCAAAGTAGGACATACACAGTAAATGGTAGGGCACTGAGGAGTGCGGAGGGACAAAGGGATCTGGGAGTTCAGATACAAAATTCCTTGAAAGTAGAGTCACAGGTAGACAGGGTTGTAAAAAAGGCTTTTGGCATCCTGGCATTTATAAATCAAAGTATTGAGTATAGGAGTTGGAATGTTTTGGTGAGGTTGTACAAGTCATTGGTGAGACCAAATTTAGAATATTGCGTGCAGTTCTGGTCGCCGAACTACAGGAAGGATGTCAGTAAGATTGAAAGAGTGCAGAGGAGATTTACAGGAATGTTGCCGGGTCTTCAGGAGTTGAGTTATAAGGAAAGATTGAGCATGTTAGGACTTTATTCCTTGGAGCGGAGAAGAATGAGGGGAGATATGATAGAGATTTATAAGATGATGAGGGGCATAGACAGGGTTAATGCGAGTAGGCTTTCTGCCTAGATTAGGAGAGATAAGTACGAGAGGACATGGCTTTAGGGTGAAGGGGGAAAGGTTTAGGGGGAACATTAGAGGGAACTTCTTCACTCAAAGAGTGGTGGGAGTGTGGAATGGGCTGCCATCTGGTGTGGTAAATGCGGGATCGCTCCTAACTTTTAAGAGTAAATTGGATAGATACATGGACGAGGGAGGTCTGGAGGGGTATGGGCTGGGGGCAGGTAAATGGGACTAGCAGAATAATGTTTCGGCACAGACTAGAAGGGCCAAATGGCCTGTTTTTTGTGCTGTAGTTTTCTATGGTTCTATGGTTCTAGGAGGTGCCTCAAGAAGGCGGCATCCGTCACTGAGGACCCTCACCATCTGGCACATGCCCTCTTCTCGTTACTACCATCAAGGAGGAGGTACAGGAGCCTGAAGACCCGCACTCAATGACTCAGGAACAGCTTCTTCCCCTCCGCCATCAGATTTCTGTTCCATTAAATACGAAAACCCCAATTTATAGGCAATTACCTTTAAGATTGGTAACTGACTATTTTATGTATTTAGGTGTTAAAATTACCAAGAAACATAAGGACTTATTTAAAGCTAATCTATTGCCTTTAATTGACCATGTTAAACAATTATTTGCCAGGTGGTCCCCACTGTCTCTATCATTGGTCAGCTGAATTAATGCGGTTAAGGTGAATATTTTACCAAAATTTTTTATATTTATTTCAAGTGATTCCAACTTTTGTCCCGAAATCTTTTTTTGACACTATTGATTCTAAAATTCTTTCATATATTTGGCAGAATAAAAACCCAAGGTTAAGTAAGAAATATTTACAGATTCCTGAACGGTCCATGAACCCATGAACACCACCTCGTTACTCCTCTTTTGCACTATTTATTTATTTTTGTAATTTGTAGTAATTTTTATGTCTTTATGTCCTGCACTGTACTGCTGCCGCAAAACAACAAGTTTCATGACATATGTCAGTGATAATAAACCTGATTCTGAAATTTGACAGAAGCCTTTAAGAGGCTATTAAATAGGAACATGAATGTGCAGAGAATGGAAGGAGATGGACATTGTGTAGGCAGAAGGGATTAGTTTAGTTAGGGGTTTAATTAGTTTGGCACAACATGGTGGGCCGAAGGTCCTGTTCCTGTCTTGTTCTATGTTCTATGTTGTACGTTCTATGCCATCCAGCAAACACCCAGTTCCAAACAACTGGTGATGGGTAATAAATGCCAGCCTTGCTAAAAATGTCTCTACATACTGAAATATGAATAAATAGAAAGAAACCTACTGTGTTTGCAAAGCATATGGTGTGTCGGGGTATTGAGTTCAAGAGCCGCAAGGTAATGTTGCAGCTCTATAGAACTCTGGTCAGACCACACTTGGAGTATTGTGTTCAGTTCTGGTCGCCTCATTACAGGAAGGATGTGGAAGCTTTAGAGAGGGTGCAGAGGAGATTTACCAGGATGCTGCCTGGATTGGAAAGCATATTTTACGAGGATAGGTTGAGTGAGCTAGGGTTTTTCTCTTTGGAGAGAAGGAGGATGAGAGGTGACTTGATAGAGGTGTAAAAGAGGTGGCAGGCACAGTAGTGATGCGGTTAGCATAACGCTATTACAGCGCCAGCGACCCAGGTTCAATTCTGGCCACTGTCTGTAAGGAGTTTGTACATTCTTCTCGTGTCTGTGTGGGTTTCCTCCGGGTGCTCCGGTTTCCACCCACATTCCAAAGAGGTACGGGTTAGGGAGTTGTGGGCATGCTATGTTGGCACTGGAAGTGTGGTGACACTTGCGGGCTGCCCCCAGAACACTCTACACAAAAGATGCATTTCACTGTGTGTTTCGATGTACATGTGACTAATAAAGATCTTATCTAATCTTACAATATGATAAGAGGCATAGATCGAGTGGACAGTCAGAGACTTTTTCCTAGGGCGACAATGGCTAACACGAGGGGACATCATTTTAAGGTGACTGGAGGAAGGTATAAGGGGGATGTCAGGGGTAATTTTTTTATACAGAGAGTAGTGGGTGTGTGGAACGCACCACCGACAGAGTTTGTGGGGGCTGATATATTAGGGATATATAAGAGACTCTTAGATAGCCACATGAATGATAGAGAAATGGGGGGCTATGTGGGAGTGAAGGGTTAGATAAATCTTAGAGCAGGATAAAATGTCAACTCAACATTGTGGGCTGAAGGGCCTGTACTGTGCTGTAATGTTCTATGTTCTATGTTCCAACTTTTCAGTTCAGATTCCCAGCATTGCCTATTGTTTGATTTTGATTTAATTCTCAAGAAACCTCCTGTATAATTAATTTGCTTTCCATTGTTATTTGCGACTGAAGTTTAGAATCACAAGAACACTTCCGAAGTATTTCACAAGAAGCTGAAACCATTCTGCTTATGGACTCTCTGAGATCAACTGCCAAATCCAAGTTTCTTTTGAATATTTGCCATCGAAGGTTGTTTAGAGAAAAATGAGTGTGTAAATATTTGCCAAAGCAAATATAAAGCTCTGAACTTGGCTGCAAAGAAGTAAAAGCTCACATTTCCTGTTTTTGTGGTATGAGGGACAATTAAGGAAGAAGTTTGTTTTCTCAGTAGGGCCAAGGAATCTGAGTTTGCAAAACTATGGCAGGAAGATTAACAGAGACGTCATTAAATGCTCCTGGATCCCTTTATATTGTCCTCTGAAAACCTGAAAGCACGTACCACCAGACTCAAGGACAGCTTCTATCCCACTGTTATAGGACTATTGAACAGTCCCCTTGTACAATAAGATGGACTCCTGACCTCACAATCTACCTCGTCATGGCTGTTGCACCTTATTGTCTGCCTGCACTGCACTTTCTCTGTAACTGTAACACTATATTCTGCATTCTGCTGGAGGAACTCAACAGGTCAGGCAGCATCTATGGAGGGAAATAAACAGTCGACATTATGGGCCAGTCCTGATGAAGGGTCTTGACCTGAAACGTCGACTGTTTATTTCCCTCCACGGATGCTGCCTGACCTGCTGAGTCCCTCCAACACTTTGTGTGTGTTGCTCCAGATTCCAGCATCTGCAGAATCTCCGGTATCTCCACTCTGCATTCTGTTATTGTTTTTCCTTGTACTACCTTATACGGTGTATTGTCTTTCATCAATCGTGGAATTGAATTTAGGAGCCGAGAGGTAATGTTGCAGCTATATAGGTCCCTGGTCAGACCCCACTTGGAGTACTGTGCTCAGTTCTGGTGGCCTCACTACAGGAAGGATGTGGAAGCCATAGAGAGGTTGCAGAGGAGATTTACAAGGATGCTGCTTGGAATGCGGTGCATGCCTTATGAAAACAGGTTGAGGGAACTCAGCCTTTACTCCTTGGAGCGACGGAGGATGAGGGGGGACCTGACAGAGGTGTATAAGATGATGAGAGTCATTGATCAGGTAGATAGTCAAAGGCTTTTCCCCAGGGCTGAAATGGTGGCCACAAGAGGACACAGGTTTAAGGTGCTGGGGAGTAGGTATAGAGGAGATGTCAGGGGTAAGTTTTTTACTCAGAGAGTGGTGAGTGTGTGGAATGGGCTGCCGGCAACGGTGGTGGAGGCGGATACGATAGGGTCTTTTAAGAGACTGTTGGATAGGTACATGGAGCTGAGAAAAATAGAGGGCTATGGGTAAACCTAGTAATTTCTAAGATAGGGATGTGTTCGGCACAGCTTTGTGGGTCGAAGGGCCTGAATTGTGCTGTAGGTTTTCTATGTTTCTATGTTTCTACCTCAATGCACTGTCGTGATGAAGTGATCTGAATGGATGGCATGTAAAAACTTTTCACTGTATCTCGGTACATGTGACAATAATAAACCAAATTACAAAATTACCAATTTTTACCTCTCTCTATCTTGCTTCTTGAAACCGACCTCATTGACAGAGTTTTTGGACTTCTGGCCAATTATCTCCTGACGTGACTCTTAAGAAGGTCTCCGTCAATCATCCTGACATATGATGCTTCATTAAATAAAGGTGACAGCACAGGAGGATAAGGTGATGAAAAAGGTGCTCAGAATACTTGCCTTCATTATATGAGGCGCAGAATTACAGGGAGTGGTGATGCTCCAACGTTGGTTAGATCGCAGCTGGAGCACTGTGTGCAGTTCTGGTCACCACACGATAGAAAGGAGGTGACTGCACTGGAAAGGGTGCAGAGGATATTGTCTGGGATGGAGTGTTTCAGTTATAATAGACAGGCTGTGTTTGTTTTCCTTGGAGCAGGGGATGCTGAGGGAGGACTCATTATGAGAAATTATGAAAAATTATGAGAGGCATTGATAGGACAGGTAGTGAGAAACACTTCCTCATAGCAGAGGTTTCTTAAACCAGAGGGGAGAGGTTTAGAGTAAGGAGTAAGAGGTTTAGAGGGGATAAAATAAGATATCTTTATTAGTCACATGTACATCAAAACACAGTGAAATGCACCTTTTGCATAGAGTGTGCTGGGGGCAGCCCGCAAGTGTCGCCACGCTTCCAGCGCCAAGATAGCATGCCCACAACTTCCTAACCCGTACGTCTTTGGAACGTGGGAGGAAACCGGAGCACCCGGAGGAAACCCACGCAGACACGGGGAGAACGTACAAACTCCTTACAGACAGCGGCTGGAATTGAACCCGGGTCGCTGGCGCTGTAAAGCGTTACGCTAACCGCTACACTACCGTACCATGACTGAGAAAGTACTCTTTCTCCCAGAAAGTGATTGGAATCTGCAATGCACTACTTGAGGGGGTGGTGAAAGCAGAGACTCCCACAACATTTAAGAAGTGTCCAGATGAGCACTTGAATCACCAAGGGAGAGAAGGGTACTGACCCAATGCTGGTAAATAGGATGAGTGCAGATGGGTACTTGATGGGCAGCATGGACGGGGTGGGCTGAAGGGCCTGTCTTTGTGCCTGATGACCCTATGACGCTTGTCATGCTGAAGACTATTGGCTCTCCAGGGAAAATGTTAAAATTCAGGGAATTGGTGGGGACGGGTCCAGCCAGGAGTCAGGATTCTTATATCAAAAATGAGAAGGCACAGGTTTAAGGTGAGAGGAAGGGGATCTGAGGGGTAAGTTGTTTTTTAACACAAGGATTGGTTGATATCTGGGACCTGCTGCCAGAGGAGGTGGTACAATCCAATACAGTCACTATATTTAAGAGGCATTTAGAGAGACATTTAAATAGGCAAGGCATTAAAAGATACCTGTTGAACCTGCCTGCTAACCTTTTGTGATTCATGTACTAGAACACCTCAATCTCTCTAAACTTCACTTATTTGCAGTCTAAGATAAGACAAGATTTCTTTATTAGTCACATGTACATCAAAACACACAGTGAAATTCATCTTTTGCGTAGAGTGTTCTGGGGGGCAGCCCGCAAGTGTCGCCACGCTTCCAGCGCCAACATAGTATGCCCACAACTTCCTAACCCGTACGTCTTTGGAACGTGGGAGGAAACCGGAGCACCTGGAGGAAACCCACGCAGACACGGGGAGAACGTACAAACTCCTTACAGACAGTGGCCAGAATTGAACCCGGGTCGCTGGTGCTGTAAAGCGTTACGCTAACCGCTACACTACTTTCCCCATTTAGATAATAATCTGCCTTTTGGTTCCTCTTCCTGAAGTACATGACCTCATACCTGCCCGCCTTAAACTCCATTTGCCAGTTTTTTTGTCCAATCATTCAACCTCAGGGATTGTTCAAAGGAGAAAGGGGCATTCAAGAAGCTCTTAGATAGGCACAAGAATTTGAGGGAAATGGTAGGATATGGACATTGTGCAGGCAGAAAGGATTAGTTCAGCTGGGCATTTTATTACTAATGTAATTGGTTCGGCACAACATTGTGGGCCGAAGGGCCTGTTCCTGTGCTGTACTGTTCGATGTTCTATGAGATGTGCGGGGCAAGTTTTTTTACGCAGAGGGTGGTGGGTGCCTGGAATGTGCTGCCAGAGGTGGTGGTGGAGGCAGAGAGCATAGAAGTGTTTAAGAGACTCTTAGATAGGCACGTGAATACGCAGAGAAGGGAGGGATATGCTCAATGTGCGGGGAAGAGGGATTAGATTAATTAGGAGTCATTAGTTTAATTAGTTCAGCACAACATCGTGGGCTGAAGCACCTGTCCTGTGCTGTATTGTTCCATGTTGTTCTCAGGGGAACAATATCTGTGACAGGAGTTCTTGAACAAGGGAGTCACATTAGCTGTTTTCCAATGCACCCTGCTGGAGTTCAGCCAGTTTTAAAAACCTCAACCAATGTGTCCATTGTCTCCACAGTCGTTTTCTTTAAAATCGCTGGGTGCATGTCATCAGTTCCTGGAGACTTGTCTGCCTTTAGCCCCATGAATTTCTCGAGTGAACATCACCAACAGCCTGTCCTGGTCAAATCACGTAGAAGCCACGGCCAAGAAAGCTCACCAGCGCCTCTACTTCCTCAAGAGGCTAAAGAAATTTGGTTTGTCCCCTTTGACTGTCACCAACTTTTACCGATGCACCGTAGAAAGCATCCTATCTGGATGTATCACGGCTTGGTACGGCAACTGCTCTGCCCAGGACCGCAAGAAACTGCAGAGAGTTGTGGACACAGCCCAGCGCATTACGGACACCAACCTCCCCTCCTTGGACTCTGTCTTTACCTCTCGCTGTCTTGGTGAAGCAGCCAGCATAATCAAAGACCCCACCCACCCGGGATATTCTCTCTTCTCTCCTCTTCCATCAGGTAGAAGATACAGGAGCCTGAAGGCACATACCCCAAACTTAAGGACAGCTTCTACCCCACTGTGATCAGACTATTGAACAGTTCCCTTATACAATGAGATGGACTCTGACCTCACGATCTACCTTGTTGTGACCTTGCGCCTTATTGCACTGCACTTTCTCTGTAGCTGTGACACTTTACTCTGTACTGTTATTGTTTTTACCTGTACTACTTCAATGCACTCTGTACTAACTCAATGTAACTGCACTGTGTAATGAATTGACCTGTACGATCGGTTTGTAAGACAAGCTTTTCACTGTACAAGTGACAATAATAAACCAATAAAAAAGTACCAATAATACTTTATCACTGGTGAGTGGGATTTCTACATGTTTCTCCCCGTTATTTGAAATTAGCCCCCCTGATATCTTGGGGATATTTGCTGTGCCCTCCAGACTGAAGACTGATGCAAACAAAAACTGACAACGTATCTGCCATTTCTTTGTTTCTTGTTATTAAGTCACCAACCTCCTTCCCTAGAGGTCCCACGCCAACCTTAGCCACCTTTTCTTACTTAGATCCTGCTTTAATATTAGAGAAACAAAGGACTGCAGATACTGGAATCTAGATGAAAAACACCACGATGCTGGAGGAACTCAGCAGGCCAGGCAGCATCCGTGGAGAAAAGCAGGCGGTCAACGTTTCGGGTCAGGACCCTTCTTCAGGACTGAAGATAGGAAAAGCCCTCCTATATATCGGGCTTCCCCTTTTCCTATCTTCAGTCCTGAAGAAGGGTCCTGACCCGAAACGTTGACCGCTTGCTTTTCTCCATGGATGCTGCCTGGCCTGCTGAGTTCCTCCAGCATCATCGTGTTTTTCATCTGTTTTAATAATATAAGAATTTTCTCTCAAAATTAATGTTCTATGAGCTTTATAATCTTTCGTTGCTGGATCCTAAAAACTTTCCAGTCCTTTGGCCTAACCACCAGCCCTTGCCACTTTGTATGACCAACTTTTCAATTTAATTCCTTCGTTAACCACAGATTGTGATAGTTTCTCCTGGAATCCTTCTTTCCAATTGGGATATTGAGCATTATGGAGCAGCTGTTAGAATCTTTGCCATTGTTCATCTGCTGACCCTTAGCTTATTTTCCCAGTCCACCTTCAAAACTCTATCTTAACACTGTTATAATTGCCCTTAATTAAGTTGAAGTGGTTTTAGTTCAATGGTGTTCGCCCTCAAGCTGCATCTGGATTGTGTTATATTGTGATTCCTACCTCCTTAGGGACTTTAACCACAAGATCTCTTATTACTTTTTCTTGGTTACGCATAACTAAATCTAAAATAAGCCATTCCTGGAAAGGTTCTGTAACATTCTGTTCTAAGGAGCGATCCCTGATTCATTCGTCTTCTACGAATAACTTGCCAGTTTTGTTTGTTGCGTTTCTCTTGCCCCGTGTTTTTAGCCCCACATTTACTTCTGCTTTTACTTCTGTTGGACTGCAGAGAGTGGAGCTGCAGTGGTTGTATAACTGGAATAAGGCCGACTGCGTAACCTGGTGAAAAACATGATGATGCTGGAGGAACTCAGCAGGCCAGGCAGCATCCGTGGAGGAAAGCAGGCGGTCAACGTTTCAGGTCAGGACCCTTCCTCAGGACTGAAGATAGGAAAAGGGGAAGACCAATATACAGGAGGGGAAAAGCAGAGCAGTGATAGGTGGACAAAAGAGGGGAGGCGGGGTGGGCACAGGGTGGTGATAGGTAGATGCAGGTAAGAGATAGTGATCGGCAGGTGTGGGGGAGGAGGGGAGAGCAGATCCACCAGGGGATGGGTCAAAGGTATTGGTATTGGTTTAATAGAACATAGAACATTACAGCACAGTACAGGCCCTTCGGCCCACAATGTTGTGCCGACATTTTATCCTGCTCTAAGATCTATCTAACCCTTCCCTCCCACAGAGCCCCCTATTTTTCTATCAATCATGTGTCTATTATTGTCACTTGTACTGAGGTACAGTGAAAAACTTGTCTACAGATCAATTCATTACACAGTGCAGTTACATTGAGTTAGTACAGAGTGCATTGAATTAGTACAGGTAAAAACTATAACAGTACAGAGTAAAGTGTCACAGGTAAGGAGGAAAAAAGGGGTAGAAAAAAGGGAGATCGGCTAGGAAAGGGAAGAGGGGGTGTGGGGGGTGATTGAGGGGATTGCTTAAGGTGGGAGTATTCAATGTTCATCTGGTGCGATGAGTTTAAATTTCACTGCGGCAACTGGAATAGAAAAAACTTTCTAAGTAGGGATGGTCATAAACTCATTGCATTGTTATAAAAACACATCAGGTTTAGAGTCATAGAGTTGTACAGCACAGAAACAGGCCATTCAGCCCGCCGTGTCTATGCCGACCATCGTGCCTATCTGTACTAATCCCCCTTGCCTGCATTAATTCCGTCTCCCTCTGTGCCCTGCTCATTCAAATACCTGTCCAGATCCCTCTTAAATGTTGTTACTGTTCCTGCCTCCACCACCTCCTCTGGCAGCTCATTCCAGGCACCAACTTCTCTCCGTGCAAAACATTTACCCCTCAGATCCCTTTTAAACCTCCTCCCTCTCAACGACCCCTGCCCTCGACTATCTACCCTATCTATATATGTCACCCCTCAGCCTCTTCCGCTCCAGGAAAAACAGTCCCAGCCTATCCAATCTCTCCTTATAGCTCAAGCCCTCCAGACCCGGCAACATCCTTGTGAATCTTTCCTGCCCCCTCTCTAGCTTAATCACAGTGCTCCAAGTGCAGCCTAATCGGTGGTTTGTGAAGTTGCAACGTGACATCCCAACTCTTATGTCCTGTGCCCTGATCGATGAAGGTAAGCACGCCACACACCTTCTTCACCACACTCTCGACCTGTGTTGCCAAGTAAGGACTGACAATTAAGGAGCTTCCATCCTGCTGTTGTCAGACTGTTGAACAGTCCCCTAGTATAATAAGATGGACTCTTGACCTCACAATCTACCCCATCATGACCCTTGCACCCTATTGTCTGCCTGCACTGCACTTTCTCTGTACCTGTTACACTTTATTCTGAATTCTGTTATTATTTTCCCTTGTACTACCTGAATGTACTGATGTGATGAAATGATCCGTATGGATGGCATTCAACACAAGGTTTTTGTGCTTTAACTCTATCTACAAGTTTGCAGATGATACCAACGTAGTGGGCCGTATCCGAAATAGCAGTGTGGAGGAACAGAGGGACCTTGGGGTCCACATCCATAGATCCCTCAAGGTTGCTGTGCAGGTCAATGGAGTTGTTAAGAAGGTGTATGGTGTGTTGGCCTTCATTAGTAGGGGGATTGAGTTCAAGAGCCGCCAGGTAATGTTGCAGCTCTATGGAACTCTGGTTAGATCACACTTGGAGTATTGTGTTCAGTTCTGATCGCCTCATTATAGGAAGGATGTGGAAGTTTTAGAGAGGGTGCAGAGGAGATTTACTAGGATGTTGCTTGGATTGGAGAGCGTGTCTTATGAGGATAGGATGAGCTAGCTAGGGCTTTTCTCTTTGGAGAGGAGGAGTATGAGAGGTGACTTGATAGAGGTGTACAAGATGATAAGAGGCATAGATCGAGTGGACAGTCAGAGACTTTTTCCCAGGGCGACAATGGCTAACATGAGGGGACATAATTTTAAGGTGATTGGAGGAAGGTATAAGGGGGATGTCAGGGGTAATTTTTTTACACAGAGAGTGGTGGGTGCGTGGAACGCACTGCCGGCAGAGGTTGTGGGGGCAGATACATTAGGGACATTTAAGAGACTCTAAGATAGCCACATGAATGATAGAGAAATGGAGGGCTATGTGGGAGGGAAGGGTTAGATTGATCTTAGAGCAGGATAAAATGTCAGCAAAATATTGTGGGCCGAAGGGCCTGTACTGTGCTGTAATATTCTTCCTGTGTTCTGCAGGAAGGAGATAGAGAGCTTAGTGACATGGTGTCATGACAACAACCTTTCTCTCAATGTCAGCACAGGACAGGAAAGGGGGCGGTGTACATGCACCTGTCCACATCAATGGTGCTGAGGTCAACAGGGTTGAGAGCTTCAAGTTCCTAGAAGTGAACATCACCAATATCCTGTCCTGGTTCAACCATGTAGATGCCATGGCCAAGAAAGCTCATCAGTGCATCTACTTCCTCAGGAGGCTGAAGAAATTTGGCATGTCCCTATTGACCCTCTAATTTTTTTGATGCGCCATAAAAAGCATCTTATCTGGTTGGATTACGGCTTGGTATGGTAACTGCTCTGCCCAGGACCATAAGAAACTGCAGATAGTTGTGGGCACAGCTCAGCACATCACAGAAACCAACCTCCCCTCCATGGACTCTGTCTATACCTCTTGCTGCCTTAGTAAAGCAGCCAACACAATCAAAGACCCCACCCACCCGGGTCATTCTCTCTTCTCTCCTCTCCCGTCAGGCAGAAGATACAGGAGTCTGAGGGCAAGTACCACCGGGCTCAAGGAAAGTTTCTATCCCACAGTGATAAGACTATTGAACGCTTCCCTTATACAATGAGATGGACTTGTTTGACCTTGCACCTTATTGTCTATCTGCAATGTTATTCCCTGTAGCTGTGACACTTTACTCTGTATTCTGTTATTGTTTTTACCCTGTACTACCCCATGCACTCTGTACTACCTTGATGTACTGTGTAATGAATTGATCTGTACGATCGGTATGCAAGACAAGTTTTTCACTGTACCTCGGTACAAGTGACAATAATAAACCCATTTACCAATTTATCAATGCCAGCAATGCCCATATCTTGCAAATGAATAAACAATAGAACCATGGAATGTTTTGAACAAGGAGCACGAGGCGGATTCATGATAAGCAGTTGCCGATGATGAAGTCAGCACTCTCTCTTTCACCAATCTTGCACTGCAGTTCCTTCGAACCAACGACAGTGTTGTAACAGGAAGGAAGTCAGGCTTCAGGAAGGTGCTGAGATAGGGAGATGGGTTTCCTAGCAGCTGACACGAGATTGTGGTCAGAAGATGAGTGTCTTACAGCTGGCTGGACTCTTGCCCGTTTGTGACCTTGAACAACCCTCCCTAGAAGAGTATAACCAGCCTGTCCCGTGTCTCCCAGACAGGGGAGACATGCTTCAGCCCGAGACACCAACTTAGCCACCCCAGATCAAATACATCACCACTACATACATATATAAATGCACACGTCCAGACTTGGGAAAGGCTTCTTCCTCACTGCTGTCAGACTCCTGAACCAATCACCTCTTTCACATCCCCTTCCTGGTGGTGCGGCCATGTTCTCAGACTCTTAACTCTCCCTCTCTCGCACTACAACCTTTGCACAATTCTGCTGTTTTGTGCTCATTGCTGTATTTATCGTTGTATTTATTATTTACCATGTACACTGATTAGAAACATAGAAAACCTACAGCACAATTCAGGCCCTTCAGCCCACAAAGCTGTGCCGAACATGTCCCTATCTTAGAAATTACTAGGCTTACCCATAGCCCTCTATTTTTCTCAGCTTCATGTACCTATCCAAAGGTCTCTGAAAAGACCCTATCGTATCTGCCTCCACCACCGTTGCCGGCAGCCCATTCCACACACTCACCACTCTCTGAGTAAAAAACTTACTCCTGACATCTCCTCTATATCTACTCCCCAGCACCTTAAACCTGGGTCCTCTTGTGGCCACCATTTCAGCCCTGGGAAAAAGCCTCTGACTATCCACACGATCAATGCCTCTCATCATCTTATACACCTCTATCAGGTCCCCCCCATCCTCCGTCGCTCTGTGAGCTTCATGCAAACAAGGAATTTCATTGCACCCTGTTGTATGTGAAAGTAAACTAAACTGTTATCACAGTATATTTATTATTTTACTTGTTCATTTTTGTGATCTGGCCATTGCTGGCTAAACCAGCATTTATTGCCTGCCCCCCTTGAGAAGGTGGGGGTGAGCCCCCTTCTTGACCCACTGCAGTCCTTCTGGTGAAGGGGCTCCCACTGTGCTGTTGGGGAGGGAGTTCCAGGATTTAGACCCAGTGATGGTGAAGGAACGGCGAGATATTTCCAAGTCGGGACGGTGTGTGACTGGGAGGGGAACCTGCAGGTGGTGGTGTTCCCCTGCACCCACTGCCCTTGTCCTACTGGGTGGGAGAGGAGGCGGGTTCGGGTGGTGCTGTTGGAGTAGCCTGGGTGAGTAACTGCAGTGGGTTGTGTAGACGGTGCACACTGCAGTCACTGTCTGCCGGTGGTGGAGGGAGGGGGTGTCTAGCGGGGTGGATGGGGTGCCGATCGAGTGGGCTGCTTTATCCTGATGGAGGTTCTTGAGAGTTGGAGCCACACTCACCCAGGAAAGTGGGGCGTGTTCCGTCACACCTGAACCTTGTAGATGGTGGAAAGGCCTTGGGGTGTCAGGATGTGAGTCACTCACCACAGGGTCCCCAGCCTCTGACCTGCTCTTGTAACCATGGTATTTATCCAGTTGAGTTTCTGGTCAGTGGTGACTCCCAGGATATCAGTGATGGGGGACACAGAGTCATAGAATCACAGCGCCATACAGCACGGAAGCAGGCCCTTCAGCCCAACTCCTCCATGCTAACTAAGTTGCCTACCTGAGCCAGTCCCAGTTGTCTGCGTTTGGCCCATATCCCTCTAAACCTTTCCTATCCATGTACCTGTCCAAATTGAGCATTGTAATTGTCCCCGCCTCTTTCATTTCCTCTGGCAGCTCGTTCCATATACCCACCACCCTTTGGGTGAAAAACTTGCCCCTCAGGTCCCCTTTAAATCTTTCCCCTCTCACCTTAAACCTGTGGCTTCTAGTTTTATAAGATATCTTTATCAGTCACATGTACATCGAAACACACAGTGAAATACATCTTTTGCGTAGAGTGTTCTGGGGACAGCCCGCAAGTGTCGCCACGCTTCCGGCACCAACATAGCATGCCCACAACTTCCTAACCCATACATCTTTTGGGATGTAGGAGGAAACTGGAGCACCCGGAGGAAACCCACACAGACACGGGGAGAACGTACAAACTCCATATAGATAGCGGCCGGAATTGAACCCCTACCTTGGGAAAAGACCGTCCACCTTATCAATCCCCTTCGTGATTTCATTAACCTCTATAAGGTCACCCCTCACCCTCCTTCACTCCAGGGGAAACAGCCTCAGCCTGTCCAGACTCTCCTTATTACTCAAGCCCTCCAGTCCCATCATCATCCTTGTGAGAATGTGGAGAGGACCAAATGGGATCAGTGTTGAATTACAGTAAAAGGTAGTTGAAAAGGTAGCATGAACTCAGTGGGCTGAAGGGCCTGTTTCCGTGCTATATCTTGCTGTGATTCAGGAACCAGGACACGTAGATCCCTTTGTAGCAACGAACTATCTGTTGGAGGAACTTAGCAGGTCGAGCAGCATCTGTGGAGGGAAAGGAATTGTTGATGTTTTGGGTTGACGATTCCTTTCCTCCCACAGCGGATGCTGCTTGACCCGCTGAGCTCCTCCAGCAGGTTGTTTATGGCTCCAGGTTCCAGCATCTGCAGTCTCCTGTGACTCCAGATCACTCTGTACTTTGCTCAACTGCAATCTGTCTCTATTTGGATAATGGAAAGTGGGTCTTTGGATGTCCCTACCTTTGATTCCTCTGGCTGAAGTCATAAGATTCATAGAGCAATACAGCACAGATACAGGCCCTTTAGCCCAACCAGTCCATGCCGACCATGGTGCCCACCCAGCTAGTCCCAATTTCCTGCATTCGGCCCATATCCGTCCAAGCCCCACCCCTCCATGTACCTATCCAAGTGCTTCTTAAATGATACTGTTGTACCTGCCTCACCCACTTCCTCTGGCAGCTCGTTCCATATACTCACCACCCTCTGTGTGAAAAAGTTGCCCCTCAGGTCCCTTTTAAATCTTTCCCCTCTCACCCTAAACCTATGCCCCCTAGTTTTGGACTCCCCTACCCTGGGGAAAAGACTGTTACCGTCCACCTTATCTGTGCCTCTCATTATTTTAAACATTTCTATAAAGTTGCCCCTCATTCTCCTATGTTCCAAGGAATAAAAACCCAGCCTGGACAACATCTCCCTATAACTCAGGCCCTCGAGTCCTGGCAACATCCTCGTAAATCTTCTCTGTGCTCTTTCAGTTTAACAAGTATGACAGGGCGACCAAAACTGTACACGGTACTCCAAATACGGCCTCACCAATGACTTATACAACTGCAACATAATGTCCCAGCTCCTATACTCAATGCCCTGACTGATGAAGGCCAGCATGCTAAACGCCTTTTTCATCATCCTGTCTACCTGTGACGCCGCTTTCAACGAGCTATGCACTTGGACTGCTTGGTCCCTCTGCTCCATTACACTCCCTGGTGACCTACCATTCACAGTACAAGTCCTACACTGGTTTGACTTTCCAAAATGCATCACCTCACACCTATTTATATTGAAATCCATTTGCCACTCCTCGGCCCACTTCCCGAACTGATCAAGATCCCCCTGTAATCTACAATAATGTTCTTCACTATCAACAGCTCCTCCTAATTTTGTGCCATCCACAAACCGGTGGCGTGGAACTTCAGGCTTCCGTACCTCCTGCCCAGCAGTAGCAGCGAGAAGAGGGCATGGCCCAGAAGGCCATGAATAGTGTTACAGACTAGGTTACTACTGGTGAATGTCCCTTTAAGAGAGGTCCCGGGATCGAATCCAAAGGTTGACGAGAGTGGTCCGGGATTCGATGGCGTACGAGATTCGTCCGGGATCGATCCCAAGATTGATGAGGGTGGTCTGAAATTGAACTCAAGACTGGTACTAGAGGTCTGGGTTTCAACGAATTGGGATCTTAGTGGACGACTGATTGTGGTCAGTCTGATAAAATTCTTTTTAATTGGTTTGTGTGTGTGGAAACCAGCAACAGTGGATACGTTTTTGAAAAAACCCACCCCTGGAGGATTGTAGGGGATGAGGAAGCCTGATTTGGTGAAAATTGCTGCAGAGCTACATCTTGAGGCAGTAACGCGACTTATGAGAAAGGCAAATATTCAGAGACTGATAGCTGGCCATTATGTGGAGAAGAAGGTGTTTGAGGAGGAGGTGTTAAAACAGTTTCCTGGCAGTGAACCAGCGATTTCTGAGGCCCAGGTGCAGCTGGCAAAGATAGAGGCTGAACGGGAACAAATTCAGCTGAAGTTTGAGGCTGAGGCAGAACAAAGGAAACTAGAGCTGGAACAAACTCGGCTGAAGGTAGAGGCTGAGTTAGAAATGAAGAAGGTGGAGGCTGAGGAAAGGAAGAGACAGAGGCGGCATGAGTTAGCAATGAATTGAGGGAGTTCTGAATCTGATTCTGATTCTGATGATGGTTTCATAGCCAGTAAGGAGGTTCGATTACTCCCTCCTTTTGAGGAAGATCAGGTTGATCAGTATTTCCAACATTTTGAAAAGGTTGCTGTGAGTTCAAACTGGCCAAAGGAAGGATGGGCTCTTATGTTACAGAGTGTAATTAAAGGTAAAGCTCAACAAGCTTATTCTGCTTTGTCTGTTGGGGATGCAGCTGATTATACAAAGGTAAAACAAGCTGTGTTGAAAGCTTACGAATTAGTACCCGAAGCTTACAGGCAAAAATTTAGAGATCTGAAGAAGTCCGCAGATCAGACACATATGGAATTTGGCAATGGAAAGAGAATATGTTTTGAACGATGGTACATGGCTAAAAATGTAGATGGGAATTTTGATAAATTGAAAGAATTGATTCTAGTGGAACACTTTAAGAGATGTGTCCCAGCTGAAATAACAACATATCTAAATGAAAAGGCAGTGGAAACTTTGCAAGAAACTGCTAGGTTGGCAGATGATTATGCTTTAACCCATAAATCCAAATGGGGACAAACTAAAACCTTTCAAAATAGTTATAAGGACAATCCAGGTAAAGCGGAGATTAAATTGGGAAGTAATCAAAAAGGGAAGGATGAAAAGAAGCCAGGGCTGGAGAAACCTGTTGAGCGTACTTGTTATTACTGTAAGAAACCTGGTCATGTGATAGCTAATTGTTCCCTTTTGAAGAAAAGGAAGGAGGCTGTGCCAAATGCTTGTTCTCAAGTAGTTAAACCTGAAAATCAAAAAGGTTTAGGGGATGTTGTTAAAGATCAAACCTTGCCAGAGGTAAAGGCTGAAAAGTTGGATGAGGTGAGGAAGGAATTCCGTTTTTATGTATCAGAGGGTTTTGTTTCACTGAATGATGGGTCACCCCAGGTGCCAGTGAAAATCCTTAGCGATACTGGGGCTTGCCAATCTCTCTTGCTGGAGGGTGTTTTAAATTTTGGTGAAGAAGCTGACACCGGTGAGGTAAATCTAGTGCAAAGTGTTACAGGTGACACCATGTCTGTCCCTTTGCACAAGGTGATTTTAAAGTCAAAGTTCGTAGAAGGACCCGTTGAGATAGGGATACGACCTAATTTACCAGTGGAAGGAGTTTCTTTGTTATTAGGGAATGACCTTGCAGATGGAGAATCTGTCCCTGTGGTACAGTTAACGACCAAACCAAGGGTTGATGAGTCTGAGAATGATCCAGATGTTTACACATCCTGTGTGGTGACTCGAGCTAGAGCTAAAGAATTAGCCAAGGCCGATAGTCCTGTGCAGCCTGAAGTTGTTCCCTGTGACAGCCCTAAACAGGAGGCAGATTATGATGACTTGTCTGAGAGTTTTCTCTCTTCACTGGAGGATCAAAATCCTTGTATTGGACCTGAATATAAAGATTTGTCTCTGTCCAGGAAAGAATTTATAGAGGAACAGACTAAAGACCCTGAGCTTACAGAATTGAGAGAAAAAGCACTCTCATGTGGTGAGATTGAGAAAGTGCCAATTGGATATTATGTCAAAAATGGAGTGTTAATGAGGAAATGGAGACCTCCTTATGTCCCTGTTAATGAGGAATGGGAAGTTATTCACTAGGTTGTGGTTCCTAAAGTTTATAGGAATGAGATTTTGAACCTGGCCCATAGTATGCCTTTAGGTGGCCGTTTTGGTGTGAATAAAACTGTAAGAAAGATTTTGAAACAATTCTATTGGCCTGGTTTGAGCAAAAATGTGGTGACGTTTTGTCGAACTTGTCACACATGTCAGATGGTAGGTAACCCAAATCAAGGACCCCCTGTGGCTCCTTTGAAGCCTATTTCTGCTTTTGGTGAACCCTTTTCAAAGGTGATTATGGACTGTGTTGGCCCATTGCCAAAGCTTAAAGCTGGGAATCAGTATTTGTTGACCATCATGTATGCAACTTCTAGATTTCCAGAGGCAATACCACTTAGAAATATTAAGGCCAAGACTGTGTCAAAGGCTCTTTTAAAATTTTTTGCTTTGGTTGGTTTGCCGAAAGAAATCCAATCTGATCAGGGCAGTAATTTTATGTCTGGTTTATTTCAGCAATTAATCTATGAGCTGGGAGCAAAGCAGATTGTATCATCTGCCTATCACTCAGAATCTCAGGGTGATCTGGAGAGATTTCATTCTACTCTCAAAAATATGCTGAAGACGTATTGCTTTGAAAACACAAAGAATTGGGATGAAGGTGTTCAATTGCTTTTGTTTGCAGTGAGAGAATCAATACAGGAGTCCTTAGGATTTAGTCCGTTTGAACTTGTGTTTGGACATCGGGTCAGAGGACCTTTAGAATTGTTAAGAGAACAATGGGTTAATGAGGAAGTGCATTTGAGTTTGTTGGACTATGTCCAAAAATTTAAAACTCGGTTGTGTAGCAGTTGAATGAACACAAGACACTAGTCGTAGAGTTTCAGAACAGAAGTGTTTATTTTCCCGCCTTGCGCTGGCCTTTTAAGAGAGCCTGTTCCTGCCCACTCAAAACGGCAAGGACGTATACGCCACGTCATCAAACCTTTCCCGCGCGCGGGTTCTCCCTGTCGCTCGGGGAAGACGAAGGCCCACCATCATCTCGAGCCTCGTCACTTCAACGATGCTCTACCCTACCGCCCAGCCAGTTCGTTTGCTTGGATGGCGAGTCGCTACAGTTGGAAAGAGTTTGTCAGCTGGCGAGAGAGAATTTGAAAACCAGCCAGACGAGCACGAAGGCATGTTTTGATAAATATGCTCGGCCACGGTCACTTATGGTAGGGCAAAAGATGTTGATATTTTTCCCTAGTCAAAACAACCCATTGCAAGCTCGTTTTACCGGACCATATGTTGTTGAATCCAAGTTAAATGATTTGACCTATGTAATCAAAACACCTGATAGACACAAGAAAACACAACTCTGCCATGTAAACATGCTTAAGACTTATTATGAGAGAAGTTCAGTTGTGGCCATGGTGGATGACGTGAATATTGATATTGGGTCAATTTAGACCAAATATTGTCTCATCGAAACTGAAAAACCAAAATATCCTGGAGAACCTTGAAACAAAGTTGGACCATTTACAAGTTTCATAAAAACAACAGATGAGACAGTTAATTTTAAAATTTAAAAATCTGTTCCCGGATGTTCCAAACAGAACGTCGATAATTACTCATGATGTCAACATTGGGGAAGCAAAGCCAATTAAACAACACCCATATCGAATGAATGTGGAAAAGAGTAAACTTGTTGACCAAGAGATTGAATAAATGTTAGAGAATGATATTGTTAGACGTTCCGCTTCAAACTGGAGTTTGCCCTGTGTTATTGTGCCTAAGCCTGATGGAACTGTTAGATCTTGCACAGATTACAGGAAAGTGAATGCTGTAACGAAGTCAGATGCTTACCCTATCCCTAGGGTGGATGATTGCATAGACAGTGGGAAAGGCTAAATTTCTTACAAAGATTGACCCATTAAAAGGGTACTGGTGTGTTCCATTAACAGGTAGAAAAAGGGAGATTTCTGCCTTTGTAACCCCTTCTGGATTGTAGGAATACAATGTTTTGCCATTTGGAATGAAAAATGCTCTGACAACATTTCAAAGAATGATTAATTTGGTGATTCAGGGGTTAAAACATACAGATGCCTACATTGATGACTTAGTGACAAGGAATGATCCGTGGGAGGATCACATCTCTGCATTAGAAAAGTTGTTTGAAAGACTTTCCAAAGCCAACTTTACAGTTAACTTGGCTAAAAGTGAGTTTGGCCATGCCACTGTGATGTATCTTGGTTATGTTGTAGGTCAAGGCAAGTTAACTCCTGTTCAGGCAAAAGTTCAAGCAATATCTGAGTTCCCCGTTCCCAAGGGTCTGAGGACTGTTTGAAGATTTTTGGGAATGGTTGGATATTATCGTAAATTTGGCAAAAATTTTGCTGATGTTGCTCTTCCCTTAACTAATCTTCTGAAGAAGGGAGTGAATTTTGTTTGGACAGATCCTTGTCAAGAAGCATTTGAGAAGCTGAAAGCCATTTTATGCCACCATCCTGTGCTCATATCACCTGACGTTGAAAAGCCATTTTCATTAGCAGTAGATGCCAGTGATGAAGCTGCAGGAGCTCAAAAACCGATATCTCATTTTAGATTCGGTTGGAGAGGATGACCTGATAGAGGAAGACCTCAGCAACCGGAACCTTGGCACCGTGCTTGGTATCGTGGTCCAGCGGAGGAAGCGAAATGCAGTGGTTATTGGGGATTCTATAGTAAGGGGTACGGATAGCAGATTCTGCGATACCGACAATGAGTCTCGGATGGTGTGTTGCCTCCCTGGTGCCAGGGTACGGGATATCACAGACCGGGTCCAGAATATTCTGAGGGGAGAGGGTGAGCAGCCAGAAGTCTTGGTACATGTAGGTACCAATGACATAGGTAGAAAAAGAGAAGAGGTCCTGAAGGAGGAATACAAGGCATTAGGGAGAAGGTTGAGAGGTAGGACCTCAAGGGTAGTAATCTCAGGATTACTACCTGTGCCACATGTCAATGATAGGAAGAATAGAAAGCTCTGGCAGATGAATGCGTGGCTGAGTGACTGGTGCAGGGGGCAGGGCTTCAGATTTTTGGATAATCGGGACCTTTTTTGGGGGAGGCATGACCTATTCGCTAAGGATGGGTTGCACCTAAACTCCAAAGGTTCCACTATCTTGGCGGGAATGTTTAATTTAGCTGTAGGGGAGGGTTTAAACTGATCTGGCAGGGGGATGGAAACTAGGATGTTAGGTTACAAGATGCTAAGGTAAAGGAGAGAGTTTATAGAAACAAGTCCAATGAGGATGGCAAGAAGGACAGGCAGGTGAGAAGTCAGGATAATTTGCTGAATAATAGAAGTACAGCAACTCAGGATGTTAAGATACAGAATGTTAGGATAGCGGATGAGGTATATAGGAACATGTCTAAGGTAGTATGTAGTGAAGATGGTAAGAAGGATAGACAGGTGGAAAGCCAGGATAATCTGCTGAACAATAGAAGTACAACAAAATCAATAGCAGATACCGGACTAAACATACTATATTTAAATGCACGTAGCATTAGGAATAAAGTAGATGACCTAGTGGCACAACTACAGGTTAATAAATACGACATTGTGGCAATCACCGAGTCATGGCTTTACGATGGATGTGATTGGGAACTGAATGTCCAGGGGTACACAGTGTATAGGAAGGATAGGCGGGTAGGCAGAGGGGGAGGTGTGGCCATGATGGTTAGTAGTGATATAAAATCAATAGAAAGGAAGGATATTGGGTCAGAGGAGGTGGAATCCTTGTGGGTGGAGCTAAGGAATAGCAAGGGTAAAAGGACAATAGTAGCAGTCATATATAGGCCCCCTAATAGCAGTCAGCAAGTGGACGATAAGTTGCAGTTTGAGATAGAAAAAGCATGCCAGAGTGACAATGTGAAGATAATTATGGGGGATTTTAACATGAAGGTGGACTGGGAAATCCAGAATGGCCGTAGTACTCAGGAGAGGGAGTTTGTGGAATGTCTAAGGGATGTTTTTCTAGAGCAACTTGTTGAAGAGCCCACCAGGGGATCGGCTATTTTGGATTGGGTGCTGTGTACTGAACCGGAGGTGATTAGGGAACTAAAGGTAAAGGAACCACTGGGAACCAGTGTTCACAATATGATTGAGTTCAGTTTCAAGTTTGAGAAGGAGAAGCTGGTAACTGGTGTATCGATATTTCAGTGGAACAAAGGAAATTACAATGGTATGAGAGAGGAGTTGGCCCTAATTGATTGGAAGAGTAAGCTGGCTGGAGGGACGGCAGAGGAGAAATGGAAGGAATTTCTACAGGAAATAAGGAAATTGCAGGATAGATATATTCCAAGAAAAAAGGTTTTGAATGGAAAAAAGGCACAAATGTGGAGGTGAAGGCTAAAATAAGAGCAAAAGGGGCGGTGTACAAAGAAGCAAAAATTAGTGGGAAAACAGAAGACTGGGAAGCTTTTAAAAACCTGCAGAGAGAAACTAAGAAGGTCATTAGGAAAGAAAAGATGAATTATGAAAGGAAGTTGGCGGATAACATTCGAAAGGATACTAAGAGTTTTTTAAAATACATAAGGTGTAAAAGAGAGACACGGGTTGATATAGGACCAATTGATAACGGTGCAGGAGATATTATAATGGACGATAGAGCGATGGCAGAGGAATTGAATGAATATTTTGCATCGGTCTTCACCGTGGAGGACATCAGCAATGTGTCGGTTAGTCAGGAGTCTCACGAAATGGAACTGAGTTCAGTTAAGATTACTAGGGAGAAAGTGCTAGGAAAAGTAAATGGGCTAAAGACTGATAAGTCTCCCAGACCGGATGAGGTGTATCCCCGGGTTCTGAAGGAGGTGGCTTTAGAGATAGCGGAGGCATTGGCGATAATTTTCCAGAAATCGATAGATTCCGGCGTGGTTCCGGAGGACTGGAGGGTCGCAAATGTAGTTCCATTGTATAAGAAAGGTGGGAGGCAGCATAAAGGAAATTACAGACCTATTAGTCTGACGTCAGTGGTGGGAAAATTATTGGAATCTATCCTCAAGGAATACCTAGAGGTGCAAGGCAAGATAGGTCCGAGCCAACATGGTTTTGTGAAGGGAAGATCCTGCCTGACCAACCTATTGGAGTTTTTTGAAGAAATCACAGGTAGGGTGGATAAGGGAGAGGCGGTAGATGTTGTGTATTTAGACTTTCAAAAGGCCTTTGATAAGGTGCCTCACAAGAGACTGATTAATAAGATGAGAGGTCATGGAATTACGGGTAGGATAACAGAATGGGTGGAGCATTGGCTGGTTGACAGGAAGCAAAGAGTGGAAATAAAAGGATCTCGTTCTGGTTGGCTACCGGTTACTAGTGGTGTGTCGCAGGGGTCGGTGTTGGGACCGCTCCTTTTTACCTTGTACATTAATGATTTGGATGATGGAATAAATGGTTTTGTGGCTAAGTTTGCAGATGACACCAAGATGGGGGGAGGAGTAGGGAGTATTAAAGAGATAGGAAGGTTGCAGAGGGACCTAGACAGTTTAGGAGAATGGGCAAGGAAATGGCAGATGAGATTCAATGTAGAGAAATATGCAGTTGTACACTTCGGAAGCAGAAATCAGCGGGCAGATTATTATCTAGGAGGAAAGAAAATCCAAAGCACGGAAGTACAAAGGGACTTGGGGGTACTCGTGCAGGATACCTTAAAGGTTAACCACCAGGTCGGATCGGTGGTAAAGAAAGCGAATGCTATGTTGGTATTCATTTCAAGAGGTATAGTGTATAAAAGTAAGGAAGTGTTGATGAGGCTCTGCGGGGCACTAGTGAGGCCTCATTTGGAATATCGTGCGCCGTTTTGGGCCCCCACATCTTAGGAAGGATGTGTTGACGTTGGAGAGGGTTCAAAGGAGATTTACGAGGATGATTCCAGGAATGAAAGGGCTTACGTATGAGGAGTGTTTGTCGGCTCTAGGACTGTACTCACTGAAGTACAGAAGAATGAGAGGGGACCTCATAGCGACATTTAAAATATTGATAGGAAAGGACAGAGTAAATGTGGCTAGGCTGTTTCCCTTGGTGGGTGAGTCCAGGACCAGAGGGCACAATCTTAGAATTAGAGGGTACAGTTTCAAAACAGAGATGAGGAAAAATTTCTTTAGCCAGAGGGTGGTGAATTTGTGGAACTCCTTGCCACGTACAGCAGTGAAGGCCAGATCAGTGGGGGCGTTCAAGGAGGAGATAGATAGATATCTAAATAGTCAGGATATCAAGGGATATGGGGATAAGGCCGGAAATTGGGATTAAAATAGGTTTTTTTTCTTCCCCCATTCCCCATTTCTCATTTCTATTTCCCTTTCCTTGGAGCAGACTTGATGGGCCGAATGGCCTGCTTCTGCTCCCTTGTCTTGTGATCTTGTGATCTTGTGAGCTGTGTTGTTGCAGAAGGGTGACCGTGATGGTATTGCCCATCCTGTAGCTTACTTTTCAAAGAAATTTAATGAGCATCAAAAGAATTATTCCACCATAGAGAAAGAATTACTGTCGCTTGTTTTAGCCTTGCAACATTTCAGTGTATATGTTTGCACTGCTCAGAAACCACTGACTGTGTATACGGATCACAACCCATTGGTGTTTCTGAGCTGAGTCAAAAACAAGAACAGAAGGCTGTTAAACTGGAGTTTAATTTTGCAAGAGTTTGACCTCATGATAACTCACATTAGAGGCAAAGATAACGTGATTGCTGATTGTCTTTCCCGATGTTAAATGGGAGACATGTATCTGTACTAATCTGATATTCTGGAATTGTGTAGAATGATAATTATTAACACATTACTAACTCTACGCGCAGTTAAAAATTTTGCTCTTGCACATCAAAATTTTTTTTAGGTGGGAGGTGTGTTACGGACTAGGTTACTAATGGGGAATGTCCCTTTAAGATAGAGTTGTGTGTGTGTGTGTGTGTGTGTGTGTGTGTGTGTGTGTGTGTGTGTGTGTGTGTGTGTGTGTGTGTAGTGTGATGACGTCAACAGAAGATAAGGACGTAATGACGTTGGTGGAGCAGACAGTCAGAGTCAGTGAGAAGAGAGAGAGAACGAGAGAGAGAGAGAGAGAGAGGGAGACCAGCCTGCTAGTTTCTCTATCAATGGATGAGAAACAATAACTGTGTCTGTCACTACAATCCACGTATGGGTTTTTGGAGTAATCCAGTGGAGTCCACTTTGTCGTTGACCTGTAGAAGGAAGCAGGTATTTGGATGGACGGCCACGATTCAAGTGCCTTTCGTGGTGGCAGATACTTCGGAACAAAGGAATGGAGCATCAGTGATTAAAGTGTCGTATGAGTTCCATCATGGAGCATTTGGATTTTGTAACCACTCTCCATTTTCTCTATCTACATTTCCTCTTCAGTCAACGGCAGTTGTTGAAGAAGGCTTTGCTCACATTTAGCCTTACGGCTTGCTGAACTGAACTTTGAGAACTGTTCCTGGACTTGGAGTTTGGGAATTTGCCACACACACACACACACACACACTTCGAGTTTAGTTTTTGGGGGTAATGTTTAAGAGCTAACATTTTGACTTCTAACATTCTAACATTTTTACTTTTATTTTTCTTATTGTCATAAGTAGCTATTAATAAAGTAGTTTTAAACACTGAATCATGACTTGGAGTGTTTCTTTTGTGGCTGGTACGTAACAGCTGGTTTGACTTTCCAAAATGTATCAGCTCACACTTGTCTGTATTGAAATCCATCTGCCACCCCTCGGCCCACTTCCCTAACTGATTAAACACGGTAGCGTAGCGGTTAGTGTGACGTTATTACAGCGCCAGCGATCGGGGTTTGATTCCCGTCGCTGTCTGTAAGGAGTTTGTACGTTCTCCCCGTGTCTGCGTGGGTTTCCTCTGGGAGCTCCGGTTTCCTCCCACATTCCAAAGACGTATGGGTAGGTTAATTTGGGTTTAAAAAAATGGGTGGTGCAGACTCGTTGGGCCGGAAGGACCTGTTACCACGGTGTAAATAAAATTTAAATTTAAAAAAAATCCCCTGTTATCTATGATAATGTTCTTCACTATCGACAACACCTCCTAATTTTGTGTCATCCACAAACCGGTGGTGTGGGACCTCCTGCCCAGCAGTAGCAGCGAGAAGAGGGCATGACCTGAATGGCCATGAATAGGTCCACACAGTGACAGCAGCTTGCCGACTGTGTCTGTAACCTGTTTTCAATGTTCAACATCGGGAACCTCTGATGACACTCCCCTCATTCGTGAAGTGCCCCAAGGATCAGAACTTGGCCCTCGATTATTTACAATTTAAGTTTTTCCAATGGCACTAAGATAGGTGGAAGGGCACATTGCGATGAGATTATCATCTCTCTGGAACTGAATATCGACAGCTTGAGTAAATGGGTGAAGACTCGGCGAATGGAGCTTACTCTGGGAGGTGCACATGATGATCGTTGGTGAGGCCACACTTGGTGTACTGAGGACAGCTCTGGTCACCCTGTCATAGACGTGGTTACACTGGAAAGAGCACAGAGAAGATTTACGAGGATGTTGCCAGGACTCGAGGGCCTGAGTTATAGGGAGAGGTTGGGCAGGCTGGGTCTTTATTCCTTGGAACGTTGGAGAATGAGGGGCGACCTTATAGAGGTGTTTAAAATTATGAGAGGCATAGATAAGGTGGACGGTAACAGTCTTTTTCCCAGGGTAGGGGAGTCCAAAATTAGGGGGCGTAGATTTAGGGTGAAAGGGAGAAGATTTAAAAGGGACCTGAGGGGCAACTTTTTCACAGAGGGTGGTGAGTATATGGAACGAGCTGCCAGAGGAAGTGGGTGAGGCAGGTACAATGGTATCATTTAAAACGCACTTGGATAGGTACATGGAGGGGTGGGGCTTGGAGGGATATGGGCCGAATGCAGGAAATTGGGACTAGCTGGGTGGGCACCGTGGTTGGCATGGACTGGTTGGGCCGAAGGGCCTGTGTCCCTGCTGTATTGCTTTATGACCAGGATGGGGAACAGTTACTTTCAGGTCCTTGAACCGACCTGCACACCCCTAACCCTACCTCAGCAACGGAACCCTACGGACCACCTCTTGCACTAGCACAGACTTGTGCAAAAGAACAAGACATTAGTGTGAAACAAGACAGACATTTTCTCCCTCTCTTC
Organism: Pristis pectinata; assembly: GCF_009764475.1. Classification (NCBI taxonomy): domain Eukaryota; kingdom Metazoa; phylum Chordata; class Chondrichthyes; order Rhinopristiformes; family Pristidae; genus Pristis; species Pristis pectinata. Next base: position 3,504,298 of record NC_067415.1, read on the forward strand.
ACTGTCTTGTATAAGTTATGTAAAATTTATATTCTGGGTGCTGTCTGTGATGCTGCTACAAGTTCTTCATTGAACCTGTACTTCACCGTACTTGTGCACATGACAGTAAACTTAACTTGATAAACTCAACTCAGCATCTCTTTCCCGACCACTGTACGACACACTCTTGCTCTTCCCACGAGTAAACAAATCACCATCCTCCGACTGATTGTGAGGGAGTGTGCGCTATCGGAACTGCGACATCAATAGAGTCATAGAGTCAGCAGAGAAACAGGCCCTTCGGCCCAACACATCCATACTGATCGTGGTGTTTACCCCCATCTACCCGCATTTCGTCCATTGCTCTGGTGATTCGAGTGCTTGTCTGAGAAACCTCAGCCCTGATAGGATGAATGCCAGATGAAAATGTCTGGATCAGTTATCCGATAGATGTGATTTCACCTGGAGGTAATTGTTACAGAGGTCTAACCCTTGTGTAAAAATACTCACACAAATGGTCTCACGTTGCAGCTATGTACAGCTTTGGTTTGGCCATAATTGGAGTAATATATGCAGTTCTGGTCATCCCATTATAGAAAGGATGTGGAGGCTTTGGAGGGGGTGCAGAAGAGGTTCACCAGGATGCTGCCTGGATTAGAGAGTAGTAGCTATAAGGAGAGGTTGGACAAATTCAGGTTGTTTTCTCTGGAGCGTCGGACGCTGAGGGGAGACCTGATAGAGGTTTATAAAAATATGAGAGGCAGAGATAGGGTAGACCGTCAGAATCTTTTTCCCAGATACTAGAGGGCATGGATTTGTGAGAGGGGGAAAGTTCAAAGGGGGTGTGCAGGGGTGTTTTATTTACACAGAGAACGATAGGTACTTGGAATGCGCTGCCAGGGGAGACAGTGGAAGCAGACACAATAACGACTTTTAAGAAGCATTTAGACAGACACATGAACAGGCAGGGAATGGAGGGATGTGGATCACGTGCAGGCAGATGGGATTAGTTTAATTTGGCATCGTTTTCGGCACAGACATTGTGGGCCGAAGGGCCTGTTCCTGTGCTGTACTGTTGTGTTTAGTTTCAAGGGACACTTTAAAACACACACACACTAAACAGCATACTGTTCCATAAAGAATTTATTTTATTGGCTTATAAATGTTATTGCATACAGTAGTTAATGTTGGATATAATTTGTTGTTTTCCCATTTAGAATTCTGTGCTGCGATTGTCTTGTAATGCTTTCACTTAGGACTTACACCTGTCTCTCCACCAACTCCCACCTGCGCGAGGTTATCCTCTTCAATGCTCACCCTCTGCCTCCCTCTCCCAAAGCCCAACAGCTCCGCAACGGGGCAACACTTTCACTGTGGGTTCGAGATCCCCCCCAAACCCCCCACAGCCCTAGATCTGGGCTGCCATTTGGTGTCAGGACAGAGGGAGTACCGCACTGTCAGAGACGTCACGTTAATCCGTGGCTTCTCTTGGCCGAAGTTAATGATCCCACCACTGCTCTATTTCAAGGGCGAGCAGCGGGAGTTCAGCCCGGCCCACTTTGGCCAGTTGCCTGTTCCTCAACCATCATCATTATCCCGGGGCGGTTTGTGGGAGCTTGCTATGCGCAAATGGGTTGCTGTGATACCCACATGACTGGGTGTTCCGTGGACTGAGGGAGGGAGTCAGGCCTCTTTCTACAGTCCCACAGAAGCTGCCAACCCCACAATCCAACTTGTTCTGCAATATCTCCTTGAAACAGGCCATTCAGCCCATTGAGTCCATACCTACAGTGCGGCCCTCCCTCAGCACTGCCCTTCCCACAATGCGCCACTCCCTCAGCACTGTGCTGCCAATCAGTGAAGACTCATCCCTCTATGGGAGATTCATCCAAGATTTCTGAGTGCAAATCCCTGCAGAGATGGTCCCGACCTGCGAACTAGAATGAGAATCGGAAGTAACTGCTGTAACTCACCCACCGTTTAGAGGCTCAACTCCCAAGCCTGTTTCCCAGTCTGTAGTCCCATGACTCAGTTATAATCCCTGTACCCAGCCCTAACCTCCACACCTATAATACAATAAACATCACTCAACAAATATTTCACAGCAGTGTGGTGAAGCAATCAAGATATGTACGTGATTTGGGGACTTGAAGTAGATTTCCTCTGGTGGGAAATTCTAGAACCAGGGCTTGTTATCATAACAGCAGTTTCTGGAGTAAACAGAATAAATGCAAGTCCTTTTTCACATTTTAACCCCATTTCAAATCATAAATGTCAAAATTTAACATGAATAAATGTTTCATATCTCACAGTTGAAGAATAAATGTACAAAAATATATCTGTAACATAGTTCATGAAAGTTCGAAAGATGGATTAATGTTTTGTTATAATCAACGCAATTTAAAGTTCACCTTTCTATTTACAAAGGCAACCAAGTTTTAAATTCCAAGGCGATGTTCTGGATTGGGACATTAGGCAGAGACATTGAATATAGGGAGAAGTTAACGCTCGAACACCTGCACCAAGTGCTTGGTACGCAGAGTTGTAACGTGTGACAACAGGGTCTGGGCTTGTGGAGTGTCATCCTCTTATCCCTCCCGACCTCAGTAACATCCTCCAGCCCTGCGACCCTCTGTTGTAGTTGGGTACTAACTCCACTGCACAGTTCCCATTGCTCTGCATATGGTGGCCATGCCTTCAGCTGCCTGGGCCCTGAGCTCTGGACCTCCCTCCCCAAACCTCTCCAGATCTCTGACTTCTGATCACCTGACCCAGTATGTCCTTGGAAGGCTCAGAATCTTTGATCATTAAAGCTCTTGTGAAATGTCTTGGCACAGTTAATCAGGCAGAGGTGCTACATTAATACTGTTGAGTCATCACATCTCTCAATGGCTCAGTGGATGCGTGTACGGATAGCGAATGAGGACCTGCATTTCTATAGCACCTTTCACATCATTCAGGTATCTGCAGCCAATAGAATGCAGCAGCAACGTGAAAACAGATAATAATCTGGTTTAATGATTTTGGGTCAAGTTCCTGGGCGTCGACATCTCGGAGGATCTATCCTGGGCCCAACACATTGACGCAATCACGAAGAAGGCATGCCAGCGGCTCTACTTCGTTAGGAGTTTGAGGAGATTTGGTATGTCACCAAACACTCTTACAAATTTCTATAGATGTACGGTGGAGAGCATTCTGACTGGTTGCATCACCGCCTGGTATAGAGGCTCCAATGCACAGGATCGCAAGAGGCTAAAGAGGGATGTAGACTCAGCCAGCTCCATCACGGGCACAACCCTCCCCACCATCAAGGACATCCTCAAGAGGCGGTGCCTCAAGAAGGCGGCATCCATCACTAAGGACCCTCACCATCCGGGACATGCCCTCTTCTCGTTCCTACCATCGGGGAGGAGGTACAGGAGCCTGAAGACCCACACTAAACGATTCAGGAACAGCTTCTTCCCCCCCCGCCATCAGATTCCTGAACGGTCCATGAACCCATGGACACTACCTCGTTATTCCTTTATTTTTGCACTATTTACTTATATTGTAATTTATAGTAATTTTATATCTTTGCACTGTACTGCTGCCACAAAACAACAGATTTCACATCAAATAAGTCAGTGATAATAAACCTGGTTCTGATTCAATGAATATTGACCCTCGAATTCTCACACTCCCTCAGCCTTGTCCAGCTGACAGCGCAGTACCCCCTTATCACTGTGCTTTCTGTAGTGAGCTGCTCCCTCACCACCAGACCCCCGGACGGTGCGCTGCTCCCTCACCAACACTCTGGAGTGTCGGCCTGGATCTGTGTGTTCAGGTTTCCGATCCAGGTGAATGAGATCTCGTCCATTCTGAGCAACAGCTGGCAGTGGCTGAGCCACTGGAAAGTTGGTGTGGCCCTGACAGATCCAATTGGCGCTGGAGAAGGATATTTGGCCCCTCAAGCCTGCTCTAGCCCATCGAAACCCATCCTTATTATACACCCGTATGAGGTCTCCCGTCAACCTCCTCTGATCCAAGGAGAACATCCCCAGACCCCCCAGCAGAGGATCTGTGTAGTTCTCCCCCCCCGAGGGTTGTGGAAGCCCCACTCGAGGCACCTAAACAGGAGGTAGATAAATTTCTGAAAGATCAGGGCATTGAGGGCTCTGGGGAACTGACACAAAGAGGACTTTGTATAAAATCATGAGGGTGAACACACACACACACACACACACACACACACACACACACACACACACACACACACACACACACACACACACACACACACACACAGTCTTTTCCCCAGGAAAAGGGAACTAAAAACTAGGCAGCATAGTTTTAAGGTGAGAGGGGAAAGATTTAAAAGGCACCTGAGGGGCAACTTCTTCACCTAGAGGGTGGTCAATATATGGAACGAGCCGCCAGAGGAAGTGGGTGAGGCAGGTACATTAACAACGTTTGAAAGACACTTGGACAGGTCCATGGATAGGAAAGGTTTGGAGGGATATGGGCCAAATGTGGGCAAATGGGACTGCCTTAGATGGCAATCCTGGTCGGCATGGACCAGTTGGGCCGAAGGGCCTACTCCTGCTCCTAATTTCACCTGTGCCCCTGTCTCTCCACAGAACTGGAGTCCCTCATTTCTGGAACCCTTCATTAAACCTCCAGTGCACCACCTTCCAAGGGACCAAGAGATGGGGATGGTGAGGACTGGGTTATCGAGAGGGGAAACTGGTCCGGAGTAGAAACACCAGCACAAATCAGAGGGGCCGAGTGGCCTGTTTCAATGCTAGAAACACTGCATCTTTCTACACAGGCAATATCCCACCGAAAGCACAGATATTTCACTCCAATTTATATAAACAGGGCACATAATAAGCCCTAAATCTTAGTTCTAGCTGCCTTGGTTCTGATGACATGAAAATATTGACTATTTCTCTCCCCACAGATGCTGCCTGCCCTACTGAGTGTTTACAGGACACTCTAATTTCTTTTTATATATTGAGTTTGGCAAATTGTATAGAAGGGAAGATGTGTCAACAGCTGCATACATGCAGGAACCGTGGCTGGTAGACATGAAGGGTAGCATATACCTGGGTAATTTTGGAGAGCGCCTAGTGACAATGGAAGGGCCACAGAAGAACAGATTGTCACAAAAATCCTGTAATCTTTAGGGGCACTAAGATGTTGAGTTTACACTTGAAGGGAGAACAGTACATGTCCACCATCTCCAGAAGAACTCAGGCATGATGTCTTTTGAGAGTCCAGAGGGACTTAAACGGTGTCACTAATTCTTGGCTGATAAACAAGAAATGTTTACAATACTTTCTTTCACTAAGTAGGGTCAACGTCTTCCCTCAAAGCCTGATTTTCTGAAGCCGGGCTAGTTTCCTGACAGACCTAGAATCCGTTGGGGGGGGGGGGGGGTTGTGGAGCACGGCAGGGGAAGGTGAGGAAAAGTCCTGCCCAACATTAGACGTGTGAACAAGAGGTGGTCCCCTCGCCTCCTGGGAGATTAGCTTCACAGAGCTCTCTCCCAAGATGGAAAGTTAGAAGAAATGTCATATCACAGACTATTACACAGTGAGTGAAGGAGATGGGAACTCAGGAACAGTCTGGGATTGACAGAACTTCATGGCCTCCTCTTTCACCCACTTGTTGCTGTCACTGGAGATTATATACAGATTATATTTCCTCTGCCTCTATAGCTCCTCACACCTGCAGCTGGGACTTGCTGTCAGAGCCTTGATCCATCAGAACCTCCCTCTCCTCACACTCCTTGGGAGGTGGCTGAATCTCAGTCGATGGCTTCGCTTGCTTTCCTTGTCTCAGTAAGTCCCTCTGGAGGAAGTAAAATGCCATCAGGAAGAGCAGGAAAGCAGCACACTGGAATAACATCTGGAGCCCAATGTACCTGGATGAGAAAACAGAACAAGAACAGTGTTACTTCCACCAGAATGCCACACCTTTTTGCTTTGGTACTGGTTTGACATCTCAGAAGATACAAGACATCTCCTCTTCGCTGGCAATCAACACAGGCGCACCTCAAGGCTGCGTGCTTAGCCCACTGCTCTACTCTCTCTACACTCCTGACCGTGTGGCTAAGCCCAGCTCAAACACCATCTCTAAATTCGCCGATGACACCACTATTGTTGGTAGAATCCTAGAAGGCGACGAGGAGGCGTACAGGAGTGAGATAGATCGGCTGGTTGAGTGGTGTCACAACAACCTCACACTCAACGTCAGCAAGACCAAGGAATAGATTATGGGCTTCAGGAAAGGGAAGTCAGGAGAACACACATCAGTTCTCTTTGAGGGGTCTGCAGTGGAAAGGGTGAGTAGCTGCAAGTTCCTGGAAAATCATCTTGGAGAATCCATCCTGGGACCAATACATTGATGCAATCATGAAGAAGACACACCAGCGGCTCTACTTCGCTAGGAGTTTGAGGAGATTCAGTATGTCTGCAAAGACTCTTACAAATTTTTATAGATGTACGGTGGAGAGTGTTCTAACTGGTTGCCTGGTATGGAGGCTCCAATGCACAGGATCACAAGAGGCTGCAGAGGGTTGTAGACTCAGCCAGCTCCATCACGGGCACAACCCTCCCCACCATCGAGGACATCTTCAAGAGGCGGTGCCTCAAGAAGGCAGCATCCATCACTGAGGACCCTTGGCACCTGGGACATGCCCTCTTTTCGTTACTACCTTCGGGGAGGAGGTACAAGAGCTTGAAGACTCACACTCAGTGTTTCAGAGACAGCTTCTTCCCCTCCGCCATCAGATTTCTGAACGATCCATGAACCCATGAACCAACCTCGTTATTCCTTTTTTGTTGCACAATTTATTTTTGGAATTGATTGTAATTTTATGTCTTTGCACTGTACTGTTGCTGCAAAACAACACATTTCACGTCGTACAAGTCAGTGATAATGAACCTGATTCTGACTCTGACAAGAGGAGGACATTCAGCTCATCATTTCAGTAGTCACAAAAGATCTACCCAACCCCAGCCCTATTTCCAGCAAGGAAGTTCACTGTCTTCTAGTCCACACCTTAGGACCATTTAATGTGGGGAGGGTTTCTGCCTCCCTCAAGTTCTCAGGCAGCGAGTTCCAAACCCCAGCAACCCATCGTATGAGTGCTGTAGAACAGAGAGACCTGGGGGTACAGGTACATAGTTCCCGATAAGTGGTGACACAGGGAGACAGGGTGGTGAAGGTGGTGTATGGCAGACTTGCCTTCATCAGACAGGACTGTGAGCACAAGGGCTGGGACATCATGTTACAACTATACGAGATATTGGTGAGACTGCACCTGGAGTAATGTGTGCAGTTCTGGTCTCCACACTATATGAAGGATGTCATTAAGTTCAAGAGGTTGCAGAAGAGATTCACAAGGTTGTTGCTGGGACTGGAGGGCTTGAGATACAGGGAGAGGTTGGACAGGCTGAGACATTTTTCCTTGGAGTGTAGGAGACTGAGAGAAGACCTTACAGAGGTGTGTAAAATCATGGGGGCATAAATAAAGCAAATGCATTCAGTCTTTTTCTCAGGGTTGGGGAATCAAGAACTAGAGGGAATAGGTTTAGGGTGAAAGGGGAGAGATTTAATGGGAACTAGAGGGCGACTTTTTTTTTACACAGAGAGCGCTATGTATATGGAACGAGCTGCCGGAGGAAGTGGTTGAGGCAGGTACAATAACAACTTTTAAAAGACAGTTGGACAGGTACATGGATAGGAAAGGTTTAGAGGGATATGGGGAAAATGTGGGGAAGATGGGCTTAGATGGGCATTTTGGTCGGCATGGACCAGTTGGGCTGAAGGGCCTGTTTCCGTGCTGTATGGCTCTATGAGTATGGATAGAAATATTGAGCAACACACAAAGCACTGGAGGAACTCAACGGGTCAGGCAGCGTCTGCGGAGGGAAATGGACAGTCAACATTTTGGGTCGAGACTTCATGTGAACTGTCCAGATCTATCAGTCCAGATGAAGGGTCTCGACCCGAAATGTCGACTGTCCGTTTCCCTCCACAGATGCTGCCTGAGCCGCTGAGTTCCTCCAGCATCTCGTGTTGTTACAGATTCCAGCATCAGCAGTCTCTTGTGTCTCCGGATAGAAATATTGTACAGCGGGCTGTGGGAGTGGAGGGAGTGGCTACTGGGAATCGTGACCACAATCCATTCAACAAAAGGAGAATAAGGTGAAGCATCTGTACCGGCTTCGGAAGAGATTGAGGTTGTAATATCGGCAGGCGGCCTTCGTCTTGCATTTGCTTTCCCATCGGATACACGTGCTGTCGATCGTGCTTCCATAGAGGATCGGACCAGGCAACCAAGCTTCAAAAGAACATGGACACACGAGGGAGTTAGTTGGTCAGGAGAACATGGACACACGAGGGAGTTAGTTGGTCAGGAACAAAGCCCACTGAATCAGAGTAAGGACAATTCAAAATCACAACTATCCCGCAATTCCCCCATCACTGACTCCCCCCACCCACTGAATCCCCTTCCACAGCCCACAGACACTCTCTCCCCCATCACCAACTCCCTCCACCCACTGAATCCCCTCTCACAGCCCACGGACACTCTCCCCCATCACTGACTCTCCCCACCCACTGAATCCCCTTCCACAGCCCACGGACTGGGTAGGTACCGTTGAAGAATGTCCCCACATCACCATTTGCTTCTGTCTCTCTCTCTCTCACACTCACACACTTATCAAACTTCCCCCTCAGGCTGTCTCTCCAGATTTGTCCTTGATGAGGGCACTAACATTGCCCTGGTAACCTAATGCCCTCATTAGGAAGGGCGTTGAAGAACAGCCCCTTCTGGATAATGACATACACTCAGGATGTCCCTGCTCATTGGACGGAGACGTTGGCTGGTTTAGTGTACATCTTTGTCACCAATGCAATTATAGTTTCCTTTCTGCTTTGGGAGGGAAGTGGGGCTGTGGTGAGTCTGGGTGAGCTCGTGACTGCTGTCTGTGCCTTTACTGAGATGGCTTCACGTTGGTGGTGCACTGTGCCAGGACACCAGGGAGAAATTTTACATCAGCCAGAGGGCCTTGGTTTACCATCTCATTTCAAACTGCCCCTGAGCGCTCTGGTTTCAGTCACCATGGCAAAACTAACATCTCATGGAGTGGAGTACCTGCCATTTTTCCTGAGGCAGCTCGCCGTGTGCTAATTGGCTGCTGTGTACCCTTACACGGGAGTAGAGACAATGGAGGTGGCACAGTGGGGCAGCTTGTAGAGCTGCTGCCTCCCAGTTCCAGTGACCCGGGTTCAATCCTGATCTTGGGCACTGTCTGTGTGGAGCTTGTACATTCTCCCTGTGACCCTGTGGGGTTTTCTCCCATATTCCAAAGACTTGTGGGGTGGTGGATTAATTGGCTGCTGTAAATTGCTCCTAGTGTGCGGGTGAGGAGGAGTAGAGTCTAGGGGGGGAGTTAAGAGTCATAGAGTCATACAGCATAGAAACAGGCCCTTCGGCCCAACTGGTCCATGCCGACCATGATTCCCATCTAAACTAGTCCTGTTTGCCCGCATTTGGCCCATATCCCTCTAAACCTTTCCTATCCATGTACCTGTCCGAGTACCTTTTAAATGTTGTTAATCTACCTGCCTCGACCACTTCCTCTGGCAGCTCGTTCTATATACGCACCACCCTCTGGGTGAAAAAGTTGCCCCTCAGGTTCCTATTAAATCTCTCCCCTCTCACCTTAAACCCATGCCCTCTAGTTCTTGATTCCCCAATCCTGGGAAAACGACTGTACGCATTCACCCTATTTATGCCCCTCATGATTCTATACACCTCTATAAGGTCACCCCTCAGTCTCCTAGGTTCCAATAAATAAAGTCCCAACCTGCTTAACCTCTCTCCATAACTCAGTCCCTCGAATCCTGGCAATATCCTCGTAAGTCTCCTCTGTACTCTTTCCACCTTAATAGCATCTTACCTATAACAGGGTGACCAAAACTGAACACAATACTCCAGGTGTGGCTTCACCAACGTCCTGTACAGCTGCAACATAACATCCCAACTTCTGTACTCAATGCCCTGACTGATGAAGCCCAGCGTACCAAAAGCCCAAAGTTGGTGGAGATGTGGGGAGAATGAAATGGGATTAATGCAGCATTAGTGTAAATGGTGGGTTCTGGCTAGTGTGGACTTGATGGGCTGAAGGGCCTGTTTCTATGCTGTGATTTTGACTCTATGTAGCAGTTCCAACAACACAAAACTCCCTCGGCATGGATCATTTACGTTAGGCAAACCCTGCAGTGCTTTGGTAAGGAGGACGTACGCTCAGTGTGAACTGTGGCTGTGGGTTTTCACGGTCATTGCTCCCAGATAGATAATTACTAAACACAAGTGTGGAGGCTGCTCTCAGGGGCATTGTGAATGGAGGACTGTGATCGGTGTGGTGAAGAGTAGGCTGTGGCTAACCACAGTGTCCCACGTGAACAAGCTTGAGGTTTTCCCAGGTTCCCTGGCTGAACAGCCCAGGTGTTGAATAGTAAGATAAGATATCTTTATTAGTCACATGTACATCGAAACACACAGCGAAATGCATCTTTTGTGTAGAGTGTTCTGGGGGCAGCCCGCAAGTGTCGCCACGCTTCCAGCACCAACATAGCATGCCCACAACTTCCAAACCCGTACGTCTTTGGAATGTGGGAGGAAACCGGAGCACCCGGAGGAAACCCACGCAGACACGGGAAGAACGTACAAACTCCTCACAGACAAAGGCAGGAATTGAACACGGGTACTGGCGCTGTAATAGCGTTACGCTAACCGCTACACTCCACCTGCTCTGTCTGTACCCATTCTGATTTTAAAGCCCTCACAACCTCCCCAGGAGAACAACCCCAGCCTCTCCGGTCCATCCACAGAACTGAAGTCATTCATCCCTGGAATTGTTTGGGGGAAATCTCTTCTGCACCCTCTCCAAAGTGTCACATCTTGCCTCTAGTCTGGCCCACAACTGGACACAGTCCTCCAGCTGTGGCCCATAACTGTAAATGGTCCTCCAGCTGTGCCCCACAACTGGACACAAACCTCTATCTGTGGCTCACAACTGGACACAGTCCTCCAGCTGTGGCCCACAACTGGACACGGTCCTCCAGCTGTGGCCCACAACTGGACGTGGTCCTCCAGCTGTGGCCCACAACTGGACGCGGTCCTCCAGCTGTGGCCCACAACTGGATGCGGTCCTCCAGCTGTGGCCCACAACTAGGCACAGACTTCCAGCTGTGGTAGAGCCAGTGGTTTATGTCAGCAAAACAAAAGAGCTGGTCTTTGACTTCAGGAAGCAGCACAGTGCACATGCTCCTGTTTACATCAATGGTGCTGAGGTCGAGAGGGTTGAGAGCTTCAAGTTCTTACAAGTAAACATCACCAAGAGCCTGTCCTGGTCCAACCACATAGACACCGCGGCCAAGAAAGCTCACCAGCTCCTCAACTAAATCATTCGGTGAAAGCAATTCAGCATGTCCCCTTTGACCCTCACCAATTTTTATCAATGCAGCACAGAAAGCATCCTATCCGGATGCATCACTGCTTGGTACGGCAACTGCTCTGCCCAGGACTGCAAGAAACTGCAGAGAGTTGTGGACACAGCCCAGCACATCACGGAAACCAGCCTCTCCTCCATGAACTCTGTCTACACTTCTCGCTGCCTCGCTAAAGCAGCCAACGTAATCAAAGACCCCCACCCACCTCGGACATTCTCTCTTCTCCCGTATTCCATCGGGCAGAAGATACAAAAGCCTGAAAGCACCTACCACCAGGCTCAAGGACAGCTTCTATCCCGCTGTTATAAGACTATTTAATGGTCCCCTAGTACGATAAGACGGACTCTTGACCTCGCAGTCGACCTCGTCATGGCCTTGCACCTTACTGTCTGCCTGCACTGCACTTTCTCTGTAGCTGTAACACTTTATTCTGCATTCTGCTATTGTTTTCCCTTGTACTACCCGAATGCACTGATGAGATGAAATGATCTGTATGGATGGGATGCAAAACAAAGTTTCTCACTGTATCTTGGTACATGTGACAATAATACACCAATTACCAATTGAAACAATGGATGTGAAAGGTGCTATGGATCTGTAAAGCTCTCTGTCACCAGGAGGAATGTCTGTGGGATGGATTGTTTGTGTCACTTTCCCCATGTTTGATTCTCCAGTGCGTGTCAATCACTGTCTCACTGGGAGAGCTTTACTCCCACTCTGTGTGTTAGCCCAAAGCCACCTTGTACGTACCTAGAACTCGGAATAACATGAACTGAATTCCTATTGCCAAGGATTTATCTTCCGGCTTCACTGACCTGTAGATCAACAACAAGAATGAACTGTGAATCTGTAGATCATTGACAAACTCTTTAACAGGGCATTGTTAATAACAGGTTGACTCATTGAATTACAGACAAGAGTTGGACAAACTTGGGTTGTTTTCTCTGAGCGCCTGAGGCTGAGGAGAGACCCGATAGAGGTTTATAAAATTATGAGAGGCATAGATAGAGTAGACAGTCAGAGACCTTTTTCCCCAGGGTAGAAATGTCAAATAAGAGAGGGCATGCATTTAAGGTGAGAGGGTGAAAGAGAGATGTGTGGGGTAAGGTATTTTTTACACAATGCTTTTTCTCTTTTGCAAAGGAGGTTTATTCAGTGATTACAGAATCATATCATTACAATCCTACAGTATTCCACAATTCACTCTATTTACAGTCAATAGTTTCAAATTATAACTTATAACACAGTCATCTCTATACAGAGCGGTGGGTGCCTGGAATGCACTGCCAGGGGTGCTGGTGGAGGCAGATACGACAGAGGTGTTTAAGAGGCTTTTAGAAAGACACATGAATGTGCAGGGAGTGGAGGGATGTGGATCATGTGCAGGCAGAATAGATTTAGTTTAATACGGCATTGTGTTCAGCACTGACATTGTGGGCTGAAGGGCCTGTTCCTGTGCTGTACTGTTCTAGGTTCTATGTACATCAAGAATACCACAAAGAAACTCTCCATCCATCCAGTCCTGATGGAGGGTCCCGATCCAAAACGTCAACTGTTCCTCCAGCATTTTGTGTGTGATGCTCCATCCGGTCAATATTTGCAATTTCACAACACGTTTATATATGGGCAAACGAATCGGCCCCTGAAGTCTGCTCCATCATTGAATGAGATCGTGGTCAACATAGGTTCAGGTTGCTGATCCATTGAAGAAAAATCCCAGCCAACCCACCAGGAGGGTCTCTGGGCAGTTCCCAGATCTGTGCAGCACTAGCCGATGTTGGTCTCACTGGGGCTTAGGGCCCAGGTTGGAATGGGTGAGAATGTGCGAGATATCTGACCCTGACCTAGTGTCCACTGACATTTACAGCAAAGGCTGGATTGGACTTTGTGAGATACCTTCTGAAGTCATAGAGTCATACAGCACGGAAACAGGCCCTTCGGCCCAACTCATCCATGCCGACCAAGATGCCCATCCAAGCTAGTCCCAATTGCTTGAGTTTGGCCCGTATCCCTCTAAACCTGTCCTATCCAGATTGCGTTCAGTTTTGGTCGCCCTGCTGTAGGAAAGATGTTATTAAACTAAAAAGAGTGTAGAAAAGATTTACGAGGACGTTGCCAGGACTTGAGGGACTGGGTTATGGGGAGAGGTTGGGCAGACTGGGACTTTATTAACGGAATACCTGCCATTTTCAGCGAGGGAGCTCACTGTGGAGACCGAGATGGACCCTGACCTTATGATCTACTTTGTGACCTTGCACCTTATTGTCTACCTACAATGCACTTTCTCTGTAGCTGTGACACTTTACTCTGTATTGTTATTGTTTTTACATGTACTACATCAATGCACTCTGTACTGACTCAATGTAACTGCCCAGTGTAATGAATTGACCTGTACGATCGGTATGCAAGACAAGTTTTTTACTGTACCTCGGTACAAATGACAATAATAAACCAACACCAAACTCTTCAGAAGACTGTTAAAGGTAAAGAGCAGGAAAGGAGTTGGGCTTACCTCAGCACCAGCATGAAGGACGGGGTCTGGCAAAGGGTCGCCACAAATCCCGTCAGGGTCAGGAAGAACATGAACGGCAGGAGCAGGTGGTAGCAGCCGGTACCACAGGTCCCCGGCTTCACCACCGCAGGGTCAGGAACGCAACCACAGTTGGTGTAATTCTTTGGAGGGGAAGAGAGAAAACAGGGTTACATTCTCACTGGAGTTTGTAACATAGAACACATCGAGTTTATTACTGTGTGCACAAGTACGGTGAAGTACGGTACACAGCATCACAGGCAGGTTTTTCATAGAACAGTACAGCAGAGGAACAGGCCCTTCAGCCCACCATATCTGTGCCGACCGTGATGCCAATTTTAACTAATCCCTTCTGCCTGCACGTGGTCTGTACCCCTCCATCCCCTGCCTGTTCATGTGCCCGTCTAAATGCCTCTTAAATATTGCTACCATATCTGCTCCTGCACTACAATAAGATGGACTCTTGACCTCACAATCTACCTCGTTATGACCTTGCACCTTATTGCCTGCCTGCACTTTCTCTGTAACTGTGACAACTTTACACTGCATTCTGCGTTGTTTTCCCTTGTACCACCTCGATGCACATTAATCTGTATGAATGGTGTGCAAGACAAGTTTTTCACTGTACCTCGGTGCAAGTGACAATAATAAACCAATACCATTTACCACCCCTGGCAGCCTGTTCCAGGTGCCCACCACTATCTGTGTAAAAAACTTGCCTTTAAACTTTCCCCCTCTCACCTTAAAGCAATGCTCTGTAATATTTGACATTTCAATGGTGGGACAAAGGCTCTATCTACCCTGTAGATGTTTATATTCTTCTGTCAGGTTGCTCCTCAGAGGTAGGGATCGAACCCACGTCTCTGGAGCTGTGAGGTAGAGGCTCTACCCGCTGTGCCACTGTGCCACCCAATTAGGATGGGATCTTACACAGGCTACTGTCATTGAAGACGTCACCTCAGGTGCAACAGCATTTCCCTGAAGCAAGGGATTGGACTTTTGTGCTCAAGCATCTGGAGTTGGACTTGAACCCACAACTTAATGACTTTATGGGGAGCCACAGCTGAAGGAAATGGTGGAGGCTTCTTCTTAAAGAGTCAATCTGTCAGAGGGGCAGTACTGAGGGAGCGTCACACTGATATCCGCAGGCACCCTGGGTGAGTTCCGCAATCGGTGGGCCCCTCAGGGGATCGTGCGTGTCGTGGACGGTGAGAATGAGATTCTGAAGTGTTTCACGTGCCTTTAGCGGGTGTTAGTTAGCGTTATTGCTGTAGTTATGTAGTTTGCATAGTTCTCTTCTATTTTCTGTATGAGTTGTAGTACTTTGACACTGGATGTCCTTTTGTAGTGGTTTTAGCCTTTGTATTGTAAAAAAAAGGGGCGGTACTGAGGGAGTGTCGCACTGTGGGAGGAGCAGTACTGAGGGAGGGGCACACTGTGGGAGGGGCAGTACTGAGGGAGGGTCCCACTGTGGGAGGGGCAGTACTGACGGTGTACCACGCGTACGCGGAGTGTGAGAGGTTGCAGCCCCTCTTTGAGTATCTGCGGGGGCTGCTGCTGAAGTTCTGGTTGCACTTCAGCCCGGCGCTGTTGGTCTACGGGCACCTGGTGCGGCGCGGGGAAGGGTGCGCGACGGATCTCCTGGTGGGTCTCCTGCTGGGCCAGGCCAAGCTGGCCATCCACGGGACGCGTCGGCGGGCGGCCGAGGGTCCCGGCAGGTCGGCCTGCCTGTCCGTCTTCCGCGCTTACGTGCGCACGCGGGTGTGCTTAGAGAGGGAGTACGCGGTTTCCGCGGGCACCCTAGCCGAGTTCCACGCTCGGTGGACCCCTCAGGGGATCGCGTGTGTGGTGGACGGTACGAACGCGATTCTCATTTGAAGTGTCACGTGTCGCGTTGACGGGTGTAGCGTCGCGTGTGTGTTTTGTTAGTATTAGTTGCATTCTCTATCGTAGTATGTCGTTGCGTAGTTTCTTCTTTTCTGTATTAGATGTCGTGTATTGACACTGGTTGTCTTTTGTAGTGCTTTTAGCGAATAAACGTTTATTATTAAAAATAAAGGGGCAGTACCGAGGGAGTGCTCCCCTATTGGAGCTGCCCATTTTAGATGAGACATTAACTGGAGGTCACAGAGTCACACAGCACGGAAACAGGCCCTTCGGCCCAACTCATTCATTTTGATCAAGGTGCCCACCTAAGCTAGTCCCATTTGCCCGCGTTTGGCCCATATCCCTCTAAACCTTTCCCATCCATGTACCTGTCCAAGTGTCTTTTAAATGTTGTTATTGTACCTGCCTCAACTGCTGTCTCTGGCAGCTCGTTCCACACACCCACCACCCTCTGCGTGAAAACCTTGCCCCTCAGGTCCCCTTTAAATCTTTCCCCTCTCACCTTAAACCTATGCCCTCTAGTTTTAGACTCCCCTACCCTGGGGAAAAGACTGACCATTCACCTTATCGATGCTCCTCAAAATTTTATAAACCTCCAATAAGGTCACCCCTCAGCCTCCTTCGCTCCAAGGAAAAGCCTCAGTCTATCCAGCCTCAAGCCCTCCAGTCCCAGTAACATCCTTGCGAATCTTTCCTGTCCCATTCCAGTTTAATGACAACAGTATCCTGGTGGATACAGTTTTTTCTCCCCCTGGTGTCCTGGGATACTGATCATGGAATGAAGCCATTATCAGGATAAAATACATTTTTCTAATTTATTTTTCAAATCACTTGCATCATCACTGCCTGTCCCTGCCTGCCCTTGGATTGAGAGACTTTATTGGGCCATTTCAGAGGGCAGGTTTGGAGTTACATATAGGTCAGGCTGGGTAAGGACAGCAGATTTGCCCATTCCTTTGCTCCCTCCTCCTCGCCCTTAACCCATGGTCACCATCACAACTGCATCCACAACCATCTACAAGAGGTGATGTCTCAGGAAGGTGACATCCGTCATCAGGGACCCCCACCATCCGGGCCGTGCCCTCTTCTCGATGCTGCCGTCCCAAGTTTCACGACATCTGTCAGTGATAATAAACCTAATTCTGATTTACGCACCCTTTCCCTATGTACGTTACAGTAAGTGTGATGTGTCCAGTTTATCTGTAGGTTCAAGTTTCCAATCTTTATGCTGTGTCAAATCATCTCAGTTGAGGCCCACAGGTGAACACCATCTCACCCAGCTTACCACAATTTTTCTCTGAGCGTTCACCTCAACGTTCTGACAACCAGCATGACACGGAGAGATGAACTCAATGGCACTGGCAGCACAGACGGGGTTGTAGACTTGATCCCGGCAAGAACATCCCTGATTACAGCTCATCCTAATGTCCAACGTACTGGAAATTGGAGAAGAAAGGTTGTAAAACAGATAAGAATTAATTATTTCCTCCACTTAAACACCAATCAACAAGATGGGGGTTCAGAAGTCAGTTCTGTATGTGCCAATTATCTCAGGGATCTACCTGTCATTCGAAAGACCAGCATTTATTGCCAGTCCCCTTAAGAAGGTCGGGGTGAGCCGCCTTCTTGACCCGCTGCAGTCCTTCTGGTGAAGGGGCTCCCACGGTGCTGTCGGGGAGGGAGTTCCAGGATTTAGACCCAGTGACGGTGAAGGAACGGCGAGATATTTCCAAGTCGGGACGGTGTGTGACTAGGAGGGGAACCTGCAGGTGGTGGTGTTCCCCTGCACCCGCTGCCCTTGTCCTTGTGGGTGGGAGAGGAGGTGAGTCTGGGAGGTGCTGTCGGAGTAGCCTGGGTGAGTAACTGCAGTGCGTTGTGTAGACGGTGCACACTGCAGCCACTGTGTGCCGGTGGTGGAGGGAGGGGGTGTTTAGGGGGGTGGGTGGGGTGTCGATCGGTTGGGCTGCTTTGTCCTGGGTCGTGTCAAACTTCTTGAAAGTTGTTGAAGCCGCATCCACCCAGGCAGGTGGGGTGTTTCATCATATTTCATATCGAGGGGGGATCTCATTGAAACCTACCAGATACTGAAAGGCCTGGATAGAGTGGACATGGAGAGGACGTTTCCATCAGTGGGAGAGTCCAGGATCTGAGGGCACAGCCTCAGAATAAAGGGATGTCCCTTAGAACTGAGAATGAGGAGGAATTTCTTCAGCCAGAGGGTGGTGAATCTGTGGAATTCATTGCCACAGACGGCTGTGGAGGCCAAGTCATTGGGTGTGTTTAAGGCAGAGATTGATAGGTTCTGGAGACACCAGAGACCGCAGATGCTGGAATCTGGAGCAACAGACAATCTGCCAGAAGAGGCCTGATGCAGGGTTTCAGCCGAAATGTCGACAATTCCTTTCCACCCACAGACCCGCTGAGTTCTTCCAGCAGAGTGTTTGTTGTATTGATAGGTATGGGGGTTAAGTGTTGTGGGGAGAAACTGGGAGAATGGGAGCTGATAAAAAAAACAGCCATGATTGAATGGCGAAGCAGTTGATGGGCTGAATGGCCTAACTGTGTTCCTATACCTCATGGTCTTACACCATGGCTGGCACACACAGCGGTAACATTGCCCTAGTAGTGAGGGAGATTGATATTTCGATCAGCTGGTGAGATGCTGAGCAGGCATGCTGCTTTGTGTCCTCAATGTCAAGTTCTGCAAAGCTTATTGCAACTCTGACCACCCAAACAAGCAGGTAGTGTTGCAATCACAGGCACCTAACACTCGATCTCAGACCCAGGTGCAGGACGCAGCATCAGGGTAGACTCTCTCAAAGTACAATGTGCCTGCTCTGCAACTGCTCTGCCCAGGACTGCAAGTAACTGCAGAGAGTTGTGGACACAACTCAGCACATCACGGAAGCCAGCCTCCCCTCCATGGACTCTGCCTACACTTCTCGCTGCCTCGGTAAAGCAGCCAACATAATCAAAGACCCCACCTACCCCGGACATTCTCTCTTCTCCCCTCTCCCATCAGGCAGAAGGTACAGAAGCCTGAAAGCACGTACCACCAGGCTCAAGGATAGCTTCTATCCCACTGATAAGACTATTGAATGGTCCCCTAGTACAATAAGATGGACTCACAATCTACCTCGTCATGGCCCTTGCACCTTATTGTCTGCCTGCCCTGCACTTTCTCTGTAACTGTAACACTTTACTCTGCATTCTGTTATTGTTTTACCCTGTATTACCTCAATGCACTGTTGTGATGAAATGATCTGTATGGATGGTACACGAGTTTTTCACTATACCCTGGTACATGTGACAATAATAAACCAATTTACCAATTTACTCGGTTATTGCTTTTCCCTGTACGACCTCGATGTACTGATGTGATGAAATGATCTGTATGGATGGCATGCAAAACAAAGTTTTTCACCGTACCTCGGTACATGTGACAAGAATAAACCAATTTACCAATTTTGCCTTACCTATTCAAAGGGTAATTCACTCCGGCGACCTTCTGCGTGGCACAGCCCAGGAACAGCAGTGGTGTGGCAGCACAGATGGACACAAAGATAGACAGGCAGCACATGATAGCTGAGCCTCGGAGATTAATGCTGAACCTCCTCATTATCACTCCACCCATTAGGATGCCCAGCACTGCCCCAGGGACGTGAACACTTCCTTGAGACAGAACAAAGTGAGAAGAGAACAGTCAAACATTCATCCAGAGTGGGCGTCCACACCAAGGATCGGGTACTGAGGCTTCCCAGCCAACGGTCCTGCACACAGCCCCAGGAGTATTAGGCTGTCAAGAGTGTTGTATACAGTTGGAGTATTGTGTTCAGTTTTGGTCACCCTGCTACTGGAAAGATGCCATTAAGCTGAAAAGCATACAGAAAAGATTTACGAGGATGTTACCAGGACTCAAGAGCCTGAGTTATGGGGAGAGGTTGGGCAGTCTAGGACTTTATTCCTTGGATCATAGGAGACTGAGGGGTGATTTTATAGAGGTGTATGAAATCATGAGGGGCATAGATGGGGTGAACGTGCACAGTATTTTTCCCGGGGTTGGGGAATCAAGGACTAGAGGGCATGGGTTTAAGGTGAGAGGGGAGAGATTTAAAAGGGACCTGAGGGGCAAATTCTTCACGCAGAGGGTGGTGGGTATATGTAACGAGCTGCTAGAGGAAGTGGTTGAGGCAGGTACAATTACAACAAACTCTCAGCCTCCGATGCTCCAGAGAAAACAATCCAAGTTTTCCCAACTTCTCCTGATAGCTAATACACTCAAAACATTTAAAAGGCACTTGGACAGGTCCGTGGATAGGAAAGGTTTAGAGGGATATGGGCCAAACACGGGCAAATGGGACTGACTTAGATGGGCATCTTGGTCAGCACAGGTGAGTTGGGCTGAAGGTCCTGTTCCCATGCTGTATTGCTCTATGACTGTAACCGATGGATGACACAGTGGGGCAGCTAGGAGAGCTTCGATCCTGACCTCCGGTGCTGACTGTGTGGAGTTTGCACATTCTCCCTGTGACCGCATGGATCTCCCCTGAGACCTCTGGTGTTTCCTCCCACATCCCAAGGATATGTGGTTGGAAGATTAATTGGCTGCTGTAAATTGCCCGCAATGCACACAAAATGCTGGAGGAACTCAGCGGGTCAGGCAGCATCTATGGAGGGAAATAAACAGTCGACGTTTCGGGCCGAGACCCTTCATCAGGACTGGAAAGGAAGGGGGCAGAAGCCAGAATAAAAGGGTAGGGGGAGGGGGAGGAGCACAGGCTGGCAGGCACAGTAGTGCAGTGGTTAGCGTAACGCTTTACAGCGCCAGTGACCCGAGTTCAATTCCAGCCGCTGTCTGTAAGGAGTCTGTATGTTCTCCCCGTGCCTGCGTGGGTTTCCTCCGGGTGCTCCGGTTTCCTCCCACATTCCAAAGACATACGGGTTAGGAAGCTGTGGGCGTGCTACATTGGCGCCGGAAGCGTGGCGACACTTGCGGGCTGCTCCCAGAACACTCTTCGCAAAAGGACACATTTCACTGTGTGTTTCGATGTACGTGTGATTAATAGAGATATCTTATTGGTGAGTCCAGGTGAGTGGGGGAAGGTAGGTGGGTGGGGGAGGGAGGGTAAGAGGGAATGATGTGAGAAGCTGGAAGGTGATGCGCGGAAGAGGCGAAGGGCTGAAGAAGGAATCTGATAGGAGAGGGCAGTGGACCACGGAATAAAGGGAAAAAGGTGGGCACGTCATGAGGGCAGGGGAGGGGAAGGAGAAGGGGTGACAGCGCCACAGGAATGAGGGAAAACAACTG
Source organism: Pristis pectinata (assembly GCF_009764475.1). Classification (NCBI taxonomy): domain Eukaryota; kingdom Metazoa; phylum Chordata; class Chondrichthyes; order Rhinopristiformes; family Pristidae; genus Pristis; species Pristis pectinata. The sequence goes on from NC_067415.1 coordinate 3,525,510, forward strand.
TGAGGTGGGGAAGGAAAATGGAGGGGAAGTTCGAGAAATCGATGTTGAGGCCGTCAGGTTGGAGACTCCCGAGGCAGAATATCAGTGTTGTTCCTCCAACCTGCGTCTGGCCTCAACGTGGCAGTAGAGGAGGCTGGCCTCAATGTGGCTGAGTGGGTGTGACTGGAATCTGGGGGGAGTTGATGGCAATGGTGGGAGAGTGAAATGGGAGCTTGATGATCAGTGTGGACTCAATGGGCCAAAGAGCCTGTTTCCATGTGGTGTGACTCTTACAAACATGCATGATCTGTACACAGCAAGATCCCACATGCAGCAATGGGATGTCACTGGTTGGTGTGTTTTGGCAGAGTTAATCGGACAGAACTCTCGGCCAGAACCCCGGGAACATCTCACCAGATCTGTGTTGAGATAAGATGCCCACCTGAGAGGGCAGATTGAACCCCTCAACCTGAAAGATGGCAGTGCAGCACTCCCTCGGTACTGCACTTGAAGCATTGTTCCAGATCTTTGGCCCAGACCCCTGGGGCGGAACACGTCCAGAACTTTGCGATCACATCATCCAAGTGTGGACCACGAAGCCTCTACTGACGGCAGGACCCTGAGCCTGCCACTGGTCACACCACAAAGATCAATGCAAACTGCAGTCATCTTCACAGGGACCCTTGAGGGCCAGAAGACCCAGTGGTCTTTACAACCAGTGGTGCACTGTTGAAGTGGGAGGTAATGTGGGAAACTGCAAGTAATTTGGCTAACACGAGGGGGGCATAATTTTAAGGTGATTGGAGGAAGGTATAAGGGGGGATGTCAGAGGTAAGCTTTTTTTTTTACACAGAGAGTGGTGGGTGTGTGGAACGCACTGCCAGCAGAGGCTGTGGGGGCAGATACATTAGGGACATTTAAGGGACCCTTAGATAGCCACATGAATGATAGAGAAATGGGGGGCTATGTGGGAGGGAAGGGTTAGATAGCATAGTTGTTAGCATAATGCTTTACACCGCCAGCGACCCAGGTTCAAATCCGGCCACTGTCTGTAAGGAGTTTGTACATTCTCCCTGTGTCTGTGTAGGTTTCTTCCAGGTGCTCCGGTTTCCTCCCACATTCCAAAGACGTACAGGTTAGGAAGTTATGGGCATGCTATGTTGGCGCTGGAAGCGTGGCGACACTTGTGGGCTGCCCCCCAAAAAATCACTATGCAAAAGATGTATTTCACTGTGTGTTTTGATGTACATGTGACTAATAAAGATCTTATCTTAGAGCAGGATAAAATGTCAGCACAACATTGAGGGCTGAAGGGCCTGTACTGTGCTGTAATGTTCTATGTTCTATGTTTTAATTTTCAAAATCTTTTGCAAGAACAAGCAGGGCCTTGGTGAAACATCTCATTTGAAAAGCGGTTTCTCTGACAGGGCGGCACTCCCTCAGCACCACGCTGAAATGTCAGCTTGGATATCATGTCTCATTGCCTTGGGAAAGCAGCCAACATAATCAACTACTACCTCAATGCACTGTTGTAATGATCTGTATGAACGGTATGTAAGACAACCTTTTCACTGTACCTCGGAACATGTGACAATAATAAACCAATTTACCAAGTTAGTTTACCAAAGACCCCTCGCACCCTGGTCATTCTCTCTTCTCCCCCCTCCCATCGTGCAGAAGATACAAAGGTTTGAGAGCACGTACCACCAGGCTCAAGGACAGCTTCTATCCCGCTTTTGTAGGACTCTTGAATGGGCTTCTTGTACGATAAAGGTGAACTCCTAATCTCTCAATTGACCTCGTTGTGGCCCTTGCACCTTATTGTCTGCCTGCACTGCACTTTCTCTGTAACTGTAACACCATATTCTGCATTCTGTTTTCCTTTTGTACTAGCACGATGTACTTATGTATGGAATGATCTGTCTGGATGGCACGCAGACAAAAGCTTGTCACTGTATCGCGGCACACGTGACAATAATAAACCAATTACCAACCCGTTAGTATATTGATGGGCGATGGGTTGGAGGAGGGGACGGGGTCCCTGGCGGTTTGTAATATCACTGTCTCCCTCCAACTCCAACCCAATCCCCAACAATTCCGAGACTTCACCAACATTGGGAAGAGGAAGAAGGAAGGGCCGAGGGAAAGATCTGAGATTGTTCCACCACCCCCGACTCCAAGGTGCTCACCGATCAACAGGTTAGCAAACGAGGCGGTCACAGAGAACTGCTGCTCCAGGAACTTGGCGATGAAGACGGTGAGGCCAGACATCAGGGCCGACAGACACACCTGGGCCAACACCACCATCAGGTAAACCTGGCTCCTCAAGGTCCGCACCAGGATACGGGGGAAACCTGCCAGGAGGAAGGACGTAAGTAGGACAGCCTTAACAACACACAAATTAGAGGCAGCCACTCGGCCCCTCGTCTGCTCTGTCATTCAACAAAATCATGGCTGATCTGGTTATAAGTTCAACTCCACTTTCCACCCTGCATTAACAAAAATCTATCTACCACTGTCTTCATACCCCTTGTATAATTTGTGTTTAATTCATGTTTTTCTGTGAATGTTGTGCTTCTCGTATTATCAAGTTAATTGTCATCTGTACAAGTCCATGTGTGCACAGGTGCAATGAAAAACTTACTTGCAGCAGCATCACAGGCACACGGTACTAGAGGCACCACATTCACAAGAAAAACATAAATTATACAAGAAAGAACATAATAAGGACAAAAAAACAGTCCATTTTAGTGTCTTTACCTCTCGCTGTCTTGGTGAGGCAGCCAGCATAATCAAAGACCCCACCCACCCGGGTCATTCTCTCTTCTCTCCTCTTCCATCGGGTAGTAGATACAGGAGCCTGAGGGCACGTACCACCAGACTTAAGGACAGCTTCTACCCCACGGTGATAAGACTATTGAATGGTTCCCTTATACAATGAGATGGACTCTGACCTCACGATCTACCTTGTTGCGACCTTGCACCCCATTGCACGGCACTTTCTCTGTAGCTGTGACACTTTACTCTGTACTGTTATTGTTTTTACCTGTACTACATCAATGCACTCTGTACTAACTCAATGTAACTGCACTGTGTAATGAATTGATCTGTACGATTGGTGTGCAAGACAAGTTTTTCACTGTACCTCGGTACAAGTGACAATAATAAACCAATACCAAAGGTGCAATGAAAAACTTACTTGCAGCAGATTCACAGGCACAGAGCATCAGATACACAACATTCACAAGAAAAAACATAAATTATACAAGAAAGAACATACTAAGAACAAAAAAAAGTCCATTTTAGTGCGAAGGGGTTATAGTGTTGCTATACTGAGGGAGTGATGAGGGTTGTGCAGGTTGGTTCAAGAACTGAATGGTGCTGTGGGACTTCAGGCTTCTGCACCTCCTGCCCGATGGTAGCTGCGAGAAGAAGGCATGGCCCGGATGGTGGGGATCTTGCACGTTCTCCCTGTGACTGCGTGAGTTTCCTCCAGGTGCTCGGGTTTCCTCCCACATCCCAAAGACGGGTGTGTAGGTTAATTGGTCCCTGATATCCAGAACCAGATGCCGTTGCCTCAGAATAAGAGGTTGGCCATTGAAGACAGGAATGAGGAGGAATTTCTTCCCTCGGGGACTCGGGAATCTTTGAATGCAGAGTGTGAAGTCTGATTCCTGAATATATTTAAGGGCGTGATAGATTTTTGGTTTACAGGGAGTTAATGGGAAACGGGCCAGAAAGTGGTTTGACCAAACACAAACCAACCATTATCATATTATGAAGTGTAGCAGGGTTGAGGGCAGGATGGCCTCCACCTGCTTCTCTCATATGCTTGTGAAAGGTGCTACAGGAGTGTAGCTCTTCTGTTTCTCCCACATCATGGGGTATTTTGAACCTTGGCCGCTGCAGTTATGAAGCTCTACAGTTGCTCGTTTTGCTGTGAATGTGTTTTCATTCCTGACCCAGCGGTTGATGTGTGGCAGCTTGTTTCAATGAAGATAATGACCAGGTTCAGACTGATCAAAGTGAAGACTCACTCTCACAACACTGCAGTCACTAAGCAACACTGCAGACATGCTCTGTATCATCAACATTTACCCTGGTTTTCAAATCTTTCCTTGTTCACACTCTCCCTCCTCCCTCTGTAACCCACTACCCCAGCTCCTAATCTCCTATCTCTGTTACTCCCTCTGGCCCCTACACCCCTCCCCGTCTCTGCAACCCACTCCAGCCCCTACACCCCTCCCTATCACTGTAACCCTCTCCTAACCCCCACACCCCTCCCTGTCTCTGTAACCCCCTCCAGCCCCTACACCCCTCCCTATCACTGTAACCCTCTCCTAACCCCCACACCCCTCCCTGTCTCTGTAACCTCCTCCAGCCCCTACACCCCTCCCTATCACTGTAACCCTCTCCTAACCCCCACACCCCTCCCTGTCTCTGTAACCCCCTCCAGCCCCTACACCCCTCCCTATCACTGTAACCCTCTCCTAACCCCCCCACCCCTCCCTGTCTCTGTAACCCCCTCCAGCCCCTACACCCCTCCCTATCACTGTAACCCTCTCCTAACCCCCACACCCCTCCCTGTCTCTGTAACCCCCTCCAGCCCCTACACCCCTCCCTATCACTGTAACCCTCTCCTAACCCCCACACCCCTCCCTGTCTCTGTAACCTCCTCCAGCCCCTACACCCCTCCCTATCACTGTAACCCTCTCCTAACCCCCACACCCCTCCCTGTCTCTGTAACCCCCTCCAGCCCCTACACCCCTCCCTATCACTGTAACCCTCTCCTAACCCCCACACCCCTCCCTGTCTCTGTAACCCCCTCCAGCCCCTACACCCCTCCCTATATCTGTAACCCCCTCCGGCCCCACCAACCCTCTGAGATGTTTGCACTCCTCCAGTTCCAGCCCCCAATCAGCCTGCCCCACCCTCATTCCCTTTGCTCTGCCATTGGCAGCCTTGCCTTCAGCTGCCTGGGCCCATGGTCACAGCTGATCCGGTTAACCACCAATAAAACATCCCGGGAGTGTGGCTGCACTGCAGACACTGCGACAACAGACAAAAGGAGATTGCAAGTTAAATTCCAGCTGAGAGGTTGCCTGACCTTTCACCAGAACTGGATGGTTCTGACACAAACAGGAAAGGCTGGTTATCTGAAATTGAGGAGCTCACTGTTGAGTTCTGAAGTCTGTAACATGTTATGTTGCAGTTGTACAAAGACCCTGGTGAGACTGCATTTGGAATACTGTGTTCAATTTTGGTCACCCTACTATAGGAAAGATGCCATTGAGCTGGAAAGAGTGCAGAGGAGATTTACGAGGATGTTGCCGGGACTCGAGGGACTGAGTTATGGAGAGAGGTTAAACAGATTGGGACTTATTTCACTGAATTGTAGGAAAATGTGGGGTGATGTTATAGAGGGGTATAGACAAGAGACATTAGACAATAGGAGCAGAAGTAGACCATTCGGCCCTTCGAGTCTGCACCGCCATTTTGAGATCATGGCTGATCCTCAACAATCAATATTTTGTTCCTGCCTTGTCCCCATATCCCTTGATTCCCCTATCTATAAGAAAGCTATCTAGCTCCTTCTTGAAAGTGCCCAGAGAATTGGCCTCCGCTGCCCTCTGAGGCAGTGCTTTCCACAAATTCACAACCCTCTGGGAGAAGAAGTTTTTCCTCACCTCTGTCCTAAATGGCCTAGCCCTTATTCTTAAATCATGCCCCCTGGTCCTGGACTTCCCCAACATCTGGAACATATTTCCTGTCTCTATCTTGTCCAATCCCTTAATAATCCTGTATGTTTCAATCAGATAACCTCTCCGTCTTCTCAATTCCAGCGTGTACAATCCCAGTCTCTCCAACCTCTCAGCATAAGACAGTCCCGACATCCCCGGAATTAACCTCGTAAACCTACGCTGCACGCCCTCTATAACCAGGATATCCTTCCTTAACCCTGGAGACCAAAACTGGACACAATGCTCCAGGAGTGGTCTCACCAGGGCCCTGTACAAATGCAAAAGAATCTCTTTGCTTTTGTACTCAATTCCCCTTGTAATACAGGCCGACATTCCATTAGCCTTCATCACTGCCTGCTGCACTTGCTCATTCACTTTCAGTGACTGATGAACAAGGACTCCTAGATCCCTTTGTATTTCCCCCTTACCTAACCCCACACCATTCAGATAATAATCCGCCTTCCTGTTCCTGCTCCCAGAGTGGAGAACCTCACACTTATCCACATGAGGGGCAGAGATAGGGTGAATGCACACAGTCTTTTTCCCAGGGTTGGGGAGTCAAGAACTAGAGGGCATAGGTTTAAGGTGAGAGGGGAAAGATTTAATAGGAACCTGAGGGGCAACTTCTTCACCCAGAGGGCGGTCCGTATGTGGAACGAGCTGCCAGAGGAAGTGGTTGAGGCAGGTACATTAACAACATTTAAAAGGTACTTGGACAGGTCCATGGATAGGAAAGGTTTAGAGGGATATGGGCCAAACGCGGGCAAATGGGACTAGCTTAGATGGGAAATTGGTTGGCATGGACGAGTTGGGCCGAAGGGCCTGTTTCTGTGCTGTACGACTCTATGACTCTACGTCACAAAGCAAAATGAAGTGTTGTTCACGTTGGGTTTCATTGGAACGGTGCAGGCAGATAGGTCAGAGTGGGACTGGGACGAAGAATTAAAGTGACAGATGAACAGAACTTCAGTGTTGTCCCTTGGACTGAACGAAGACGTTCTACAAAGGGGGTCAACCAATCTACGCTTGGTTTCTCCTCACCAAATGCAGTACACTGGATTGGAAGAAGTGTAAGTGTATCACCAAAGACTCTTACAAATTTCTGTAGATGTACGGTAGAGAGCCTTCTGACTGGTTGCATCACTGCCTGGTATGGAGGTTCCAATGCACAGGATTGTAAAAGGCTGCAGACACAACCCTCCTCACCATCGAGGATACCTTCAAGAGGTGGTGCCTCAAGAAGGTGGCATCCATCACTGAGGACCATCACCACCCGGGACACACTCTCTTCTCGTTACTAACAACAGGGAGGAGGTACAGGAGCCTGAAGACACACACTCAAGGATTCAGGAACAGCTTCTTCCCCTCCACCATCAGATTTCTGAACGGTCCATGAACTCATGAACACCACCTCATTATTTCTTTTTTTTTGCACTATTTATTTATGTTTCTAATTTATAGTAATTTTATATCTTTGCACCACACTGCTACCGCAAACAACAATAATAAACCTGATTCTGATATCACTGGTTCACTTTATACAAAGTTATGTTCGACAGGTTTGCATTGAGTTCATGTTGATGAACTATCCCACTCAGCAAGCATGGACCTGTCTGGAAAGGAGTTCTGGTGAAGCAGCATGAACAAGCCAGTCCAGTTACACAACAGCACTCCTCAGGGTATAGAGTAAAGCGAGACCTTATCAGATTTCGTCCAGTAACCCTATCTTGTTCAATGATGTGCTTCTTGGGAGAAAATCTGGCCCAGCCGATACAGAACAGCAGACCCAACGATGTCCCAGTGGACAGGATTTAGAAGGATATGGGCCAAACACAGTCAAATGGGACTAGTTTGACGGGTACCATGAATGGCAGGGACAAGTTGGGCTGAGGGGCCTGTTTTCATGCTGTCTGACTATGAGTCATAGGGTAATATAGCATGGAAACAGGCCCTTCGGCCCAACTAGACTATACCAACCATGGTGCCCGTC